>NC_091851.1:27635694-28885694 GCF_037783145.1 Equus przewalskii
GGAGAGTGGGGAGGGGCACCCTAGAGATACAGATTTAATTGTTTTTCTTTTTTTAGCCAAATCAAGATACTAACAGCTCATGCACATGAGCACCTACTGTGCGCCAGGCCCGTGCTGGTGTTTCACATCCTCCGAGGGAGGCATGAGTCTCCCCATCCTACAAATGAGGAAACTGAGGCAGCGCCCCGGTCATGCACCTGCACGTGGTGAGCTGGGATGGCGCCCAGGGCGGTCTGACTCTGGCGCTCAGGCTCTCAGGGTCTCTGGAGCTGGGGCCAGGCGAGGCTGGGCCAGGCTGGGCCTCGGACCCTTTAGTGAGATGGTGGCACCCCTCCTCCCTGTGAAGTCGAACCCCCAGACCAGACTCACACGGGCTGCTGGCGGAGCTGGCGCCCCTGCTGGCCTATGTCGGGTGGTGTCGCAGAGCCCAGCCCCCTTGCCTCGGGGGTGCTGTGTGGCTGGCCTCCAGCCCTGCTCCTGCTGGCCCTGCGCTCTGCGCTCGGAGCGTGCGCATGCGGCTGGGGGCTTCCCAGCGGCCGGCCAGCCTGCAGACTCTGGCTTTGTCATTCTGCCTCATTTGCTAGCCTCTGACTTAGACCTCAATCCAGCCCCCGACCCCAGCTCTCCTGCCTCCTCCTCCATCTTCCCCGAGGATCTCTGGGCCTCTCAGTGCCCTGGGCAGGCTGCGGGGGTGCAGGAGGCCTGCTGCATCTGGCTGTGGGCACTCAGAGGCCCTGTTTTCACTCTTGCTCTGCCATTGATTCTCTGTGTGGCTTTGGGCAAATCACTGCCCTTCTCTGTGCCTTATTTTCCTCACTGGTGAAATGAAAGCTTTGGACTGGAAGTTCTCAGTTGGTCCCTGTGACCTGAGTCATTGCTTTGTAGCTTGGGCAAGTCTGCCTCTCTCTGTGCCTCAGTTTCCCCAACTCTACAAAGAAAGTGCTGGGTTACCCCAGCCTGGGTGCTGTGTGTCCTTGGGCTGGTCCCTAGACATCTCTGAGCCACAGTTTCTTTATCTAGGGGCTGAGGCCTGCCTGTGTTCTTTGCGAGGTGGCCTTGAGGGTGAAATGGGACAGATAAGTGTGGACATCTCCAGCTAGATGCACAACAGCAAGGCAGATGGAGGTCCTGGGCAACCCAGGGCTTCTCTCCTTGCGGTGGGCCTTGCCCCCTTACTCCAGGGCCCTCCCTCTCCCGCAGAGCCCCCGTGTGAACTGGGTCAGCTGGGCCCCTGTCCAGCGTGCGTGCAGCCATCGCAAGGCCCAGTCAGCCACACGGCCCATCTTGCTCCCTTCGCCTCACTCCATCCGGAAGGGCCCCGGGCCCACCCGGCTGAGCCCCCGGGTCTGGGTGCTCGCCTGTACTCTGACCGGTCCTTGGAGAGCTCCTCCAGCCCCACTCTCTCCTGGCCTCAACTTTTCCATCTTCAAAGTGGGCTGAAGAATATGGGTGAGGGGCCACTCAGAAGAACAGGAGCCCGGGATCTGGGTTCCAGTGCAGGCTGTGTGACCGTGGACAAGGGCCTTTCTCTCCCTGAGCCCTGGCGACCGGGAGGCGGGGAGCCCACCCTGCTTCTCTGGGGGCCGGGAGCCTGGGCCTGGCTGCGTGACCTTGAACGAGCCTCTGTCTTCCCATCTGCACAGTGGGGTGGGAGGGGCTGGACCGATTTCCCAGGCAGTCGTTCCGTGGGCCTCCCTCCCTCCTTCCCAGGGTCCCTCTCCCCATCCCCTATGGTTGCTTTGGATGTGAGGCCCCTGTGGCTGCCCTGCCTGGTCCCCGGCCCCAGCACGGCCTGGCTCTCCCCGCCTCGCTCTCTCTGCCTCTCTCTCTCACCACCCCCCTCTCTGCCTCTTCTTTCCTGTCGGGCTCTCGCTCTCTCCTCCCTCCTCTGTGTCTCTGGACCCCCGCTCCAGCCAGACCTGGTTCACATTCAGATGGCTGCAAAGGTACTTGCCCCTCCCCACGCCCACCCAGGCCCAGGGGACCCGACCGTGTGGGGGGCTCCTCCTGCCCCTGTCCCATCTCCTCCTCTTCCTCCTCCTCCTCTCGGGGCAGTAGGTGTTGAAGTGCCCTGGGCACGGGGGCTCTGCCCCCTCAGCCATCCTCTGACATGACTCTGTGTGACTCTGGGCAAGTCCCAGCCCCCTCTGGCCTCAGTTTCCCCTGTAGATGGGTAGGCTGCAGGAGGAGGCCTGAATTTTCAGCCAAGGAGCCCTTTAGGTGTGACCTGTGATTTGTGACAAAGGCGGGCATTGCCCTGGTTTGCAAGGTCGGCGCCTGGATTATCACCAAGCTCCAAAGGGGCCACCCCCGCCTCCACCCAGGTCTTGCCAGTGCCCAGGGCCAGGCTTCCAAATCTCAGGGCTTGGGGAGGCTTTGAAGGTCTGATTTGACATCCAAATCAGGCAGGAATCTTCTCTCCTTTTACAACTTGCTTGCTCCCAGAGACAGGGAGCTTCCTCCCTCACTCTCAAGGCAGCTGTTGGCATCTTGAGATGGCGTGGTCTATCTGAAGGGGCCTGGGTCACTTCCTGTCCCAGGACTCTGCCCCTGTGGGTTCGGGCCTTAGGCTGACCCAGGTCAGTCCTGGACAAAGCCTGTCTGAGTCAGCTTTGGCCAAGAGGCTTCTGGGGGCCGGGGAGAGGAAGCTCGGCCTGGCAGGCTGCGAGAACTCAAGCTGGTCCCACTGCTCCCTGCGCCTCCCTTGGCCTCGAGGGCCCCCAGCACAGCACCCGTGAAGACGGCAGGCACCAGGCACCACTGACGGCTCCCTTCTCCTTTGCTCCCTTCCTCTCCCCCTGCTCAGAGAGGGAGACTGGTGGCTCGCCCACTCGCTCAGCACGGGACAGACGGGCTACATACCCAGCAACTATGTGGCGCCCTCCGACTCCATCCAGGCCGAGGAGTGAGTATTGACTGGCGTCTGCCTGCTCGCTGCCCCTGCCGGTTCAGATCATCCCGCCTGGGCTGGAGTGGGTGGTCTGGCTGCCCGGGGCCCCAGCCACGTCCCAGGGAGAGGTGCTGTGGGTGGGCGGGACCCTGGGCCGCCAACACCGCCCTCCGCCCTCCTGCCCCAGGTGGTACTTTGGCAAGATCACCAGACGGGAGTCAGAGCGGTTACTGCTCAACGTGGAGAACCCGAGAGGGACCTTCCTAGTGCGAGAAAGCGAGACCACAAAAGGTATGAATGCTCCTGCTGGCCAGTGGGAACTGGGTCTTTTGTGGGTGGTTGGAGCTGGGTGTTGTAGAACGTGTAGGAGTTTGGTATATGGAGTGGGGTGGGAAGAGCCTTCCAGGTGGAGAAAACGGCAGGATCAAAGGCAAGGAGGTGCATTTGAGGAACACTGAGTTATCTGGGGTGGCCAGAGGTGCAGCCAAAGATGACGCTTAGCCACTGTGGCCTCAGGTTCCTCAGGTGAGGAATGGGGTTCACCCATGGTCCTGGCACTTGTCCCTCTCCTCGGCCGGGGAACGCAGACCGCCCCGTCTCTCCAGTCCCTCTGCAAGTGGGTTGCAGGTGCCCCATCACCATGGCAACGAAGCTGGGCTGCTGCCCGTGGGCCTGGGGCTCAGCGGGAGATGGGAGAGCAGAGCATCCATGTCATGCATGTGCGTTGATGAGTGGCCGTGTGGCCGTGCGCCGCGTGTGGGTCCAGCACATGTGCACGTGGGAGTGGGATGGTCTGTGTGTTGCTGCGTGGGAGTGAATTACTACGGGTTTGTCTTCGCACCTGGGGGCCTGAATGAGCGCGTGCCTGCATGTGTGCACACGTGGTCAGCTTGGCTCTGGCTCAGGCCTGTGGCTTCTACATGCTTATGGCCTGGGCCATTGGCAGTAAGTCCTGGTTGCCCACTGTGGGCTTTGGAGACCCAGGTGTGGGTTCAAGTCCAGCTCTGTGCCTGACTTGCTGAATGACCTGAGGCTATCTGCTTTCCCTCTCTGGGTCTCATTAATTGAGCACCTACTGTGTGCCAGGCCCTCTTATATGTGGTCTCATTGAATCTTCCCAGCAGCCCTGAGAGTAGCCCCATTGTGCAGAGGAGGAAACTGAGGCCCAGAGAGGGCAAGCAACTTGTCTAGGTCACACAGTTGGGATACACACTCACGCGTTGGTGCTCTTGCTGGGGCCAAGGGTCCACGGCGAGGCTTTCTATCAGGTGCCCCTTTGCTCGCTTGGCCCTGCCCCAGTGGCTGCCTTGAGCCGGGTGCTCAGAGACAGGGTGGGCCAGACCTGGCTGTGGGGGCCGCGGCCTGGCCTCCCTCCCTGCTGAGTTGGGCGGGCACAGAACTACGTGGCGGGGGGGTGAGGGGCATGGTGGTCACGCTTCTCTCTGGCTGCCCTGCAGGCGCCTACTGCCTCTCCGTGTCCGACTTTGACAACGCCAAGGGCCTCAACGTGAAGCATTACAAGATCCGCAAGCTGGACAGCGGCGGCTTCTACATCACCTCCCGCACCCAGTTCAACAGCCTGCAGCAGCTGGTGGCCTACTACTCCAGTGAGCGCGGCGCGGCGGGCGAGGCGGGGCACTGCTGGCTGCAGGGCAGAGCGGGCTGCCGTGGGCCTGGGGCTGGGCCCTCTGAGGGGGCGTGAGGGGCTCACCCTCAGCTGCAGACCTTGGGGAGGCGGCTTCAGGGCCAACAGGGGCTGGGGCTTCTGTTATCCTGACGACATGCTGCTCCTGCTCCCCCCCACTTTTTCCTCTCCTTTCCTCCCTCCTCTCTCCTCCTCTGCAGCTGGCTGGCCAGGAGGGGGCTGCCTGGAGGAGCGAGCAGGGAAGGGAGGGGGCATAGGCTGATGTCGTCTGTCTCTGCAGCCCTAGGACCGGTCTGAACCGGTTCCTCGGAGAAGAGGAGGGGGCGGCTAGATCCATTGCAGCACAGAGCGCAGAGCGAGGGAGAGGGAGCAGCAGGCAGAGGGAGTAGGGGCTCGGGGCTCGTGCCGCAGGGCAGGGCGCTCACACGTGTGCGATCGTGTGGCAATCTGTCCAGATGTCCGGGGCTGCCCAGTGGACCGAAGTGTCACCGGCCGTGTGTCCGCATGCTCCTCCCCACCCACTCCTCCTCCTCCTCTGTCAGCGGGGCCTCCCAACTCCCTCTAGGATCTGGCACCCTCTCTGTCCCCTTGGCGACCACTGTAGGGTCCGTTCTGAGCCCTGTTCCCCCAGATCAAAACCCTCCAGGGAGACCTTGGAATCTTAGGATAAAGACCCCCATGTGGCCTCCAAGGCCTTGGGTGTCTAATTCTTCTGGCCTCCCTGCCTTACCTGGGCCCCCTTCTCCCATTCACTCTCCTGTAGCCCCCCTGGCCTCCTTTGAGTTCCTCCACCCCTGTGGCTTGTTCCTCTCTCAGGGCCTTTGCACATGCATGAGGCTGTGTGCCCCTCCCTGGAGGGCTGTTCCCTAGTCAGCCAGATCCAAGCCTGGGTACCACTTCCTGTGGGAAGCCTTCCAGGACTCCATGCCTCCCACCTGCTATTGTATGCACAGCCCTCCTCCGTCACACTCGTGGTCCTGGGAGGTGATTAAGGGAGGCTGGGCTCCCCACCAGCTGTGAGTTTCCTGAGGGCAGGGTTCCACTGAACTTGTCCCCCACTGGGTCCCTGGCACCTGTCTGGGTGGCCAGCCCTTCAAGGGTGATGAATGAATGACTCAGGGAGCAGATGCATGAGGCAGTGTGGGCCTGTGTGGAGGTGAGGGTGTGCACACAGAGGTGTGAACGCCTGGCCTCGAGGGCATCCTGTTTGTCTCCTAAGGCTGTGTGCATACAATGTGTGGGTCTACACACCCACCCACCCACACACACGTACCCCCGTGGGATAGGGAGGCCCCAGGGCGGATGCCCTGCTTGTCCTCCACCCCCCGTCTCTGTCTTCAGAACACGCTGACGGCCTGTGTCACCGCCTCACCACCGTGTGCCCCACGTCCAAGCCACAGACTCAGGGCCTGGCCAAGGACGCCTGGGAGATCCCCCGGGAGTCGCTGCGGCTGGAGGTCAAGCTGGGCCAGGGCTGCTTCGGAGAGGTGTGGATGGGTAAGGCCTTGCTCCCGCCCCCTCAGAGGAGACCACGGTCCCTCTGGCGGGACTTTGGTGACCCCACCTGAGAACCAGGCTGATGTCCATCCCATGTGGCAGCTCAAACCCCCATCGGTCCCCTGCTCGTCACCTCTGCTGAACAGTGGGAGCTGTTTTAAACGCGGAGCTCCCCAGGGGTGGCTGGCACCAGGCTGAGGTGTGGCCCCCCATGCCCTGCAGAGCATGGTACCTGTTTACCAAGAGCTCCCTGGGACTGGGCATCGCCGCTCCCCACCAACTGGCCGTGTGGTCTGGGCCAGGGGCTTCACTCTGAGCCTCGATCTTCCCAAATATAAAATGGGGCTGATGATAATAGGGCCCCCGTGGAGTTGAGAGAGAATACTGACCCAGGTGTGTGTACACGTTGGCTCCTGGCCACGGCAGGAGAAGCCTGAGCTCTCAGGGGGAGTGTAGGAGGCGCCGGGTCTGGCGGGTCCAGGCCTGTTAACCCGGGAGAAATGGACAGCAGGCAGCCCCGACAAGCCCAGGCACCGTCTGCTGACAGGCTTCTGCTGCCACAGAGGAATCAGGGAGGTGGGGTGACAGCCGTCAGCCTGTGGCTTCAGCGGGCGATGGGGGTGCTTTTTCAAGGCCTCTTCACTCGTTTCACCGAGTGAAGGCAGTCTTCATGCGGCCTCACTGTTTCTACTTTCCTTCCATCGGGAGGAGACGACGGAGGAGAGTGGGGAGGGTTCCTGGGTGGAGGGCACTGCAGGGGCAGAGGCCTGGAGTCCGGAGGTCAGGCCACGTCAGGAAAGGGACGTGCTGGCTTGGGGCTGAGGAGAGGGATGAGAAGCCAGCTCCCAGGCACAGACACACCATGAGAACGTGAGCAAAACCTGGGTAAATCCACGGCATTGGCCGCTCTGGTGGCTGCAAAACTCACTCCTGGCTCGGGTGTGTGGGCGTGTCCATGGGGGAGGTCCTCACTCCTTCCTGGGTGCTCCGGGTGGACTCCCAGGTGCCAGGTGCTAGGAGGGCCAGAGACAGCCTGCGCTGCAGCCCCCAGCTGAGGCCCAGGGACTGGGAGGGGGATGGGCCGAGGCCACTTGTCACAGGAGCTTCAGGCCCAGCTGGGACAAGAACTCGGAGTAAACTCACGGGGCTGGAACACGGCTCCCCCCAAGGCCTCACGATGAAAACCCAGATGATGATAAAATGACAGCGGCAGCTTTTATTCGCTGAGCCCTCACAGCAGGCTGGGCCCGGTGGCTAAAATCTCCTTTAACCCCCAAACAGCCCGCCAGGTAGACACTACAGCATCTCTGTTTTCCAGCTGAGAGAACTGGGGCTCAGAGTGGGGAGCTGACCCACCCACGGCCTCTGCGGGTGGAGGCCGAGGCGGAGGCGAGCCGCACCCGCGGTCTGACCCCCGCGCCCTCCTGTTAGCGTGAGGCCTGACTTTGGGGAGTGCGGCTCCGCTGGCCTCTTGTTCTCGTGGCCTCATTCTGCCTCTTCCGGACTCCGTTCATCTGCTGACCCTGTGCACCTTTGACGAGCTGCCCAGAAGGGACATGATCATCCAGGAGGGAGCGGCTGAGTTAGAAGCATGGTCTCCCACCTCAGGCGAACATGCTGCTGTTTGGGACATTGCTAATGATCACAGTCCTAAGGACAGCCACTGTTTCCTGAGCATGTGTCCGAGACTCATTGAGTCCTGGGAACAGCCCTGTGAGGAGCGTCCTGTCATTGTGCCCATTTTACAGATGGGGATGCTGAGGCTCAGAAAGGGCCTTGGCCTTGGCTGGGCTTGTCACACGGCCGGGGAGGCCAGAGCTGGAAGTGGTGGCCGGGCGGGCAGATCCCGGGTCCCTGTGGGATGGGCATGGGGGGCCTCCCCTGAGGCAGCCTGTGCCCCTCCCCACACAGGGACCTGGAACGGCACCACCAGGGTGGCCATCAAAACCCTCAAGCCGGGCACGATGTCCCCAGAGGCCTTCCTGCAGGAGGCCCAGGTCATGAAGAAGCTGCGGCACGAGAAGCTGGTGCAGCTGTACGCGGTGGTGTCGGAGGAGCCCATCTATATCGTCACGGAGTACATGAGCAAGGGTGAGGCCGGGCCGCGCCACGGACGCTCCGGGTCAGGCGCTCGTGGCAGGGCGGGGGGCGGCTTCCCTTCCCGCCAGATCTAGAATATCCGTCTCTGAAATGGAATAGAATGGAACCAGCTTCTCATGTCCCTGGGAAGTTAGACCCAAGGGTGCCTTTCTCGTTTCATTTTGCTTTCAACGGTTTCCCACAAGGCGTCTTGTCTCCCCCAATTTGCTGGGCCGTTGGCCACTCTGGGGCTGGGAGGAGAACTCCCCCAACCCTCTGAGCTCAGCCACATCTGAGTCAAGTCCCTGGCTTGACCTTTACTTAATTTTTAAATTAATTATTTTTCTAAATTCCACTTTTGGGATGTGTAATTTACCTCTGATAAAATACACCCATTTTAAGTATCCAGTTCAGTGAGTTTTTACAAGTGGGTACTCTGTGTATCTCTTACCACAATTAAGAGCTAGGAGATCTCCATGACCCCCGAAAGCTCCCTCGTTCCACTTTGCAGACAGTGCCCTCCAGTCCCCAACCCCTGCAGCTGCTGAGGTGCTGCCTGCCACCGTGATTTGTTTGTTCTAGAACTTTGTGTATGTAACCCTTACCTCCGAGGTTCTCCTTGGTGTTGCTGTATCGATAGCTCATTCCTTTTTCACTGCTGAGTAGTATTCCCCTGTGTGGATGGACCACAGTTTGTTCACCTGGAGGTGGGCGTCTGGTTCTTTCCCATCCCGCTCGCCTTTGGAATGACAAATGCTCAGCGACTTTATTCCAAGATGCGTTTATGTGAAATCTGCTGTGCCTGTTAAAGCCGGGCCAGCCCAGGCGGACAGGATCTGGGAGTCATGGCGTCCTGGCGTGGGGAGGCCAGGGCCGGGGCCACAGCTGCTTTCTCTCTGCCCAGGGAGTTTGCTGGACTTTCTCAAGGGGGAGACGGGCAAGTACCTGCGGCTGCCTCAGCTGGTGGACATGGCTGCTCAGGTGAGTCAGCCCCTCCCGCCTCCCACCCTTGGCCCTTGAGCACCCAGACCCACTTGGCTCAGCCAGTTCTGGCCTCGAGTGCCCCCTCCAGGAAGCTAGCCTTGATTGCCCCCACACTCGCTGATCTCGCCACATGTATTACTGAGACCACTGACAGGTGCTGTGACTGGTAGTTCTGGGCAGAGGAGAGAGCCCTTACCTGGGCATCAGGAATCACTGACTGACTGTGGGCCCGACCTCAGGCCTCAGTTTTCTTCTCTGTGAAGGTCATTCAGTCATTCAGCAAACATGTATCAGTGCTTGCTTGCTGTAGGTGATGCTCAAAAACCATTTTTTAATTTAATCCTTATCACAATCAGGGAAGGTAGGGATGGCCATTATTCCCATTTGAGGGACTAGAAAACTGAGGCTCAGAGAGGGGACTCAGGACAGCAGGCGGGACCTGGCACTCCTCTGTCTGTGGGGCATCTGGGGCCTCTTTTTCCTGGTCACCCCACTTCCCTGGCTGCATCTTGTCTTGTGCCTCCCCTTTGCCCTGCATCCGCCTCCTGCTGGGCACTGGCCCTGCTTTTTATGCCAACAGCGTTTATTGTAAACTGATGTCACTTGCCTGATGAAATGGGGAGGGCAGGGCGTTTGGTTGGGCCTCCACCCTGGGGATGCCTCCATCCCTGGGCACGTACCCTGTGACCTGGGAAGGGCGTGAGGTGGCCCCTGAGCCAGGCTCCTGGGATTCTGCCCGTAGATCGCCTCCGGCATGGCGTACGTGGAGCGAATGAACTACGTGCACCGGGACCTCCGTGCTGCCAACATCCTGGTCGGAGAGAACCTCGTGTGCAAGGTGGCCGACTTCGGGCTGGCTCGGCTCATCGAGGACAACGAGTACACGGCCCGGCAAGGTGGGCAGGGCCCAGGCGAGGTGGTACGGCCTGTCGAGGAAGTCACACCCCTTCCCTGAGCCTCAGTTTCCTCATCTGTCAGGTGGGGGAGAGAATGGTGCAGTTGTGACATGCTGCTGAGGCTTCCCTGACCTTCGTCACTCCTGCAGGTGCCAAATTCCCCATCAAGTGGACGGCTCCAGAAGCTGCCCTCTACGGCCGCTTCACCATCAAGTCGGATGTGTGGTCCTTTGGGATCCTGCTGACAGAGCTCACGACAAAGGGACGGGTGCCCTACCCTGGTGAGAGGGCTTCCCGCAGCCTATCTTTGGTCTTGGAACCCCTCCGCCCTGGTCACCTTGGGAAAACCACACCCCCTCCTGGGCCTCAGTTTACCCAGCATCTGATCTTATGCTCTCTCTGGTCGGGGCTCCCAGCCTTGGGGAGGGGACTTACCCAAGGTCATACCCACTGTGTCCTAGGCAGGAAACCCTTTGTGGTCCCCATCCACTTCCTCCCCGCCGCTGCGCTCCCCCGAGCCCGCCTCCTCATCCTCCCTCTGCCCGCAGGGATGGTCAACAGAGAGGTCCTGGACCAAGTGGAGCGGGGCTACCGCATGCCCTGCCCGCCCGAGTGTCCCGAGTCCCTGCACGACCTCATGTGCCAGTGCTGGCGGAAGGAGCCGGAGGAGCGGCCCACCTTCGAGTACCTGCAGGCCTTCTTGGAGGACTACTTCACATCCACTGAGCCCCAGTACCAGCCCGGGGAGAACCTATAGGGAGCCGGCTGCAGGGCCAGACTGCTCTGGGCCGGGCGGCCCCTGGCCGGGGTCTTGCCTTCCTCTGCCTGCCCACCGTTGCTCCTCTCTGAGGGGCTGAGTTGCCAGGGACGAGGCCCCTCCCCCCTGTGTGGCGTGGAAGGGCCTGGGCCTGGGGCGGTCCCAAGGGCTGTGTTGGAGGCTGGCACAGTGACTTCGTGCCGGCTGCCGCTCCACCCACAGGCTCCTCCCTGTGCCCTCCTGGAGCCCCGTGCGTCTCGGCAGGAGAAATTAGGACAAAGGGCTGGGCTAGGGCGCCCTTTTTCCAGCCTCACCCTGCTCCGCGCATCGGCTCCTTCCCTCTTCCACCCCAGGGCTGTCTCCAGAGCTGGCCGAAGAGCCTTTCCAAAGAGGAGTGATGGGCCCCTGGCCTGCTGGCCATCCTGCCCCTTGCCGTCCGTTTCTGAAACACCTTTTGGTGGAGGCTGCTGGGTCCAGACCCCTCTGCCGTGGCTCCCGGGCTGGGTAGCCTGAGGCCAGGCTTCACTTGATGATGGTGGGTGGGGTGGGCACCCCCGTCAAACCCTGCCCTTCTTAGATCTGAGGGACCCTTAGAGATCATCAATTCCTTGTCCCCCTATGACCTACGGGGAAACTGAGTCCAGAGAGGGGCTGTGACTTGCTCAAGGCCACAGAGCAGTTCAGGGTTGAAGTGAGATTGGAACCCGGTGCTCCCTCTGTCTTCCTCAGGAACCAACAAGATTGTCCTTGGAGGCATCGTGGACAGACTAGGGCAGCCCAAGGGACAAGGGGCCTGAGGGTGGATCAGAGACAGCAGACGGCGTCATGTGGCCACTGCCCACTAGACGGGGCTGTCGTCAGGGGAGAGTGGAGGCGCGTGTGGGCTGAGCCAGGATGAGGGGTGAAGGTGCAGGGGTCAGGAGGCAGGCTGCAGTCAGGACGCGTGTGGTTTTTGACCTTTAGAGCTAGCCTGCCATGAAAGGGAGTGAGCTCCCAGGCTCTGGAGGCAATCAAGCAAAAGTAGAAGATCCAAGTGGTTGGAGACCCTAGCTCTGGCCTCAGGAAGGAACCCAGGTCCCCCTTCCCCCAGTTTGTCTTGTGTCCTTTCAGCGCCTGGCCCCTGCTCCTTCCCCAAGTTGGCACCCTTTAACTCATGAGTAGGGCAAGGAGTGCCTAGGCTAGGGTGACAGAGGGTGAGCGTGTCCACTGCCGTGCACCAGGACTGGCTGTGTGACCTCGGGCGGCCCCTGCTTCCTCTCTGGGCTGCAGTATCTGCCTCCATATGAGGCCATGGCCTCTGCAGCGGCTCCGCTCCTGTCCAGACCCTGTGGCCTGCCATCGCGTGCTGAGCCCAGCCCTGGGCGTCGGGAGACTGTATTCCGGCCCTGGTTCTGCTGTTCAGCCTTCGGGTATGTGGTGGCTTCTCCCTGGGCCTCAGTGTGCCCGTCTTAAAAGGAGCGGCTGACAGTTTGTGGGCATCTTGCCAAGGGCCCCTGTGTGTGTGTGTGTGCACGTGTGTGTTCCTCCATGTGTGTCCATATTTAACATGTAAAAATGCCCCCTGCTCTGTCCCCCAGACACGTTGTACATTTCACCACAGTCCCCCATCATAGCAATAACATCCCCGCTGCCAGGGGTTCTCGAGCCAGCCAGGCCCTGCCAGCGGGGAAGGAGGCCACGCGGTGCCTGCCCATGACATTTCCACTTTTCCTTTCATGCGTGTTTATGACCCAAGTCTTCAGTCCGTCCCAGTCGAATCTGGGCTCGCTCACCCCAGCGTGCTCTCATATCCCCTTCCAGCTGCCCAAGGCCCTTTGTATAAGGTGTCCTGATACTGTCCTTTTTTTTAAAACAGTGTTTTGTAGATTTCAGATGACTATGCAGAGGCCTAGGGGACCCCCGGCTCTGGGCAGGGCCTGGGGGTCCCGCATTCCATGGCCCAGGCTCGGGAGGGAGGGGGGATCCAGAATTGGTTGTAAATACTTTGCATATTGTCTGATTAAACACAAGCAGACCTCGGAGTTTGGCCGCTGGTTTATTGAGTCTCTGCCGTGTGCCTGAGAGCACGAAGGGGGGCGGTGAGAAGCCAGGCTCTGGTCAGAGGGGCCTGTGGGGCAGCACTGGTGGCCGGAAGGCTTCGGGCCAGGAGGTGACATAATCGGATTGGAGACGGGCTCTCTGGAATGTGGCTGTGTGTGCACATCTACACCTGTGTTCACAGGGTGAGCTCGTCCGGCAGAAACCTTGCTTGTGTCTGAGATGCACCAGGACTCCCCGGGGGGTGAGCGGCTCAGGACGCAGATGCCCTGGGTGGACATCTGGTGGCCGTGGACACTCTGGGGGCGGGGTGGGGCTGGCAGGCCTGTGTGGAGTTGTGGATGTGCTCACGGCAGATTGTGGCTGCGTGCCTGCTATCTGTGTGTCTCCCAGGGGTGCTGGGCAGGGGGGTTGGCGGGGGGGTGGAGCTGGGTCAACCGAAGTCCTGGGCGTTCTGGAGAAAAATCCAAAGACCCTTCCTCTCCTCCCTTCTCTGCCACCGAGGGACACGACCTGGGAAGTTCATTTGCAACAGTCTACATGAACACATTTATTTTACGTCAGATCACACACCTAGGCCAGTCACCTCTGGCTGTAATAAAGTGTTTAATTAAAAACGAATGTCAAAATCGGGACATTTTGCTATTCAGTATTATTTTCACATGCCGAATCCCATGGTGCCCAGGTCAGAGTGGACTCCTGGAGAGCCGGTGGGTGTGCATGTGTCTTGGGAGCAGTGATAGGCATATGGGTGTGAGTTCGTGCACACCTTCTGTGTGCTTGTGGAAGCGTGTGCCTAGGATGTGTGTGCCTTTGTGGTCATGTGGGTGTGTGGGACCTGTTTGCTCATGCGTGTCTCTGTTGGTGTGCGGACACATGTCCTGGTGGTCCGTGAGTCTAGGCTCCTGGAGTTGTGTGCCCAGATGTGTGAACCTGTGTTCACGTGGGGCGTGAGTGGAAGGCTGGGCATGTGTTCACCCCGGCCGTGTCCATATACACATGTGTCCAGGTAATGTACTAGCCTGTGGGCTCAGGGTGTGTGTGTGTGTGAGGGGTGTACGTGTTGGGGTCTGAAGCAAGCGAGTGGGTCTTTTTTTCTGGCCATGTGTGCATGGATTTGTGTGCGTTGCGTGGCCACAAATCCAGGTAGTTTGTGCCTGAAGCTGCAGGCTCCGGGGCGCGGGCACACGGCTGTGTGTAGCTGTGTTCTGTGAATGTGTGTGGGGCAGTGTATGTCTGTGTCGGCTCAGAGGGCACACATGGCACTGGCCACTCCCGGCAGGCCCCACGTGTGCCCGGGGCGCAGGGATACCAGCGAGCGGGCTGGGACGCACCCCAGCCCTGGTGGGGACAAGGCGCTGGCCCGCGTGGCTCTGGGCCCCCTTTCTATGCACCTCTCAGCCCATCTCTTCGTGTGTCTCTCCGTCTCTGTCTCTCTTTCTTTGTCTGACTGTGGTTTTCTCTCTTGTCTGTTCCTCTCCAGCTTTCTCTGCTGTCTGGCCCCTGGCTCTGTCTGGACAATTTTCTGTTTCTTTCTGTTCCCTTCCTTAACCCCTCCACCCCCCTTCCTCCCACTTCTTGGTCTTTCTCTGTGTGCTTCTCATTTTCTGTCTCTGTTTCTCAGTATTGCTAGTTTCTCTTTTTCTCTGTGCCTCGCTGCCGTCTCTCTTTTTTTCTCTAGTCTGTGTGTGTGTGTGTGTCTGTCCCTCAGGTTTCCTTCCTTATCAATCCCTCCATGCTTGTCTCTTCCCCAGGCCCTCTCTCACCTCCGTGCCTTTGCCCAGGCTGTTTCCACAGCTGGGAGTGCCCTTTCTTCCTTCTCTGCAGCCTGGCAAACTCCTGTTCATCCTTCAAAACACATCTCAGAGGCCACAGTCCACCTCTGGGAGATTTCCCTAACCCCCTGGAACTTGTCGTGGGGGTTCACGCAGCTCATCCACTGGAACAAGAGCTTGAGGGGCTGGGGAAGTTCTCACTGCTGTGCCCCGATCTGGCCCACGTGGGCGATGTTTGGTCAGAGAAGGGAGGCGGGAAAGCTTGCTCTGTCTCTCGCACCTCTTGTCTCCAGCTCCTTCTCTGCTTTTGATCCTTCACTCTGGGCCTCTGTTCAGTTGCTTCTGCTTGACTCCTCACGAGATAGACAGAGTGGAGAGGGAGAGATGGCCCCTCTGCCAGGACCACCATCCCCGGCCTCTCTGCCTGTTCCTTCTGCAGCCCTGTCCAGTTGCCAGCCCATTTCGGGGACTGGAGACCCTAGGACTCCCATGTCCCTTCCACCTTCCCTTCCTGGTTTCAGTGGTTTTCCTCTTATTCTACACACCTGTTTTTTGAGAAAAATAAGATGTTTTCTTATTTTTTATATCTATAAATATAAATAAATAAATATTCCTTACAGAAGAGTTGGAAAGATACAGCAAACCTCAAAAAACTCCCCATAATTTGTGCCGCCCACCCTGTTCCTCCTGCCTAGAGAGGGTGGGGCATGTGTGTCCATCGGGGCCTGTCACCTGTTCTCTGCCCATCGGCCTCGGTGTCTCCTTTCTCTCTCCGAGAGTGTCTCTCTGTGTGTTTCTCCATGCCCTGGCCCACGTTTCTTGGCTCTCTGGGCTGCGGGCCTTTCATTCGTTCATACAGTCGTATGTAGAACTCATTGGAGATTCACCCTGGGCCCAGCCCTGCCCTGGGGTCGCGTGGCTGTGTGAGTTCACCCGCTCGTGTGTGCCTCTGTGTCAGGCCGTCTGTGCCTGGTCTCTCTATCTTTCTCAGCCCCCTTCCTGCCTCCCTTTCTCCACAGCTTCATTGACTTCCCTTCCGCTGTTGCACCCCAGTGTGTGTAGCGTGTGCACGTGTGTTGTGTGTGGGGAACGTGCGTGTCCCTGCCCCAGGCTGCAGCCCTGCGCTGCCGCGTCCGCATCCACCCTCTGCTCCTCTCCCTCCCTCCCTCATTCAATTCTGACCAGAACTTGTGCTGGACACACACACACACACACACACACACACACACACACACACAGTCTGTCGTCTGCATTTTTTCTCATCTCTATCTTCTTTTTCCATTTTTCCCTTGGGGGCTCCAAAAAGCTGTAGTCTGCAGAGAGAAAAAAAGAGACCGACAGAGACACAGAGACAGAGATGGAACAGCCAGGGAAAGGGGCAGAATGGGGGGGTTGGGAGGTGGGAGGAAGGGGCCGGGGGACGGAGCTCTGACCGTCTGTCCATCCGGCTCTCGCTCTCCCGTCTCCAGGGTGGGGTGGGGTATCTGTGTCCATGGCTGGATCTCTGTGCCGGTGGGTCTGTCTGTCTTTCTCGACCTCCCTCCGCCCCCCACTGCAGTTTCATTAAATACCCTCCTTCTTTCCCTTTTCTTCCGTTTCTTGCCGCCCTCTCCGTGTGCCGGCATCCGCGGACGCGTGTGTCTGCGCAGGAGCCTCTCGCCGCGCCCCCTCCCCTTGCCCGGGGTTCTGAGCCTGGCCTATGGGGTGGTTTTCTCCGCCCCATCCTGCCCCCAGCCCCAGCCTCATGCTCTCTCAGCCTCTGCCTCAAGGCCTCCCTCCTGGGTGGTCTCCCTGGCGACTGTCCCCTGGACACCTCACCCTTACCCCCAAACTCAGCTGGCCTGCTGTCCAGTGCCCCCTCTGCAGAGGCCCCACGCTTGGCCTCCGGCCCTGGCCCAGCGCCCTGGGAGGCTCAGCCATCGCTCTCCCACTCTGCCATGGCCATTCATCCCCTCTGCCCACCTCTGGCCCTGCCAGAATCCTGTGTCTCTGGCAGAGGAAGCCCATCGCCCTCACCTGCCATTCCAGGCCTTTCCAGCCGCCATGGCACCCTGATTCCCTGACTGACTGCCCATACCGCTCCTTCTGCCTCATACGTCTTCCTTTCCTTCAGCCTGGAAATCCTGCCTCCTCTGGGAAGGCCTCCTGATTGCCCCCTCCCTCGGTTTCCCTGGCTCTGGTACTTTCTGCAGTAGGGTCTGTCCTAACCTTGGCTTCCCATCACCCAGTCCGAGTCCGGACACCCAACCAGGGCCCCATTGTGACGTTTGTGATCCCTAGTCAGCTTTGCCTTCATGGGCCCCTTCCTCCATAAAAAATATTAAAAATTCTGTTTTCTGACAACATTGATATGAAGTCGAATATATTAATATTATATATTAAAACATTTTTTGAGCCACAAGTCCGTTTTTCTTCTGATCTTGTAAGATCAGAAATTAAAACATTATTTTGGGCCCTCCCAAGTACTGTGGGCTGTAGACTTACTGAGCGCCTCCTCTGTGCCGGGCCTGGGCGAATGCTGTCCCTGGCACGCTGTGTGTCTTCTGCACCTTCTACCCTCTCTGTGTCTTTCTTCTCCTCCGTTCTGCCCTGTGGTTTCCCCCTGACTTCTGCATGAGTGCAGCAAAGCGAGAAGACATGTGCTTCCCCAACCCTGCCCGAGTCTGTATCTCTCTTTGTCTCTCCGTCCATCACTCTCCCCCTAGCAGATCTGTCCCTTTCTCTGGGGCCCACCGTTCATTCATTCATTCCCCCAACAAACACGCGTGGCCCTGGTGTCTGTGTGTCCGCCAGGGAGCAGGGGTCTGGCTTGCCATCCCATGGTCCTCCTGCCCCCAAATCCACAGGCTCACTGAGTTTCCAGCGTGGGCTCCGCCCCCTGCAGTCCCACTTGCCGTGGGCTGGGGGGTTGCCTGTTGCTCCCTCGGCCCTTCATAAAAAGCTCACTGTCGTGGGGCCCCCGTGTGTGTGTGTGTATGTGCATGCGCGTGTGTGCTTCACTCACCTCACCCACTGCCTGCTGTGCCTCCATCGGGAGTCCTCCCGGTGTCCCTGTCCCCCTCCAGGTCTCTCCCTGCCCCCAACCCCCCGTCCGTTTTTGTGCTCTGCTTTCCTTCCATACTCATCCTGCTGCTCTCTGATGCTGTTCTCACTCAGGCGTGTGAGCATTCATTCACTCATCACTCGCTGGTTCATTCATTCGCTTCTTCGACAGGTTTTCACTGAGCACTACTGTATGCCCCACCCTGGTTGGGTGCTGGGTGCAGGGGTGGGGACGTCTGCGGGGAGCGGCCCTGGGTGCGGCACGTGCTGTCTGGAAGGACAGCTGAGCAGAACTGGTGCAGGGAGGCCCGGGGCTCAGGGGCGGAGGTGGGCCTGAATGGAGGGTTGGGGTCCCTAGGCCCTTGAGGGGGGAGGGAGGAACGAGGTGGGGTGCCCTCCAGGCTGAGGTCCATTGGGCTGAGGCCAGGAGGCGGGGGCTGGGCAGAGCCGGGGGCTGTCATGGGGTCCCCACATGCTCTGGGGGCTGTGACTGCGTGAGAGCGAGAGGGAGACAGACAGACACATGGACCAGCGACCAGAGAGGGTGGGGAGGGGAGGAGAGGGCGGCCGTGCTGCTCCCCTTCTCTCCGAGCTCAGCCTAGCTGTCTGTGTGTGAGCGCACGCAGGTACAAGTGTGGTGTGCGTGTGGCATGTGTGGTGTAGTGTGGGGGCATGTGTGTTGTGTGTGATATGTGTGTGGTACATGTGTTGCGTGTGTGGTGTTGTGTGTGTGTGTGGCGTGTGTGTGTGGTGTATATGACGTGTGGCGTGTGTGTGTTGTGTGTGATGTGGTGTGTATGTTGTGTGTGGTGGGGCGTGTGTGGCGTGTGTGTGTGGTGGGTGTGGCGCGTGCTCCGTGCTGGCTCCCCGGCTGTTGCCTGCGTCCCGCCAGAGCTGTGCTGGGTCCCCGCAGGCGTCTGTCTGTCCATCTGTCAGCACAGCCGCCCGCCTGCTCCTGCTCGGCTGCCCTGTCCCTCTCCTGGTCCTCCTGCGGTCGTCTCCTTCTTGGTTTTCTCTCCAAACCCTGTCTCAGGCCCACTCTCGGGGCTGGGCTTAGACTCCTCCATCCCTCTCGAGTGTGTCTGTCATCTTGCCCCACGCTGGCTTCCCCCTTCCTCTCTGTTTCTGTCCTGCTTGTCTCGTCTGTGTCTCCGTCTTTCTCTTTGTGCTGTGTTCTTGTCCCTCTGTGCCCCTGCCTCTCGGTTTGGTTTAGCTCTGTGTGTTACCCAGCATCATGCGTGTGTGTGCGTCCGTGCACATGTGTGTCTGTGTTCCACAACATGTCCCCCCGTGTTCATTTTCTCACCCCCGACACTCGGAGGGCCTGTCATGTGTGTGTCTGTGAGTCTGTGGCCGAGGGGGATCTGCCCCCTTGTCTGTCCCCTCGTCTGTCCCCAGGCCCCCACCCTCTCGGGCTCTTGGGCTTGTCGGATTTCCAGTGTGGACAGCTGCCGCCTGCCTTGTTCCACCGCAGGGGTCCTTGCCATCCTTCACTCCCTCAGCTCTTCCTGGAACACGCATCCGGGAACAGCTGCCCGGCAGTGTGTGTGTGTGTGTGTGCGTGACACAGAGAGACAGACAGGGACAGCTCTCCGCTGTTGCATTCATTCTGAGTCACTAGCATTCGTCCCTCCATTCAGTCAACACCCCTCGAGTCCCTCCTGTGTGCTGGGGTGTGAGTGTGTGTGCGACGGTGCCTCCCGGTCCCTAAGGCGCTGTGGAGGCCCGCCCTGGCTCTGTGCGTGGGGCATTCACAGAGAGAAGCTGTGTGTGTGACCAGCTGGCATGGTGTCATCTCTGCCTCTTTCCCTAGTCCTCTGCTCCCACTCTGGAGCTAATTTCCTTTTGTTTTTTCTGATCAACACATGTTGAACACCTCCTGTGAGTGTGTGTGCATGTGCGTGTGTGTGTGACAGATCTCCCCTCGCCCCCTTGCTTTCTGCTCCCCCTCCTCTCTCCGGCTCCATCTTGATTTTTCCAGACACACTGCTGTCTGTCTCTCCCCACTTCCCCCAACGGCTCTTTTTCCCCTTCCACATCCATCTCCAGGGCTCTGTCCAGCATTTACTTTTGCTCTGCCGACGAGCATATGGTGATCTGTTTGTCCTTCCACCCATCCATCTATCTGTCTGTCTGTCCGAGAGTTATTCCTGGACCCTTTTCCTAACTGTCGTCCTCCACGCACCTTGCCAGCCCTCTCGGCGCCCAGGTGGGGCCCTTGTCTCCCCCTGTTCCTCTGTTGTGAGCTCCAGACCTGAGCCCCTCCCCACCTGCTGGCCCCTGCACCCCTCAAGGCCGACCCCAGACTCAGCACCTTCCCTGCCCCCTTCTCCTCACTCTGCCTGCTTCAGCCCCACCCTGACAGGTCACCCTGGCCGGGCCATTCCACTGCTGGTGGTGGACACCTGCCCCAGGAGCCCCCACCCTTTGGTGCCTCTAGCTCAAGGGGCCATTGCTGGTGACTTCCTTCCTGCCCTGTGGACCCCTCTGTGGTCCTCCCCGGGGACCCTTTCCATGTGAGGGGTCTCGGCGTCAGTCTTTCTCTCTTGGTTGCATTACCTTTTAATTTCCTTTTCCATCAGACTTTGCCAGGATTTGTTCTTACCTGGGTGTCGCGTGTGCACGCGTGTGTGTGTGTCCTCATTCCTCTCTCCCTGTCTGATGTATTCATCTTTCCTTCCCTCTCTTATCCTCTTTCTCTCTTAAAAAAAATCCAGGTGTAACTTACATACCGTAAAATGCACAAATCTTAAGTGAAAAACCGTGATGAATTTTACGTGTGTCTACACCTGTGGATCCTGCCTCCCGGAGCAAGGAGCAGACGTCCCAGCCCCCAGCAGCCTCCTTCTCGGTGGGGCCGCTCCTACCCTCCGAGGGAACTGCTCCACTGACTCTATTACTATTCACTGTCGTGGTTTTAGATCCAAAGCTTCATCAGGGCATTTTCTCACTGTGTCTACGTGTGCATTCTGTCTGTCTGTCTGTCTGTCTGGGCACTTCCTCAGTCGTTGCTTCCCCCTCTGGAAGTGCCTTGTCTTTGTTCCCTCGTTCCATCAACAATTATTGAGCACCTCCGAAGGCGGCTGTGTGTGCCTGCCTCTCCCTCCCTCCCGACTCCCGCTCTCTTCTCTTCTCTCCCGCTCCCTCGGCTCCATCTCCAAGTCATTATTGAACTCCGCTTCCATTCCGTGCGTCACTGCAGGAGTGTGTGCGTGTGTGTCCCGCTCGCCCACCGCCTCCCCCTCGCTCCCTGCTTCCCCCACCTCTGCCTCTCTCTCCCGCTCCTGGGGGCTCCATCTAGATTTTTCCAGGTGAGCCTGGCTCTCTTTCTCCCTCTCTCTCTGGCTCTCCCTCTTCTCCTTTCTCCCCTGCTGTCTCCGAGGGGGGTCGCTGTGCCTGTGCTGGTCTGCTGGTCGGTCCAGCTCGGCTGCTGTGGCTCTAGCCTTGTCCTCCTCCTGGCCCTGCTCCTTCCATCCCACTTTGAGAACTCTCCTTGCTCCACAGACAACCCACTGCCATCAGGGTCTCTAGCTGGGACCTTGAGCTGAGCCCCAGACCATCCACACACCAGGGTCCATCCCTCCCACTGCAGAACCCCCTCCTCCAGGCCCCCAGCCCTCCCCCCACCATCCCACACCACACGCACCACATCCACACCTCCCTCTTGCTCCCTGTCTGCCTGCATTTCGTTCCTGTCCCCCGGAATGGTTTCCACCGTGGCCTCTCCCCTCTTTCAACAAACCCAGGGTCTGACTGTGATGTGTCCGTTCCCGGAGGCTCTGTGACACCCATCCCTGACTCTCTCGCTGCTCCCCGATGGCTCCTGTGCTGTGTCTTTCTCTCTGCTCCTTCCCACCTGAGCCCAGAGACCTCTCCCACTCAGCCCTCTCCTCTCCCCTCTTGTGGCCCACCCTACTCTGCGGATCTCCCTGTGTACCTGCTCCTGGATGTTACACGGGCACCACTGCCCACTCAGCACCTGGCTCAGACCCCCAGGCTCATCCTTGCTCCCCCTTACTCTCCTTGTACATCCTATCTGTGTGGTCCCCACAATGGGCCTGACCTGTCCCTTCCTCTCCATCCCAGCGCCTTGCCTTGGCTTAAGCCTTGCCTCCCCTCCTTGGCCATGCTCCACTCCCCTCACTGGCTTCCCTGTCGCATGTCACTTGTTGCAGTCCTCCAGTCTGCCCTTGGCCTCCCAGAGTGATACTCCAACATCAGGCAAATGTGGTCATGCATTCAGTCAACAAACAGTGACCAAGCACCCCCTGTGGGGCAGGCCTTAGGAACACAAGCATATCCGTGGCCTGGCACCCGGGTGTGGAGAGGAGACCCTAAGCCCGGTGCGCTGGTGTGGACACATGGCCTCACATACTCTTCCTCATCTTCACCTTCTCACTTCTACCGACCTCCTTTCTTTCCTTCTTGCCCTCCTGGGTGTCCCGCCCGTCTCTCCTGCATCAGTGTGTGTGTTTCAGTCGGCCTCAGAGTGAGGGTCTGTGTATCTCCATCCATGTCAGGCAGTTGGAGGTCTGTCTGACTGTTTCTGTGTACCAACATGTGTGAGTATCTGGTCTTCCTGCCTCTCTGTGTATCTGCGTGTGTGCATGTGTGTGTGCATTTGACTGCCCGGACATCCTAGTGTCTATTTGTGTGTGTGTGCGTGTTTCTCTTTGTGCCCACGTGTTTGCGTGTTTATCTGATGGGCTGTGTGTCCTGACCTGGGTCTTCAACTATCTGTTCTGGTGAGATGGGAGCGTCTGCTGGTCTCTGGATGCATCTTGCTGTGTGGCAGCTGTCTGTCTATAGGTGTCTGTCTGTCCCTGTCTTGTGTGTGTGTGTGTGTGGGGGGGGTGTCAGTTCCGTCTGTGTGCAGTGATGAGTGTATGGGGATGTCTGTCCATGTGTCTCAGGAGGGTCTCCCCGGATGGATCTCCACGTGTCATGAGGACCACCGTGTCTCCTGAGTCAGGGGTCTGTCTGGGTGATTTTGTCTGTGTGTCCTTCTCTCTCTAGAGGTGTCACAGGCCCCTGTTTGTCCACTGGCCACAGATCAGACTGCCACCTGGCTCTCCAGCTCACCTCTCTCCCTCCCCCTCCTCTTCCTTCTCTGCATGCCCTCTCTGGGGGCTCTGTTGGGGCCAGCGTGTCACTGTCACTGCCTGCGCCTGTCAGCCTTGCGAGCCCGCGAGCAGGCGACGTGCGTCACACCTTGTGTCCCAGCCGAGCCGCCCCGCGTGGGCCAGGCTCATCATCCAGGAGCCCCTGGCAGCGCAGGGGTCTCACCTCACCGCTCCGCTCTGCCCCGGCCCCTCCCGCGCTCCCTCGGAGGCTTTCTCAAGCCTTCTTCTCCTGCCTTCCTGCGTCAGGCCTGCGTCTGTCAGAGGCTCCTCGCTCTCGCCCCTCCTGGTGCCTTTGTGCTGCTGAGCCAGTTTGTTGGGGGAACTTTTGGGGTTTCTCAGTCTTTGATCAGCAGAGCCCGCAGAGTGGCAGGGCCGGGCAGGGTGGGGCTGAGGACTTGCATGCCTCCTCTTTGCCTTCCGTCCCCCTGGCCTCATTAGCGTCCATCTCCCTCCAGGAGCATCCACGGTAGAAGCAAATCTAAAGCACCCTTTGGCTCCAGTTCTGCTGCCCCTCCTCACCTCCAGCCCCCTCCCACCACTCCCTCTGCTCCAGCCCCCCTGCCCTTGCCCTTCCTGAAATGTGACACGCTGCTCCCACCTCAGGGCCTTTGCACCTGCTGTCCCCTCTGCCTGGAGTGCTCTTTCCTGAGATCTGTGAGCTTGCTCACTCGCTTCAGGTCTCTGCTCCAAAGTCTCCTATTCAGAGAGGCCTTCCTGACCACTTAGTCTAAAACAGCCTCCTCCGTTGATCTCCTTACCCCTACCCTGCTGAATTTGCCTTCAGAGCACTTATCACTCCTGGCTGGCATCTTATATATTGATTTATTGATTTATTGATCTCTGCCACTGCACTGTAGGCCCTGGGGGTGGTGCAGGCAGAGTCAGTCTGTGCAGGGCTGTGTCTCCAGCTCCTCAGACGCTGCCCGGCACTCAGGAGGCCCTCATCTGTGTCTGTTGACGGACTCAACAATCTCGTTCTCGGCACTGCCTGCCCAGGATGCAGGGAAGTGCCCCTTCTTGCCCAGCCAGTCCCCCGGTTTCATGCTGGCCTTCCCCATCCACCCAGCCCTGGCTAACTGGCTCCCCTCCACCCACCAGGGGCTCAGCTCCCCGCCTCCTCCTGGTCGCCTGTGTCGGGGCTTACCTTACGGACCCATTCTCCGCACAGCGACCAGCGACGGCTCTGCTAGGCAGCGCGGCTCACAGCTCCCCGAGGCTCCCACCTCCCAGAAGTGTGCAAGCCCACCCCTCCAGCCTCTCCTCTTGCTTCCAAGCCCCTCCCCCCGCAGCCACACGCCTCCCCCATCGCCTGCACGTGCTGGACCCCCCACCACACGCCCCTTTCCACACGTGCCGCTTGGTGAACTCCTGCTTTTTAAATGTAATTAAAAACATTTCTTTCATTGAGGTGAAATTCATATAACATGAAATTAGCCATTTGAAAGTGAACAGTTTAGCGGCATTTAGTACATTCACAATGTTGTGCAACCTCTATCTAGTTCCCCAACTTTTTTTATCACCCCAAAATAAAATCCCGAACCCATGAAGTGATTCTTGCCCGTCTCCCTTGCCCCTTCTGGTCCCTGGCAGCCACCCATCTGCTTTGTGTCTCTGTGGGTTGATCTATTCCGGATATCTCATCTAGACGGAGTCGTAGGATAAGTGACCTTTTGAGATTGGCTTTGTCCACTTAGCGTAATGTTTCCCAGGTTCATCCACGTTGTTGCACATGTCAGGACGTCATTCCTTGTCACGGCTGAGTAGTATTCCACTGCGTGGGTGGACCACACTTTGTCTGTCCACCAGGCCTCCTTTTGAGTCTCAAAAGGCCTCTTGTTTTGGGACAGCTGGACTCTCCCTTCTCTGGCCCCCCGTTCCCGGGGTGATCTGGGCCGCCCTGGGCCGGCTGCATACACTTGACTCCCAAAGCTGCGTCTCTCCCTCCCTCCTGGGCTGCCCACCTCGGCCGCCCCTTCCATCTCGCTGCCATCCCCCTTTGCCAGCTGGCCGGTCGGCCATCCCTGCTTCCCCCCGATCACCCTCTCCAGACACCAGCTCCTTCTCAAACACACGTATGACCACGTCTGTCCTTCCTGCTGCAGCCCCTCCCCGGCTTCCCCCCGCCCGGGGCAAGTCTGGACCTCGGCCCCATCGCCCCTCAAGCTTTGTCTGTCCTCCATCCCCCCGCACGCCGGGCGCCTGGACCCCTCCCCTGGTGCTCTCCCCCCCCCGCCTGAAGTTCCCCTTCCTGACCCACCTCAGTGCTGGCATCCGGGTCCAGGTCACCTTCCCTGACTTACCCACCCGTCCTCCCCCCCAGGCAGAGTCAGTGTCTTCCTCCTGTGGCTTCTGGAAGGAAGGGGCTTCTGGAATAGCTCCTGCCCCACTGTGTGCTGGTGGCATCTGTTTGTCGTCCAGGCTCTGGATCACCTGAACCCAGGATGGTGCCTCCCCACCCCTGCCACCTGCCACCTGCCACCGGGACAGGTGTGCAGAGGCACTTGTGGGTGACGAAGGAGGGACAACAGAGAAGCGGCCGTGTGGCTGGCCCCTCCTCTGAGAGCCTCGTGCCCGGTTTCTCTCACCCTGTGGGAGGGTAGCTTTTGTCCCTCTGGTTGTCTGTCACACCCTCTTCTCTGGAGCATCAGATGACCATGTGCTCCTTGTGAGCATCAGATGCTTTGCCGTGTGTGTCTGTGTCTCACTGTGCTGCACGCACTCTCTTCCTGCTCCTGGTCGGTCTGTCTGTCCATCTGACTGTCCCACCATGCTGTACTCTTTGCTTTCTCTCTGCTCTAGTCCTGGGGTCATTGTCATTCTTCGAGTGTGTCACACACACACATGCACACACTCACACACCCAGAGTGAGAGAGAGAACCCCCGTGCGTGGCTCCCTCTCTCTGAGTCACTGGCGTTCATCCCTATACGCAGTCAGCACCCTGCATCTCTCCCTTGCGCTGGGCTGTGTGCGTGTGTGTGTGCGTGTGTGTGTGCGCGCGCGCGTGTGTGTGTGTGACTCTGCGCCTCTTCCCCCTCCTTCTATCCCCTTCTCTGTCTGTCTCCAAGGCATAAACGAAATCTGCCCTGGCTTACAGAGGGAGGGGAGGGAGAGGAGTGGGGTGTGCCCCCACCCCGTGCTCACTGCTCCCCACTTCCCTTCCCTCTCGTGGGCTCTCCGTCTCCACTCTTGCCCCCGCAGCCCCTCTCTCGGTGGGACTCTCTGGGTCTCTCCTCCTCTAGCCATGACCGTCTCTGTCTCTCTGCTCCCACCACTCTCTCCCTCTCCCTCCGTTTCTTGACCTGCCTCTCCTTCTCCTCGATCTTTCCAGATGTGACCGTGTCTGACTCTGTGTCTCCCTCCCTCCTCCTCTCTTGGGCTCTGTCTTCTCCCCTTCCTCCTGGCCTCTGGTGTGTCTGTGTGTGAGTGTGTCTCTGTGTGTGTCTGTGAGCGTGTCTCCACGACTTGGTCCCCTGCTCCCTCTGCCTGCCCCTAGCCTGCCGGGGATCCCAGGGGGGCACTGTCTGGGGGTCTTGTCTTCCCACTGGTACCCCCAGTGGTGACCTCACCCTCTCCTGAGGGAAACTCACACCCCTGTATCTGGCGGACGCCACAAATCTGAACTCACCCTCTCCTCCTGAGACCTGGTCCCAGTTGGGGTCACCGGTCTTCACCCTCGTTGCCCCGGTCAGCCCAGCCCTCTCCCCTCCCGTGTCCATAGTGAACCAGCGGCAAGATGCTGTCCTCTAAGCAGCTCCCAGCCCACCCGCCCCTCGCCCTCCCTGGTCGGGCCACCCCACCCCTCCTTGGAAGGAGTCCGGTGGCTTCCTCTGGGGTCTCCCTGCTTCTGCTCCCATCAGGGATCAGAAACAACCACCCCAGACCTAAAAACGTGTCACCTTCCCGTCGTGAGAAGAACAAAGCAAGTTCGCGGGTCTTCCGGCCTCGCCGGGTCTTCCGGCCTCGCCCGGGCCCTGCCAGCTCCTTCGGCCTCCTGCTCTTCTCTCTTTGTCTCTCTGCCTCTCCCTCTCCTGCCATGCACTTCCGCTCCTCCAGGCCTTCGTCCTGTGCGCAAGCTTTGCTCTCTGCCTGGTGAGCAAGCCCCCTTCGCCCCATACCCTCTTTCCCATCTGTTTGGCAAACTCCTCTTTTCCCCCAGGGCCTGCTTTGAGCTCTTAGGCTCTGGGACCCTCCCCTGCCCCGGCCTCTGGGTCGCTTGCTGCTCAAGATTGAGGCTGGAGCCCCAACCTAACCCTAGGAGTCTGTACACAGTAGGTGATCAATAAGTGCTCCCTGAGGCTCCCTCAGGAGTTTGTTCTCCCTGTGTGAGTGTGGTTTGTTTGGAGGGCGAGCACACGTGCACATGCCCGTCCCTCACACACCCTCTTCTGCCCCTTCTCTCTGTCTCGCACTCTCTGTTCCTCTCGGGTGCTCTGCTGCTCTCTGTTGCCGTCTCTGGTCTATCTGAGCCCCTCTCTCTGTCTCTCTCAGCCGGTCCCTCTGTCTCTGGGCTCCCATCCCTGTCTGCATGGGTTCTGTTCTCCCGCTGTGGTTCCCACCCGCGTTCTCTTTCAGTCATTCATAAAACCCATTCTGAAGATGCCCGACTGGGGAGTGTGTGTGTCTGTGGCAGAGTGCACCCCCTCCTGTCATTCAGGTCTCACTGAATTTTGCTCCCAACCTGTGTGAGCTCCTGGGGGTGCATGCTGGGGTATGTGTCCGTGTGTCTGGCTCCCTGGACATTCATCTGCCTGTCTGTCTGCTTGTCACCTCCCTCTCTCTGCAGCCTGTTTGAATTGCCATCCCGCTCTTCGCCCTGCCGTGTGTGTGTGTGTGTGTGTGTGTGTGTGTGTGTGTGTGTCTGTGAGCATGTCCCTCCACGCAGTCTCGCCTCCCTCGCTTCCTCACTGTGGTTCCCTCACAGTTTCCTCTGCCTCTGTCTCCGTGGGTCACTCCCATTCATAAGTTCTTCTGCTCATTCAAAAAATAGAACATCATTTTTTCTAAATTGTCTGCCAGGAACACAAATTGCATTATTACCTTTGAAATAAGAAAAGCCCATTAAAGTTATAACCACAAGCACCGTAGAATAATGAGGGCGTTAGAAGCCCATTGTCAGCATCCTCGCTGAGTCATGCCCTGTGCTGGATCCGTGTGAGTGCGTGTCTGTCCGTCCGCCTCCAGTCTTCCCTGCCTACCTCTCCTTTCTCCTCTTCTCCGCTCCCTTCCTTCCTCGGAGATTTCTGGAATTTCACTCTGGCTGCTCATGCTGTGTGCCTAAGGAATGGGATTATGTGTGTGTCCGTGTGTGGGAGTAAGTGTTAAGTGTATAGATGTATGCGAGTGTGTGAGCATGTGAGTGTGTGAGCTTGTGTGTGTGGGTGTGAGCATGTCGGTGTGTGAGCTTGTGTGTGAGTGTGAGTGTGTGTGAGCACATGCACATTCTCGCTTGCCTCCCCCTCTCGCTGCTTCTCTGCGGCTCTGGCAGGCTTTGTTCCCCCTCTGTGGATGTTTTCTTTCTTTTAGAAATGACATTTATTGTTTTCCTTTGGTTTCAGAGGTAATATGTGTTCACTGCAGAAAATGTAGAAAATACCAGAAAGAACGTGCAGAAGAATATAAGATAAAGATCCCCTGTAACCCCCACCCCAGAGAGAAAGGGCCACTGTTGGTCTTCGGGGTCTTTTCGCAGTCCCCCCGGTGTCTGTGAACCTTTCTCTCTGTGGGCGTCTTTCTTCACTCTGTTCCCACTTGTTCTTCCTTCCAAAGCACTTGGGGTCCCCACTCGGGTGTCCTTGTCTATCCTTCTGAGTGGTCTGAGTGTCTCTGTCCCGGAAGGTCTGTCTGTCTTCTCCTTTTTTCTCTGGGGCTTTATCAGACTCGTGTGTGTGTGTGTGTGTGTGTGTGTGTGTGTGTGTGTGTGTGTGTGAGTGTGTGGTGAGAGAGAGAGGAAGTTGGGCAGAGAAACGGAGCAGAAAGAAACGGGGGGAATCCCCTCCCTCGCTCTGTCTCTCCCTGCACTGGGTGCTGCCTGTGTCCCTCTGATCCTTTTTCTGCCCCTGTCCCTTTGTTCTTGGGTTCCTTAAGAATGGAGGGGAGCTGGGGCGGGCAGTGGATAATGCAGGTGGAAGGCACAGCTCCCACCAGCGAGTGGAAGCAGGAACCTGGACAGTTTCTGGAAGGTTTCGCTGTGGGAGGGTGGCACAGGCGGGGCCTGGGCACGGAGAGGCCTCCCTCTGCCTTTACCCTGCAGGGGCCTGGGAAGTGGGACATCGCCTCCCGCTTGGAGACCTCAGCTATCCCTCTCCAGGTCCCCCTGCGTCTTACTGCTGGGCTCCCCCTGCCGCCTCTGGGGCTCTCCTCTCACTGTCACGCAGGAGCCGAGCCTCTGGGCTTGCACGCTGACACCTGTTCACATCTTACTATGGTCCTCGGGCGAGTGACACTCCTCGGAACCTAAGTGTCCTCGTCTGCAGAATGGGGATAAGAATTTAGAGGCTCAAATGTGATGGCCTAGCACTGTGCCTCAGCACTCAGCACATGCTCATGAGCTCGGATGCCACGGTGTCGCCCTCCTGTCTCCTCTGGCTGCATCACATCTCACTTCACTCTATAAGCATCTCTCATCGGCTCCTGCCCCCCCACCCTCTTCTCTCCCTCCTTCCACACACAGCTTCCTTCCCGGCCCCAGGCCCTGTGCTGGGCCGAGGTGTGTGCACACATGTGTGCACAGCAGCTAACGTTTCTGTGACTCCCAGGATGGGCTCTGCCCAGCTCCCTCCTCCAGTCCTGCTTCCCAGGCTCCATCTGGGGTCTTCTCTGGCCCTCACGGTCCCCTGCCCACGGCCCCCATGGCTCCTGGCACCCAGCAGGGCATCTGCTGGATTCCTGGCTGCCCACACCCACTCTCCAGCTTTCACGGCTTCCTGCCCATTTTGCACCTGGAGCATCTCCCTGAGGTCCCCCACCTCGCCCTGGCCCAGCCTTGGTGCAGGCCTGGCCTTTCTTAGGTCCCCTCCACTGGCCTGCAGTTGACTTTGAGGCTCAGAGGGGGCCATGCTGGGACCTGACAGGCCCAGGGTCCTGGGGGTGGGGACAGTGAGCAGGGGAGGGGATGGCTACGAGGGTCTCACCCTCTTCCTGAGGTTCCCAGCTTAAACCCCGACCCCAGCTGTCCTTTCCAGGGAGGGGGGCATCGGGGAGGGGCTCAGAGTGTGGATTTTGGAGCCAGGCACGTTGGACTGCCCCTCCAGTGTCACTGCTTCTCCCTGGGCCCCGGCCCCGGAGCCTCAGCTTCCTCGTCTCTGAGATGGCTACAGCAGACCCTCTCTCCTGGTGGTGGAGAGACTGAAGGACGGTGGAGGGCTCAGAGGAGGGCCCGGCCGTGGGCAGAGCTCGGTGAGCACTGGCTCCAGCTGCACTGTGGTCGTCCCCCTCCTCAGTTACCGGGGCTCCCACTTCCACCACAGTGTCCCCAACTCCTCTCCTGGTGCGTAGTAGGTGTTCCCTGCCTGCTATTTGAAGGAGTGACTCAGAGTGACTTGGAGAGCAGACCTGACCGAGGCAGGAAGACCAATGGACATACGGACAAACACGTGAACACACACGGGAGCATGCACACACCAGACCCAGCAGGACGGGAGGGAAATGGAGTTCAGCTCAGAGAAGGCACATGAGAAAGAGAAGACAGAAGTTGGGGAGTGGGTGGGAAAAGGACCCTCCGTCCCGGAGCCCGACTGGAGACCGGGGCTGGACATGGAGCCGGCCCTGCAGGGGGCTGTTAGGGTCTGCATCCATGAGCGACCAGCTGCAGGGCACGAGCACAACAGAATGGAGAGACACACAGAGACAGAGGCAGAGAGGAGGGGCAAAGAGACACAGAGAGAGGGAGACAGGGGAAAAGATGAAGGGAACCAGAGGGTAACAGTGACCCAGAGAGAAACAGACGCAGAGAGAGAGAGAAAGGGATGCACAGAGACACAGAGGAGACAGTCTGGGAGCGGTGTGGAGGACAGAGGGAGACAGGGTTATACGGGGGGAGAGAGAGACACACACACAAAGACAGAAACAAAGGAGTGTACACGTGTGTGTGTGGTGGGTGGGGTGTGGAGTCAGAACCACACCAGACCCCGAAATGGAGACCTGCAGACTTTAGTCAGTCAAACACGGCCTGGGGTGTTTCCTGCGCCAGGGTAGGGGACCCCAGAGATGGGCCCAAACACCCTGGTCCCAGAGGGGAGAGCAGCCAGGAGGAATGCTGGGCTTTACTCTGTAGGCCATAGGGAGCTAGTGAAGGTGGTGGAGGAGGGGAGTGATTCTGTCACAGTGGTGACAGTGGTAACATGCCCTCTGGCAGCACGTGAAGAAGAAGGATGGGGAAGGGGCTGTGAGGGGCCGGGGCAACATTCGGGGAGGAAGGAAGGAGGTGGGTCCCCCACGTGCGACTCTCCCGAGGTGTCAAATAGATACTCCGGGAATGAGGGAGTGAGAGAAATCCTGGAGGCCTGCAGGCGCTGGGAAAGGGGGAGGGGAGGCTGGTGGAGAAGGCTGGGGACACGAGTGGCCTTCAGCAACAGAGGGCGCCCCCCTAGAAGGCTTTGGCTATGGCTGTCCCCTGGCCTGGGATGCAATTCTTCCCGCATCATCCCCTTTGCCGGCCTCCCTCCCGCTCCCCCACGGTCTCCTCCTGTCCCCTCCACGTGAGCATCCTGCCTTGAGGCTCCCATGACCCCTGGGCACGTCCCTGGCGCTGCTGTTGCCAGGTTCTCTGACAGTCTTTTTCTCCCCTGCCTGCCTCCCCCACCAGACTGGGAGTGACGTGGGGGCCAGCCTGGTGCCCAGTTCCTCTCTGGAGCTTTCGCCTCACCCTGCCCACACAGGGCCAGGCACTCAGAGTGGCTGGAAGAATGAATAAACCTTCCTTCTCTGCCTGGCTAACTTGTATACATGCCTCGAGGCCCAGCTCAAATGACCCTTCCTCGCTAGAGCCTTTCCTGACCCCCTGTTAGTAAGTGGCTCCCTCCCTGGGCTGTCTCATAAATGCGGCTGTGAAAACAAACCTCAGGTCACATCACTGTTCTCTTTGTGTATATCTGCCTTCCCAGAGGCTGCGGGAGCTCAAGGACAGAGCGAGACAGGATGGAACAACTGTAGCAGCTAATTCTTACGTAGTGCTTATTACAGAAACTGCCCTCAATGCCTTACGTATGTTTTTATTTCAACCTTACATATGATTGTAGACACTATTATTATCCCCATTTTACAGATGGGGAAGACAAGGCTCAGAGAGGTTAAGTGACTTGTCCCAGCTCACACAGCAAGTAAGAAGATGAAGTGGGATTTGAACCAGGCTATCTGGCTTCAAAGTCACCCTCTAAGTGACATAACGTGATACGTGTTAGGTGTTTTTCTCTCGAAGTGTAAAGGGCCCTGGAGTCTTTTTCCTGTCCTGTCCTGAGCCTCCTGGCTCCTCACTCTGCACCTTCTCCCTGGGTGGCGCATCTCCTATCCGCTGTGCTGAATCCCCCAGGGCCCTCCCTGCCATCCTCAGGGATGGAGGCGTGACACCAGCACCCACTGGGCCCCTCCGTAGATGCCTCAAACCCGCCACCTTGTCTCCGCAGTCCCCAAACATATTTTTCTCTTGTTCTCATTAGCACCCACCGGGGCTGCAGGCAGGAGCCCGGAGTCATCTATGACTCCTCAGTTCCTGCCGCCCACGGCCATCTGTGCCTGCCTCCTGCTGCCTCTCCCTCCGGGGCCCCTCGGCAGCCCCTGCTTCAGCCCTTGCTGCAGCACAGCACCCCCCGACCCCCCACCCCCGCCTCATGCTCACCCCTCCACTTCTTGCCCAAACACCTGTCACCTTCCCCAGTCCCCCTGTCTGTAAACGACGCCCCTGACAGCATGTTCCTCCTGGGGCATCGCCAGGGTCAGCTGAACGTGGAAAAGCTCACGATCCATAGTGCTTATTAGAGATAAGTGGGTAGCTGTCATTAAAGATTTTCTGAATGAATGAATGAATGGGTGACCCGGTGGGCGCGCCGTTCTGCTCTTCCTCCTCCTCCCTCAGTCCCTGCTGCCCCCTCCTGCTGCAGGCGGTACTTTTTAACATTTTGGAGGGATGGCTACCCTTTGAAAAATTTCTAGATCCCTCCGGCCAGCATGCAAATCTCTCCCATCCTGGAAAAGACCCCTCCTGGATCCCATCGCCCCTGACTAAGCCCCGCTCTCTCCTCCCTTCTCGGAGAGTCCTGGGGAAAGAGCTGCGTCTGCACCAGACCGTTTCCTCCATCTGCTTGGATCCGCCCCCCGCCCTCATCAGGGTCGTCGATTTGGCCTCAAAGCTGCCATATTTAATGGAAATTTTAATTTCGGTCTTTGTCTTACTTGAGCTCTCAGCCGCATTCCAACACTGTCTTCAGTTTCCAGGACACTCATCCCCGTCTCTCCTTCTCCTGTCCTTCCATGACTGGCCTCTGGGGACAAGCTGGAGAACCCCTTGTGAGCTGATGAAACGTTGGTGAGCCCGTGGCCCAGTCTTTGGATATCTTCTCTCTCTGCCTCTGTCTCTGTCTCTCTCTCCTTGCTTCCTTGCCAATCTTCCTCACCCGGTCCCATGACTTGAACACCCAGCAAGACTCATGCTGATGACTCCCAGCCGGGGCCTGAACCCCAGACTCCTACATCCAACTGCCCTGTGGACATCTCCATGTGGGAGTCTACGAGCGACTCAACTTTAACATGCTCCCAGTGAGGCCCTGACCTCCATTCACCAAGCCCGGCCCCACCTCACCCCCCTCACTTCAGTAACTGGCACGACCACCACCCAAGGCTAAAACAAGGGCCTCCCTCCCGATATGCTGCCTCCCTCATTCCCAGGGCCGTGGCCTTAGCCCTCCTCATTTCTCCCTCCACCTGTTCCCCTGCCCACTGTCTCAACAACCACTCAAATATCGTGACTCTCAATGTTTTATCTCCTGCCTAATCACTGTTTCGAGCCTCAGATCCGTATGATCAGCCATTTCCTAGATGCTTCCACCTGGATGTCTCTGAGGCACCTGCCACTCCCTGTGTCCCAAAGTGGATTCAGCATCTTCCCCGACACGTGCTCCTCCTGTGGGGGTCCCTGGGTTGGTAAACAAGACCATCATGTGCCCTGCCATGGACGGTGGTGCTCCTGCATTGCTGTCGACTCTGCTTTGCTCTCTCCTCCAGTATTTCTCACTGGGGGGTCATTTGCCAATCTCCCATTAGGCCGCCTCAGTCATTGAGGATTGTACTTCCTGGTTCTGTCTTCTCTCGATTCCCAGTCCTGTGGCCGTCCTTAATGACTTCACCACCCACGTAGATGGTGGAGCCAACACCGAGGTCTTGACCTCCCAAGTGCAGACAGTCTGGTCCTCTGCTGGACCTCAGTGATGATCACATCATTGACCTTGCCACACAATGACAGCTCCAACTCTGAAGTCCCAATTTCAAGCCATCCTCTCCCCAGCCATCACCTGCTGTCCTCCCGTCTCCTTCGCTTGAGCACATCTTGGACAACACCTTGGAAGTCAGCTCCCAACTGTTCTTTCTTTAATTGCCTCGAATTAGCCCTTCTTCCCCATCTTGCTGCTGACACTGCTCTTGGCAAGATCACCAGTGACCTCCATCTTGTCCGATCCAATGGTCAATTCTCAGTCCTCACCTTCATTGTCCCATCAGCAAGGTTGGATGCGGTTGAGAACTTCCTGAGTCTCAAAACATTCGCTTTCCTTGACTTCCATGATATGACACTCTTCTGGTTTTCCTTCTTGGTCACTTTTGCTGGATCCTCCTGCTTCCCCCAACCTTTAAATGGCCCCCTTCTCTTCTTCGTCTACACACTCTCCGTAGATGTTCTTATCTAGCTCAGTGGTTTGATATGCTCTCTGTGGGCTGATGACTCCAAACTACTCCCTCAGCTCCAGATTCCTCTGCCATTCAGCATCTCTACTAGTTGCCCGACAGGCATTTCCAACTCAATACACCCAAAGCTGGAATCACTCTTTCTGCCCCGCAAACCTGCTCCTTCCTCACTCTTCCCCATGTCAGTAAATGACACCACCCTAGAACCCTAGGAGTCATCCTGGCATCCCTTGTTTTCTTCATCATTCACACATCCCCATGTTTAATTCACTGGTAAGCCCCACTGACTCAACTTCCAAAGGATCCCACGATCCTTGTGTTTTCTTCACCACAGCTGCTTCATCCTAACTCAAGCCCCTATCATTTCTCTGGGACAATAGCCCAGCCTCCCCCTGGGCTCCCTGCTCCTACTCCTGTGTCCAATTCATTCTCCATCCAGAATCAGAGAGATCTTGTAAATCAGATCAGGCCATTGCCTGCTTAACACCCTCCGGTGGTTTCCCACTGCATTGAGCGTAGAACTCAAGCTTTGTGCCACACCCTACGAAGTCTGACATGGTCTGGCCCTGATCACATCTCCCGCTTCATCACTCACTTCCAGCCCCACTGGGCTCCTTGCTATTGCTCAGACATGCCAAGCTCTTTCCTGTCTTAGGGCTTCAGCCCTTTCAATTCTTTCAGCCTGGAAGACTCTTCTAGAAATCCACAAGGCTGCCTCCTTCCTCTCTGTCACTCAGTTCTCAGCTCACCTCCTCAGGGAGGCCTTTCCTAATCCCCTCCCACCCCTGCCCCTGCCGGGCTCTGTCTCACCACCCTGTTTCATCTTCCTGGTCTTTCTTATTGATATCAGAAATTACCCCCGTAACGTAGTCAGCCTTGTTTCTGTCTTCTGTACTGGAAGGTCAGCTCTGGGAGAGCAGGGCTGAGTCGGTTCTGTCCCCTGCTGAAATTTCTCATTCATCAGTGTCTGACACATAGTAGGTGCTCTATAAATACTTGTGGATTCCATGCATGAATCCGATTGGTGACCAAGCCCCGTGAAGTCTTTTCCTTGACAGCCCGCACCCCGTACCCTCCACTTCAGCTCATCCCTCTGCCTCCATGCTCTGCTCCTCTGCACTCCTCTTCACTCTCTCCTAGCTTCTGGGTTCTCCCTCTGAGGCCTCACGGGGTTGGCCTTCCCTGTGTGAGTGGATCATCCTGTTGTGCGCGTGCACATGCATGTGAATTAACACCCATGCCTGGGTGTGCACGTCTGTGTCTGTTTCACCATAGGTCATATTTCTGTCTCTCTTACTTCTTGGGTTTTGATTAAATTTCTGGTTTGCTTCATTCATTCATTCCTTTGTTAATTTATTATTTTATTCAATTATTCCATCTTTAGATACCTTGTGGTAGATGCTACGCTAGACAGTATGGATGTATGATGCATGTGTGTGGACATATCTGTGGATTTCTCATATTCTAGGCCCTTTATCAGGTTTTGTTCTCATCTCTGGATTATTCCACCCATCTACCTAGACATCCATCCATCCACCTACCTATCCACCCATCCATCCACCCACCCACCCACCCACCCACCCATCTATCCATCCACCCACCCACCCACCCACCCATCCATCCATCCATCCACCCACCCACCCACCCACCCAGCCATCCATCCATCCACCCACCCACCCACCCAGCCATCCATCCATCCACCCACCCACCCACCCATCCAGCCATCCAGCCATCCACCCACCCACCCACCCACCCAGCCATCCATCCATCCATCCATCCATCCATCTATCCACCCACCTACCCACCCATCCACCCACCCACCCACCCACCCACCCAGCCATCCAGCCAGCCATCCACCCACCCACCCACCCACCCATCCATCCATCCATCCATCCATCATGTAACAAGTACCAGATTCTGTGACAGTCAGTGAGAATGTGAGTGTGTGAGCAGAGCGTGCTTGTATCTGTGTCCCTGTTGTCTGTTTGAGGGTCCCTTTCCCCTTTCCTCACTGCCTCTGTTTTTATCTCCCTCCAAAGCCACATTTCCTTTCACACCACAGAGGAGCCTTGTTGAATCTTAGCTCTGAGTCTGTGAGCCATTCGTGCTGTGTGTACATGTGTGTGTGCATGCACGCGCACCTGCTGACCTTCCCTCTCAGCTCCCTCTCTCTCTCTGTGGCTTGTGGAGTTTTGCTCTTTCTTTGTGACATTCTTAGTGTGTGTGTGTGTGAACATCTGTCAGTCTCTCACAGTCTTTCCCTCTGGGGCTTGGGCTGAGGCAGTTCCCAGTTTCTGGTCACTGTCATTCACACTTTGTCCATCTATTTGTTGATTCACCCACAAGAGGTTTATTAAACACCTGCTTCATGCTGAACCCTGGGCTGGTCTGTCGTGTGTGTGTGTGCTATGTGAGTGCATGGTTGTCTACTGTCCACCACCTGTTTCCTTCCCTACTCTCTCTTCATCTGCTTTCACACCTTGGGACCACCGGTGTGGATACTGGGCCCCATTCCCTTCTCTGCACATGCCCATCCTGCCCTCGGTGTTGACAGCCCTACAGGCCAGACTCCCTTTTTGCTCACAAGTTGAAAACTCAAAGCCAATCCCCAGCTGGCTTTGGCACCTCAGCATATGACAAGCTCACCGCATCATTTCCGCACCTCTAATGGGTTTCTCTCCCTGTTCTCATTAGCGTTGATTGTCATTGCCTGCCTGGGTCCACAGCCAGGAGCCCCGAGTCATCTCTGAGTCCTCGCTCTCCTGACACCCACAGCCCATCTGTTCTCCTTCCTGTAGAATCTTCCTCCAAAAGCTGCTCAGCACCCACTCCCCACTGTCTTATCAGCCCCTGCCTCAGCCCGGGCCCAGAAAATTGAAACCTGGACCACTGAATCCATTCATCCACCCATCCATCCATCCAACAAACTTGCACTGAGCACCCCTGGGTCTCTGCTGAAGACACAGGCTCCAAAGCCCCAGCCCACGACCTGCAGGAGCTCCTTAGAATCCAAGGGGAGACAGACCAGTCATCACTGCTCTGCAAGAAGTACGATAGGGGCTTCCCAAGACTTTGTCATTTTGGTCACTACACTGTGTGTGTTTCAGGGGAGTGACATCTGTGTTCTTCACCTTGGCTCCTTTCTCATGCCTTCTTCCTCCTTCCAATCCTCCAGAATTGGTGCTCCCCAGGGCTTTGTCCTGCTTCTCTCTTCTTCTGCGAGCTCTCCTACCCCATGCTGTTCATGCCCAGGGCTTCAGAGATCCCCCCCTCCATGCAGAAGCTCCCTCATGTACAACCACTGTCCCTTCCTCAGCCCCACTTGGATGTCCCAGCAACATCACAGACTCACCAAGACAGGACCAAGCACCTCATTATCCCCGCCCTCCTCCCTTGTTCCTACCCCGCCCTCATCTCCAGGGCCAGAAATCCAGACATCGCCTTCTCTTCTCCCTTGCCCTCCATTTCCGATTTAACTCCGGTTTTACTCCAATTTTATGCCAATCCCCCCTCCAGCATCTCTCTTCAGTCTTCCCCCTAGTTCCTCCTCATCCTCATGGCCCGTACTGTTGCCCTGGCAATGGCCTTCCTCTCCCGTCTCTCCAGGCTCCTTTCAGCTGGGGAACAGGCTCACTTCTCTCTACCTTGTGGAGAAACACTCCATCTCGTCCTGTCTCCCTCCTATGGGCTCTCTCCTTCCTTCTTCAGAAGAGGTGGGGAGCTTAACCCTGGGCTTGGCATTGCCGCCCCCACTTCCCTGTGCCCACCAGGATGCTCCGCAAAGCCGTCTACTGACCCCCGTTTGCCAGATCGCGGTCTCTTTTCCTTTGTGCATCCATCTGCCCGAGAGAGAGGGCCCCTGTGGATGTCCCACAGGCTCCTCCTCACTGCCAGCAAGGCTACAGTGGCCTCTTTCCCTTCCCCTTCCAAACTTATCTTTCAAGAATAAGGCACAGTGTTCTCTGCAGGGAAGCCCCTAATGGTCTCTCTCCCTATATCCCCTCATATGCCAGGAGCTCTCCCCTGGGGACAACCAGGCATGCCTTGGTTTGGGTGCCTTTCTCCCCACCAGACTGAACCTCATCTGACTTCTCTGGATGTCAGCACAGAGGGGCGGCCGGGCAATGTTTGGGATTGGGGTGGGGAGAAAGGATGGACAGACAGACGGAAAGTGTGTCGGTCTGTGGGTTCTCTCTTTCTTCTTGCTCTTTTTCAGTCCCTTTCTCCCCTTTATGCCACCTCTCTCTCTATTCTTTTCTATAAAAATTACTTCTCAGTCTCACCAGTGATGTACAAATACATCGTCTTAAAAGATTAAAACATTACGTATGAGACTAAAGTCTCCTCCACTGTCCCCCTCACCCTGCATCCTGGTCCCCAATCCCTTTCCCAAGAGGGAGCTGGAATTATCAAATTCCTGGGAAAAAATTCATCACACACACACACGCACGCACACACGTTCCTACAGAGCAGCTATACATACCCAGTGGTGAAAGACTGCTTTCCCCCTAAGCTCAGGAACAGGGCAAGACCATGGGCTTCCGTCACTGCTATGCAACATCATATTGGAAGTCCTGGCCAGTGCAATACGGCAAGAAAAAGAAGGGAAAGAACAGACAGACCAGAAAGGAATAGAACTGTCTCTATTAGCAGATGACATTATTGTCTACATAGAAACCTCTAAAGAATCTACAAAAACAACGCCTAGAACTATCAAGTGAGTTTCGTAAGGTGACAAGATACAAAGTCAACATACAAAAATCAATGAACAATTGAAAATGGAAGTATCTATATTCCTCTAGAAAATGCAGAGTTTGGTTTGGTGAACAGTACTCAGAATCCTGTTCTTGCTTTTAAAAGAAATCGCCTCGTATTGTGTGCATTATTCTCCAGTGGGCTTTTACCCTCCACCATTCCCTGGGGGCCCCTTTCCCGGTTAGAATGTATAATGCAGTCAGTTCTTTTCCTCTGCCGCCCAGGAGTCCCGAGAAGTCGGCGCTGGAGTTTGTTTAGCCCTTCCCCCGAGCATGGACATTTGGCTGCTCCTGCTTTTTCCCTGCTACAGGTGGGGCTGTGCTGAACACATCTTATCTCCCTCTGGCTCCCTCTCCTCCGGGTCCCAGGGGTGCTCCAAACCTCGTCTGTGCGCTCATCTGTCTCTTGGGGTCTCTGGAGCTCTGCCCATCTCCTTTCCTGCCTCATTCTCTCTCAGTTTCTTCCTCATCTTTCCCAGTTCTTTTTGGACTTTGCCCTCGCTCTTGAGTGTGTGTGTGTGCGTGCTGCCTGCCCCCCAACTCTGTATGTGTATCAGTACAGATCCCATCATGAAACTGGTGGCATAATCAGATTAGGATAATTTGAGGGGCTCTCCCCTCTCTGGGGCCTTTCTCGGGTTTTGTCCTCATCCTCAGGGGTCCCCATCCTCTCATCCATCCACCCACCCTCCCCACCACCACACACCCACCACAAAGACACACGGAGCCTGTTCTAGGAGCCGGGAGCCGGGAGCCGGGCTGGGTGTGTGTTAGAGCATGTGCCGGTGCACGTGCCTGGGTCTCTCTCTGCCTGCCCGCCAGCCCCCTGAAGACCCCTTCTTCCTCGCTTCTTTTTTATTTTCCTACTTTTTAATTTACACATCATCTCGCTCCTCTGGCTCTGTCTTGATCTCTCTCGCTCAGCCACGCTCCTTCTCACTCTCCTGAGAAGTATTTTTCAATTTTGCTCTGAGTTTGTGCGTCATTCCTGCTCTGTGTGTATGTGTGTGTGTGTGTCTGTGTGCGCGCACAGCTCGGCCCCTCAGCTCCGTGTCTGTTTTCCTCAAGCTTGTAAAGTTTTTAAGTTTCTCCATGTCTCACCGTGTGTTTGTGTGTCTGTGCACACGCACACGTGTACACGTCTGGGTCACGCTGCTCTTTCTGAGGCAGGGTCGCCGTTGGGTTCCACTCTGTCATTCTCAATGACTCTTTATCCAGCTGCCTCTCCTTATCCAAAACACATCTGGGGAGCTGTGTACCAGGGTCTGTCTGTCCTGACCTTTTTTTCCCCCCAACTCTTCCTGCTTCACCCCCCCTCACGTCATGGGGTCCCTGGGTCCCTGTCCTCGATCTTTCCTTCTCCTACTTTTCGCTCACTCCCTGGACGAGTTCACAGAGTCCTTCTTTGCACTGACACCCCGGCGTCCTCCTGCAGCCCAGACTCTACTCATTCTCCCCCTCCTGGCACTGACTCTGGGCCCCTGTGCTCAAACCCAGTGCGTCATCTCCCAGCCCCAAGTGTGTTTCTCTCCCGGCTCTCATTACTGCTCAGAGTCACCTCCACCTGGGCTTCGCAGCCAGGAGCCCAGCTCATCTCTGACTCCACTCGCTCCTGCCATCCACCCCCATCTGTCCCCGCTTCCTGTCGAGACTCTCTGAGGGGCTGCTCAGCAGTTCCCTCCCACTCCCATCCCTTTAGCCCCATCACGTCTCAGTCATCAGCTTTTTGATGCCTGGACCATCCATCCATCCATCCATCCATCTGATAAACCTGACCCAAGCTCCCACTGGGTCTCTGCTGAGGACACAGGCCCCAAAGGCCTACACCCTGCAGGAGCTCAGAGACCAGGGGGAGAGAGAGCAGTCAGCGCTGCACTACAAGACAGGCGATAGGGGCTTCTCAAGACTTTATGTCACTCTGAGCATCAGCGTGCATCTCTGTCTCAGTCTGATTGTCTTGGCCACCTCTCCAGACCTTTCTCTCTCCTGGTTTTCCAGTATTGATGGTCCCTGCAGCTGCGCCCTCCTCCTTCTGCTTCTCTTCCTCCCAGCTCACTGGGCCTTGTTGCCCACTCCTGGGGGTTCAAAGGCTCCCTGCACAAGATGCTACCTCACCTCAGTGTTCCCCCACCCCCACCCCCAGGCTCTTGGGCTCAAGCCCCAGATCTCTCATATCCACTGTTCCCTTCTTGGCTCCACTGTGTGGTCCCACCAGCATCACAGACTCACCAAGCCAGGACCAAACTCTCCGTCCTCCCACCAGGGCCATCCCCCATTTCCAGAGCCAGAAATTGGGCCACCCCTCCCCTCGCCCTGCCCCTCCCTCTAACCTGTCCCTAGTTCTTCAAGATTCTTTCCCCAAAGGGCTTCTCCCACCTCCCCCTTGCTGTTCCCCATCCTCACGGCTAGTGTCGTTGCCCTGGCAACGGCTTCTCTCCCCTCCTCCTGGGTCCTCTCAGCAGGTGAATTTGCTCACCTCCCTCCCACCTGAGAAGAGATGTTCCCATTTCCCTCCTGTCTTCTCTCTCCTTCTGTCCACAGATTGACTAGGGAGGGACTATCAGGCACTGATCATTTCTCTCCCTTCCCCTCCAACTTCCTTATCCCCTTCCTCATCCTCTGCACCAAGGACCTCCGCCCCGAGCCCCCTGTAGGGCTCCGCAAGGCCTCCCGCCTGCCTGCTCATTGACAAACCCAGCCAGCCCCTCTCATTCCTTCCTCCCTCTGCCCCCCGGGGACCTCTGATGCTGAGGGACCCTGAGGGCTCCTGGCTCCCTCTCACCGCTCAGGCGTCCCCCTCTGTTTCCTCTGGAGGATTTTCTTCCAACGGCTTCTACAGGTCTTGGTGCTCTGCAGGGCCCTGTTCCCGGCTCCTGCCTCTCCCCGCTCCCCTCCCGAGGCTGAGCCCGAACCCCACATCGTCTCCCTTTGCAGCGGCCACCACGGGCCCCTCCCCTGCTCCAAGCCCTGCCATGTGTAGAGAAAAGCCTGGATCCTGTGCCCTCCCCAGAGAAGCCCTTGCCGACCCCTCCCTTGAGGCCCTGCTGGACCCCGGGAACACCAAGTGCTTTCTCCCCAACAGGCCGCCGGGACCCTCAGATGGGGGTCGCCTTCTCCTGGGGTCTGCCCTGAGCGAGACCAGACAGGTGTCTGTGGATCTCTTCTCTTCTGCTCCTTTGTTCTTTCTCCCCTTCTTGCTTCATCTCTCCTTTTTGACAGTAATTTTTTAATTCCACAGGTGATATCAGGACCTATTGTATTTGTAAAAAAAATTAAGGGCTTACATATATGACCGAGGTCCCCTCTCACCCCTGTTCCCATCCTAGCCTCAGTCAGGTCCCAACAGGAAACAGACGTCTCCTCAGGTGAAGGGATTTGAGGAGAGTCTGTTTACAAAAGTACTGAGGTGTGGTACTGGGAACCACCGGGGGCGGGCTGGGGGTGGTGCAGGAAGGAACCCAGGGATGGCGGCAGTGAATTGCTATTACCACTGGGAGAAGTTTCTAGAACCTTGTAGAGTGGGTTGCCTAGAGAGGAGAGGAACACAGCAGCCTGAGCTCCGGGCCTAGACATGCTGACCCCCCATCCTCAGATAACCTGCGGAGGGTTGGGGGTGGGGGTTCCCACTGACCAAGCCTGGCTGGAAGCGGGGGCCTCAGGCTGGGAGGACGTGGCCTCTGTCCACACAGCTCAGCTCTCAGGTCTTGGGGGCTGAGAGCAGGGAGGAGGAGGAGGAGGAGCTGCAGGCCAGTGGGCATCATTGGCACCCTGTGTCACCCCTGCCTTCCTCAGGTTTTGTTCTCACCCCTGGGTTGCCCTGTGCCTCTGTCCACCTGCAAGTGCAGGCGAGCATCTCCTCGGAGCCAGGGCCTGTTCGGCCGCATCTCCGGTGACCTGTGTGTGCATCGTGCCTCCACCCCCGCCTCCCTGTGCCTTCTGCTTCCCTTCTTCGACTTTTTAAACTTTTCTTTGACGTACCACCCCCCTCTCTTGCTGCCTGTCTTCACCTCTCTCAGCTGCATTTCTTCCCGCTCTCCAGAGGAGCCTTATTGAATTTTGCTCTGTTTGTGCGTCATTCCCATCCGTGTGTGTGTGCGTGTGTGTGTGTGTGGTTGCCGCCTTCCTCCTCAGCTTTCTCTCTCTTGTTTCTGAAGCTCGCAGTTTGTATTTCTCTGAGTCTCACCGTGTGCGTGTGTGTATATACGTGTGTTTAGGATCAAAGTTGGCTCCCACCTCTTCTGCCCTGCTTCACCTGTCTCCCTGTCTGTCCATTGTCCTTCCCTCCATCCACCCACCCACTCATCCGTTCATGGAGTGCTTAGAGAGCTCTGGGCCAGAGTCTGTCTGTCCTGTCTCTCTTCATGTTCTTCCCTCCGCCACCTTCACACCTGGGGGCCTCAGGTCCCTCTCCTGTGCGCCCCTCTACCCTGTACACGGTCTCTGCACCATCTTGCCCACGTTCTCCATGCATACGTCCCCCACTGCGCTCCTGGAGATGTGACCCTCTCTCAGCCAACACCGGCTGGGACCCTCCTTGGTGTCTTAAATCCGGAGCATCACGACACCCCGCATCATCTCTGCACCCCAGACGGGTGTCTTTCCCTGTTCCTGCAAGCACTGAATGTCACTCCCAAGGAAGGGAGTGACATTCTCTGACTCCGCCTCCTACCACTCATGACCCCTCTGTCCCTACATCCTGCCAAGTGACCCTCAAAGAGACTACTCAGGACCCCTGCCTAATTCCTCAGCCCTGCCTTGGCAAGGATCCAGAATCTTGTACCTGGATGACATCCACCCACCCATCCATGCATGCATCCACCTACCTGTCCACCCACCCACCCAGCCACCCATCTACGCATCCACCTACCTGTCCACCCACCTACCCATCCACCCACCCACCCATCCACCCACCCATCCATCCAACCATCCAGTAGATATTCAACAAATCTAAGTGGAACACCTACTTTGTGCTCTGTTGAGGGCAAAGAGCCCAAAGTCCCGAGCTGTGTCCTGAAGAAACTCAGAGTCCAGAGGAAGACAGCCCATTCTCACACCATGAGGAGACGAGGGGGTGATGAAGCCTCCCTGAGTTGTGGTCTCTGAGCATCAGGCTCGGGGTGTGTGGGTCTTTGCGTTGCCCGCTCCTCCAGGCCTTCTCCCTGCTCGTCCCTCTAGTGTGAGTGTGCCCCGGGCTGTTCTCCTCTTTCTGCTCCTCTCCACCCATAAACTTTCCCTGGGCCGTGCCACCCACATTTGGGGCTTCTGAGACCCCCTTCACTCATCTCTGTGTCTACCCAGACCCTCCTATTTACACCATGGGCCCAAATGTCTAAATGCCTTCTCCTCCCCACATGGATGTCCCACCAGCGCCACAAACTCATTAAGTCTGGGAGGAAATCCTTGTTCTCCCATACTCATCCCCTGCTTTCCCCATCTCCGGGGACAGAAACCCAGGCCCCTTCCCCGCTCCTGCCTCCCGCCTGTAAGTTTGGCTGATTCTTCCTCTGAGCCTCCAGCCCCATCCCACCCACATCTTCTCCTTTGCCCTTCTCCATCACCCCTGGTCAAACGGTTTCCCTGGCAACGCCATGTTCCCCTCTCCTGGGTTTTTCAGAGATGAACACGTTCACCTCTCTCCACTGACCTTTTGTTCTCATCTCCCTCTTGTCTGCTCTCTCCTTCAGTCCACGGAAGAGCTGGGGAGGAAACGCTAGGTTCTGACTGTCTCCTCATCCTCCCCCAACCCTCTGTGACTACCTGCAGCTGACCTTGAGTCTACCATGCAGCTCAGCTGAGGCCTCCGCTGACCTCCTGTTTGCCAAACAGACTCAGGTCTCTTCTCTCCTCCGCTCCTCCTGTCTATAGGGGCCCCTGCCTCTGGGGACTGGTCCTGCCATCTGGACCCCTGCTCCTCCATTAGTCCCCAGGACTACGAGGGTCCTGGTTTTCCTCTCATCTCTTGGGCTGTCTCTCCTCTGATTCCCTTGGAGGGTTCTCTTGCTCCGTGGTCTGCCTCATCTCAGCACGCCCCAGGACCATTCCCTGCCTTCCTCCAGGGCTCCATCTGCTTCCCCCGGCCCAGTCCCACCCCTCCCAGGGCCTGGGGACCATTCACACCTTGGCCACCTCTGACTGTGCCTATGGCCAGCCTCTTCCTGCTGAGCTGGGAGCCCCACATCCATTGGTCTCGAGGGGGTAGCTCCCCTTGGCATGGCCACCAGGGGGCCTCCTCCCTCCCCTCTCCTTGTCTACCCACAAGAAGCCCTGTGTCCTCCCACAGAAACGCCTCACCCTTCCCCAAGGGAGGCACCCCCAGGGGCATCTGGAACACCCCGGCACGTGTGGGTTTGGACGTCTTTCTCTGAGCTGCTTGGGATGTGGTCTGCACAGCTGAGTCTCAGCACAGAGGAGGGGCTGACCAACAGCCTGGCTGGAGGGGCAGATGGGCAGACAGACGGATGGCAGTGGTGTCTGTCTAGAGGGTCTCTTCTCTTCCTTCAACTCCTGTGTTCTCTTTCTCCCCTTGCTGCCTCCTCTCCTTTTAAAATTAATATTTAATTACATAAGTGACACATGAACCTGCCATCTTTGTGTGAAAAGTCAAGTGTCACATATAAACTGAAGGCTTCCCTTTGTGCTCCTCCCACCCTGTTCTCCAGCCGCTTCCTCTGGGGAAACCACAGTTAATACTTCAGCAGGAATCATTCCGTACTAGACACATGTGAACACATACAAGCAGACATGGACACATATACACGCATGTGTATGTATATGCTTTTTCCTATGGAAATATAAAATGTTTTTGAAGGTTTGGGCTTAGGTGTTTTTTCCCATAGAAATTATATTGAGCTATGCATATTGCTCACTGGGATTTTTGACTAAACAATCTTGGGGGATCTCTTTCCGTCTCAATACATAGCAATGTACATCAGCCTTTTTATCAGCTGCGTGGTTTTCCAGGGCACAGAAACACCATAGCTCACTCAGCCTTTCTGCTGGTAATGTGCATTTAGATGATTTCTACTTTTTTGCCATTAAAACAGGGTTGCCGTGGACATCCGTGTCTCTGCTTCCCCTTTCTGTCTGTGCACGCTCCCCTCAGCCTCTCTGGGTGTCTGAGTCACCCTGTCTTGCCTTGCTTTCCTCCTTCCCTCTCAGCTTCTCATTTTTCCCTGTTCTTTCTAGATGTGCTCGTCACTCTCTGTGTCCCAATGTGCGTGCATACGCGTGTGTGTGTGCACGCACATACATGTTGTCTGTTCTTCTCACGGCGCATTTGTGTTAATCAGGGTCCTGATAGAACAGAGCTGGAGCATTCAAATTTAGGAACGTTTGAGGAGTTTATTGACAATGGCACTGCACTGCAAGGGGTGGAGTAGAAAAATCTAGAGAGGTTTTGCAGAAACCTGGGGCTAACAGTGGTGAGGTTGTGACCCCCTCTACTGCTTAGGGGAGGATGGATGGGAGTAATTACCAGAACCTGGAGGCAACAGTCACATAGAGGGGCTGCCTCGAGAGGACCTGTGACCTTTAGTCAAGGGACCACTCTGAGGTGACCCAGGGGAATCTCTCTCCCCACCACCTGTCTCCTGCCAGGGCATCCTATTGGCCAAACCCAACTGGAAGCCAGAGGGCAGTCAGCCCCCTGCAGCTGAGGAGGAGAAGTGCGGAGAGGGGAAATAGAGCAGCAAGCGGGACATCTAGAACGTTCTCTGTGTGGACCCTTTATCAGGTTTTGTTTCCAGTCTCTGGGTTACTTCATCCATCCCTCTGTGCACCCCCCTCCACACACCCATCCATTCAGCGTACGGCGCGGAGCCTCTCCCAGGCGCCCTGCGCAGAGTGGGGGCCTGGTGAGGGTATGAACGCACACGTGAGCCTGCGCCTGGGCCTCTGCCTGCCCCCCGTCTGCCTGCCTGCCGCCCCCACTTCTTTCAACTTTCTTATTGACGTCCAATCGCCCCTCTCTTCCTGGATCTGACTGTGTCTTGCTCATCTCTGCTCTTTCCCTCTCTCCGGAGGAGAATTATTGAATTTTGCTCTGAGGCTGTGCGTCATTCCTGCTGCGTGTGTGTGCGTGTGCGCGAGTGTGTGTGCGCGCTGGCTGCCCTTCCCCCGCAGCTCTCTCTTTTCTGGGGGCTTGTGGAGTTTTGTTCTAAAGCCTTGAAATTCTCTTTGATTCCTCTGATCCTGGTTCCCACACCCTTTCCCCACAGGAAATTTCGGTTATCAGAAAGGTGATCTGCAGTGGTCACACGTGACTCTTTCTCTAGCTCCCTTATCTAGTTGGGTTCTTACTCCTCGAGTTACTCCATCCACCCATCACCACAAAAACAGAGCAGCTACCGGGCACCAGGACCTGTGTCCTTTCTTTGCTCCATCTCACGTGGTCCGAACACGTGAGGCTCACGTCCTTTCCCGGGAGGCACGACTGGCGTTGGCTCCCATGCCGCTCTCCTTGCCTGTTTTTCTGCCGACTCTTCTACCTAGCCATAAACTGCTTATTTAGCTCAGTGTCTGTGTGTCCCGTCTCTCCTCCTCTCCTTCCCCAACTCCTCCTCCTCTGTTCTCACACCTCGGGGCCCCCAAGGCCCTTTCCCAGGTTCTCTGTTCACCCCACACATTCCCTGGATGTGCTGTGCTGATGCCCCCACCATGCTTCTTGTGGCCCAGATCCCTTTCTCTTTCCCTCCAGCCACAGTCCTGAGCTTGAGGAAGCCCTTATCTAGCTCCTTGATCCCATTGCACTGTATGTGTACCCCCTAGATGTCTTTCTGTCTCCATTCTCATTAGCGGTGGGCATCACCACCACCCAGGGCCCCGCAGCCAGGAGCCCCAAGTCATCTCTGACTGTTCCTATTCCTGCCTCCATGGCCCACCTGTCCCCCTCTTCCTGCCAAGTCTCCCTCCAGAGTGCAGGTCAAGACTCCCTCTCCATCCCCTCAGCCCTTGCCTCAGCTCAGATATAAGAATCTTATGGTTGGACCATATCCATCCATCAACCCACCATTCCATCTTTCTAACCTAACTGAGCATCCATTGGGCTCTTTGCTGAGGACCCAGACCTCAGAGCCCAGGCAGGGTCCTACAGAACCTCAGAGTCCAAGAGGGAGACAGGTAAGTTAACACACCCTGAGGAGACAGTGATAGAGCAGTCCCAGATCTTTTTGTCACTCTGAGCAGTATGCTCTGTGTGTGTGTGTGTGTGTGTGCATGGGGGAAGGGGAAAGAGAAAAAGAAAGAGAGAGAGAAAGATCAAGGGGAATCTGTCTGCTTCCTGGCTTGGTCCCTTCTTCTCTGGACCCTTCCTCATCATCCCATCACACTGGCAGCAGTACTCCCCAGGGCTGTGCTCTCCTCTCTCCTCTCTCTTGGGGGCCTTTCATCCAGGCCCAGGGTTTCAGAGACCCCATCATGTGATGGCTGCGTCATTTCTGTGTCCACTCCAGGGCCTGCTGAAGAAGCACTGGGCTCACGCATCCACGGTGACTTCCTGCACCCCAGAGAGCAAACCAGGGCAGGGCCAGCGTCCTCATCTTCCCATCCCTCATTGATGTTGCTCGTTGCCCCATTTCTGGGGTAAAGGATCCAGAGACCCCCTCCCTAGGCCATGGCCTCCCACCTCCAATCTTCCTACCAATTCCCGCTGATTCCTCCCTCAGCTCTCTCTCCCAGAGTCCTTTTTCCCCTCTCCTTCCCAAGGCAACATCCAGCATCCCGATGAACATTCATTTCTCTCCCAGAGAAACAGAATTTTCTCCTTTTGTTCCCACCTAGCTCCTGTCCTCTTCCTCCCCCGTCCCAGAGTTGCTGGACGCAACCACCCCTCACAGCCTTTCCATGCGGCCCACCTCGGTCAGTCCTGAGCCCACGAGGAGGCCCCCCTGAGTCCCTGTTTTCTGGATTCCTGCAAAAATTTTCTCCCATTCTGTTGGTTTTCTTTTCATTTTTTGATGGTGTCCTTTGAAACACAAATGTTTTTAATTTTGATGGTGTCCAGTTTATCTATTTTTTCTTTTGTTGCTTATGCTCTCAGTGTCGTTTCTAAGAAACTTGTTTAATCCAAGGTCACGAAGATTTATGCCTATGTTTTCTTCTAAGAGTTTTATAGTTTTAGCTCTTTTGTTGGTCTATGCTCTATGATCCACTTTGAGTTAATTTTGTATATGGTGTGAGTCAGGGGTCCAACTTCCTTCTTTTCCTGTCGACATCCAGTTGTCCTGGCAGCATTTGTTGGAGAGCCTATTCTTTCCCCAGTTAATTGTCCTGGCACCTCGTCGACAACCAGGTGACCGTATCTGGGCAGTCCCTCCTGAGTTCCCTTTGCTTCTGCTTCTGCCCCCATCCTCCCCGCCGCATCGCTGCTCCTGGGGCTCGGTCCTTTCCTCCTCTGCTTCCTGCTTCCCCTGATGTCCACATGCTGACTGTCCCAGTGCTCCCTCTCTCCTGGACCCAGACACTCTGCTGAGCTCCAATGGCACATCGAGTTATCAGAAGGATGGGCTGCCATGGACATCTGTGGTCACCTTCTTACACTTGATGTGGCCACCGCAGGCATCATCCTTTCCTCTTCCCAAATCTGTGCCCTCCTGGCCCCCAACTTCCTGACTGTCCATCTCTTAGTTTCCTAGGGCTGCTGTGACAAAGTAGCACAAATGAGGTGGCTTAAAACAATAGAAATTTATTCTCACAGTTCTGGAGTCTGGAAGTCCAAGATCAAGGTGCCGGCAGGGTTGGTTCCTTCTTGGGGTCCCCGAGGGAGTCTGTTCCATGCCTCTCTCCTAGCCTCTCATGATTGCTGGCGGTTCTTGGTGTCCTTGGCTTGCAGCTAAAAACTCCACTCTCTGCCCCCGTCTTCACACGGCTCTCTTCCCCCTGTGTGTCTCTGGGTCTCTTCTTATAAGGACACCAGTCGCAGTGGATAAAGGGCCCATCCTACCCCAGTGTGACCTCATCTTAACTAATTACGTCTGTAATGACTCTATTTGCAAATAAGGTCATGTTCTGAGGTTCTGGGAAGGACATGAATTTTGGGGGACACTATCCAACCCAGTGCAGAACTACAGGATGGACCCCTCACACCATCCCACTGCAGCCTGGCCCCTCTGCCTCCTTAGCAACTCCAAGCTCTCCCACTTCCCTGGCCACCACCCCAGCCAAGCCACCAAGCTGATACTGAACACAAGCTCCAGCTCCCTCCTGTGCCCCAGTCTTGCTTCCTCTCGTCCTGCCCACGGAGCTACGTGAGCACACTTTCTAAAACCCACGCCTGCAGGCTTGCCGGTCACGGGCCTAGCTGTTACCCAGCGGGCTCCAGCTACACACAGGGTAAAGTTTGTGCCCTTGTTCCACATCAAGGTCTTTCTAGATGAGGCGCGGCCAACTGCTCCAGCCTCATGTCTCTTGGTGGCACTTCTTAGAAAGCCGTTACTCAGGCTGGATCTTGGCCAGGAGGCCTTTTCCCTCTGGTCGGACACACAGCAGAGCTTCCCTCAGGACCCAGCCCTCTGTCCTCCCTGAAGGAGTCTTGCCAACCCTTTCCACGGGGGACTCCCCCAGCTCACGCGGTCACCTCCTGGCATGTAGGGGGGCTTTCTCCCCACTGGATGGTGAGCTTTTGTGGGCAGAGATTGGGCTGTGGGACGATTGGGCAGAAGGAAGGACAGACAGATGGACACACAGAAGGCGTGTCTGTCCATGGGTCTCTTCTCTTTATCTTCCTATGTTGGTTCACCCTTATTCTTCTGCCTTCTCTCTCCCTTTCTAAGAAAATTGACTTTTCATTACAGAGATGATGCACATTTTCTGTTTCCATATTAACGTGTTACAGACAAGACTAAGGTTTCTTTTGACATCCCCCAACCGCCCTGCATCCTAGAGGGAACCGTGGGGGTTAGCATGGGGAGGGTCCTTGCATCCCCTTTCCTATGTAGTCACAGAAATGCAGTGTTTTGTACTGCTTTTTCCCCTCCTAAATCTAAATGCTGCTGTAAGTGTGTTGTTCTGTAATGAGTTTCCACTCAATGCCGTGTCTTGGATCACGTTCCCTGGCAGCTCAGAGGGCAGCATTCCGTTCTTTGATCCGAGGCGTCGTGTCCCGGAGGACCGCGACGTGAGCATTTACTTGGCTCTTCCTTGTTGATGGAGATTTAGATTGTTTTCCACTTTTTCACCATTATATACAATATTGACACCAACATCCAGGCTCCTGCCTTCTCTCCTGCCTCCTCTTCTAGGTTCTAGCCCAGCACTGTCCTACAGGAATAGCATGGGAGCCACGCATGTAATCCTACATTTTCTAATGGCCACATTAAAAAGGAAAGAGAAATAGGTGAAGTTAATTTTGACAATATATTTTATTTAACCCAATGTTTCCAAAAACGTTATTGTTTCACCATATAATCAGTGTAAATATTTATTAATGTGTTATTTTACGTTTTTTTAAGGAACTAAGTCTTTGAAATCTTGGGTGTATTTTACACTTGCGTCAGATCTCAACTTGGACTCGTCACGTTTCAGCCACGTTTCAAGCGCTCAATAGCCACCTGTGGCCAGCGGCTCCAGTCTTGGACAGCACGGTTCCAGGGTTCTCAGCATTTCTTCTTAGTCCACAGTACATGTGTCCCTTTTTGTCTGTCTGTCTGAGCATTCACATGTCTGCCACTTGTATGTCTAAGTCACTCTGTCTCCCCATCTCTCCAAGCGTCCATCCATCCCTCTGCCCCCCGCCCTCCCAGCCCTCCAGCCATCAGCTCCCAGGTGCTGCTGTCTGTGTGCACGTGTGTGTATGTGTGTGCACTCCAGTGTGCCTGCATATCTGTGCCTCCTCCTTTCTGTTTGTCGCCCTGAGGGTCCTCCTCACCCTCCTCTCTCTGCCCTGCCTTCAGCTCTATCAGCTGGACTCCCTCCTTCTGTCCAGAGGGGCCTTCAGGAATTTTGTTCTGAGTCTATGCATCATTCCTGCGTATGGGTGACTGTGCGTGCACCCCGTGTGTTCCTGCCTCCCATCCCCTCAGCCTCCTCTTTCTGGGTCTGTGGCATTTTCTCTAAATTTATGTCAGTCTCACCATGTGTCCTGGTGTGTGTGTGTGTCTGTGTACGTGTGCGTATATACATGTCTGAAACGTGTTTCTCTCTCGAGGGCGCGGCCGGGGGTGTTCATGTAAACTCTTCACCCGACCATCCATCTTCCCGTCTGCACACACAGTGCTCACTGAGGCCAGGCATGGCCTCTTTGTCCTTTCTTCTCCTTCTCGACCACTTCCACCCCCTGGCCTCAGGTCAGGCCCGTGCTCTCTGTCCTGGCCCTGCTCCTCTAGGTGACACCCCAACCGCAGCCTCAGAGGTGAGACCAGCACAGACCTAGAGAGACTCGAGGCATCTTTACGCCCACAAGTGACCGCCTCCCGGGTCAGCCAAACTCTTCCTGGTCTCACAGCGCTGCGTCACCACCCTCCTGAGGCTCGGCAGCCAGGAGTCGTCTCTGAGTCCTGCCACCCATGCCCGTCTGTCTCCCCTTCCTGCTGAATCTCCCTCCAAGTGGCTTGTCAACACCCCAGTCCAACTCCTTAGCCCCTGTCATGGCTCAGGTCTCCACACGTCATGCCTGGATCGTAGGCCTGGACCAACCACTCTATTCATTCTTCCACCCACCCATCCATCTGTTATCCTTCCTTCCTTCCTTTCTTCCATCCATCCATTCATCCATCCAATCAACAAGCTTGCACTGAACACCTACTGGGTACTCTGCTGAGGACGCAGACCCCATAGCCCACATCCTAGTGGAGTTGAGTCCACGAAGAAGCGGCCATCTGTAATAAGACTATGGGGATAAGTGCATTCCATGTTTTTATGTGACTCTGAGCATCACAATGTGTGCGATTGTGTATGTGAAAGAGAGAGATGCCCCCGCATCTCTGGGTCCCCTCTAGGCCCTGCTGCTAAAGCACTATGCATTCAACCATGCACCCCACTGAGGACCCCACCAGCATCACAGACTTACCAAGTCCGTGACCAGCTGTATGTTCCCCAATTTCCCAAATCCAGGTCTGAAAAGATACATTAGCCTCTTTCCTTCTACCTGTCTCCCATTTCCAACCTATGGCTGATTCTTCCTCCAAAGCCCCATCTTCTCTAGCCTCCTGGTCAATGTGGTCGCTCTGGCAACAGCTGTCCCTTTTCCTCTTCCTCCCCTGGGCTCTCTCAGCAGGTGGACATGCTCACTCCCTCCCACCTGAAGAGTCACATTCTCCCTTGACCTTCTGTTCCCATCTCCCTCCTGTCCTCTCTCTTTCTGTGCACAGAGCAGCTGGGCAGGATGCTCAGCTCTGGCTGTGTCCACCCACCCCATCGCCCTCTGCAGCTTCCCATGGCAGCTGCTCTGTGACCACCAGGGTGGCTGGACGAGACTTCCAGACCCCACGGCCCATTTCCTCCTCATCTCCCTCATCTATCTGGGGCCTCTGACCCCGGAGGGGTGTCTCCCCTGGTGTCTGGACACCTTTTACCTCCTTGACTCCCACCTCTCAGGCCATCCCTCCTCTGTTTCCTTTGCAGCCACCTCTGCTGTATCCATCCCTCTGTGTCGGTGCTCCCAGGGCCTCATCCCCCCTCTTCCCACTGCTCTCTGCCACCTTGGGTGGTCTCACTCGAGGGCCTGGGTACCAGGCTTCATGCTGACCCTGCCCAGCACTCACCCTCTCCCCATAGAGCTCTGCCGAGCAGCGTCATGAGTGCTCTCCAGGAAGCCCACGTCCCCTCCAAGGGAGTCTTTGCCAACTGTCCCAGGGCGCCCACATTACTGGGTGAGGAGTCCCCATGCCCAGGACACCCAGGAGTGTGTGTCCAGGCATCTCCTCTGTCCCTGCTGGGCTGTGACTCCTTGGGGGCAGGGTCTGCATCTGATTTCCCTGTGTCTCAGCACAGAGGCGGGGGTTGAGGGCCGTCTGTGGGTGAGGGGACGACGGAGGGACAGACAGACCAAAGGTCTGGAGACCTCTTCCTCCTCCTCAGTCTCATTCTTCCTTTTTCCACCAATTTTCTCCCTCTTCTGATTTAAAACATTAGTTTTTAGTTATACACGTAACATATGAAGACATTCGCATTTGCAAAAAATTAAAGCGTGACAGAAAAGACTGCCCCCCAGCCCCATCCCAATCCCCCTCAGGGGAAACCACAGTGACTGGTTCCGTGTGAGCCTGTCCCCACTGTCTACATACATGTTCTCCTCTAGAAAAAATAGAGTTGCTTTTTTTGGGGGGGGGGGCATTTAAAATATAAATGCTATTTACTATGCACAGGTTTCACCAACAGGCTTTTTTGCCCAATCATAAGTCTTAGAACTTTTTCCATGAACATGTTGACGTGTGGCCGTGGCATGTGGGAGCTGGCTTGTACCGGCTTGTACTGTCTCATACCGGTTTGTACCGGCTCATACTGGCTTGTACCGGCTTGCAAGAGCTGATCGTGGGCATCTCTTCCCAACTCTGTCCAGTGATGGCACGTTGGTAGCTTGAAATTGGCCTTGGTGGTAGTATTTACGTCATAGAAATCGGCAAAAGCTACAGTTTGGGAATTCTTTCCCTCAGAGAGGCAGTTTGCCCTCACAGCACACACAGGATGTTCCCTATTTTAAAAACCTGCCCCAGAGGACATTCCAGAACACGGTGCGTGTGGCTGATCGGCACTCCTCCTGGCCCAACATGGAGGCTGTTTTCCTTTTCTCTGTGGCAGATGAAGTTGCCGCAAGGACCTGTGCTCAGTCCTCCCCTTCTGCCTGTTTATCTTCTTCGGCGTCTGGGGAATTTGTCCGCAGCAGGTGGGTGCTTTTCTGTCTGTCTGTCTGTCTGTCTGAGCGTTCACATGGCTGCCTCTCTAGAGCCCTGTGAGTCTGTCTCTCTCCTTCACCTCTTCGTTCTGCCTCATCTTCTCCCTCGTTTCTTCTCCTTCTCTCCAGACTTGGCCTTGCCCTGAGGACGACACTTGGGGTCCGCTTCTGTGCGGACACGGGGGGGGGGGGCACAGTGTGCCCTCCCCCGAGGCTCTCTGCTCCCGCTCCTCCGGCGCTCTCTCGCTCGTCTGCAGTGCGTGCGCACCGTGTGCCTGTGTCTCTGCATCCGCCTGCCTCTCGGTCTCCTGGAGGGTCCCGCTCCCCCTCTTCATTTCATTTTCTAACTTTATTATTGATGTGCCCCCCACTGCCTCTGCCTCCATCTCGCTTCGCCGCGCGCTCCACTCTCCGGAGGAGACTGATTGAATTTTGCTTCGAGTCTGTGCGTCATTCCCGCTCTGCGTGTGTGTGTGCGCGGGTGTGTGCCGAGGGCCTGCCGCTTCCCCTCCCGCTCTCTCCCTCTCTTTCTGGGGCTTGTGGAGTTTTGCTCTTTCTCTGTGTCTCTGTGTGTGTGTGCGTGCACGTGTGTGTACATGTGTTTGAGTCATGTCTGCGGGGCATGCTCAGGGCTGGTTCCCACCCTCTCCGTTCCTCTCCTGGGCTCTTCATGTGTCAGTTCGTCCACGCATCTGTCCACAGAATGCCTGGTGAGCTCTGGACCAGAGTCTGTCTGTCTGTCTGTCCTGTCTCTCTTCCTCTCTATCCTGAGGTCCCTCCTCTCATACTGCACCTGATTCCTGAACAAACTTACCTACTGCCCTCTGGGAGGACACCCCAGTCTCCTCCTGCAACCTAGAACCACCCCGTCCACATTCTCTCTCTCGAGCCTCACATTGGAGCCAGCGGAGCCAGGGAGCCTCAGATTGGGGCCACCTCGGTCCCTCCACAGGTGCCTCAAACTCATCATCTCCACGCCCCCAACCAGTCCCTTTCCTGTTCTCATTAACGCAGAATGTCACTGCCTTCTCCATGCGGTCCCGCAGCCAGGAGCCCTGAGCTGTCTCTGACTACTCCTGTTTCACCACCCACGGCCCATCTGTTCCCCCTCCTTGCCAACTCTCCCTCCAAGGGGCTGCTAGAGCCCCCATCCCCTCAGCCCCTGCCTTGGCACCGTGTGGATGGAGGAGTGGATGACTGCACCATCCATCCGTCCATCCATGGGGCACCTGGGTGCTCTGCTGAGGACGAGTGCTCCAAAGCCCCAGGCTGCGTTCTGAGGAATCCAGGGAGATGAAAGACCAGTTATCTCCGGTGAGAAGCTGGGGTGATGGACTTCCGAAGCCTCTAAGTCACTCTCGGTGATCATCGTGTGTGCATGTATGCGAGCATGTGGTCCGTCTTGGCCACCTCTTCAGACCCTTCCCTCTCCTCCTGATCTTCCCTATCAGTGCTCCAAGGGCTGTGTCCTCACCCCTCTGCTCCTCTCCCTCCGTGTGCTCTCCTGGGTCACACCGTCCACACTAGGGCTTCAGAGACTCCCTCCACGCAAATGCCCCTCATCTCTGTGCTGGCCTCCATGACTCCAAGATCCTTCAGCTCAAGCCCCACACCCGAGCATCCACTGTTCCCTGCTCAGCCCCACTCAGTCATCCCACCAGCATCACAGACTCACCCCAGTAGGACCAGACTTCATCCTCACCATCCCTCACCTACACTCCCACCCTCCATCTCCAGGGACAGCAGTCCAGGCACTCCCTCTCTGCCGCCATCCTTCAAATTTGTGCTGCTTCTTCCTCCAAAACCTCTCATCATCTCCTTTGCTCCTCTTCCTTCCCATGGCCAGTATGGTTGCCCTGGCAACAGCCATCCTTTCCTCTCCTTTGGGGTCCATTTTCCTCCAACATGAGGAGAGACATTCTTATGTGACCCATTGTTTCTTTCTCTTGCTCCGTCCTCTCTCTCTGTCCATCCACAGAAGAGCTGGGAAAGGAACCCTTAACTCTGACTGCCTCTGTTCCTGCCTCCATCCCACCTCATCCTTTGCAACTGACCACAGCCTCCCTGAGTCCACCATGGTTCCCAAGCCAGTCCTCCATCGACCTCCCATTTGCCAAATCCCGTGGCCCCTTTTGCCTTGTCATCTCCACTGGCTCATCAGGGGCCCTGATTGTGGTGCCCATCCTTGCTTCTGGGCACACTCTCCTCCCTCAGGACACTGGGAGCTCCTGGCTTTAGATAGATAGGGAGGGAGTCGGGAAGGGAGAAAGGAAAAAAGGGAGGGAGGGAGGGAGGGAGGGAGGAAGGAAGGTAGGAGGGAAGGAAGGGAGGAAGAGTGGAAGGGAGGAAGAAAGGGAGGGAGCGAGGGAGGAAAGCTTCCATGTACAGCCTCTTTCTGTATCTCGCTCGTCTGGGGTCCCCAGTGTTTCTCGTCAGGCTGTGCGGTGCCTATTCCTGTCTGTCTGTCTGTCTGTGCCACCATTGCCTCTCGGAATCTCTGAATCTGAGTCTTTCTCCTTCCTTTCCCCGTTCTCTCTTCTTGTTCCATATTCCTTCTACATTTGATCCTCATGCCGTGTCACAGTTGTGTCTGTGTGTGTGTGTCTCACCAGGGGTCATACCTGTGGGTTCCTCTTTATCTTTTTTCCCATCCTAATTCTCATTTGCTGGGTGACTTCAAACCTCTATGCAGCCCGTTGCCGTCCTCTCCATTCACCCGCCTCAGACACAGGTGTCTTCCAGTGTTGGAGCCCAGGATGGCTCACATGCATGAGTCTGTGCGTGTGGTGTATTAATGTTTCTGCCTGTCTGTGTGTCTGTCTCTCTGAGCCCCCTTTTCCTTGCTCCCCCTCCTCTCACTGCCTCTGTTTTCATCTCGTTCAGCTGCAATCACTCCTGCTCTCCAGAGGAGCCTTATTGAATTTGTTGTTTGTGCGTCATTCCTGCTGCATGTGTGTGTGTGTGTGTGTGTGTGTGTGTGTACGTGCCTACCGCCCTTCCCCTCACTCCTTTCTTTCTGGGACTTGTGGTGTTTTGCCCCTGCTCTCTACATCTCACTGTGTGTGTGTGTCTCTGTGTGTATGCGTGTGTACATGCAAGTGGGCCACATCCCTCTGAGGGATGGCCGGGGTTGGCTCCCACCCCATCTGTCAGTCTCAGGGACTCTTCATCTGTCTGCCCATCCATCCATCCATCCACCTGTCCACAGCATGCTTAGTTAGCTCTGGGCAGGGTCTATCTGTCTGTCTGTCTGTCTGTCCCGTCTCTCTTCTTTCCTTCCCTTCTCTCACTCCCCACACACTCCCCAAATGAGCTCACACCTTGCCCTCTGTGCTGACATCCCCCAACTGCTCCTGAGGCCAAGACCCCCTCGTATGTTTCCTATCTCTCAAGCCATAGACTTTGAGTGAACGTTGGCTGGATCGCTCCACTGGTACCTCAAACCCACCGCATCATCTCACACCCCAAGATGTGTTTCTCTCCCATTCTCACTAGTTCTGAGTGCCACTGCATGCCTGGGGCTGCAGCAAGGAGACCAAGGCATCTCTGACTCTTCCCACTCCTGTCACCCATGGCCATCTGTCCCCACTTCCTGCAGAGTCTCCCTCTTAGAGGCTGCTCAGAGACCCCTCTAATGCTAATCCCTTCAGCCCCTGCCTCTGGCCAGGCCCCAGCATCTTCTACCAGGACCACTGAAGAGGCCTCCTCTGTGGTCCTCCATCTCTACCCTCACCCCCTCATCTTCATCCTCCATTAACTTCCGGAGGAATCATGAAAGTTCCTTGTTCTAACCCTCCCATGTCACTCAGAGCAAAAGCTAATAGCCTCGCTGTGGCCCACAGGCCCTACATAGTCTGTCTCCTCTTACCTCTCTGCCTGCATCTCCTACTCCTTTCCCCCTTGCTCATGCTGCTCCAGCCACACTGGCTTCCTTGGTGTTCCTTGAACAGATAGACACCAGGGCTGTCACCCATGGTTGTTTAAGATGCACCCTGCGTGAGGGCACCCAGCTGAGGGTATGAGTGGAGGCCAGAAGCCAGCCCTTGTTCTGTTCTCCAAACCATGAGCCCTGGTTTGGGGTTGGCTTTGGTTAGAAGAAAGATTACCTTTTTCTTTTAGACACATAGATATAAAAGCCCCATTAACATTCGTGCTTGCTCCACCCTTTCTGTTATTTTTGGATCTGTTTCTATTTACTGATTTTTCTCCTAGTTACGGGTCACATTTTTCTGTTTCTTGGCCTGTCTAGGAATTTTTGATTGGATGCTGGACATTGTTACATTGTTACATTGTTGATGGTCCAGATCCTCACTGTCTTCCTATAAGAAGTGGCACGCACTTAAATTACTTGCCAATTCCTTTGATTCTTTTGAGGCTCCTTTTTAAGTTCTCTTAGGGCGGGTTCACAGTAGCCTTCACTCATGGGGTAGTTTGTCCCTTCTACTAAGGCATGATTGGATGCCTGATCTGATCATCAGGGACTCAAGTTCTGGCTGGTCAGAGCTGGAAGATCTCCTGACCCTGTGTGAGCTCTGGGAACTGTTCAGCTTAAAACTCCCCAGCCTTTCTTTGCCGGGCTCGTGGAGTTTCACAAGCACAACCTCATGCTTAGTAATGACTCAAGGGTACCTCTATGTAGATTTCTGGAGCTATTTTTCTGCCTAGGTTTCTCCAGTCGGATATTCTGTCCCTCAGCTTACAACCATCTCAGCCTACCTGAACTTTGATCTTTGTCCCAAAGATCAACTCAGCATTACCACTGGGCTCTATTTGGGTTTCCCATCTCTGCACCCAAGATGCCTCCAGGCAGAGGGCTGTGTCAATTGTAGAGCTCACGTTATTTGCTTCCCTTTTTCTCAAGGCTCACTGTCTTATGCTACCTGTTGTCCAATGTCTGAAAACAATTGTTTCTAAAATCTTGTCTAGACTATAGCAGGAGAGTGAATCCAGTCCTTATTACTCATTTATGACTGGAAGTGGAAGTCCAGATTGCCTTTTTCTATTTTGCATCAAGGCTCTTTTTGTTTAGTGAGGAACTGAGAGTCCCAATCCCACCTCAGAGCCTTTGCACTGACTGTTGCCTCTGCCTAGAACACTGTTTTCCCTGATATCTAAGTGCCTAACTTGCTCACTCCACAAGTGTTTGCTCAAATGTTACCTTCTCAGCCAATTCTAAGTAGGTGGCACCCTACTTAGAATTGCAACCACCCCCACTTACAATCCTCATTACCCTGTGTATTTCTCTCCATGACTGTTATCTTTCTAATTCCACTAACATGAAAGCTTGATGAGGGCAGGGAATTTTGTCTGCTTGTTCTTTGCTGCATCCCCAGTGGGCAGTGGGGATGGGCCGCACAACGATGGTGCTCATAGGGCATTTAAGTTGAGCTGGGCCTCTATAGGTGTCCAACATATTTTGGAGCAACTGCTGGTGCTGGTCAAGGCTAGGGTGGGGAAGTGGTCGGGAGACCTGCCCAGGCCCTACACAGCTTACTGTCCATCCACACTTGTGCGGACAATTTCATTTTCCATCTGTACCCATTACCCTGATACTAGATAATGTGTAGCTTCTTGCCCTAGCATGTATTGTTTCTTCTGCCCAGAACACAATTCCCTGACTCAATCATCTGGCATGGACACTTAGCTCCAGAGCCCCTGCCTCCATCCAGTGTTCTCTGGACCCTGTGACTTCCAACCCCTTCTCCACTCTGGGACCAAGAGATTTCTCCCTAAGCTCAGCCCTTTCCATGTCACGCCCTTTCTTTAACACCTTCCAGGACTCTCCAGTGCCCCTAGGAGAAATTCCAAACTCCTTCACTTGGTGTATTATCTTTTACGACATAACAAATTACCTCCAGACCAAGCAGCTTAAAACAATAAACGTTTATTCTCTCACACAGTTTCCAAGGGTCGGAAATATAGGAGAAGCCTGTTTGAGTGGTCCTGGCTCCGTTTCTCTCGTGAGCTAGGATCAAGCTGATGGCTGGGGCTGTGGTGATCTGGAGGCTTGACTGGGGCTGGAGGATGAGCTTCCAAGATGGCGCACTGACGTGGCTGGTGGTGGGAGGCCTCAGTTCCTCACCTGTGGGCTCTCCACAGGGCTGCCTGAGTGTTCTCATGACAAGGCAGCTGGCTTCCCCCAGAATGAGTGATTTTATATATATATATATATATATATATACACACACATATATATACATATATATATACACATATATATACATATATATACATATATATATACATATATATATATACGGGGAGAGAGAGAGAGAGAGAAAGAGAATGTACTGCAGGGTCTTTTATGACCTAGTCTTCGAAATCCTCTACCTTTAATCTGCAAGTCACTAAGTCCAGTCCACACTAAGGGGAGGGGTATTGGGCTCTTGAAGGGAGGAGTATAAAAGAATTTGTAGACATAGCTTAAAACAACTACACTTGGCATTCAAGGCCCTCTGGGATCTGGTCCTGACCAACCTTCCAGGGCAGGATTAAGGCCTTCAGAGACCCCGAGATTATGGCTCCCCTACCCCAAAATAAATCAAAACAATGGATAAACCATATAGTTAGTGTGAGAGAGGCCCACAAAGTTCTAATTTTTCTCATGATGACAGTTTTAATAATATTTTTAAATTAGTGAGGTGTAATTTAGATAGAATGAAAAGCACCCATTTCATATATAAACTTTGATGGATTTTGAGAAACGCATACAGCAATGTAGCCACCACTACAATCAAGATATAGAACTTTCCATTCCCCCAGAAATTTCCCTCAATGGCCCTTTGCAGTCAATCTGCCACCATTCCTTACCCCAGGCAGCCAATGATCTGTTTTCCCTTGTGATAGATTAGATTTGCATTTTCCTGAGTTTGATATAAATGGAATCACGTGGTATGTGCTGTTTTGCCTCTGGCTTATTTTGCTCAGCATAATGTTTTTGAGATTTTGCCCATGTTGTTGCATGTCTCAATACTTTGTTCTTTTTTATTGCTGAATGGTATTCTATTGTGTAAATATATAAGAACTTGACTTAGCCTTTTGCATGTTGATGAACATTTGGGGTTTTTTTAATGAATAAAGCTGCTATGATGTTTGAGAGCTGGTCTTTGCGTAGATAAATGTTTTTGTTTCTCTTGGGTGAATATACAGGAGTGGACTTGCTGGGTTGAATGGCTACTGCATGTTTAACCGTGTAAGAAACTGCAAAAATGCTTTCCAAAGTGGTTGTACCATTATACCCTTCCACTAGCAATGTATGTGAGTTCCAGTGGCTCCACATTCTTGCCAACATTTGATACTGTCAGTCTTTTTAATTTTAGCCATTGTAGTGGATTCGCAGTGGTATCTCACTGTGGTTTTAATTTGTATCTTCTAAATAACTAATGCTGAACTCTTCATTACTTATCTGCCATTCTTATATTTTCTTTGGTGAGGTGTCTGTTCAAATCTTTGCCAATTAAAAAAACTCAGTTCGAGTATCTTCTTATTCTTGAGTTGTAAACATTCTTTATATTTTCTGGATATGGTGTGGGGTTAAGTGTTGAGGTTCACTTTTTTTCATGTGGATTTTCAATTGTTCCAGCTCCATTGAGGAAAATCCTCCTTTCCCTATTGAATTGCCTTGGCGCCCTTGTCAAAAATCAATTAACGGTATCTGTGTGGTTCTAGTTCTGGACTCTCTCCTGTGTTGTGGTTGCTGTGGGCCAGCGCCACATGTCCTGATTACTGTAGGTCTGCGGTAAGTTTGGAAATTAGGCAGTGCCAGTCCTCCTACTTTGTTCTTCTTCCTCAAAATTATTTTGGCTATTCTAGGTTCTTTGCATTTCTATATCCATTTTAGAATTAGTTTATGAACTTCTAGACAAACCCTACCAGGATTTTGATTGCAATCGTGTTGAATCTATACATCAGTTTGGGGAGAATTGACATTTTAACATTGTCAATTCACATGCTGTGTGACCCTGGACCAGTCAGGTGCTGTCTCTGAGCCTCTGTTTCCTCCTGGTTCTAAGGAAAGGTTTTAGTGAGCAGGCAACGCTGAGCTGAGAAGTTCTGGGCACTCAAGGGAGCCGACTCAGCGAGTATTTGGGTTGAAAATTGGGGGCTACCCTAATACCCCTCAGTGCAGGCCAGCAAGAGGTGGCAGGGCCATGGGGGCCGCCCCAAGCAAAGAGTCGAGGTCCCTCGGCTGGGCCCTGCCTCACTTACTTGCTGCACCTCTGGGCATGTGGTCTCCTCTATTTGGGCCTCAGTTTCCTCATCTGTAAGTCAGAGGTGGCCAGGGTTGCCAGGCAGATTCAATGAGATGGGGGACGAGCAGGAGGTCAGATAACTATCCGTTTGCTCCATCCCGCCTCTGGGCTGCCAAGGGCAGCAGGCGAAAATCACCTCAGCACGCTGACGGGCGCCAACACAGATTAATTTTCTCCAGCCTCAGCTGGGTCTTAAATTCAGCTCTGCAGCCCCTCGAGTGGTCCCCAGCCTCCTTCCCTTCCCATCCCCGCAGCAGCTGTTCCGCTGGAGCCCCCCGCGCCCCCTGCTCCCCGGGCTGCAGACGACCTGGGCTCCCGCTCAGTGGAGAAAACAGAGACCTTTGTGGGGGCACCAGCTCCCGCCACACCCCTCCCACCGGCTCTGGAGCCATCTGCCAGCACCTTCTCAGGTCTGAGGGCAGCTGTCGCTTGCCAGTCTCCTCCTGGGCCTCACCAGTCCCTTTCTTCTCCTTCCTCGATTTCTCCCTCTCTGCTGCTGGCTCTTTCTGCTCCCCTCTTTAAAATTCTCAGCAGCTCCCACCCCGCCGCCCCTGCCTCCACCGGACGCCTCGCCTCTCCTTCCCGGGCGAGCTTCTCCACCGCGCTGTCTCCACCCCCACCTTCTACCCGCTAAGGTGGGCTTCCCAAGGGCTCCCAGGGTCTCGGCTTCCCCTTCGCCCTCGGGGGGGCTTTCAACATCAACCACAGTGAAGCAGGACAGCTGCTGGGGACCCCAGATGGGATGCAACCCGCCTTCCCAGGGAGCAGGACCCCAGGAGGTTCACCCAGGACACAGGATAAAGTTACCCGCTGAGGGCTTAATTAATTCACCTCAGGCAGCTCAGCCCAACACTGAGGGACTGTCTCCATCTAACCCCTCCACCGGGCCAGGATGCTGTCACATGCAGCCCTCAGCCTGTTTCTTCCCTCTTAACATACCCTCCCTTTCTCCCCTGCCCCTTCTGCCCACAGTCGCCCTCCTCAGGCCTGGCTCTGCTGCCCCTTCTGGTCTTGCTCCAGGCCCTCAGGGCTATGTGGCCTCCCTGGCCGGCGTCATCAGGGTGTTCCGTGGGGTCATAGCTGGTGGCTTAATCTTGGCAGCTCCTGAGATCGCTGGCCACCTTTTCTTTCTCACCTGTGTCGCCCCTGGGTCTCCCCAGCACCGACATCGCTCCTGGTTTCCCTTCTGCTCTCTGGCCACTTTCTCCTCACCCTCCGTGGCCCCTCTTCCCTGCCCTCTGAGCCTCCAAGGCTTCCTCCTCCCACCTCTTTGCTCCTCCCTCCACCCCCACGTCCTGGGCCTGGCTCCTGAGCAAGCGAGGGCCACACCCTTAGTTCAAACTGCCCATCACCCATCGCCACCTCAGCGTCATCAGGCCCCAAACCAGACTCTTTTATCTTTCCTCCGGAACCAGCTCTTCTCCCTGAGTGTCCCATCTCAGTGGCTTGTGTCACTCATTCAGGCCACAAGGATTAATTGAGCACCTACTATGTGCAGGCACTGTTCCAGGTGCTGCGAGGCAGCATCTGCAGCGGATAATGCGGATGCTCCGTCTAAATCCTTTTGGATCCCCTTTCACCCCGTTTCTGCGTCCTCAGCCCCCATCTTTGGAGCGCTTGGTTTCCCACAGCTGGCACCAGCGGCAGCTTTTTTGGACGACTCCTCTTAGGCTCCAGGAGCTTCTCTCCCGACAGGTATTAACAACCAGAAGCGCCCAGGGATTTGTGCCTCGCTCCTCCGAGCCCACCATGCACCCCAACCCCTCCCCCTGCAGGCCTGCTTGAGTGTGCCAGCCCAGCTTCCTCGCTTCCGGGAGGGACGACTCGCCGGTGTGCCTGAGCCTCCAGAGCTCCCCGTGGGGTCAGGCTGGGGCTGCCTCTGCGGGACCTCGTCTGAGATTGTAGCCTTGCCAGCCTCCACCCCTCTCTTGTCCCCCTTCCCCATTCCCTCAGCAGTTTGGGGTCACTCCCTTAATAAACCACTTGCACCTGAATTCTCGTCCCACGGTCTGCTTCTGGGGACTGCGACCTAAGTCAGCAGTGAAGGCAACAGCCAAGGATTGCCAGCTCCTCCTGAATACCTCTTCCCAGACCCCAGAGGCAGGCTCATCCCCTCCAGCCAGCCCTCCAGCTCACGTCTGTGCCCCTCCTCCACAAAACCGGCCCTGTCAACCCGACAAAGACATGGGCAAAAGACTCGAGCCAGGACGCGCCTGCCCGAATGGCCAAAATGAAAACCCAACCCAACCGGACAATAAGAAGCGCTGTGAGGGATGAGGAGCAGTTGGAACTTGCATACATTGCCGGTGGGAACGCGAAGTGTCACAGCCTTCACAAACTGTTTGACAGTTTCTCATAAAGTCAGACACGCGCTTTACCACATAACACAGCAACCCCCTCTTGGGTGTGAAATGAAATGAAAACTTTTGTCCACACGACATCTTCACGTAGACGTGGGCAGCAATTTTATCCGTAGTGGTCCCAAGCTGGAAACAACCCAAATACGCTTCGACTGGTAAAGAGATTAAAAAACAAACATAAAAAACCCCAACAGATCCTTCCCCACGGCCCTCAGAGGGGATGGACCCTGCCGACGCCTTGATCTTGGACTTCCAGCCTCCAGCACCGTGAGCTAGTCAAGTTCTGTCGCGTAAATCTGTGGGGCTTCTGCAGCAGCCTGAGCAAGCTAACGCACTCCCGCAGCCCAGCCACCTCCTCGCGGGTCCTCACGTGACTCACTCCCTCGTGTCACTGACCGAATGCCCCCTCCTCGGGGAGGCCTTCCCTGCCCGCCCCCTCTAGCTAGCCCGACCCTTCCTGGCCCCCAGCAAGGGCAGGCTCTGGCCACTCTCCAGCCTTCTGCCCTCCTCCTGCATCTGTGTCATCATGCTCATGACCGCTGAAGGCAGAGGATGTAGCCATTCGTGCCCCTGTTTGTTGCGTGTCTCCTACGCTAATATGAGCTCCACGCAGTCGAGGTCTTCGAGCATCTCTCCCATCTCTGGGGCGCCGGTGTGTGGGGCTCTCAGTCAGTATCTCCACTTGGATACATTCAGCCGGTGGGCAAGTATTTAGGGAGACTCCATGCTGGGGAACAGAACAGCCCCAGGCCCTGTCCTTGTGGAGCATCCCTTCTGCAGGAGAAAAGACCCATCTTAAACAAGCAGTCTCACAAATAAATAAGCAAAGAGGGAGACAGAGCAGGTGCTGCTATGACAGCGCAATGGCTTCAAGAAAGACTGCCCTGGGGAGTAACGTTTGGGCTAAGATAGAATCATAGTAGGCATTAGCCTCCTGAAGCAGAGGGAGGCAGTGCAAAGAGAAGTGTATTCAAACAGCAGAAATGGCCTGTGCAAAGGCCCTGAGGCAGGAAGAAGAGGATAGTGTGTGAGGAATTAATGGGCTCTTGTGGTTGGAGCGTAGTGAGTGGACGGCAAAGTGGTGGACGATGAGGTTGGAAAAGGGGACAGAGGTCAGAATTTTGCAGGATAGATTTTATTCTAAGGGCAGTGGGGAACTACTGACTGTTCTACGCAGTGGAGATTGTTTTAAGCAAGAGTGGACCTGGGCAGAAGAGGCAGCGGTTATCACAGTCATGGGCAGAGTGAGACTGGCAGCTGGACCAGGGAAGCAGTGGGGATGAAAATGAGGGGGCGGGGCTGAGAAATATGAGCAAAACTGAACAGCTTGGAGTTTGTTCTGACCGCTGGGAAGGGTGTGAGAGGAGTGGGGTCCAGGATGCCCTCCACATCTTAGCACAAGCGAGACAGCTGAGACGTCAGGACGGCATTGCTATGCGGACGTGGAGCCCAGCGCTGGGCTGGGCTGGGGATGGACATGTGGGAATCGGCAGCATATAGATGTGTTTACAGCGATGGGGTTGGGAGGTGTGAGTGTAAAGAGAAAAGGGCTGTGAGCTGCCTTGACGGACTCCAACACTCCAGGGCAGAGTGGAGGGGAAAGCCCAGTAAGGGGACATGGAGAGGGAGTGGTGAGAGGGGAGGGGAGGACCAGGAGAGGCCGTAGAGGGCAGTGGGTGACGGCACCAAGCGCACTGAGAATCCGAGCAGGTGATGGCTGAGGCCGGGTGTGGGCTTTGCTGGGACCTGGATGAGAATGGTCTAGGAGTCTTGGTGGAAGCGGACCTGGCTTGCCGTGTGGGGAGCACGTGCCACCACGTTGAGGGAGGCAGGAGATGAGGGCGTGGGGTCCTGGGAGCATCAACTGGAGCAGGCTTGGATGGGTGGGACTGGGGTCCTTTGCCAAGTGCGTGGGGGCCTGGAGATCCAGGAGGGAGGGGCGTGCCCCGGGCAGGCCGGGGGGTCTGGTCTGGAGCCCTGGGGAGGGACAGGCCTGCTGATGCGGGTGGAGGGGCGGTCCCCTCTTTGGAGGGTGGGGGGTGAGAGGTGACGTTGTGCCCACCCTGCAGCGGGGGCAGGGCCGTCTGGTGGGAAGGGGGCAGGGTGGGCAGAGAGGTGAGTGCTCTGTGGCGAGCGGAGGATTTATGGAACAGTTGCTGGGAATGTGGAGGGGAAGCCTCTAGAGAGACAGGAAAGGATGAAGGCTCATTCATACCTGGTGAGAGGGGCCCCGTCTGCTGTGCCAGGGGACGTCCTCCATCCAACGTTCATGTTCCTTGATCCTCCCACAGCCCAAATTGCCCTAAACGGAATTTGTCACCTTCCACTGAGAACCACTCTGTACAGATCGCCCCCACAGGGACCACTGCAAACCCCACAGGCGCCGCAGGCGGGAGCCCGGGCACGAGCCCCCATTCCTCTCCCTCCCACAGCCCCCACAGCTGATGCCGGCTCATCCTGTGACCTCCTGTCCCTCTCCCTGACCCGAATGCCAGCCCCGTTGAGGCCTCGAGGAGTCATAACAGCCAGGTGACCGGGGGCCTCTGGTGAGGGCAACGGGGCACTTGCCTCATAGAGGTATTAATTTTCAATTAAAATATTAAAATGTACATGAAGACTGTCTGTGCCTCAGAGCAGTTTTCCAAGCTCCGTCTCAGGGGTCACAGCAATGAACAGGCTCGCAAAGGCCACGTCCCCAGGCAGCAGGACTGGCGGGCCAGGCGTCCTGGGGCAGAGCTTGCACTGGCTGGGCTCCCATCGCACGGTGAGGCCGTGTGAGGTCTGCTTGTGAACCTGAGGACCCGGGGACTCTACCTGGCTCCCCAAGATGCCCTCTCCAGGCTCAGGGGGGCCCAGGGCCCAGTGCACAGCCCTCCAACCTCCCAGAAGCTTGGCTTTGGGGGTGCCCACTGACCCACAAGCTCCCTGGCTCTGGTTCTGTGACGCTAGTGTGTGCTGGACTGTGGGGTCCCTTCAGGCCCATGGACGGCAAACTGGGTCCTGGGTGTCCGCAGGGGCATCATTATAGATAGGGAAGATGGTCCATGGATCCTGAGTGTCCACTCAGGACCCAAAATGGCGGAAGCAAGGAGAGGTGGCCCTGTGCAAGTTCGCCCTCAAACCGCCACCCAGCACTTCTACGGCCAGAGGGACTGAGGCCCAGATGGGGGCCATCTGCCTGGAGTCACAGAATGAGGGACATAGTGACCCCCTACCCATCCCATAACCCCTTGGGCTTCCTCTCAGGCCAGCCCCTGCCTCCACGCAGTCTGGGCCTGCTGGGACAAGGGGACAAACTCCCATCACCAACTGCAGGAGGAGCCCCAGTGGCCCTGGGAATGGTGGCCCTGCCACGCGCAGCTCCACTTCCTGACACCACAGGCAGCCGGGGATTCAGGAAGCTTCCGGTCAGCAGCCTTGTCTCCACCCCGGCCCCACGCTCCCCACTCAGCCTCTGCCACCCTTCCCTCGGCCCTCGAGCTTCCATCCACGTCCCCCTTGACACTCCAATTGGTTTCAATAATTTAAAAAAAAAAAATGAGCCACAATTCAGACATCTCATTCCGTGTTAGAACATGTATCTCTGGTGGTCGTGTGATTAATGCGGTTGCCACATGCCGTGGCTCGTCCCAGGCCAGGGCTGGGTTCCCGCCGTCGGGCAGGACAACATCCCGAGACTGAGGGCTGTTGCCAGGGCCCACGGTGGCCAAGAGGGCCCATGACGACCAGCTCACGGGCCTCGGCAGCGGGAGAAGGATTTCATTTTGTCCCATTCAGTGAAACACGAGTTCTCGTCGCAAACTAATTTCCCACCGCCACGTGGGCCCCTGCGCCCTCGGCTTGTGTGTCCCTCTGTTCCATCACTTGCTCTGTGAGACGTTGTTCCCCTGAGAGCTTCAATGTTCTGACATTTATTTTCTGTCTGTTTACAGAATTCTGGGATTCCACGTGGTGGAATTTGAATTTTCTGTCTCTGGAAGGATGTGCGGGCTCCTTTGCCGGGGGGCCCGGGGAGAAGGGCGGGAGGAAGACGACCTGTCCGGCATTCGTTATCGGTTTTGAATTTTGAACCATGTGAATGTATTTTATAATTTAAAAAAATTTTTTAATTAAAAAAATAATTTCCATTAAAAAACAATACCTTTCTGGATCCCGCTCCCCTTCCCAGCTCACCTCATCCCTGCCTCCTTCCTGCCCGGCCCTTGTCTGCCCCCTTTTTAGGGTTCTGACACCTTCCCCTGAGGCTGCTTGGCAAAGACCCCTAACGGCCTCCCCCTGCCAAGCCACCTCCCCTGACCTCTCTGGACACAGCCTGCTATCGGCCACTCTACCTTCGGGAGTGACCCTCCTGCCCACATCTGTCCTGGCGGGCCCCTCTGAATGCTGGCGTGGTCTGCCCTCCGCCTGGACCCTCTCCTGCAGTATCACCCATCCTTGGAGCTTCAACCCCCTCCCGGACCCAGTGACCCCCAGTGTACATCCTCTCCTGGCAGGGGCTTGAGGCAAGTCGGGGTCCTCCCCTGCACGGGGACGGCTAACACTTCCAGCCCAAACCTCCAGAAACCAAGGTCTACCCACCTCCCTGACACCCTCATTTGTTTATCTTGAGGACCTCATGCCAAGCTGTCCAGTTTGCCTGGCTTCAGACGCGTGTTCTGCCCCTTCCTTGCTGGGGACAAGTTTCTTAGCCTCTTTGCGTCTGTTTCTTCGTGTGCGGAGGACGATAAATCAGGTAGTAGTTACCTTTCGGACAGTTCTAAGTATAAATGAATTAATATAAGTAAAGCTCTTGGAACAGTGCCGGACGTCGTCAAAGCCCAAATGTGTGTGTTTGTTACATAAAAATGTCCCCGACAAAACGCGCCATCTTCCTCTTGCAAAGCTGATCCTCCCACAGCACCCTTTCTGCCCCCAGTCCCTTCCGAACGCCAGAAACTGGGGCTCTTGTTGGACATTGCCCTGCTGCTCCCCCTCCAGGACGCACCCCATCGCCACCTCTGCTCTATTTAACCTCCTGAATCTCTCTGTGCCTACCCCCAGGCTGGCCCACCAGCCCCTGCAATGGCTCTCGCTAAGCTCATCAATGTCCTCCTAATTGCCAAATCAAAAGGAAAATTTCAGACTTCATCGGTTTGGAATTTTCTGCTACATTTGGTCCTGCTGATCCCTCTTTCCTAGAAACGCTTCACTAGCTCAGTTTCCATGACAACCTGCTCTGGCTCTGCTCACGTGGCCACGTGGCACTGACATTTCCTTCTCTCCGCTGCTTTTGTAGGTGCCCCGGGCTCTGCCAGCCCCTGAAATGGCGGGTTGGAGGTCCTTAGACTCTGGTGGGGCTCTCTCTACTTGTCAGTCTTCCCGAGCAACAGCCAGTGACACCGTGACCACCCCAGTTCTGTGTCTCCAGCTGAGGACCAGACTTCTAGCCCTGACTCCCTGCTGGTCATCTCCCCGAGGTGTCCACAGGCCCCTCAAAGTCAACTCTGAACTGTGGCAATGACCCCTCCCTGGTCTACCTGCTGCTTCAAGTGCCAGCAAGATCTCCATAAAACAGAGATGCGCCCGTGGCACTTGTCTGCTCGAAACTCTTGCACAACTCCCTGTTGCCCACTGGATTAAGTTCGAGCTCTTGAACATGGCACAAACTGCTCCCTGCTGACCTCCAGCCTCATTTCCATTCAGTCCCTGTCTCATCCGAGACTCCAGGGATACCCAGCTGCCTCCTAGCGCACACTTCATGGCCCCTATCCCCCATGTCTTTGTGCACGCTGCTCCCTCTGCCTCGGGACCTTTGCAGTCTCTTCTACTCTGGTCCTGACTCCCTGAGAAATCACATGAAGTGTCATGTTCTCCACGAATCTTTTTCCTGACCACCCCGCCCCGTGTCCCCACCAATTCTGGGTCCCCAATCACAGGTTATGGTCCTCTTCTTGTGTGACTATAACTCCAGGCGTTATCTCCACACTAACCAGACGTTTTTGGTTGTAAGCAACAGAAACCAAATTTGAAAGAGCTTAGGCAGAAGAGGAATGTTTTGGCTCAAGGAAGGGCAGGGGTTCCTCTGGGTTCCTGGGAAACTGAATGTAGAGATGAGAGATGAGGGAAAAATCCCTGATACCCAGTTGCACCAATATAATTCCTATTTTGTTATTTGTCTATTTAAATTTATTGAGGTATAAGTGACATACAAATAAATGGCACATATTGAAAGTATACAGTTTGGTAAGTTTTGACATATGTATACACCAGTGAGACCACCAGCAGTCAAGATAATGCATATACCCATCACCCCAAAAGACTTCGTGTCCTTTTGTGATCTCTTCTTCCCTTCCCTTCCCACCTGGCCCTCTCCCTTCATTCTCCAGGCAACCACTGACCTGCTTTCTGTCATATACATTAATTTGCAATTCCTAGAATTTTATACAAAGGGAGCCGTACAGTATATATTCTTGCTTTGTGTGGCTTCTTTCACTCAGCGTTAATTATTTTGAGATTTATCCACATTGTTGTGTGTTGATAGTTTATTCCTTTTTAATGCTGAGTAGTATGCCATTGTGTAGGTGTACCACGGTTTGTTTATGCTTTCACCCAGCAATAGATATTCAAGCTGTTTCCAGTTTGTGGCTGTTACAGATAAAACTGCTATGCACATTCATGTACCAGTCTTTGAATGGATACATGCTTTCATTTCTTTGGGGTAATTATCTAGGAGAAGAATGGCTGGATCATATGATAGGTGTATGTTTAACTTTTTAAGAAACTGCCAAATTATTTTCCAAAGTGTTTGTACCATTCTACATTCCCACTCATGAAGTACGAGAGTTCTAGTTGCTCCACATCCTCACCAACACTTGGTGTGATCAGTCTTTTTAATTTTAGACATTCCAGCAGGTATGCAGTGGTATCCCATTGTGGTTTTAATTTGTATTTCCCCAAGGACTAAAGATGTGAGCATCTCTTCATGTGTTTATTTGCCATCTGTATATCTTTGGTGAAGTGTGTGTTCAAATTTTTTGCTCATTTTTTATTGGGTTTTTGGGTTTTTTTTAATTGAGTTTTGAGACTTCTGTATATATTCTAGATAGGAGCTCTTTGTCAGATATCTAACTTGCAAATATTTTCTCCCACTGTGTGGTTGGTCTTTTCATTCTCTCATCAGTGTCTTTCAAAGAACGTAAGTTTTTAATTTTGATCAAGTCCAACTTAACAGTGTATTCTTTTATGGATTTTGCTTTTGGTGTCATAATCTAAGAAATCTTTGCTTAACCCAAGGTCACAAAGGTTTTCTCATAGGTTTTATTCCAGAAGTCTTATAGATTTAGATTTTACTCCTAATTTTCCACTTTTATTTTTATGCCTGAGTTACTTTGAGTTGGGTTTTTGGTATTGCAAAGAAGAGAGTCCCTGCTAATATTGTAATCTATCTAGAAGAAAAATCTTTAAAACCTTCAAGGCTTCCTCACTTTCCTTGGGATAAAATCCTAAACTCCCTAGCATGGCTCAGAGGACCTGCAGGAGCTGCCAGCCTGATTTCCCACCGCCCTTCTCCGTTCTTTGGTCTACATGTACTGAACAAATGGCAATGTCTTGAGCTCAATGCCCAAGGCAAGCCTTTCTCTGAACTTCAGGTCAGCCTGAACCGGATGACCAGGCTGAAGCAAGACTCCACTCCCCCTCTCCTCCAGATATAAAGTTCTTTGAATTTGAGATGAAAACAAGGACCCCACTCGGGCATCTTCTAAGGCTCAACCATTTATTTCCCCGTCCTCCATCAAAACTTACTTGTCCCGAGTCCCCCACCCTTAGGTTCAAGGTCCCAGCAAATTTCCTCTCAGTCTTTTTAAAATGCTTTTTGTGTGTGTTTGTTTCCATAGCTGAGATAATATCTGGCATACAATTTGTGCCCTGATTTCTCACTTGCTGTTCCACTTTTACGCCATAAGAATTTCCTAGAGCTTTTTCTAAAGATCACAATCAGTTGATGAGCAATCCATTTGAGCGGATGTAAAATAATTTGCTTAACATTTTCCCTATAGTTGGTTATTTTGGTTGTTTCAATTTTTTTGTTGTTATAAACAAGGCCACACTACATCTCTTTGTACATAAATCTTTGTCAATTTGAGATTATTTCCTTCTGACGGAGTGCCATGAGTGTAATTACGGGGTCAAAGGCTACAGTAATTTACATTCTCATCAGCAGCATTGTCTGTTTCATCACACTGTAGCCAGCATGGGGTATTCTCATTAACATTTTTTTCTTCATTCTGTGCTGGGCAAAAAAGTGTTATCTCACTGTTGTTTTAATTTACTTTTTAAAAAATAATTAGATATTGGAAAATAGGTTCAACCTATGAGCCATAAAAAATTAATCTTCTGTTAATTGAGTGTTCCTATCCCTTCGCATTTATCCAGCAGTGATTTGAATTTTTAAAACTCAATTTATACGGATTCTTAAACACCAAGGATATTAACCCTCCGCATGACGTCCTCCAAGCTGTTTTCAATTTTCATATAGTTACGTCTAAAATTTAAAACCTGTTTTCTTCTTCTTTCCTTTGTGAATGCTTCCTTTGCTTTTAAGCTCAGAAGGTGCTCATCCAGGGTTTTGGAAGAATATTAGCTTCGACTTTATTGAAGTGTGATTTTTAATTTAAATCTTGAATCCATCTGAACTCGATGTTGGTGTATGACATGAAGCAAAGAATGAAGCAGCCTTGCTTTTCTGAATAACCTTACTGATCATGCCAGCGCCTTGCATTGACTAAACCCTGCCTTCCTCGCTGCTTCAGTTCCCCTTCTTAACCGTATGGGCTACGGTCATATTTTTCTCTTGCACTGTGTGTGGGCGGAATTCGCTCTGCATCGCGCCCTGCCTCGCTGTGCACGCGTCCTGGGTGCGCCGCTCCCAGGGGAATAGCATTACATGGGGTCCCTGGCTTGGCTTTTAGCTCCTGTGTGGCTTTTGTACGTTGATAGCACAGACAACACTTGCACAGAGTGTCGTCTACAGGGCAGCCCGTACGACAAGAGCTGGGCCTTGAGAAAGGAAAGATTCTGGATTCCAGAGAGCTCAGAGGATTTGGAGCCAAAGCTAACAGAAGAGGCAAAGAGCTTATCCATAGACAGTAGATGGAAAAGACAATTCACAATGGTGTCAGAGCCTGGGCTCCATGAAGGGACCAGGTTCAAGCTGTGGGCAGGAGGAGAGGAATCCAAGAGGATTGACCACAACTTTGTCACTGTCTCTGTCCCCAAGAGGGGCTCATGCCCTAGCCCCTAAGCTGAGTCCCAGGGAGGACTATGATGGGGTTTCAGACAAGTTTGGAGGATCCTATGGCAGAGGTCTTAAGTCCATCCTTGTGCTTACATCAAAGAGAGCACAGGAGGAGCATCCGAGAGTGTCTGAGGTGCCCACAAGGAGACGGGTGGGCTGAGCAGCGGGCAGGCCCAGGGAAGCGGGGAAACTGAGGAGAATGCAGAACCTGTGGACTCAGTGGCTGTGGCTGCCAGCACGCGAGGACAGGCCCAGCGGAGCGGCATGTTGATCCTGCCTGCAACCACGTGATGGTCCCTGAGTCCTGAGGCCTGAGGCCTGGACCCACAGCCCCCACCATGGCCTCATTGATGTGGTTTTGAGTTATGTTTTGATGTCCAGCAGGGCTGGTCAAACCTCGAGCTCCAAGAAACCTTCCGGTGAATGTCTTCTCTTGATGACCCACAAACTCTGCTTTCATCTTTCACAACTTCTACTCCTGTTCGGGACCCGAGTCCTTCCAGCAGTCAGCTTGTGAACAGGAGCTCCTGCCGGAGTTCATCCTGGGATGGAGAGGGGCTGGGATGCTGCAGTCAGAGGCAGCGGGTACAGGCTGCTAACACACTATGAGGTCTTCCACAGCCAATGCCCTGCTCTGGTCTCAGCTTGTCTGTAAAATGGGCACCCACCCCTGTCTGCCTCATGGGGCTTGTAACGACCACATGAGACAATGCCTACGACCTCACTGTGTAAGCTGTAAAGACCTGTGCCCGTGCTGGGGTGGGTTGTCCCAGTTCTGGCTCATGAGCAGACCTCCTTTCCCCATATCCCCTCAGCCCTGCGTGACAAGGACACCAACCGTCTACTCCACCCCCAAACTCTCCTAAGCCCTCCTTACCCCGCTGTGCAAAACTGGCACCAAGAAAATGTATTTGTCCAATTGTCTCCTTGATCACAAACGCCTTTTGGCTAAAAAGTCTTGACTTTCCATTTCAAACATTTTATTTCAAGTCAGAAAATATTTTATTCAGCCGTCCCTGGTCAGCTGCTCCAGGCTGGGGATGATTCCAAAATGAATGAGACAGAGACCTGGCCACGGGCACGGTGACATCTGGCTAAAGTGAGACGTGGCTAAGTCACAAAGGTCACGTACAAATTCTCTGAAAGAAAGCGGGACGCAGGTTACTGGGTAAAAGGCCAAGTATTGAACTGTCTCCGGGGAGCTGGGTGCCCATTAGTGCCCGGGATGGATCCCTCTGGAACACGTGTCCTTGTCTCCTTGGAGGCCTCATTTAGCTAATTGCCCCTGTTCTGCAATGGCCCATGTCCCACAGGTGCCTGCCTTCCTCTGGGAAAATTAATATGTGAATGTTGCTCTTTTATTAAAACCAAAACCAAATGAAATATTCTGCCCTCATACCCACCCTCCTTCCTGGATCACCCTCACTCCCGACCTGTGCACCCCCACCTTCAAAAAACTGGCAAAGGGCCCCAAAGGCTGAGTCCAGGCTTGCCAACCTCTCCCCTCCCCCCCCCCCCGCCGCCCCCCCGCCTGTGGCCCACCAGCGGCCACTCTGCCCTGTGAGAAGCTCTCCTCCCCGGGCTCCTGGGATCACCGCCTCCTGCTTTCCCCCTCTGGTCCCTCCTTCTCAGCATTTGTTTCCTATATGCAGCCCCCTAAATGCTGGTGCTCTCCTGGGCTCAGCCTCAGTCCTCTGCTCATTCCCTCCATCCTCTACTCCTTCATAGCGCCATCCCCTGAGCTTCTTCAATACCCCTGCACTCCTGCCTGTGTCTGAAGTCCTTCCCGGTCCCCAGCTCCAGCCTGAGCTCTCCTCCGTCTTCCAGAGGCCAGAAGTCCAGGGGCACCTCATGCCCAACACACTCCACAGACAATTCTTCTCGTCCACAATCTGGTCCTTCCCCAGGGTCCCCAGTCTCATGGAAAGACACCATCAGCAGATGCCTGGGGTACCCCTCCTCCTCAGCTTGCTAGCACTCACCTCCATCCGCAGTCTGGCCTCAAGCCTCGGAGACAACCTCCAAGTGGCTCCTGAACCCTTCCAGTTCTCTTCAACTCCACTGCCCCCACGCTAGTCCAAGCCACCGCCAGCCGTGGGCTGGAGGACAGAGAAGTCGCCCTTGCCCAGGTCCCCCTGCAGCCCCTCCTGCACCCCTGCAATCTTTTCCTCACCAGAAGCCCAAGTGATGCTTCCAACGTGCAAATGGGAACATGTCACCCCATGTTTAAACTCCTCCGAAGAGCCGCCTCCCCCATCACTCTTGGGAGAAAGCCTCAAACCTTCCCAGCCTGCTGAGCTCTCCAGCCTGGTCTCTCCCCCTGCCGCCCCCTCAGCCACGGCCCTCCAGCCTCACTGGCCTTTCCCTTCCCAGAACGTGCCCTGCCCTACCCCTGCAGGGCCTTGGCGCACACCGCTCCCTCTGCCTGGAATGCTCTTTCCGAGTCCTCTCAGCCTGGTTGGCACCCACTCATCTTTCGGTTCTCTTCAGGGATCCTCTGGTCTCTGACTTGGGGCCCCCCCGGCTGCTCTCTGCAACACACACCTCTCCTTCGTGACTATCGTTATTCGTAATTATCCATTGATTCAGGTGATTGCTTGATTCCTGTCTGTTTCCCCATTTAGACTGTTGGCTGCGTGTGGGCAGGGATGTGTCTGTCTTGTTCACGCGGTTGCTCGAACAGCAGGCCAGCGCATAGGAAGTGCTCGAAAACTATCTGCTGGACTGAGTGGAGAACTTTCTCTTGACTCCACACTTCACTCTCTAGTTTCCAGACGATCCTTCCTGAAACTTTTCTAATTATCTAAACTTAATTATCTAAACTTCTGTACCAGGAGCGTCTTTGCTGACTATCTATCACACTCAGGCGCTGCAGTCGGGGTTCTGCTCCATCTCACCCCTGAAACTCTCTTGCTGAGGGCTCCGATAACCTCCTAATTACCAACTTCAGCGGGTGTTTTTCCATCCCTGTCTTATTGGAATTCTCTGCTGGGTTTGATATTGTTGATCGCTCTCGCCTTCTTGAAACGCTCGCTGGGCTCTCTTGGTTTCCATGACAACACCCTCTCCTTGTTTTTTAACCCGTCTCTATGACGACTTTTCCTTCCCAGTCTCGTTAATCAGAGTCTCTGACTCAACCACCCTTGAAATGTTAGGGTCCTGAAGCCTCGATATTGCGAAGATGTCAATTCTCTCCAAATTAATGCACAAATTCAATGCCTTCCTAATCAAAATCCCACCGGGATTTTTTAATGGAACTTAATAAGCTGATTCTAAAGGTCATATGGAAGAGGAGATGGGCAAGAATAGCCGAGATAATTTTGAGAAAGAAAAACAAGTGGTGTGAACACAGTAGGAGGGAAAGGACTGGACTGGCCCTACTAAGTAGCATATGATAAAGCAAGAGTGATTAAACAGTGTGGCCAGGCGCAGAGGCACTGATCGACAGAGCTGGAGCTTTCAGGACCAGACTGTGCCCACGCGGGAACTTGCCGTCTTCTAGGGAGGGCATTTCAAACGACGGGTACCGGTCCCAGGGGCGTGAAGCCCCCATGCCTCAGCTCTCTGAAGCTCTTGAGAGGGACCCACCCAGGCAGCCTCCCTCACTCTGAACATTTTCTTTCCCTTCCTGCCTATCCCTCCTCCCCACTTCAAAACTTGCCTGGTACAGGTACCATTTCCTTAAGAACTGGCTTTCTTTTTCTTGGTTTTCCTATTATAAAAGTAACACACTATCTTGGACGGTGAGTGTCTTGTATGTTGTGTTCATTATACTATTCTTCTCTTCTGTGTTTTTGAAATATATTGTCATAAAAACAGTGATGCCTGAACACTGCAGAAAATTTGGAGAGTAACCAAAGCACAAAGAACAGAAAAATCTTGACAAGATACCGGCAACCACAGTGGTGTTTTGTGAAAATGCATCTGAAAAGCACATTCCTTTTAGTCTTTCTTATGCATTTGTTTACAATAAATACTTTTATCGTATATATAATTTTGCACCACCCTTTTCCACTGATTATATGCTAAGCATTTCCCCGTGTTAGTCAACATTCTTTGTAATTATTATGTTTAATGGCTGCCTAATAACCCATTCACTGAATGAAACATAATTTGTTTAACCATTCTCCTGGAGTTGGAGATTTTGATAGCTTTCTTTTTTTTCCCCCTTTTTTCTTTTTTGCTATTATAAATAAAGCCACAGTGCACATCTTTCTGCACCAATCTTTGGGCATTGTTTTCGATCATTTCTTGGGATGAGCTTCCTGTAAATAGAATTCCTGAGTCAAACAGTATGAACCTTTTCGAGGCTCTTCACACATCTTAAGCAAATTGCCTTCTAGAAAGGTTTTGCCACTTGACAGTCCTGCCAGCTGTGCATGAGAGGTCCCATGTCACCAGGACTAAACCGGCACCGCGAGCCTCTTGTTCTGTAGTGCTCCTTCGATGGGCCCAAAGTGGTATCTCTCCGTTCTAATTTACATTTACTTTATTATGACTAAGTTCAACATTTTCAACTGAATTTGCCTTTTGAAATTCATCTTTCATAAATGGACTCTTACTGCCTTTTATTGCCCCAACATTTCATTATGAAAATTCTTACTGCCTCTGTGAATGTTTTATTTATGAGAATTTTCAACACAGAGAAGCTTTAAATTTCCTGTAGTCAATTATATTTGTATTTTCCATTATAATTCTGTCTATTGCTGTGAAAGCTACGATCGCCTCCTTCAATCACAGTTCAGATAATGAATCATTTCTACTTTTTTTCTAGTTAGTAGTATGCTTTTTTAAATTTTTTTGTGTTTAACTCTTTAAATCACCTGACATTGATTTTGGTGGTTATTATAAAGGGAGGTAAAAATTGTTTTCCAAATAGATTAAAATCACTTTACAGCCCCACTTAGTGTCAAATCCTTCCATTCTCCATTAATTTGTGATGCCTCTGCTCTCATAAGCCACAGTGGTAAACATTCTGGGGATCCACCTCTGACTTTCTATTCTATTCCATTGAGATGTCTTTCTTTCTTCTTCTTCTTTTTTTTCCCTGAGGAAGATTAGCCTTGAGCTAACATCTGCTGCCAATCCTCCTCTTTTTTGCTGAGGAAGATTGGCCCTGAGCTAACATCCGTGCCCATCTTCCTCTATTTTATGTGGGACACCTGCCATAGCATGGCCTGACAGTAGTGCGTAGGTCTGTACCCAGGATTCGAACTGGCAAACCCCTGGCCACTGAAGCTGAATGGGTGAACTTAACCACTGTGCCACCAGGCTGGCCCTAAGATGTCTTTGTTTTTTTGCAAAAAAAAAATGTTATTTTGTTTTATATTATACTGCAATATCTGTTAGGGTTAGAAGCCTTGAAATCTCCATTTCATAGGAGATCAGTTGCCCACGTGTCCAATTCCCACGTCCAACTTCCTTCTGCGTATGTCACTTTGGGTTTCCCGCAGCACCGCTTTTTCACACCTATACATGTTTTTCTAGCTATTTCTTTTCCCTGGAAGTCAAATCATATCACTGTGCTGCGTGGCCAGGTGTGGGTCCAGCCCTGAAATCCAGAGGCGGGGTCAGGAGAGCTGGGTTTGAGCACTACCCCTGCCAGCTGGGCACGGTGTCTCTGGACACCTCAGCTTCACTTTCCATGAAATGGGGTTGTGATGATCAGATGGGAGAAAGAATGTCAACCCAGCTTGATTCTCCAGGAACACCAGAGCGGGCAGAGAAGAAACGGCCCCTGCAGACAGGGCCTTTGGGGAGCTTCCAGGAAAGTAAGGGAGAGGAAGGGCTCTTTCAGGAACTAAGGAATTCTCCTGGGGCAGGACAGTCAGCTGGAGCATCCAAGGGGACTGAAAAACGGACGGGCAGATCAGGCGAGCTCTCCAGGCCTTGAGAGAGACCAGGTTTGGTTCCAAGGGCAGTGGGAAGTCACTGAAGGCTGGTAACACGGAGGAAAATGCCCTGACGGGATTTACGTTTCGAGAAGTCTGCTTTGACTTTGGTGTGATAAGTGGAAGGGTGGGGAGGACAGTCGTGAGGGCACGGTGGTAGGGAGACGGCGATGGGAGGCGGCTGGAACCAGGTGGCAGCAGTCGGGACAGAAGGGCCAGACTGGGGACGACTCTGGAGACAGAACTGCCAGGATTCGCTGGGATGGGATGGGGAGTGGAGGCAGGGAAGAGTCAAGGATGACTCTTAATGGCCGGGTTTGGGAAATTACGCTGAAGGCTGGGCCTTTTGCGGGAAAGGGGAAGACAAGAGGGAAGAGACAGTTTTGGGGAGAAGAAGTTAGCATTCTGATTGGCTGTGGCAAGTTTGGGGTACCTGTGAGAAGCATCCAAGCAGCTTGACAGCTGGGTAGTTAGCATGCCAGCCTTGAGAGGGCAGGGCTGGGGCATAGAATTGGAGTCATTAGTGATCACCAGGGTGAGAAGACAGAGGACGATGGAAAGAGCCCAGACATGAGTCTTGAGGGAGCCCAACACTTAGATGGCGGGTGGAGGAGGCTGAGGAGCGTGGTGGATGTTAACTGGGAGATCATGGTGGCACAATGGTGTCATGTGGCATCACAGAGGCCAAGGAGAGGCACTTTCAGGAGAGGGTGCTTAGCTATGTCAGATGCTGCCCCGAGGCTGAGTGAGTTAAGGAGAGAAAAGTACCCGCTGGACTGGGCACTGGGGGTTGTTGCAAAGGATGGCAGCGGTGAACAGGCAGGGGCGATGCCAGGCCCGTGGGCAGCACTGTCACCTGTGAAGAGCTGGGCTCCTGTTGGGCTGAGAAGTCCTAGCACTTCCTCCTGGTCACTTCCTCTGAGCACACCTCCCGGCGCCCCGCCAGGAGGCTAGCCTGGTGACATTTCCAGCCCCAACCCTTCCATCCCTACCTACCCTGACAGCTCGTTTCGCTGGAAATCTCACTCCCCCAGAGCTCCCATAACCTCTTCTTGGTAAAAAGAAAATTCTCTGAACCTCCATTTCAGACATTTGATTTCAAGCAGGGAATAATTATTCTGCCTCTACCTAGCTCGCTGCCTGTTGCTAGGTGCCAAAAGGTACAAAAAACTAGGAAGACATGGCCCCAGACATGAGGCAGGATGAAACCACTGCTAATTAGAGCTGTAGTCAGTACCCAGAGGGCAGAGAAAAAGCCTCCAGAAGAACATGGAGATCAGGTTACCCGGAAAAATGCATGTGATTTAATTTTGTTCTTTTCCACCAACACAACTAATCCCCGCACCTCTACACTTAATCCCCCCGTTCTCGGCCCGCTCACTACCTGCCCCTGCTCCCCACTCTCGGGCTCGCGCAGCCTCCTCCCTCCAAACGTCGGCGAGTGAGACTCAGCTCCTTCCTGGACCCTGCTGTCCCCCCAGCTGCCCCCTCCCCTCCTGCTTTCTCAGCCAGACTCCAGATCATCCCCCACCATGGTGGGCTTCTGCCCCTTCCCCACAGTTGCTGTGGCAAAGGTCCCCAAAGGCCGGTCCAGGGGATGCCCTCAACCCCCTGGTCTCTGTGCACCTGGCCCACCAGTGGCCACTCTCCTTCTGGAAACTCTCCTTCATGGGCTTCTGGGATCCCCTCTTTCCTTACCTTCCCCTCTCTCTCACACGCCCCTTCCCACATCCAACACCAGCCCTGCCCAGTGTCACTGTCGTCCAGGGCTTGGTCTCTGGCTTTCTCTTTCATTGTGCACCTTTCTCCTCAATCTCATAATGCATCCCTAAAGCTTTCCTACCTCCTGGGGGCTGATTCCCCAAACTGATGGTCCAGTCCAAGCCTCCTTTGAGAGGGGGACGAACATATCCATCTTTCTCTTTAATGACAACTCTTTCATTTGCAGGCCAGAGCCCCACTCCGAGCTCGGAACCCCCTGGCCAAGCATCCACCAACATCTCAGACATCTCTACAACCTGACCCAAACCTAATTCCTGGTCTGTTTCTCTTTTATCACTTGACTATCCCTTTTTATTCAAACTCCTAATCTTTCTTCCCCAAATTTGTCCTCATCTATAGGATGACAGTGTTTCCTATTTTGGGGAATGACACTGCTGCTATGGTGGGAGACACTTGGCAGTCACCCCAGGATCTCCTCCTACTTCACCCATGACATCCTGTTGTGAGGCTGGTTGAACTTTCTTTCTTTTAAGATTTTATTTTTCTTTTTTCTCCCCAAAGCCCCCTGGTACACAGTTGTATACTTTAGTTGTGAGTCCTTCTAGTTGTGGCATGTGGGACGCCGCCTCAGCATGGCTTGACGCGCAGTGCCATGTCCGCGCCCAGGATCCAAACTGGTGAAACCCTGGGCCACCGAAGCAGAGTGAACAAACTTAACCACTCGACCATGGGGCTGGCCCCAAGCTGCTTGATCTTATCTCCTAACTGTCTCCAACATCATCACCAACAGTTTAGTCCAAGCCACCATCTCTTGCTTGGTCCACTCCAGTTAACTGCTAATTGGTCTCCCCCAATCCATTCTTCCCCTAATAATCCAAGCCCCACAGGGCAGCCAGAGTGGTCTTTTCAGAGTACACATCTTTTTAATGTCCCCCTCCTACTTAAAACTGTTCAATGGCTCTTAGAGAAAGATCAACTTTGATTTCTCAAGCCTCAACATACACCATGGTCCCACCTCTGATGTGGTTCCTACCCAACAGTCATTTCTCCTTGGTTCTTGCTAACAGAAGCCACTCTCCACGTGACATAGATTGATCTACGTGAGTCAGGGGGGTAGGCCCACTTCTTTTGCCAGTGATTTGTTTCTGAGTGAGCATTCAGTGCAAATCTGACCAAAGAGAGGTGGAGGTGGTGGGGTCTTCTGGGAAAAGTTTCTTAGTTCTTACAAAGAACTATAAGGAAGAATCACTTCCTTTCATCCATCTCTGGATATTGGTATGGTGGATGTAATGCCTAGAGTGGCTGTAGCCATCTTGTGACCATGGGGACAGGAGCACATATGCTGAAGATGGGAGAACTGAAAATGGACAGAAACTGAGTCCTTGATGACATTGGAGCTGTCTCCCTTGGGACTTCTCATTATATGAGATAATAAATCTCTGACTGTTTAAACGTTTTTTAGTCGCGTTTTCTGTCACTTGTGTCAAAATTATTCTTACTGATAAGTGCCACAGCCATGACGGCCTTCTGGTTTCTGGAATGCACCATCCTTCTACTACAGAGCTCTGCATATGCTGTTTCCTTGTGTGCAATGCTCTTCTCATTCCTAGTTAACTTTTGCTCCTCTGATCAAATGTTACTTCTTTGATGTAGGAAGACTTCTTCATGGCACCTATTAGAGTTTAAAACTATGGATTTCTTTATTTACGTGATTAATATCTGGCTCCCTCACTGGACCGGTAGGTCTATGTAGGGAAAGACCAAGTCTGTCTTTGCTCAGCACTGTGCACCCTCCCATGTGACCATCCTGGTGTTATACGAACCAAGTTCACCGATGCAGTCAGGAGCCTGGCAGGTAAGAGGGTGGTGCACTCAAAAGGGTTTAACTGAAACGAATTTAATGAAAGGGTTATTCACAGAGTGTCGCAGAGCTAAGGGTTCCAGAGATGATAAAAGACCTATGGACAAGCAACACTTGGAAGCCATCGCCACTTGTAAACCTGATGAGAGAAGGGTATGGGCTTTTAGAATCTGGAGAGAAAGCTGTGACTTTAAGAAAGAGACCCCACTTGTGGCCATAAGTAAAGGAAAGCAATCAGTGTCAACCAACAGCATATCGGAAGGCAGCCGGGGGAACCTCACTCTCCTCCCCTCTCCCACTCTCCTGCTGGCTCTTCCACTGGTTTCTCACCTAGAAGCCTGAGGGCGGGGAGCCTGGGTGATGTACAGGTCTGCCATCCAGGGCACAGAACGGGATGGGGCAAGATAGAGAATGGCTCTGGAGGGGCCATTGAAGAATATCCAGAACAGTCACCAAATGACCCTCTAGCTACTCAAGTCAATGCACGTTTTCCCTTTCTTATCAGTTGTAAGCCCCCCTGCAGAATTTGACGGTGTAGACAAGCTTACCTCCAAGTTTTTCGGGTTCGGAAAGGGCATCACAAGAGAGTCTTTTCTGTGTCTCACCCTCCTCCCTCCAGACATCTCCAGTCATATCCACTTGTCTCCTTTCAGCCAGGCTCAGAGGATGGATCCCGGCTCTCAAATTGTTCCTCTTTTCATCCTCTTCCTCTCTGCTGGTGCCCTCTTTCAAGAGGAGAAAATTCTAGTGTCTCTCGTTTTCAAAAATCCTTCCTTGATCACCCACATTTTTCTCGTTGCCACCCAACTCCTCCCCTAGTCATCCAACCTTTTCTAAGGAGGGCTCTGCATCTCTTCCACCCATTCACTCCATTGCCCCCTGTAAGCTAGCTTTTACCCCCTCAACCCTTAAAACAGTTCCTGCCAAGGTTCATACTAGCCCCCCGATTACTAAATTCAAAGGACTTTGTTTCTTATTTTTGTGAGATTCCGGCCATATAGCAGTGTTGATTACTTTCTCCTTGAAACGCTTCACTACCTTCGTTGCCATGGCAACCCACTCTCCTAGCTGTTTGTCTCATCTCTCAGGTCCTTCCTTCTCTCTCTGCTTTGTCACCCACCCACACCTAGTCGGCCTCTCAAATGTCGCTGTAACTCACGATTCTGCCCTGGATCCTCTCCCATTCTCTCCCTACACTCTCACCCTGGAGAGTACCCCATCCCTGGGTTGGCCCTCTAGTCCAATCTCTTCCTGAGCCTCAGGCTTTGGGATCCAGCTGCCTGCTGGGCTCCATCAGGCTGTTCCCTTGGCCCCTCCACACAAGCTGAAACTGAGTCCATGGTTGCCTCCCTCAAACTTGCCCCAATGTTGTGTTCCCCACACCAAGCGCTTCCGTACCATCCACCGAAGGCCCCACCCAAGACAAATGGGACTTACCCATGACTCATCCCTCTCTCTCACCCCAACGGCAAACAATCATCATTCATTTCTGACTTTACTTTTTAAAGGTTTCAGGTTCTGTCCATCCCCACTGTCATTGCTCCAGATCGGGCCTCACCCTATCTTACCTGGACCATGACCCTAGTCTTGTACTTGGTTTCTCTACCTAGAGACCATCAATTTACAAATCTAGCCTTTGCGCTGGCTACCACAGTGATTTTCCCAGACCATAAACCTGAAATGTCACTGGTGTGAAAACTTTCAATAGTGCCCACTGACTACAGGATGGTGTCCAAGCTCCTTGACATGGGGTGTGACGGGGGAGGGGCATCCAAGGCCTTGCAGGCCTGAACTCTGTCTACTTGTTCAGTCTCACTCTTGCTGTTCCCTCCTTCTCTCACATTCCAGGAACACCAAATGCCCTCAAGCTCACTCTTCTTAATTCTCACTTCTGCACCTTTGCTTGTGTTGTTTCCTTTCCTTGGAATGTCCTTCCAGTCCCTTCTATCTTGCTCATTCCTACCCATCTTTAAGAAGTCAGACCACTGGTCATCTCTGGAAAGCTCTGTGCATATCTATGTTCTATATTGTATCTATATTATATAGTTATTATATATTAAATATAATACAATAACATATAATATATATTATATTATTGCAGTTAGTATACCGTATTATAATGTTCCACTTAAATGTTGTGCCACAGGGTAATATTTTATATATTATTCAATGTGTTTTTTTCCCCACACTTCCTTGCCCATCACTGTTTTGTGTAACAAATGACCCCAAACTTTACTGGCTTGAAAAGGCAATTTATTATTTCTCATGGTTCTGGAGTTGGCAGGGCTCAGCTGGGTGGTTCTCGCTTAGTCTCTCACACAGCTGCAGTCAGATGGCGGCTGGGCTTGAGTCAGCAAACGCTCCACTGGGCTTCCTGCGCAGGAAGCTCATTCACACAGCTGGGAGCTCAGCTGAGGCTGTCGACCGGCGTGCCCACAGGTGGATTCACTGCACAGGTTGGACTCTGCACTGCATGGCAGCTGGGTTGCAAGAGGAGTGTCCCAGGGTTGGCCCGGTAGCACAGCGGTTAAGTGCACACATTCCACTTTGGAAGCCTGGGGTTCGCCAGTTCGGATCCGGGGTGCGGACACAGCATTGCTTGGCAAGCCACGCTGTGGCAGGCGCCCCACATATACAGTGGAGGAAGATGGGCATGGATGTTAGCTCAGGGCCAGTCTTCCTCAGCAAAAAGAGGAGGAGTGGCAGCAGATGTTAGCTCAGGGCTAATCTGCCTCAAATAAATAAATAAATAAATAAATAAAAAGAGGAGTGTCCCAAGGCCAGGTGTTTCAAGAGGGCTGTGCAGAGTCTACAAGGCTTCTGATGACCTAGTCTCACAAGTCCCAGAATGTCCCCTCTGCTACATTCTTTTTGGCCAAGAAAGTGACTAAGGCCGGCCTAGGTTCACGGGGAGGGGAAGGAGACGCCATCTCTTGATGTGAGGAGCAGTGGGAGGACACAGGGAGGGCAAGGACTGATGGGGCCATCTTTGGAGACTGGCTACCATGATAACTCTCTGCTAACTCAGTCAGAGCTCTCGGGGAGGACTGGGGTGGTTATAGCAGGAATGCAACGAGACAGGCAGTCAGTGGTTTCAAATTCTCTCTTGAAATCCACAGCAAAGACAGGGCATTTGGTCATAATTGCCGGTTAAGAGAAAACAACCTGAGGGACTCAAAACTTGAAATTGATGCCATGAACAGTAGATAGGGAAGAATGCAGAAGCTGTCTTTCTGCCCGAAAGGAAATAAATTTGACCAGCTAGTGGAGGAGGGGAATCATATGGAGATAACTAACGGTAGATACTACATCTCCCAAAAGAAATTTGGGGTGTCCCAGAGTAGAAGGGGCTGTTGCCTGGCTTCTCATGGTGTTGCCCAGGAGATGGAAGCCTCCCAGCTCAGGCTGGAGAGGTTGAGAGCCCTATGGGAGGAGGCATCTGACAGATGAGCCTGGGGGTGGCCTCAAGTCTCGTGTGTCCTGTAGCAAGGTACTGTTGGCGAGGACACAGGGGAGGGGTTGAGTTTAGCTGTTGGACTTGGGAATGCTTTGTGGTCAGGACAAGGATTCTTTGGAGATGTCTTGGCTTAGCGGATGGGAGTGGAGAAGTCCCGGATCAGATATACACCCTGGTGCCAGGTCAAGATAGGAGATCCCAGAACCCTGACCACCCTCAGGGAGAAGGGAAGGAGCAGTAGGAAGCAGGGAAGCTGGAAGTAGACCAAGAGTCTACTTAAGAAAGGTCCAGCTGTGACTGCATTTACCTTGAACAAGATGAAGCTTGCGTTACTGAACAGGAAAAGGGTGGGGACGGGGTGAGAGCAAACTGAGTCACGGAGAAATGAAGCCACTGTATTCTAGCGAGCCGTTTGTGGCTGCTTGTGGGCCAGCAACCTGGGGCCCTCTTCAACCTTTCATTCTCTCACGTCTCACACTGGGCCGGCACCACGGCCCCTATTTCTGCCACCAAAACTTCTCTTGACTCCACCTCCTCTCCGTCTACACTGTCCTTTAGCTCAGCCCTGCACCGCTTCTCACCTGGACGACTGAGGTGGCCCCTTAGGGATTCCCCCTACCTCCAGGCTTGTGGGCCCTCTTCAAACCATTTCTGCAGGCAGCCAGAGGGATGGTGGGACACAGCAATTGTTTTCTTTACCTAGACCAGTGCCAACTCTCCTGGGAGTCATTCTGCATTCTAAGCTATCTGTTTTGAATGGAATTTGCCTTATTACATTAGCCACCTTATTGGCCATCACTGCCAGTAAGAGCACTTCCCCAGACTTTTTGACTTGGGAACTAACATTCATGGAGCACCGACTACGTGTCAGGCCCCGGGCTGAGCACTTTACAAGCATCATCTCCGTTGACCCTCACAACACTCTGAGGCTGGTGCTGTTATTATCTCCACTTTACAGATGAGGACACTGAGGACAGAGAAATTAGACAAAACAGTGAGTAGCAAGTGGCACGGAGGCCTCTTAACCAAACCCTGCACTCCCACTGGGTCTGGTCATGAACCTGAGGGATGTGAAACACTGGTAGCCACGAATGCCAGTACGTGGGAGAAGCAGGCCTGAGAGCGCAAGGCTGGCAGGCGGCCAGATGTGGAGGCGCGGAGCTGAGAGGGAGGTCTGCCGGGCAAGTCCCTGGCTCCAGGGGACCTGGAGGTCGCACTAGCCTGGCCTGCAGTTTGGTTATGGACGCCAATCAAGTTCTCTTTCTGCCTGAGCTGGTTTGAGTTGAGCTTCTTTCACTGGCAAAGAAAAGAGACGTGAGTAAATGAAAATGTGGTCACACCTGTCTCCCTGCGTAAGCACACTCACCGGTTCCTCAGAACCATTAGGGGACAAGCTCAAGCTCCTTGGCACGACATGCAGGCCCTGCACGCGCTGGCCAGCCTGATTTGTCACTGATCTCTCTCCTGCTGCCTCCATGCCCCCAACCCCGTGTGAGTCTCCACACATGCCGGACTCAGTGCTGTCCTCTGAAGGCCCCACAGAGCTTGCTGGCCTCTTGGGTCCAGGTGAGATGAGGTCCGTGCCCGCTCTGCCTGCTCCTCCCCCCAGCTCTCAAGTTCTTTGAATCCAAGTCTACCCAGGATTTCACCCAGGCAGGCTCTTCCAAGCTCTGGGTCCTGCTTTTTCCTGCAACAAAATTTACCTCTCTCACGGGTCATCTCCTAAGGACCTAGGTCTTTGACTTTTTTTTAATTACAAAAATAATTTGTGGACATCTTAGAAAATTGTTAAGTAACCAGAGGCAGCCACTGTTCATATCTTGACACATTTCTTATCAGAATTGTTTTTACAAAAACAATTTTCCATTTCTTTCCACATGATACATATACATAGTTTTAAAAAAATTCAAGAGGATACAGGGTTTTGATGAAGAGCATCTTTCTCCACCTTCTCCCCACCCCCAAAATCTCACCCCAGAGTGTGTGATCTGCTCCTCGAGGTCACCTCTCCAGCTCTTAGAGGCCTTACACTAGGAAGCATGCTTTCACCAGCATCTAACAGAACACCTAAGAGTGGCTTAAATAGTAAGAACATTTATTTATTCCAAATAATGAAAAATCCAGACGTTGGTAGTTCCTGGTGTCCAGGCTCTGAGTCAGCAGAGAGCTGCGAGTCTCCTAGCCTTCCCCTCCTGGTCACAAGATGGTTGTCAGAGCTCCAAGCATCACGTTTTCACCCAACAGCACCTAGGCAGAAAGGAAGGGGCAGGGCCAAGAAAGCTCTCCAGGTGTATCTCTTTAATCAGAGAGGAAAGTGCTTCTTTGAAGCTGCCTGAAGATGTCCCCTTTCAAGATCCTAGTCAAACTGGGTCATGGGAGTTCTCTGAATAGCATCTGCTACACCCTATTTCTAGTTCATAAAATCCACTGAGGTCCCACGTGGCGGACTGGGCTTTGGGTCACTTGGAAACTACTCCCTCCGTCCCTGCTTCTCCCACACCATTTTAAGTACCTCTATTGGTTATCTTTTTAAGAAATCTCCTTGCCCCTTCGTTCCTCCTTCCACTGTGTGTCCACAGAAGCTCTTGCCTCCCCACTATCAGCCGTCCCACCCCTTTCCCTCCACTGTGATCTCCCAACCTCTATATCTTTATTTTCACGTTGTGATGGATAATATTGACATTCTATTCTGTAACCACAATAAAATCCGTGTCAATAAAAAAACTGAATTTCAATGAGAATTGGAAAGTAAAAGATAAAATTCTCATTATTTGAGACAACTATACCAATATATTTCCTCGGGGTACCTATCTATGTATTTACAAGTTTTTAGAAAGTCTAGAAAAGTACACACTGAGCCCATTAGAGTGGTTACCTCTGGGGAGGAGGAAGGAAATGGGATGGCAGTGGGTGGCCAAAAGGGACTTTAACTTCATCTGCAATGTTCTATTTTTTAAAAAGGAGAATGTATTCATGTTTCGCTTGTGTCATTAAAGTTTAATTTGAAAAAATTCTCATTCATTTTCAGCCAATTATGCCAGCTCCGTGTGTTTGGCTGTGCTCGCATGTTTGTGCCCAGGGAGGAAGAACGTTTACTGTGTGTGTCTGTGAATGAAGTACAGTGATTAGTACGGAGATTTTTAAAATGCAGCAAGCAAAAGCAAAACAAAAAAGGAGGTGCAGAGAAGACTCGTTCACAACAATAAAAACCACAGGAACAAACCCATTAAGACATGGGTAGGTTCTTCATGGAGAAAGCTGTACCGTGTGGCTGAAGGACACACGAGATGATCAGAACAAACACAGGGTTCTGCTGTATTCAGAGACGGAGAGGCTCAGGATTGTATTGATGTCAATTTTCCCAAAATAATCTTTGAATTCACAGAACTTGACAAGCAGGTTTTAAAATTCATGTGGAGGAAGAGTTAACGTGCAGAAATAGTTAGCTTAGGTAACTGAAAAGGAAGCCCAGCGAAACAGGGCATTTTACTTAACAGGTATCAAAAGGTGTTAAAGCTATCGCAGATAAGATAGTGTGGGACAGACAGGAACAGAGAGATCAGTGAAACAGAACAGGGGCCTTAGACCTACCTAGACACTGAGATTCAGAATATGAGGGAATTTCACTTCAGATCAGTGGAGAAAGGATGAACTAGTCGATCCGTCACGTAGCAATAATCAGCTGTGCGTTTGGAGAAAGGTTAGATCCTATCTCATTTCAATCATAAAAATATATTCCAGATGCATTAAAGCAAAATTATTAGAAAAGAATGCAGAATATATTTAAACTTTAGGAGTAAGAAAGGCCTAAACATGATATATAAATAAAAAAAATAAAGGGAAAGATTGACAAATTTATGTTAAAATTGATAACTTCTGTCTAACAAAAGATCCTACAAAGAGTTAAAGGCAACAGACAAGCTGGAAGAAAATATTTGCCACATACTTACAAAATATTAATATCCACATTGTATTAGGAAATTCCACAAATCAATAAGATAAGGACAAACAATCCAATTTTTATTTTTATTTATTTATTTTTGCTGAGGAAGATTCACCCTGAGCTAACATCTGTGCCAATCTTCCTCTATTTTGTATGTGGATCGCCACCACAGCATGGCGGCCAACGAGTGGTATAGGTCCGCGCCTGGGAACTGAACCCACCTGGGCTGCCAAAGCAGAGCGCACTGAACTTAACCACTAGGCCATGGAGCCAGCCCCAACAATCTAATTTTTTAAATGAGCAAAAATTAACAGATAATTCAGGAAAGAGAAAATACAAACACCTAATACACACATGCACATCTCACTAGCAATCAGGTATATATATCATTTTTTAAAAATGATTCAATTTTTCACCCATCAGATTGGCAAAACTTTAAAACAATTGCTTACGGTGTGGGGACTGGAGTCCTCTCATACCCTCTTGTTGGAAGTCTAAATGGTACAGAAATTATGGAGGACACTTTGGTAATATCTGTTAAAACTAAAACTGTGGAAACCTTGAGACCCCAAATTCCACTTCTCAGTCACTACCCTAGAGAAACCTTACAGAGGAGGCATGCGCAAGGCTGCTTCTGCAGCGCCGCTTATGGCAGAAGAAAGGAAAGGAAGCAACTCCATGTCCATGGGTCTTAGGGAAGAGAAAACAGGGTACTTTCATGGGAATGGATACAATACCGCAATTAAAAGGAACAGGCAAGAGATATATGTATCAATAGGAGAATATCTTAAAAATATAAGATTGAGTGAAAAAACACAGCTTACAGTAAAATTTCTATAAAGTGAGATGATTCATTCAAAATACTTACATCAATACTATACATTTCTACGGAAGGAGACACATAAAACTGTAGAGGGGGTGGGAAACTAGGACTTCAGAAGGTGGCCAAAGAGGATTGCAGCAGTATTCACATTGTCTGCTTTTAAAAAGGAGAATGTATTCATGCTTTACTTGTTTAATTAAAGTATAATTTGACCAGATCTAATTTGTTTTCAGCCAGTTATGCCGGCTATGTGTGTGTTTGGCTGTGCTCGGATGTTTGTGCCCAGGGAGAAAGAACGTTTACTTTGTGTGAGTGTCTGCAAATCAAGCACAGTGATTAGCAAACACGTTGAAATGGAATACAGAAAAACAAGGGTCAACAAACAAGGGGAGAAGGGATCTTATTCTCAGTAGACAGCAAAACTAACATAAACCGAGGAGTCAATTTATCAAGAAATATGCAAGACTTTGACCAGAGAAAACTGTAAAACTTCCCTGAAAGACAGAAAAGATGACCAGGACTGAGAGATATAGCAATGTGCATTGGTAGGAAGACTGGAAATGATAGATGCCAATTTTCTTCAAACTTATCCATAAACTAAATGTATCCTAATTAAAGTCCTAGCAGAAATTTTTCTGAAACTTTAAGGCTGACTTTAAAATTCATGTGGTGGGCAAATATGCAAGGATGACCAAGACAATTTGCAAAAGCAACAAAGAAGGTGAGATTTGTCCAGCTAGTTAGCAAAGCATATAATCAAGCTCAGGAGTAGACAAATAGATCAGTGGGCCAGAAAGAGCTCTAATATAGATTCGTATTGGAATTCAGTGTCGGGCAAAGGTAGCAATTTTATACATAGATGATGCAACTAGGTTTGTTCATCTTTGGTTGTAATGCTACTCTTCCAATCAATGGCTGAGACAGTAGAAAACTAATACCTGCCTCTTCAGGGACTTGTGAGCTCAGGGATAATAGGAAGAAACCAACTGCCAGGTGAATGGAAGAGAGAAATGCATGGTTTTCGTGTGTGTGTGTGTGAGGAAGATTGTTGCTGAGCTAACATCTGTGCCAATCTTCCTCTGTTATGTATGTGGGATGCCGCCACAGCATGGCCAGGATCCGAACCTGTCAACCCCAGGCCTCTGAAGTGAAGCGTGGGAACTTAACCACTATGCCACTGGGCCAACCCTGAAGGTAGCAATTTTAAATCAGTGGAGAAATGATACATTATTCCATAAATGGTGTTGGGACAATTATCTATCCATTTGTGGGGGGCAGGGAATTAAAGTTAGATCCTAAGATTCATGCATATGGACTTTATTTTTTGTATATAGTATAATATATATATATATAGTATATGTAAACTATAAATTTTAGAGAAGAAAATACAGCAAATGCTTATGACCCTGATATAGGGAAGGCTTTCTTAAATAAGGCTGTAAAAGAGGCATAAAAGTAAGATTGATAAATTTGACTATATCAAAATTTAAAACTACTCTAAGACAAAAGATACTATACAATAAAATGACAAAAATCACAAAGTAGAAAATATTTGCAATATACATAACAAAGTATTATATTCAAAATACATAAAGAATTCCTAAAGATCAATAGGAAAAAGAAAGAAATCTTAAAAAAAAGAAAATAAGTAGGCAAGGGATATGGACAAGCAATCCAGAGGAGGAAATATAAATGGAGAGTAAACACATGAAGACTTCAGCCCTGTAGGTAATTCAGAAAAATGCAAACTAAAGCAAGATGCTATTTCTCACTATCAGACTGGTTAAAAATGTACAAGTTGGAGATGGTCTGGGGAAAAGGACACTCGCATACATTGCCGGCAGGAGATTACATCAGCAAGGCACTCTAGAGAACATTTTAGCAGTTTCTATTAGAACTGAAGATGTGTATACCCTATAATCCATCAATTCCATTTCTAAGTATCTGTCCCAGAGAAACACTTGTACATGTGCAAAACAGGCCTTATACAAAGATGCTCTTATAGGTTTGTCTTAATGCAACAACACTGGAAACATTTTAATAGTCAATCAACAGGAAACAAGGAAATGAAATGTGGTGTAATTGGTTATGGCGGCCAGTCACCAGCTGCATGAGCCCTGTAGCGGGCTGCGGTGGGCGGCACGAGGTGGGCCTAAGGGTGCACTAAGCTGAGAGCAACAACTCCAGCGTGTACACACCATGTCTGTGCAAACACACACACAGAAAAAGAGAATAGAAGCGTTTCAAAGGGTAAAGGGGAACATTTTGGACAAAGAGCAAAAGTCTAAGAGCAGCTCCCTCTGCAGGGGAGGAGGGGCCCGAGGCAGAGGAGGCATCAGGAGAGACTTCTTTATCTGTAACACTCCAATTTTATCTAAAGGAAAATGTATTCATGTATTACTTGTATAATTAAGATTTAATTCAAAAGTTCTAATTCATTTCCAGCCAATTAACTCTGCTTTACATGTGTGCTGTGTTCTCATTTGTGTGCCCAGGGACAAAGCACATTTACTCCGAGTGTGTCTGTGAATGAAACACTGTGATTAGTTAACTGATTAAAATTTGGAAGCCAAAAGAACAAAAGGAAAACTTTTTCCACTCACAAAAGCAACAAAACTGATAAAGTACTCAGGAATAAAGCTATTAAGAAACATGAAAAACCTTTATGACAAAAGCAAGCGATCTTTATTAAAGGCATTAAAAACCAAACCAAACAAATAAGACTCTGATTAAACAGAGACAGATGCCATATTCACAGACGGGAAGAACTGATATCCTAAAGATGTTATTTCTCCCTCCAATGAATCCCACTCAAAGTTCCAACAGGATTTTTTTAAATGGAAATTTGACAGGCTGATTCTAAAATGCATGTGAAAAAGTAAACGTGCAATACAACCAAGGTAATTTTAACAAAGAATAAAGGGCCAGGAAGGGAGGGGTTCTTACTTTACCAGGGAGTAAGATAAAGGTTTGCTCATTAAAATCTGGTATTGGCCCAGAAACAGACAACAGATCAACAGATCTGAATAGTCTAGACATAAGGAACTGGGAGAAAAGAATGGTGTTGGGACAATAAATGGTGCTTAGCAAACTGGTTACCCATTTGGAAAAAGATGAGATTAGATCTCTGTCACACCATACAGGAAAATATATTTCAGAAGGGTTAAAGACTTAAACATTTAAAAAAATAGGTAGAAGTTTTAGATGCAAATAGAGAATGTACATATCATTCACGTGGTGGGGGGCTTCTTAAACAAGAGCGCTGCCCCTAGAGCCAGCACTGCAGATTTCGTCACTGCAGTTTGATACAATGCTTTAATATCTGGTGCTTTAATATCCGGTAGGTCTCCAACTGGACCACACCTTTAACCTTCTGTGAGTGCCTGTGAGATCTCCACCTGGACCTCACAGGTCCCTCTTCCTCTTTCTCCCCAGCTCAACCTGGTCCTGGGAAGAAGGACTGTGACACTGGATGGGCTGACGTCTGAACCCAGCCTCTGCCACCTGTGCTCGGTGTCAGTGAGGCACTTTCATCTCCAGCTTCTTCCCTTCCTCTATGAAATGGGGTAATGCTCTCTCTTGTTGGGGTGTCCGCATGAGATGATGAACGTGGACTTGGATAAATGGCACAGAGCTGACGAGGAGGGGAGCAGACTCCTCTTTTCCCTACCCAGCCAGCAAAACACCTGCTACCCATTAATGCCGCAGTTCTTCTTTTTTGCACTGTAAGAAGAGACTTGTCACAGATGCTTTTTGATCAAAAAGTTTGAATGTTCACTTCAGATATTTGATTCCAAGGCAGAAAACACTGATTCGGCACCCAAAGAGCTTACTGCCTGTTGCTGGGTGCTAAGAAACACAAAAAATACTAAGACATGATCCCAGCCATGAGACAGGATAAAACCGATGCTAATTAGAGCTGCAGTCAGCGCAGAGGTCAGAGAAAAGCCCCCAAAAGAACATGGAGATCAAGTTACTCTCTGAAAGGTAAATAATTTAATTTTGCCCCATTCAGTCAACTTTACATTATTGCCTCGAACTAATTTATCCACCTCCACACTTGATCCCAGCCCCTTTGGGAACTCATTTCACTAATTGTCTCCATCTTTAATCGCTCCATCACCCAGGCTCCCTTCCCTCAGAATATTCATAGACCAGCATTGCTCTTTCCTTTAAGAGTAAAATGAAAAGCCCTAGACTTTGCTCCCTCCTCCTTTCTCTCCTTAATCGACCCCCACCCACGCTGTCTCTGGTAAAGGCCCCCAGAGTTCCCCATGGGCCCTGGGGGGTGCCAATCAGCAGGGCCACCATGCTGCCCAATTCTGGGGTGATTGGTGTCATGGTTGCACATTGGAGGGCCTCACGTTTCAGCCCTTGTCCCAGGGACCTCTCTGCACATGTCCACCGCTGACCACGCCATCTTTCTGCTGAGAGAACGCGCTGGCCTTTCTTTTCAGTACCCTAGAACGGTTCTTCTTTTCTTTACAGTCCCCAAATGTTGGTGCTTCCTGGGCTTGGTTTCCGGCTTCTTCCTCAGCTGTCCTCATAGCCTTAGAATGCTCCAGAAACCTGACACCACTTTAATTCACATTTCCACTCAGGATCCCTCGGGAGCTCTGAACCAATCTCTGTACTTTCTCCTCTGTGCTCCAATCTATGCCTGCAGCCACTTCCTCCCCTTCTTCATTTGGATGTCTCAGCTGTCAACCACGAGACTTAAGGTCTGCCTCACAGACCCAGTCCCTTTCTAGGGCTCCCCACTTCTGACAATGGCACTGCCACCTCACCAGTAAGGCAAGCCAGAAACTCAGGTGTCATCCTGAAGACCTCCTTCTCTCCTTGCCCTTCTTCATTCCATCCAGCACCAAGACTAACCAGAATATGTTGATCGTAGCCAAAGCCTGTCCACCATGACAGCAAAAACTACCTGACTGGTCTCCCTAAGTCTGCAAATGTTTCCTCTAATGGTTTCTCCTCAGAGCAGCCGGTCTCAGATGAGAGTGACCCACTAGGGCAGCGCCCGCCCTGCCTCCCTTGTTCTCAGGATGGATGCAGGAGCTCAGCCCTGGCCTCTAAAGCTCTGCACAGCCAGCACTGCCTGCCTTCCTGGTCTCACCTCACCTTTTTTTGCACAGGCTGTTCCCTCTGCCCAGAATGCTTTTCCCCAATTCACTCTGTCCAGTTAAGTCCTCTCCTTCCTTACAACTTGGTTCAAGTGTCACCTCCTCAGGGAAGCCTCTTGGAGTCAGCACAGGGCAGGCCCCCTTGTCGTACACTTCCAGCTCTCAGTACCTTTCCTTCAGAGTGCTGTCGGAGTTGGAAATTGTACACTTATGTGTGATTATCTGATTAATGTCTTTCTCTGCTACTATCAAACAAGTTCCAAGAGAAGAGAGATTCTGCTTGTTTTAATTCATTCACCAAGTATCCATAGTGCTAGGCACACTGCCAGGCACATAATGGGCTAAATTAGAAAACATGCAATGAATGCTTATCACATTTTGGAGTTGACGTCTGCCTGTAAAATTGCTCATGACTTTCCTATGCTCAGCCTCCCCACCCCTATCCTTCGCATCTCAAAGTCTTCCTTCCAGACTCCTCAGAGGACTCTTAGTGACAGATTCGCCTCCCCCTCACATCTTGACATTATTCCAGCTCATGCCCCATCACTCCCCAAACTGCTCTTATTAAGGTCACCAAAAGCTTACTAATCATCAAATCCAAAGAAAAAATTCTGTCTTTATCTTATTGGAATTCTCTGCTGCATTTGACAGTGTTGATTACTTTCTCCTTGAAACTCTTCACTACCTTGGTTGCCATGGCAACCCACTCTCCTAGTTGTTTGTCCCATCTCTCAGGCCCTTCCTTCTTTTTCTCTTGTCACCTGCCCACACCTTGATTGGCTCCTCAAATGTCACTATAACTCATGATTCTGCCCTACACCCTGTCCCATTCTCTCTCTGTGATCTCATTCATTCTCAGGGTTTCCATTACTCTCTGAGTGTCCATGGCCCTGGGTCAGTACTTCCAGTCGAATCTCTCCCTGAGCCTGACCCTGAATCCAAGTGGCTGCTGGGCTCCACCTGGCTGTGACTCTGACGCCTTGGCCATATCTGAGTCCGCTGTCCTGCCTCTCAAACTTGCTCCCCATGCTGAGTTCCCCATCCCAGGGGCCTCTCCTCCATCTACCCAGGGCCCCACTCAAGACACATGGGAGCCACCCTTGTCTTTACCCTCTCTCTCACCCTAACAGCTAATCATTCACCAATTATTTCTGGGTTTTACCTACTACAAGTTTCTGATCTATTTCTCTCCATCTCCACTGGGCTAGTTCAGGTCTCTCCCTCTCTTATCTGAACTATGGCCTCCCCACAGATCTCCTAGCCTCTGGGCTGGTTATTTCTTATAATGGATGTGTTTGGCGTTTGGGCTTTCTAGCATCCTTATCCTTATTCCTCCCTAACGCCCCTTGTTACATGTAGGGAAACTTCCTGTTCTCTGTTTTATGTAGCCATGGTGGGACCCTCCTCCTGGTCCTGCTTCTCAGGTCCTATCGGGGGTGGCATGAGGCCCAAGCTCAGCCAATTAGACCAAGGCTCTCTCTTGACTTTGCCCTCTGTCCAAATATGGAAGAAACAGAATAATTCAATGTCTAGAAGACACTCCCAGGTAGTGGTGGTGAAGACCCTGACACGTAGCATTCAAGACTGTGCCCCAGTCCCCACCCACTTCATTGCCCATCATTCTCTCCCTCCATCCTACCTCTCTGGGTCTCAGTTTCCTAACCTGTGAAATGGGACTAATGGTGGCTTTTAGTGGTTGCGATGGGGTTGCAATGACCAGATGAGACAATGGTCATGACCACATCATGTAAACTATAGAGAGCTGCACCCACACTGGAGCACAGAGTGCATTTCCTGAGATCCAGGCAGCCTCAGCTTTGACTTTTATTTCCTTGTTCCTCGATTCCCTGGGAACTGTCACAAAATCTTTGTGGTAAAAAAAATTCTGAACCTCCATTTCAGACATTTGATTTCAAGCAGGGAATAATTATTCTGCCTCTACCTAGCTCGCTGCCTGTTGCTAGGTGCCAAAAGGTACAAAAAACTAGGAAGACATGGCCCCAGACATGAGGCAGGATGAAACCACTGCTAATTAGAGCTGTAGTCAGTACCCAGAGGGCAGAGAAAAAGCCTCCAGAAGAACATGGAGATCAGGTTACCCGGAAAAATGCATGTGATTTAATTTTGTTCTTTTCCACCAACACAACTAATCCCCGCACCTCTACACTTAATCCCCCCGTTCTCGGCCCGCTCACTACCTGCCCCTGCTCCCCACTCTCGGGCTCGCGCAGCCTCCTCCCTCCAAACGTCGGCGAGTGAGACTCAGCTCCTTCCTGGACCCTGCTGTCCCCCCAGCTGCCCCCTCCCCTCCTGCTTTCTCAGCCAGACTCCAGATCATCCCCCACCATGGTGGGCTTCTGCCCCTTCCCCACAGTTGCTGTGGCAAAGGTCCCCAAAGGCCGGTCCAGGGGATGCCCTCAACCCCCTGGTCTCTGTGCACCTGGCCCACCAGTGGCCACCCTGACCTGTAGAACCTCTCCCCTCCCTGGCCTTCTAGGACCCCCACTTTTTTGGTCTTCTCTTCCAGCCCCTCCTGCTAGGTCTCTTCAGCAGGATCCTCTTCCTGAACCCATCCCTAAAACGTCCGTCATGGTTCAGTGTCCGGTCCTGCTCTGGGAACTCTGCACCTTCTCCTTTAAGCTTATCCCTGGTTCTCCATCTATGCGCCTTGGGAGATGCACACACTTCCTCTGTGAGCTCCAAACTGGCATATATACTTTCCTACTTGACAACAGCTCAAGTCAAGGTCACCAATGGACATTTTTCCTCCTCGCCACCCTTGTCCTTTGATCTTGTCTCTGATTTATACAGCCAGGAGGACTTTAGGTGGCAGCCCTTTCAACCCCTCTTCTGTCACGTCTATCCTTACTTCCTCTCAACACGGCTCAGAAGTTCTCCCTGACTCAGATCGGTACTCCAGCAGCCTCTCCCCAGTGTTCCAAACTCCCAGGACAGGTGCCCATGCTGCCGACTTCTCCTTCTCTCCTTTTCCTCTGCCCACCTAGTGGGGGCTTCTGCCCCATCTCTCCCAGGAAGCTGCTCCTGTGAGAATCTAGGGGCCCCCTAATTGCTCCACCCAGGGAGCTCTCAGTCTTTATCTAACTGGCCTTTCTCTTTTGTCTGCTGATTACTCTCTCCTGGAAACAGTCCATACCCTGGGTTTCCATGCTAACACAGACTCCAGTGCTTTTTCCAACTCTTTCCGATTTCTTTTTTTGCCTTTGTGGGCTCCCCTTTCTCTCTGTCCACTCCTTAAAAGGGAGAGAGGTTCTCTGTCTGGACCCCCTTTCTCTTCTCAGCTGCCACATTCTCCCAGGGCCAGCTCACGGAAGCCCATGGCTACAACAGCCACCAGTCACAACCCAAATCTTTTGCTCTAATCTGCTGCTGGATCCAAACCCTTTACCTAGCTCCTTTCAAGCCACCTCTATCTGGATGCCCACCTTTCACTTAATGTGCCCAAAATTGAGCTCAATAATCCTCCTTCAGCCCCACAAGCCTGCTCTTTCTCTGGGTATTCTCCCATTCCCTCAGTCACCTGAGAGAAACAGAGAAGGTATCCTTGACCCTCTTTCTTTAACCCCAGCCATCAGTCAGTCAACAGCTTCTCCTAATTTTACCTCCTGTATCTGGCCACTTCTCTCCATCCTCTTGGCCCCCTCCCAGATTCAGGGCTTGCCCTCTCTACCTTGACCAAGGCATTACCTCCTCATTGGCCTTCGAACCTTCAAATGTCTCTAAGTAACCAGAGTAATCATCCTAGAACAGAAATCTTACCACGGCACCTGCCTGCTCAAAATGCTTCAGTGGTTCCCTGGTGTCAAGGGGAAAAAGACCTAACTCTTCAATTAGACAGACGTGGCATTGTGTGATCTGGTCGCACCCTCTCCATCTCCTGCCTCTTCACGCTTTGGCAACCCAGAACTGTCTACGAGTTCATTCACGATACTTCTCACTTCTGTCTCTGCCCTCTACCTGACTAACTCCTACTCATCCAGGTCCCTCTTCTAGGAACCTCCCCGGATACTCCCATAAAGCTTCAAACTTGGACACCCCCCACAGCTGCTCCATGCTTTGCCCATGACCCAAGCGTATCTCTGACCTTCTTCTTACTACATATCATTTTAGTATTTGTCTGTGTGTCTTTCTTGCCTCTTTGACTGTATGCCCAAGAGCAGATGACACATCTTACCTATTTTCATATTTTAGCACCTAGCACTGTGCCTGACACAAAGTAGACACTCAATAAATGTTGTATAAGTAGCCCATTTGCCTTTTCTTGAAACTTTCATCTCTCTCCTCTTCGACTACCATATTACCGTATTTTCCAAAAAGTTTACACCAATTCACATTTCCCTCAGCACTGAATAACAGTGCCTGTTCCACAATTTTCTCATCAGCATTGGGTATTCTTCAACTTTTTTTTCTAATTTGTTGCTGAAAACTTGTATTTCTTTATTGTTTTTTATTAAGCTTTGGTTATTAGTGAAATTGAATACTTTTTCAAAAAAATATTTTTAGTCAATTCTATTTCCTCTTCTGTAAACTGTTTAAGCGAATTCCATATTTATCTGTTGCCTTTTGACTGCTGAAGTTTTGCATGTGTTCTTTTTTTTTTTTTATTTTATTTTTTTTAAAGATTTTATTTTTTCCTTTTTCTCCCCAAAGCCCCCGGTACATAGTTGTATATTCTTTGTTGTGGGTTCCTCTAGTTGTGGTATGTGGGACGCTGCCTCAGCGTGGTTTGATGAGCAGTGCCATGTCCGTGCCCAGGATTCGAACCAACGAAACACTGGGCCGCCTGCAGCGGAGCGCGCGAACTTTACCACTCGGCCACGGGGCCAGCCCCCTTGCATGTGTTCTTTTTATACGTTATGGATCCGCAAATCTCTGCTTTCTGGTTCTGTTTGTGATATTAAATTTGACTTTGGAAATACTTAGTTTTGATGTAGTCAAACTGGTTGGTCTTCCACTTCCTTATGTCATTTTTGTCATTGCTTTTTAGCTTAGTGGGGCTCCTCCATTCAGACACTTGTTAAACATCCAATTCCTTTTCTCCCTGGTTTTTAATGGGCTTTTATCTCCTTTCTGATCTTTTAAAATAGTTTTGAATTTGGGTGTGTGCTCTCAGGTGAGGCTGAAAATGGATTATTATTTTTCTTTCAATAGCTAGAGCCCCAGTTTTGGACAAGCCTTCTCGTGGCTCTGACTCTGAGCTAAGCTATTCCTGGCTAACTAAGGCTTCAGGGCCACAACCTTCTCCGAGAACAGGCCACCTGTACAGGGAACTGGAAAGCTATGGGAAGGTATGATTCCAGGTGTGATGACAATGAGACACAGTGAGGCATTTAAGGGGTGGAAGCAGAAAGCCTTTCTGGAAGCCATGCCAGGACAGCGTGGAAAGAGGGTTCACCTACTTTGCCAATATAAGTGGCTGAATCTAGCTGGCACCCACCAGTGCCGGAGGCTTGTGATTCTGCAAGGAAACATTACTCAGGAATCACAAGAGAGGGAGAGCCCAACCCCACCCCTCACCTGCATCAGCCTACCTGCATAGACTGCCAGGACATTTCACAGTCAGCAGAAAAATCACTCAGCTAGTTCCTGCCAAGTTCATCTTCCAGGGGCTGCAGCCATCACCACGATTCCTCCATGCTCCAGATGTGGATTGACCCAGATACTGGGGTCACCATGGCCCTGTCCAATTACTACTCTAGGCACCAGGACATCTGAAGGCAATGCTAGAGCTAGAAGGAAACTTGAGGATTATCTAGTCCAATGGCCTCATTTTACAGATGCAGAAATTGAGGCTCAGTGAGGGGAGGTGACATAGCCACCTTTTGCCATACGGAGGACACCAGGCTGTGGAGCCTTTTATGAGGTTCTTCTCACAGACCTTTGTTCAAAATATTGGTCTAGAGGCTGTAAAATACTGTCATTGTCACTTCAGAAGTGCCAAGAGAAGACTTGGGAGGCAAACCGAATTCCCTTCCTTCTAGGAAAGACCAGGCCACCTAATTCCTTAGGGAGTCTAGAGACTGATTGATTGAGCCATCCATCTATCTACTCCCCTGGCCGGCCAACCAGCAGGCTCTATGCCAGGCCTGGTCAGCCAAGTACTGTGCCTGATAAGGGACAAACACCAAGCCCCCACCTTCCAGGGCTGTGCAGGGCCTCCATGGCCAAGCTAAGGAGTTGGGACCACAGGCAAGAGGGATCCACTGAAGGGCTATGTTTGTCTTCCTCACAGACCCTTCCAATTTTGCCTTGACTCTAATCTAGTATTGTTGACAGTTCTGCACCCAAGAGATTTAAAGTTTACTCTTTAATACAAAAGATCCTTTCATTAAACACAGCTTGTTTTAACAAACTTTTGGCCAATACTCCTTGGCATACAGATGGGAAAACAGAGGCCCAGAGAAGAGGGAAGAGAGGAGGGCAAGGTCATGTGTGAAGGGGGTGGGGATCAGGTCCAGGGCCTCAGCTCCCTGCCCGCCCGCTGAGGGGCTGCCATAGAAGGGTGGGGCAGGGACTTGGCAGAGGGGTTAGCTTCAGAAGAGGTGTGCGATCCAAGGGCAGCCTCTCCACAAGCTGCTCGGGAAGAGGTGAGAGCCCAGACCCACTGAAAGGATCAGTCTTTGGAGAAGGGTCCTGTCCAACCCATGTCTGACAAAGCATTCTTATCATACCCTGCACTGGTTCCTCACGACAGGAGGCTGCACAGGCGGGGATTTCTCTCTAAGAGAGTAAAATCCAGGGAGGGTCCTGGGCAAGCTGCTGGCCAAGCAGGGACTCAAAGCCAGGATTTTGGCCTCTCAGGAAAGAGCTATGCCTTAGTGTTACTCTCCCTTTTAGGATGTTGTCATTTTGGGGCTTGTAAAAAATAATTAAGGGCAGTCAAGCTGAGGGGCCGACACATAGGCTCCCAAATGATCGCTCTCCTTACTTCCACGACAGTCCTGACACCATGGCATTGTAACTATCTGCCTACAGGACTGCCTCAGTGTCCTCCCTCCCGCTGAGCTGAGCTCTCAAGGAGGGCATGGTCTTATTCTGCATCAGGTGCTCAGAGCTTGACACAGGGCCGGGCAAATGCTCCTTGCACGAATGAACGAGCGGGAGAGTTGGATGATCAGATTGCATCCCCAAGAGCCTTGGGCCCAATAGGGGTCAGCAATGTGGGGCCACAGAAGAAAAGAAATAACATTTGTGAAGACTTCGCCTTGAGACAGGCGATGGTGGATGTTATGATCTCCATTTTACAGGTGGGGAAACTGAGGCTGAGGGAGGCAGAGTCACAAAGGTGGGGGCATAAGGCCTGAGGCTCCCTGAAGCTTTACCTCTCAACGTTCCTCGGTCCTAAACTGTTCTCCAAGTCTACCTCCACCCACTGTTTGAGGCCCTTTCCCCATCCCCAGAGGGAGACGGAGGGTTTCTGTTTGAAGGCTTCAGCTGCTGCTGAGCCAGCTGCCCTCCTCTCCCTTGAGCCCACCCTATAATCGAAGTTGTTCTCAAGATACAGATTCCCCCTTGAAACCTGCCAGACCACAGCCTGCCCCTCTCAGGTCTTTCAGGAAGACACTGGGGAGAGAGGGGTCCTGGGCTGATGCCGGACAAGCTGCTCTTAAGATCACCTTCTGTCTCTTGCTGAGGAGAGCACTTCTTAGTTCTCCCCTTTTCAGAGCAGCGACCCTTCCACCTACGATGGGGGGTAATGGGGTGAACTCTGCCTTGGGTGCCAGCCGACTCGATACAGGTGACAATTCTCCTCTGGCCTCCTCTCCCGCAGCTATTCAATGGGGGTCAACTTTCCTTCTATCATCTTTCTCTGTCCTCCTTTCTCCTCAGCCTACCCTTTCTCCTGTTTTCCCCCCGCCCACCCACCATGGCTCCTTACAGCCACTTCTCTCCATTCCCGATGATCTAGTCAGGGCAATGGCCTTCTCGACAGCCCTGCTGCATTCACTGCTCACAGGCTATCCTGTTCCCTACTGAAAGAACCCACCTTAAATGCTATTATGATTGGGTTACCCCCTATTCCTGTCATATCCTTGTTTTGTGATGGTTCCAGTCAGTTGGAAACTGAAGAGTTCTCAGGAGCCTGCCACCAGAATGCCAGCCTTAGACCCCCTCAGTATCTCCCAATTGTCTCTCCCAATACAGTCCTCTGGCTTTAAATAGACTGACTCCTACCCCAAAAAGCCTTTTTAGGTTCTGATTCTAGGGCAGCCAGATACTGGTGGTCCTTCATTTTACTTTCAGCCCAGACTCTTTATCTGTAAGCACAGAGATGCTTGATTAAATGGTGAGAAATAATATCTCATTTATTATTTCACTGCTCATTTACACTTGTCCTCAGGTCTCCGCCTGAACATCAATCTTCCCCTGCTTACATCAGCTCCGCTCTTAGACTCTCTCTTATAGCACCTGCCACAATTCATAGTTAAATATCTATCTGTGGGATTACCTGCCCAATGTCATCCCCTTTCCCATTAGCCTGATGACTCCCTGATGGCAGGGACTGCCCACCTTGCCCACCATTTGGTCCCAAGGCCTAGTTCTACATGAGATGGTGACAAGTACCCACTGATAGACTAATAATGCTGGCCCCCTTGGAGGTGGGAGGAGTTCAGTCACTACGGAAGAGGAAGTCTGCCAAACACTAGCACCAGCACTCAACAGAGGGCTGAGAAGTGCTGTAGGCAAGCAGCCCCAGGGAGAGGGAAGAAGTCTGGGAAGGCTTCCTGACTGACAGAGGTGTATGAGGGCTTACATGGTACACTGACTAATGCAGAAAGCACATGCAGACTATCCTGCAAAGGCACTACCACCTTCCCAGAGCTCACTCGCCTTCCTCAAAGTGCATCCAGTAGGACCTTAAGATCCTAGGAGAAAGGATTTCCAGTATATCAGGGCTGGTAAGACTGTGTTCGCTCTAAAGACCACCTTTTACCTACAAGGAAACTGAGGCCCAAAGCAAGGCATAGACCTAGGCCTCATGAGGTCTTGTGATTACCAGGTACCATGTGAGCAACCAACCATTTCGAACTAGGAGCCACAGCGACCGCAGAACTGCAGAGTGTGGTCTCTAAGGCCTGGTGCCCCTGCCTTTTTCCAGAAGAGGTATCTACTTTCCACTTTCCTGAAAGGCATTTCAGGAACAAGGGCAGGGTGCTGCCCATGCTGTCTTGGCAAGGTGGAAAGCACTGTTGGGAAGACAGAATGCTGATCTAGCAGTCGCCTTAGGAGGGGGTGGGCTGCAGGCTCCCTGCTGGAAAGGGCCACAGATCTTTCAGCGGGAGGCCTGTTTGTGACTCTTCAGGGGCCTTGACCTAAGACACAAAGCTGCTTTCTGAGGGAGAGCAAAATAAGCAACAATCTTGGCTTCACTTATCATCCAGGTGCCTCCACAGGAGAGGGAGGCCACAAAAGCCTTTTTTGTTTGTTTGTTTTGTTTTTGGAATCTGCAATTGTCTATTTTCTTAAGTCTTCCCACTATGCTAGAATCATGCACTCCTGGAGAGTCAGGCCTGGGTCTTGCCCCTGAAATCCCCAGCAAGCCTAGTATAGGGGCTCAGTGTTTGCTGAACAAACCATCCTTTCCACGTGTATGACTCCTCAGCTTATCAAGACTTTGCTGAACCACCAAATACATCCAGAAACCCGGAAAAGAAGAATTCAGAAATATAAGCACGAAAGAATCAGGAAAAATACTCAGCAGATACAAATCAATAAAAGTTTGGCTCTTTGAAAATACCCTTAAAATGGACAAACCTTTGGCAAGTTTTGACCGAAAAAAGAGAAAGCACCGATAAGCAACGCTAAGAATGAAAAAGGGGTAAACTGATGATGGGGAGGTTTACAGCAATAAATTAAAAATCTACGTAAAACAGATAAACTCGTATGAAATTACCAGACCCCTTTCCCAACTCAATAAACAATCTCAATAAACCCTCACAACAGCCCTGTGCCTTGGAGACACACTGCTCCTGGGATGCTCTCTAGGAGAGATGTAGAGGTGGACACCCAGCACAGGGTCCTGGCAAGCTACCCGGCTTTGCCGCAAATGTCAGAGCCAAGGGAGCACGTGTGCATCAATGACATGGAACTCCACCCCTCTCACGCTTCCAGCTACCCGCTTGAGTCCCCAGCTTGGACAGCCAACTTTATTTCTTTTTCCACTTGAAATGCGATAAGGGGTTTCACTTTATTTTTACTTCAAAAGCAGCACTGTAAAAATCCTTGATGATTAGAGTTCCAGCTGTCTTAAGTTGTTTGTCAAGGGATCGGTTACTCAAATCTCCTATGGAGGGAAACAGTGTCAGGCAAGAAGCCATGGGAGCTGAGAGAGGCGAATGTCTCATCTCTGAAGACTTTCAGACTCCCTCCTGCTCACCGCCTGGCCTGCCCCTGCTCCCCCTCCACCAACCCCACCATCTGCTCTCCAGAGAGCAGATCAAATTTTCAGGCTAAGGTACTCTGGCGCCAAGGACTCAGCCCCTCTGTACCAGCCCCTGTCCCCCACCAACTCAGAAACCCAATACCACGACCCAAATGGACTGCAGCCACATAAAACCACAAAGTAAAGTTTATAAAGCTTTATTAAACATTTCAAACAGCTGTGCAACGAACACACCAGAAATCAAAGCTCCAGAATAGCAGTCCAAATGTTCCACAAGTGTGGCCTTGCGTTCCCATTCACTGCCTCCAGTTCTGTCCTCTGCCGGCCCACCTCCCTCCCCACCTCAGGCAAGAGAAAGATGGATGGTTTAGACTGGAAGGATAACCATGCTGATCCCCAGTGGGCAGGGCAGGAGAGTCTCGTTTGCCAACACTTGTTACTGAAGCGCAGAAAAAGAAAACAGCAAGCGACAGTCACAAAGTCTTCCTGTGTATTCTTCACAACGTACAGTCTATACGCGCAGGACTGAAGAAGCTCCTGGCACGACGAAGACGGCCACTGCTCCCCTCTGTCTTGTCTGAACCACCTCGGAGTCCAGTGTGCTGGTCACTCTGTAATCCCCATGCTAAATAAAAACTGCAGCGGTACCTACTATAGCTAGCTATTGCTAAACCTCAAAATCAGAACACGTTCCATAAAGCTTCTTTAAAAGGAATACACACATTTGTACACGTACACACACGCACAGCACACCAAAAATATCCAAACGCCTATCAAGGGGATCATAGCTGTTATGAAACACAAAGTGCTCTCCCACTCACTCGGCTGGGGACTGCTAGGTCAACGTGAACACACCACACCTCAATCCTGCAGAGCGCGCGGGAGGCACACTGAGGCCCCTCCTCGGGACAGCGGAGGAAGGCAGCAGGAGGGGCAAAGGAAGCGAGGCCCGGCTGCTAAGCATGAGCCCAGACACCCAGGTGAAAGAGCAACACGCATCTGTTACCTCTTTCTTAAAAGTGAAGTGGCAAAAATACTGGAGATTTGTGGACAACAAACAGTCAAGACATGTTTCTGTCTAGCCTGCTGACCAGGGAAAGGACAATGAAAAAGCGAGGCTCTCGGGCGTCAGCAATCTCTTTAAATTTGAGATAAGTGCAAAAATGAGCCCTGTCCTGGACAGGTGCCCCCCAAAAAAGGAAAGGGGTAGAAGAGAACTAAAGGGAAACCAGGAGAGGGACTAGGGAGACAGTAACATTCTGGGAAGGGAGGAGACCCTGTCAAAGACGGGTCACAGAGGTGACAATGAGACTGGCGTTTTATCTGCCTACGTCATACCCAGGCGGTTGACCAGGATGGGCAGAGACTCCTCGCAGGAATGAGACGAGGGGGGTGGCCATCCTGACAGCCGGGGACCGAGATGGGGACAGAACAGACACAACCACAAGACCACCCACGACTACAAGACTCTACAATAAAAGCACCGATCAGTGCCATTATTCACATTATAAGGATAAAACATCACAGGCCAAAAAGGCGCCGTCAGGAATGTGGCACCCGCGGGGCTGCGGGATTTGAAACTCCAATGCTTTATGACCTATGTCAATGCCTCCCCTCCCGTCTTCTGCTTCCTTGGAAAGCTAACTGGGCAGGCTGTTAGGTGCCCACAACACCGGGGTCGTGCGCTGATTCCGGAAGCGGGGAATCAGAGCAGTGGTACAGGAAACAGTTTCCCCAGCAGCTGTAGCAGATGAGGAACAGGGCTGCCAGGAAAACCAAGGCACAAATTGTGCAAGGCTTCCGCTCCAGGAGGAAGCTGAGCAGGTAGAAGCCCATGAACATGGAGTGGCTGAACCACAGGGCGGGGTTGAGGGGCTTGGGGATGAGGAGGACGGGCAGCAGCCACTGGAGGCAATACATGATCTCTGCCGGGCAGGGCCTTCGCCAAGGCCGCCGGGCACCGCTGCAGGAACCGACCTAATGGGAGCCAGCGGGCGCGGGCGGCTGCCCTCCACTTTCTTCAACCCTCACTCTCCAGGAGCTGAGCCGCTGTGCTCTCTGGCTGTCAGCCCGGGATCACCAAGGCAGCAGGGATCCTGAAGAGAAAAGTCAACACAACAGACAGACAAAAAACAGACAGACAGACAGACAAAAAAAAAAAAAACAGGAACAGAATGTATACTTATTTGGGAAAATGGATCATGGTTAACAACAGCAAATGTGAATGCCCTTTCCTCCCTGCCCACCCAGGGAAGACTACTCCTCTCCAAGTCACCATTTCGGGAAGCCTCCTGGGGTATCTCCCCTGGGCTTCCCGGGGACCTGGAGAGGGCTCTTCCAGCAGGTCCGGCACAGTGGACTGGCTTTGTCTGGGCCCTGCCCAGCAGAGATCATGTATCGCCTCCTGGGGCTGCGGCCCGTCCTCAAGGGGCCCAGACCTCACAATACCGCCCTGTGGTTCCACCGGACAGGCATGGGCTCCGTGCTGTGCCACCACGGAATAAGGACAGGGTTGTCTATCTAGTAGCTCTCATAGCAGGTGCTCAGTGGAGAATTAAAGCAGTTAGTGGTGCGCTGCCTGCTGGAGATCGCAGGCAATGGATCCTTGCAAGCTCTGGGAAGCTGCAGTGGCAGCACCCCAAATAGTTGGTTTTAACATGGCAGCCTGGGATGAGCTTGCCTTTTTCAAATAGTCCGGTATCATTTGCCAAAACCAGCCACTTCTTCGAAAGTCAACGTAGAAAAAAAATCACCATAGTACTTCGTCCAAACTGACCTCGCCTGGATCACTTACACTCTCCATCTGCTGCTGGCACTGTAGAGAACCTGACCTCTATGAGCTTTTAACCAAAATTAATTTTCTATCCACATAGGGGCAAATGCCAGTTGGCCCCTGTGCCAGGCAGCTTGCTGGAAAGAGATGATCTTGAGCGGCGGGCCATCGGCGCACCAAGGCTGCGCTCCCAAACCATGTTCCCGTGTTCCCGCCGCGCCTGGAAACGGAGCTGCGGCAGCCACAACCCTCTTGTGGCCGTAGCAAAACCCTGCTCCAAGCTCCAGCTACCCAGCGCAAGGGCTACAAAGAACCTGGCTGGCTGAAGACCTACTAGGGCCTGGGGTGAGGGGAGCAGAAAAGAGAGGTTCAAATGACCCGTCCAGCAACTACCCCAGAGCGCATTCCAACCACTTCTCGGGAAAGCTCATCCCATCCCTTCCGTGCATACAAAGGCGCCAATCCGGCACGCCCGCATCCCTCCCACAGGGTAGATACCGGCTACTACCGCTTTTGCGCCTAGCGCTCAGTACCCTGCCTCAGCTCCGTACAATCGCCACCGGCGGAGATCCTCATCTAGCAACCGTTAAGAGGCGGGATGCGAGGAATCCGGGAAAGGTTACGCGCTCAGAGACTCGGGTGAAGCAGAGGACCTGAGCTACAACACACTGAACATTAGAAAAGGAATGCTGACCATAGGCTTATGAAGCCAAGGCTCCTGGAAGGGGCACCTTTATTCGCTCTGCGGGGCAGAGGATCCCTCTCTAAATCAGGTTTTCCGTCGTGCCCAAGGTGGGTTCCGGCGCGACACTGGACACTAGGCTCAAATTTGCAGGCCAGGGTTTGGAGAGAGGGGTTCCGCACCACGAGGCGCACAACCCCTACCCTCGCCCTATGCGCTATTCAAAGTTGCAGTTCCCCTCCATTTTACACTGAAATTCAAAAGCCGGCACGGCGGAATCTTCTGGAAAGGGGCTAAGATGGAACTCAGGAGGCGGGGGTCGGTGTGGAAAGAGCAGATGGATTATTTTTTCCTCTCCTGGCAAATGAGGAGCGCCCCCACCCCCCGGCCACCCCTCCTCACGGACCCCCCCCCCCCCAAGCGCACATGCGCACTTGGGTGGCGGGCGGATACTTAAGGCGCGGCCACCGCTGCTGCGGCAGTGCGCCCAAGAGCGGACTCCGAGAGACCAGCGGACCTCGGCACACCGGCGGCCTCTGGCAGCGCTCGCACTCAACCACCCACCTACCACTCCCGGAACCATGGCGGCAGTGGCGGCGGCCTCCGCTGAACTGCTCATCATCGGCTGGTACATTTTCCGCGTGCTGCTGCAGGTAAGTGTGCCTGGGCTCCGGGTGGGAGCGGGGTCCCAATGCATGCCCCTTGAGCCGGCAAGTCCGCGTCGCAGTTGCCGCTTCCCGGACCCTTCCTGTCCCGATTGCCGCATCCCTGCCTGCCCGAGTGCCGCGGCCGGCACCGCGCACCTCTGCCCGTCCCCTGCGCCCTCCTCCTCGCGCAGACCCTTCCCAGTGCGCCCGCGCCCGGCCGGGAACAAAGAGTTGGGGCGCGGCAGGCGCCAGCCGCGAACAATCATCGAGACTCTTAGCGACCAACGCGGTAAGAAAAACCCGCTACACTCAGACTCGATCCTAGGAGGGGGGCGGGGCACTTCTGTTTTGCGAAAAGAGACTTTACATCTTGCACAGCGAAAATTTTCCGCCTTAGAAAACTGCGCATTGCGGGGAAATTTTCCTAAAACACACAAATTTGGGGGGACGACGAAAAATAAGTTAGAAAAAGGGACTTCTGAGAAAAAATAAAAAACACTTTGCAAAAAAAGAAACCCCACAACTAATTAGACAAAAAGTAATTCGCGGGAAAAAATGAATTAGAGCAAATGCGCATTGCAGGAAAAATAAAACAGACAAAAGCACTTGGCAGAAAAAAATGCATTAGATAAAAAGCGCATTGCAGAAAAAAATTAGACAAAGGAGCTAAGAGATAAATGAATCGGATAAAAGCGCTTTGAAGAAAACAATTAGAGGAAAAGGCTCTTTGCAGGAAAAATGGAAGAGAAAAAAGCACTTCCAAAAAAGGACAATTCACTTTATTTAAAAAAAAATCAAATAGAGGCAAAGCGCTTCGTGTAAAAAGAAAGAAAACAGAAGAAAGCGCTGTGTCCACAAAATCGTTTACCCTAAAAGCACCCCTTGCAGGAAGAATTCTCTTAAAGGAATCCTTTGCCAAAGGAATTGCATATTTCCTTCAAGGTGTTCCTGGAATGCTGCATTTACTGGGTAGGATTCGCTTTTCGAAATCCTCCAGGGACACAGCCCATTGCGAGAAGTGAGGTATACCTAAGTTGTGGGTCCAATCAGCTTGCAGCCATGCAGCCTTCAGCACAGTTGGAAAAGCTCCAGCTGCCCTGACTCGTGGACAAGCTGCGCCCGCGCCCGCCTCTCCTGGTCGGACAGGCGGGCGGGGCAGGGGGTGGGGCGGGGGCGGGCACCGCAGCGCTGCAGACACGCTGCGGGGGCTCGCCTCTAAGGGCAGGTCCTGGGTCTCTCACCGCAGGTGTTCAGGTACTCCCTGCAGAAGCTGGCATACACCGTGTCGAGGACCGGGCGGCAGGTGCTGGGAGAGCGCCGGCAGCGAGCCCCCAACTGAGGCCCCAGCCCCCAGCCCTGGGCGGCCGTGTCACCAGGTGCTCCTGTGCATCTCGACCAGCATGGGAGCCAGTGCCGCGCAGGAACGGGGGGTCCCCTGTGCTCCCTCGCCATAGGAGCACTTGCCAAGGTCAGTGAGGGGCCGGTAGGCCCCCGGAGAAGCAGCACCGACAATGATGACAATACCAGAACCTTTCCAAACCCCTCTGCACCCGTCCCACTGCCAGGCGGGGTAGAGGGAGGAGGGGGGTTTGGGGGAGCAGACCCCTGAGATCTGGGCATAGGCAGTGCATTCTTATCTGGACCAAGTTGGGACAGCAACATCCCAGCCCGGAAACCACGGCCACGCCAGCAGGCCCCACACCACAGAGATCCAGACAACCACACCAGCCAGCAGAATGGACACTCCAGCACCACCAGCCGAAGCCCTGAATCTCGGTGCAGCAGACAAGGCGCCAACTGCGTGCCAGTGTGGCGGGACTGGAGGGCGAGGGTGAGGGAGGAGGCGGGTGAAGAAACAGAGTGGGCCCTCTCACTGTCCCTTGCCTACAGCACGTGCATTCCAGCCTTGCTGCCTTTGCTCCCTCAATTCCCCCTCCCTCTCACTGCCTCCCAAGCCCGCCCCACCCAAAAGAAATGGATCACTCAATTTGGACCTATACAACCAGTAAACAAACCCCATCTTTACTAAAACACCTTCTCCGAGCCCCCAGCCCCTCACTGATCTTGCTTTTCCCTGGTCTCACGCAATTGTGGTCAATGTTGTGGTAATCGCTAATTGTACTGATTGTATAAGTGTGCATTAGTTGTGTCTCCCCAGCTAGATTGTAAGCTCCTGGAGGACAGGGACCACCTCTACAAAAAATAAAAAACCAGTACCTCCCCTGTCTCGCACAGTGTCCCAGGACCCTGCGGGGCAGTGGAGGCGCACCAAAAAGTTGTCTCTTGTGATTTCTCTTGCGGCTTCGACACATACTTCTGAGACTGGGCTGACGTGCCCGTTGTGGAGTGGGCACAACACTAGCGAGAGGAGGGGAGGCAATAAAATAGGAATAGACTGGGACCCTCACAAACCCACTTCCATCTCAACACTGTCCTGAGATAAAGGACCACTTCTCCCTCCTCAAAGAGAAAGGCTCACAGCTTCACTTGTGCTCTGGGAAGAAGGGACCACTTTCCCCCCAGGAGGGAGTGGGTGCCTTCACTAGTACTGGGATAAGGAGCCTTGGCAGGTAATCACTGGAAAAGGTGGGAGTAGCCCTCAAAATGGGATACTAGGGACCCAGGGGCTGATCAGGACTTCAGAACAGTCTTATCTCTATCCAGGAGCCCCCAGGAAATGAGCACTGGGCAGGGTGGGCACTGCCTTGGACAATGAGTATGGGATAAGAGGTGTGTGGTGCCTCCCCGACCCGGCTCATACCTCCAGGCCCTACAACCTCTACCATGAGGCCTACAAAGGCATCCTGCCTGGCCTTGCTACTCTCCAGGGTCTCCTCCCCCACCCTCAGGAACCTGTGTCCAGCTCACTCTCCCCAGGATCAGATTCTCTTCTCTTCTCAGCATTAGCCTCCATATTCTTAGGGGTGCTTACCAGGTCCCTGACCCTGGGCTCTCCCCTGCCATGTCAGGGTGGGCGGGTGGGCTGGCTGCTCGGCTCCCGACTTCTCTCCCCTCTCCCACTCCTCAGTGAGTCAGGGCTCCTTTTACGTGGAGTCAGCTGACTGCCTCACCAAATGGCTCTGCCGCCTGTTTAGCCTTGTCTCTGGCTTTATGTGTCCCTGTCACTACACACCTGTTCCTGGGTCAACACCAAGGGGAGCTGGAGGGCCATAAATCTCTCTTTCTGCCACTTCCTCAAATCCCTTAGTCACGGCTGTCACAAACAGTTCCGGAGCACAAAGCACCTTGCCCCTTGAGCCTGATGATGTTTCCCTCCCCTAAGCAAGCCCCTTACATTTCTTAGCCCAACCACCAGCACCCCTAGAGGCACCTATAACTTCAGTTTAGCAGAGAATCATGGGGATGGAGGGTGCAGACCTCAGTTCCGGTATTGGCTATGGCATCAAACAGCCCAGGGAACCTGGCCAGGTCACCTCCTACCCATCACTTTCAGTTCCCCTCTGTAAAAGGGCTGCTAAGATCCAGTAAACCCCAACATACTAGAAATATTCTGCCATCAAAATGGCAATCAGGACTCACTGGGACTGGGGTGGGGATGTGCAATCCAAGACTCCATCTTCCTTGGGTTGGGTCCCCCCAGCTCCTATCACAGCCTGAAGGTAAGGCAGCTCTCCTCCTGCCCCAGGCTAACTCATCAGCAGGCAATGCCCACACCTCCCTTCTGAAGCCCCTATCTTGGCAGGCCTCAAGACTGGGAGTATCTGTGGTTTTCTATACTAAACCCACAGAACCATGAACATATTTCGACGTGTTCTCAATGAAGGCTGCCCCTCCCCCTCAGAGCCTTCGAAGGGTGTGCCCACAGTCCCACCACCCCAGATGCTCTAACCTCAACCCAGTTACAAGGCAGCTGGGTTCAGGGAGACAAGCCAAAGCAGCATGAAAGGGTCTGGCTACTCTGGACACAGTAGGCCCCTCTTAGCCTCTTGTGCCCCCTTTAAAAGGCAGGCGGCTGCTGGCAGCCCAAGGTCTTTCCAAAAGATCTTGGCAAAGCCCATCTGTGGGGTTTCCTCCATCCATCCATCAGCAGGGCTCTGAGCACGGCACGGTGATGACGGACTTCCAGGCAAGGGCTGTGCTGGTGGCCTGCACCTGCTTGGGTGGGCGTGAATGTGCAATGTCCACTCCTCCCTTTCGTCCCCATGTTCTGGCAGCAAACACAACCCACAAGAGAATACAGAAGGAATGTGTTCACTTTCTATTCCTGTGTGATGCCTAAAAGTCCGGTCCAAACACATCTTGGTTATAAAATTTTTTCCAGAAGCAATACCATCAAAACATTTTATTCTGGGAGGAACTGAAAATGGCGAGTTTTATTGCAAAGACCTTAGTCTACAGGGTGAAATGTCCACAGGCCTCCCCTTTCCCTAAACTGTCTTTACCACCCCCACAGAACTTTGCCCCCACAAGGCCAAGGATAGAACTGATGATTGTGAGGGGATGGGAATGGCTTTGTGGGATTCCAGCAACAGGTGACACCCTTGGGACTAATGCCCCATGAGGGATGTTAGTTTCCTAGCCTAATCAGTTGAAGTTAAGTCCCCAGGGGGTGTAGATACCATGACTTTCAGAGGTGTGGGGTGCTATGTGACACTGTTACCTCTATCTGTGGAGTATTTGGATTGTGATTGAAGGAAGGGGCAGAAGGACAAGTTTCTTGAGCTTCAGGTGCAGGACAGCAACAGCCTATTACACGTGGTTTGGAAGAGAGTTGGTTTGCTGTGAGCCATTTGCTAGATATCTATTTTCAAGCTTGTATCTACTCAGGAGCTGGCACCCTAAAGTGAGACTCTGAATTTGCAGTTAGTTTTACCCCCAGAGATTTAAACGTCTGCACACAGACACACAAAACATTAGTCTAACAGTCTCATTTTCCCTGGTGACCTCTGACTTCCTCTATATGCCCCAGAGACATGTCACCATCTTTTCTGGGAATGATCCTGTTCACCTCCCCCCCCCCCCCCCCCCCCCCCCGCTCCTCCCCGTTTCCCTCCCACAGGGCCCATATCCCAGCAGGATCCAGATTCCTGAGCATTCGTAAAACAGGAAGTCAGAGAGGCAGGCAACACATGGTCCTTGGTACATCACACAGTGACAGGCTTGAAATCGAATGCATATGTTGCAAAGATAAGAGATCAACAACAAAAAAAGACAGCCAAACCCAGACTTCCAGATTCCTCTTTGAAACAACATATTACAGATAAAAGGTTAAACTGTTTTGGCAACAATTCTAACAAGACCAATTTAAGAGATGGAATTGATCTGGTCACTGGAAACTGACCAGGGCTCGGATTCTTTTAACAGATTTGCTTGACATTAATTAGTCTCTGATTTAAAACAAATAAACAAGATCTAACACCTGGCATTAGCACTTAAGCTTGGAACGTTTTTTTTTTTTTTTTGGTCCTGGCTTTGGTGTTGCCGTCCAGAAGGCTGAGAGGATGGTTGAACCATGTCAGGCAGGGCAAACAGAAGCTGTCCCCAACACACCAGTTCCCTGAAAGGGATAAAACACAATCCAGACCTATAAACAGAAAGACCATTTCTTTCCTAGGACAGACCCCAGTCTGTCCCAACATTTAGCGTTGAAAAGGGACACGGAGGCCTGGAAGGAAATTAAAGAAGGTTTGGAAGGAGGGAGGGAAAAGCAACTGTCTCCCATCCCCCATACTTCTTTCCAGGCCATTAGTGTGCCAGGCATTCCGTTCCTTCAGCTGCCCTTGAGGGCCACTCCCCATGTATACTGGAGGAAAGGCAATGGGTATCCAGACTTGATGTAAAGTTAGCAAGACTAAAAAGCACCCGCGCCCCAGAGCACAGCGTCAACCTATCAGCCCAGACACCAAAGCGGGGCCCGGGGCGGGACACCCTTGTCTCCCCTCTCCCGCATGCCCCTTCTGATTTAGTGCAACTCAAGTGGAGGAAACAGAGTGACAGGCCTCTCAGAAGCTAGGCCCCCTGCCAGGGTCCCCGGGGCCGCAGTGGGGTGGGCGCGCCCCCCAGTCACGCGCTCCCCGGCTCTGCCTACCCCATCCCAGGAGCAGACAGGCGAGCGCTGACCTTGGAGGCCAGAACCAGAACCCAGCAGTCCAGTGACCCGCCCTCGGGGCGGGAAGGGACCCCCTAGGCCCAGGCTGGGGCCAAATAGGGCAATCACGTGACACCGGACAGGGCTGGCGCCCAGGGTGCGCGGAAGGAAAACCCCAGAGAAGGACCGGGCGACGCCTAAGGTGACCCCAAAGGGACAACATGGCGGCGTGGCCGCATTGAGGGCCTCTCATCCCGCCCCAGGAGGCCGTTGCCACGGTACCTGCGAGCCCTGCCATGGCGCCGCCGCCACTGTCGCCCTCGCTGCCGCAGCCTGCCTCCACCTCAGCTCGCCACCGACGCCGCAGGAAGCCGGGGTGACGCCCCCTTCGTCTTCTAGTCGAGCCGGCCGAGGACCCCTCCTGGGATTGGGCTGCCTAAGGCAGAAGCCTGATCATATGACCCAAATTGGAGTATCTCTCCTCCAACGTCCCTTCAATATCCGTGCCAGATGACCCTTTGAAGACTTTATGCGTATGTGTGCAGAACTCTGGGGGCTCCGAAGTCTTCAAGTCCGAAGAATTTTTTTATCAGGCGCAGCCTGGGCAGTCCCACATCAAGGGCCCATGGTCCCCTCATGCATATGCAGCAGATTGTGATCTTTACTCCCTGAGCGCCCAGGGGGCGTACCTCAGTCCTTATAGGTAAGCTCTGGTCTCGTGTGGTCCGCGTGGATGACCCGTGTACTCCGGGAAAACTTCGTGGCTCAAAGTCCGCCCCCTCCCTGGCCCTTTCCCCAAGGGGCTAAAGCTCAGGAGCGTAAAGATCCGGGTTCAGCACTTAGAACCTGACTCGAGTCGGGACCTGACTCCTCCTCCTGCCCACCCCGACTCAGCTTCCTCGTGTCTGATGAAATGCCTCCTTCGCAGGGTTGTTACGGGGATTGAAGGAGGCAGTGTATTCATTTATTAGTTAGTTAAGCACGTTTCTAGAGCCCTTTCTGTGTGTAAGTGCAGTACTAAAAGCGAGAGGGTAGAGTGGAGGGTGACAGACACTGATCTAACCTCGACGCGCTGCCAGTCTAGTGGGGGAGAGTGGGGGAGGAGAGAAAAGACAGTCATCAAATTATCACTACATATTAATAATTTTAATCAAGTCAATATGTAATTATGCATCATGGGAGGTGCTGTGGGGCAAAGTAAAGAGTATTATGAAAAATTAATAGAGTCGAATGTAGGGTGAGAGGTGAAGGTGGACCCTCCTTGGGAACCTGGCAGTTAGGCTGAGAAACTAAGGAATTGTGTGAGGCAGGGGTGAGAGAGGAAATGTTCGAGTCAGAAAGAACTACTTGTCCCAGGTGTGGAGGTGGGAACGAGCAGGGTGAGGGTGAGAGGTGAGCAAGCAGGTAGTACTACCTAAGGATTCTGGGTTTTATTTTGAGAGTAATAAGGTGTTTCCACCAGGGGAGTGATTCCAAGTTTGGGTTGCTGAAAGATCAGCCTGGCTGCATGGCTTGGAAGACACTTGGGAGTGGGTGTGGGGAGAGGCATTAGAAGGTTGTTGCAGCTTTCCAGGTGAAAAGAGATGGTGACTCAAGCAGGGTGGTGGCTTGGGGCGGTGAAATAAGGGATGTAATATTGGGTGTGGGTGCGTGCAGAGGCCTTGGCAATAACACTTAGGGTTTTGCCTTGAGTATGAAGTAGTGAAAGAACCCTTGACTAAGGTGGTGAAGCCTACAGAAGGATCAGATTGAGGGAGAAGATCAAGAGTTTGGCTTTGAGAAGCCAAAGTTTGAAATGCCTGGGCAACCTCTAGGTGGAGAGGGTCAATAGGCAGTTTTATACGAGATGAGAGCTCAAAAAAGAGGTCTAGGCTGGAGCTACATATTTGGGGAACATCAGCACACAGGTGCTACATCATGGTGCTGGATGACATCCCAGGGGAGAGGAGGAGATTTAAAAAGGTAGGCAGAGGAGGAGGAGGACCCAACAAAGGAGGCTGAGAAGCAGTGACCAGTGGAGTAGGAGGAGGACCAGGTGAGCATGGGATCCCAGAGAGAAGGTTTCAAGGAGAGAGTGCTCAGGGGGCTGACTGCTGTGGAGGACAGAAATGGCACCAGTGGGTTTGGTTACAAGGAGGCTTATGGACTGTATCCTTTATGTTGCAAGTTCCTAAAAAGATCCTTAAATCCATTGGCTTAAAAAAATAAGGAGGCTGCCATCAATGGCGGGTTAATTGAGTGGCTTGGCAATGTTATCAAGGACATTCTGTCTCTCAGGTTCATTCCATCTCTGCTCTGCCATTCTCACATTGAATTCATGCTCATGGTCATAAGATGGCCACCCCAGTTCCTGGGGTCCCGTCCATGTCAAGGAGATGTCCATTCCTCCTCTAGCTGAGACTCAAACAAACTGGATGTGGCCTCTCACTCTCTTGCTGCTTATGGGCTGAGGGATCATTGCACCCATGCCAGGTACACCCAATATCCAACACTGGAGGAAAAGAGAAGTCTCATAGTGGGAAGTCTTGTTTAGAGTAAGAAGGGGCTAAGTGTTGGCCAGGATGTGGAGCAAATGAAATTCTTGCACACTGCTGGTTGCGAGAGGAAATTGGTACAACCACTTTGGAAAACTGGCAGTATCTACTAAATCTAAACATACACCCATGCTATGACCCTGAATTTTCACTCTGCGGTGTTCATTCCGAGAGAAATGAGAGCCTATGTCTGCAAAAGACTCGTGCAAGAATTTTCATGGCAGATTTATTCATAGCCTCAACTGGAAATAGTCTGATGTCCATCAACAGGAGAAGTGATAAGCAAATTGTGGCTTGTTCATCCAATGAAATACTATGTTTTACATGTGAAAATAAAAAATACTGATCTACACAACACCATGGACTAATCTCACGTATAGCATGCGGACTAAAAGAATTCAAACACAAAAACAGTACATATTGTATGATTCCATTCATGTAAAGTTCAAAGGCAGGCAAAGCAAATCTATCGTTTTAGAAATCAGAATAGTGCTTACCTGGGTTGGAGGGGGAGCAGAGATGGGCAAGGAGCAAGAGGAACTTTTCTGGGGTGCTGGAAAGGGTCTGTATCTTAATCTGGTTGGTGATTACACAGGCAAAAGTTCATCAAGCTTATACTTTAAGATTAGGGGACTTTATGTACTTTGTGTATGTCATACCCTAAGAAAAATAAAATATAATGAAAGAGAGGAAGAGGTCCTGCCAACCCATGGCGTGTGATGTGTGCTGCTGAGCAAGAATCAGAAGGTCCAGTTTGGAGGGACTCAGCCTTCCAGTAAACATCACACCGAGGTCTGGGCATTGACAACCCTCAGTGGTCAGCTCTCTCTCCCTCGGGGCCCCAGAAAACTGGAGAAGGGGAGACGGGGCTTCTCACTCACATGGGGCTGCCTCCTGCCCCCCGCCGGCTCCCTTCCTCTGTACCCACAAGATTGCTCCGCCCTCCAAGCTCAATTCCAGGTGGTAGTAATGACGCCAAAGCTGGGCCCTGACTTGAGGGACCTAGAAGGTCTTTCTGCACTAAAATTGTCCTCAACAGACCTCAACTTCCTGCCAAGTCCTCTCGAACTTGCCTTCCTCCATCAGATGCCCAAACTCACTCACGACTCTTGCTCTCTCCTGCTCCCCACTCCCCAAGTCTTGTTCATCGCTCCTGAATCCCCCTCAGGCCTTTCTGTCCTCACTGCCAAAGCCTTGGTCCAGGCTGCCATCCTCTCTCCCTGGACCCTGCACCAGCCTCCCCACTGGTCTCCTGGCCCTGTCTTACCCGGAACCAGCGTCCTTCACACAGCAGCCAGGATGATCTTTCTAAAGTGGCCCTGTCACTCTTCCTCTTCAGGGGGGTCCCCTCTCCCCTGTCTTCACCTGTCAAGAGCCTCTCCAGTTGTCAAAGTCCAAAATCAAATGCTGCCTCCTCCCTGAAGCCTTTGCATTCATTCCGCCAATATTTATCAAGCACCTAAAATGTGCCAAGCACTGTGCTAGGAATGGAGGATAGAGAAGTGGATCAGACACTGCCATCTACAGACGGGTCTGAGAGATGGGCAATTAAGGAATGCCAGTGCAGTTAAAGCCCTTCCGATGGCTGTTAACTCCCCTAGACTGTGAGTCCTGGAGGGCCAGGCTCCTTTTGGGGTCATTGCTTGGTTTCAGAGCCCAGTCCAGGGCCTGGCAGGGAGGAAGAGGCAGTGACTGTTGACGAATGAATGAATGAGCAACTGAATGAATGAATGAAAGGCCAGGCCAAGCTCCTCCCTTTCTCATTTGCCCTCCAAGCCTCCAATTTAGCTGGTAACCAGGTATGTGGGATTCAGTTAGAACTAGATGGCAGACTTGGGGCTAAATGATAAAGAATCAGCAAAAGTTTGTGTTCTTTACAGAACCAAGTTTTGTGAAACCACAATACCTATTTCCTATATTGGCATCCATTTGACAATTACTTTTTTCGAAAATCAACATTATTTCCGGGGCTGACCCCCTGGCCGAGTGGTTAAGTCCGCGCACTCCGTTGCAGGCGGCCCAGTGTTTCGTTGGTTCGAATCCTGGGTGCGGACATGGCACTGCTCATCAAACCATGCTGAGGCGACGTCCCACATGCCACAACTAGAAGGACCCCCAACGAAGAATATACAACTATGTACTGGGGGGCTTTGGGGAGAAAAAGGAACAAAAGAAAATTTTTCCTTACCAAGACTTAGATTCAGGAAATTTAACCTGTCATGGAACAGTAGTTATTTGTTAAGTCACCAGAGAAGCTATGTGATGTCAAAAGATTAAAAGCGTAATAAGAAACATTATTACCAAGGTGACGAAAGAAGTAAACTCTGCAATAGCACAGATTGCAGCCAGAATACCAGGGTTTTAATCCCACTCTGCATTTACTAGCTGTGTGTCCTTGAGCAAGTTGCTTAACCTCCCTGTGCCTCGCTTTTCACATCTGTAAAATGACGAAAGCATTAGAATCTGCCCCATATGGTTGTTTCTGGGAATTCAACGAGTTCATATTTTGAAGTGCTTAGAATAGCGCCTGTCACGTAGTTGGCTCTCCTAGTTACCTATTACTACGAATGCTAAAACAGGCTATCCCATGGGCTGGATGAGCTGTGGGAGGCCTGGTGGGGAGGGCCCCTCCCAACCATGGCCCTTAAGTTTGCCACCCTTAAGGAGGCAGGACAAGGGAGTTCAAATCCGGGACCTGCTTTCATGACCTCTAGAGGTTCCTGCCTACTCTGTCTTCCATTTCTCCAGCTCCCAGGCCCTTTTGTCCCTGACTTAGGCTTCTACACTCAGGAAGCTGGTGCTGCTATTTTAGCCAAGTCTGTGGCGACACCTAATGATAATATGGGGAAATGCCTAACGTTCTTACTAAACTTATCAAACTATTAGTGCTACAAACAATAATGGTATATTAAGCTCCTCCTCTGTGCCAGACACTCAGTGTTACATGAACTGTCTTAGTTAATTTTCAGTGTAATCCTATAAAGAATCTAGATTGTTCTTATCCTTATTTTACAGAAGAGGAAAGGAAGATTCAGGAAGATGAAGTTAGTGGCCTATGGCTACACAGCTATAGGTGACGGACCTGGGTTTGAATCCAGGCCACATGGAACCTGAAGTCTGCATTGTTGTTGTTGTTTTTCTTAAGTATAAGTTAATATTTATAGGAAGTTCTGGATTTGTGTTTTTTTTTTTTTTTTTTTTTTGGCAGGGAAAGATTCACCCTGAGCTAACATCTGTTGCCAACCTTCCTCTTTTTTTCCCCTCCCCAAAGCCCCAGTGCATGGTTGCATATCCTAGTTACAAGTCATTCTGGTTCTTCTGTGTGAGCCGCCACCACAGCATGGCTGCTGACAGACAAGCGGTGTGGTCCTTCACCCGGGAACCAAACCCGGGCCACCAAAGCGGTGAGAGAGCTGAACTTTAACCACTAGGCCATCAGGGCTGGCTCTGAAATCTTCACTTTTAACACCTCTGTGCCAGGCCCCCCGATGAATACTGGGAAAACATAAAAAATCATATTCCTGCCTCATACAGAATGTAACCATAAGAGATAGCTATTTTAGAGGGAATAATTAATACTTAGGCTCCCATGCTTGGATAAGCTATAAAATGTCTCCATAATATCCCTTGGAGAATTTATGACCTAGAGAGCTTTTCCTTCCCAAGGGGCCAAGTCCATCCCAGAAGATTATGGAATCTGGCCAGGGCTAGCTAGAAGCCTAGATTCCAGAATCCCAGCTGTCATTCATTCATTCATCCCTATTGCAAACACTTACTGAGTACCTGGTATAAGCCAGGCATTGTGCTGGGCTCTAGGGAGACAGCTGTGAGCAAGAAAGAGAGTCCCCGCCTTCATGGAGCTCACAGTCTGATGGCAGAGGAACCGGGGACAGAGGAAGATTACAAGTGTGTTGCTGTCTGATGGAGAAGAATCATAAACAGGAGGACCTAAGTTAGCCGGGGGGTGGCCAAGGAAGACTTCCTGAAGGTGGTAACATTTGACCTGAAACATTTCACCTGAAGCCTGAGGGTGAGGAAGGAGTTTTCTGGATCGTGAATATGGGCGACAACATTATAGGCATTATAGAGAATAGAATTTGAGACAGCCCAGAAGTGAGAGATTAGGGCTGTTCCAGAGACCACAAGCTGGTCAGTGTGGCTGGCTGTCTGAGGGTAAGAAGTGAGTGACCTGCATCATGGTCATATCACACAGGGTCTTACAGGCCAAGGAGAAGGTTTGGATTTTATCTTAAGACAATGGAGAGCCATTGGAAGGCTTTAAGAAGAAGATTTGCCTTTTTAAAAGATCACTCCAGCTGAAGTTGATGGATTGGAGAGCAGGAGAGGAAGTGGGGACATGGTGGGGAGGTCAGGCAAGTGTGTGGGCGGTGGTGGCTTGGTGGAAGGTGGAGGCAGGAGTGGTGTAGGAACGTGGGCTAGAATGTGATGTATTTTGGAGGCTGGACTGTCGGGACTTGCTGATTGCTTAAATGTAAGGGGTAAGGAAGGGAATCAAGGATGATTCTTGGGATTCTGGCTTGAAAAATGGATGGATTTACTGAAATGGGTAAGGCCGAGGGAAGAGCAGACGTGGGGAGACTCTCGAGTTCAGATCTGCCCCACAGGGTGGAGATTCTTCTCTGTTCTGTTTGGTTTAGATGATGCTGGGAGATTACACCTGACACAGGGGTGGGAGGAGGTCATGGGTGCCAGAAGTGTTGCTGAGAGAGACCGCTGGGCTCTGCTGCCCTGGCGGGGTGTGGAATAGGGCCAATGACTCATTCTGAAGAATCAACAGAAGGAAACAAGGAAGTCAGGTTCCTTTTCGTTACTGAGTTGCACAAGAGGATACTCTCTTGACTTGTCCTTGGAGAGGACAGATGGACCCACATATACATTAGCCCAAGAACTTCTTTCTGGCCAATGAGTCTATTGAGGTGGGTATTTATTTGAGAGACTCAGGTTGATGTGACCCTGAGAAAAGGCTACAGACTGTGGCCATTCCTGCCTAAAATATAAAGTGTATATTCCTTTGGTGGAAAGCAGTGGAATTTCAGCTAATTTAAGTAAAAAGGAAAGGTATCAGCAGAATCCTGGGGTTCACAGAATTGTGAGACAGTTAGAGAAGGAAGCTTGGAAAGTACGGAAACCCAGGAGGCTCCCTTCCTGCCCCAGGGCCTTTGCACATGCTGTTCCCTCTGCTGGAATACCTCACCTGCCCTTCTTCACCTGGCTGACTCAAAACCATTCTTAAGGTCTTAGTTTTACTGTTGCTTCTTTGGAAGCTCTCCCTGGTTTTTCAGATGAGGTCAGGTACCTCTGATAGGTGCTGTCCCAGTACCCTGTGCTTTTCCTTTGTAGCCCTTAAAGTAATTGTGACTAAATAATTATTCATTTGGTTAGCATCTGTCTTCCTGAGTAGACTGTGAGCTCCATGACGGCAAGGACTAAGTCTGTCTTGGTCCCAGTTGTACTTCCAGAACTTAGGACAGGGGATGGTAGACGAGGTTATGCTGTAGAGACAAACCAGTCCCAAACCTCAGTGGCTGATGACCACAGATGTTTATTTCTCGTTCATGCTGTGCATCCATTGCAGCTCCACTGTGGCTCTGCTCTGTATTGCTTCATGGTGGGACCCAGTCAGATGGAGCAGCCTCAGTTCGGCAGGGGCCAAGTCTGACTCAGTAGCAGGGTAGATGATACAGAAGACCGGATCAGCAAACTGGATGAAAGACTAGAGGAAATCACCCAGGCTGAACAGATAAAAGAAAAAAGAATTAAAATGAATGAGAATAGCCTAAGGGACCTCTGGGACAACATCAAGCACACTAACATTCATATTATAGGTATCCCAGAAGGACAAGAGAGGGATAAAAGGGTAGAGAATCTATTTGAAGAAATAATAGCTGAAAATTTTCCTCACCTAAGGAAGGAAACAGACATCCAGGTAAAGGAAGCACAGAGAGCACCAAATAAGATAAACCCAAAGAGGTACACACCAAGACACATTATAATTAAAATGTCAAGAATTAAAGATAAAGAGGGAGAATCTTAAAAGCAGCAAGACAAAGCCAACAAGTTACATACAAAGGGAAACCCATAAGGCTATCAGCTGACTTCTCAGCAGAAACTTTACAGACTAGAAGGGAGGGGCACAATATAGTTAAAGCACTGAAAGGAAAAACCTACAGCCAAGAATACTCTACCCGCAAGTTTATCATTCAGAATGGAAGGAAAGATAAAGAATTTCCTAGACAAGCAAAAACCAAAGGAGTTTATTACCAAGAAACCAATCTTACAAGAGATGCTCCAGGGACTTATTTAAGTGGGAAAGAGAAGACCACAAATAGGAATAAGAAAATTGTATATTTAAAAAGGCAATAAAATCACTGGTAAAGGCAAAAATACAGTAAAGGTAGCAGATCAACCACCTATGAAGATAATATGAAGGTCAAAAGACAAAAGTACTAAAATTACCCATTTCAATAATAAGAGGGTAACAGATACACACACACACAAAGAGAGGTTAGATATGATATCAAAAACACAAAATGTGGGAGAAGGTGAATAAAAGAGTAGAGCTTTTAGAGAGAGGTCAAACTAAAGAGACCATTATATATGAACCTCATGGTAACCACAAACCAGGAAACTATAATAAATACACAAAAAATTAAGAGAAAGAAACCCAAACATAATACTAAAGAAAGCCATCAAGCCAGAAGGGGAGAGAGCAAGAGAAGAAGAAAGGAACAGAGAAGAACTAAAACACTCAGAAAAAAAGTAACAAAATGGCAATAAGTACATACTTATCAATAGCTACTTTAAATGTCAGTGGACTAAATGCTCCAATCAAAAGGCATAGGGTGGCCAGCTGGATAAAAAAAATAAGACCCATGTATATGCTGCATACAAGAGACACTCTTCAGACCTAATGACACTCACAAACTGAAAGTGAAAGGGTGGAAAAAGATACTCCATGCAAATGGCAAAGAAAAGAAAGTTGGGGTAGCAATACTTATATCAGACAAAATAGACTTTAAAACAAAAACTGTAACAGGAGACAAAGAGGGGCCGGCCCTGTGGCCAAGTGGTTAAGTTCACGTGCTCCGCTTCAGCGGCCCAGGGTGTCACCAGTTTGGATGCTGGGCGCAGACATGGCATCGCTCATCAGGCCATGCTGAGGCAGCATCCCACTAGCACAACCAGAGGCAGTCACAAGTAGAATATACAACTATGTACTGGGGGGGCTTTGGGAAAAGAAGAAGAAAAGAAAAGAAAAAAAAGAAGATTGGCAACAGATATTAGGTCAGGTGCCAATCTTAAAAAAAAAAAAAAAAGGACAAAGAAGGGCACTACCTAATGATAAAGGGAGCAATCCAACAAGAGGATATAACACTTGTAAATATTTATGCGCCCGACATAGGAGCACCTAAATATATAAAGCAATTATTAGCAGACCTAAAAGGAGAAATAGACAGTAACACAGTAACTGTCGTGGACTTTAACACTCCGCTTACACCAATGGATAGATCATCCAAACAGAAGATCAGTGAGGAAACATTGGCTGCAAGTGACACATTAAACCAGATGGACTTAGTAGATATATACAGAACGTTCCATCCAAAAACCACAGAATACACATTCTTTTCAAATGCACGTGGAACATTCTCCAGGATTGATCACATATTAGGCCACAAAACCAGTCTCAAAAATTTAAGAAGATTGAAATAATACCAAGCATCTTTTCTGACTACAAATGTATGAAACTAGAAATCAACTACAGGAAGAAAGTCAGAAAAGCCACAAATATGGGGAGAGTAAACAAAATGCTCTTGAACAACAATTGGGTCAATGGAGAAATCAAAGAAGAAATTAAAAAATACCTGGAGACAAATGAAAATGAAAATACAACATGCCAAAATTTATGGGGTACAGCAAAAGCAGTTCTAAGATGGACGTTTATAGCAACACAGGCCTACCTCAACAAACAAGAAAAATCTCAAACAATCTAAAAGTGCACCTAAAGGAACTGGAAAAGAAGAACAAAGCCAAAATCAGCAGAAGGAAGGAAATAATAAAAATCAGAGCAGAAATAAATGAAATAGAGACTAAAACGTTAATAGAAAAAAAATCAATGAAACTGAGAGCTGGTTCTTTGAAAAGATAAACAACATTGACAAAACTTTAGCTAGACTCACCAATAAAAACAGAAGGTTCAAATAAATAAAATCAGAAATGAAAGAGGAGAAATTACAGTGGACACTTCAGAAATACAGAAGATTATAAGAGAATACTATGAAAAGCTATACACCAACAAATTGGATAATCTGGAAGAAATGGATAAATTCTTAGAGTCATACAACCTTCCAAACCTGAGTCAAGAAGAAATAGAGAATTTGAATAGACCAATCACCAGTAAGGAGATCGACTAGTAATCAAAAACCTCACAAAAAATAAAAGTCCAGGACCAGACAGCTTCCCTGGTGAATTCCAAGAAACATTGAAAGAAGACTTAATACCTTTCCTTCTCAAACTCTTCCAAAAAATTCAAGAGGAGGGGAAGCTTCCTAACTCCTTTTATGAAGCCAACATTACCCTGATACCAAAACCAAACAAGGACAACACAAAAAAAGAAAATTACAGGCCAATATCACTGATGAACGTTGGTGCAAAAATCCTCAAAAATACTAGCAAATTCAACACAACAATATGTTAAAAAGATCATACACCGTGATCAAGTGGGATTTATTTCAGGGATGCAGGGATGGTTCAACATCCACAGATTAGTCAACATAATACACCACGCTAACAAAAGAAGAGTAAAAATCACAGGATCATCTCAATAGATGCAGAGAAAGCATTTGACAGATACAGCATCCATTTATGATAAAAACTCTGAATAAAATGGGTATAGAAGGAAAGCACTTCAACATAATAAAGGCCATATATGACAAACCCATAGCTAATATCATTCTCAATGGAGAAAAACTGAAAGCTATCCCTCTCAGACCAGAAACCAGACAATGATGCCCACTTTCAGCACTCTTATTTAACATAATGTTAGAACTCCTAGGCAGAGCAATCAGGCAAGAAAAAGAAATAAAAGGGATCCAAATTGGAAAGGAAAAAGTGAAACTGTCCTATTTGCAGATGACATGATTTTATATATAGAAAACCCTAAAGAATCCACAAAAAAACTTTGAGAGATAACGAATACAGTAAAGTTGCAGGATACAAAATCAACATACAAAAATTAGTTGTGTTTCTGTACACTAACATTGAAGTAGCAGCAGAAGAAATTAAGAATATAATCCTGTTTACAATTGCAACAAAAAGAATAAAATACCTAGGAATAAATTTAACCAAAGAGGTGAAAGATCTGTGCACTGAAAACTATAAAACGTTGTTGAAAGAAATTGAAGAAGACATAAAGAATGGAAAGATAGTCCATGCTCTTGGATTGGAAGAATTAATGTAGTTAATATGTCCATACTTCCTAAGGCAATCTACAGAGTCAATGCAATCCTTATTAAAGTTCCAACAACGGTTTTCACAGGAATACAACAAAGAATCCTAAAATTTATATGGGACAACAAAAGACCCCAAGTAGCTAAAGGAACCCTGAGAAAAAAAGAACAAATCTGGAGGTATCATACTCCTTTATTTCAAAATATACTGCAAAGCGATAGTAACCAAAACAGCATGATATTGGCGCAAAAGCAGACACAGAGATGAATGGAACAGAATCGAGAGCCCAGAAACCCACACATCTATGGACAGCTAATTTTCAACAAGGGAGCCAAGAACATACAATGGAAAAAAGACAGTCTCTTCAATAAATAGTGTTGGGAAAACTGGACAGTCACATGCAAAAGAATGAAATTAGACCATTATCTTAGACCATACACAAAAAGTAACTCAAAATGGATTGAAGACTTGAATGTAAGACCTGAAACCATGAAATTTGTAGAAGAAAACACAGGCAGTATGCTCTTTGACATTGGTCTTAGCAGCAAATTTTCGAGTACCATGTCTGATTGGGCAAGGGAAACAATAGAAAAAATAAACAAATGGGACTACGTCAAACTAAAAAGCTTCTGCATAGCAAAGGAAACCATCAACAAAACAGAAAGACAACGTACCAATTGGGAGAAGGTATTTGCAAACCATATATCTGATGAGGGGTTAATATCCAAAATATATAAAGAACTCATACATCTCAACAACAAAAAAACTATCAACCCAATTAAAAAACAGGCAAAAGACATGAACAGACATTTCTCCAAAGAAGATATACACGTGGCCAACAGGCACATGAAAAGATGTTCAACATCATTAACTATCAGGGAAATGCAAATCAAAACTACAATGAGGGGCAGGCCCCGTGGCCGAGTGGTGAAGTTCGCACTCTCTGCTTTGGTGGCCGGTGGTTTCACCCGTTCAGATCCTGGGTGTGGACCTAGCACCGCTCATCAAGCCATACTGAGGCAGCATCCCACATGGCAGAACTAGAAGGACCTACAACTAGAATATATAGCTATGTACTGGGGGGCTTTGGGGGGAAGAAGAAAAGAAAACAACAACAAAAGATTGGCAACAGTGTTAGCTCAGGGCCAATATTTTTTTTAAAAAAAAGCAAAAAAATACAACCACGATGAGATATCACCTCACTCCTGTCAGAATGGCTGTAATTAACAAGACAGGAAACAACAAGTGTTGGAGCTGTGGATAAAAGGGAACTCTCATACACTGCTGGTGAGGGTGCAAACTGGTGCAGCCACTATGGAAATCAGTATGGAGTATCCTCAGAAAATTAAGAATAGAACTACTATACAATCTAGCTATTCCACTGCTGAGAATTTATCCAAAGAACATGAAAACACTAATGTGTAAAGACACATGCACCCATATGTTCACTGCAGCATTATTCACAATAGCCAAGACTTGGAAGCAACCTAGGTGCCCATCAAGGGATGGATGGATAAAGAAGATATGGCATATATACACAATGGAATGCTATTCAACCATAAGAAACGAGGAAATCCGGCCATTTGTGACAACATGGATGGACCTCGAGGGTGTTATGTTAAGCGAAATAAGTCAGAGGGAGAAAGTTAAACACTGTATGATCTCACTCATAAGTAGAAGATAAAAACAACAACAAACAAACACATAGAGACAGGTTGGACTGGTGGTTACGGGGGGAGAGAGGGAGGGAGGAGGGCAAAAGGGTAACTGGGCACACGTGTGGTGACGGATTGTAATTAGTCTCTGGGTGGTGAACATGATGTAATCTACACAGGAATTAAAATATAGTGATGTACACCTGAAATTTATATAATGTTATAAACCAATGTTACTACCATAATTTTTTTTTAATTTAGCATAGAGCTGGCACATGGTAAATACTTGCTAAATGCTAGCTTAGAAAACTAGTAGAGGAAAGACCTCAGTAAGATGGTAGAATAGGGGTCCTCCACTTGTCTCCCCCTCAGCGACAGTAATTTGGCAGCTATCTATGGACAAAAGTGCCTTTTTTGGGAGCTTTGGGATCCAGGTAGGAGATTGTGAAACCCCAATAATGGCAAATTGTTAAAATACTGCTCTCTCATTAGATATGAGCAGGACAGCTGCTGAAGGGAGAAATCCTCAAGAAGAATTCTGCCTACAGGTCACTTCATAAGAGTCTTAAGTTCCCTTTCTTTCAAGACACCCAAATTGGAAATTGTAGACTGCAGATAATGAACTAGAATTCTGATCAGTGGACTCCTCAAAGAAAAGGCCTTGGACCTGTATAAAAGATTGGAGAGTGAATAAGTTTCTATGTTCTAAGTTAAAGTAAAATACTGAAGCTTTATATGTAACATTTTAAGCCTTTTGTTTAATTAACATACTAAGCTGCAGCCCATATAACACCTTTGTGTAAATCAGAAAAAGTGGAAGGGTAGATTCAGCTCCACGGCAAAGGGAGCAAGGGCTAGATTTCCATCTCTCCTTGGCTAAGTGCTCTTGTGCAGTATACAACCTGCTCGACAGTTAATGGCATCCCAGAAACTAATCTCCAGTCCCAAGCACAAACAAGTAAGAGGGCTGTGGGTGGTTGCATCACCCTCCAAGTCTGAGGGGCACCTCACACCCAAAAGAAAGGTCCCTAACAGAATGCCATCTCCCCCATCCTCCCTGGGCCTCACTCTAATTCCTTGACCTCCTCTTTCCATCTGTCCGCTTCCTACTAATGGGGCTGGAGATTGTGGAAAGAGGCTGGAGGGGATCTCAAGGATTATCAGGGTTATATTCAGGGAGAAAGTGATTTTCCAGGCAGAGAAATGGCTAATAACACCCTACCTGCCCCCAACGTGCTACTTTTATCTCCATTTCAGGGTTCTCGGAAGTAAGTGGGAGGGCATTCTACGTCATGCAGGGAAGGAGGTCTGGAGAATGAGGAGAAACAAGATCAGGGGCAGTGATGGCCTCTTTTTTGATCATTAGTGTCCTCCCACACACACCCATGGCCCCCAGGGGGACTGCAGACTAGCATGGATCCTGAGGTCCGGCCCAGGAGGCCAGAGTGGCTCTAAGTCCTGGAGTGCTGAGTGGACCAGCCCACAGCCAAGGCTCGGGGCAAGCTAGGACCTCCAACCTCCCTGACTCGGAATCAGCTCCCACTGCATGGACCCAGCAGACTGCGGCAGCTCCAAGGACATCTCTAGGGTCCCTCAGAGCGTTCTAGTCCTACCTCCAACACCCAGGCACTAGTGAACTCAGGCCAGTTGCTCTATCTCTGAGCCCCAAGTGCCCCAGCTGTATGGGGTGATCATAGCACTTCCCTCTTGATATGGTTGTGGTGCTTCAATGTGTTTATGCAGATAGAGCAATTGGCACAGCGCACGGCACACAGTAACTAATCAGGAAGCAGCAGCTGCCCTTACAACCTCTGGGCTCCCACACAGCCCCTTGTGCCCTAGGAGGGAGAATGCCAATCCCACAGTCTGTCAATCACAAGACAAATGCCAAAAACCTTTTTGTGGTCTCAACGATCTGGTTATAAACTCAGCTGAAGAACTCGCTGAAAGTATTTCATGCAAGATGAAGAGACACTTAAAGATTGAATTAAAAGATCATCGTGAGTATTTTCCTGAACTGGAAAGCAGCTGTGAGTGGATAAGAACCCTTTTCCCATCACTTTGCAGACGTCGATAAATAACTTGACACACTCAGTGGAAGGACAGATTCTAGAGACTGCTTCAGATGGCTTCCAGAAACACAAGTTTGTTGTACAAATGTCATGACTTCATTTTGGTAAGGAATTAATTCTCAGTGTTCAACCCTATCAGAGAAGGGGTTAATACCACTTTTCTGAACTCCAGATGTTCAACTGTCTACTGGATGCTGTCATTTAGATGTCCAATAGGCACCTCAAACTCAGAGTGTCCAAAACAGAAATCCTGATCCTTCCGCCACCCCAACCTGCTCTCCCTGCAGCCTTTTCCATCTCAGCTGATGGCGATGCCATCCTCCCATTTCCTCAGGCCCAAAGCCTTAGAGTCATCTTTGACTCTTTGTCTACACCTGGTCAATCTCTGTGACTCTACCTTTGAAATATCTCCAGAATCTAATAACTTCTCACTATTTCTGCCGCTAATGTCCTGATCCAAGGTACCATCATTTCTCCCCTGCATTATTGCAAATGCCTCCTTACCGGCTTCTTTATTCCAGGCTTGCTCCACTGTCGTCATCACCCAACAGCCAGAGTGATTTTGTTAAAAATAAGTCAGATCATGTCAATACTCTCCTCAAAATCCTCAATGTCCCTTTATTTCTCCTAGAGTTAAATCCTCAATCCTATAAGACGCTCCATGAGTTGCCTCCTTGCTCCCCCTCTGACGTCACCTCCACAGCACTCTAGCCTCGTTGTTCCTTGGAGCTTCCAGACATGCCTCACCCCTTACTACTTTACACTGGCTGTTCTCTCTGCTGGAATGACCGTCCCTCAGAGATTTTCATGGCTGCCTCCCTCGCATCTTGTACATCTTTACTCAAGTGTGCCCTATTGAGCAAGGCTGAACCTGGCCGTCTGTCTGAAACTGCAGCACACCCCACACTCAGATCCTTCTAACCACGCTCTGCTTTTTCCCAATAGCCCTTACCACCTTGTAACATATGTAATTCATTTATTTAGTATGTTTGTTGTTTTTTATCTTTCTCCCCCTCTATAATGTAACTTTCATGTGGGCAGGGATGTTTGCCTGTTTCATCCACTGATGTAACCCTCTTTTCTAGCACAATGCCAGGTGAAATAGTAAATATTTGTTGAATGAATGAATCTGAGGACTTTCTGAGTGTATATATACATGTGAAGAGGGATTCTGACTGCTGGATTTATAATAATCTGAAAACGAGAATCATCTACTTAACTTTGTTGTTTAGAACTTCATCTTCATCCAAAACTAAGTGGCATTGAAGTGAAGGGCTTGTTCTGATTGATCCTAAATACTCCTTTCTCTTTACTAAGGAGCATATACACTAACATGCTATATGCTTAAATTTTTAAAAGTAAAGTAAGTTGCTCAAAAGAAATAAAACTGTAAAATTCACAAATTTGTGGAAATTAACACATTCTTTTTTTTTTGTGAGGAAGATTAGCCCTGAGCTAACATCTGCTGCCAATCCTCCTCTTTTTGCTGAGGAAGACTGGTCCTGAGCTAACATCTGTGCCCATCTTCCTCTACTTTATATATGGGATGTCTACCACAGCATGGCGTGCCAAGTGGTGCCACCTCCACACCCGGGATCCAAACCGGTGAACCCTGGGCCGCCAAAGCAGAATGTGTGCACTTAACTGCTATGGCACCGGGCCAGCCCCTACAATACATTCTTAAACAACCAATGATCAAAGAAGAAATCACAAAGGAAATTAGAAAATACTTAGAGATGAATGAAAATGAAAACACAACATAACAAAACTTATGAGATACAGCAAAAGTAATGTTAAGGGGGATATTTATAGCTATAAATACTTATATTAAAAAACAGGAAAGAAATCAACAACGTGGCTTTACAACTCAAGGAACTAGAAAAAGAAGAACAAACTAAACCTAAAGCTAGCAGAAGGAAGGAAATAATGAAGATTAGAGAAGAGATAAATGAAATAGAAAATAGAAAAATGAGAGAAAAATCAATGAAGCCAAAATTGGTTCTCTGAAAAGATTAACAAAATGACAAACCTTTACCTAGATGGACTAAGAAAAAGAAAGAAGATTCAAACTACTAAAATCAGAAATGTAGGGGCTGGCCCCGTGGCCGAGTGGTTAAGTTCGCGTGCTCTGCTTCAGTGGCCCAAGGTTTCGCCGGTTCAGATCCCAGGCGCAGACATGGCACCACTTGTCAGGCCATGTTGAGGCAGCGTCCCACATAGCACAACCAGAGGCACTCACAGCTACAATATACAACTATGTACTGGGGGGCTTTGGGGAGAAGAAAAAATATATATTGGCAACAGTTGTTAGCTCAGGTGCCAATCTTCAGAAAAAAGTAAAAATAAAAAAAAGAAATGAAAGTGGGGGCATTAGTACCAATTCTAGAGAAATAAAAAAGATTATAAGAAAGTACTGTGAACAATTTACACCAAAAAATTGGGTAGCTTAGATGAAATGACAAATTCCCTGAAACACGAAACCTTCCAAGGCTAAATCACGAAGAAATACAAAATCTGAATAGACATGGCACCACTTGGCAGGCCATGCTGTGGCAGGCGTCCTATATATAAAGTGGAGGAAGATGGGCATGGATGTTAGCTCAGGGCCAGTCTTCCTCAGCAAAAAGAGGAGGATTGGCAGCAGATGTTAGCTCAGGGCTAATCTTCCTCAAAAAAAAAAAAAAATCTGAATAGATCTGTAGCTAGTAAGGAGATTGAATCAGTAATCAAAAATCTCCCAACAGGGGCCAGCCCTGTGGCTGAGTGGTTAAGTTCATGCACTGTGCATTGGCAGTCCAGGGGTTCGCCAGCTTGAATCCTGGGCACAGACATGGCACCACTCATCAGGTTGTGTTGAGGCAGTGTCCCATATAGCACAACCAGAGGCACTCACAAAGTAGAATATACAACTATGTACCAGGGGGCTTTGGGGAGGAGGGGGAGGGGGAGGGGGTGGGGGAGGGGGAGGAGGAGGAGAAGGAGAAGGAGAAGGAGAAGAAGAAGAAGGATTGGCAACAGATGTTAGCGCAGGTGCCAATATTTAAAAAAAAAATCTGGGGCTGGCCCTGTGGCCGAGTGGTTAAGTTTGCGTGCTCCACTGCAGTGGCCCAAGGTTTTGTCAGTTTGGATCCTGGGTGTGGACGTGGCACCACTCATCAAGCCACGCAGGGGCAACATCCCACATGCCACAACTAGAAGGACCTGCAACTAAAAATACACAGCTATGTACTAGGGGACTTTGGGGAGAAAAAGGGAAAAAAAAATCTCCCAACAAAGAAAAGCCTTGGGCCTGATGGCTTCGCTGACGAATTCTACCAAACATTTAGAGAACTAATACCAATCCTCACACTTTTCCAGAAAATTGAAGAGGAGGGAACCCTCTGAGTTCAGCATTGTTCTGATATTAAAGCCAGATGAAGAGAGTACAAAAAAAAAAAGAATACTACAGACCAATATCCTTTATGAACATTGATGCAGAAAACCTCAACAAAATACTAGCAAACCAAGTTCAGCAGCATATTAAAATGATCATACACCATGACCAAGCGGGACTTATTCTTGGGATGCAAGGATGGTTCAACATACAAAAATTGATCAGCATAATACACCACATTAATAAAATGAAGGAAAAAAAATGATCATCTCAATTGATGCAGAAAAAGCACTTGACGAAAAGGCACTCAACAAACTAGGAATAGAAGAAAACCACTTCAACATAATAAAAGCTCTATATGAAAAATCCACAGCAAACATCACACTCAGTGGTGAAAGACTGAAAGCTTTTTCCCTGAGATCAGAAACATGGCAAGGATGTCTGCTTTGCCATGTCTATTCAACACAGTGCTGGAAGCTCTACCCAGAGCAATTAGGCAAGAAAGAGAAATAAAAGGCATCCAAATTGGAAAGGAAAAAAGTAAAATTATCTTTGTTTGTAGATGTTATGATCTTATATGTAGAAAACCCTAAAGATTCCACAAAAAAACTCCCTGTTAGAACTAATAAATGAATTCAGCAAAGTAGCAGGACACAAAGTCAACACACATAAATCAGTTGCATTTCTATACACAATGACAATCTGAAAAGGAAATTACAAAAACAATTCCTTTTACAATAGCATCAGAGGGAATGAATTACTTATGTGTATTTTACCATAATAAAATGTTTTTTAAGTAAGTTGTATAATAAATAAATTCTTATACACTAGCAAGTCATTGGAAATGAATTTTTTAAAATTCAATTTAAATAGCACTATAAACCATAAAATCTTTAGAAATTGGAAAGGGAAAAACACTCTACTCCCACTAGTGCACACAACACTTCACTCTGACCCCAGAAGTATGGGTTTTCCTACACATCAAGCAATTCTCCCATTCTCTGTGGGTACCAGCTGGGTGGCCTACAATACCACTTACAGTCTCTCCAATGAATATAAAATACTAAGGTACAAACAACATGTATAGGATCTGTATGCTTGAAATTATAAAATGCTGTTGAAAGAAATCAAAGAAGAGCTAAATAAATGGAGAGACATATTGTGTTCATGGCTTAAAAGAGTCAACATAGTAAAGATGTCAGTTCTTCTCAAATTGATATATTGGTTTAACACAATTCCTGTCAAAATCCCAGAAAGGTTTTTGTAGACATAGATAAAGTTATTCTAAAATTTATGTAGAAAGGCACAAACCCTAGAATAGTAAAATAATCATGAATCAGAAGAATAAAGTGGAAGGAATTATTCCACCTGATAGTAAGGCTTACTATATAGCTACAGAAATTGAGACTGTGTGGTACTGGCAAAGGGGTAAATACATAGATCAATGGAACAGAGTAGAGAACTCAAAAGTAGACCTACACAAATATGCCTAACTGATTTTGGGGAAAGATGCAAAAGCAATTCAATGAAGAAAAGATAGCCTTTTCAATACAAGGTGCTGGAGAAATTGGACATCCATGGGCAAAAAAGAAAAGCAAACCCAAAAAAACAAACAGCAACCTATATCTCACATATTATACAAAAAATAACTCAAAATGGATCACAGACTTATAGGTAAAACATAAAACTATAAAAATTTTAGAAGGAAAAAAGAGAGAAAATCCTCAGGATTTTAGAGCTAGCAAATTTCTTAGACGTGACAGCAAAAGCACAATCCATAAGGGACTGGCCTGGTGGCGTAGTGGGTAAGTTCACATACTCTGCTTTAGTGGCCCAGGGTTTCTGGGTTCAGATCCCAGGCGTGGACCTACACAGCGCTCATCAAGCCATCCTGTGGCAGCATCCCACATACAAAATAGGGGAAGATTGGCACATATGTTAGCTCAGAGTCAATCTTCCTCAGGGAAAAAAAAGAAGAGCACAATCTTTAAAAGGGAAGACTGACCTCATCATGAATTTGCTCCATGAAAGACCATGTCAAAAGGATAAAAAGGCAAGCTACAGACTGAGAGAAAATGTTTGAGAAGGGACTAGTATCTAGAATACTTCTCAAAACTCAGAAGTGAAGAAATAAACAATTCAATTAGAAATGGGACAAAAGACATGAACAGACATTTCAGTGAAGAGGATATACAGATGGAAGTCAGCACACGGGAAGACGTTGAGCATCGTTAGCTGTTAGGGAAATGCAAATTAAAACCACAATGAGATGTCACTGTCTACCTATCCGAAAGCCTAAAATAAAAAAGAGTGCCAACACCAAGTGCTGGTGAGGACGTGGAGACATTGCTCGTGGGAATGTAAAATGGTACAGCTGCTCTGGCAAACATGTTTGGCAGTTTGTTGAAAAATAAAATATGTAATTACCATATGACCCAACAGTTGCATTCTTGGGTATTTATCCTAAAGAAATAGAAATTTTTGTTCTTTCAAAAAACTATGCACAACAGGTTTATTACTAACACCCCCAAACTGGAAACAGTCCAGATATCCCAACTGGGTTAATGTTAAGCAAACTGTGATACATCCATACCATGGAATACAGCTCAGCAATAAGAACTAACTATGGATAGACGCACCTTGGAGAAATCTCTAGAATTGTGCTGAGTGAAAAAAGCCAATCCCCAAAGGTTACATACTATATGGTTTTATTTTTATAAAATTTTTGAAATGACAAAACTGTAGTCATTGAGAACAGATCAGTGGTTGTCAGGAGTTAAGGACGAGTTGGGAGGGATGGAGAGGTGACAGTGGCTGTGTTTTTAAAAGGACAATGCAAGAGATCCTTGTAATGATGGGACTGTTCTGTGTCTTGACTGTGGCTGTTGATACGCTAACCTACACATGCAATAAAATTGCATAGACCAACACTCACACACACACAAGAGTAAAGCAAAACTAGGACACACACACACACACTCACAAGCAAAGCAAAACTAGGAAACCTGAACAAGATCGATGGATTGTATCCATGTTAATGTCCTGGTTGTGATGTTGTACTAGGGTTTTGCAAGATGTTGTCACTGGGGAAAACTAGGTAAAGGGTACATAGGATCTCTCTGTACTATTTCTTACAATTGCATGTGAATCTGCAATTGTCTCAAAATAAAAAGTTTGATAACTCAGAGGATGACGTCAGCGTCATGGCGGAGTGAGCTCGCCCAGGACTCTCTCCCCTCCAAATTACAACCAAAAGGAGCAACCGCATTCCAACAAAAAAATCCTAATAGCACAGAAATCGTGAGAGACCCACAGCAGCCAAACGACGGCAGGTGGAGAGGCTGGAGCTACCCTCAGAGGGGCTGGAATGGAGTAAGAGAGAACTTTGCTCCCTCCCCTAGAGACTGGGGTTGCTGCCGCAGGCAAGGGAAGGAGCAGGGGAGGGGCCATGTGTCCACCGGATCGTCCAGGACTCCCACTGCCCATGCAGCAGAAACCCTCTAACAGGGGAAAGCTTTTGCCTGGGGGGACCCCATCAAGCCAAGGCCCCAGGAAACCAGAGAGCGAGAGCTGATCAGAATCCAGGTCTGAGCATGAGAGAAAGTGCCCCTCCTCCCTCAACCCATGCTGTGCGCTGCCATGGCAGCTAAAGGCGGAGGGCTCAGAACGCACGGCTCTCGACCCCCATCTAGTGGCGACAGGCTGTAACTGCAACCGAATAATAGCATTATATGCAAAAGCTGCTCCTCTACCATCCAGCAATTTATAAAAGCTCCAGACCAAAAGGAAAACAATAAAAACACAGAAGAATGTCCTGAGGACTTGGAAATAGGTAAACTAAGTGACAATGAATTCAGAATAGCTATCATCAAAAAACTCAATGAGGTAAAGGGAAATATAGAGAAGCAAGTCAATCAGATCTGGAGTTACTCCACAAAAGAGATTGAAACTATAAAGAAGAATCCATCAGAAATACTAGAGATGAAAAATACAACGGATCAGATAAAAGAGAATACGGATTCCCTGAATACCCATGTAGACATCATAGAGGAGAAAATTAGCATAATTGAAGATAGACAGATTGAATGGCTCCAGACAGAGGAAGAAAGAGAACTAAGAATAAAAAAAATGAAGAAAATCTCCGAGAAATACCCGACGCAATGAGAAAATGCAACATAAGAATCATCGGTATTCCTGAGGGCGTGGAAAAGGAAAATGGAGCAGAAAGTGTGCTCAACGACATAATAGCAAAGAACTTCCCAAATCTAGGGATTGAGTGAGAAGTGTGTGTGGAGGAAGCTTTCAGATCTCCTAGATTTGTCAGTGTAAAAAGACCTACGGCAAGGCACATAGTAGTAAAAATGGCAAAAATGAATGACAAAGAAAGAATACTCAGGGCAGCAAGGCAGAAGAAAATAACCTACAAAGGAACCCCTATCAGACTTTCAGCAGATTTCTCTACAGAAACCTTACAAGATAGGAGAGATTGCAGTGACATATTCAAAATTTTAAAGGATAAAAATCTTCAGCCAAGAATACTCTATGTGGCAAAAATATCCTTCAGATGTGAGGGAGAAATTAAATCCTTTCCAGACAAACAAAAGCTAAGGGACTTTGTAGCCACAAGACCTCCACTACAAGAAATCCTCGGGAAGGCCCTCATACCTGAAAAAAGAAAAAAAAGGGAGGAAGGGGTGACAAAACACAAAGTAGGGAGATAGATAGAGTCAGAATAGGATAGCAAATATTCAACTATAGAATTAGGATAAAGGGAAGGAAATCACCAAAGCAAAGACAATCTTATCACTCTAACCACAAACTCACAACACAAGTTGGAATAAGAGATGAAAATAATAACTTAGGAGAGGAGGAGGAAAGGGACTGAATCAGTTTAGGCTAAGGAAGTAAGAGGCCACCAGAAAATGGACTATGTTATGCAGGAGATTCTGAATACAAACTTCAGGGTAGCTACTAAACTAATCTAAAAAACAACAGAGACACAAAACATAAATAAGGAAAAAGCTAAGAAACCAAGCATAAGAAATTGCAGAAGTCAATGGGTAGGCTAAAACACACAGGACGAGAAACAAAGGAAATGCAGGAAAACTGGATAACAAGTGACAGAATGACAGCATTAAGCCCTCATGCATCAATAATCACCCTCAATGTAAATGGAAAGAACTCTCCAATAAAAAGACACAGAGTGGCAAGATGGGTTAAACAACAAGATCCAACAATCTGTTGCCTCCAGGAAACACACCTCAGCTCCAAGGACAAACACAGTCTCAGAGTGAAGGGGTGGAAGACAATACTCCAAGCTAATAGCAAACAAAAGAAAGCAGGTGTTGCAATACTTATATCAGACAAAACAGATTTCAAGATAAGGCAGGTAAGGAGAGACATAGAGGGCCAATATATAATGATCAAAGGGAGACTCCATCAAGAAGAAATAACGCTTATAAATATCTATGCACCCAACATAGGAGCACCACAGTTCATAAAGCAACTATTAACAAACCTAAAAGAACATATCAAAAATAACACAATAATAGTAGGGGACCTCAACACCCCACTCACATCAATGGACAGATCATCCAGACAGAAAATCAACAAGGAAATAGTGGAGCTCAATGAAAAACTAAAACAATTGGACTTAATAGACATATATAGATCACTCCACCCTGAAGGAGCTGAATACACATTCTTCTCAAGTGCACATGGAACATTCTCTAGGATAGACCATATGTTGGGAAACAAGACAAGCCTCTACAAATTTTAAAAAATTGAAATAATAACAAGCATCTTCTCAGATCATAGTGCTAGAAGGCTAGAAATTAATTACAAGAAAAAAGCTGAGAAAGGCACAAAGATGTGGAGACTAAACAATATGCTATTGAACAAGCAATGGATCATTGAAGAAATTAAAGAAGAAATCAAAAAATACCTGGAGACAAATGAAAATGATAACATGCCATACCAACTTACATGGGATACAGCAAAAGCTGTATTAAGAAGAAAATTCATTGCAATACAGGCACTTCTTAACAAACAAGAAAAATCCCAAATAAGCAATCTTAAACTACACCTAACTGAATTAGAGAAAGAAGAACAAACAAAGCGCAAAGTCAGCAGAAGGAGAGAAATAAAGAAAATCACAGCAGAAATAAATGCTATTGAAACAAAAAAGGCAGTAGGAAGGATCAATGAAACAAAGAGCTGGTTCTTTGAGAAGATAAATAAAATCGAGAAACCCCTAGCCAGGCTTACAAGGAAAAAAAGAGAGAAAGCTCAAATAAACAAAATCAGAAGTGAAAGAGGAGAAATAACAACAGACTCCACAGGAATACAACAGATTATAAGAGAATACTACAAAAAACTATATGCCAACAAAATGGATAACCTAGAGGAAATGGATAAATTCTTGGATTCCTGCAATCTCCCAAAGCTTAGTCAAGAAGAAGCAGACAATTTGAACAGATCAATCACAAGGAAAGAGATTGAAACAGCAATCAAAAGCATCCCAAAGAATAAAACCCCAGGACCAGATGGCTTTCCTGGGGAATTCTACCAAACTTTCAGAGAGGATTTAATACCTATCCTTTTCAAGCTATTCCAAAAAATTAGGGAGGATGGAACACTTCTTAACACATTCTATGAGGCCAACATCACGCTGATACCAAAGCCTGACAAGGACACCAAGAAAAAGGCAAATTACAGGCCAATATCGCTGATGAACATAGATGCAAAAATTCTCAACAGAATTTTGGCAACCCGAATTCAGCAACTCATCAAAAGGATCATACATCATGATCAAGTGGGATTCATACCAGGGACACAGGGATGGTTCAACATCTGCAAATCAATCAACGTGATACACCACATCAACAAATTGAGGAGTAAAAACCACATGAGCATCTCAATAGATGCAGAGAAAGCATTTGACAAGATCCAACAGCCATTTATGATAAAAACTCTGAACAAAATGGGCATAGAAGGGAACTACCTCAACATAATAAAGGCCATTTATGACAAACCCACAGCCAACATCATACTCAATGGGCAAAAACTGAGCACCATCCCCCCGAAAACAGGAACAAGACAAGGATGCCCTCTATCACCACTCTTATTTAACATAGTACTGGAGGTCCTGGCCAGAGCAATTAGGCAAGAAAAAGGAATAAAAGGAATCCAAATAGGGAGGGAAGAAGTGAAACTCTTGCTGTTTGCAGATGACATGATCTTATATATAGAAAACCCCGAAGAATCCATGGAAAACTTTTAGAAATAATCAAGAACTACAGCAAAGTTGCAGGGTATAAAATCAATTTACATAAATCAGTAGCATTTCTATACTCTAATAATGAACTAACAGAAAAAGAACTCAAGAACACAATACCATTCACAATTGCAACAAAAAGAATAAAATACCTCGGGGTGAATTTAACTAAGGAAGTGAAAGACCTATACAACGAAAACTACAAGGCTTTTCTGAAAGAAGTGGATGAGGACATAAAGAGATGGAAAGACATTCCATGTACATGGATTGGAAGAATAAATATAGTTAAAATGTCCATTCTACCTAAAGCAATCTACAGATTCAACGCCATCCCAATCAGAATCTCAATGACATTCTTTACAAAAATAGAACAAAGAATCCTAAAATTCATATGGGGCAACAAAAGACCCCGAATTGCTAAAGCAATCCTGAGAAAAAAGAACAAAGCTGGAGGCATCACAATCCCTGACTTCAAAACATACTACAAAGCTACAGTAATCAAAACAGCATAGTACTGGTACAAAAACAGGTGCACAGATCAATGGAACAGAATTGAAAGCCCAGAAATAAAACCACCCATCTGTGGACAGCTAATCTTCGACAAAGGAGCTGAGGGCATACAATGGAGAAAAGAAAGTCTTTTCAACAAATGGTACTGGGAAAACTGGAAAGCCACATGTAAAAGAATGAAAATTGACCATTCTTTTTCACCATTCACCAAAATAAACTCAAAATGGATCAAAGACCTAAAGGTAAGACCTGAAACCATAAGGCTTCTCGAAGAAAATGTAGGCAGTACACTCTTTGACATCAGTATTAAAAGGATCTTTTTGGACACCATGTCTTCTCAGACAAGGGAAACAATAGAAAGAATAAACAAATGGACTTCATCAGACTAAAAAGCTTCTTCAGGGCAAAGGAAAACAGGATTGAAACAAAAAAAACAACTCACTAACTGGGAAAAAATATTTGCAAGTCAAACATCCAACAAAGGGTTAATATCCATACTATATAAAGAACTCACACAACTCAACAACAAAAAATCAAACAACCTGATCAAAAAATGGGCAGGAGACATAAACAGATATTTCTCTCAAGGAGATATACGGATGGCCAATAGGCACATGAAAAGATGTTCATCATCGCTGATCATCAGGGAAATGCAAATCAAAACTACACTAAGATATCGCCTTACACCCATTAGAATGACAAAAATAACCAAAACAAATAGTAACAAATGTTGGAGAGGTTTTGGAGAAAACCCTCCTACACTGTTGGTGGGAATGCAAACTGGTGCAGGCACTATGGAAAACAGTATGGAGAGTCCTCAAAAAATTAAAAATAGACCTGCCATATGATCCAGCCATCCTACTACTGGGTATCTATCCAAAGAACTTGAAATCAGCAATTCCAAAAGTCCCATGCACCCCAATGTTCATTGCAGCATTATTTACAATAGCCAAGACATGGAAGCAACCTAAGTGCCCATTGACAGATGATTGGATAAAGAAGATATGGTATATATACACAATGGAATACTACTCAGCCATAAAAATGAACAAAATTGTCCCATTTGCAACAACATGGGTGGACCTTGAGGGAATTATGTTAAGTGAAATAAGCCAGACAGAGAAGGACAATCTCTGTATGACTCCACTCATATGAGGAATTTAAACATGTGGACAAAGAGAACAGATTAGTGGCTACCAGGGGAAAGGGGGGGTGTGGGGTGGGCACACAGGGTGAAGGGGTGCACCTACAACATGACTGACAATAATGTACAACTGAAATTTCACAAGGTTGTAACCTATCATTAACTCAATAAAAATTAAATTAAAAATAAATAAATAAAAAGTTCAATTAAAAATCAAATCAAATCAGGTAACATTATTTTATTTTCACGATTATTTATTATTGAGATATAAATGAACAAATCTTAGCTATACACATTCAAATAATCACCACCCAAATCAAGATATGGAAAGTTTTCAGCATCCAAGAAAGCTTTCCTGTGTCCCCTCCCCATCTATCCCCACCCCCTCAAGGGGGCAATCACTATTCTGATTTGTATCCTTGTAGACAGGCACGCCTGTTCCAGAATTTTAATGAATGGAATCGTATCATATGCAGCCTTTTGTATCTGACGTTTTTCACTTGGAATAATGTTTTTGAGATGCATCCACGTTATGGAATGTGGCGACAGTGCATTCCTTTGCATTGCTGGGCAGTGTGGCACTATATAGATACAGCACAATTTGTTTGTCTAGTCAGCTGTGGAGGGACAGTTGGGTTCTTTGCAGTTTGGGGCTATTTCAAAGAAAGCTGTGATGAACCTTGTTGTACGAGTCATTTTGTGGACATTTGTTTTCCTCTCTCCTGGGTAAATACCTGGGAGTGGAATGGCCAGGTCATATGGTAAGGGCGTGTTTAACTTTGTCGGAAACTGCCAAAATGTTTTCCAAAGTGGTTGCACCATCTGACTTTCCCGCCTGCCAGGCAGGAGAGCTCCCGTTGCTCCTCATTTTCTCTAACATTGGGTATCGTCAACTTTTCATATTTTAACCATGCTGGTGGGTATGTAGAGGTAATTAATTTGCAAACAAAAAGTATTACATAAGTTAGAATGATAAATAGCACATGGATATACCAAAAATGATCTCAGGGGTCCAGGAGTTCAACAACTTGGGGAGCCCAGCTCCGAGGAATTCCTGTATCACCAACCCTAATTTCCCTCCAACCCATCCCTGGTTGGCTTCTCTTTCCCCCACTACTCTGCTCACTGCACTCCAGGTCCCACCCTCCTCCTGCCCTCCCCACCTCCAACCCTACCCTTGACCATGGCCCTTCCCTGCTCTGAGCCCTCGGGATCAAGCCCCCTCTCTTGGGGCTGGCATCTGAGGCGCCCCTCCTCTGTGCCAGCCTCATTCCCATTGTTGAAGATCTGTCTGGCACTTTGCAGCTTCCAAGAAGCAGGCACACCCTCTCATGGCCACTTCCCACCGTGTCTCCCTGCTCCTCTGAGGCACCCTGGGCTCTGGGCAAACTCACCTCCTTCCTGTTCTCTTAGGACCCTGCCTCTTGGCCTTTGTTCACTCTTTGCCCTCCACCTGGATGCCACACACTCAGCTCCATCTCTTGAAATGCCACCATGCCGTCGAATCCTGTCCCAGACACCATTGCAAACCATTTCCTGTCCCTTCCCAATTCCCTTTAATTCCACAAGCAGTTCTGAGCACCAAATACCTGTCAGGCACTGGGCTAGTCCCTTTGCTCCTTGTGGGCCTGTTCAGTCTTGCATGGACAACTACAACAGCGCCTCTGTGGTCTCGCCCTTCCACTCTGCATGCCCCAGTCTGTTCCCCTCAGGCAAGCCAGCATGATCTTTTAAAAAAGACATCAGGTTCCATCACCCCTCTGCTTAATGCTCTTCAAGCTCCCCCACTGCTTTTAGAAGAGTCTCGTAAGTCCTCACTGCAACCCTCCAGGCAACGTGTCTTAGCCAAAACAGAGCCTGAGACAAGGATCTGGGTGCAAGAAAGTTATGAGGGAGGTGATTGCAGGGAGCACGTGTGGGAACTGAGAAGTGAGACAGAGAGGAGAGAGCCAACAAAGGGCTCTGTGGTGAGTGTGTCACTGCTGTGGGCCACGGGCTCAATCCTGCCGGGGACCCTCTAAGGAACTGTGTGGAGATAACTGTATCTGATTCAGAAAGCCTCCACGGTGGGGCGAGGAATCCAGAGCCCAGACTAGGGTGATGCGAATGAGGTGCCTAGGGTGCCAAAGCTAAGGAGGAGCCACAATGAGGCGCCACTTCACACCCACAGGATGTCTATAACCAGCAAGATGGACAATAACAAGAGTTGGTGAGGATGTGGAGAAATTGGAGCACTCATACACTGCCTGTGGGAATGTAAAATGGTGCAGCTGCTGTGGAAAACCGTCTGGCAGTTCCTCAAAAGGTTAAACATAGAATTACCCAGCAATTCCACTCCTAGATATATACCCAAGAGAAACGAACATACATCTTCCCAAAACTACGTGAATGTTCATAGCAGCATTTTTCATAATAGCCAAATAATAGAAACAACCCAAATGTCCATGAACTGGTGAATGGATAGACAGAATGTGTTCTATCTAGACAATGGAATATTATTCAGCCACAAAAAGAAGTGAAGGACTGACACATGCTACACCAGGGACGAACCTTGAAAACGTTATGCTACGTGACAGCAGCCGGTCACAAAAGGCCACAGAGTGTAGGATTCCAGTTCTATGAAATGACCGCAACAGGCAAATCCAGAGACGGAAAGTAGATGAGTGGTTGCCTAGGGCTGGGGGCGGGGATGGGAGTGGAGACAGGAAGTGACTAACGGGTACAGGGTTTCCTTTGGGGTGATGAAAACCTTCTGGAATTTGATAGTGGTGACGGTTGCCCAATTTCATGAATATACTAAAACCACTGAATTGTACACTTTAAGGGGTGGACCTTATGGTATGTGCGTTATATCTCAATAAAGCTGTTATGAAAACACTGAAGAAGGCCCTCACTCCCAGGTGCTCACACTACACTTGCACAACCCTAAGAGAGAGTGTCTCAAATTTTGTGCCCTGGACACCTCCCTCCTACACCCTCATCCTGGCCCTGGTGGAAGACGGGGTATTTATCCTCTAAATTCTGATCCTCGTTGATCGATCGCTTCTGGGGTTTAACTCTCCTGGCGTGTCCTCTGCATCCAGCTGAGCTCAGTGCTGTGGAAGGTGACTCCCTCAGGCAGAGAGACACGGGATGCCATCAGGGAGGGAGTGTGGGTGCTGATGGCAAAGGCAGTGTCAGCGTCTGCTACACCCTGTGTCATCTGGCCACCGCCATCCCTGTAAACTCATCTCCCTGCTCTCCCCCTCACCACGCTGCTCCAGCCACCCTGGCCCCCACTCTCTTCAAGGAACACACCACTTGCCCACCTCAGGGCCATTGCACAGGCTATTTCCTCTGCCTGGAACACTCTCCCGAGCCTTTCTTCTTGCTGTTTCCTTCCCATCCTTCAGAACTCAGCTCAAATGTCACCTCCTCACAGAGGCCTTTTTCCTGCCCTATCCAAATGGGTTCCCAGTTATTCTCTCTTGAAACAGCCAGGATGCTTTCCTGATAGTATTTATCACAATTTGGAAATTATACACTCATTTGTTTGTCTACGAATTTAGTGTCTGTCTTTCCCAGCAGGCTGTGTGATTCAGGAGAGAGGGACTGGGTCTGTCGCACCCACAGCTGTAGCCACAATACCCTTCACTGTGCCAGACATATAGAAGATACTCGATAAATGTTTGTCAGATGCTTTGTGAATAAGACACACCCGGGGCCCTGCTTCTCAAAACAAGCTCTCTCACCAAGTAGGGAGGGAGGCGTGGGCAACATCTATGGCACCAGATGGTCTACACTGTTTAACGGGGAGGTGAGCAGAGGGGCATGGGAACCAGATGAAGGAGAAATGAATTCTTCTGGGAGCTCAGGCAGGGAATAAAATCTAGACAGCAAGTGCCATTTGAGTTGGGTTTTGAAGGATGAATAGGAGAGCATCACGTATAGAAGGCATGGGAAGAAAATGTTAGGCAGAGGAAACAGCATAGCTGAAAGTTTGGAGCAGATAGCACTGCTCTGTGTGTGTGCATGCATGTGTGCGCGTGTGCATGCGTAGGGCTGTAGGCTGTGAGCCTGGAGATGCAGGTGGAGGCCTGGATGTGAAAGGTTCCTAACAGCCAGCTGAGGAGGTTGGATGGATTCTGAGCCCCAGCATTTCCCTTAGTGTGACGTCAGTGCCACTGGGAGGATGGGGCTGCTGACTGGCTGATTTGAGGTGGGACATCCAACTCACGATTTCACAAGGATTTAAAATAGGATCTTATTTGAGTAGTTTCCTTTACATATAAATTTATATAAATAAAACAGCTAAGTCAACTGGAAGAAAAATATTAATAAGAAATGCAGGTGGATCCAGGGCAGAAATGTGGCTAATGCTGCTGAGGATGGTGGGAGCCACAGCAAGGACGGAGCAAAGGAGGGGCACAGTGAGGCTAGTGTTTTGAAGGCTTGCTTTGCCAGTGCATGGGCCATGTGGATCTCCAGGGAGTGGTAAGCAGGAGGGCAGGAGGCCAGGGCCTAGAGGATGGGGGGAGGGGAGAACCCATAGCCCTGGGGGTGTGGGAGCAAAGCGGGTGAGGAGTTGGAGGAAGCCCTAGTTAGAGGCTGGAAGGGACCAGGCTGCTTCTCACAGGAGGGGCCAGAGCAGCCATGTTGAGGGACTGCCCCTCTCTGTAAGATTCGGATTCTCACATCCCTCAATGAAACCACATTTGCAGAACTCTACATGGCAAACGCTTCCTTCCGCGTGTCCCCAGCAGATGCTGTAGCAGACGTGGCTGGTGCCCTGCCCGTATCCCTCCCTCAGCCCTTGGAGGTGGCCCGCTGACCGTACCACGCTCGCCAATGCCGACCTCTCTCTGTGTCTCTCTGCCCAGGGGTAGTCTCCAGCCAGAGCTGGCTCCGCCCACACAAGGGGCAGCTGGATGGGCCAGGGAGCTCCCACCCCAGGACCAGCCCGCCACCACCGGGACAGCTCTACATGCGCTCCACACAGTGTCCCAGAGGGCCGGCCCCCAGACAGACTGAGGCCCAGGTGCCCACGCAGGTACCCCCTCATTAACAAACCTGTATTGGCTTTCTTCCCTTCCCTGGCTCGCTTCCCTGTCTCAAATCGTGCTTCCTGAGACCACGAAGACACCACCTGCTCCCAGCTCTGCGCCTCAGGATCTGCTTTCATGGGAACCCCACAGAGAGACGGAGAAGCAAGAAATGCCAGGGTCACCCCTACTTCCCCAGCCTCCCCTGAGGCTGCAGGTTTCATTTGTCCAGATGAAACCCAGAGCTGGAGTGGCCCTCATAGCCCATCACAGCAGGCTTTGTGGCCACAACCAAAAAACCAAGACTCAAGCCCCTTCTTGTTGTTTCAATTAGGTCAGCAATTGGCAGCCCTTGGGTAGCTGCCGGCATAAGCTTTGGGCCATGGAGGGAGTGGCCTTCTTGCCTCAGGGCCTTTGTACTTGTTGGCCCCGCTGCCTGGGATGTCTCTTCTAAGAGATCCTCAAGCCCAGCTCCTCTACCTCATTCAGCTTTTGGTTCTAACAGCATCTCCCCAGAGAGGCATCTCTGACCACATTACCCTAAATACACCACTTTCCCCTTCATCCTATTGTCTTCATAGCTCTTGGCATTATATCTTTTTAAAAATCAACTTTGTTGAGGTATAATTTACATATAATAAAATACACTCATTGAAAGTGTACAGTTTGATGAGTTTTGACAAATACATGTGTCCCGCCCCTGGAATCGACGTTTCCGTCACCCCAAAAGGTTCAGTTAGACAGCACCGTGCCTGCCCCGGGCGCTCACTGAGCTGCTGTCCGTCCCTGGAGCTCAGCTTCCCCTCTCCTAGAATTTCACATACATGGAATAATTCAGCACGTACTCTTTCGTGTTTGATTTCTTTTGCTCAGCATAACGTTTTTGAGAGTCATACACACTGTTGTGTGTATTGGTCCTTCATTCAGTTTTACTGCGAGCTGTATTCCATCGGATGGGTGTGCCTCCGGTCGTTAATTCACTCTCCTGTTGATGGGTGGTTCCAGTTTTCAACTATCAGGACAGAAGCTGCCATGAGCATTCACATACAAGTCTGTGTGGACACGTGGACGTGTGTTTTCATCATTCCTGGGTATGCCTAGTGGTGGAATTGCTGGATTGCCAACTGGCATTCTATTACCTACTTGCTTGCTTTTTTTATGGACCCCTTCCCCACTAAGCTTCATGAGGGCAGGGACAGTGCTCACCACCGGATATGGCCCCTGCCCAGCAAGCACGTGGCATGTGGGAGGTGCTCAGCAGTCCACAAGAAATGAATAAAAAGCCAGCACACCTGGTTTCCAAAAGGAAGGGCTCCAGGCCGGGGATCTTCGGGGCTTCAGGGTCCCCCACGACAGCTGCAGGTTCCTGCTGTGGATCCTGGGGGGGCCTGACGCTTTCTAACCCTGCGGTGGGAATAACAACCACGGGAGAGGGGAAGTCATGACCTGGTGTGCCAGGGGTCTCGAACCCCACACCTGGAATTTCCATAAGGGTTTCCGCTGAGATGTTGCAGTGGAGTCCCCGCCTCCTCTCCTCTCCTTTAGGACTTGGCCTGCCCTTCGAATGGGGCACTTTTCCCACTGCTGGGTGACTGCTGCCTTTCCCTCACGGGGGTTTTATGCAGACCCCCTCTTGTCTGCCTCCCCCAACACCACGAGGTGCCTCCAGGACACACACACCTTTGGATACCCCGGCCCACGTGTCCAAGCTCTGTCCACAGCTTCTACCACCAGCCACTTGCTCTTCCGGGCTCCTGGGACCTCGGGAAGGGCCCGGGTGGCATCGTGTCCATGTTTTAGGGTGGGCCTGGAATGTCTGAGGCCGGCGAGCACTCGCGTGTGTGTGCCTGTGAACGCCCCTCCCGCTGCGGGTCCGGGCCAGCTGGCGCTGCAGACGCCGAGGCAGCTCCGGTGGCGGCGAGAGCCAGGGCTGCCCGCCCGCCCCGCCCCAGCAGGGGGCGCCGGCGCTCCGCGGAGAAGCGGCGCCGCGGCCACGCCGGGCTGCGGGCGGAGCGCGGACTGGGCCCCGGGAGACCCGGCTCAGCCGGTTCTGAGAACCCCCACAGCCCCAGGATCTCTCCCTCGGTTCTGAGAGGGAGACTGAGGCCCAGAAAGGGGGAGGGAGGCTACTCAGGTCTCCTAATTCCCAGTCCCAGATCCCACCGCACCACACCCCTCTCCAGACGGAGTGTGGGGAAGGGAGGGGTCTCTGGGCATGACGGTGGGAGATCTGTTCTCCCCCGGGGGCTGCTCAGACTCGCTCCAGGCAGGGGGATGGACTCGACCCCTCAGTCCCCTCCGAGACCTTCCTTAGCTGCTGGGAAGTCTGTGAGCCCAGGCGTAAGCAAGGCCGGGGCGACTTGCCTGTGGAGGTGTCCCCAGCGTGAGCGAGGGACTGAAGGCCTGCTTACTCATCTGCAGGCCGGCTTTGTAGGGAACCAGCACCTGCGGTTCTCTCCCATCCTTTCTGCTTCATCCTCAGTTAGGCTAGAGGCTTCAGAGGTGGCTGGGCCAGTGTCCTGGGGACTCCATCCTTACACGGTCCAGACACAGCCACTTCCAGAAGAACCACCCCTCTAATTCCTGGACACTGTGTACCCTTGGATAAGGCAGTGGTCATTTGACCGAAGGGTGTGCATTTTCGTTACCTAAGCAGCCTGACTCAAGATGATGAGTTGGGCCAATCCAATATGGCCCTCCCACTCTTCCAGAAATTTATATGGAGCGCCACCAATGCGCAATGTGCGCAGGCTTTGTGCTGGGTCCTGGGGATAGAACAGAAAGCACAGAAATGAGGCCTTTCCCCTAGGGACATCACCATCCAGAGTGGGGAGACAGACTGCCAGACAAGTAAACAACAAACAAATAATTAATTACCAATTGTGATCAGTGAAGGAAACCAAGCAAGGGCAGAGAGAAAGAAGAACTGAGGAGGGGCAGGCGGCTCCTAGCTGGAGCTGTCAGGGGAGGCCCTCTAATGAGGCAGCGTTTAAACTGGGAGCTGAAAGATGAGATGGAGCCAGTCATGCAAAGGCGCGGCAAGTGGAAAGGGTGAACCAGGGCAAGGAAAATGACCAGATTTATATTTTTAAAAGATCCTCCGGCTGCTGGGTGGAGAATGGGCTGGGGCAGGGCGGGAATGGGAGCCGGAAGACCAGAGAGGAGGCCGCTGCAGTAATTCAAGGGAGAGGGGCTGGTGCTCACACTGCGGTGCTGGCTGCGGAGGTGGTGGATGCTGGATCTATTTTAAAGTCTTGCTATTAGATGAAAGGTGAGAGACAGGTTAGAATCCAGGATGATGCCTTAAAGGATTAGGTGGTTGGAAGTGTCCTTCACCGAGATGGGGAAGCATTGGAGGAAAGCAGGTTGAAAGAATCACAGAATTTAAGAACTACTGGTGGAAGAAGGAATCCCGGATGGAAGTCCAGCCCTTCCTCCAGAATCCCCCACCTTTGGGGAGGTGGATTGGGTTCTGAACTCAAGGATTAAGGCTCCTAAAACTGGCCCAGCCTCAGCATCACCCTGGAGCATTGGGAAATATGATTCCCAGGCCCCAAATCTACAGACTCAGAAGCTCCCAGGTGGTGCTGATGCAGCTGGCTGGGCCCATAGGTAGGAGCCCCTGCCCTGGAGCTCGTCTTCTGTTCCCAGTGGGACCCTGGTGAACTCTGTCCTCCTCTTCCAGGTGGCCAGACCCAGGTGAGGGAAGAGGCAGTGACAGGACAGGCAGGAGGGAGCCCCGAGTGAGACGAATGAGCAGAGGCTGCTGGAGAGTCTGAGATGTCCAGAAATGCCAGGGAAAAGCAAGCCACCTTTTTATTTTGACCTTGTTTCTATATAATCCCAGCTTCCGGGGAAGACATTATTTTACCTCCTGGGAAGTGATTGGGGAAGCGCCAAGAGGAACTGGCCGGCAAAACAGGACACAGAGCCTGAAGTCCTTGCACCTGCAGAGGTGGAGGAGGGGAATGCTGAGGCCCCGAGGGCTACTCGGGCCCTGGGCTCACTCCAAGATGAGCCGGCCAGCTGAGGACAGCCCGGTTCCTTCTGGACCCATCCCACTAGTGGGTCTCAAATGCCCAAAATGTCCCTTGCCTTGGCAGGGTTGGGAGGTACATGGAACATTCTCTCTCCTTGACTCTCTTCAGCTGGGGTCATCCTTCTGGGGTCACATCCCCAGTTGTGAGCACCCACTTGGCTCTCTTCCCATATTCACGTACATGATCTGCTTTCACCCTGCAGGATAAGCCTGCTCTCCCCTTTCACAGAAGAAGGCGCTAAGGCTCAGAGAGTTTAAGCAGCTTTCCCAAGGTCACACAGCTAGCATACAGCCTCAAACTTCAATGGCTGCGGCAGACCCAGGAAATATTGCCCCCCAATCCTTTGTTATAGCTGAACACCACCGAGCAATGGATCCCCGAAAGTTTCGATGAACCATCTCAAAGGACCAAATAAATATCAGTGCCGGGCCAGGCATGAGGCAGGAATTATGCTTTAGTCCCCATGCCCTCCTGGAGACAGGACCCCAGAGACCAACCTCAGCCGAACAATGCCCTCCCCTTTCCCAAAGTCAGCTGTTTCTCTGTGCCTGGAAATGCCTGTGAAATGTCAATTGTGGGCCCCCCCTTCCTCCCTCCCTCCCTCCCACCCTGCGAGTCATGTAGCAGCTCAAATATATTATACATATTAAAAGAATATATTCTCTGGCAGCCCAGAAGGGGATAATGAAACCTATATATATATATCTATATATTTATACACAATGGATTGGCTCGAAACGCTCTGAATATCCCTCCAGCTGTGGCAAGCCTTTGAAATATGACACTGGAACAACGCCTCCCCCACTGGCGGCTGGCGGGAGACATTAAAGATTTAAAAAAAGGGAAGGAAGGAGGGTGAGGAAGGAGAAGAAAAAGGAGGCAGCTGCTTTTGCCTTTGGCTGTGCAGCGGCAAACTGTGTTTAAATATTAAAACCACCCATCACCGGCCCAGCTGTCCGCCCCCTTCAGTGGCCTGGGTGCGCACCAAGGGCTCCTGTGGCTCAAAAGACTGGGGGTTGCCGTGCAGATCTAACACCTCCCCAGCTCCAGTGCTGGGGGTGCTGGGAGAGCGTGTGGGGGGTGGAGATGGGGGTCTGCTTCAGATCTCGGATTCTGGGCGCGTCTAGGTTTGGCTGGGAAAAGGGGCCTGAGGTGGAGTGGGGTGGGGGGAGTCCGTGGTTTTGAGGCAGAAGATGTAGGTTTGGATCCTGACTCTGCTTCTTAGGTGCTACGTGACCTTGACCTTGGGAAGTCTCTTCCCCATCTCTGGGCTGCAATTTTCTCATCTGTACTCTGAGAGATCTGGACTAGATCACGGACTTTAGGGGTCCATGAGTCCTCAGAAATTATGTGCAAAATCGGGGTGGGGTCAAGAGGGTCATAGACTCTGGAGAGTGACTGGTCCTTCTCTGAGGGTCCAGAGCATTATTTCTATGTTGACATTGGCACCTGGGGGCACCCCCACCAGGCAGGGCCCCCTTTCCTCTGCGTCCCAGCTCCCGCGGGGTGGGAGAGCTTTGAGACGTTCCTTAATGCTCAGAGATGTGGGCAAGTACATCTTGTAAAAGTGAGCAGAAGCGACATGGGCTCTCTTGCAAGGTGGTGAGCTCCCTGCCACTGAAGGAATTCAGATGCTGTGAGAGCGATTTCAGCATTTGACAGGGCTTGGCTGTGAGGTCCCTTCCAACCCCAAATTTCCAGGATTCTAATTTTCTATGATTCAAGACTATAGAGAATTTAACTGTAACTGGAGAGAGAGCGAGCAGCCTGGTATTCCTGTGTACACCGCGAGAGTGTAAAATGGAGGTCTGCGGCCTTGCCTTCCAGGTGCCGCTCATGGTTGGTGTGAGCATCTTGCCACCTTGAGTGAAATTCAGGGTTTAAAGATGCACATTTCACTATACCAGAGCCCCTAAACTCACGCCAAGTACTTGAACTTCAGCTCAACTGAAAAGGTGGGGCTCTGTGCATCATTGGGCTCACCGAGCGGCGCGTGGTCTCCAGCATGGGGTCTCTCTGAAGGATTCATGGGGTAATTTTGACTCCAATGGGTTAGAATACTTGCTCACCTGCTAATTCTAGAGTCAAATTTGTGAATAAGACGTGATTCCCCTTATTGGGAATCCCAGTTCCCCTGATTGGGATGCCCCAAGTCTAAGATCTGGGAGTCTAAGATTTCAGGATTCCAGAAGCTAAAGTTTCTATAACTTGGAGTTTCTGAGAGTCAATATTTCTATGAGTCAAGAAATCTTTAAAAGAAAGGTCAAGATGGGAACTTTCTATGGGGAATGTATGTTGGGGGTTGAGATGGACAAGACGTAGATATGAAAGCTTCTTTTTGTTCCTAAGGTGAACTGTCTACCCACAGAAAGGAAAACTGTAGAAAGACCACATGCAAAAAGCAAAGTCATTTAGCTTTTTTAACTTAGGAAAATATGAAATATTTTATATATCCCGACAGCACTGGGGCTCAGGTGGGGTCTGGTAAAGGGACAGAGTCGGTTGTATACTGCTAAACAGCTCTCCAAAAAAATCCTGACTGGGGCTGGCCCCGTGGCACGGTGGGTAAGTGCGCACGTTCCGATTCAGTGGCTGGGGGTTCCAGGGTTCGGATCCCGGGTGAGGACATGGCATCACTTGGCAAGCCATGCTGTGGTAGGCGTCCCACATATAAAGTAGAGGAAGATGGGCATGGATGTTAGCTCAGGGCCAGTCTTCCTCAGCAGAAAGAACAGGATTGGCAGCAGATGTTAGTTCAGGGCTAATCTTCCTCAAAACACACACACACACACACACAACCCAACAACAACAACAAAAGGTATTTTTGAAAAGCCTGATCTGTGGCATTTGCCAATTTTCATGGGGTAAATATTCCCACCATGGCTGATTTTAGGTTGCCAAGAGTTTAAGTGCGAGTTCTCAAAATTCCTGAGAATTGAACAGTTGCTTCTTAGGATGTAGCTAAAGCTGGCCCCAGCACTGCCCGGGACGGGGCGGCTGCCCAGTTCTCTGTGGCTGGACCTGGAAGGGCTGGGTTCCTCCTTGAACAGCAGGAAGAGGGCTATGCTGATCTCCATGTGACATCCGGAGTGTGGTGGGAAGCTTTCCTGCTTAGTGGGGGGAATCAGAGGGCTGCTTGTCCTCCTCTGGGTCCAGGAAGACGGAGCGGGTAGAGGCGAGAATTTCCAGCTTTGGGACTAGGAAGGCAGCTGGGTGGTGGCGGGTGGTGAGGAAGGGCAGAAACTGTCCTTTCCCCCCAGGCCGCTCCTCAGCTAAGGTGGGACATTTGTCTGTTTCTTCACTCAGTTATTCAGTGAAGATTTATGCAGAGCAGAGATCATTGTGCCCATTTCATGGATGAGGAAATTGAGACTTAGACAAAGGTATTTGTTTCCAGTTGCCAAGAAATAACACGATAGTAGCTAAAATGGATTGAGCCTTTGCTGTGAGCCAGGCCCGTGCTAAACAGCTTGACTCGTTGCTTAGGTCGGGGTCCCCAGAAGCAGACCCAGAAATAAAGATTCCTGTGCAAGCGATTTATTAAGAAGGGGTGCCCAGGCGAGGGGCTGGTCAGGGAGCAGCCTGATCCTGTGGGGAGCTCTGGATGTGATGAGTGCCTCAGAGTTTGTCCCGCCTGAAGCCAGGCTGGACTCCACACTCCTGCACCTGTCAATCATGGGCTGTGGGCGACCCCAGGGGGACACAAGCTCCCAGGTGCTTCAGGCACACTGTCATCTAAGGTCAGGCCAGTACTGAAACCTGTACCCAGTGTCTTTGGTCCTCCTCTGGGAGGAAGGAAGAGGGCAGCTGGTAGGGGACAAGATGGGTGGCCAGAGGTGGGGGAAGCTGTCAGCAGGTGAGAGAGAGATGGCTTTAAGAGATCTGTCTGGACAGAGAGGAAGATAAACGAGAGAGAGAGAGAGAGAGAGAGAGAGAGAGAGAGAGAGAGAGGGACAGAGAGAGAGAGCTACAAAGAAAGTTGGGGGTGGGGTTGCAGAGAAGGGGCTCCCGCAGGGCCCTCTTCCCCTCTCCCAATGTGCGAGGCCAGTTCTCTGAGCCTCCGTTTTTTCCTCTGTAAAATGGATGAGTAGAGGCACCTGTTGCCTCATGGTGCTGTTGAGAGAATTAAATAAGAAAGTGCCCGTCAAGCATTTGGTCCAGGGTGGCCCACGGCGACAACCACAGCTGTTCTCTCTGCCCGGCCAAGAGGCACCAGCTGGTGTGCCAGATGTGAGCTTGGCCTCTGGCCTGGGGACCGGAGCTGTGTGAGGGCTGAGTGGGTGCATGCGTGGAATGGGCAGCGTGCCTGTGCTGGGACCAGCTCTGGGGGCCCCTCCAACTCACTAGTGCTCTTCCTTCCCCACTTCACTGCAGGGGTTATTTATTTACCCCAATCTTCCAAATGGGGAAACTGAGGCTCAGAATGGTCAGGTCACTTCTCTGTGTCACCTAGTCGGAGAAGATTAAGCGGGATTTGATTTCAGGTCTCTTGTGTGTGTGTTCTAAGTCCTGTGTGCATGTGTTTGCGTATTTCTCTCTTTCTCTCTCTGGGTGTGGATATATGAATATTTGACCATCAATCATTCGTTCCTTTCTCCACTCACTCATTCATTCATTGCGTAAATGCATATGAGGTGTCCCCTGCCCCAGCACCGTGTCACTGCGGATGTGAAAGGAGACCAAGATTGACATGGTCTCAGGGAGCTCCCAGCCTGATGGAGATGAGAGAGAAAAACATCACACGCTCACATGACCAGTCATTGCAGCTCTGCCCAGTGCTTCCAAGGAGAGCATCCCACAGGGAGATCTGAGCTGGCCCAGGGCTCAGGGGGGGCTTCTCAGAGAACTGGTGTTTGAGCTGAGAAGGAGTCACTCAACAGGCAAAGAGGAGGGTGGGGTATTTAAACCAGGGAGCAGCATGTGCCAAGGCCCAGGGGCTGGAGAAGTGTGAGCCTCAACAGGCTCTATGAGGAGGCCTGAGTAGCTGGAGAGGAGTGGGGGGTGGGGTATGAACGGAGGAGGGCAGCGGGCATGGCCCTGGGGGAGCCATTAAGGTGCTTCAGCAGGAATGACAGGGGCTGAGCCACCGGAGGGGCACAGGGACACCAGGGGAGGGAGATGGTGCAGCTGGGCTAGCAAGGTGCCTGTAAGGGATGGAGCATGCGTCTACAGCGTAGTGTGCTTGGCGCATGTGCCTGCTGTGCCGTGTGTGGTGTATCTGAGTGTGTATCTACGAGTGTCTGCAAGAGCATTTGTGTCTCTGTAATGGTGCGTGTGTATCTGGGTGTGTGTTGTACTCGAGTGCCTGTCAATCTGAGTATGTTTGCGATGTGTGTGAGTGTGTGTCTGGACCAAACCCCGCACGCTGGGGCATCAGAGGGGTTGGGGGCCCCGGGCAGCGCGGCCTGGTGGGCGGCCTTGGCATTCCTCCAGCCCTACCCATGGTGGCTGGTTCCCTGATGGAGCAGGAGGGCTGGCGACTGCGGGTCCATCCTGTCACCACCGTCCCCTGGGGGTGAGGGAGGGTCTCAGGATCTGGGGAGGGTTCTGGCTGAAGGATGGTGAACAGAGCCGGATGGGCCACCTGGAGGCTGGGTACACACCCAGGACAGAGCTGCCTCCCTGGGCCTCTGTTTCTGAATCTGTGAAATGGGCCTTGAAGAGCAGCCCCCAAAAGTGAAGCTGGCTGGACCCCCCAGTGTGCGCTGGTTCAAACCGCACTTTGTACTCAAGATCCAGAGAGGGCAATGACTTCATGAGTGTTACCCAGCAGATCAGTGACTCATCTGAGGTCAGACCCCAGGCCTCCTATGGCTGGCTGGTCAGCGTCCTCAGGAATCCTGGAACATCAGCCCTGGGGTCCTATTCTCCAGGTGTCTCGCAACAGAATGCTTCAGCCTGGAGGGACGGGGCAGATGGGGGACACCCCGGGATCCTGGCAGATCCACAGCTATGCCTCCAAAGCCAGAAATGCCGTGAGAATCCCCCCACCGTAGCTCACAGCCTCTATTCTGCAGCTTTAAGGGCCAAGAAACCGCTCTTCCACCGGCCTGTCACCCTGCCATTATAGAGTCAGTCATTTGTCTGTGTGTATATTTCAAATATCCTTTTAAAAAATGTAGGTCATTTCTAGGAGCATTCTACTTTCCATCTTGGTTGCGAAGATTAAAAGTAAGATTAGGACCGGGCAGTTGGGTGGGAGTATCTTTGGGGCCGTTTCAAGGTGGGGCAGGGAGGTGATCTGAGGTCAGGCTGGGTCCTCGGACGGGAACTGAGGAGCCCCAGCCTGGGTGGATGGAGGCACTCCAGCGAATAAGGTGGCGAGAAGGAGGAGGGAGGAGATGTAAACTGAGGCAGCGAAGTGGAAGCCAGAGCAATACCCTATTAACAAACACCTTGATCGATGTTCAACCCCCTAGTTAATGCCGACACCTTCGTTCACTGTTAATACCCTAGTTAACTGCAAACACCCTACTTGACAAAAACCTTACTTGTTGCTGAACACCCTAGTTATCAGCGACTCCTCTGGTTAACTGCAAACATCTTTATTAACAGTTAACACCCTAGTAAACTGCAAACACGCTACTTAATAAACACCTTGGGTGACAATGAACACTCTCGTCAACAGCGACACATCCTAGTTCACAGCCAACACCTTCATTAACAGTCAACGGACTTAACAACAAGCACCTGAGTTGACAGCCCATCTTTGGCAGGAACTTAGTTCCAGCTGAAAAGCAGGATGAGGCCCCTGGGGTGGGGGAGGGGGGGAGGCTCAGGCCCCTGCTCTGTCGTGAGGCCTGGCCAGCCCGTCCCAGCCCCACCTCCCCTCAGCAGCACCCCTGCCACCCCACAACCACAGTGGCAGCCGCTCCCTCTGGAATCCCCGTTTACAAAGGGGAAGATGAAACGGCGCTGGAACATGAAATGCATTATTCAGCTCCTGCCTAAACGCCCCCTGCTTCCCTGAGGGGAGCTCGAGTTCCTCTATGTCAGAGATGAAAGGCCAGGCAGCTGGGTGGGGAGCTCAGAGTCATTTGCGGTCTCTCTCTCTTTGCCCTCCTCTCCCTCCCTGCCTGGCTCTGTCTCCGCTGGCCTCCCTCTTTCCCCAGCCCTCTCTCTCCCTCCCTCTCCCTGTCTCTCTCTCTCTCCCTCTCTCTCTCCCTCTCTCTCTCTCTCTCTCTCTCTCTCTCTCTCTCTCTCTCTCGCTCGCTCTCTCTCTCGCTCTCTCTCTGTCACTCTGTCCAACTAGCTGAGTCTGGCTTGCTTCTCTCTCCCTCGCTCTCCAGCTGTCTCTCTCATTCCTGGCTCCTCTTTGCCCATCATCTTTTCTCAAACTCTCTCCCCCTGCCTCTGTCTTTCCCATTCTCTGTCTGTGTCTCTGTCTCTCCTCCTCTCTCCCCCTCCTTTTGTCTCTGCTTCTTTTTCCCTTCCTCCCTCCCTCCCTCCTCATCCTCCAGATCTCAGCCCAAGCAACATCTCCTCCAGGAAGCCCTCCTGGACCCCCCAGGCCAAGCTTATGGCCCTGTGTCACTCACTCCTAGAACCATGTTCCTTCCCTTCAGAGTCCTGACCTCTGTAATGAACGATTGCAAATCCGGGCGATTATTTAATGCCTGTCTCCCCACCAGAGTATAAGTCCCGTGTCTGCTTTTGTCTTGCTCACTGCTGTAGCCTCATGCAGTAGGTGTTTAATAGATGTTTCTGGTGTAATTGCCTTTCTTGCTGCCCCTTCTCCTCTCTCTGCTGAGTCCTGGCTGTCCAGTTGCCCAGCCAGAGGTTTCTCCTCTTCTCTCATTCTGTTCCTCACCCCCCCCCCCATTCCCTCATCTCCTGGTGGCCCAGGGTGGGCTTGGGATCTCAGCCTGCTGACCCGGGACCCTCAGCTCCCAGAGTGGAGACGAGGCCCTGTATGAGGCCCAGAAGTCCTAAGCCAGACCCAGGCAGCAGGTGCTCATTTGTTGAAGGAACGAGTGACACAAAGAGAGAGGGACTTGGCATTCCCATCCCTGCTCAGTGTGACCCTGGACAAGTCACGGCCGCCCTCTGAGTTTCTCTTTCTCCATGTGTGAAGCTGATGGGGGCGCGAGAGCGGCAGGCAGGGGGCTGGAAGACATTCAATGGGTATGCTCTGTAACCCACAACGTGCCTAACTGGGGTCTGTGACCATCAGACGTTAGTGCAACATTTCCCCCGATATCTGGGCACTAGGGAAGGAAAACCCGGTTTGCAGGCCTCAGGGAGCCCAGACTGGGGGACTTGGGGTGCTGGGCCTCTTCAGGGAGGGGAATTGGGAGCAGAGGAAGTTGAAGTTAACACTAAGTTCATCCCCGTGTGCACTAATGAGCGTCTACTGTGTGCCAGGCACTGTTCAGGACTCTTGGGCTGTACAAGCAGAAGCAGCAGAGCTCTGCTCCGAGCTGCGCATGAGGTCGTTGCACCATCCATGCATTCAGCGGACACTCACTGAGCACCTACTGTGTGCTTGGCACGGCACAGGCGCCAGGATAGGGGGGTGAAAAGCAGGCATGGCTGCCACCCCCTCCGAGCTCCCATGCAGAGGGGCCTGCCTCCCCTCCGTGCTGGGCACCCTTCGGTGGTCGGTATTACCTTCATCTGCCACCCAAGCTGTGAGGACAGCCTTCTTCTCGCCCCCTTTGTCTGATGAAGAAACTGAGGGTCAGGCCACCTGCCCAAGGTCACATGTGCTAGAAAGTGGAGAAGGCGGGTCAAAACCCAGGTCTGCTGACTCCAGGCCCGAACTCTCTGGGGGCCTTGAGATTGTCCCAGCCTCTCTTTCTAAGCCTCAGTTCCCCTGGCTGTATACCCTGAGGGGCCGAACTAGGTGCCTTGGTGGTCATCCAGCAATGGGGGTCAGTGGGAGGAGAGCTGGGGCCGGTGAAGGCGGAGGAGGGGCACGCCCAGTCTAAAATCCCTTCCCAGCCGGGCCAGCTGGGGCTCCGCGGAGCTTTCCAGGCTTCCGAGTCCGGAGGTGGTTCTTATTATTGGCTCCAAACGACTTTTGCATCCATTTATTTGCTGCATTTTGATTTTGCATTCAATTTCCGGTCCATTCACGGTGCCTGCGCTACCTGGGGGATGCGAAATTGAGGCAGCCAGGAGCACAGTCTGGACACGCCTGACAGCCACCGCGCCTAGAGGGAGGACGCTTGACCGACTCTGCAGGGGATGGGCCCATGAGCTGGAGGCTGCCCCGCACCCCCACTCCAGCCAGAATCTGCCCACTGGGCCTCCTGCTCAGAAGCCGGCCTCCTCTGCTCCCCCCTCATCCCTACACACGGGTCTGAGATGAGAACCTCACCAGTACCCAGGGCCTTCAGGAAAATCGGCTCTGGGTTTCACAGAAGATTTGAAATCCTTCTGGAAATGTGCGCGGCATTTGAGAAGGAAGAGGAATTTGAATCCCAGCTTGACCCCTCCGAACTCTCTTCTCCAGTCACCATCAGTGGAGTCTTTCTAACACCCAGTCTGACCTTGCCACTCTCCTGCTCAAAGCCCTTCCATGGCTCCCATTGCCCTCAGGCCCGGATATAAGTTCCTGGCCTTCCAAGTCTGGCCCACATTGGTGTCCTCTCTCGGTACTTCCTGCTGCGCACACTACGCTTCAGCAGCTCCCATTTCCCAAGGTCCACACGTGTGTGTGCGGTGCCTTTGCCCAGACCATTTGGCCCCGCATTGTCCTCTAGGCACATTCCCAGCACTCTTCACAAATTGCGAGAACATCAGCCAACCTTCTGTACCAAGTCTTACACTTAGCACTTTATATTCCTTACTCACTTGGCACTCAATTCCTCCCAAGAGGATTCCCACTACCAGCTCTCCAGAGGCTCAGAGAAGCCAAGCAAGTTGCCCAGAGTCACACAGCAGGATGCCAATGCAGGTAGTCCAACTCCAGAGGCCATGCTCCTAACCTGAGCCTCAGAACTCAGCTCAGGGACCACTTCCTCAGAGTTCCCCCTCAGCTACACACACACACCACTCCCCATCCCATCCCACCCTCGTCCCCAGCAGAGGGGCCCTCTTCCTCATCTTAGGCATCTATGTATCCAGGAAGTTTTTAATTATTGCATTTCTACACTAGGGTTGGGCTGTTATTTTTTGGGTGTCTGGCTCTGTCCTGAGATGCCGAGGCTCATCAAGGACAGTGGCTGTGGGTCCCCGGTGCCCAGCATGGAGTGTGGCCCAAAGGGTAAATAGAAACGAGGCTTATTCTCATCAGGTGCCCTGCAGAGGTGACGGAGAGAGCACTGAAGTTAGAGCTGTAAACAGACCCTGTGTGGCTTCTGGGGAAGGGGGAGGGGAACGAGAGCTATTAGACAGAGAGGTGGCATGAATTGCCCGAGGCCACACAGCAGCCATCAGTGACGTCTACACTGCCGTCCTCCCACAAAGACATCGTGTCCTGAACGGTCTCGGAAAGGGCACCCCATTAGCTGGCTCAGTATCACTGTGTCCCCCTGACCCCCAGTTTTGGGGAGTTTGGGGGAGAAGGAGGGTGCCAGCCGGGGCAGGGGGCTCTGACGGAGGCCGTTTGTCACAGCAGCAGCTGAGGCCGAGAGAGGGGAGTGATTTTTCTTCGTGGTTGGCAGACAAATGAGGTGGACACAAGATGGATGTCAACACTCGGCAGTGAGAGGCCTGCGGCCAGTGGGGAACACATTCCCGCTGACCCCAACTCCCACCCCAGGCCACTGTCCTCGGCAGAGGGAAGGCAGGAAGGAGGCAGCCGGCTGGGGAGAGGGGATGATGTGTGTGAGGTGGCCTGAGTCTGTGCTGCTGACGGTGGGACCAGGGCATATCAGGCCCTCTCTGGCACAGTGAAGGGACCAAGGACTCCTCAAGGGAGGGCACTACAGCTTCGAGTGTCTGGGGTCCCTGAGCCCTGCCTTGTCAAGGCCTGGCTGAATCTTGGGGCAAGAAGGAGGGGGGCTTCCCCCCAAACCTCTTTATTCTTTAGCTGTCCCGAAGGGCCTGGAGAGTCAGGAAGACAGACACAACCCAGGCCCCAACCTGGACTGTCCCTACTTCCAAATTGTCCTCGCACCTTGGGGTTTGGAATCTTAGAACCAGGAAAGCTTATTCTCGTAGAAACCCAGATTCCTCAGCTCTGAGTGCCGTGGGTGTGACTCTGCACCCCCACCCAGGTGTCCGAGGAAGGCAGCTGACTTTGCTCTCCTCTAATGCGATGTCATTTCCACTTGGAGGCCCTGTTCTGCCGTAGTGGGAGAAACCCAGGCAGATTGGGCTCCCCTCTTTCACGGGGCTGGAAGACGTTTTTGGGACTGACACAGGTCACAGGGGAGGACAGTTGGCCCTCAGTCGTCCTCCCATCAAGACACGCTGCCCCTTTGTCAATGGTCACCACGGTGTGCTGCTGTCCTCAAGGCCCCTCTGGGTCTGGTGACTCTCCCGGATGCTCTGGCACCATCCTGGGCACAGGGATCTGCAAAGCCATCTCAGGCCCATGTTCCCAGACTTTTCTTCCCTGGGGCTCAGCCTGGAATGGGGCCCTGGTCACCGCTGCTCTCAGGTCTCCAGACCCAGCTGTGGGTTCTGTCATCACCCTCAGCCCTGGAGATGGGAACAGACTCCTTCTCAGGGGTCTGCAGCTTTAAGGGCTCTTGATGCCTTCTGACTCTTCTCCTGAGGCCCAGCTGAGGGGACTGTGCTTGGCGTCTCAGGGGTGACTGAGAGCCTGGTCACTCCCTAGACCATCAGCCTCTCCCCCACCTCTGCTCTCTACGCCCCAAATCCTTCCTCTTCCCTTCAGGGCTGAGGTTTTGCAAACTCAAGACCAGGGGGACGCACCAACTGGACCATGGGGTGGAATCAAGGGCAAGGAAATAAGAAAATGGATTCACATTTAAAAGGATCGTTTGACTACTTTGAAATATTAGAACGACAATTTTGGGATCTTGGAATTTCAAACTCACAAAACTCAGTATTACTTAATTCCAAGTTATAGGAGGATGGATAAATAAAGTGTGGCAAATTAGTACATTGAATATACCAATTATAGCTAATAAACTTCAGCCACATGTATTTACAGGATAAATCTCAAAGGTATAATGGTGAGTGGGAAAAAAAGCAAATGGCAGAAGGATATGTATGATTGGGTACCATGTATGTAAATGTCAAAACCACACTAACAGTGTGGATATGTTCACAAGCAGTTAAAACTTAAGAACATAGATGGGTGGGAAGGCTACACGTCCTCCTCCCTGAGAGCTTTTCGGTTGGGCTAGGGAGAAAGAGAAAGGAATGGAATCGGGGAGTGATGTATGCAGGGGTCTTCAATTGTAGCTGTAACATTTTATTTCTTTTTTTTTTTTTAAAGATTTAATTTTTTTCCTTTTTCTCCCCAGAGCCCCCTGCTACATAGTTGTATACTTTTCGTTGTGGGTCCTTCTAGTTGTGGCATGTGGGATGCTGCCTCAGCATGGTTCGATGAGCAGTGCCATGTCCGCGCTCAGGATTCGAACCAACGAAACCCTGGGCCGCCTGCAGCGGAACGCACGAACTTAACCACTCGGCCACAGGGCCAGCCCCATGTTTTATTGCTTTTAAAAAGCAATAACTAATAATGTATATAAATATATATATATGTACTATTTGCATATGTAAGTTGTTTATAAAGTTTTTAAGGGAGCAGCATGCTCTATGCATCCTTTCACCCACTTTACAATGCAGAGAATCATATTTATTGTTGCTTGTTGCTATTGTTTGTTCATTTAGGCTGCTGGCAGCGTGCCACCATGTGAGGACCCCACACAGTGGGGCTGCGGATCCCCAGGACCTCTCTGATGCTGCTGGTGGAGCACAAACGGATACAACTACTTTGGAAAACAGTCTGGTAGAATCTCAGGAAGCTGAATATTCAGCGGTTCCACTCCCAGGTCCGTACCCAAGAGAAACTCCCGCACGTCTGCAGCAGGAGGCGTGACGAGAATGCTCGGAGCCGTTCTGCCCACAGCAGCAAAGACCTGGAAACAACCCAAATGCTCATCAAACGGGGTGGGTGAATATATTTGTTTGCTGACAAAATAAATTTGAAAAAACAAAACTTAAGAACAGAAGTAAGCCAGAGATTATTTGATATAAGGTAAAACTGAGTAGCGATATGTTGATCTTCATTATGTTGTTATTTAGATGTTGGAAATAATCTGTAATTAAAAAAAACCGTATTTTTAAAAATCCTGAATTGTAGCATCTTGGACTTTGGAGACCTGAAATCGTTGAGGTCAGGAGGGGTTTGAGACATTCTAGTGTGTCTGTAACGCCTGGGGTCTCACCCAGCTGGCTTCCAGCCGCGTCTGTGCCCTCCCGCAGTGGAGTGGCATGGAGCTGAAGATGAGATGGATCCAGAGGTGGATCAGGTCAAGAAATAAACATAACTCTCATCTGTAGAAATTGCTCACAGGAAAGAGAGGCGACCTAGGGTGACACAGGAAGAGCTGGTAACAAGTCAGGGAGACCAAGGAGGGGCCTGGAGGCTGTTAAAGCTGCGCCGCAGAGAGGGGTTGCCAGGAGCACCAGGAAGGGGTCTGCATAGCTGGAAAAGGGTGTCCCAGAGCAGACTATGGTATATGGGTCCAGCCTGATTGAGGGGAGGCTGGCGGGCCCCAGGCATCAGGCCTGGAAAACCACACCTTGCTCATACCCTCCCCTCCAGAATCTTGTCTTTCTCATCAAGTCCCCTTCTGGTTCACAATCCAGTCCCCCAGCCCCTCTGGGACATCTGCGCCACATCTCTCTCTAACTTCAACATGTTCCGGGATGCATGAGCGCCTGAACACGTGGACCATGTACATCCGTAGGCATGTGCCTCGGCCTGTGTACATATGCTCTCACGGAGGAGTAGATTTTCAGAAGTCCTTCCCTTACCATTCCAGAAGTCAGCCACTAGGACACTGACTTTTCCTATGTATCTTTTTGCATTGTATGAAGTTTTTACCATGTCCTGTTATTACCCAGTCCAAAAGTAAAATATATAAGACAGCAAAAAAGGGTATGTACACACATGTACATGTCCATACACACTGATGCAAGAGCCCACATGCATAATCATATTAATCTGTCTGTGATACATATTTGTTCATCCATGCAGGGGAGTGACAGGGTCAGTTCTGTGCTTCAGAAAGATCTCCCCCACTCCTGGTTGCACTGTGGAGCGTGGAGAGGATGAGATGGGAGGAAGAGAAGCCAGGAAGAGGCTGACAGTCATCTGACAATAGCGACGCTGTGGCCTGGACTAGGGCCAGGGGGAGTGACAGATGTCCACAGCTAGTTACCCCTCAGGATAACATGAATAAAACAACTAAAAAAATATAATAAAAGAAACAACAAGACAATCAAAATGGTGTACTAGAAGTTTACTATTTAACTCAAAAGAAGGCAGATTTGGAGGAACAGAGAAACAAAAAGACATAAGACGTACAGAAAACAAAGCAAATGGCAGGCATAGATCATACCTTCCCAGTAAAAAGATGAAAAAATATATAACATGCAAACAGGAACCAAAAGAGAGCTGGAGAGGCTACCCCAATATTAGACAAAATAGACTTTAAGACAGAAATTGTTACTAGAGACAAAGAGGAACATTTTATAATGATAAAAGGGTCAATCCATGAGGAACACATAATAATTATAAACACATATGCACCTAACAATAGAGACCCAAAATATACCAAGCAAAACTGACAGTTGAAGGCAGCATTCTTCTCAATTGCACATGGAACAGTGAACAGACTACACAATACGTTAGGTCACAAAACAATATGTTTAAAAGGATTTAAATCATACGAAGTATGTTTTCTGGACATATGGAATGAAGTTAGAAATTAATAATGGCAGAACTTTAGGAAATCACAAACCTGTATAAATTGAACAACACACTACTAAATAATCAATGGGTCAAAGAAGAAATCACAAGGAAAATTAAGAAATATTTTGAGCTGAATGAAAATGAAAACACAGCATAACAACGCTTATGGAATGCAGCTAAAGTAGTGCTTGGGGGGAAATTTATAGCTGTGAAGAGCTATATTGGAGAAGAAGAAACTTTCGAATCAATAACCTAAACTTCTACCATGAGAAACTAGAAAAAGAGGAACAAACTAAATCCAAAGCAAGCAGAAGGAAGTAAAAAATAAAAACTAGAGATGAAATAAATGAGATATCACTTTGTACCCACCAGGCTGGGTGTAAAAATAATAACAAAAGGGCAATAACGAGTGTTGGCAAGGATTTGGAGGAATTGGAACCTTCACACACTGTTGATGGGAAAGTAAAACGGATGGAGGCTCTGTGGAAACAGTGTGGCAGTTTCTCAAAAGGTTAAACATCGAGTTGCTACACGGTGCAGCAACTCCACTCTTAGGTAGATACCCGAAACAAATGAAAACATACATCCACTCAAAACCTTGCTCACGCACGTTCACAGCAACATTATTCATAATAGCAAAGAGTGGAAACAACACAAACATCCATTAACTGATGAATGGGTGAACAAAATGTGGCATATCCACACAATGGAATATTATTAAGTCACGAAAACCAATGAAGTACTGATACATGTTACAACATGGATGAAGCTTAAAAACATGATACCAAATGAAAGAAGCCAGGCACAAAAGGCCACATATTGTACAATTCCATTTATATGAAATATCCCAAACAGGCAAACTCATGGAGACAGAAGGTAGGTGTGTGGTTACCTGGCGTTGGGAGCAGAGGAGAATGACACTGCTAATTTGTATGGGGTTTCTTTTGGGGGTGATGAAAATGTTCTAGGACTAGTAGTTTTGGTTGTACACTTTGTGAATATACTAAAAACACTGACTGTGTACTTTTATAGGATGAATTTTATGGCAAGTGAATTACACCTCAAGAAAGCCATTACAGGGGCTGGCCCCGTGGCCGAGTGGTTAAGTTCGCGCGCTCCACTGTAGGCGGCCCAGGGTTTCGTTGGTTCGAATCCTGGGCGCGGACATGATACTGCTCATCAAACCACGCTGAGGCGGCGTCCCACATGCCACAACTAGAAGGACCCACAACGAAGAATATATAACTATGTACCGGGGGGCTTTGGGGAGAAAAAGGAAAAAAATAAAATCTTTAAAAAAAAAAAAAAAGAAAGCCATTACAAAATAAAATTTGGTACCCTCCCGTGCTGTTTCCCGACTTTATGTGTATCCTTCCAGAGACACTTTGGGCACCTGGCAGCACATATGCGTATTTCATATTTCACTAAATCTAAGACTTCATCAGTAATAACACGGTCCATCATTTTATGTACTAAAAAGAAAGAAAAAAATCATTGCTCTTTTTAATTGTAAGGCATATACCAATTTCAGGGATGTTAACATGTTTAAAACGGGCCTCTTAGAATCAGTGCATATAATAAATCTTTTTCCGTCCTTTCTACTCCCTTTGTTACACGTTTTTGAGAGCACGCGCATTGGGGATACTCCGTGTGGAGTGCACACTTTCCATGCCCCTGCGGACAGCTCCTGCATATGCTTAGGGCTTTCTGAGTCTCCATCTAAGGCTGTTTCCTGGGTGTCCTCGCCTTAGAGGAGCAGCAGAGTTAATGCCCAGGAGCAAAACTTGACTGATGACGGACAGGAGGGCCAACTTCCTGGCCCTCTGGTAGCACAATTCCAAAGTGTGTTCCACCCAGGCTCTCAGAGCGTGTCCAGAAGGACTGAGCCCCAGCGACCTCCAGTGGCACCCCACTCGTTAACACACCTTCTTTGTCTCCTGTCTTCCTTACTGTGCTTCCTGCGACCCCAAATCAAACTCTCACCCACACCCATCTTAGAGTCTTCTTTTGAGAGGGCCAAGATTTCGATGCTTTGTTTGCACGTGTAAATATGGGTGCACACAGGTTCCTGTTCACAAATGTGTAGGAATCAAAGTGTAATGCGTGTGTGGAAGATTTTCTGTTTGAGGACTGGTGTGAACGAGTATGTGCACATGTATGTCTGTGTACGCTTATACTCCAGCGTGGATCGCAAGCTTGTGGACATCAGCGTCCGAGCACGTGTGTGTATTTGTCATATGGTACATAGATGGACTCCCAGACCTGTTTAATGGTATGTTTGTGCACATGCATGTGCCAGCGAGATCAAGGGAGCCCGAGAAAGGCCCCAGAGCTCTCTGGTGATTAAGAGCTTCTTGTTGGGTGGCACTGGGGAGATGGCCAGGGTGTGCACTGTAACAACAGCCTGTCTCCAGCCTCACTCTCTCTCCGCAGCCGCCTGTCTGGAGACAACCTCATCAGTCTGGTCTCAGATGTGCGTTCTCTCTGATGGGCGACAGCTGGAGCGGCTGTCAGGGGCTTCACTGACGATAGCGGGAGCCCGCCTGGCACCTGTCGGCAGCACCTAATCATTGTCCTGGTGACGGCTGCTGGGAGGCGGCGGGAAGGTGACACGGGGCAGCTATTCTTGGGGTCCAGGTGCTCTTCACTTCACTGCTCCTTGACCCCTCTACACGAAAGGGTGAGCCTCAGTTCCTGTACATCTCCTGGAATCACAGACACCCTCCCCACACCCCCACCCCTGGACTGACCTCACTGGCTTTGCCTCCAGCCTCTGCCACCCACAGTCTCCGCGGCAGCTCCTCTTGGAGGACAGCGTTGATGTTGATGCTACGCCTCCCTCGACTGCCTGCTCCCCTGCCTCCGCAGCTGTGGCCTCCCTCTTTTGCCTGATGAACTCACCTCTGCCAGGGCCAGACCACAATCCCCTTTTCAGACAGCCTGCCCTGCTTTGCCCAGGCAGATCCTCCCTCCCTGACCCCACAGCTCTCTGGACATCTCTCTGCTATTACGTCAGTTGTCAAGAAGGAGAATTCAGGCAAACGCGTGCCTCTGACTTCCAATCCCAATGTTTGAGGCTCGAGGAGCGAGCCCAGGTGGGCTCAAGGGCCCTCAGCCCAAGGGGACAAGGGCCAGAGGCAGCGCATGGTCTGGACCCCAGGAAGGCAACTCTGTTGGTGCTAAAATGAGACCAACAGCTGGTGTTGAGGAGGGAGGCCTAGAGGGCACAGGGAAGGCCCAGAGCCCTCCTGCCCCCCAAGAGTAGGGGCTGCTGCCACAGGGCAGAGTGTCAGGGCTCCAGGAAAGAGGCACACAGCTCAGGACAGGGCTGCAGTCTAGCAAAAGCCTCACACTTCTTGACTGAGCCCACTAATTCTGAACGAGACTGGAGCCCTGGGCCTGGGTTCAAATCTCAGCTCTTCCACTTATCTGCTGTGTGACCTTAGGTAAGTCACCTCACCTCTCTGAGCTTTGGTTGCCACCATTATAACATGAGGATAACGGAGCTCCATTTAAGGAGATAATGCTGGGGAAGGCCTAGCACAGAAATGGGCACATAGCAAGCACTGGCCTTCACCTCGGGGAAAGAAAGTCACAGCTCTGTCTACTGGGACTGCCTGAGACAAGCTTAGGGAAACTGCCAATTCCAGCTCCCTCCTGCTGGCGGGCAAGGGCTCCTGGCAGAGCTCGGGCTGCACTTGGCCCCTGACTCCTTCACTTCCTAACTGTGTGACCCTGAGCAAGTCATTTCATCTCTCCACACCGTTTCCTGCCCTGTAAACTGGAGATACTCTGGAACCCACCTCATGACATCGTTTGTAAGAATGAATTCCTAACTGCTATAGGAGTGGATTACTTGCTAATTGCTATGAACGCTAAAATTTAATTGCTGTAGAGTTAATTGCTTTGAAGCCCTCACCGCAGTGCCTGGCACAGAGTGAGCACCCAGGACGGATCAGCTATAATTATTGTCGTTACTGACATTTGAGGGCCTGCTCTGTGCCAAACTTCATGCCAGGCACCGAGGGCCTTGGGAGAGGGTGCAGAGCTGGGCATGATTTGGTCCCTGAGTGCTCAGAGCCCATTTGGGAGGTGGCAGAGGGCAGGGATGGAAACATCCAAATGACCTGCACAAAGCACAAAGCATTACAAGACAGGGTCGGAAAAAGATGAGGTGCGGGAGGGCTTCCTGGAAGAGAAGGTCTTTGAGTGGTGCTTTGATGACTGGGAACACAGCAACAGTGTAATTAGTCTATTGAGCACTTACTACGTGCCAGGCACTGTGTTTTGCCCACGTCATCTTTTGTAAAGCTCATAATAGCAGTAGGTAGCAGGGACTATTAGACCCATTTCATGGATGAGGAAACTGAGGCTTGGAGAGATTGAGACACCTGCCAAAATCGCTCAAGCCTGAATTTGAATTCTCAGCTACAGGAGCTCTGAAGCCTGCGCTCCTCTGCCCTCCATGTAGAGGGATGTGAAGTTGCAGGACGAGGAATAGGGTGGGTGCAAACACTAACGCACCCCTGGTCTGGAGGTAGGCCAGCCTGGGTGAGGCACTCCACCTGCTGGATCACACGCGGTCCTTAGAATGAGCGTATGGGGTGGGCAATATTTTATCTCCATTTTGCAGGCGAGGCAGCTGAGGCTCAAAGCAGGTGAGCATTTTGCACAAGGTCAAACAACCGGAAAGTGGGAGCATTGGGATCTCACGCTAGGTCGTCCAATTCCCAAACCCAAGTTATTTCTCTGACACCAGGGGTGTGTCCTGAGAAGGGAGAAGTAATTGTCCAATGTGGCTAAAGATTTGGGTCCTTGAAGGGAACAAAGTATAGAGCAATTGAGGCTGGATTGTGGATGCCCATTCATGCTGTTCCTACTGTGGGCAATGGGGAGCCACTACAGATTGTAGAGCAGGGGCATGGTAGGGCCAGAGCTCCATGTTCCAAAGATAAATCTCACTGCAGCCCCTAAGATGGATTGGGTAGGGGTGCGAGAGGCAGCGGGAGCCCCATCAGGAGACAGCACCAGGTGATGCTGACGTTAGATGACAAGTGATAGGGACAAAGCGGCCTTCTGCTGGGGAAGGAAAACAGAGAGCTCAGAGATGAGAAACAGCCAGGGGCAGGGCCATTAGCCTTATCAAAAAGCTGATTGCTCTTAGCAAAGTATTTAATACGATTTCCCGCTATTAGGGCCCAAACCTGGGCTAGCAAGATTATTAATTCTAAAGATAATCATTAAGCTGGGCAGCCAGTATTTTAATATATGGCAACAGGCGCGCTATTGTCATTTTTTTCCCTTCTATCTTGATTGCGGGTCACCCAATTAGAGCTGGCTTCAAATGCCCCTTCCTGGAGGCAGCGAGATAAGGCTTAATGTCCTCAAACAAGAGCTATCGGCTGTGACGAGAGGCCCATAAATATTAATAAATCCATAATTAGTCCTGTGAAAACGGGGATCAATCCAGGAGAAGGTTCCGCCCATTAACACTAGAAATCACTTTTGCAAAGTTGCTGGGAAAGCAAGGCTTTTCTGTTCCAAATGCCAGGCAGGCCGTTCTTGTTCTAAGAGGATTCGGTTCTGTCGAATCTGCCAGACTCTGACTCATGCCTCCCTCTGAGATGGGGGGCGGGGGGGGGGGGGGGGCAAATACCTCTAGGATTCGGGATGGGAGAAAGGTATTCCAAAGGTGGGGATAGAAGATTGGGGCCCGCATGATCTTGTCTTTCATTATTTTGATTTTTAACTTAAATCCTTCTTATCAAGTTATTGTATTTCAGAATCCCAGTGAAGAAAAGATTTCTTATTTTCCATATAAAATTAGAGTGGGATGGTGGGCTAAGTGTTGGGGGCTTGGGAGCTATAAGGTGCCCAGAGATATAAATACATGTTATTTTTCTACTTAAAAATTTTTATCAAGGTTTAACATACACCCAGTAAAATACACAAATCTTTAAGCGTACCGCTCAATGACTTGTTACATATGTATACACCCGTTTAACCAATACTAGATAAAAAGAGAGAATGCTTCCAACACTATAGAAGGTCCCCTTGTGCCCCTCTCAGAGCACATCCCCCCATCCCTCCGGGGACCTCTAGAACCTAGTACCACAGACGGTTTGCTTGTTCTTGAACTTCATATGAATGGATCACATGGTATGAACTTCTGGGCCTGGCTTCTTCCACTCTTTATTAGGTTCCAATAGCAGAGGTGGATTATCTGTTCTTAAATAATTGCTATTTTATTTTCTTTTCACAAATCAACACTTGTCATGGTAGAAATGATACAAAGCACAAATAACAGAAAAGAAAACAATGGACATCACTTCTGTACCTGAGTACAAAGAGCATCTCTCTGTATTTTTTTATTATAATAATTGGACATGCTCACTGTGCACATTTTGGAAAAGGAAAGACCCTAGGTTGCAACTGGCTGAAACACAACTTCAACTGGCTGGAGCGAGACAATTTGTTGGCTCAAGTAACTGATAGAACCAGGGACTCACATGGTTTCTCTCTGTCTTTCTCCTCATCTTTCCAGGGATGGCTTTGTTTATGCAAAATGGATCTTTCTGTGGCTGATAAAATGGCCACTAGCAACCCCAGACTACTGTCCTCTTTCAGCAACCCTAGCTGGGAGCGGCTCTCCCAAGGTCTGGCTAGCAATCCCAGGGCAGACTCTGATTGGCCTTGCTGGGGCCACACGCCCATCCTTGGACCAATCCTGGGGACTAGGCTGATGGGGGCCTCTGATTGGCCAGCCTGCATCACCGCTGGAGCTGCAGCATCGTGCCTACAGTCCCTCCAGAGCAGAGAGATGGGGAGGGAAGGCGTTTCCCAAAGTACTAGAAAGAAGGCTGCGAGAGAGTGCTGGGCAGACTAAACTAGGGGACCCCGCCCCCCCACGTGGTCTGTCTGCTCCGTGGGGCGGGAAGTTCTTCAAGGATAGGGGCTGGGGCGGCTCCTTCTCCTTGGTGCTCTCTTACCCAGCTGTCTCATTCTTCTGTACCTCCTCTGTGCCTCCGCCTCATATTTTTCAAGGTCAAAAAAGCTTTGGGGCTTGAAAAATGAGGCCTCACATGGAAAACGCAAACCTTAACAATCTAGCCGAAACTAGCCCACCGTGAGCTCCTGTGCCCACCGGGCCCGCTTCCTGGCTGGGTCCTCGGCACCCAACCCAGAGGCTGGCATGCAGACGGTGCCGTCCTATGGTGTTTGACTTCCTGGATGGAGACGATCACAGCATTTCTCGAGCTCTCGCTGTGTGCCAGTTCTCCATAATTCTCCGGACATCGTGCTTTATCCCCAGGACTGTCTTCCGGGGTATTATTTTGATTCCTGTCTAACACACTTCCTCTTTTATTTATGTCACTATGTATTCTCTATTGAGTGTCTAGGGTGTGCCAGACAGGCAAGATTCCAGCTCTCTTTCACGGAGCTGACAATCTAGTGGATGGGGAAACTGAGGCTCGCACCGAGGCTGAGCGGCGAGGGGCGTGGAGAGGCGCGCGGTGGGGCGGGGGTCGGTGGAGGGGACCCTCCCGTCTGCCATCCGGGAGGAGTCAAAACAGTGCTGGGAGGGGTCCCTGAGCTCGGAGGTGGGCTGGGAGCCGAAGGGGACTCGGTAGCCTCAGGGGGAGCTGCGAGCGGGGCCGCGCCAGCCAGGCCCCGTCCCCCGCCGTCGCCCCTGGCTGTCGCGCGCCGTGATTGACGCGGTAATTGGCGCGTAGGCAGCGGGCTAATTGAGGTCGCGCTGCAGGTTGCGGCTGCCTCGCCGAGGCGGTGGGCACGGGCCGCGCTCGCCCTCCAGCTCCCGGGCCTGGGGCGGGGGCGGGAAGCGGTGGGCGGGCGGCCACCCCCCCCCCCCTTTTTCCCCCAGGAGGTCGCTCTCCAGGGGCGGGTGTCGTGGGGAGGTCTCCTAGGCCCTCCCATTTCCAGAGGATGGGTGACTCCAGGCAGGCGGGCGGTGGGGGGCAGGGAGCCCCCCAACCCAGGTTGTCCCCTCCCTGGTGCCTGAGCTCCTGGGGACGAAAGGGCGGGAGAAATAGCCCAGCATCTATCCTTGCCTCTTACAGCAGCCAGGGGCCTTGGCAGATGGTTTCTCCTCTTTGAGCCTCCTTCTCATTCATTCACTCACTCATTCCTTCATTCGTTCACTCATTCATTCAACCCTCATTTATTGAGTGCCTTGTATGTTTTAGGCGCTGGAAGTGAAACTGATATCAGACAGACGTGGTCCCATCCTCGCGAAGAAATAACCAGTGGGGAGATCAACCAACCAATACATACGGTTACAAACGGGGGCTGGGCGAGACATTATCCACAGGGAAGTCATTCATGTGGGTGGTCAAGGAAGGCCTCTCCATGGAAGGGACATGACTGCTGAGGCCTGAGGGATAAGAACGCCCTGGGAGTGAGCAGGCTGTGCCCGTGGGTGTGTGCATGTGGGTGTGTAAAGGAGGCAGAGGAGACCCCGTCTCCAAGAGAGGTGGGCAGAAAGGCCTGGGGCACAGCGATCCCGTGCTGTGCCTGTCCTTCTGCAGCTTGCTTGTCGGGACTCAGCATTCCCGAGATGGAGCTGTGCTGATGCTGAACCCATCCCTCGGGAGGTGATGTTCTCTGCAGCCCCGTGGGGCGGGGCTAGTTCCGGCAGGGGCTGCAGAGCTGCAATGGCTGGAGGCTCGTTGCCGAATGCTGGCATGGGGAGGAGAGGGCAGAGACATACTGGGAGAGGTCGATCTGGCCCTTGCAGATGCACCCAGCAGCTCCCAGCCCGAAGGAGCCAGGGAAGGGGGCTCGGGCTGGGAGAGGAGAGGTGGCCCAGGTCCTTGTCCTGACTCAGACTCCGTGTAGAACTTTGGGGAGGTCCTTCCCCCTTCCCACCTGTAAAATGGGTGTACGTGTGAGAACAAGACAAGATCAGTGGTTTCCCGCTGGGTTCTGGTTCTAACTCCGTTTTCTTAGATTCTGCGTTTGTCTGTTTGGCATCCATTAGTTACCGGGCCAAGCTAAGGTCCAAAGTTGTGTACGTCTGCCCTGCCATGCAGAGCCCATCCTCTGAACTGCCTCCTATCTCTAACTCTCACACGTCAAGCCAGGGTCTCCTCTGCCCTCGATCAACCCAGGGCCGGGTACCAGGCAACTAGGGGCGCCTCTCTGCCCCGAGGCCCTCTGGAATCGTACAAACTCACCAGCCTAAGCTAGACACCCCGTAAAGGCTCCTGCTTCTGCCCCCAAGCGAAGCTGGTGCTCTCCCATGTGGCCCTGTGTGGGGTGACTTGCTGCCTTCTCTTGGGAACTGTCAGTAATAAAGTCTTCTTTCAGTGGCATTAGCCTCTCTGGGTTGTGACTCAGTCACCTTTATAAATTAAGACTTGGGCACAAGTCAGTTCCTCAGAGTCGGATGGTTGTGTCAGTCCCTTTGGGGGCTGTCAGGAGGACAGTGGCAAGGAGGGCCAGCTCCAGAGGGGCTGGAATGTGCAGTGCAGGTCTCCTCTGGCCTCAGGGCTCTTCTCGGGGACACGTGCAGCTGCCACATCTGGGGAAGGAGTGTTGCTGTCCTTGAACTTCAGATGACCCTGGTCCTGAGGGCTCGTCCATCCCAAAGGTTTGTTTGGCTCCCACCTTGGTGTTCTAACCTACAGAAATCCACCCACTTCTGTTGGATGTTTTCAAAGGGGTCCTTCGGTAATTCGCTTCGATGACTGAGGAGAGACCCTGTGGGCCAACGACTTGCTGACGGCTCTCTGCCCCAGCCCCCTTCCCTACTCTCTTCTTATTCCTGAGGCTAGAAGCCTGCAAACTACATTTCCCAGGTGATCTCATCACCTGGGGCCAGTAGGTTCTGTCACTGGGAGGCCCAAGTGGGAGATTAAACACAGAAGCACAGAAACAGACGACTTCAGATGACCGCAGGCCACTGTGGGCTCAGCAGTGTCAGTGGTTCCGGTAGTGACCAGGGATGGCTCCTGCCCAGTGCCAGTGGCAGCACCTGCGACCCCTCCTCAGTGAGTGCTGGCTGTGGCCCAGCCCAGAGTGGTGGCAGCTTCTTGATAACTATCACCCTCTTTTCCCTTTTGCTCCTCCGCTCCCCTACCTCAGCATCTTTGTTATTAATTTCATGCATTTGATTCCTCTCTGCTTGAGATATCTAGAATAGTTTCTGTTTCTCTGACTGGACAATGACTGATATACCTATATACCCCAGTTAATTAGAAAAGTATGAAAAAGACCTCATGCTCACCTAGACACGAGTGCCATCTTTGGCTGCATTACTAGGAGTATAGTGCCTGGATCTAGGAGGGTGATCTGTATGGATCTCCTCTGTGCTGGTTAGAGTCAACCTGGAGGATGGAACTGAGCTGGGCAAGGTTCTGGGCTTCTCAATAATCCTGAGTGGGCAGGCGGACAGTGAGGTAGCTGGCTAGAAGGTATGATTCTAAGTCATCTTTTCTTATCTGAACGATGGCACCAGCCTCCTTGCTGGTCTGGGTGCCTGTGGCCTAGTCCCCCCCACTTCATCTTCCACAGGATGCACCAGAGGGTCTTTCAAAAACCAATCCAACCAAGCAGCCTCTTCCCCCAGCACCCCGTGAGTTAAAACTCCTCAATGATTCTCAGGTGCTCACAATTTTTAACTTGGCATTCAAGGCCTTTCCTAATCTTATGGCCCTCTCTGGCCTCTGCCTGACTTCTTGCCTTGCACGTTGTAGCCTAGCTGCCTGAATAATCTGCACCTCTCTGACCGTGCCACGCTCTATTCACTCAACTGATAGTTGTTAAGCCCCTACTGTGTGCCTGACGCTGTTCTTAGCCTGAGGGGGATTGGTAGCAGACGATTCAGTTTCTTCCTTCATCTCTCCTCCATGCCTTTGCACACGCTGTGCCCTTTGCCTGGACCGCTCTTTCTCCCCAGTTTTCCACCACGTGTCCTCATTTCACCCCATTATCTGCTAGCTTCAGCGCTGAGCTGAGGCAGCGCCTCCTTAGGAAGACTTCCTTGACTCTGACCCCCCTCCCCGGACTGTTTAGATATTTCCTTTGTGCTCCTACAACCTCCTGAGCTTCCTCCAGCCCAAAGCATGGATCTCTGTGTTGTCCCTGCCGGTTGACACAGAGAGCCCCTGGAGGGCGGCCCGTGTCTGATCTGGGTCTGTGTCCCTAGACTTAACAGTTTCAGGCACGTGAATCTGTTGAATGAATGAATACGCATGGGCTAGAAAACCAGGAAACACTCTTTGGAGGGAAGTGACCATGAAGGTCTCGAGGGACCGTCTAAGATCATTCTAAAGACTAGAGGATGCAGGCTAGAATCTTCCTTGGTTCGCGTTATCCTCGGCCTTGGCATGCCAGGCCCTTCATTGTCTGGTCCTGCTGACCCCTCCAGCCCTGGGTGTGCTTCCTCAACCCAGATCCTGCCTTTTAAGCCAATTAGGATTTTGGATTTGGGCTCAGCCAGATCCTGGCTGTGTGAACTTGAAAAGTGACTTCACTTCTCGGTGACTCGGTTTCCTCATCTTTCAAAGGGCTTAGGTGAGCTCTGCCTCGCAGGGTCTTTGTGAAAACTCAGAGACAATCCACATAGAGCACGAGGCTCAGAGCTCAGTCTGTGGATGCGCCTGTTATTATTGCTTGTGCTGAGGGCAGTGGGGAGTCCTGGGGTGGGATCTGCCCCTTAGAGCTCCGGAGGTGGCTTGGGGGAGGATGACCTGGACACGGCAAGACGGGGACAGGAACAGACGGGGGCAGGCTGGTAATTTACACAGCTGTCAAAATCAGGTCTTTAATGCTTTTGGCCAACGGCTATTATAGAAATTTTAGAGTGAAATATGAAATACAATCTAATCTTCAGAGTAAATTAAAAAACACGAAGCAGAAACAAATTAGACAGAGGATACCATCTCATTGAACCGGAACAAAATTTTCCCCATGACGACTCCGGGCTGGGTGAGAAAGCTCTTCTGCTGGGTCCTCAGAACATCGGAGTGAGACGCCTGGAGGACCCGCAAACGTACGTGTGCCTTCCAGGGACTTGAGTTTCCACATTCAGGCTCTTTTGTTTGAAAAATAAGTTAAAAATTATTACACAAGTAATAGATGCACAGAGTTAAATATTCAATTGTTGCCCAAGACAGAATGACAAAGTCTCCCTTCACCCCAGGCTCCCAGCGCCCCTCACCCACGATAATTTACTGTTTATCTTACCTGAAAATTTCCGTCCCTTTGCAAGTACAGATACACACAAATAATTCGTTTCCCTCCAACACAGTCAATCTTTCACACCCTGCCTTTTTCAGTAAATGAGATGTCTGGGAGATCTTTTCATATTAGTTCCTTTAACAGCTGTGTCATGACCCAGGGTGTGAACGGACCATAATCTACTTAACTAGACTCCGCTGATGAATATCTGGGCTGTTTCTTCAGTGTGTCTGTAGGAGAAGTTCCTAGAAGTGAGATTGATGGCTGAAGCGTGCAGACGTTCTTTATGTTGAGTGTTTCCAGTCACTCCCTTGCAGGGGACGCCATTGGCGCTCCACCCTGATCTCCTTGGATCTCTCTTATGGGTTTGCTGTGCGTCCCCCAACTTCTCTGTGCTCTGCTTCTAATAGTTCACATCTGTGACCTTCCTCGGTGGCCTGGCTGTAGGCTGCTGGAGCTGCCTTGCCCACACAACAAGTCAAATGTCCGGATGTTAGGTCCACCTGCGGGTACTAGTCAAGGACTGACTGGCCCGGGGGTATGAAAGCCCGGGGCCCAGGCCTTGGGGCTGGACCAACTCCAAGGTGTGATTTATACTCCAGAGCTCCCTGTGCGACCCAGCTGAGACCGGGACTTTCCTGACATCTCCCTGTGGTCGGCAGCCTCTGAGATGGCCCCACGATGCTCACCTCCTGGTATTCAGACCCTGTGTCATCCCTACCCTTGGAGTAGGCTGTGATGTGACGTCACTCCCAAGTTTAGGTTATCAGGAGACCGAGGCTCCTGTCTTGGGGGCTCTCTCTCAGCCTCTCTCTCTTTCACTCCCTTGCTCTAGGAGGAGCAAGCGGCCATGTGATAAGCAGCCCTGTGGGGTGGTCCACGTGACAGGGAACTGATGCCTGGCCAGCTGCCAGTGAGGACCTACATCCGGTTAACACTCACGAGAGTGAGTTTAGAAGCACCTCCTCCCTTGTCGAGCCTTGAGATGAGTGTAGCCCTGGCCAACACCTGGCCCGCCTCCTTGAGATACCCTGAGCCAGACCATCCAGCTGAGCCACACCTGGATTCCTGACCCACAGAAACTGTAAGATAACGAATGTTGATGGTTTCAGATCCTCCGTTTGGAGGAATTTGTTACGCAGCAATAATTAATCAATACAAGCACCTTGCTTGGCTTCCTCCCCTTCCTTGTCCTGCTCCCCCCCAACCTAGTCTTCGGGGGAGCGCTCCCTTGGTCAATCATGTGCATAGGAATCCTTGACTGCTTCTGGGAGCCCAACCCACCCGCCCCCACAGGACGTATGCAGTGTACGCTGCCGGGCGGAGGGGCAGGGCTGTTTCCCGACAGCCTCGCTGATGCTCTGTCTTATCAAACTTGTAATCTCGAGTGTAGTCTCGAATTGGACCTGCCAGGGTAACTCTGATTCTGAAGAGGGTCGCAGTGAGGTATGCGTTTCAGAGCTATGGTCACACCCACCCACTTGCGCTCCTTCGGCACTCCCCATACATTCCCACCTCTCTGCCCTTACTGCGGCTGGGCCTTCCCCTCACTTCGCCGCCAGTAGCCCTGTTCTTCCCGTAAGGCCCAGATCCTACACACCCTCTCCCCTAGCATCCGGGGTCCCCACCCAGGAGTGGTGCCTCCTCCCCTGCAGCTGCCTCAGCTCCGTGTCTCTTTCTGATGGCTGTTCTGATGGCTTTTACTCAACCCGTCATTATTTCTGCTCAAGTCCCATCTCTCCGCCTGCACTCAGAGCTCTTTGCAGCCCAGGATCTGCCTCCCAGGAGAGAGCTTGCTACAGAGCAGTCGTGGAGATGTTCTTGAGCGAACCTCAGCCCAGGCGAGTTCAGGGAGCCCAGCTGTCCTGAACCCCCCCTCTCTGCCTGCCCCAAGTCCTGCTCCTTCCCCTCCTTTGCTGTCACTCAGACTTCCTCACCCGTGTGGGACAGTTAAGGCCCTTCCTGCTCCACCTCTGCATCCCCCTCCCCACTCATTTCTTGCCATCCCCGCTGCCCCCAACCCTCCATTCCAGCCATGCAGAGCTGTTCATGGTTCTCCAAAAGCGAGACTAGTTACCATTTTCTAAGCCATTGCCAAGGCCCCGTGCTGACATCCTACATCCTCATGATTCCTGTGCAGGAGGAACCGTCATCAGCCCCATTTTACACCGAGAAAACCAAGACATGCAGAGACTAATTCACACAGCTGGCGAGTGGCGGAGCGGAGGCTCCTGGTGCCCTGCCCCACCTGCCACCTGCCCAGGGGTCACCTGTAGACAGATCCCGGACAGGCCTTGCCCACGGGTGTTCTCTGGCCTGCTGGAGCATGCTGAGCCTGCAGGGCAGGCAGGACGTGCAGGAAATGAACCCTCAGCAGCAGCCCTCAGTCAACCAGGGCAGGATTCCAGCCTCCTCGCCCCACAGGGGACCATTCTGCCACCTGTTCCACACGCTCTCTTGAGGGTCTGGAGCAGGACTGAGCTCCAGTTGCCCACAGCAGCAGCTCGGTCATGAACACATCCTGTGTGGCTTCCTTCCCTTCTGGGTGTCACATCCCCACGCCCTCACAGTGCTGGGATCACCTCCCAGATACATCGCTTGCTCCGGAATCCTCACCTCAGGATCTGCTTTGAGGCAAACCCACCCGCAGCAGCTGCAGAGTGGGGTTTGCACCGTGTGCCTGTCTGCCTGGGGCTCCTCTGCTGCCCCAAGCTGGCTGGCCACGTCCTGGCATCCTGCCCTGGCCCATCCCCGCCCCAAAACCCTCCCTGGGATACACTCTCCATCCCTGCTCACCTCGCCTTTGTTTGAAAGACCCGGTAGATAGATTTTTACGAGAACCTTCGTCTGACACCCGTCTCGCAGTTGGAATTGGCCACCGCCCTCTGTATTTCGCAGACAGACCTCTCTCTCAGCCTCTACAATATCCCGGTGCCCTCATTTATGGGCTTCTGACCCCCCACCACCCTGGGAGGGAGCATGTCTTACTCATCTTGGAAACCCCCAGGTCCGCCCAGGACTAGGTGTCAGAGCAGGCGCTGATCATGTTTAAATCACTGCGGCTCCACAAACAGATGCCTCTTCTTCCCTCGGCCTCGCACCCCCGTCCATCCCCAATCATTTCACATCACTTCCAAGGGGCAGGCCATTGTTTCCAGCTCTTTGCCTGCCTGTTGAGCACCGCCATGTCTGCCTCAGGGTTCCTGCCCCCTCCCTCTCTGGCACGCCGTCTCTCTCTCTGCAGACTCCATCACACTTCATTGCACTAATTTATTTCTCTATCTGCCTCCTCAACTGGATTGTGAGTCTTTTGAGGCCCCCCCATGTATCTCGTTTATTGCTGTGTCCACACTGTGCCCCTTGCACAGTACCTATTTCATAGTGGGTGCTAGTAAATATTTGTTGAATGGATGCATGAATTAATTACTTAATACACATATCCCTTGAATGGAAGTATATAGGAACTGGTATAAATTATTTAGGACTTTTTGGGTTGTAAGTGAGAGAAAGACATCTCGAGCTGGCTTAAGTAAAAGAAGGAACTTACTGGCTTAATCACTAGGATGCCCAAGTGGACTTCAGGCATGGCTGGATCCAGAAACCAAATAAGATCAACTGCCAATTCTCCCTCATTTTCTCTCTCTCTGCCTCTCCCCCCACCTCCTTCTCTGTATCTCTCTCTTCATGTTGACTCTGCTTCTCTTTGAGTTTTGACCACATTCTTCACTACCAAAGGCATATGCAATTGCAAGACTTAGTCACTTCTCTCTTTGGGCTTCAATTTCCCTCATCTGTAAAATGGAGAGGCAGTTCAACCTGATGGTCTCTAAGCCTCCTTTATAGCTTTATAGGCTTAAAGGGGATACAAGGTAACTTTTCCATTTTCTGATTAGGAACAACTGAGGCCCAGAGAGACGCGTGATTGTTTGAGATGGGGCTGGCATCATAGCCCAAGTCTCTGACTTTCTTGACAAAGAGGACAATGTCATTTTGGACACAGAGTCACCCACTTCCTCTCTGATCGCCCCGGCCAGTGCAAACTGAGGCTCTCAGACCTGGAAAGGATTTGTGTCAAGCGCCTAAACCTCTGCTGCCCCAGACCTGGATTTGAGCATCAGCTCCACCACTGGCAGCTCTGACCCTGGCATCTCCCCTCTGAACCTCTGCTCATTTCATCTGGAAAGTGCAGGCTTCAGGAGGAGAGGAGAGGAAGGTCTCAGCACAAGGCCTGGCGTGAGGCGGCAGGCGGATGATGCGCCCCGGGCTGCCTGGGACCATCCTGGTTTTAAAACTTAAAGTCTCGAATCTCAGGAACCCCTCAGTCCCAGGACAACTGAACACGTGGGTCACCCTGTCAGGCAGGCATCTACATCTGGCAGCAGGCAGGGAGGGATGTCCTCAGAAGACCCCATAGATCAGGCTCAAACAAGCAGATCTCAGGATGATGAAGTCTGCCGAGGTGATGCAGGGAAGCATCTCTCTGAGTTTCTGGGCCCTTTGCATTTTGGAGCAATTTGCACAGTCATGAGGCCTGAGATGCTGCGGCCACTTCCTCCCTCTCCTCCTCCCCCCGTCCCTAGTTTTCTGGACATTCAGGGGCTCTTGGAGACTCTCACTGCAAGAACATGTAGCTAGAAAACAGCCAGACCCTCACACAGGCTTGCTGGGAGCTCTCCCACTGTACAGATGGCAAGGTCCAGAGAGGGAAAGTGCCCGGCCTGAAGACTCGTGGCAGGCCGTCTCCAGCATGGCTGACTTTGCAGATGTGCTCCCGGGCGCTTCACCGTGTCCCCCCTGTGCTGGGGGTGGGAGCTGGGAGAGACTGTGAGTGAAGTCCATGTGGCAGGAAGAATGAGCACAGGCTTAACGCCCAGCTCTCCAAGCCGCAGACTTGCTGAGTAGCCCCCCTGGGCCCGTGTGACCCAGCTGTGAAACGAGGTTGATAATAGGTCATGGCGTGCCCCAGGGCTGTGGTTTGGAAGTGACAGAGAACACTGGGTAGCACTGGTCCCTGTGTGGCCGGCAGAGCAGAAAGAGCCTTCAAAAGCGGCTTGAGTGTTTCTGAAATCTGGGGCATTCTTGTGTCACCCTTTACGTGCCACTTGTACTATCAGTGAATATTTTTCTTCAACTTGCTTGTAAAAAACTTTTAAAAAAAGCATTTTAAAGGAATATGTCACATCACTTGTTCGATGTACTAGTTATACAGTTTTCCAAAAATCTTTAAAGTAAGTTCAAAACTATTCAAATAAAAAGCTTTGATCCTGAAACACCCCCAAACCTGGCGCACACCCCCAGCAGCAGGCACACAGAGCTTTGTGAAACGCTGATCTCATGCAGCCCCCACAACTGATCCCAGTCGTAAACTGAGGTCCCGAGAGGAGCAAGGACGGACCTAAAGTCAGAGAGAGAGCTGCCGCAGGGCCAGGACTGGAGCCCGGAGCCCAGACCTTCCCCCTGTTCCCACCACCCTGGGGCGTGAGCTGGTGCCCAAAGGATGCCGGGCTTTTCCTGCTTCTAGGCATTTGCATAGCCTGTGCCATCCCATGGAAAGCTTTTTCTCCTCAGCTGTCCCAGGCCAACTCCTGCTCATCCTTCGAGACTCAGTGCAGAGCTGCCTTCTCTGGAGCATCCTGGCAGGCAGAGCGAGTCTGTCCCTCATGTGACGCCCCACCCCAGACTGTCTGACCTTTTCAAGAATCTCTTTCTCTGCACTGAAGCAAGGAGGCTCTGGAAGGCAGGGCCAGGTCTGGTTCATCTCTGCTGGGCATTTGCACTCAGGGGCTGGACCCCCAGCAGGCCCTGAGCAGCATTGTTTAATTAGGGGAGACTGAAGATAGTGGGGCCCAGAGAGCTGGGTCAGTCCTGTCTGGGCGCCAAGAGGGACAGGGCCACCAGGCCAGCAGCTTGTCCCAGGTGATGAAATAGTTCAGCCAGGGCCCCCATCACTCCTCTAGATACATTTCAGCGGCTAAGAAAGAAGTTCAAGGGCTCACCTGAGTCTGTTGCTTAGCAACAGGAGGCTGTAAATGACATCACTCCCAACACTTTAACTAACCCCTCCATGGCAGGCAGAGGATAACGAAGGCAAAGGCAGACAGCGAGACGGCATTCAGCGCCAGACCCAGGGAGGCGCAGAGGAGGGGGCTGGGGGCAGTGGGAGCCCGCAGCAGGCAGATGTGGGCCTGGGGATGTGGGAGGGTCTCTGGGCCACTTGGTGGCTGCTCTGTTCCTGGGAGCCCTGTTCAGGAGTTCTGGGCGTATGTTTGCCAGCCTGAAAAGGGATCTGCTAGGCTTGGTCCCTAGCAGCAGCTTTGTCCTCCCAGGGCACCATGCCTGTGATTCTGCCAGTCGTCACTAGAAGGACAGCAGTAACTCCAAGGGTAGCCAACCCACAGCAGACTTAACCCTTTTTAGATCTTCTATAGATTCTCTGACTGGCAGGGAACCTGGATATGGGAGGGCATTTATTAAGCACCACTTTACTTTTGTTAACTTCCAAGATCCTCATAGTAACTCCACGATTTAAGGAGGTATTTCCATTTCACTGATGAATAAACTGAACGCCATCCATTCAACAAACATTTGAGCTCCTGCTATGGGCCAGGCACTGTTCTGGGCTCTGTGTATCCAGCAGTGAGCAAGACAGACAGAAATCCCTGCCCTCATGGAGCTGAGTTCCGATCGAGGGATAGATAACAAACAAGAGAAAGAAGTAAAATACATTAGATGATGACAAGGGCTGTGGAGGGAAATAAAGCAGGAAAGGGCACAGGGGATCTGGGGGTAGTGAATAAATCGAGTCGTCAGGGGAGGCCTTACTGAGGGGCATTTGAGCAAAGATTTCAAAGAAGTGAGGAGCAAACCACATGAATATTCAGAGGAAGCGGATACTAGCCAAAGATCCTGAGGTGGAAGCGCGGCTGGCATATGTCGGGTTTGGTAAGGAAGCCAGCATGGCTGCAGCAGGGCGAGAAAGGAGGAGAGCAGGAAGACATGGAGTTAGGTGGTGGGCCCAGATCGTGCAGGGCCCTGGACACCCTTATAAGGACTCCGGGTATTTCCCTGAATAAGATGAGAGCCATGGAAACGTGAGTGTTAGATTTACCAAATAAAAATACGAGATGCCCAGTTAAATTTGAATTTCACAGAAAGAACAAAAATTTTTTAGTGTAAGTATGTCCCAAATATTGCATAGGCTATACTGATAGTGCAAATTACTTGCTGTTTATTGGAAGTTCAGATTTACCCAGGCATCCTATATTTTATCTGACAACCCAACACGGGAGAGTTTTGAGCAGAGGAGCAACATAGTCTGACTTGCATTTCAAGTGGGTCGCTCCGACCGGTGTATGGAGCGTGGACTGAGCGGAGAAATGGCGGAAGATGGGAGCCTGATGAAGGGGTTGTTAGTAATGATCCAGGTGAGAGGTGATGGACGCTTGGACCAGGGTGGTAGAGGGGAGGTGGTGAGCAGGGGTCAGATTCTAGGCACGTCTTACAGGTAGAGCAAGCAGCGTTTCCCGTTGGATTAAGTGTGGGGTGGGAGAGACAGGGGAGTCAAACATGCCTCAGAGGTTTTTGGCCTGAATGGCTGGAAGGGTGAAGTAGCCGTTTACTGAGATGGCAAAGGCTGAGGAAGAAGCGAGTTTGGGGGCAGAAAGGGAAGCTCGGGGGTTCAGGTTGGATATCTTAAATTTGAAATGTAATGAGGCATCCCACAGCGAGATGTTGAGTGGGGTTTGTACAGCGTTAAGTAGTGTCACCTCAAAATTCACGTATCCTCGCACCCGGGCATGTGACCCTCTGTGGAAATAGGGTCTCTGTAGTTGTAGTCAAGTTAAGATGAGGTTATGCTGGATAGAGTGGGTCCTAACTGAATGACTGGTGTCTCATAAGAAGAGAGAACTTTGGATACAAAGTAACACACAGAAAAGACGGTGTGAAGACACAGAGAGAAAACCATGTGAAGATGGAGGCAAGGATCAGTGATCGCTCTGCAAGCCAAGGGACGCCAAGGACCGCTGGCAACTGCCAGAGGCTGGGAGACAGGCAGGGAACAGACCGCCCTCAGATCCCCCAGAAGGACCCAACCCTGCCAAGTCGTTGGTTTCACCGACTTCTAGCCTCCAGAACTGCAGGAGAGTAACTTCCTGCTGTCCTAAGCCAGCCAGTTGGTCGTGCTTTGTTCCTGGGTGGTACCCAGGAAACTAATGCAGATGGAGAGGGCTGGAGGAGCGCTTCTGGATAGAGATAGGACTTGGGAGACATCAGGGCATAGATGATGTTTAAAGTCACAAGACTAGGTGAGATCACCAAGGCAGTGAAGGTAGATGAAGAAGAAGATGAAAGACTGAGCCCTGGGACCCCGAACTGACTAGGTGAGAGTTGAGGGGGGGCCAGCAAAGGGTACAGTGAAGCAGCAGCCAGCAGGATAGGAGGAAAACCAAGCCAAGCGCAGAAAGTGTTTCCAGGAGGAGGCGGTAATCAATTGTATCCATTGCCACTTTAGAGCAAGTAAGATGAGAACCGAGACTCAGCACTGGGTTTAGCCGTCTGGGGCTCACTGGTAACTTTGACGAAAGCAGTTCTGGAGGAACCATGGGGGAGTTGGCCTGATTGGAGTAGGCTCCAGAGAGAATGGAAGGTTCTTTCTCTGCCTCTTCCTCTCCTCTTCCTTCCCTTTCCTTTTTCTTGCTTCCTTTTTCTTCCCTTCTCTTGCAGGTGACAGATGATCAGGGGCTAAGAAGGTGGCAAGGTCAAGGGGGCAGCAGGGCCAAGGACGGGGTCAGCATGGTTGGGGCATTGTTTACATGTAGGGGGACTGAGAAGACAAGTAAATATATTGAGGATAATGGGAACCAGGCTTCCCAAGCTAGAAAGAAACTTGAGTATTAGGTTGGAATTGGAGGTGTTGATGTGAGCTGATGGTTACAGATAGATATAGATGTAGATATAGGTAGAGGGGTATAGGTATGCAGGGTGTGTGTACATATATGCATACATATTTTCTAGCTCTGGCGAGAGGGCCTATAAGCAATGACACTCACCAGCAAAAACAAAAACCAAATTTTGGTTTTTAAACACCATCCTCCACTAAAGGAACGCAGGATCCAGCTTGAAGGGTCTGTCATTGACCAAACCTGGGGCAATTTGAGCCTCAAAATGAATAACAGTGGTAGCAAATGGTAACCCACTGAATAAAATAAGAATCCGTGAGTCCATATGGATGGAAAGAGAGAAAGAGGAAAGAAACAAAGAGAAAAAAAGAAATAGAAAGAAAACTAGGATAGAAAGGAAAGCTCTCCCTTGTGGTAGAATGGTAACTAGTCATCAGCGTAGAAGAAATGATGGAAATAGAGAATCTTCTTTTGGCAGTCTTCATCGTGCTGGCTGATTCAGGTCACGTGGAATGTCATAATGGAAGTTAGTGTCATAATGGAAGCTAAGCCTGTTCTTAAAGAGGTCATGAGAGATAGGAAAGGACGGAGGAAGCTCCAGGTTGAAGGAGACTAAAGAAACTTGACAACTGTATTAGTCAGGGTTCTCCAGAGAAACAGAACCAATAGGATATACATATATATATAGAGAGAGATAGAGATTTATTATAAGAGATTGGCTCACATGGTCATGGAGGCTAAGAAGTCCCATAATCTGCCATCTGCAAGCAAGCTGGAGGCCCAGGAAAGCCAGTGGGGTAGTTCCAGCCTAAGCCCGAAGGCCTGAGACCCAGGGGAGCCAATGGTGTAAGTCCAGGTTTGAGTCTAAAGGTTGGAGAACCAGGAGCACTGACATCTGAGAGGAGAAGACGGATGTCCCAGCGGATGCAGAGAGAGCAAATTCACCCTTCCTCCACCTTTTTGTTCTTTTTGCACCCTCAGTGGATTGGAAGATGCCCCCCTGCACTAGTGAGGGTGATCCTGTTTACTCAGTCTACTGATTCAAATGCTAATGTCTTCTGGAAACACCCTCACAGACAGACCCAGAAATAGAGTTTTACCAGTTCTCTGGGCATCCCTTAGCCCGGTCAGGTGGATGCATAAAATTAACCATCACAACAACTAAATGCAGTGCATGATCTCATGTGGGATCTCGGACTAGAAAAGAAACTGAGACATTGTTGGGACTACTGATAAAATTAGACAGTGGTCTGTGGATTGATGGTGATATTGACTCAGCACTGATGTCCAGATCTGGATGGTTGTAATGAGGTTATAGAAGAGGGTACTCTTGTGTTTTGGGATATATACACTAGAATATGTAGAAGTGATGTCTTCAGCTTGCTCTCAAATAATTCTGAAAAGGAATAGTGTGTGTGTGTAGAAAGGGAACAATGTGGTAAACTGTTAACAATTGGAGCATTTTGGTTAAGGGGAAGGTGTGGGCTGGGGAGAGGGAGGAATGTGTCCAGCAGAGGGAACAGCATGAGCAAAGGTCCTGAGGTGGGAAGGCATGTAGAGAGCTTGGCACGTTGGTGTAACAGTGAAGCTAGAGAGCATCAGGCATGGGGGCGGGAGGCATGACAGGAGAGGCTGGGGACACGGGCTTGCGTAGCATGGCACCTGGCGTGTGTGCTCAGGAAGTGCTGTGGCCTCTTCTTGGGGCCATGGCCAGGGTGACAAATGGACATCTGAGGGCAGGAAGAGGGCCTGGAGCCCCAGACAACCTTCAAAAGCATGCGTGGTAGATCAGATTATGGTTCCAACTCTTTACTTCCCCCGCAGTTTTTCCCCAGTTATGGTCCACACCCTTTACCATGTTACTTTGCAGCCCTCCCACTGTGACTCTGACCTGAAGTTGCTCAACCGTGTGACTTGCTTTGGCCGGTGGGATTTTAGCAGAGGTGCAGCAAGCAGAGGCTTTGAAAGCGCTTGCCCAGTTGGGCTTGTCTGCTTGTGCCTCTGTCATGGCTCATGGCCATAGGAACATGCCCAGCCTGGCCTGCTGCTCCCGGGAGGAGGCGGGGCGGAGCAGAGCCACCCGGCTGACCCACAGATTTGCAAGCTAACTAAATGCTTCTTCTTTACCACTGAGGTTTTTCTGGCTGTTTGTTAGGCAGAGCCCAGTTCCCGGCTCCAATGGCATCTCTGGATGCTGGGCCTTTCCAGCCTTCACCCAGGCCCAGGAGTGAGGGAAGAGAGGTGACTGGGCTGGAAACCAGGACGCTGGCCTTGGACCTGCTGAGGCCTCCCTCGAGGCCCTGGGCCAGCTCTTCCCCAGATGGGGCCTTGGTTTTCCCATCCGTATGATGAGATAGCTCACCCTGATTACTGAGGCCCTCATGGCTTGTTGCCACATGGACTAAGGAGCTCAGTTTGTTCAATTATAACCATGTCCTTCCCCCACTTAAAACCCTTAGTGGCTCCTTGTGGCCTTCAGAGAAAAGTCAAAGCTCCCTAGACTGGCATTCAAGGCCAGCCTACCTCTGCCCACATCTGCAGCTCACCTCCTGCCACCCACTGTGCTCCAGTCCTGCCTTATCATTTCCAGTCTCCTTATCACACTGCGCCTGTTTGTGCCTCTGGGCCTTTGCACCTGCGATTCCATCTGTTTTCAAAGTCTGCCACTGCATGTCTCTGCTTTGTGGATCCCTTAGTATGGAGTGTGTTTTGTTGTGTTTTTTTGTCTGAGGAAGATTTGCCCTGAGCTAACATCTGTCCCCATCTTCCTCTATTTTGTATGTGGGCCACTGCCACAGTGTGGCTGTGAATGAGTGGTGTAGGTCCACGCCTGGGAACTGAACCCAGGCTGCTGAAGCGGAGCGCACTGAAATTAACCACCAGGCCATGGGGCCGCCCCGGGGGCGTTTGTTTTTAACTAACATTCATTGAACTCTTACTGAATGCCAGGTGTCATGCTAAGCCTTTTATATGAGTGTTCCCATTTAGGCTTCCCAACAATACTAATGAGGTAGGTCTTATTATCTCTATTTTAATTATGAATAAACAAAGGCTCAGAGAAGTAACTAACTGGTCTAACGTTACACAGCCAGTAAGTGGTGAAACCAGGACACAAATCTAGGCAGTGTGACTCCTAGCCAATAGGGACATATACAGCAGATTTGAACCCAGGTCTGTGTGTTTCCAGAGCCTTAGTCACCTCTCCAGCCCTCCTCTGCTTGTAGGACTCCTATGCAAGTGCACAAGCTATATTCATTCAACCCACAAACATTTACTGAGCATCTGCTCAGTGCCAGGCACTGCGCCAAACTCTTCATGAGCAATCAATTCCTTAATCCTCACACTTGTCCTGGAGGTCATCATTTTTATTGATCCCATTTTGCACATGAGGGCAACTGAGGCCCAGAGAGGTGAAGTGAAGGTCAGACAGCCTGTAAGTGGTGAAGTTGGGACACACACCCGGGCAGTCAGATGCCCAGGCCCAAACTTGACCTCTTGGTCACACGGACTCTCAATTTGCCATAAGCTTCAAGATCCAGTTCATGCACCACCTCCAGGATATTGAAGTGCTGAATCCCAGGGGACTCGCGGCTCTGCCTGTCCACCAGCCCCCTTGTCCAGGGGCTTCAGAGCTGACTGCGCAGGATTCAACCTGTTCTGGACAGAAGTCAGGCACCTGGCAACGCTGTCGGGCACCTCCCCCCATTCTCAGCCCGACGCGCCAACCCCAGCCCCCACCCCACCTTCTCCCCAGCCCTTGGGCCTCAGGCTCTGACTCCAAACAAACACGAAGCCAAATGACTTTCACTCTGTCCCTTCCAACTCAGTGATTTTGGAGGAGAATAAATACCGAAGCCACTGGCATGAATAGAAATTAATACAGAACCGTGCTAACTGCGCAGGGGTGTTTTTTAAAACGAAAAATTCTCAATTTAAAATCTCAACACAAATAGACTCTTATAAGGTCAAATGAAAGATAAATGCCTCTGGAAAGCAAAGAAGTCATCATTTTGGCTGCATTCTCTCTCTCTCTCATTTCCCCTGCCCTTCTCTCGTTCTGTCTCCATCTACATTTCTCTCTACCCCCATCTTCACCTCTCTTCTTACTTGTCGCTTGCTTTTCCTGTCTGTGTGTCAGTCTCTCGGGTTCAGTTCAGTGGCAGATTTTCACCTTCAGGAGAGTAGTATGACCTTGGTCAAGTCATTTTTTAGCTTTGTGTTTCAGTTTTCCAATCTTCATAATAGGAAGTATAATTACCCCTTGCAGAGGGATGCTAAGCATAGCAAGACAGCCTTTCATAAAGGAAAATGATGTTTCCAACCAGTGACGGGCAGTCGCCCCCACCCTCTGGGTTCAGGCCTGGAGGGTGGGCAAAGATTAGGAGCAGGCACCATCTGGTCACCAAGTGATGCCAATGAACCAACATGGTGAATGGTCTTCTGACCTTGGCCTCTTTACTGGCAGTCTGATTCAGCCTAGAGTTATCCCAAGATGATTCTGGTTTAAAAAAAAGGGGCCAGTGAGAGACATGTTGGGCCTCGTGGGTAGGAGGCTTTTCAAAGGTGAGATAAAGCCACACTGAATGGGAAAATAACCACATAAATTAAAATTAAAGTCAGAGGGATTGTGATTAGCAGAAGGACAAGTCTCTGACAACTAGGGAACAAAACCCTGGGAAAACCCTATTGGAATGAGAGGCACTAGGCTGTGATCTTTTTAGGGCAGGGACCACATCTTTCTTGTTCACCATATCTCCGCAGGGCACAACACAGGACTCAGCTTCATAAATATTGGTTGAACAACCAACTTAATGAATGAATATATCTATTGCTGGAGCCCCCTAAGATAAGACTAGACACCATTTTTCCCAGAGCTCAGAGCCTTACACACAGCATGTGCTCTCAACCATTGGCTGAATGTTGATTATGTGAGTTTTCAGGCCACAGAATCTGCTGCTACTGCCTGGGTATCTCTTGAGGACCAAGTGGATATGAGAGGGAAAGGGGGACATCTCCAGGATGGAGCAGGAAGGGGGTACCTGAGTGACACTTTGCCAAGTAGCCCAGGCATCTCTACATGGTCAGTTCGAGGCATTCTGATACCTGAAATCAGAGAGTTTGAATGAAAGAATGACAGTAGCTCAAGTACCATCTTCTTCCAAGAGGCAACAAGCCAGTGGACTGAGAGAGAAGAGGACTGGGGCAATGGAGAGACTAGAATTAGTAGATTTTTGGCCCATTAAAGCACCTGACTGGGAGACAAGAGTCCTGGCTTCTAAACTCAAATTACAAGAAGAACATCATGAAAACACTCAAGAGCCTTCTAACCAACAGGATCTGATCTGTCTGATCTAGTCATATATCACAGATTGGGTTCCCTGGGAGGCAGACTCAGAGACGGAGATCAGCTTCAGAACCACCCTCAGACAACCCTATGGATGATTCTGAAGCTGGGGTGATATTTCAGAGTTGTCCAGAGTTGAGGAGGGCCTTTACGCTGCCATGTACATCAGTTATTGGACTCAGGCTGCCCCAGGAAGAGGTGTTACCTTCAGTGAAGCAGCTCTCTTCAGCTAAGGCAATCCCTGTAGGGGACTGACAGTCAGTGGCTTTCTGCCAATGGCACCCCCACTGGTGGAATAATTCCTTCAGTTCTGAAGGGGGATCTGAATGTGCACCACAGCATCCACCACAGCATGCTATCTCCATTAACACTAATCCTTACTGCAATCCTACAAAGTAGATATTATTATCCAGTTTCACATATGAGAAAACTGAGTCTTGGAGAGTGTATCAACTTGGCCCAAGCCACACAACTAGTAACTGCTAGTTGTAGAACTGATTCAAACCTAGGTCTTATTGGCTCTTAAGCCCTTCCTTTTTCAACTACACCTCACTTCCTTAGATTCATTCACCACACCCAAAATTCTACCCATTCACTCTGAAGACTTTGACAAATAGCCTCCTCTCCATGAGGCTCAGCCTCTCCATCTGTAAAATGAGGAGCTTAAGCTATATCTGAGATTCTTAGCCAGGGGTCCATGAACCCCATTAAGATAGGCTAATTTTGGTATGTATGAGCAAATTTGGGATTTGTATATTTTTCTAGGTAGAGGGTCCTAAAAGGTTTTTTTTTTTTTTTTAAATTTTATTTTTTCCTTTTTCTCCCCACAGCCCCCCGGTACATAGTTGTGTATTCTTCGTTGTGGGTTCTTCCAGTTGTGGCATGTGGGATGCTGCCTCAGCGTGGTCTGATGAGCAGTGCCATGTCCGCGCCCAGGATTCGAACTAACGAAACACTGGGCCGCCTGCAGCGGAGCGCGCGAACTTAACCACTCGGCCACGGGGCCAGCCCTGGTCCTAAAAGGTTTTTGACTCCCAAAAGAGGTTGAGTCATACCTGACCAGATGGTCTATGGTCCTCTTCAGCACACACATGCTGCAATTCTGCAGCATTGAGAGGTGGGAGACCATGGACAGCATCAAAGTCATTCAGCACCACGGACAGAGTCATGGCCTGAAGTCTGCAGCAAAATCCCACCAGCTTCCCAAAGAATGGATGATGGAAGACCCCTGACTGTCCAGAACCAGTGGAAGAGGTAGTCAGGGCCTGCAATAGACACATATGGCTTTCCTCCCCCCAATCCCCCCCCCCACGTTTTTTGTGAAAGAGTCCCAAATGTTGCAATTGTCCTCACAGTGACATTTCCCTCGTTCTGGGGGCCTCCCATTCCTCTCTCCCCAACAGTGACGAAGAGGGTATCGAGCTGGGCAGTGGAGTACCCCAGTGACAGATTAGCGCTGCCAACCACCGACACAAAACCATTTGGTGTGGGGAAATGATAGATGCTAACACTCATTTTAAACACAGGCAACTGAATTCCTGCAGACAGGCGCCACGGCTGGAATTTAGGGCACAGCTGCTAGGTTCAGATAAGGTGCAGAATCAGCCCAGCATACCGCGATGTTACTTAATAATGAAAATGTGGTGATTGATGCTGCTGTCTCGAGGATATAACCTCCCCATTTGGAGGTTTTCAGCTCCCAAATCATCCATTCCACTGTTTTCTTTCTTTTTTTGGAAAGGCCATGTGGGGGAGGGGTGGAGAAAGGATGGAGGGGAAGGGGGTCTGGCATCAGGAAGCTCATGATCCTAAAGAATTCAAGTCCAAAGAGCTTAGTTTGAAAGGATTTAATTCTGGCAAGCTCACCTGGAACAGTAAGTTCAACACAAAAGACCGGGTTAGACCAGTCCCTCGCAATATTTTCATGGTCAAGGGCTTCTTGTACTAACCCCCCCCCCATTTCTATGATGTCACAGAGAACCAATCAGAGTTTTTGATACTGAACTTTAACTCCCATCTCTCTCCTGAGCTACAGGAGAGATGGCCCATTTATCCACTACCTCCTGAACACTGCCCCCCCACCCCCCGGAGAAAACGTCAGATTTGACACGTCCAAAATTGAGCTCATCATCCTCCTACCCAAGCCTGCCCTTTTTTTCTCACTTTGGTAAGTGGCACTACCCAAGACAGACACCCAGGCATTATCTCAGACTCCTTTTTCTTCCTCATCTCCCATATCCAGCCCCCTAAACCTGCTATTTTTATTTCTCAAATCACTCTCTCTTGAATTTACCCACTTTTCTTTATCTCCACAGCCTTAAAATACAACCTCATTCTCTTTCCCCTAAATAGCCTCCTGGGCTCCTTCCTCTCCAATCCATATTCCATCCTGGACACGAGTGATTTCCCTGAACAGAAATACACAACGTTACTCCCCTGCTCAAAACCCAACAGTGGGGTCCAAATTCCTATAGGACAAAGTCCAGTTTCCTTATCTGAGCACCCACAGCTTTTTAGGATCTGATCCCAGCCTCTATCTACAGCATATCCTTCGATGTACCTCATACTCTTTGCTGGAACCACACGACATACATGCTTATTTCTGCTTCCCTGCCTTTGCACATGCTGTTCCCTCTATCTTGCATGCCTTCCCTTCCCTTCATCTACCTGAAAGGCTCCTAGTCATTCTTCAAGACTCACATGTTTTCTCCATTGAGAAGTCTTCTTTACCACCCTCCCCAACCCCTGACAATGTCGATATGTTGATTTCTATTTTTTCTGTTCTATTACAACTAGAGTCACCCTGTATTATGATAGGTACCCATCATCACCTCCCTTGCTAGAACTGGGTTCAAATCCCTGTTCTACCATTTACCAACTGTATGATGTTGAGCAAGTCATGTAGTCTCTCTGACTTAGTTTCTTCATCTATAACATGGGAATAATGGTAGTACCTATCTCATCAGGTGGTTGTGAGGATCAAATGATGTAAAGCATCCAGCATAGACTCTGGCACACAGTAGGTGCTTAATAAATATTAATTCCCCAGTAGGGAGAGACTGTTAAACTAGAGCCCATGGAAGACTTGGGAAGTGCCTGTCTCAGGGCGGGGTTCTAGAAGCAGGGTGCACAGGATTTATTGAGGGGGTGCCCCTAAGAAAAACCAGTAAAGGGAGGAGGGGAGCAGGAGAGGGGAAGGGAGGGGGCAAGTATGGACGCTATCTAAGGTAAAGTCTGCCTTGGTCTCATCCACAGGGGCCTCTGGAGCACAAATTGCACCACAGGCTTGTCCCTGACTTGAGACAAGGGGGCCAGCCTTTTGTACCCCTTGTCAGCCATCCGTGGCTGTGGGCTGGCCTGGGGTGGGAGAGGGAGGGTGTAATCTCCCAGAAGAGGTGGCTCTGGTCCACTGAGGGCAATTTTGCAGAAAATGGAGCAGGTGTTAAGGAGCATTCAACCCTCCAGCACAGGGGGAAGGGTGTGCCTGCCCGGGAAAGGGGGTCTGGATGGGGTGCCAGCAGGACCACAACAGCGTCAGAGGAGAGCATCACTGCCCTCAGGGGCTGTTCTTCATGGGATGAAGGCAGAGTCCAGACCCGATAGCTGCCTCAAGTTTCATTTGCTCCATAATTCATACACTCATTCACAAGATATGTACTGAGCATCTCCCCTGTTCCAGGACTTTACTAGGCCCTGCAGATACCCTGGAGAGCAAAAACGATGCCCTTTGGGACCTCATAGTCTAGTGCAGGGGACAGAGGTTCGGCAGATAATCACACCAAGAGACAAAGGTCTCTGAGAAGAGGGAATTCAGTTCTGCGGGCGTGTTTAACAGAGGGACCCAGGTCAGCCTGCAGATGAAGGAAGGCTTCCTGGAGGAGAGGCTCTTGAGCATAGCTCTGAAGGATAAGAGTTTGCCAGTGAAATTAGACTAAGTGGAGATGGATGGCTCTCTTCCTACTTCTTTCTTTTTTTTTTTTTTTTAAAGATTGGTACCTGGGCTAACAACTGTTGCTAATCTTTTTTTTTTTTTTCTGCTTTATCTCCCCAAACCCCGCCACCCCGTACACAGTTGTATATCTTAGTTGCAGGTCCTTCTAGCTGTGGGATGTGGGACGCTGCCTCAACGTGGCCTGACGAGCGGTGCCATGTCTGCACCCAGGATCCGAACTCTGGGCCGCCACAGTGGAGTACGCGAACTTAACCACTCGGCCACGGAGCCGGCCCCTCCTACTTCTTTCTTAAAGTTCTGCTGAAATGGTAGGGAGGGCCACTGCATTAGCGCTGTTGTCAGTCATTTACACTTGAGTGTGAGTGAGATTCTATTTATTTTCTGAGAAAAGTGTATGTTGAAGGGGAATGAAGAGAAAGTCTGGGGGCACTGAATGCTTTGGAGAAAAGCTATAAAAAAGCAGAAAGGAAGAGTTGGGCAGAAAAGGAAAGCACGGGCTTTGAGACCAACCTGCTGCTTTTGCATCTTGTGGCAGCTGCCCCGCCTTCTCTCACGCCTTCTCTCCCTCTGTCTCACCCACCTTGCAAGCTGAGCTTGGCTTGGCTTGGAGCCACCCATGCCCAGGGTCTGTCTTTCTTGAAGCCAGAGGGACAGCCGCCTATGCAACGTGGGGTGAAATGCTCCTCTCTGCCCAGTACTGCTGCCAACGTGCCACCGGTCACTGCCTGCAGTCCCGCCATTAGCATCTCATAGCCTGGGCTGGGGTTCTCAGGAGCTCCTTCTCATTCTGGCTCTCTTCTGAACTTGGGCACATTCCTGCCTTTCTTGCACATGAAGAGGCCGTCGGACTCAACTCCTCTGAGGTCCCAGCAGCCCTAGCTGTCTATTTGTTTCTTCCTCACTCATTATTGACCTACGAAGGTTGCAAACTCAAGGTGGTGATCTGGCGACCCCCAAGAAGCTTGGGGATGCCTGAGCCCCTGGAACCGGGCTTGGCCCCTTCCTCGGTCCTCTGGCTGGCAGAGGTCGTGGCCCAGGAATTGAGAGGGAGAAGGGCACTGGAACAGGCCGGCAGCCCCTGTGGCCCTTTAAATGCTGCCAAAATGACTTCTGCTCCGCAGATTACTGCCTGCGGCCGTCAGACACGCGCCAAGGTCAGGGCTGTGCCTCTGCCCCGGACGCAGCAATAATGGCTTCTAATGGACTGTAAACAGGTGAGGTTTGCTGCAAAGATGCTGCCGCCACTGCTGGAACAATAAAAGCTCCTTTCTCCTTAACCCTTTCCCGGATTCTGGTCGCACCATCACTGCACTGTCTCCAAACAGTGCCTTCCCCAGAGACTTTCCTGCCTGGCATCTCATCCACCTTAACAACAGGTCAAAGGAAGGAGATTATTATGTCCATTTCTCAGATGGGGAAACTGAGGCCCAGAAAGGGAAAGAGCTTTGCCCAAGATGTCAGAGCTATGATGTGGCACAGTCAGGATTAGAACTTAAGGCTTCCCTGGTCTCATAGCCCAAGCTGCCATATGCGACCCGTCTGACTCTGTCTGCAGCTGAAGATTTGCATTAGACTTTGCTAGGAGTTGCAAGAGAGATAAAGAGTGGCTTTGGAGCCCAGAGTTCTAGAAGGAAAAGTGAAGGCCTTTGACCAACCGGAGTTCAAATCCTGGTCTGCCTCTTACTTGCTGTGTGAGCTTGGACCCATTCTTGACTTCTCTGAGCCTTGGTTTCCTCTTTCTAAAATGAAGCAGGAGGATGAGTGTGAGGGTTGAAGGAAATTACATGCATGAAATGCCTGGCACAGAGGTCTCAACAAAGGTCAGTCCCCTCGCCAGCCCCCTGGAAGGAAACTGAGATGTCTGAGGCTTCCTGCAGGAAGTGACCTTAGCCCTGGGGCTACCAGATGAAAGGCAGTGACCCAGGCCCCCAAACCCATCCGTCCTCTGGGAACCCACGGGGATGCTGTCCCCAAGGTCATCATGCACCAGGCAGGCAAGGAGCAGGCCCCTTCTCCCTCCCTCCAGCCCTGGGCCATAAATAAGGCCAATGAGGAGGCAGTCATTTGGCGGCCATTTCCCGTCACGCTGCTACTTTTAGTGCCGCCACCGTCACAGCTGAGGCTGCCGAGGGAGGGTGGATGGCTCCTCCCGGGCCATTCCCGTTCGTCCTGAGCCTGTTAGACGCCAGGCAAGGAGGGGAAGAGTGAGGGCAAGGGCGAGTGGGGGAGGAGGCAGCCACCTCACCCAGCCCCCCAGCCCCGCCACTCCTCACTGCTGCCCTTCACCCCCTCAACGGAGATCTGTCTCCTCTTGGATCAGCTTCTCCCGGGGGAACCCCAAAAGAGGGGCCTTTGTCCTCCACTGTGGACACGCACAGGTTCATGCTGCCGTCCCCCTCCCCACCTGACTTCTCTCCATACCCCTTCTCACCAGCTGACAGGCTGGGTCCTTTGTTTACTAATTCGTTTGTCGCCTGTTTCTCCCCAGCAGACTGTCTGTCCTCACCAGAGTCCCAGGGAGCAGCGGGCGGAGATTTTTGTGCCTTCTTCCTGTTCTATTCCGGCACCTGGAACATGCCCAGCACACAGTAGGTCCTCAGTAAAGCGTAGAATGTGTTTATGCTCTCAGCCCCTCTTCGTTATCTCACACTTCATCCAAAACACTTTCCCTCTCTGAGCCTGAGTTCTTCACCCACACATCGTGCATTACTGCAAAATAATGAGAATAAATGGTAATGAGCGTGGAAGAGCCAGACCCATAGTAGGTGCAGTAAAGTAGCTCCAGCCACTGTTGCTGCATCTGTAAAACTAGGAGGTGGCGCTGGACAATCTCTCGCTGGACAGTGAAGTCCACCTCTCAGCTCCCATGAGAGCTGCTGAGGTGGGTGGGGCTGTTAGATGTCCCGAAGCCACATGGGCAGCCTCCCAGCTTCATGCCTACAACGGGCCAGCAACCTGCAAAATGGGGAGTCGGCTTAGGGGTGGTCTGCAGGAGGCGAGCAACGGGAGATGGAGAGGTAAGCAGGAGAGTGTTTGGAGACGTTGATCGTCAGCCACGAGTGTCCAAGCATAAGGCTGGGCTCCAAGTACGGTCCACTGTGGAAGGCTTGGGCCCCTGAAGGGAAGCTCAGATGAGGCTCAGGCCCAGGGGAAAAGGAAAGGACACAGTTAACGGAATCTAGCGGTTCCCAGGAACAGAGTATGAGTGGCAGGAATGACGCTCAGGAACCTGAGATACCAGGAAGTGCCATCTGACAATGCAAAGATCATTCAGTACACATGGTAAAATTGTGTAGAACCACACATACACACACACACACCCAATACAAGCAAAATTGAGGAAATCTGACTGTCAAATCTTACATGTCAATATCCTGGCGGTGATACTGCGCTACAGTTTTGCAAGGTGCTGTCCTTGGGGAAAACTGGGTAAACGGTGCGCATTACCCCTCTGTATTGTTTCTTACAACTGCAGTTGAATGCACAATTATCTCAAAATGAAAGGTTTAATTAAAAACAGAGAAAGAGAGAGAGAGAAAGAGAATGGGCCCTAGAATCTTGGGCTCAAATCCCAGCTCGTCCCCTTTCTCATTTTGTGACCTTGGGCAAGACCTTCACCCCTTTGACTCTCAGTTTTGTTATTTGCAAAATGGACATAAAATACAAGCCATGTAGAACCGAAAGGGGTGAGAGTATGTCATATCCGACTGGCGGCAAGACAATATTCAGAGGGAAACTTTTACCTTTTAATGCATCTGTTAGAAAGCAAGATCGAAAAAATTAAATAAAATATCAACTCAAGATACTAGAAATATGACAAAATAAATCAAAAGAAAATGGAAGGAAGGAATTTAAAAAGACAAAAGCAGAAATGGATGAATCAGAAAACGAGATGGAGATGAGAATCTCTACAACGTAGAGTTGGGGCAAGAATTAGAGGAGACAGTCCACTCACTCACTCGGAGAAATGAGCTGCACACACTGCACGTCCAGCGCAGGCTGTATTCCAGCTGCTGTGCTGGGTCCTGCGGGATGAAGGTGGGCGGACACTCAGACCTGCCCTCAGGGAGTTTTCGGTCCAGTGGGAGAGGCAGAGGCTACACTGTTCAGTGCCAGCAGGGAGGAGGCAAAGGGGACTGTGGGAGCCCACAGGAGGGGCACTGCCCGACCCCAGGGGGAGGGAGGGTCCCCCAGAAGACGATATCTATGGTAAACAGCGAGGAGGAATGGGTTGGTTGTAAGAGAGTTCTCGGAGATGAAAATAGCCGGTGCCAGCTCCTGCTGCCAGCAAAGCGGTGCAGGAGCAGAGGAAATGCGAGCACTCCTGATATTTCCTGGCACTCAACGCAACCTGCGAGGCAGCGACTGTGACTATCGCCATTTATTGAGGGAGTCGAGCTCACAGAGGTTCCTTCACTCGCCCCAGATCCTTTAGCAAGAAGTGGTGAAGTTGGGGTTGAACCCAAAGGCTGAAGCAAAGCGTGCGTACTTTATGGGGGTGCGATTCTGGGGCAGCAAAAACGAGGGGAGAGGGAAGTGGAGTAGGGAGGAGGGAGAGCAAAGATAAGGCGACAGGTTTCTGAGTTGGCCGCAGATTTGAGCCAATGCAGCCGGGTACTGGGTCACGTGGGGTAGCACATCCAAAAGCCACGCAGAGCCTCCATTCTTTGGAACAGTCCATTAGTCTGTGGCTCCTTCCTCTCTCTTGACTGTCAGGATTCCCAATTTGCTCCTTCCTTGACTTCTCCGGGAAGCCACTGGGGAGGCCAGATCCCACGCCTGCATGTGGGGCTTTATCTGGATGCAAAAGTGGTAGAAGGAGCCAGAGCCTCCCTCAGGTTGGGCTGGACCCAGGTGTCAGCTGCTGCACCTTGGTTTGACGGAGGCCATGCTGAAGGCTGGTCCTCACCCCAGGGAGACTGATGTAGCTGGGTGAGAAGATGAGGCAAAGGCAGAGGCCAGGCTCACCACTGAGCAAGAGGGTGCAGGTGGGACTGAGTCAGTCTGGGAAGATGCGTAAACTGGGTCTGGTGCACCAGGTCTGCCTGATTCTGGAACTTACCCACAAGTGGCCAGAGCTGAGGCTGGAGACGTGGGCGGGGCAAAAGCTGACTAGAGATATGGGACTCTATCTGCAGGGTAATGGGAGCCATGGGAGGGTTCTTAATGAAGGCAGGACAGGGGCACCAAGAGCAACTCAGGACACCTAGTCCCATTGGCAGGAGTGGGCCCAGTGACCTCCGATTAGCAGGGAGTTGGGGGCTGCCCTACAGCCCTTGCCCAGCTCCCCCTGCCCCCAGGTCCCGCCATGACAATAACAGCGCACATCCTTCAGCATGACATTGGAACATCACTGGGGGAGTGAAGGGTGACGGAGCTCCATCCTGGGCGGTAATGGCTCCAGCGCCGGGAAGAAAATGACATAAATAATATCCCATTAGAGGTGCTGAGCTGCTCTGCCGAGAGCCTTGTTTGGCTGGCAACATTATGGGCTTCATAAACAGACTCATCTATTTTCCAGTCCTTTCTCTGGCTGAGGTGGGGGGCGGGTGGTGGGTGCCAGGGAAGGTCACTGGGGGCTGCAGAGGTGATGAGGGGCAGGACAGGGTCCAGTGCTTGCCCTGGCAGCTGAGGACCCCCACATTCCAGCCCTCCAACCTCAGCCGGCACACCCCCCACAGGTTCACCACACCTGCTGCCCCCCCCCACCCCCCGGCCACTGGCCATGCTCCCTTCTCCACCCGGAATGCTCTCCCCTGCTCAGTCTTTGGAAATCATGCTACATTTTTCAAGGCCCAACTCAGGGGCTCCTTCCATGCAGCCTTCCTTGATTTCCCATTCTTATGACCTCAAGGCTCCCTTAGCTCCTGGCAAGGCAGCGTGGCATACTGGAAGGAGCTCTGGTGACAGACAGATCTGGATTCAGATCCTGACCCTGCCATTTACAAGCCTGGTGACCTTGGGTAAGTCCTCTAACCTCTCTGAGCCTCAGTTTCCTCTTGTGAAATGTGGTGATAATAATATCATATAGGCTTGTCCTGAGAAATAGCTTTTAGGCTTGTCTGACATGCTAGATTTCCACAAATAATTGCTCTTCTTGTCCCTTTGCTTTGTACATAGAAATTTGGGTTCTCCTCAAAGGGACAATTTATTTTCTGCCTCTGTCCCTGCTGAAGTCTAGTCTTAGCCTTTGTGCACAGTAGGTCTTCAGGGCAGCTTTGAGGATGTAGCTAGAGGAGCTCCAGGCCAGGAAGGTGGACTCTGGGTCTTGTCCCAGCCTGAACATTGCTGAGCTGTGTGATCTTGGGAAAGTCCCTTCCCTTCTCTGGGCCTGTCTTCCTCCAAATGTAAAACAAAAGGACATTTGGGTCCGTCTCAGCTTCCACTTCCAGGAACCCAGGCCAGTACCTCACCCCTCCACCAGTTAGGAGATGAGTTCCGGCTTTGGGGTCACAGAGAATCAGGCTAGGATCTTGCTGTGCTGTGTTGCCTTGGGCAAGGACTGGACATCTCTGAGCCTCAGTTTCTTTCCCTTCAAAATGGAGAGAAAAAAACCCATTTTTCAGGGCTGGTGTGATGTTTTAGTGAAATCATGAATTCAGTGGTATGTCCTGAGCCCTATTGGGAGCCAGTCACTATGCAAGGTGCAGGGGGAACAGCAGGGAACAAGACAAGGATCCCTTCCCCCTCACAGAGCTTATGTTTTAATGGAAGAGAGGGAGACAAAAATCAGCCATCACACAAATAACTGTGTAGTGGCCAGCTGTGGTGTGTGTTATGAAGAAAAATAAAACAGAAGTAGGAAGGCTGACCTAGTGCTCCTATTGGAGGGGCTTCCCTGGGGAGGTGATGCAGGAGCTGAGATCTTGTCCTGATTATCTATGGCTGCGTAACCAAGGAGCCCAGGAGCTCACACAACAGCAGTGAGTTTGTTACTGCTCGTGGCTTCTGCGCATCAGGGATCTGGCAAGAGCTCGCTGTGCAGTTCTGGCTCGGGGGCCCGTGGGGTTTCGGTCAGACGGCGGCTGGGGCTGCCGGGCGTCTCTTTCCCTCTCTGCATGTCCTCTCGGGGCTGCTCCATGTGGTCCCTCTGCTTAGGCTAGCTTGGGCTTCCTCCCGGCATGGCGTCCTCCAGATGGTCATGCTGCTGACATGGTGGCCCAGGACTCCAGAGCCAGGGCCCTTAACCTCAACTCAGCAGTGTCCCAGTGTCACCTCCCCTGGTTATAAGCACACCATAAACCCACGCCAAATCAAAGGGAGGAGCGTCAATGTCATATTTTATGAAGACCCCATAGGATGAAAGATTGTGTGACCATCTTTGGAAAATTCAACCTGACATAGATCTAAAGGATAAGTGGGAGTTTAATAGTAGAAGAAGAGAAGGGAGAGGGTTCTGAGCAGAGGGCCAGCAGGTGCCAAGCGCCTGGGGGAGGAGAATGCCTGGCTTAGGAAGCATTCGGGGACACAAATCCATGACCTTTTGGAACTGACATTCTAGGAGGGAAGACAATAAGTAAATACACAAATAACATAATTTGGGGTTTAATAAGTACTGGGAATGGCATCTATTGGGTGCTATAATAGAGCGAGCTTGGGGGCTGGGGTGTTATTTCAGGCTGGGAAGACCTCTCTGAGGAGATGACAATGGAACTGAGATTTGTGGATGAGAAGGAGCTGGCCAGTCACGCAAAGAACTGGGGAGAGAGCTTTCCCATCAGAGGGGACAGCACGTGCAAAGACCAGAGGTGGGAAAGGACCTGGCCATGGAGCCGGTGGGCCAGCAGGGATGACTTGATGACAGACGGGGAGGGGCAGCCAGGTTCCGCAGGCCCTGCAAGGAGTTTGGATTTGCTTCTAGGTATGGCAGGAGCCGCTGGTGGGTTTTAAGCAGGGAAGTGATGTAATCTGATTTTGTAATAAAGATCCCTCTGGCTGCTGCATGGAATGTGGGGTGTGGGAGCAGAGAAGGAAGCAGGGAGTCCGGGCAAGAGATGAGGATGGCCTGACTAGGGTGGTCGCAGTGGAGATGATGGTGAGAAATGGACAGGATCACGGCAGCCTGGGAGGAAGTACGGACAGATCCAGTGATTGGATGTGGAGCGTGAGGAGAAGGGGGAAAGTGATGACCCTCAGGTTTCTGGCAAAGCTTAATCTCATTTTACTGTCCAGAGAGGTTAAGGGACCAGCCCACAGTCATGCAGCACGTACACAGCACCACCAGAGATTGAAGCCAGGCATCAAGCTCAGAATTCAGTTCTGCCCTCGGGGCCAGTCCTGGGCTTGGGATGCTGCTGTCATGGGGTTCTCGGTCCTCTCTCTGTGTCTCTCCTGCCCCACTCCTCCCATAACCTCCCTTCTCTCCTCCTGGGATGCTGGCGGCTCTGGCTGACGCAGACCCAGCAGGTGTGCCTTGCCAAGCTGTCGGCATGATGAACAGCTTCCCTTGGCCGAGCAGATAACGGTACACACACAGGTCAGGGGGGGCCCATGTAGCCCATCCATCAGGCCCGGAGCGGGAGGAGGGCCGGCACGCCCTCGTGCCTGTTATCTGCCACAAATGTGTTTTTCCCCCAAGGTTAACAGGAAGAGTGACGGCCAGGCGCCTGACATCAGCAGGGCTGGTGCCCACAAGAGCCAGCTAGGCGCCCTCCCTTCCTCCCTCAGCCTCTGAAGGCTCCTTCCAGCCTTTCTCAGGAGGAAGCCCGGCCTTCTGGGTGTGGAGACCCTCAGAGACACAGAACTGCAGACCCTTCAAGCCTTGAGCACTGAATCTTTGAAACATAGATGTAGAGAGTCCTCAATTCCTAAGGCAGCATTGTGCAGTGGTTAAAAGCATGGACTCTGGACCCTGCCTAGCCTTCTTGGGTTCAAATCCCAGTCCTGCCACTTATTAGCTGTGTGATCTAAGGCAAATTACTTAACATCTCTGTGCCTCATTATGAGGATGATAAGAGTGTCTACACCATGGGTGGTTGTGGGGATTAAAGGAGCCACTCTTTGTAAAGTGCTTAGAACATTGTCTGGTGGGAGCACACGGCTCATGGTTAGTAGACATAAAGAGTTCTTAAAGACGCAGTCTTTAATTCGAAGACTCAGAGACACAGAACCTTAAAACCTTTGAATCTTCTTCGGGACGTGGATTTCTGGGATGTCGCTGTTGTAGACTATTGCAGTCACACCTGCAGTGCGAGTGCTGAGGCGGGGCTTAGCGGGGCTTTACCTCTCCAGGATTTCCATCACCTCTTCCTCCTTGCTTTCACGTGGACACTTGACACTTTCTCAATCTTGCATAAAGTGTTCTGCAAATATAGTCTCAATCCCTCTTCCAGCCAGTTTGTTGCACCCACATAGAAATCCTCGAGTGTCTACTGCACAGCACCCCGCAGTCTCTATGTACCCATTTACCTATCCATCCAGCCATCGATCCATCCAGCTCATTACCCATTTACCCATCCTTACTCCTGTCTATCCATCCACCTATCCATCCATCCTTCTATCTATCCATCTTCTCATCCACACTTTTATCCACACTCCCATCATCCCTCTATCTATCCATCCATTTGCCCATCCCTGCTCCCTCCCATGCATCTCTTCACCCTCTCTTTTTCTTCTTTCTTTCTTCCCTTCCTTCCTTTTATTTTCTCATCCATCCATCTATCTATCCATCCTTTCACCCACCACTTACCGAACATCTGTTACATACAAGGCACTAAGTTGGGTTATAAAGGGGTATGTGAATTGGTTCAATTTCCACCTTCTCTGAGCTCCCGGCCTAGAAGGCCAGATAAGACACAATCACAAGCCGGCCACCACAAGACTGGCCATACTCAGTAGGGGTAAAAAGCCACGTGGAGTGACAGAAAGAGAACTCTCCTTTCTGCTGGGGCTTCTGGGCTGACTTCACAGGGGAGGTGGTATTTGATCAGGGTCTTGAAGGACCCTGTTTTGATGGCATCACAGGCTTGATGGCATCTTCATGTTTCAAGGACTGGGAGGAGGGGAGAGCCATTAATAGAGCTCGGGGGAGGAGAACTGTGTGTGTGTGTGTGTGTGTGGGTCCCTAAATAACATTTAGTCCAACTGGATAATCAGTGCTGGGAGGTTCCCTTCCAATACTATGTGACGTACTGATGCGATCCCTGCTTGCACACCCCCAGGGCTGAGAGGCTCACTGAAAGATAAGGAAGAAGGCCTCTAGAACTCCACTGCGCTCCAGGAGCTTAACAGCACCTCCAAACTCGATGTGACTCAGAACCTCTTTTTCAAGAAGTGTCTTACAGGACAGTATCTTGAGGAACATACTCTGTGAAATGATGCTCTGTGCTCTGCAAGCTTTAAGAGCAGGCCCCATCTTCTTTGATTTGTCTCCCTAGATCATAGCACATACAGACTGGAAGGCAGGAGGGAGGGAGAAGCCAGGCCGTTTTTTCTGCTCTCTACTTTCTTCAGCTTCTCCAGTAGCTGCATCTCCTCCATGGTTCCTGGTCCTGCAAAGACAGCCCCTCCCTCTGCGGTTCCAGAGCCCTACAGACAGCCCTAGATCCTGGGCTTTCAGAACATCACTTCCTCTCCTCGTCCCTCTGGCCTTAGGGTCCTTTCCCCCATAGCAGCCTATTCACATGCTGTGGCACTTACTGGTCCATAGAAGATGCCTTGGACATGCTGGATTGGTGGATACGGTCTGGACACGCACTCACACTCACAGAGGAATACAAGACTGCTTCTGCTGGATAGTGAAATGCTAATAGGACTTTTAGGAAATGAGAATAGCTTATCTCTTGTTTCACTTTAAAATGACCACATTTTGAATAAATCTCATCCTGGGAGGGTGGGCAGTGGAGTTCACTTTGGTGCGTTCTCTCTACAAAGCACAGGAGTCATTAATTCATTAATTAATTCAACAAGCTTTTATGGCAGCTTCCTCTCCTCTGTGCTGCATGCCTGGCACTTGGGGCACAGAGATTGCTCCAGCTTATAAAGAGATCATTTGGACGCAATGTGTAGGATCAAGACATGCCCTGTCTATTGGGAGCCTGAAGAGAGGCTGCCTATGACCACCCGGGAAGGCATCTAGGAGGAGGTGATGCCTGAGTTGAATCTGAAAAGGTGAGCAGAAGTTAGCAGGAAAGGGGGCCCTTCTAGGCTTGGGTATTCCAAGAACCAGCCTGGCCTTGGCCCTGGCTCCTTGGGGTCAGAGTCAACCGCAGTCCCAGGAGAAGGGCAGATATAATGGTCTGAGAGGCTCTAGCTCCCACTGGTTACTCCTCCACTTGTGTTGGGGATTGGTGTCCATGGGAGGAGCACCGGGCTAGGAGTCAGACAGTCCTGGACGCAAGCCCAGTCCCGCCACCCACTAATGTGTGACCTTGAGTAAATCGCTCCCCCTCTTGGAACCTCAGCTCCTTCAGTGGCAAACTGGGGATAGCACAGCTTACCTCCCTGGGCTGACGTGAAGAGCAAGGGAGATGACGGGTGAGCAAGCGCTTTGTAAACTGTTGAGTGCTGTGTATACTGTAAAGCCTTACGTATCTGCAACATGTTAGCTGTGTGTCCCAGCTCAGGGCACAGCTTGCAACAGAGGCAGAAAGAATTGTGGAACCGAACTCTTCTGCCACCTTTTAAGCTCTGTTCCTCTGGCTCTTGAAATCTTTTGGGTCTTCCTGAGGTCCCTTATTAATATGCCAACACCCTGAGAGGTGTTAATCCTTGTCAGCTAATGCCTTAGTTAGTGCTGGGACTTTCATTAGCAGTTAACACCTTTCGTTAGCAGCTAACTCCTTAGCAGAAATCACCTGGCATTTAGCTGAGAGAAGAACCTTCAGGAATGCGGCAGGAGGGGCTCCTGGTGGTCTTGGGGCACAAGGGGAAGAAAGAGGCTCTGAGAGGAGAGAAGGCTGTCCAGGAGAGACACCTCCTGACACTGTCCCGAGAGAAGTGTTTTATCAAAGGACAATTCCATGTGCCCCCCAGACCGCAGGACCCAGGACCATCTCCGCCACCTTCCCTAGCTGCGAGGCCCTGGGCAAACTGCTTAACTGTCGTGAGCCTCAGTTTCCTCCTCTAAGTGGGCTCTGCAACCGTACCTTCTGAGGTCGCCATGGCTAACACCGTGTTTTTCAAATTTCCCGTGCATTCGCAGGTGGTACACAACCATTTTTCATTTTAGTAGTGATGCATTTGTATCAATCAACTTAAAGAAAGTTCTGCCGTGCTAACAAAGGCCCGCCCCCAAATCCCAACGGCTTTCAACAACAGGGTTTAACTTTGGCTCACACTGCGTGTCCGTCACGGGTCTGCGTGGATTCTACGCCATAGCATCACCTCACAACCACGCTGAAGGGCCCGCCCCTGTCTGGACCATGCCGGCTCCGTGGCGGCGGTGAAAGAACAGGGGCCGAACCACGTGATGGCTCTTAACGCTCCAATCAGAGGTGGCGCAACAGTTCTGCTCACATTTCATTGGCCAAAGCAGGTCACGTGGCCAAACCTGATGGCAACGGGGCGGGAAGCGTAACCCTTTGCGGGGAGGCTCCTGGTGAGGAGGGCAATCAGCGTTTTTGAGTAGTAATAAGGCTAGTACGGTATTTATTTTAAGGGCCATGTGAAAAATATATAGCTATGCATATATACAGAGAGAATAATAATGTAGAGGGAGCAAAATGTATACAACTGGTGAATCTGTGTAAAGGGGTGTATGGATATTCTTTGTAACTTTTCTGTAAAGTTTGAAATCATATTAAAATAGAAAGTTCCATGTACATGAAATATATATGCATGCGTGTGTGTGTGTATCAAATCAAACCACAAGGACATGGTTGCTTAAGGTGAAACGAAGGTAGAGAGAATAAAAACTAACGAGATAATTTAAGGAATATTAAATAGTAGTTCCCAGGCACGACATTTGGGAGAATAGGACTTGAAGGATAGCCCTTTGGGAAATCCTTGGGTAGGATTCATGCTTCACCAGGGCGTCCTCTGGCTGGCAGCCCCTCTTTTCATTCATTCATTCCACACCTAGTTATTGGGCACCTACTGTGTGCCAGGCCCCTGCAGGGCACCAAGGACACAGCAGCGGAGGACCCGTGGCAGCCACAGGTGCTCCGTGGAGCAGCTCACAGACTCATGGAGGTGTCACATAGAAAGACGCGGCCAGTGGCCGCAGGAGCGCAGCTGCCAGCTGGAGTCGTCGTCTGCACGGGAAGAGACTGGCTGTGGGGTGGCTGACCAGGGCGTCGGTGTCGAGGAAACCACCTCATGTCCTGCGGTTCTGGGTTTTCTATCAAGCAACACACGTGTCCTTGGGCTTACGCGACAGCATGTGTGTGAGCGAGCGGGTGGGGAGCAGACAGGCAGAGTCACAGCGTAAACACTGCGCACCTTCCAGTAATGCTTATTTGATGCCAAGATTTGTTGCCATGGGGGCTGGAGAACCTGTCATTTTTATATTAAAAACAATGGAAAGATTGAGAAGGGGCACGGGGACTTTTCAGAATAATAAAAAAAATAATAAAATCATTTTCTTGATCATGGTGATGGTTACATGAGTATATAAATTTGTCAAAACTTGTCAAGATGTACGTTTAAATGGGTACATTTTATCATTGGTAAGTTATACCTCAATAAAGTCGATTTACAAAAATAAAAAACAAACACAAAAAAAAACAGAGCAGTATGGAAATTATGCGTTTATTTTGGAGAGGTTCAGAGAAGTTGAAGATCACACAGCTCCTGAGAGGAAATGAGACCCAGGTATGTCTAACCCCAGAATTGGGGCTGTTAACTACACTCAATATATACCCGTTATTGACCCACATAACCAAACGCGGCTTCAATTTTGAAAGGCAACGTTAACAAACAGCGCAAAATCTATCCCAGGAATACAGATTTCAGGGTTAGAAAGGAGCTAAGTGGCCCCAGAGTTCTCCTTCCTCCCCTGCGCCCGACACGCACAGATGTCCTTGTCTTAGCTGACCTCTGGCCCCTCAAGGGCCTCCCCGGAACCTTCCATCTCTTCTTACGCCCGTCCAGACTCCCTCATCCTCTGCTTCTCTCCTGCTTTCTGCCCCAGCCCTGGGGCTTCTGAGGCTCCCCTGACCTTGTCATACCCCAGCTGAACATCCTCATGCTGTCCTTGCTGTTTATTCCTCCACAGTCGGGAAGGCTGGGAGGGGGCCTTTGATCTGGGTGAGAGGCAGGGACTAAATTAGAGAGTTTACCATTGACCCACTTTATGGATGAAACAAGAAGGCTCAGAAAGGTATTGGAACCGGCCTAAGATCACACAGTTTGCGTGGGTTAGAGCCTGAACCCACCCAGTTCTGTCCGATTCCAGATCCTGGTCCTGTACCCAGGAAGGCAGGAGGAGGCCGAGTCATGAGGATGGGCGCTGGGGGGACACAGAGGAGTGGAAAGACCCCTCCAAACTGCCCCCCCCCCTTGCAGAACCAGCTCTGCCCCGTCAACGGCCGAGAAACCCTGAGTCCCTGAAGGGATGGGGCTGCTGGGGCCTTTTGCCGAGTGACTGCAGACCACATTCTTCTTAATCTAAATTGAAAACTGCTCGAGTAGAAAAATCATTTCATGGCTTCATCTCAGAAAGGAAAAGAAGAAGGGAGAACGGAGAGGTGGGGTAGGGGGAGGCGGGGGTAGCCAGAGAGGACAGGCTGGTGGCTATAGACAGCTGAGGCCCTCCCTGCCCGATGGAGCCTGGCGCTGGCCGGACCCCGGCCCTGGTCCACCTGGCCACCCCCGCCCCACGCCCGAGGGCTGATGCAGGCAGTCAGCAAACACTGAGAGCCCTGTGCTCGCCAGGAGACGCTGGGCTGGGCTCCGGGGACAATAAAATGCTGTCGGGGCAGCTCCGGTCCTTGAGGGGCTTCTAGTTCCTCGCTCCCCGCGCTTCCTCCTCTCATTTATTCCTTCCTTCAACAAATATTTATTGAACATCTACCATGTGTCGGGCGCTGTTGCAGATGCTTGGGATGGAAGAACGCCTTTGCCCTCCTGGAGTGCTCTGCCTAGCAGGGCAGATGAACCATCAAGTAAACAGAAGGAAAGCTCTGGAGGAGCGTGAAGAGCGGCACAGGTGGGAAGTGTGGTTTGGGCTGCGTAGTCACGGAGGGGCTCCCGGAGGAAGTGATATTTCAGCAAAGGCATGGAGGGTGGGCAGGAGTTAGCCAGGCGAAGGCAGAGGAGGGTCAGTGCTGGGAGTGGGGTAGCACCTTCAGGACAGAGGGAAGTGGTGTATAGGGTAGACCCGTAAGCCAGGCTGATTGGGTTCCCATCCCGGCTCTGCCACTAACCTCTTGTTGGGTGATCTTGGACAAGTTGACTAAGCTGTCTGTCTCAGTTCCCTCATTTGTAAACACAGGGTTCTTGTGAGGGTTAAGTAAGTTAACATATGTAATATGCTTAGAATGATACCTGGCACAGCATTTTTACCTAAACAAGCAAACAAAAAGCCTACTATGCCTACATTCTCCCTGCCTCTTTCAGGACCCAGGTCTAGTCTGATTTGCTGTGTGTCGTTAGGCAAATCTCTTCCAGTCTCTGGGCCTGCTCTCCCCATCAGACTCGAATGTGTCGACAAGGCTGCCAGGGTCACACAGCTCCTCGCTTCCTCCCTCAGCTGGCCTTCCTGCCCTGCCATCCATCCCCAGACTCATTTTACAGGTCAGTTCCCTTTAATTAGCGAGGCTCGGAGCCTTTTCCCTCGCAAAATGGAAACCGCAGGTTCATCAAAATCTCATTAACCTCCATTCCCCCAGTGGCCCTGTGGGGGTCAGGCCTGTCTCGGGCTGGGGTAAGCCACCTCCCAGCAGGCCAGGGTCTAGGTCTGTCTGAGGCTGGGGGTGGGGCGGGGGTTCTGGTTTGCTGGATCCAGACAACGTTCTGGCCACAGCCCCCAGCCCTGGCAGCCCTCACCGCCGGGGGTCAGGGGAAAGGAGGGGTCTTCAGCACTTTAATTTGAAAACTTGCCAGGGGACCGAGGGACGTTGGGAGCAAAGGGAAATGGCTGGCTTCAGATGAATTAATACTCAGCTTGTAGCTGGCAATTTTCTCCACTTTCATGTTGCCTGGCTCCTCTTTCTTCTTCTTCTTTCATTATATTTTTACTTGGAGAGCTAACACGTCCACTGCTGTTTCCTCTGTCACAGCCAGAACTTTGAGCCTGGGACTTGTCTGAGCCTGGCTCTGGGCAAACCAGCGCTCGCCCACTGTCCCTGCCCAGGAGAGCGGCCACTCAGGAAGAGGTGAGAGCGGAGTGTACCTGTGTGGGGTTTGGGGGCCCAGCACTGTCACCTACTTACTGTAGGGCCTTGGGCAAGTTGCTTAGCCTCTCTGAGCCTCACTTTCCTCACCTGTTCTGAGGATAAAAACAGATAGCAAATTTAGTGCCTTACCTGGCAACCACTTTGAAAAACAGGGCAGCAGTTTCTCATAACATTAAACATGCATTTATCATATAACCCAGTGGGAGATGAAACCCAAGAGAAATTACAACATCTCTCCACCAAAGATCTGAACGCAAATGTTGGTAACAGCTCTCTTCATCATCGCCCCAAATTGGAAACAGCCCAGAGCTCCCTCAGCTGGGGACTGGACAAATAACTTGTGGTCGGTCCATACATCGGAATACTACTCAGCAATAAAAAGAAACAGACTATCGATATCGACAACATCGGGTGAATCTCAATGCATTCTGCTGCATGAAGGAAGCAGACTCAACAGGCTAAAGGCTAAGCGATTCCATTTAGTGACAGTCTGGAAAGGCCAAGCTGCAGGCACAGAAACGGCACCAGTGGTGGCCAGGGGCCAGGGGTGGGGGTCCGCTGCAAAGGGGCACAAGGCAACTTCTGGGGTGATGGAAGTGTTCTGTATCTTGATTGTGGCGGTGGTCGTACTGGTGCACACGTCTGTCAAAAGCCATCTGGCTGCACACTTTCAAAGGGGAGGTTTTATTGTATGGAAATTAGACCTTAATAAGTCTTACTTTTAAAAATAATTTTAGCCAATAAAAATGTCAGCTAATTTTAAATTTTATTTTGTTTTTTTATCGAGGTTTGGCACACAAACGGTATAGTGCACTGTAACGTGCACCAATCCTCTGTGTAGATTTTGAGGACTTTTTACATTTCTGTACATCCCACCCAGATCAAGACATGCGGCATTTCCAGCCCTTCAGCTCCAAGGCTACAACTCTCAACCTGAATCACTGGTTTTTTTGGTCTGGTTTTTCGTTTGTTTTTTGAGGAAGATTAGCCCTGAGCTAACATCTGTTGCCAAGCCTCCTTTTTTTTTTTTTTTTTTTTTTGCTGAGGAAGACTTGCCCTGAGCTAACATCCATGCCCATCTTCCTCTACTTTATATGTGGGATGCTTACCACAGCATGGCTTGCCAAGTGGTGCCATGTCCGCACCCAGGATCTGAACTGGAGAACCCCGGACCCCCGAAGTGGAACGTGCACACTTAACGGCTGCGCCACTGGGCCGAGCCCCTCAATTGCTGTTTTGACTTCCATCACTCCAGGCTAGTTTTGTGAGATTTTTGGATCTCATGTAAATAGAATCATCCATGATGTAATCTTTTGTGTTTGGCTCCTAGTTAGTTGTTGAAGTCATCCTTTAAAAACAGAGATCAGATCATGTCGGATCCTGATTGAAAGCCCTTTAACGTCTTTCCAATAAGTTTCACATCGAACCCCAAACCCTCACCCTGCCCGCCAGGCTGTGCGTGGTCTGCCCCGGCCGTGAACCCCCGCCCCCTCGGCTTGCCCTCTCTGGCCACACAGGCCTCCCTTCCGTGCTGTGAGCACACAAGGCTCTTGCCAGCTGCCGGGTCGGCCCTCAAGGATTCCTCTGCCCGGAATATCCTTCTTCAGGCCTGGCTCCTTCCTGTTCTTTACATCTCTGCTTTGAAGTCACCTCTTCTGAGAGGCCGTCCCCATATACCCCGCCCCTCCCCCCCAAGCAATGGATTCCCCACACCCACCCCGCGATTATTGACTGCGTCCGTGCCTGTTGGCCTCTCTATACCCCCCATCGCGGTTTGCAGCTGTTTGTTTGGGGGTTGGTCGTGTTCATCCCTGCCTCGTCTGAGACCGTGTGCCGGGGCAGGGACTGGGTCTAACCTGGTGTCCTAGGTGCCGGGCCCCGTGCTCGGCATACGCATGCGCTCATACCTGTTGGCTGGGTCAATACGCAGACGGCAGTTCCCAGTCTGCAAGCTGGGTCCTCGCACGCCTCCTCAGGGACTCCTCACGGTGACTTGGCAGGGCCACAACGTCACCAGCCCCTTCTCCAGCTGAAGACCTTGGGGAAGATGACCTGGTTGCCCACGTCACATAGCAAGTCCTGACAGAGCTGGGGCCTGTCACCTCCTCTTTGCCCCCTTTCCTGCCTCCCTGGGCCAGCAGAGCCTGCCCCGGCTCTCACCCAGCTTTGCGTTGCTGTTGTTGCTTTACTGCATGACTTCCGTACTGTAAAAACAGAAGCACACAGTTTGATGAATTTTGGTTCACAGAACCCCCACCCAGACCTAGAACACTGCCAGCATCTTAGAAGCCCCCTCATTATGGACCCCTTCCCAGTCAATACCACCAGCCTCCCAAGGGTAACCATTATTCTCATTCCCATTGCCGCAGTTTGCCTGTTTCCCAAGTTCATCTCAGTGGACTCGTTCAGTGTGTCCTCTTGTATCTGACTTCTCTCACTCAGCACGATATCTGGAGAGTGAGCCATGTTGGAGTGCAGCAGTGGCTTGTTTTTATTGCCATATGGTATTCTCGTGGGGACTAGATCACTATTTGTTTATCCATTCTGTTTGTGGGCATTTGAGTTGTTTCTAGGTTATGGTGCTTGTGAACGAAGCTTGTACGAATATTCTTTTGGTAGACGGAAGCACTTATTTTTATTGAGTATATACCTAGGGGCAGAATGGCCGGGTCACTGCCTGGGCACAGGGGTAGCTTTCCTAGATACTGCCAGACAGCTTTCCAAAAGCTTGCAACTCGCCCATTTTAGGAAGCCTGCAGCTGGAAAGTTCAGTACGGACTCCTCTGAGGCCCGCAGCCCTCCTGAGATTGGATAAGTCAGAAAGCCACTCCTCTGCCAGGCACTGGGACCCTGAGCCACCCTGCCCCATTAGCAATCACAGCAGAGAGGGGCCAGCTGAGCGACTGTGCAGGCCTTTCTGCTGGGAGGCTGGCTGGCTCGCTGAGCCCAGCAAAGTTCAGGCCGCCTTGCATTTTCCCCTCCAGTGATCTCAGCTCTTAGGGGCAATTAGCCGTCAGTGGAGCAGGGAACTCAGAATACTAACCAGACCTGGTCTTTTCTGGGGAGCACTTTTCACCTCCTCCTGGGCCGAGGCCCCACCTTGCAGATGGGGTGCATGGGTAGGGACCCGGGGGTGGGGAGCATCCTTTATTATTGCCTCTGTGCATTTTGTTAGTGTTCTGGGTTACCAGACACTCTTCAGTGCGGAAACAGGAGCGACATCTGGTGCCACTCTGCTGTTGCATGCCTCCGGGGACAGAATACTCATCACCACTCCTGGCTGCTGCTTGCTTTCTCAGGCAGCTCTGCCCATCGCACAGTGCTTCTTTGTTCATTGCAGTGCTGTGTGTAATGGCCCCAAATGTATAAAAAACAAAAAGAGCTAAAAGTCCATTGGAAGGGGACCAGTTAAATAAATTATGTTACATCCAATTAAATATATAATGGATACTCTGCAGCCGTCATGTACAGAAATAAGACACATCAACATCACGTACCCCCGATACGATGCCCTGAGAAGGGCACAATGTCACTACTGTGTTATTCTTGCAAAAATTCACTCTCGCAGTCTCGTCGTGAGAAGATATCAGACAAAGCAGATTGATGGACAGTCTGCAAATGAACTGACCAGTACTTTTCAAAAGTGTCAAGGTCACGAAAGACAAAGAAGGACTGAGAAATGATCACAGATTGGAGGAGACCAGGGAGACGCGACAACTGATACCCCTAAGATCCTGGACTAGATCCTGGAACAGAAAAAGGACATTAGTGGAGAAACAGGCAAAATTCAAATTACATCCGAAGATTCCTTAATAACATTGTATCAATGTTAATTTCCTGCCTTCAATAATTATTCTATGATTATGTAACATGTTGACATTAGGGGAAGCTGGGTGAGGAGTACATGTACTATTTTTGCAATTTTTCTGTAAATTTTAAATTATTCAGAATAAAAATTAAGAAAAAAGATGAGGGGCCAGCCCCATGGCCGAGTGGCTAAGTTCGCACGCTCCGCTTCTGCGGCCCAAGGTTTTGCCAGTTCAGACCCTGGGCTCGGACATGGCACCGCTCGTCAGGCCATGCTGAGGCGGCATCCCACATGCCCACAATAGGAAGGACCCACAACTAGAATGTATAACTATGTACTGGGGGCTTTGGGGAGAAGAAGAAGAAGGAAAAAAAAGGAGATTGGCAACAGATGTTAGCTCAGGAGCCAATCTTAAAAAAAAAAAAGAAAGAAAGACGCTAGTGTAGATGAGAGCTTAACCTTTGTCATGTCATGGACCTTTTAGATGAGGCCCGTGGATCCTTTCTCAGACTAATGGTTTTAAACACATAAAATAAGATGTTTAAGCTTTCCAAGAAGACCAATTATATTAAAATACAGTTATTGAAATATTTTAAAATTTAGGATATAGTAATATCCATGCACCTTTATTAACATATTCACTAACAAGATCTAGTGGCAGGTGTAATATAACCATTGGAATTTCAAAGTAGTGATGAGCGTAAGCAGTATTTTGTCTTATCTCCGACAATGGTAATTTGGTATGAAAATATCCCAGATCACTACTGGTTGCGAAGTCACAGATATGGCTAATACTGTGATGGCTTGTTGCCTATATTCGTGTTGAAGGAAATGAGAAACTTCAGTTAGAGGTTAGTGAAAATAAGGATATAATTTTTTCCCATTCAAATTCGCAGACCCCTTAAATTCTATTTGCAGTCTGGCAGTATCTATTACATCCGTAATGTCAATGTATATTTATTGAACCGGAAAGAAGCTCATAATATATTGGTAATGGGGGAAAAGAAGGTCGTAAAGCAATATGTACAGTAGGATCCCATTTTTGTAAATGAAAAATGTCTGTGTGCATTATGTATTCATTCAACAAGCATTCCATGACCATCTACCTTGAGCCACACTCTGGGAATAGAACAATGAGACAGATCAGGGCAGCTAGAAGCATTAATAACTTGCAACTAATGTTAAGTGACTGGTGTTTTTCCTTCTTCTTGCTTATTTGCATTTTCTAATTTTTCTAAGTAAACATGTATTTTGAGTGACTTGAAATATCTTTTAAAATGAAAAAGAAAATTCATCTTCATCCCAAGCTGAACCCTGTCTGTAGGTAACACCATCCATCGTCCCTAGGTCTGTCTTCTTATGCCCCACAAAATGCACGCCCACCCCAGCGCCCCACAGTAGCCCTCAGGAACTGGCAGACAGTGATCTTCATGCCTTCTTTTCTCCAGGCTGACCAACCCCAAGTCCCATGACAATTCCTCACCCAACATCATCTCGAGTCTTTTCACCTCACAGGGACATTTCTTTGGACCTGCCCTGGTTTTCCCACATTCCTTTTACAGTGTGGCATTGAGAGCTGAGCTCCAGATGGAGTCTGCCTCACTTAGATTGCAAGCAGATTATCACCTTCCTTCTTCAAGACATCATACTTCTATTGATGTAGCCTAAGACAACAATCCCTTTTTAAACAGCTTTATGGAGATATAACTCACATACTATATGTATTCGTTTTCTACTGCTCCTGCAACAAATTTACCACAAATCTAGTGACATAAAACAACACAAATGTATTCTGTTACCCTTCTTCAGATCAGAAGTCCGACGCTGATCTTGCTGGGCTAAGCTCAAGGTGTCGGCAGGGCTGTGTTCCTTTCCAAGGCTCCAGGGGAGAATCCGTCTCCCTCCCTTTTCCACCTTCTGGAGGCTGCCTGCATTCCCTGGTTCACGGCTCCCTTCCTGCATCTTCAAAACCAGCAACATTGAGACGAGTCCTTCTCCCGGTGCCATCTCTCTAGCTCTCTCCTCAGAGTCCTTCTTCCTATTTTTAAGGTCCCTTGCGATGACATGGGGCCCACAGGATAACCCAGATTAACCTTCCTATTTTAAAGCCAGCTGATCAACCATCTTAATTCCACCTGCAATTTTAATTCTTCTTTGCCACGTGACCTAACATTTTCACAGGCTCTGGGGATTAAGACATGGACATCTTTAAAGGGCCATTATTCTGGCTACCACACCATATAATTTACCTTTTAAAGTATACAACTCAGCAGTTTTTAGTATACTCACAGAGTTGTTGTAAACCATTATCACCATCAATTTTACAACATTTTCGTCTCCCCCAAAAGAAATGCCATACCTATTAGCAGTCACTCCCATTTCCTCCCAACTCCACACAAACCCTCCCCTGTCCCCACCCCAGGCAACGGTTAGTCTACGTTCTTCCTCTATTGATTTCCTGTTCTGAACATTTCACATAAATGGGATCATACGTTATGCAGTCCTTTGTGACTGGCTTCTTTCACTCAGCATAATATTGTAGCATACATCAGTACTTTATTCCTTTTTACTGCCACATAATATTCCATTGTATGCATATGCCACATTTTATTTATCCATCTACCAGTTGATGGACATATGGGTTGTTTCCACTTGTTGACTATTATGAATAATGTCATAATATTATAGGGTAAGGGTAATAAATTACCTTTACATTCTACAAACATTCACAAATAAGTTTTTGTGTGAACATATGTGTTCGTTTCTCTGAGATATATACATAAGATTGGAATTGCTGAGTCGTATGGTAAGGATGTCTGACACGGTGAGGAGCCACCACACTGTTTTCCAAAGCAGCTGCGCCCTGTTACACTCCCGCCAGCAGTAAATGAGGGTTCCAATTTCTCCGAATCCTTGCTAACACTTGTTATTATCTGTCTTTTTTATTATGACCATCCCAGTAGGTATGAAGTGGTATTTCCGGTTTTTATTTGCATTTCCCTAGTGGCTAATGATATTGAGCAGCTTTTCATGCCCTTTTAGCCATTCGTGTATCTTCTTTGGAGAAACGTCTATTCAGATCCTTTGCCTACTTTAAAAATTGAGTTAGTTACCATTTTATTACTGAGTTGTAAGAGTTCTTCATATATTCTGAATCCAAGTCCCTTATTAGATATATGATCTGCCAATATCATGTGCCCTTTGCCCTTTCTTCTAGCGATATGGTGTATTATATTAATTGATTTTCATATATTAACCCAACCCTGCACTCCTGGGATAAATCCCACTTGGTCATAGCATATAATCCTTTTTATATGTTGCAAAATTGCTTTTCTAGTACTTTACTGAGGATTTTTTACATCTGTATTCATATAAGATATTGGCCTATAGTTTTCTTTCCTTGTGATTTTATTAACAATCGTTTTTTAAAAAACCACATCACACTGTTGACAGCAGTTTTGTCATCAGCAATTCCCTCCTGCACCAGCCAAGATGTCTGGAGACCTGAACTCTCCCAAAGTTGACACAATCACACAATGCGATCTTGAACTTGCCTTCTCTGGACTTCAGTCTCCTCTTCTGTAATTACAAGATTGTAAACTCTTCGGGGTCATGGCGTCTCAAGGCTGAAATGGACTCCCAGTCCAGCGCTCATTCCCCGGGACCAAGTCTGAAAAGGTCTTCATTGTCCCCCCTGATAAATAAGATAGGTCAGTGCTTTTAAAACAATGTGCATATGAACTCGTCTATGAGTCACCAGGGAATCTTGTGAAAGCGCACATGCTGCTTCCGTAGGTCTAGGGAGGGTCTTGAGATTCTGCTTTTCTTGCAAGCTCCTGGGTGATGCTGATGCTGCCGATCCGTGGCTCCCACTTTGAGTAAAAAGGAACCAGAATGTTGTTTCCCAAACTGTGGTCATGTAAGTGCCAACTTCATATTTTTTGCCATATTCTTCTTCCATCAATACTTTTTTAAAAAATATTTTTCTTCTGGGGCCGGCCCAGTGGTGCAGCAGTTAAGTGTGCGCGTTCTGCTTTGGCGGCCCGGGGTTCACCTGTTCAGATCCCGGGTGTGGACATGGCACCACTTGGCACGCCATGCTGTGGTAGGCGTCCCATGTATAAAGTAGAGGAAGATGGGCACGGATGTTAGCTCAGGGCCAGCCTTCCTCAGCAAAAAGAGGAGGATTGGCAGCAGATGTTAGCTCAGGGCTAATCTTCCTAAAAAATACATATATATCTTGTTCCTTTAATTGACTAGCAATTAAATGGATTTTGGGGTGAAATTCACTCTCATTCTAGGCAATAATATACCTCAAATCACAGGTTTTATGCACTAATTATATTTTTTCTAATACGCATTAAACATTCCTGTTCAAATAAAAAAACATGTTCATTTGTGTCCCGCCAGAAATTATCTCACATATCACTGGTCCAAGCATCCCCATGGTAAGCGTTAGAACTTCCAAGGGGCTGAGAACGTGGTTCTTGCCCTTTAAACACCATCACACTTTAATTGGACACTTTTGACTTGTGTCTCATGATTTTGCCCCATTTTTCTCTGCTGCAATTTGGCCAGTGATTCCTGTCTTTCGCTCTATTATCCACTCTGATTAACTCAGCTGCACCTGTCAGCCTTTATTCCTGCGAGCGTGTGGAGTGAGGCGGGCTGAAGAAGTCATTAAAATGCATGAGTTCGATCATACTCACTCTTTCCTGTCCAACGCAGAGGGGACTGAGTGCCTGGGCCCCGCATCTGGGCTTCATGGCCCTGGGCAAGGATGACTATAGGAACCAGCGGGACCAACCTGCAGGCTTCCTCTGGGGGCCATTGTTGGGTCGCAGGTCAGCTTGGTCTCTGAGAGGCTGCGAGCTTCCTCTGGGCTGCCTGACACCATCGACTGCAGGAAGCAGGGACCAGGCTGCTGAGCACATTTTACCTGTGTTCTCCACGAGTGGTACTTATGAACATGGGCCAAGGCTAGCTTCGAGAATTTTTGATTCCTCTTGTTTCTGCTTGTTTGTTTCTTTCAGTACTTTTAGGACAAATCACTCAACCTCACTGAGTTTCTTTGTTTTCATCTGTATAATGGGGATAATAACGACTGTCACCAGGGAAGGGAGAGACATAGTTAAGAATTCAGGCTTTGACGTACGATAGGCTGGTTCTGTCAGTTATGATGCAAGTGATGTCTGTTTCTTCCTCTGTAAAATGGAGATGATAATACCTACCTCACAGAGACAAGGGGAGGATTAAGCGGTGTTAAGCCAATGGCTGGCATAGAGTGAGCCCTCAGTAGATGACAACAATGACAACAGTCATCATCATCATCATCATTATTATATAAAATATTTAGCAAATCTGGAATATTTTGAAACTTGACATTAGTTTCCTCTTCTTTCCTCTTTCCCTCTCTTCCTTCCTCTCTTCTTTCCTGTCTTCCCACCTTCCTTTCTTCCCATCCCACCTTCCTAGATGCATCTGATTGCAGCCACGAGGAACAGTGGTGCTTAGGATAAGTGGAGTGTGGTCAGATCCTGGAGGGACTTAAGTGCCAGGGAAAAAAGTGAGCAATAAAAGGGCAATATTGCAAAAGGGCAATAGTCAGCCATCGAAAGTTATAGAGCAGAAATAGGATGTAGTGAAAGTAGGGAGATGAACCTGGCAGCACAGATTGGGGAGGAATGGTGAGGACAGAAGTTAGAGCCACAGAGGTGAGACAACCAGAGGGTCCTGGAGGTAAAGTGATAAAGGTGGAGAAGGAGAGGCTGTCTCTCTGCCCAAAGATTGTCTGGCAGATGCAGCCCCATTCCCAACCTTCACCATGCCCACAGAACCCAGCCGGAGAGCCCTACCTTGCTGTGTGACCTCAGACAAGTGCCTAACCTCTCTGAGCCAGCAGTAAAGGAGCTCCTAGGCCTTGGTGACACCTCATGGCTTCCCAGCAAAGACACTGCTGGCTCCTCCAGGCTTCCATCCTCTTCCAGGCTGCTCCTCGTTCAGAGATTAATTTGTTTACTCCATTGCCTGGAGATGAACTGAGAGAACTAATCGTCCATCAGACACGGTTCCCCCAAACCCGCCCCGCCCCGCCCCGAATGTCCATTTTCTGGTAAAATATGTCCTTGCTGCCACCAAGGCTGCTTGGAAAATGCTAATTTTATCCTCCAATTAAAATTTGTTCCCTTACCCTCGTTTTAATAAAAATGAAGCGTCTGGAAACACTGCCACGGCACGGAAGAGAAAAATCTGACATAATTTTTAAAATGCCTTCAATCACGCTGCCTTCTGAATGGTCTGTCCTCTCACCCTGACCCCCACCCCCATCCTCCCACCCCCTGAGGCAGCATTTACATTTCTTAATAACCCCTCATTAATATTCATGAGAAGGGGCGGGTAATAATGGCTGAGCACACCGCACTAATTCAATTTCCACCGCCTCGGCGTGTTTACTTAATCACCAAGGGACCCGGGTTACTCGGTACAATTATTTATTTGGAATTAGATCTGGAGGCATCTGGACTGGAAACAGGGAACTAGCAGCAAAATGGAAATTGAATTCTCTTTGTCTTCCCTCCCAGCCGCCTCCTCCTGACTGTCTGCCAAGGCTCCAGGCCGCCAGCAGGGCCTGGAGGACAAGCCTCTGTGCCAGTCGGGCCATTCCGGAAGGCACTGGCTCGTGCTGGGGTTGAATTCATTCCAGGTGCTCTGGCCCTGGCAGGAATCACTCACCAACAGGAGCCTAGGAGATATGGCCAGGCCCAGTGGTGGGCCAGCCCATTGTCCCAGCCAAGAGTGTGTCCATACATGGCTGGCGACAGGGGGCGCCTCCAGGGGATGCTGGGAGATTGGGCCAAGCCAGACACGAGACATGGGTAAGCACTTGATCACAGTCCCCCACACAGGTGAGAGTTTGTGACATGCAGTCTAAGTAATGCCTGCTCACCCTTCACCCTCAGCTTAACTGTCACCTCCTCCAGGAAGCCTACCCTGGCTCCCTAGACTAGATTACGTTCTTCAGTACACACCTCCTGTTACAACCAGGATGTGGGAGTTCACAATCATTTCTAATTAGTTTTTCTGGGTCTGTTTCTCCCCATAGACTGTCAGCTCCGTGGGGGCGGGTGCCACAGCTGTTCCGGTCCTCCCTGTGTCCCCAGCATCTAACAATGGCCAGCACAGAGGAGATGCTGGGCAAATATTTGTTGACTCCTTGACTGACTGATTCTGCAGCCTCTGTTTCCTTATCTGCAAAGTGAAGACAAGAATATCCACCTTGCAGGATTCAGTGACTTCAGTGTAGAGAGAGTCAGAGAATTTCAGTGTAAAGAGTGTGAAGTGTCGGGCCCAGCATCGGACGTGTGATAAGTGCTCAGTCAACATGAGAGGCTCTTCTCATTGTTCTTTCCGATTGTGGCTGAGCACAGAAGGTTAACCGCGGCTGGCCTGGGAAGACCCAAGGAGCCTGGGCTTGGACAGAGCTCTGCTCAGAATCTTGAAATGACTTCTCCAAGTTCACACAGCGAGTAGGGTCAAACCTCAATCTTGGTTTTGCCTCTTAAGAGTTGGATGACTTCAGCAAGTTGCTTAACTTTTATAAGCCTCAGTTTCCTCCTCTGTAAAATGCAGATGACAATGCTGATCACCCAGTGGACGGCTGGGGAGGTTCCAGGGAGGTCCCTTATGCAACCTAGCATGGAAGCTGATACATAAATGCAATACGAAGGGCCGTTGTTATGGCAGATGTCACGGGTGGTAGTCCAAGTGGAGATGAATGTATGGATCTGTTGACTCTTTTATTCACTTATTTATTCATTCATTGAACACGTATTATTAGTGCCTAGCAGGTGGCTGGCACAGTGCTAGGCTCTGAGAGGGAGCAGAGGGGACAGAGATGCAGCTCCCTGCTGCCAGGAGCTCGTGGCTGACGGGAAAGGTGAAGCAGGAAGGCAAGTTACTGGCACATCAGCAGATGCCAAGGCCATGAGGGGGTGCTGGAAGGTGGCTTCCGGCTCTGGGGTTTAGGGAAAGGTGACTGAAGGGGTGGCATTTGAGGCAAGAAGAATTTGGACCAGAGTGAAGAGGAAGAGCGTCCTGAGCAGCGGGACCAGCAAGAGTGAAGGCCTGGGGTGGGAATTTTCTGTAACTTATAGTCAAACATCCTCAACTGGTGCACCTCTGTCTATGTACCACTATTAGACTGCACCTCACTACTTTAATGCTCAGCAAACTTCTGCTCATCCTTCAAAGCCCAGCTCCAATCGACTGCCCATTGTCTGGTTTCTCCTAGTGAGCCACGACTCTTTCCTTGTGTTCTCCAGCACCGAGCTCCTACCCGCTCCTAAGACTTCTCACATAGTGTCTCCTGCTCACCCTGCTCTCTTCAGTCCTCCCTCTTCTGCCGCTGCGCTCTATGTCACAGGGGTGCTGAGCCTGCAGGCTGCATCTCGCAGCCGTCTGGGATGGCTGGTTACCAGCTGGGTTTGGCCAATGGGAGGTGCTGGTAGGAGATTGGAAGGCAGAAGGAAGGGAAGGGCCAGGATATTTTTCCCTCTCCGCCTTGGGCAGCATCTCCAGCAGTGGCTGTGTCTCCTCTGTGTCTCCAGCTCCCCCGTAGCTCTGTTGTTCCATATTCCACCAAGTGACCCTGCTCCTGGGCTGGCCGCACTACCTCCTCCACCTTCTGTCCCTCGGGTCCGGGGGTAGGGCCGGCTCCTGCTGTTACTAGTCTTTAGGCTGCTTCTCTGTCTCCAGCTGGCTTCTTGGCTCTCCCATCACCCTCCAGTCCCTAGACTAAAGTTCCTTTTTTGCGAATATTCAAGTGTTTCCTGGTTAGACACTGACCAATACACTTCCTACCAGGCTGCAAGCTTCTGGTGGGAAGAGCTCCATCTTGTACCCTCAGGGTCTGGACAAGAGAAGCTATCAAAAGGTGAATGAATGAATGAAAGAATTTCAGTTACATGACTTCTCTAGCCGTGAGAAGAGGTATAAGGGGAAAGAATTTATCCCTGAGGTTAAAAAACATTTGCATTAAAACGACATCAGTAATAATAACAATGATAATAATAATGAAGTGCTTAGTAAACAGGAGAAGGCTTTATAAATAGGTCTAAGCCTGTAAAGTGCTTTGCAAACTGTAAAGTTCTCTACTCACACTGGGCTGTCCTACTGCTTCAGCCCAGCCCAGCTCGGCATTCCTGCTAAGGTGGCTGTGGGCTGGGGCGGCTGATCTCTTTCCCTCAGAAAGGGAAGATAACGGATTGGAGGCAACATCTCAGCCAAGGAACAAAAGCCGAGGAGGAGCACAGGGGACAGCAAATGATTTACTCATCGCAGCCCCATTTAGAGAAGCTCCTCTCTCCCTTCCTGCCTCCGAGGCGCCCAGACCCCCAGGTGCCCAGCCAAGTCCCGTCATCAAAATTTCTCAGAACTAGGGCTAGGCTGGAAGATGGTCAACGCCTGCCAGCTTGTTCACCCGAGAAGGGGAGAAGGCTGCGAGAGGGGGCATTTCTTTAGAAGTCACCTGGGAAGAGCAGGGCAGATGGAACTTGGGATTCAGAGAGGAGGATGAGCGAAAGGGAATTTCAGAGACGCAAGGGAGCGAGCCAGCCTGACTCGGATGATGTTCCCCCAAAGCGGAGCCTGAGACAAGGACTTGGGTACAATTAATTTCCTTGGGAAGTGATCACAGGAAGCAGGAGTGGGGGAGTAGGGAGACAGGGAAGGAGTTGGTGGACACTCTGGGCAACTAGGGGACCCTCTGAGTCTGTGTAGAGTCGTTCATCCAAAGGATAGAAGGCTGAGGCGCTTATCCACCAACTCCCATCCCCCCAGGGTTAAGCATTGTCCTGGGGGCATTAACTTCCTCGTACCTCCGGGCTGTGCTTATGGGTGGGCTGAGCGAGGGGCCAGGGCTTGCAAGAAAGCCTTGAGGTGGAAAAGCTAAGAGACCGGGTGGGCACTTGAGGGAGGATGCTGCCAGGGTGCATGGGGCCCGTGTGCCACGGCTACACCTGAGAGGTAGGATGCGGGCTCTGACAGGGGGCACCCACAGCGTCTTCCACCCCTGCTGCCCTGATGTTCTCCAGCCTGAGTGGCCAAGCTCCACGGCCCTTCCTTCCTTCCTCCCCTCCTCCCTCTGTTCCTTCCTTCCTTCCTTCTTTCCCCCTTCCTTCCTTCCCCTTTTCCCTCTCTCCCTCCCCGCCTCCCTCCCTCCCTTCCCCCATCCTCTCCTTCCTCCCTTCCTTCCTTCCTCTTTCCCTCTCTCCCTCCCCGCCTCCCTCCCTCCTTCCTTCCTTCAGCAAACACTTCCCCAGCACCTACTATGTGCCAAGAACTGTGCTAGGTGCCGGGGAGAGTGTCTGAATAGGGCCGACAAGGTCCCTGATCTTGTGCTGCTTCTGTTCAAATAGAGAAGACGGACAATAAATAAGCGTATCTGCAAATTAACAAGATGCTTTCAGAGAGTGATGAGTTTCTGAAGGGAAGAAACGGGGAGCTGGAGCAGAGAGAAACGAGGGGAGGGAGAGACGCTCCTTCAGCAGGGCTGTCGGGGCGGGCCGGGGAGGTGACACGGAGCAGAGCCTGAGGGATGAGGAGGGATGGCACACATACCTCCTGACCCCAATGGCTTCCGACGTAGTGGTTCTGAAAATCTGAGGTTTTACGGACTGGTACAATATAAAAAAAATTTCTGAGAACCAATATAGGGTTACTCACCTTTTATTCTGCCAAGTAAAAACATTTTTAAAATCTGATTGACAATCACCATGATTTCCTACATGGAAGGACATTTTAAACACTCCCTCAGTAGGAAGAACATGATCTCAGAATGAAGATAGTCCCTTAGGTGAAATAAAGTTAGCTTTATCAAAAGCTCCCTTATTTTCCTCATTTTGGTCCCTGACTCTTGAAAACATCTCTCTATCTCCACGTCTAACTTGGGCTCAGGACACATCATTGTTCCTTTCTTATTCCTGGGATTTTCGTAACAGGAAATAAATGTGACGATTGCATGGATACAGCCACGTCCATCAGTTTTCCCGTTTGTAAAGTCATGGTGGGTAGCTGCTTGAATTCATCTCTAAGATACGGACTAGAAAGTCAGAGGAGACCTTAGCAACTCATTTAACAGGCTCAGAAAGTACACAGAATTCCCCTCCTCTCACCACCACCTTCTCTGCCTGGTAAACTCCTCTTCTACTCACAAAACCCAGTTCAAATATCCCCCTGCTGCAATCATTCATCCATCCTCCTGCTCCCATAGAGAGTCCTGGCCTGTACGGGGGACACATCCCCATACATTGTGATGGGGATGTTTCCTGGGTGGAGGGAATCAGTTCAGTGTCTCCCTTCCAGATAACCTCATATTTTCCCAAAACTCCTCAGCGTGAATGTGGATAATGCAGAAATATAGGGAACAGAGAACTGAGGGTAGAAGAGAAAGGGAAGTGAAGGAACGTTTATTAAGTGCCTGCCATGTGCCTGTCCGGTGCTTTCTGTGCATTATGGCATTTGAAGCCCTCACTTGCACAAAGACAGTCCCTCCCACACAACGAATGCTCTTCACCCTCTCTCCACACACTGCTCTGTGCAGCTGTGACACCTCCCTCCTGTCTAAGTGTCCCCCTCCTGTAGGGTCTGCTTTCCTCCTGTTCGGCCTTGATTCTACACCCAGCACCTGGCAGCCTGGGGTCTGCCCACCCTGCCTACAGGAAGGTGGTTCGTGCCTGCAGGCCGCACAGTGGGGGTCTGCAGTCAGTTCGGGGAGAGAGAAATGCTCCAATGAAGAGCGTGCGTGGTCCTTTCCGGCCTGAAAATACTGGCATCCTTTAATCCAGAGAGGCCCTTGTTCCAAGACTCCAGAGTTGACAGTTTTGTGACAAAGGCCCTGGAATGCTGACTCTCCCCTTCCAAGATTCTAGAACTCTAAGTTTCTACAAACAAGGGAGGGGGTCTCTGCTTTAGGACTTGAGCAGTCTCTGCTACCAGGGGCCATGAGGCCTCAGGACCCCAGACGGGCCATTTGGGACTGGGACCAGCGTGGAGGAAAGTTCCAACATGCCCCTGTCTTCGAGCTTCATTCATAATCGATCTATTTGCTTGGTGACAGGGGGCTGAGAGCTCGAAGTTAGAGAGGGTGCCCCTGGAGAGACCTTCCTCTCCCCTCTGACGATGCAGTGGCCTCTGCCAGCCTGCAGGCCCCTTCCTCGACGGCAGCTGCTGAAGGCCTGGCAGTTCCCGCACCGGCCTCCCTCGCGTCCGCACCTGCTATTTCCTTTTTCTCATTCTCCTGAGCGAGGAGCCAATTTTCCCTCCGCAAACCTTTACCAACTGCCGACCAAATGCCAAGCGTGGGTTGAGCACTTGACATCTATCACAGGTTGGGATCTCCATAAGCAGAGCTCGGGGTGCAAGACATTGATTAGGGATCGACACCTGACACCTGTGAAAGCAAAGAAAGCAAGCAGGATTGGACAGGGGGAGAAGTCAACGGACGCAGGCTCCGCGAAGCCTCAGCCAAGACGGCAGGGCGCTCTGGATGAGCACTGCCTGGCGGGGCTGTCCTGCACCTGCCGAAATGGCCAAACCTTTCAACCCCTGGGGCAGTCACCAGATACTGGCTGCCCTGGGAAAGGTGTGACCGCAGGCTGGGCGGCTCTCTGCTGCGGAGGCAGACCTGAAAGAGCTGATGGCACTCCCCGAGCCCAGCAGCAAGCCCTTCCTCGAAGGCGTGCCTGGGCAGCCCCTCTCTTTGCCCACCCCAACAGCCAGGATGTGATTGAACCCCTCCCACTGCCGCTCGCAGCTGTGCAGGAGTTAACTGACCTGTTTGACAGATGAGTTCTCAGAGGTTGAGCAACTTGCCCAGAGCATCTTTCAGAAGGGAAGTCAGAATTAGAAGCCAGGTCTGTCCATGGCCAAAGTTTTACGGTCTCCTCACCAGACCATAGGGGTCCTTGGCACTGGGGATCCATTTTTATACATTCCTTTCGGAGGGAACGGTGGCTGGATGGGAGCACCAAGGATAATTTCCCCCAAGCTTTACCCGACAAGGGTCCTCAGCATCCAGCCGTCTTTTCCCTCATCTTCCTTTAGGACCCCTGACCTGGCTAAGTCCACGAGGTCCAGGTGCGGCTCCACGTCCTGCTCTGGGACAAGCATGTGACCCAGGCTAAGCCAATCAGCGCATCACGTTTCCCTGGCCAGACAGTTGGTTCATAGCTAGCTCATGACCTGAAGGGGACCAATCAGAGCGAATTCCAAAACCTTTGCAGGAGCTGCCACAAGTCTTGCTCTTTCTAGCTGCACTTGAACCTGCAACAATGCAGACGTGGAGCTGCTGGTATGTTTCAGTTATTTACGCTGTGTAACAAACCGCCCCAAAACTAGTGGCTTAAAGAAACAATGGTTTATTATTTCTCATGATTCTGTAGGTTGACAGTGGTGCCCGTGTTCCATATGGTGCTGGCTGGGGGCACTCATATGGCTCCATGCAGCTGCGGCTGGACTGGAAGGGCCAAGAACTAATAATAGCCCAGGGAGAGGGTCAGGGGCCGGGGGGCAAAAGTAGAGGAGATGGGAGTGGTCCACCCCAGGTGCAGGCAATAAGGAGAAGCATTTTTCGCAGAAAATTTAGAAATGATAACACTGACTAAAAGTCAATCTGCTTTTTACCGTCACTGGATGCAGGTAATTCTAAACAATGTTAGTGTTAAACACCTCCCCTCACTAGGGCAGGCCGTCATTGCCCCTTATTACAAAGGCCTCTCTCGGGGTCTGGAACCTTCGTGGTGACTGTTAGCTGGGGTACCGCGGTTCTCCTCTGTAAAGCCTTTTTTTCCATGTGGCGTGTCATCTTCCCAGACCTCTCCACCCGGTAGCTCTTCAGCAAGAAAGTCTGACTTCCTTACAGCCTGGCAACAGGACCCCAAGAGGGAGCATGCCGAGACGTCAGCACAAACGTACAAGTGTTTATGAGGCCTCAACTTGCATCACAGATGCTAATATTCCACTGGCCAAAGCCAGTCACATGGTCAAGCCCAGTGTTCCGTGCAGGAGAGGACTCACAGGCACAAGTCCCGGGAGGCACGGTTCACTGAGGGCCACCAATGTAACAGTCTACACCTGGGGCTTCCTCACCACCTGGAGAGGAGGGTCAAGCAGAGCCACTAGCTGCTGGGTGTGTCAGGCAGGGCCCCTAAAGGAAACAGTTCCTCCCAAACTGTAATTTCAGGAGGGGCTAACAAATGGGCTATTTGCAACGTTGTCAGCTGACAGTATTTCCGGGATCCAACAAATGATGGTGCAGTTCTTTGGGTTGGTAATGAGGGTGGGAATTCAGCACCCCTAAGCCTGAAGGACAAGAGCAGGGTGTGGTTACTAGAATCCAGGGAGAGTAGCTGTGCCTCCAAGAGGCAGCTGCCTGACAGGAGCTGGGGCCCTTGGTAGAGGGAGCTGACAGAGAGGAACCCGGGAGGGGAAAATAGTCTACACTCATCTCCTCCCTCCCTCGGATTGCCCTCCTTTGCCTCCCATTGGCTGAAAACTTGTGGAAGCCAGAGGGCAAGGGAGCCTGCTGATAGAGTCCGTGCAGGTCAGCCCCCAAGCCACAGAGCAGAGTGGACCAGGGGAGAGAGCAGATCTGCAGGACCCGAAAAAGATACCCAGCGCAAAGCCACCCTCAGGAAACCTGAAAACGGAGCAGCACAGCACGAGACAGAGGGGCTAGGAGGAAAGAAACTGGGTCCTGAACGCGTCATCCAGGCCCCTGAATCCAGCAGAGCCCGGAGCAGTGATGTTCCTGGGCTTTTTCCCTACGGAAGCTAACAAATCCTCTTTCTGCTTAGGCCAGTGTGGGTTGGTTTCTGTCTCTGACAATCGAAAGGGCCCTGACTGGTGCACTCCCGTGGAGGGGCTCCCATCTAGTGGAAGGACTGCGTTTCGCTCTCACCAGAGTCCTAAGAGGTGCGGAGGGCAGTTCACATTGTAGGTGAGCGAACTGAGGCTCAGAGAGGTCAAAGGCCTCGGTCCAGGTCGTAGGGCTCATTAGTAGCAGAGATGGGATCTGACCTTGGCCGGTCTCAATGTTCCCGCGGCGTTTAGCTGCTCTGTCTCTTGCCTCTGGTCTGCACTCGGGTGAAGAGTGTCCTTCCTCCTAAAAAAGGTCCGTCCACGGCCCAAGCCCAGGCGCCTGCGGAGGTGAGCTTGTTTGGAGATAAGTTCTTTGAAGATGTAATTAAGTTAAGAATCTTGAGATGAGATCATCCTGGGTTTAGAGTGGGCTCTAAATGCAATGGCAGGTGTCCTTATAAGAGAAAGGAGAGGGAGACTTGAGACCGAGACACAGGCGGATGGCCATGGGAAGCCGGAGAGCAGAGGCGGAGATGGCTGTGATGCATTTCTAAGCCGAGAAACAGCAAGGCTGGGGCTGGCCCGGTGGCACAGCAGTTAAGTTCACACGTTCCGCTTCTTGGCAGCCCAGGGTTCACCCATTCGGGTCCCGGGTGCGGACATGGCACCACTTGGCAAGCCATGCTGTGGTAAGTGTCCCACATATAAAGTAGAGGAAGATGGGCATGGACGTTAGTTAGCTCGGGCCAGTCTTCCTCAGCAAAAAAAAAGAAAGGATTGGCAGCAAATGTTAGCTCAGGGCTAATCTTCCTCCAAAAAAAAAAAAAAAGGAAGAAGAAACAGCGAAGGTTGCCGACAACCATCAGAAGTTAGCAAAGAGGCATGAAATGCATTCTCTCTCCGAGCCTACAGAAAGTACCAGCCCTGCTGATGCTGGGATTTTAGGCCTCTGGCCTCCAGAATTTACTGTGAGGGAATAAATTTCTGTTGTTTGGGGTCACCAACTTTGTGGTAGTTTGTTATGACAGCCATAGGAAACTAGTTCGTTACGACAGCCATAGGAAACTAATACAGGACCTTTGCACATGCCGTTCCATTTGCCTGGAATAGGATCCTCTTCCTTTTCCTAAACCTTCACTCAACTCTGCCTTTTGGGGCTTATAAATAGACAAACCTGCAGAAAAGAAAGGTGACCTTTCAGAGAATCGCTCACACTGTCCCCTCACAACTTTCCTCCTTGTTCTGCAGGTCTCAGCTCTAAGGCCACCTCCTCCAGGAAGCCTTCCCTATGTTCCTACCCTTTTCTGTGCTCCCATAGTCATCCGAGACTGCCTCCACCACAGCTGTGCTGGCACTGTCTGTTGACATGGCTTGTTTTCCACTCCCTCACTGGACCTGGCGCTGCTCAAGGACAAGGACTCCGCACGATTCCTCTCTGTGGCTGCAGCTGTGCCTAACACAGATTCAGGCACTGTAGGGACATTCACTAATGTTTGCTGAGTGAATAAATGAATGAATGTTCAGTTCTTCTCCAGTTCTGTTCCACCTCTGGCCCCCTGCCCCAGGGGGAGAAACCCTTTCTCAGAGCGTATGTGAAATAGCTCCAGATCACCAATGGCGGGCGGGAGTGGGACACCCACCCTTGAGTCCAGCGCACTTTAGCACAGCCCTCCTGCCCGAGTTGCCAAGGCCCTGTCAGAAGCATGACAAACAGCTTGGCTGATGGCTTATAATGTCAGAGATGATGGAAACAGGGAGGCGACGGCTGAAAGAATGGGTTGGGGACGCTTGTCATAACTTTATTTGTGGGAGGTGAGTTCCTGTCGGCCGGGTGATGGATGGCGGCAGGGCAGGCACAATACAGACCCTGCCACGGCGTCTCCCCCTCCTCTCTAAGCCAAATGACTTTGGGGATGAAAAATGACTTTCTGGGGAGAAGCAGGGGGAGGGCAGCTTCAGGGGGAGGGCGCTGTCCGGTTGGCACCTTGGAATGACTTTTGCTTTTCTTGCTGAGAGTTGGGTTTTGCCTGGTCCAGCCTGACAGGTTTTTTTGTTCCACCTTCCCTTCCTTCCAAGGAGACTATTGTTGCTAATCCCAGACACATTGCCTGCCTTAATCCTCAAAGGTGCCTAAAAAGCAGTGTATACTTTACAGACAAGGAAACCAAGGCTTGAAGAGGGGAAGTAATATGTATGCAAAATTCCCTGTGAAGGAAATGGCAGACCTGGGATTCGAACCTGTCCACTTACTCCAAAGGCTGGCCCCTCTCCATGGCGACGTGATAAGGACCACATAAGTAATATGTGCCAAGTTCCTTGGAAGCACAGTGATGAGAACAGTTTATCTCAGGGGAAAAAGTCAGAGAAGACTGCCTGGAGGAGATGATATTTGAGTTGGTCTTTGAAGGGTGAATAAAATGTTAATTGGTAGAGAAAGAGGATATCGGGGATTGGGAAGAGAAAACAGAGGCATGGCAGACATTTCTGTTTGCTTACCCAAAAGCTGTCATTGCCCTCTTTCTCCTTTCTAACAGAACCTCAGTTTTGGGGGAGAGGGGTCTCCATCCTTCTACAAATGGTCATATGCTTTATCAAGACATTCTTTTTTTTTAAAGATTTTAGTTTTCCTTTTTCTCCCAAAGCCCCCCAGTACATAGCTGCATATTTTTAGTTGTGGGTCCTTCTAGTTGTGGCACGTGGGATGCCGCCTCAGCATGGCTTGATGAGCGGTGCCATGTCCGCACTCAGGATTCGAACCAGCGAAACCCTGGGTCAGCGAATCGGAGCGCACAAACTTAACCACCGGGCTGGCCCCTATCAAGCCATTCTTGAAGTTTCCATTTCCTTTGTGAGTGATTGGTTTGGAAACAGGAATGGGAACAATTCTGGCCAATGAAATACGAGGAATTTTTGCTTAAGGGCTTCTGGGAAAGGTATTCTTGTTCTCAGAAGAGGAAAGTCCCTCTTCTTTTCCAGGATGTGGATATGTCTGTTCACGATGCCTGGAGGTATGGCAGCCATCTTGTGACCAGGTGGATGAACTAACACACTGATGATGACAGTGGGAAGATGGAAGGGACATCACTGCGCTGCTGAATTAATGACTCCTGCAGCCATCATACCTTGGAACTTAAGCTTTGAGTTGATACATTTTTCTCATTGTTAATCAACAAGTTAGGTAGTTTCGTTCTTGCAATCCAAAGCATTCTGACTGATACAAGAGGCAGAGAGGATGCTAAGCCAAGTGGTGGTTTTCACAGCTCTGGCTTGGGGAAGGGATAAAGCTGAGGGTTAAGGGTAGAGACTCTGCAGTCAGACGGAGCCAGGTTCAAGTCCTAGGTGGGCTGCTTCTTAGCTGTGTGACCCTGGGTAAGTCACTTAATGTCTGTGGGATTCAGTTCCTGGGGATGAAAATAATGCTCATGTCATAGGGCTTTGACAATAAACTAAGGGAATGCACAAAAAGGGTTGCTGAGCACAGTGCAGGGTCCATAACAAGCATGCACTACATCATGCTCATGCTGGCTGCTGTTATTATTATTATTGAATTTTTTGGCCTCTGGAAGCATCTACACTGACCCTATACTCACCCTAAGGCTAGACTCCTCTGATCTCCACTCCCCGAAAGGCAGTTCCCCTAGCACTGGGGCTTATGCAGGGCTTGAGGTCTTGGAATGGCATTCCTGAATCTAGAGGAGGAGAAGGGAGGTGCTGGAGTCGGGTCATGAGCTCGCCGCATCATGCCTCACTCCAGCCAGAGTCATCACGGGTGCATGCGGCTCTGTGCCCATGGGGCAGCCTGGGATGGACCTACCTAGGAGACTTACCCCTGGACCACGGCTGCTTGGGTCTTTCATACCTCAAGCAGCTAAGTTATTCTGCATCTCAAGATCCTCAATAGTACTGAGAGGCAGGTGTCACTAAAGGAGAAGGACATAAGTGGCAAAAGGAGCAGCGTGCCCACCCCAGCCCTGGGCCTCACCCACTGCGAGCAGGAGACCGCCCATACTGTTTGGGGCCTTTGGCTTGACTCGAGCCTTTGCTTCCCCTCCTCGCTCTGTTTGACTCCCCGCCACTGTGGTTTTCATCTCTGGGAGACATCCCTCAGACTCACTGCTGAAGTCGATATTTCCCAGGGTCAAGGATGTCTGTTGTTGTGTTGGGTCTACTTTTTTTTCTTTTTTTGAGGAAGATTAGCCTGAACTAATATCTGCCACCAATCCTCCTCTTTTCGCTGAGGAAGACTGGCCCTGAGCTCACAGCCATGCCCATCTTCCTCTACTTTATATGTGGGCTGCCTGCCACAGCATGGCTTGATAAACAGTGTCATGTCCGCACCCGGGATCTGAACCCACAAACCCCGGGCCGCTGAAGCAGAATGTGTGAACTTAACCACCAGGCCGGCCCCAGTGTTGGGCCTACTTTTATCCTGCCATACCTGTTCCCTGTGCCCCACTCTGTCCCTGAGCCCACCTTCTGGGAACCTCGCCTCCTTCCTCTAGCCATGTGGTTCCCAAAGGAGTGGGCATGCTTTTACTTGGCTCCCCCTCTGGCCACAGTTATTGGCCAGAGGTGGACACCCAACCACAACTGAACCACTGAGAATCCTTCAGTTAGATTTTTAAACCTGGGGCAGAGCCGATCACTTTCCAAGGCCCAAGTTGTGAGATTTAAATCTGTTTCCTGGTATGCGGAAGAAGTCAGGATGCAAGGTGAGGGGATGAAGAAAGCAGAAACCAATGATGGCGAGGTGGTCCTGGCAACCTCTGAGCCCATGGTGCCTGATTTTCTGAGGCCTAAGGGCACCACTGCCCTGCCTCAGCCTGGCGTAGTCAAGCTTTCTTAGATACCAGGAGCCGGTACATTCTCCTTTTTGCCTTAACCAGTGCAAGTTGGATTTCTGTCCCAATGACAAGAACCCTGACCGACACCCTCCCAAGTTCAGGGCCTGGCTTGCCCTCCCCATTCCAGGGTCTCTGCCCTGAAGACGGATTTGTGCAACCACCTCCCCCCTTTCCATTTCCATCCTCAGCCAGGAGACTGACCCAGCCCCTGGGGCCGAGGCATGGCCTCTGCCCTTCTCCCGCCACTCACTCTCCCCAGGTGACCTCAATCACTTCCATGACTCAGCCTCAACAACCCCCATATGCCTCTAACTTCCAAACCCTAGCTCCATTCTGGACCCCATCTGAGCTGCAGGCTTCTGAAACATGGTGGAGACGTGTTGATTACCTTAACAGTGGGCATCAGAATTCTTCCTGAAACTGTTTGCATTGGGGGCACCTTATCAAAGCTTCCTTGGGGGCAAGTGAGACCCCTTAGGACGTGGATGTGAGCAGCACTAAGATGTCAAGTGGGGCGGCTGGAAGGTGATATGGTGGGGGGCAGCTGCTGGCCAAGGGCCAAGGGAAGGAGTTTGTAATCTAGGCTGGTGGAGGGTTGGAGGAAAGAAGTGAAGAGCTGGGGGCTGGCCCCGTGGCTGAGTGGTTAAGTTCTCGTGCTCAGCAGCGGCCCAGGGTTTCTCCGGTTTGGATCCTGGGTGCGGACATGGTATCACTCATCAGGCCATGCTGAGGCGGCATCCCACATGCCACAACTAGAAGGACCCACAACCAAAAATATACAACTATGTACCGGGGGGCTTTGGGGAGAAAAAGGAAAAATAAAATCTTTAAAAAAAAAAAAAAAGAAGTGAAGAGCTGTTGGAGGCACAGTGAGGGGAAGGGAGAGAGAGAACACAGCAACATATGAGACTGGATGCTGTATTAAGGAAGGACCAAGAGAGCTGCCCCCCACCCCAGCAGCATGGGGACTCCCCCAACACTTTGAAAATGGGGGATTTCTTGTCTAAAGGAGAGTAGCACATAGTGGTTAACAGGGCATGTGCAAGGTTCACATGAACTTGTCGGAAATCTGGCTACACCTGGCTGTGTGACCCTGGGCAAGTTACCTAATTCCTCTGAGCTTTGGCTTCATTATCTATAAAACAGGAATAGAGTAGCTGTTGGGATTAAATAAGCACTAAGCAGAGTGCTGGCATGTGCTGGGCCGTGGAACAATAACAACAAAAAAATTACAGTTCAGAGTGTCTAGGGAATTACCCGAGATCACAAGGCCAGCCAGTACGCTGGAGGCAGGGTGCAACCACAAGGACACCTGGTCTCAGCGCTCCACACGTCACCGCTGCCTTCTCCTGCCTGCCCGAAGGTAGCTTCTTGGAGAGCAGGACCAAGGCCAGGGGCTAGAGCTCAGGACTGGGTTTCTGGCAGTGGAATCCTTGCTCCCTGGGCGCTGGCTCAGCCAAGTGTGGCTAAGAGTTGACTCTCCCCCTTCCCCGACCATCCCTCCTTCCTGCTCTCCTGGACAGTATTTCCCTGGGGCCCCTGTTCCCAATTTGCAGAGCAAAGGCGTGCACAGGCAGTTCAGGGGTGGTTGCAGGCTCAGCGGCTCTCATATTGTTTTTAATTCAATATTTTGTCGCTGTGCGCCAGCCTCCTTTATTGGATGAGAGCATCCTTATTGGATCCTGCCCTGCAGCAAAAAACGCAGGCTTCCCCTGACGACGGTGGCTAGGTGGTTCTAGAGTCTGATGTGTAAAGTCAGGGTGAGAAGACAGCAGAGAGGTCCAGGAAATCTCGTGGTTACAAGCTGTTCTGTGACACGCGCAAAAATATTAACATGTGTATTCCCGACCTTTCCCCTCACCCTCCCTTCTAGGGAGGAAAAGCCCGGGTGGCAGCCTTCACATCCCCTCTCCCTTTCCCTGCATATCCACTGCATTTCTTGGTCCTGCTGATTTCACCTCCTCTTTTCTCTGTGCCCAGGGCCACTCAGTCCAAGCCCCGAGCATCTCCTGCCTCAAAGGCTGGTAAACTCCATCCTCCCTGCTGCCCTCAAACCCATTGTCCTTGTGATAGACCATCTTATTTGGGATCTTCTGAAAGCCTGAGAGAAAGGTTCAGCTGCACAGGGTTTATTTGGAGAGTCATCCCAGAAAACACTGTCGGGGGAGAGGGAAAATAAGACTAGCCAGTCAAGGGGATGTGGAGCAGGTTACACTGTGGGCACCTGGGCCTTGATCCTGGTGGGGACCTCTGGGAGCCAGTGAACAACACGTCCTTCAGAGTTATCCCACCTGAGGAGAGAGGGAGCTGTGTGTTTGTCTGCTAAGTCCTATCAGGCCAAGGGCTGTTCTGGAGTGGGAGAGATTGGCATTAATTCTCTGGCACCTCTGACCCACTCCACAAGCAGGCAAAGCATGTCCCAGTGGTCAGAGGATGTGCTCAGGTAGAGAAACACACAGCCTGGCTTTGGAACTGGAAGTCTGCCCAGTGCACACTGAAATCTAAGGGCAAGGACGTATGGGTGGGGGGCACTGAGAGCTCGTCTTCTATACAGACACATTCCCTGACTTAAAGCCCCCTGATGGCTTCCCTTTGCTCTTTGGGGTAAAGACCCAAATCCTTTTTTCCATTCTACAAGGTCTGAGTGGGCTGGCCCCTGCCTTACCTTACCTCACACTCCCTCTCACTCCCTGGGCCCCAGCCATCTAGCCTTCTCTCTGTTCCTCAAACATACTTTCTCCCACCACAGGACCTTTGAAAGTGCTGCTCCTGCTGCCTGATCCTTCCGCATCACCTAGATAATTCCTATACATCTTTCAGATCTCCGGGAGGCCCAATACCATCTCTCAGGCTGGAACATATTCCCTCTGTTCTCAGAGAACTGGGTTCCTTTTCTTCTGGGTCTTTAATTGTGTGATTATTATTAATGTCTGTCTTCTCTACCAGACTCTGAATCCCAGAGCCCAAGACACGGCCTGGCGTATAGCAAGAACTTGATAAATATTTTGTTGACTGAATGAACGGATGAATGAGGAGCCTCAGGAGCCTCCTTTTGTGCCGATTGGGCTACTGGGTACAGAGGGGAATTCAAAAGAAACTGAGTGCCTAAACTGATTCAGACAGGAAGGACCCAAGTTGGGGGGAGGAGGTAAGAGAGAAGCAGACTGAAATCTGAGAGAGAAGGGTAGGGGAAGGGAGATTTGTGCTGCTGCTGGTAGACCAGACAAGGGGGCTAGAAACAGGTGAGGAAGAGGGTTAGGAAGTTTTCCTGCTTGTTATTCAATGATGCCCCTTTGCTGTTTCGCCAACAACTCTTCAAGGTTCGTTTGCTTTTTGTATGTAGGTGCTCCTTTTGCCTGCGACCTCCTATGAAGCCTGGCCCAAGGCAGTTCACTTCCTGTGGTCCATACCTGTGTATTCTGTGTGTTCTGTTGTATTGTGATTTGGTGAAAAAAAATCACAGGCTTTTGAGTCACATTAACTTGAGTTTCAATCCTGGCTCAACTCTTCCTAGCTGTGTGGCCTTGGGCAGGCTGCTTACCCTCTCTGAGTTTTGGTTTTTCTCATCTATAAAGAGAGGGTAATCTCCCGGCCTTGTGTGGTTGTTGGGAGGCTCAGCCCAGTACCTGATGCATGGTTTGGATGCTTAATAAATAAGCTATTATTACACAAACATAGCCCATGACTTTATACACCAACATTAACTGAGCACCTGCTCCATATTCACTCTTACTGGATCTGCAGCAACTCTGTGAGATAAGCGTTTGAGGCAGGCGGGTAAGAGTTCACTGGACCTCACTCCCTTGTCTCCAGGGGTCCACGGAGAGACTACATTTCTAACTTCTCTTGTGCCCAGGAGTGTCCATGTGACTGATTTCTGGACGACGGGATGAGGGCAGAAGAGAAAGACACTGCTTGCCGGCCAGGCCCCTGCAGACATCTCTCACAATCCTCCAGGCTCTCTTTTCCTGTCGACCGACGAGAAGCGAAGGTCTTCAAGGCCCTGGGGGATGGTGAAGCCACAGAGTGGAAAGAACCCAGATGCCTGAGGTGATGTGCGGAAGGCCACGTGCCAAACATCCACACTGGATTATTTGATGAGCAAGAAATAGGGGCCAGCCTGGTGGTGCAGGGCTTGAGTTTGCACGTTCCGCTTCGGTAGCCCAGGGTTTCGCAGGTTCGGATCCCAGGTGCAGATGTGGCACCGCTTGGCAAGCCATGCTGAGGCAGGTATTCCACATATAAAGTAGAGGAAGATGGGCATAGATGCTGGCTCAGGGCCAGTCTTCCTCAGCAAAAGGAGGAGGATTGGAGGCAGATGTTAGATTAGGGCTAACCTTCCTCAAAGAAAAAAAAAAACAGAAAGAAAGAAATATCCATTTTGTTGTTTATTACAGCAGTTAGAATACTTTGATTAATACACTATTTTTACCCATATTTTACAGATGATGGAAAAGACACTCAGAGAGGTGAAGTGACTTGCTCAAGGTTGCACAGCCAGATGTGGCAGAGTTAGGATCCTCACTCCAGAACATATACAAAATGTAACCGCTGCTGCTTTCTTCTTTGTAGGCCTTCAATAAATATTTGTTGAATGAATGCAATTAGGAGTCTTGATTCCCTAGCCTTTATGTTAAGAACCTAGGGGAAAATAGTTCAAAAATAAATGGGCGTGACAAAAAAAGTCAAGCCATATGGGTCTCCTCTACTATATTGTAAGTTTCTGGAAGGGATATGCGTCATCGTGATCAACTCTAAATCTTTCACCGCGCCTAGCCCAGTGCTTGGTATATTGTGGGTGCTCAGACATGGCTGCTCCATTGAATTCTTACAGACAGCAAGCACTGAGAGGTCCCCAAATTTTTCAGATGGTGGAGAAACACCTTGAAATTACTCTCCTTCTTGCAGAATACTGTGAAATAGTGACAAATTAATTTTAAAATGAGTAAATATATAATTTTGTGCTAAAATCAAATACCATCTTGTGCTAGGCTGTGCCACAAAAAGTGAAAATAGGTGCTAAAATTGGGGGAAATGCCCTGGAGAATAATTACAAAAGAAGGCCAGCCTGACTATTAAACCTCTTCTCCGTGAGCTGGCCTGCTACCACCGGTCCTCCACAAATGGGTTTTAGAACAGCTGGGTCCAGCTCCTGCAGCTGTTCCACAGGAGTGTAATTTGATGACCACTAGATGAGCTGGTTGGAGTAAGAGGGAAGAATTAATTAATGGACAAGTTATCTGTTTTGATATTTGCTAGTTAGCTGCTTAAAACCAACTATGGGCTCCCAGAGCAAGCCAACTGGGCTCTGCGTAAGGCTTTTTGTATGATCTTCATTTCTATCCATTTTATGCTCTTCTCCATGGTTTTCTCTTTCTCACACCTTCTTTTAATTTATGCTACCTTGCTGTGTTTTATGCACCTTTGTAAGCCACTTTAAATCCTTTCTGGAATAAGGTAGTGGTATAAATAAAAACATATAACATAAATATAAAAATAAAATGTAGGGGCTGGCCCCGTGGCCAAGTGGTCAAGTTCGCGCGCTCCGCTGCAGGCGGCCCAGTGTTTCGTTGGTTCGAATCCTGGGCGCGGACATGGCACTGCTCATCAAACCACGCTGAGGCAGCGTCCCACATGCCACAACTAGAAGGACCCACAACGAAGAATATACAACTATGTACCGGGGGGCTTTGGGGAGAAAACGGAAAAAATAAAATCTTTAAAAAAAAATAAAAAATAAAATAAAATGTAATAAGCTCTATAAAAACCTATTTCTAAAATACCAACAGTGTTTATCATGGTTGTTTATCATGGAGAGAAATAGGATGATTAGCGGTACGTTGTTGGGGGAGTGGGGTGCTTCCAAAGGAAACAGATTTATGTAATTTTACAAAGCCCGAGGTGTGGCATTACAAACAACTTTAATAAATAGTGTGAAGATAAAACATTAGTTTTATTTTATTACCTTTATAGATATTTATATATTTTATATATTTATTGTGTTATTTACTTTTGTAATACTTGTTCAGGATAGAAATTGAGAAAATACAAGTAGATAGAAGAAGAAAATTAAAGCCATTTGTAGCCCGCTACTCAGAGATCATCACCACTAACATGCAGTGCAGAACGTGTGCACCGTCTTCATGAAAGATTCAGAGAGGGGGTCCCAGCAGATCGAATAAGGCTTAGAGTCTGGTGGACTAATGCCCCCTAACCGGGCGATGAGGGTGATCAGGAGGAGGAGAAAGAAGAAAAAGAAAAGGGGGAAGAGGAGGAGGAAGTGGTGGTGGACAAGGAGAGGGGAGGGGAGTGATGGGAAAAGAAAGAATCTTTGAGTTTTTGTGTGTGGGCATCAGAGGGTAGATGGGGCACTGAAGGGCAAGATAGTGTCTACAGCTTGGTCTGACTCAGGGATGAAGGCTGACCCTCCTAACGAGAGATGCTGGGGACAGAAGACGTGAGATGCAGTGTACAAGCAGAACTGCTTTGGGGCCCAGAGGACACATGTCACCCAGCAGTGAGGAGAGGTGCCTGTGCCCTGTGTCTCTGCAGGACACAGTCTGGCTCTGCTGCTCTGAGGACCCAATCAGGAGGCCAGGGCACCTGCAGCATCCTGCAGCTTCTGGAGCACCAGAGAGCAATGCAGGGCAGCAGTGGCAGGGGCGAGGCTCCCCTTCAAGAGACTTGGGGGCAGCAGGTGCCAGTGAAGAGGGCAGAGCAGAGGGTCCCTTTAGAGGATCAGTCGAGAATATACATGGGCATACGCACGCCCGGAAAGAACTCAGTCTTTTATGAGAGCTGGGCTGACAGGCTTGTACCGTGCAGGTGGAAGCTCTAAGTCAGTGAATGTTATTTAATGTCAACGGGACATCACTTATATACTCAAGATGTCAGGCTTGGAAAAATTTAGGTCTTTCAAATCTATACATGGATACGTATAGATTTTTTTCTAAGGAAAAATTCGAGATTTTACTCTGAGTAGAGAATGTTTGAAACTTCTGAGGCGGTTAACATAGATCAGTTTTTCTTAAGGGGTGTATCTGATAACACTACTTCCACGGGATACTAACAGGTGTTACAGGAAAAATGGCTTCTGTGGTCAACTGGGCTTGGAAAATGAAGTTAGGCAGGTGTCCCCCTGCAAGGCTGCTCGGAGCTCTTAACACACTAATGTGCTTTGTGATCCCTACAAGAAGGTGGAAATTTAGCAGCTGCCCCTCTAGTTGATCTGGGGTGCAAGGCCATTCTCCGCCTTCATTGATATCTGCTGGGAATCGTTCAGGGAGTTGAATGGGTTTTAATCAAATTCTCAGTTTATCAATAGGTCACAGTGGCTGCCAAGGATGGGAATGCTACTCTTTGGTACCTAATCTGCTTCAATTTTGTGTATCTATTGCTGCATAACAAATTACCTAAAAAACTTAGGAAGCTAAAATACCAAAGCACTCATTAGCTGTTTCTGTGGATTAGGAAGTCAGGACCGGCTTAGATGGATGATTCTGACTCCCCACGTCTCACGAGGTGGCAGCCAGGATGGCAGCCAGGGTTGAGGTCATCTGAAAGCTTGCTGGAATTGGACGCTCCACTTCCACGATGGACCCAATGAGTCTGGCTTCCTGGCATTCGTGCCCTAGGTATTCCCCTCCTACTATGAATAGGTCTGGCCCGTGCAACCTATAGGATAGTGCAGAAATGATGGACTGTGACTTCTGAGACTAGGTCACAAGAAGCATCGTGGCTTCCACCCTGATCTCTCTTGCTCTGGGGGAAGACAGCCACCGTGTTATGAGAACACGTGGGCAAGTCTGATAGAGAGGTCCATGTGGCAAAAAATTGAGGTCTCTGGCCAACAGGCAGCATCAACCTGCCAGACACGTGAGTGAGCCATCTTGGAAGCGACTGACATCTTAACCACAATCTCAAGAGAGACTGATCCAGAACTATGCTGCTGAGCTGCTTCCAAATTCCTGATCCACAGAAATTGTGTGAGATGATAAATGTTCATTGTTATTTTAAGCCACTACGTTTTGTTACTTGTTCCACAGCAATAGGTAACTAATACACATCCTTAGTGCTGAGGCTGGGAAATAAACAGCTATTTCAGGTCCCTGCCTAAGGAGCCTGCTTAATTCCCAAGCCAGAAGTGGTCTTGACCAATGTCCTTTCACTGGCCCAAATAATGATTGCATATATAGTTCTCTCCATCTCTTACTGGGAAAGCATCTCTGGAAGGTCTGACCCACGAGGACCATTGGTGTGGGGCATTGATGAGAGGAGCCCCTCAGAATTAGGGGTTTATGAAACACCTTACATTCTTATGAGCCATTGTGAGCTCTGGTTTTCATGGCTGTTCCAGACCTACGTGTTTGACCATAGAAGCCTTTCTTTGTGCAATGGACACAGTTGGTCCTTACTTTCTTCCTTCTCCCTTCTTCCTAAGAGAAAGCCTCAGCAAAGGAAGATCGCTCTTATTCTTCTTGCTGCTGGTGTGCCTGGAACTCCTGCTGCCATTCTGTTGCCAGGAGACTCATAAAATGAACTCCAACATATCCATCACTTAGTTTCAACAACTGTCAACTCACCAATAACCCTCTCATCTATAATTCCACCCACGTGCACACCCACCTCCTCCTTGGATTATTTTGAAGCAAATTCCAGTCATCATCTTATTTCCTATATAGATTTCAGTATATGTCTTTAAAAGATCAGGACTCTTTTAACAACATAATTCAATTCTGTTATCACACCTCTAAAAAACCCTGAAATAATTCCTTATCATTACATATCCATGACTATTGAGTTCTTACTTCCCTCACAGTGTATCGAAGACCATAAATTCTTGTGTCTAACTGAGACCAGTGCCTGCCACTAGAGATAATTACTCTTTAGCATTCAGTAATCACCTGTGTCTGGATCATAAGTGTCAGCACTGTTTGAAAGGTTAACTGAGCCCAAATCTCTACTGTGAAATGCATAGTCAGACAGGCTTGGATTGGAGTGTTGCCAGTCACTAATTCTAAGACTGTGGGAAAGTAACCAAACTCTCTGCCTCTCAGCTTTCATAGGTATTTCAAAATGTTAGAGTAGAGAGGATCCAGGGACCTGGATTTTGGGAATAAGAGGCAGAGGGAACAGGGAGGGACTCCTCTGGAATCCTAGAAATTGCATTCTTCTCCCAGGAAAACATACGCCCCTTTCCACTGCTCCCCGCCACCGTAACTCTTCCCCATTTGTTCAGCGCCTAAATGGAGTCAGGCTTTCTTTGGTGCTGTCATATGTTTCTAATCAGCCCAGGATTGCAGTGTAGCAGCTCAATATTGGTGATAAATATACTTTATGAGTGTTTTTTTGAGGATATTTTCTTAAAGGCTGTTCCAATACATAATTTACTGGGGCAGTGAAAGATGGAGGAAGCGACTCTGATTACATCTCGGAGCACCTAAAGCTTGAACTTTTAGGAACCTAGGCAGCCCACAGCTATTTAAAAATTTTCTGGAAGGGATAATTCTTCCACATTACATTTTTAAAAAAGGTTACAGCCCAGCAGCTGGTCTCTTGGGTGGTGCCCTTCTCCCATCTCCTTCGAGGTTGCCACCCTGAAATCATTACCATCACATGTTTTTGGACTGCTTGGTGCATAGCGCACAGCTCTTCTGAACTTCCATTTCCTCATCTTTAAAACTGAATAGCATACTGTTAGGATTTGGGGTAGGACATTGAAGGTATTTGATAGTATTATGGCCAGGAATGAATGAATCAATCAGTAGATTGACTGCCTCATTTATTATATCAGCAAGTATTTAGTTAGTGCCAATTAAGTGCTAGGTAGTATGGTAGGTTCTGAGGTTATTGTGATGAACAATACAGCAATCTCTGGCCTTCTGGAGATGAGAATACAGAAGGGAAAAAAGACCCCAAAAGAATAAAAAGCAAACCAAGATAGAAATACAAATCACACGTGTTCTGAAGAAAATGGTCAGGAACCTTGTTAGAGAATCTTGAGTGGAGGATAGGGACTGTCTTAGATCTCATAGCCAGGGAAGGCTCCTCTGATGGGGTGACATTAAGCTGGGACCTGAAGGGTGAGTGCCCCAAGCCTTATCCCCAGGGAGGTTCCCAAGGAATTATTAACGAATCCTCTCAGCAAGATAAAGTTGAAATATCTTAATATAGCATTCAAGATCCTCTATGATCAGGATTGCCAGATAAAATACAGAATGTCTAGTTAAATTTGAATTTCAGATAAGTAACAAAAAGTTTTTAGTATGTTACTAAATATTGCATGGGACATATACTAAAAAAATTTTGAAGTTCATCTGAAATTCAGATTTAACTGGGTGTCTTATTTTTTGGGGGGGAAGATTAGCCCTGAGCTAATGTTTGCCACCCATCCTCCTCTTTTTGCTGAGGAAGACTGTCCCTGAGCTAGCATCCGTGCCCATCTTCCTCTGCTTTATATGTGGGACACCTGCCACAGCATGGCTTGATAAGCGGTGCGTAGGTCCCAACCTGGGATCCAAATCGGAGAACCCCAGGCCACCCAAGCAAAGCGTGTGAAATTAACCACTATGCCACCGGGCCAGCCCTGGGTGTCTTGTATTTTTATGTGCTAAATCTGGCAACCCTATCCATGACCTTCCTCTGCCCCCTTCTCCTGCCTTACTTACCACCATTCCTCCACACACCCTGTGCCCTGTGTACCAGAGATGGTCCAACTTTCATGTCTTTGTGCATGCTGTTCCCTCTGCGTGGGTCACTGGTCTCCCACCATGTCCTCTTGGTAGACTCTTCTTATCCTTTAAACCCTGGTCCAAATGGCACCTCCTCTGGGAAACCCTCCATGGCAGAGCACGCTATCCCCATTCCAGGGTGCTCACCAGACCTGGTTCTCACAGGGGTTTGCTTATGATTCTATGTTTTAAGGTCTGGTCTCTAAAAATACGTCGACAAGATTGGATGCTTGCAAAGGAAAGGGTGTAAGGAATGATTTCATCTCTCCTGCCTCCCCACCCCAACATTCCCCCTCAACTCCTCAGCATATTAACATCACACATTGATGGGGCACTTTTCTGTGCCGGGCACCCTGCTAAGTGCTTTGCATACAGCATCTCATGTAAACTCCATAATCTTACGAGGTAAATTTTGTTGCATCTCCACTTAGCAGGCGAGACAATGAGGTGTACATAGAGGTTATGTCGCTTGCCTCAGTTTCCACATCTGTAAAATGAGGATCATAACAATACCCTCCTCCTCAGGGTTTCTCCCCAACTAGAATGTAGGTTCCAAGAGAGCAGGAACTTTAAAAAAAAACAAAAAACTTCTATATCCTCAGAGGCCAGGATTGTGTAGGCATTGAGTAGGCACTCCGTAAATACTGTCGAATGAATGAATGAACCACTTTACAGATGAGGAATTGCAACTTCCAGAGAAAGTAACTTGCTCAAGTGCACAGAGTAGGTGTGGTGAGACTTTGACTAGAAGCAGAAGCAGTAGTGTGCTGGTAAATGTTTACCAACCAGCTCTTTGGAAAGACAACCCTGATTTGTGTCATTTGTTGATTTCCATAATGTAACTCCCACCACAGCTGATTTCAAGCAACCAACCTGATGTCAATCTGCTTGCACATTTCCTGAAAATTTAACCATAGGCTCTTGGAAGTCTGTCTGTACAAGCTGGCTCCAGCATACTTCCTATTAGAATATAGTTCTAAAGGGTACACAGTTCCAAAGGTGCACTCTCACCATCACTCTGTCCTGCCTTCCTGAACAAGGCACAGTCTAAACTCACAGTTAGGTAGGAGGAGAACAGACACCCAAATAACTCAGTTCAAAGCAGATTGCATGGGTGATCCTTAAAAAACATAAACCCAATCACTAAACTCCCCTGCTTAAAACCTTTCAATATCTTACCAATGCTCTTAGCATGAAATTCCGTCTCCTTATCATGACCCACAGGGCCTGCTGTGAAACCTCCTCCCATGCCAGGCACTGTACGAGGCTTCTTGTACTAGGATGTAGCAGTGAACACGACATAGACAATCCCTGCTCTCATGGAGCCTGCGCCCAGGAAATGAGGCTGTCAATAAACAAGTACCCAACCACGAAGTACAAAATCACAGATCAAGATATATGTGCAGTAGAGGAGAGTAGGAAAGAGAATAATGAGGAGGGGCTGCTTACTCGAACTGAGGGTGAATTGAGGAAGGCTACTCTAAGAAAGTGACATTGGAGACCTCAAGGATAAGAAAGAGTTGGATGAGGTGTGGGGCTAGTGGCCAGGCAGAAGAGGAGAGGTTTTGGCATTTTGAGGAATGAAAATAATTTCTGTTTATTTGGAGACAGTGGAGATGGAGAGGGTGATTATAAATATTGCTCTGGTCTGAATGTTTGTGTCCCCCTAAAGTCATATGTTTAAATCCTAACCCCCAAGGTGATGGTATCAGCAAGTGGAGCTTCTGGGATGTGATTAGGTCATAAGGGTGGAGTCCTCATCAATAGGATTAGTGCCTTTTTAAAAGAAGCAGGAGAAAGCTCCCCTTCTGCCATGTGAGAACACAGTGAGAAGGCACCATCTATGAACCACAAAGCAGCCCTCATCAGACAAGGAGTCTGCCAGCGCCTTCATTTTGGACTTCCCAGCCTCCAGAACCGTGAGAAACAAATTTCTGTTGTTTATAAGCCACCCAGTGTATGGTATTTTTGCCACAGCAGCCTGAATGGACTAAGACAAATAGGAACGAGAAGGGCAGGGTGCTAAGGGCTGGGGATACCAAGGGAGAGGCTTAACACCCTTTTAAGATGGAGCCTTATTTAAATGCCTGGAGCTCAGGTGCACTCTTTGAATGATTCTCTTCCAGTGATGGGCAACTTTCTCCACCTAAAACCTTTTTATATCAGTTGGGTAGAAAGAAAATCACCCGGTTCCCACCGGCCTTGCAGAGATGAATAAACAAGCCCAGAGAGGGAAATGTGATCGCCAACAGTTTCTCAGACAGGGATAGTCGCACGGCCTTGGACAATACACTTTCTGAGCCAGAACTGTCCAACAGAAATAAAACGGGAGCCACAAAGACAGCACATATGTAATTTTCATTTTCTACTAGCCATATTTAAGAAGTAAAAAGAAATGGGTGAAATTAATTTTATAATATATTTGACCCAATATTTCCAACATATCGTTTCAACATGTAGAAATTGGGTGTGCATTTCAGTTACACTTATGTCCCTGAAGGATGTGGGAGCACATGCGAAACACCCAACACTCCGCCCCGCGCTCGCGCTGGTAATCTGGGTTCCTTTGGGTCTTTTCTCTCGCCGCCCCGCCCTCCTTCCAATCTCCGCCCCCTTTCCCCGCCCCCTTCAGGCTCCAGGCGGAAGCGGTACTGTCCCAATGCGGCGCGCTTTACGGTGGCGCCGCCTTTTACCGCAGTGTGGCCGCCTCGCGCGTCGCGCGCACTTTTACCTCATTGGCTCTGCGGCCCAGCTCACGGCGCTTTACGGCAGTGTGGCTGGAGCCGCTACTGAGGGGGCCGCGGTTTGGGCGTGAGTGGAGGGAACCGGAGTAGCCGGTGTTGGCTGGGCCTACAACCATGGACGTGGGCGAACTTCTGAGCTACCAGGTATGAGGGACGAGGAGGGCCGGTGGGCCGTTCCCTCACCCGGCCATCTCACCTCCTCCCCCCTCCGTCCCGGGTCTCCTCTCTTCTCGTGGCACCCGGGTCCGAGCCTCTCGTTTCCCTTCGCTCCCTCGAGACTCCTGGGCCCTTCAGTTCATTCCTTCTCACGGCCCGAGCCCCGTCTTCGCAGCTGCAGTCGGGGCCCCTTCTCACCCCACCGTGGGGCCTGGTTCCCTTCAACTCTGGAGGCCCCGGACTGTCCTCGCAACCATCCCCCTTCTCCCCCAGTCACTGAATGTGCGGAGGTGGTGGGAGAGCCGTGGAGCCCCGGCTTCTCCACTCACGGGCTGTGTGGCTTTGGGACAAGTCACTTCGCCCTCTTCGAGCTTGAGTAGTTGTGTATATAAAACCGAGGCAGTAATAAGTACCTAGTAGAGTTGTTTGGGGACTAGATCAGTTAATGGATGTGAAAGCTGATTTTAAAGTGTAGAAAGCTGTGCCCGTGTTAACTGCAGTTGGGAGCTCTGGAATTCTAGCATGGGATGGGTCCCTAGGGATCTTCTTGTCCCCCTTGCTCAGGGTGCTTGTAGAGAAACAGTAGCCCAAAGGGCAGAAAGGACTTGTCCAGAGTCACTCAGCAGGTAAGAGCTGGCATCAGAGCTGAGGTCTCCTGCCTCCTTGCTCCAAGCTCCCCCCTCTTTCGGCTTCCTGAAGAGGCTCCTGTGAGAAGCAGTGGAGCTCTGCTGCCCAGTATGGTAGCCACTAGCCACGGATGGCTGTTGAACACTTGCAATGGGACTAGTCTGAATTGAAAAGTACTCTAAGTGTAAAGTCACACTGGATTTTTGAAGACTCAATATGAAAAAGTTAAAATGTTTATATTGATTACATGATCGTATTGATTATATCAGTTACCTTGATTATTGATCATATTGATTAGATAATCGTATTATGGATAATGGGTAAAGTAAAATACATTTAGAATAAATTTTACCTATTTCTGTGACTTTTTAATGTAGCTACTAGCCTTTCGGTGTGGCTACCACTGGCCTTATGTTTCCATTGGACAACTCTGCAGTAGAGAATAGGAGATTTTAAGAGCCACGAATCTGGAGCCCCATGTTGCTCGGAATCTCTGTTTTGCTACTGACTGGCTGGCTTGTTTGACCTTGAAAAAAATATTGAACCTCTCTATGCCTTAGTTTCCTCGTTTGTAAATGTGGGCAATGATGGCGTCCACCACATAAGTCTGTTGTTAAGCCGTCGTGAAATGTGAAGTGCTTAGACCGATGCTTGTCAAAGAGTAAATGTTTGGTAAATGTTAGCAATTATATTCATGCCACCTCCTCAGCCAGTATACAAAGAACTGACCTTGGAGACTCTAGACATCCTGGGAAAGAACTTGTAAGCAATGGGAGATACATAACTAAGAGATTTCTCTTTTTAAGACAGTAATTGAACGTGAAAGAAGAAATAGGAGGGTTGTTGAATGAGTGGCTGTAGGCTTGTTTGGGAGTTGTAGAATGGCTAGCCCATTGACTCATAGAACATTAAAGCTAGAAGATGTTCATTCATTTGCTTAACAAATATTTATTGAGCACCTACTGTGCAAGGCACTGTATCCACCGAATATATGACATTGAACAAAACAGAGGAGGTTCTTGCTTTTGTAGAGCTTGTAGTCTGTTGGGAAGTAACAAGATAATAAGTGAGTAAACCCACGAGAAATTCAGATTGTGGTAAGTACTTTGAAGGGTACGCAGAGTATTCTGTGCTGTGCTGTCTGACATGGTAGACTCTGGGAACATGTAACTGCTGAACACTTGAAATGTGGCTAGTTCAAATTGAGATCTGTTATGTGTGTAAAATACATACTGGATTTCCAAGAATTACTATGAAAAAAATGAAGGTAAAATATATTAATAATTTTCATATTGGTTCCATGTTGGAATGATTATACTTAGGATATATTGGCTTAAAGAAAATATGTTAGGTGGCCAGCCTGGTGGCGCAGTGGTTAAGTTCGCACATTCCGCTTCAGTGGCCTGGGGTTCGCTGGTTCGGATCCTGGGTGAGGGCCTATGCACCGCTCATCAAGCCATGCTGTGGCAGGCATCCCACATATAAAATGGAGGAAGATGGGCACACATGTTAGCTCAGGGCCAATCTTCCTTAGCAAAAAGAGATAGTTTCGTGGCAGATGTCAGCTCAGGGCTAATCTTCCTCAAAAAGAAGAAAAAAAAAGAAAATATGTTATTAAAATTAATGTCACCTTCTTAAAAACTTTTTTAATGTGGCTACTAGAAAATTTAAAGTTTTAATGTGACTCATTGGTGGCTTTCAATATATTTCTATCAGATAGCACTGCTAAAGAAAATAACCCCTGGGAGTGGGAGGCAGGACCTATTACTTTAAATACTATGGTCTGGAAAGGACTCTGAGGAATGGACATTAAAGGGCTGAAGGTTGAGAAGGACCAATCACGTGAAAAGGGCAGAATGAACACGGCAGAGGGAATAGCAAGTACGTAGGCTGTGAGGTAGAAGCTAATGCAGCCTGTTAGAGGATCAGAAAGGATTAATGGAGCTGGAACACGGTAAATGAGGAGGGGAATCATAGGTGATGAAGTTGGAGAAGTAGGCAGATGACAGGCTACGTAGGCCTCCCTCTGGGCCACGATAAGGAGTTTGAGCTTTATTTTGAGAGATGTTATGGATAACCTCATTCATCCCACTTGTTTATAGAGGAAAAGTGAACCCTGTTCTGGGAAGGGGACTTCCCTGAGGTTGTGGGCCAAGGTAGTGGCGGAGTTGAAATCAGAATCCTGATCTCCTTATTTCCAGCTCTGTTCATTTCTCACTTGCACTATTCATGCAGTTTCCTGTTTGTCCACTCTTCTTGTTCTTCTAAAGGATGGTAGAGTCTGGAATCTAGTCTGTAATCAAATTCACCCATCCTCTTGTGAAAGTTATGAGGATTGTCTGAGTTAATGGATGCAAAATCGCTTTGAAAACACTAACATTTTATAGATGTGAAGGATGCATTAGTTAACTGCATCATCCCTCTAAGTCCTTGTAACAACCCTATGAGGAAGGCACTGTTTTTAATCTCTATTGTACAGATGAGGGAACTGAGGTACAAAAAAGTGCCTACCTCATTGCTGGAGCTCCTAACCACCGTGCTGTACTGCCTACTTACTCTGTGCCAGATGCAGAGCTAAAGTGCTTTCAGATAAGTTCTTCATTTAATTCTCAATGTGCCCTTGAGGTTGGTGGCATGCCTGTTTTACGGAAAAGGAAACTCAAGTTAGAGGTCAGTCACCTGCCCAAGGTCAAACAGCCAGTAAGGAGTAGAGCCAGAACTGGAACCAACTGAATACCCGAGTCTAGTTTTCCATGTTGTTTTTAGATTTGTAAAAACTTTAAAAATTGAAGTGTTGAGCACATGTAGAAGAATGCATAAATCTTAAGTGCTGTTGATTATAGTTATCATGTACAAAGTAGACTTAATATGACCACGAAGGTTCATTTCTCAGCAACATGTGGGAACAAAGTCGTCTGATTGAAACGTCCCCACCCTCAGAGTCTGATTCTGTAAGTCTCGCATGGGACCTTAGAATTTGCGTCTCCAACAAGATCCCAGGTGATGCTGAACTTGCTGGTCCGGGGACCACACTTTGAGACCTTCAGGTCTAGTATGATCTACGTTCCTTTTAAAATTCTCCCTGGCTGAGACATTCACCTCCCTTCTCGTGACCATTAGTTTGCAGGTTTTTGAGCTTGTTAGACTTTTTCCCTGCCATCTAAGATATTGAGAGCAAATCACTTAATCTTCCTGGGCCTCAGTTTCCTCACATGCCTAATGAGGGGATTAAGTAAGTCTCTCTGAGGTCCCTTCTAGCTTTAAAATTCTCTGATACTAATTATTTAGGCTAAGAGCTCCCGAGTTATCAGAGGATAAAAAAGCTTGATGTTGTAGAATGAACGGAGGCTGAAAATCTGGGAGATCTGAGTTTTAATCCTACTTTTATCATTACTTATCTGGGTAACTCAGGACAAGTTACTTCCCCTTTCTGTACCTCATTTTTTTATCTGTAAAATGAAGGAATTGCGCTATGTGACTTCTGGTTCTTTCCTTTCCAACACTTCAGAGACTAAGGTAAGCAAAGAAAATATGTAATGTCAAGACATGTTTATTAAAAATATTTGACATTTTTTGGGTGCTTACTAAATTTCATTTTTGGGGCAACTTGGTGGGAAGAGTCCAGTTTTCTACCGAGATTGGTTCTTCTGGTAATAGAGGTAGGCAGCAAGTGCCTCAGTATATGCCTTATATCCTTGACATGTGTTAACTATTCATTTGAGAAGACAGGAGAATTACAGTGTGGACAGGAGGTGGTGGAAAAAGTCTTAAAGAGGAAACCAGTTACGTTCCCAATATGGAAATGTACTTTTTTGATGCCTTCAGGCTTAGACATCTCATCAAGAAGTCGGCCCAGCAGTTCCTTGGCTGAGGAGTTTCTGCTGCATAGGCGTGGATGTGAACTCCAGGGCTTTCTCATTAATACTAATTCCACAGATGTCTGCAAAAAGTTCTTACCTCTGAAGTTTTGCAATAAAGAATTCACATTTAGTGCAGCTTGGCTCGATGGGAATGGCTTACTTTGTGACATGAGAAGTATTCTCTTTGAAGCAGATTGGGGTCAGGGACCCTTGGTTTTGACAGTACTGCAGACACCCACTCCTCCAGTCACCTATCAGTAATATCATAGCATTTCCTTGAATTGCAGGGGCTTGCAGGAATCTGTAATCTTCTCCTTTCCCCTTCTTATTTCTTTCTTCTGAAATAAAAGTTTTTAAGGACAGTGAACTGACAGGAACAGTATTAAAAGAAGGTGTTTGAGAAAAGGTAAACTGCTACCCTAATCCAATAAATACTTTTATATTCCCACAGTCCTTATGTATTTTGCATGGCTGTAACCATTGTGTATATACTATTTTGTGTTCTATGTTTTTAATTTAACATTGCCAGAAATATTTTCTGTGTTTCTATGTAGTATTCATGTTATTTTTAATGTTTGCATCCTTTTTGCTCGAGTGATAGACCAGCCATTTTTCCCTAAATTGTTCCTCTATAACTGAGTATTTAGGTGGTTTCCAGGTTTTTGTTTTTGAAGATAATATTGCAATGAACTTCTTTATTTGTGTGGCATTTTCCCCCTCCCATCTGTTGTTAGTAATTAACGTATGCCATCTTCTGTGCTAAGTATTGCATATACTAAAATTATTAAGACATGGTCCTGGACCTTAAAGAATGCGTAACTTAAGGAGCGAGACTGACATTTCAACAACTAACTCTGTGAATAAAGTATTACGGGAGCACAATAGAAGGAATGATTGGGTGGATATGCCTGGAGAGCGAGTGTATTGATGGGGATGGATTTGGTTTGGTCGTTGAAGAAAAGGGAGATGACATTGGAATCTTAGCCTTGATGAATGAATAGGACTTCCATGGGTAATGAAGGAGGCCGAGGAGAATCGTTCTTGGCTAGGATTAGTGAGAGCAAAAACATGGGAGTGAAATGTTCAGAGCATAGAGTAAATGGGGGGAGTGGTAGGAGATGATGGGGTCACCTCAGCTGCAGATAAGGTCAGCAATATGCATTGCCTGTGTGGAATTAATCCTTCATCAGTTTACAGTGTTAACAAGAGTGTGTGTTCCAATTTTACTGCAATCTTGATACCACTGGTTGTCCTAATTTAATTTTTTCCTGTTAATCTGGTAGGTATATAAAGTGTTAGTTGAAATTTGCTTTAATAAGTATTTTTTTCCTTGTGTGTATCATTTGTATTTCTTATTATCTACCTCTTTCTCTTAAGGTAGTGTTGTAGTTTGTAATTGAGCTTTTCTTTGTGTTTTTTGTTGATGGTGTGTGTAGAAGAAACATTATCAGAAGCTTGAACACTGTGCTCACATATATCTTTCATTCTCTGGTGGCCCCGTTTTACCTCTAATCCTAAGGATATTATCCTAATCATGATGTCGGTTTATAGCATTGTGAAATAGGCTCTTTTGCATGACAGTTGAGACTAGTGGTTTTCCAACTTACTTTTTCTTAGTAGTGGGATGATAAATAACAGATAAAGAGCTATTCTCATTGATATTCCCATTTCAGGATGTTTTCTGTTTCATCTCCTGAATGATTTTTCCCTTAAGTTCATTTCCTCCCTTTGCAACCTTCTCATCCTCTCTCTTTCCCCTGGTGCATTCTTTTCATCCTCATTATATTTCTGTGTGTTGTTGGACGCTAGATAGTGCACTTAGAGGCCGGGATAGCACCTAGCAAGAGTGTCTCACTCATAATTGATGTCTAATAAATGGTTGTTTAATGATGGCTCTGGTTGTTTTCTCTTTTTGGAAGGCTTTTGTTTTAATATCTTGCTTGCTTGCTAACTTGTATCTCTTTGCTTTCATGTTAGACTTCAAGAAAGTTTGATTCAAATCTGCTACTTCAGTTTCTGAATTGTTTTCCTCTCTCTTCCATCTGTCTTGCGACAAAACTTACATTCTTTTTTTAAGCTTTTTATTTTGAACTAATTTTAAACTTAGAGAAAATTTGCAAAAATAGTAAAGAGAGTTTCCATATACTCCTCACCCAGCTTCTCCTAAAGTTAACATCTTATATAACCATAGTACAGTGATCAAAACTGGGAAATTAACGTTCATGTACTAGTAACTGAACTGCAGAGTCAATTCAGATGTTACCAGCTTTTTCCACTAATTTGGTTTTTCTGTTCCAGGATCCTATCTAGGATGCCACATTGCATTCAATTGTCATTTTCCTTGTCTTTTATGATCTTGACATTTTTGAAGAGTACTGGTCAGTTATTTTGTAGAATGTCTAAAACCTATGTTCTTGAAGATTGCCAGTGCCCTCTTTGCCAAAAATTTTCTTGAGCCTTAGCATTCTTCTTTTTTTTTTTTTTTTAAGATTTTTATTTTTCCTTTTTCTCCCCAAAACCCCCTGGTACATAGTTGTATATTTTTAGTTGTGGGTCCTTCTGGTTGTGGCATGTGGGATGCCACCTCATCACAGCCTGACAAGTGGTGCCATGTTCGCGCCCAGGATTCAAACTGGTGAAACCCTGGGCAGCTGAAGCAGAGCGTGTAAATGTAACCACTCGGCCACAGGGCCGGCCCCAGAGCCTCATCATTCTTGACTCTTCACTAGAATTTGGTTCTATAACCCTATGCCTCGTCTTCTTAGAGGAATTCATCCATTCTTCTCATCTACTTTCAGCTCATCCATTTTAGCACCTTTGTGTAGACAACTCTTAGCTCACTAGCCCTCATTTAGGTTTTATGCATTTACTGAACATTCTGGCCAGGCGTTCTGGTATCACATAATTCTCTGCATCTCTCCACCTGCTCCCCCACCTACCTCCTATTTTGCATTTTAGTCAGGGGTGTCACTCTTCAGCAGACTTGAAAGAGGCCTTGGAAGCTATTTCTGAGGATGAAACGGCTCAAAGATGAAAGACAAGGTTCTTTTCCTCATGGATCATACAAGCTCCTGAGCAGAGGGGCCAGCTCCTCTCTCAGGAGTCAAGAAGGTGTTCGGATATAAAAATACTTGTCATAGTTCTTGCTCTCATACAGCTTGCAGTCTGATGGGGGCGTCCCACAGATTTGAAAACTGATACTCCAGGACACAGTGTCAGTGCTGTTAGAGAGGTGTGCACAGATGTAGTGGCACAGAGGCAGGAGCAGCTCTGCCGTCAGGGAATCGGGAAGGCTTCGCAGAGGAGGTGTTGCTTCTTCAGGAGTCTTCTCTCTATGCCTTCGTTTGTATTTCAACTGCCGTCATCTTAGTTTAGACTCTTGGGACAACATAAATAGCTTTCCAGTTGGTCTTACTTTCTATCTTTGCAGATCTCATCTTGGCATGGTGAATGTGGGTTTATTTCCTCCATAGACCAACAGAATACTCTTCTCTAGTCATAGACTTCAGTCCTACATATTTCAGCTTCCTTGGAGATAGGTCTTATTGAGATGCCTAATTTTGGAGGTGAATTTGAGGAAGACAGCCATAGCTTTCTGCAGTGGCTCACTAGATGTCATTGTTTAAATTAGGGGATTGAATTTTTAAGACTTAACCCAATAGAGAAGTTTTCCTATGTAAAAATGACCACATTGGAGAATGTGGATGGTTCAAAATAGCTTGTCAGCACTGTTGGAGAAAATAACTCAAAGCACATGCTCTTCTGAGTGTGCCTGTTAGGCATCTTTTAATGCTTAGTGCAATGGATGAATACTAACTCTGGGTCAGACTGCATGTTGACCCGGCAGTCCCACCTCTGCTACTTGCTAGCTGTGTGACTGTGGGTCAGTTAATTAATCTCTTTAAGCCTCAGGTCTTCATCTTAAAAATGGAAATTATATGATAGTGTCTATCTCTGCCCCACTATCTTTTAAGAAATCTCCGCTTTACCATCTTTTTTTAAAGTACAGGATTAAATGAGACAGTGTGGGTAGTTCTAAATGGTATGGTGCCTGACACATAGTAAGTGCCCAGTAAAGGTTAGCTGTTAATTTTTGTTATTGATATAATTATAAAAAACACACGTGCTATAGCAAATGAGAAAGAATATTTTTCTTGAATTCTGCAAAGCTTCGTCAATATTCCCAAGGTCATTGGTCCCTTGGAGATTAAGGTTTAGAATGCTATAAAAGGGAATGAGAACAGTTTGTCACCTGCGCATGCCACAATATAGAACTGTTCTCAATAGATTAAAACACAACCCTATTCTGCCACGGTTAGCAGTCCTTGATATCAAGAATTATGTCATCAACACAGTAATTCTTTTCTCCAGGTCTCTGATATTACTGAGATATCTCAGTTTTCTTCTTTTCTAGTACCAAGAGTCTCATTTACAAATTGCTCCTTTCTTTTTCTTTTTTTTCCGTAAGGTTCCTGAAGGAAGTGGTTGGGTTTGGTCTGTCTTGTATAGCTGTAGAGAAATTGGAACTAGAGGAAGGTATAGCAGGAAATTTCTTACCTTCTCCAAGGTCAGCCATTTGATTGTAATATTTCAGCTGAATAGTTCAAAACCATTTCCTTTTCCATAGAGTTCCAGGAGTGACTGATCTCAGAGTGTGTTGGCCTAAATTTTAGGACCCCGGCTCCGTGGTGGGTTGGTAAATAGAAACTAGATTGTCTTCCTCCTGAGTTCAGTGAAAGGTCTAGTGAGACTCCTGCAGTGCGGATCATCTCAGCTCATTTGAGGTTGTCAGTTGCCTTAAACAGATTATCTCCTTTGGCTCCTTAGACTTCCCTTCAGCTCCCCAGCAATGTCCAGAGTCGCTGACTGTACTGAGAAGGGTTTGAAATCAAGCACAGAGTGTTGTGATGCTTCTCTTCCAGTGTCTGACTGTATTCCAAAGGCAGGTATGACTGATGATTGAACAGTTTGTTTGGCATTATTCGTGTGCTCATTCTGTTAGTACAGAAAATTGAGGATTGATTACATTTTTCTTTGACCCCCCCCATTTAAGAGCAACTGAGTTTAAAATTACTTTTGGGATCTTTAATAGACTTAAAACTTAACAGACTGACCTACTGATGTACACCAGTCCCCTGCTGGGGTCTCTGGGTGGAATGCGATTTTCTTTGCAACTTTGGATAAAAAGAAAAGAATTGTAGCTGCAATTTGTCATGTTATCTTTTACTGACCTCTTTGAACATTAATGCTTCCACGGGAACAGCTAATAGCGTCTCATATTAATGATAAAGGAAACTTGAGCATTTCAAGGTTACATAATTATTGACAGAGAAGCTGAAAGGTGGAGTGGGGCTCTGGCTAGCAGTAACTTGGACAGGGGAAGGTGGAGATGCCAAGAATCAACGGAATGCTGGACCTCAGCAATAAAGGAGGACAAGAAAAAAGACATTACCGTTGATGAACTGGGGGTTGTAGCTGAAAGAAACCCGTGATGAGGTTCCTTCTTTAAAAAGGTGATACAGTTATTTTGACTTGCGTTAACTCCTCTTTTATCTGGTGACTTTGGAAAATGTAATGTTCCTCATATACAGATTTTCCAGGTAACTGAAGCTCGTAAGTGTCATGAGAGTGCTAAAACAAGAAGGACCTAGACACGAGCTATTCCACCTCCTCTTTTTACAGCCTGGCAACGTGGAGCACAGAGAGGGAAAGTGACTTGCCTCAGGATCCCAACTACTTGGTGATAAACTGGGGTTCAGAGCAGTGCTTTTTCCACGGTCCTCCTCCTCCTCTACACATCCAAAACTTGAATTTTTCGTTATTTTATATGCAGTTCTTTCTAAAACATATACATTCTTACCTTTCTCAGTAGGTCACACTGTTGTCTCAGGATCATTATTATGAACACGTGGATTCTGCCCACATTCTCTCATGACCTTTTAAGGTGTGGAAAGCTTTTTTGTGTGTGTGAGGAAGATTGGCCCTGAGCTAGCATCTGTGCCAGCCTTCCTCTATTTTGTATGTGGGATGCTGCCACAGCATGGCTTGATGAGTGGTGTGTAGGTCCATGCCCGGAATCCGAACCCACAAACCCCAGGCCACCAAAACAGAGTGCCTGAACTTAACCACTATGCCACCAGGCCAGCCCTGAGGTGTGGAAAGCTTTTACTTCTGCATTAAAACACTTTGAAGTGTTGAGAGATTTTGAGATCTTGTGTCTACTTTTTAGTTTTTCTTGCTTCTCTTTGGTGTCAGCTGTCACTCCTTAGTGTTATTGTTTTTTTGATGGGATTTTATCTAATCTCTGAGGCCTTTTTTGCTTTCTTTGAATGGTGTCATGAAAAGTTGAGGTTGTTAGATGAATGAGGTGTTAGAATTCTTGGTCATCTTTGGATGAATGGTGAAACTTCAGGGCTCTGAAGTCTGTAAGATACTAGAAATCATGTTAGTGTAACTTGTCTTCACTTTCCATCTAGCATTTTCTCCAGCATCTCTCTGCCCACCACTACCGTCCTGGGGATTGAAGAACATCTGAGCAGTAGCTGTTGCCCACTAATCTTGAGTCTTTCAGGAGAAATTGGTACTCACAAATAGGGGCTTAACCTGGCCTGTTAGGGAGTGCCCCTTTCTTTTGTGCTTGCTTCTGTTTCTGAAGGGGAGCCGTTTACCTGTCTCATTGCCTTGACCCTCTGTCTTTAAGCTAGTCTTATATCCTAATTCACATACTCACCATTGTTGCAATCACCTGAGACCCTGTGTGCTTGTTCCTGACCTTTTCATGCCTCTCCCAGTTCTTGTCTTGTGCTTGGCTCTTGGCTCTATCTCCATTTCCTATCTCTCCTTTCCCCCTCCTCTTCCAATACACACACACACACACACACACTCTCACACACTCACACAGAGGCCGGTTTCTTTTAGACTTAGTATGTACACCTGCTTTCTGGCTCCTAAGTGCTGTTTCATCCATAAGGACTCTAGTTGGCTGGGACTGGAGCTACCTCATATAGTGTACCCTGCACTAGTTGGACCTTCAAGATCCAACCTTTGGCCACAGCCCGTTGGTAATCATTGTCGGCCCATCTGATCCTCCTGTGAAAGGACAGTTTGGTCAAGACGCTACCTGAGAGGCTTGCAAGTTTTCCAGTTCTGCAGCTTGGAGAGTCTGCAAGTTCTCCATGTCGGTCTTGTCTCCCTTTGGCATTGTTTCCTGGTCATTCACCAGGGGTTGGCAAAGAAGCAACCAGTGTTTCTAGGGCATTGTTTCACATGCTCACAGGCTGTGAGCCAATTCAGATTTTTGAGGATTAGTAAATTTGATTTGGATTAGTGATCCATATTGAACTCTTCATTCTTTAATTGTTCAACAAATATTTATTAACTGCCTACTAAATGCAAGATATTTTACTAGACACTGGGATTAGAGTGATGCACAAGACAGTCACAGTCCCTATCTTTATAGAACTTATGTTCAGGGAGGCAAGACAGACAATAAACAAGAAAAACAAATACAAATAAATAAGAATATCTGGACAAGCAAACAGATACTAAATAAACAAAAACAAGATAATTTCAAATAAGGATATCAAGGGGGGAAATGGCCTCATGTAATAGAGTGATGAGGGAGCATTGGAAGGTTCTAGAAGACCTCTCTGAGGAGGTAACATTTGAGCTGAGAACTGAGTGATGAGAAAGATCCAGCCACGTGAAGAGCTGTGCGAACAGCGATGTAGGCCAAGGGACAAACCAGTACAAAAGCCGTAAGGTGGGAACAAGCTTGTCATGTTTGAGGCGGTATGGCTAGCACATGGTGAGTGAGGAGGGGACAGTTGAGCTAAGGACAGAGAGGTCAGCTGTGGGGAGGTGAGGAATCCCTAAAATTTTTGGATTTTATTGTCAATACAATGGGAAGCCGTTAGGGGTTTTAAGCTGTGGAGTGATACAGTTTGGTCACGGCATCTGCGCAATGGAGAATAGATTGTAGAGGCGCAATCTGGCCAGCTTAGTTGTTCGAAGGGGCACAGAATTCACCTTTGTGCTGCGTAGGGCCGCAGCTGAAGCGGTGCTCTCCCTAGGATAATTGCTTTCCTGCCTCGGTTGTTTTCCGAGTCTCTCAGTTCTAAACATTTAATCTGTTTTAATCAAGAAGCAGCACTCTCCTAGTGCCAGGCTTGGCACAGAAACTATGGGCATGGTGCCTTTTGGTGAGCACCCTGGCCTGGAGAGAATGAAGAAAACAGCCCCTGGCGGACCTGAGGACAATGCACCTGACCCTCAGCACTTGGTAACTTGTAGGAAGCTTTGGAATCCATAAACTTTATGTGTTTCTGCAAAACAGTTACAGATGGTCTGGACTGATGATTAAATATCATTGCTGTTTTGCCCAGATCTGCCGTGGCCATCCTCTCCATGTCTGGTTTTACATTACAGTGGGTAATTAAAGGGGCACAGCCATTTCTGGTTATTTCCAGGACATCTTTTTCAGTTGGCTTAGGGGGAAATTTCAGTTTCTGCCGCTTATATAAGTGACTGCAGCGAACAGTGGCTGTGAATGGCTACTTTTTTGTTTTCAAAATTAAAAAAAAAAAAACAGCTTAAAGAGAACTCTCTAATGAAAGGGAATTGCCTGCCTTTGCTGTCTCTGCTGATTCTCCAGTGGGAGTTCTGCCATCAGACTTGTCAGAGTTGGTTGGCAGGGACTTCTTCTCCTGAGTTAGCACATAGAGATCTGAATGGGCAGAGATAAGACAAATTAGCAGTAGTACAAGCATATCTACAGAAGAACAGATTTCCTTCTGACCAGAGGTGCCGCTGGTGGGCACCACCCTAATTCTTGATGCTTCTCTTAACCACTGATGATGGGACTTCTCAGCAAATAAAGAGAATTGCTTAAGCACCACCTGAGCTGGGCAGTTTTTACAACACTAGAGTTTCAAAGGCCCTCAGGCTGCTCAGCCTGCCAATATGAAGTCACTGAATATTATCTCCCTGGCGATCCTTATACCTCACTCAGCGTAACAAACTTGGGGAGACAGAAATTCTAATTCTTCCACCTCATTTTTTTTTGCCAGAGATTTCTTCTTCCATCCCTACAGAACTCATAAGGACACTGAAGGCTCAGTGAGGGAAAAAGAAATGGTGTCTGCCTTCTGACTGACATGACTTGTGCCAGTGGTCGCATGAAGATTCTATAATGAAGATTGCAAATCACTTTTCTTCCTCTTGGAGCCTGTCCCATAATTAGAAAATTAAACATTTCGTTTAAATTAGTAATTTTTCCCCTACTTCCTCTGTGTGGTTTTAAAACCACCATTAGAGCAAGGAGGAGACTGGTTAACTGTCTGATATTGGGCTCCACATTCTAGTTGTGATTGTCAGCAGGAGGTTGAGGAAGTCTTATTTTTTTTTTTATTGAGTTATTGATAGGTTACAATCTTGTGAAATTTCAATTGTACATTAATGTTTGTCAGTCATGTTGTAGGTGCACCACTTCACCCTTTGTGCCCACCCCCCACCCCACCTTTCCCCTGGTATCCACTAAACTGTTCTTGGTCCATAATTTTAAATTCCTCATATGAGTGGAGTCATACACAGATTATCTTTCTCTCGCTGGCTTATTTCACTTAACATAATTCTCTCAAGGTCCATCCATGTTATTGCAAATGGAATGATTTTGTTCTGTTTTGCAGCTGAGTAGTATTCCATTGTATATATGTACCACATCTTCTTTATCCATTCGTCTGTTGATGGGCACTTAGGTTGCTTCCACGTTTTGGCTATTGTAAACAGTGTTGAGGAAGTCTTATTTTAATTAAAAAAGCAATTTTTAGTCTCGGCTCACCTTGTATGAGGCAGAGGCACTTCTGACCAAGTGAGCTTTGATCGCCGAGTGCAATGAGTGTAGCCTTTTTCAGGAGCGCGACACCGAGCCTTACAGGATAATATCTGGAGGTAGGTGTGCAGCTGGAAGTATTACCTCTGCCTTAGTGGCAGATTTGCCTTCGACTGACAGATTGTTTCTGTGTTTGTGGGAGAAAGGGGTCACTTATAGGGATAGTGTGTTCCTGATTTGAAGTGAATGAAAAGCAGCTCATACAAGAGCTTGTAGAAATTGTCGTACTTTCAGTGCAATAAAAGAATATGTGTTTTCTCCTCCATAGGCCACCCAGCCAAAAGAACAGAACAAAGAGCTGAGAACTACCAGATATAGAAGCCCACTGAGAGCCAGGCTTTGTGCTGTTTGATTTATATGCAGTATTCGGTCTCATCCTAAAGCCAACCTTAGGAAGTCAGTATTCTTGTTCCCATTTTATAGATAAGGAAAGGAAGTTCACAGAGGTTTAGTAACTTGCCCAAAGACACCCAGGAAGTGGATGGTAGAATCTTTTTCCTAATAAAGGGATCTGGTGGATGAAGGTAGCTTAAAAAAAGAAGTACCCTAGAGAGTAGAATGCAGCAGAATGCCGCCATCATCCTACCTTGTCTTGCCTCCAGTCTATCATCTATTTCATTGTTGTCCAGCAGAACAGTGCACGGGTTATCCAACCAAGTGGAGCAGAACACCGTGCGTCAGTTACCAGTCCCAGGGGAGGACCCGAACACTTCTGCATCTTCATATTAGAGTTGCCAGGGAGAACACACACAGCACTGGGTGGAACAGTGCTTTACTCACATAGAGAAGAGGCAGAGCCAGAGCAGCTCCAGTAGTGACCCGCCGCCCCCCTTCCCTCTGCGGCCAATACAGGACAGTTGGCCTATGCGCAGCCCTCTCTCTTGCAGCAGAAGGACCCTGACCTGAAAGCTAGTGCCTGCGGGCCATTGACATACATGCTTAAGCCGAACAAAGAAATTCTCATTGAGCCTGAAATAGGGACAGATACTCCCACGCAAGGTGGTAAGCCTGCTAAGTCTGTATGAGCTCCTTATCTCTTGGTAAGGAAGTATTCCAGGTCCAAGGCCTATTCTTAAGGCATTGAGTGGGGTTTGAAATGCTGCATGCCTCAGACTGCCTTTCCCAGCAATTCTTTGTTGGAAATAAGTTGATTACGTATCTTTCTTCCCATTGGATATGAGTTCCTCAAGGGCAGTGACCAGATCAGTGCCTGCTATATATAAATACTCAATGTCTCAACTGAAGGAAGAGAAGAATGAGGGACAAGTGAATGACGCAGTGAATCAGTGATTGGGTGGCTGAATTTGTGTCTCTTCTAGGTATCTTTTTGTGTTGAGACTTTGCACCTCCGCAGTTGCCTTCTCTTTCTTGCCTCTTCTTTTTTGATGGGAAGTAGCTTAAGGTGCCTTTGTCAGTGATAGTGGCCCTAGTCATAGGAAACACTGGTTTGGGAGAAACTTGCTTTAAATAACAATAGATCTTCATAAAAGCCTGATTCCAATATTGTAGTAACCTGAGAGTTGACTGGCATTTTCTTTTTAAAGATTGGAGGCATCTCTCAAAGAGAGAGAGAGATTCATCCGTTATTTGCCCAAGATTTCCTGTAAGTCTACTGTGGGCCATAATTACTGTTTTCTCTTTAACCAGCCTTATGGGCAAAAAATAAGAGAGAATACAAACAAGTTTAGTTTTTATTTCATGTTGGTGGTATCTGGCATATCCATTTCCATTTGATTTTTTTTTCTTATTTAACATTTATTAAGTCCTTTTTCTGGGTTAGGTACTTCTCGTGTTATCCCACCTCGCTGTGAGGGCTTTTTCCAGGGATGAAATGAAGGCTGAGACAGTGGTGCTTTGCCCAAGATCACACACTAGTAACAACAAACTTAGGTGTCTGACTCCTAAGGTCCATTCTCTTCTCACTGCCTCACGATCCCCTATTAATGGGACTAGTTTAGTATCAGTTTCTTAGGTGCTTTATGTTTTGTACAGGCCTGGCACACACATGGGTTTCTAAAATGGAAAGTAGTAGAGCTGCTGAAAGTTGACGTAAGTTTAAGTAGCCTCAGGAAACAGGTCTGTAGTAAGCATAGAAACCAGTTAGGGCAGGGTGATTTATTTCCCAGTCACATGGTGGTAGTACGATGTAGTGGAAAGAGCGAGTGCTGTAGGCTTAGATTGACGGGCAGTGTTTGAATCCCCTCTCCACTATTTTCTAGCTCTTTGACCTTAGGCAACTTGCTAAGCAAGCCGCCTGAGCCTTCGTTTCCTCACTTGAAGAAACAGGGAATGGTATTACCTACCTAGCAGGGTTGTGCGAGGATTAAAAAGATAATGAAATGTTAAGTTCCTGGTACATAATAAGCGCACAGTTAATGGTAATTATTATACAGTTTGGATAATCACTTAGTGAGGAAGCTGTAGGAGGAATTCTTTATGGTTTCTTTAAACCCTGCGATTCTCTGACCTCAGTGCCTCCTAGAAGCTCTTTGTGAGATTTATATCTGACTTTGCCTATTCAGGCCCTTCCTGGCTTACTTATGCAGCTTTGTTTAAAAGAGGTCGCTGATTCCCTTTTTTTTGTACAGGGTTTTTCAGGCAGTGTATCGCTGTTTTTTTGGTATGTGTACCAGATTCTCAAGTTTCTAAGTAATTTCAGTCTGAGACAAGTGAGTAGGATTGATGTAAGGCTGCTTTAACACAGGTGTTATAAAGAAGATTAAGAGGTTGTTGAAAAGATATCAGTGGAGCTCTGGGGCTAGCTTTCTGGAGTCATTCTAAATTGACAGCTAATGGGTAGTTTGCCTTGATGGCTCTCTCTAAGTTGGTTGTAACTGACTGGAGATTCACCCACAGAGGAAACTTGCTTATGAAAAATCACTTTACTTTCCTTTCTCAGAAAGTAAACCTATCATAACATGTAATAATGTCTTTGCATCATGCAAAAAACAGTTGTCTTTGCATTGTTTTAAGATGCCTTTTTCTACGGTAGTCAATTCTTAGGTTTTTTTGATACCATAGGCCTGCCACGCTTCAAAGAAAACTTTAAAAGGGGAAGTTTCAAAACAATTATTTTATTCTATTATTTATTTATTTTTCTGGATGAGACACTTACTTAATTATCTTAACTCTTGGTAGAGTTTCTTCCTGCCCAACAAGGTATGTGTTTTGCTTATCTGGTCTACTAGATGCTATTGCTAGGAAACTGAGTATCCTAAAATATTCTTGAAGTGAGCAGTTACTAGTTTCAAATCAATTTAAAGTCAGTTTTTTTTTTTGAGGAAGATTGGCCCTGAGCTAACATCTGCCACCAATCCTCCTCTTTCTGCTGAGGAAGATTGGCCTTGAGCTAACATCCATGCCCATCTTCCTCTATTTTATATGTGGGACGCCTGCCACAGCATGGCTTGATGAGCAGCACATAGGTCCACGCTTGGGATCCGAACCGGTGAACCTGGGGCCACTGAAGCGGAGCGCGTGAACTTAACCGCTACGCTGCTGGGCCGCCCCTAAAGTCAATTTTTTAGCCTCTCTGAGAGAGAGTTGTGGTGGTGGTCATAGAGCTTGTAGAGGAAATTTGTAGGTGGGCAAGAGGTGTTCACCCAGGCTACCAGAGGATTCCTTTTGATTATACTGCATGTAGCCAGGTGGTTAGGATTCTCTCTGTTTTCTAGGTGGAGGAAATATTGCTGACTCTAAGAATAACTTATTCACCATCCTTGTCATTATTGGGAATGGAGGTATTTTGCTAACTTTGGTAGTTTGTAGAGCTTCTGGAAATAGTAAAACCTTTGAGTTGAGGAAAATAAAGTGCATCTTAGACAAAAGCAGACATGAAACCATCTCTTTTCATTGTTTTTGATGGACTTATCAGCAGGCATGTATTGAGGCCATAACACCAGATACTTCACTCAAGCTGAGAGAGAGGTAAATCGGTGCTCAAGTGCTGGGAAGTGTATTAAATAATCATGCTACGTTTTCAGACTCTAAAGTATTACCCATAATGTTGAAAAATATTCTTTTTAACAAGATACTCAGGGTAAAGTTTCATGTGAGTTCTGTCTACCTTGAAATAAATGTGGCAGCCATTGTGTAACAGACTTACGTGGATAAGTTTTAAGCTTTAAAAGAAATAATGGTAATAGCTAATGTCCTAGGCTTCTGAAATCAAAACCATGTCAGAACCCTTAGGAATTAATGAGCAACTGTGAAAGACATAGTTTTTGTAAGTGAATAAAATGATTCATTTCTCACTTAGGATCTGGTTCTCACTCATTGAGTCCCAGGTCATTTATTCTCACCTTCTCATTTCCTCAAAACATCTTCCCTTTTTTCTTTCCTATCTCTCCTCCTGCTAGTATACACCTTTTCCCTCCAACCACTGGTGCTGTTCGAAAGAGGAATGCAGTCTTGAGTCTTGGTGATGACCTCAGAAGCAACTAATAGAAAAAGTAATTAAAGATGTCCTTGCCCCACTTTAGTCTTAATGACATAGGCCATTGTTAGAGGCAATATTCCACTGGCTGGAGACTTCTCTCAGCATAGTTACATATAACAGGTGTGCTGTGTAACTTGCAAAACTGCTGTGTGGGTCTGCTGGTTGCTGGATGCACCCTCCACTCCCCCCAACCTCTGTGACATACACTTAGAAAGTATCTAACCTTTGTGTCACCCTAAGTAAAGTGAATTTCTGGCATCTGAGCCTTCGTTTAAAACTACAAATAGTTTAAAATAGCTTTGCCATAATAATTTGTTATTTAATGTTTAAAGATTCATAGTGGACTGGTGTTAATGGTAGATGCCCTTGGGCTCAGTGTGGTTCCCCAAATGATGTGGGAGAGGGAGTTCTTACTGAAATCTCCATATAGACAGATGACCCTAAGCTCTTCTGGTAGTGAACTTCCAAATGGGCAAGAAGCAGCTACAGAAAAGAGCTTTCCTGGCTAAAGGCATGGGCAGAAAAGGAGCAGAAGGGATTTTAATGTTGCTTGAAAGGTGATGGCAGAAGTGAGAGGTGATGCACATATGCCTTTGAGATGATAGTTTCTGAGGCTGTGACTAAGGCAAGGAGTCTGAGGTTGTATATCCTGCTCCTGCAAAAGTGAGAGTTAGGTTTCAGACCCGGTTCTATGGCTCAAGGCCTAAGTCTTGTCACTTCCTTGAGTCTTAGGAATTTGTGTGTAAATTATGAGGTTGTACTGACACTCTTTGTCTGAATCTGAGTTTTACTATTCTTACCCTCTGACTATCTCTTGGGGCCACTGTTAGAAAATTTACTAAGCAGTATATGAAATTTAGCCCAGGGTGGCATAAAATGATCAAGTATGTAGGTGCAGAACAGATGGGTTCTGCCTGGCTGCAGTCACCCTAATGACCCACAGAATTCTGAGAATGTGTATACATTGTATACATTTGCTAATAGTAGACTATGATTGCTAGGTACTTCATTGGTTTAGCTGTCCTCTCCTCATGTCTCTCGTTGATTTAGCAGCATGGATTAAGTGCCTGCCATGAGCTGGGCTAAGGTGTTAGGAGCAAGGGTTAGATCTCAGAGTTCCTCCCCGTGAGGCCCTAGCTTACGATTTGGTAGAGGAGGTGGAGATTTATTAATGCATGTGTTGTGTCCTGATAGAGGTATGACACACTGCTGAGGAAGCTCAGAGGTCTTACTAGAGTATTTGGAAGACCTTTAGAGAAGGTGACCTTTGAGCTGGGGCTTAAGGCTGAGTAGGATTTCTCTAGCTGGAATCAAGGAGGAGAGGAACATGATCTGTCATTCATGGTAGCACTGTATGTATTTATCCCATTCAAGGTTATCATTTAAATAACTGAAGGTGACTTCTGGGTCCCTTCCCAAGTCTTCTGATTCCTTACTGGTTTTTCCTGTAGCAAGGTTTCCAGACCCTGTACTATCCTGCTCATGCATTATCTGAATTGTAATATCTTTTTTAAAGTGTTGTGGCTAACTCAGTGCTATGGGACTGTAGCTGAATTGGATGTTATGCTTCCAATAGTGCATCCTTAATATGCATTAGCTTTAAAAGAAATTAAAGTTGTTCATCCTGTTGATTCATTGAATTTGAGATTTACTAAAACTGTCAGCTCTTTTCTGAATGAATTGTTTTCAAGTCACATTTCCCCTGGCAGGGACTTGATATATTTCCTATTTTGAATTAAACAAAGGGCTCTACTCATACTCTTTTGGTTCAACCAGTTATGTATCTAGCTATCCGTACTACCGTTCACCCACATTTCTCCACCTGCCCTCTTGGATAACTTTGTGAAAGATCTTATTGAGATAAAGGTACCCTTTATATTTGGTAAACCCTTAACCTTAATCAGCAGTAACAATATCAAGGGACTACAACCAGTTGGGCATGACTTGTTCTGCATGATTCTCTACTAGTTTCTAGTGGTCCCCTCCTTTTTTCCCATAAGTGTGTGCACAACCATACCATTTTGTGGAATTTACTTCAAATTTTTCTTTTTTTAAGAAATAAAGTATTATAAATACAGTTGAAGTCTCCTGTGTACCCTTCCCTAATTCTGTTCCGTTCCACTCCTTAATGCAATTTCTTTATTGCCCTTCTTAGAAGCAGTCATTATCCTGAATTTGGTGATTCTCATGCATTCTTTTTTTTACTGTTACTACTTATGTATGCATCCATTGATCATTAAGATTTCCCTTTTTTTAAATTACAGATATGCTCCAGTGAACATTCTTTAAATATCTCCTTGTGCATATGTCCGAAAATTTCTCTAATGTGTATATACCTAGGAGTCGAACTGCTGGGATAGCTGTAGAATATATGCATCTTCAGTGTTATTAGGCATCACCAGTTAGCTCTACTCATTTATGTCCCTATCAGCAGATTTTAACAATTTCTGTTTCTCCACATCCTCACCAACACATGGTATTGCCAGATTTTTATTTTTTCATTTTTGCCAGTCTGATGACAGTCTCCTTGTTTTTATGTGCATTTCCCTGATTTCTATTGAGGTTGAGTCCCTTTTTATACGCTTATGGACTGCTCAGTATTTTTTCTTTTGTGAGCATAATTGTGATTATACCCCTTGTCAAAAGCTGATTTTAGATAATTCTAAAAGTCTGTTGTGTATACATAGGACTTTGCAGTTAGCAATCATTAAGAGGAATTGAATCCTAGGCCCTGGTTTCTTTTCAAAGTGCTCTATCTTCATCTTATTTGATCTTACTCTCCCTTATCTTACTAAAGATTTACTAAAGACAGTCCTCTGAGGTAGCAGAGCCAGGACAGAGCATTTTTATAAATGCAGTGCTGGTAAGTCCGATGACCTATCTAAGGTCATGTGACTCTTAAGTGATTGACCAGAATCCAGATTTTTCTAATATTAGTCTGCTGCGCTTTGCATTGTACTATGTTACTTCTTTTAGATCAGTGCAATTCTGTTGTTACTCTTGTTGGATTGATGTCTGATATTCCCTCTAGCACCTAGTAGAGTGACATTCAGGTTCTATTAGCTCTGTAAACTCTTCCTGAGTGAATGAATGAATGATAATGGTTCTGGTGGAGCTGACAAAACGTTCATAATAAGTCTTCTAAAATGGAGGTAGTTTACCTTCCAGTGGTTTTACAAGTATCTACTTCTGTTAGCCTTGATAAATAAAGAAACCGAATCAACATTCACCTTTCTGATGCAGCTGCAGAGTTAATCAGAGAAGATGTCAAGGTAAATCATGGACGCTAAAGTATAGTTGGTACTTCTGAAAAAGAACTCTACACACCCTTTGGAGATGAGATGAATATGTATTCAGACTTTAACAAGGAGTAAGAATTTTTTTGGTAGGAAAAATTGATTAAGTGGAGTCTTCATAACTAGTGATTTAAATCATAAATCACATCCATGTTATTTGTCAGCCAATCAAATTACAGACCATAAGTGAGACTGCTGGTGATTTTAATTTTTGATACATTGATTTTTTTTGTCCTCTTATTGTGGACATTGATAAAACCCACATTCTTCAGTAATTACCCTGGTCTCAGTACCTATAAATTTTTTTTATTGGGAGTTAAATAAATGAGGGTTCTGCTTTATATTTGCAATAACTTTTCTTTGAGATTTTGAGGCTTTTTTGGTGCCTGTTTTCCTTCCAGAAAAAGAGGTAGTAATTGCCATGATTCATTGATTTATTTTTTTTTTTAAACCTTGGGTCTTACAAAGGCATAATATATAATTATATATGAATATGTGGAATTTTCCCTCAGATGTTTCTTAAAAATACCATGATACTCCCTTACATTGGTATAAACTTTATAGTTTACATAGGGCCCCTTTGTAAGTGTTTCAGTCATCACAAGAACTCTTTGAGGTGGGTAGAATTTTCTGTCTCTGACGACTTTGATCCCTAGTTATGAACTGTGGCTGATGGTAGTTGAAGCATTAGAGATTGTGAGCTTTTTCAGTGCTGGTGCCTTAAGCAAACTTGCAAGGGAGCCCTGATGTTAACTTTGGCAGGCTTCATGCCTGCAAATATTGATTGAGCCAGAAGTCCTCGTTGTAAAATGTCACCAGTGAATGTGCAGCCAGCAAAGGCAAGGGAAAACTCATTTCTGCAGCTCATCTGTAACTTCTGGGTCAGACCACTCACTGCCATCTGGTAAAAATGAGTGTTTGAAAACTCCCTTTTATTCTGACAAAATGTAATCAGGTAAGGTTAACAGCAGATGATTTCTGAGCATTTCAAATCCGTCTTCAAGCTTGAGTTTGTGACATTCCATATGTCTAATTATCTTAAGAGATATCAGAAAGGTTTAAAATCATGAAATCCCAAAATAATGGTAGGAAGGAATTCAGTAATATGTATACCTCCCTTTTCCCCCTCTGTTGCATGCACCCCTCCCCCATATTGAAAGTGTTTAATTCTGAAAAAGAAATAGGGTTATTGTCTTGAAATAATGTAAAGATTTTTTTTTTTTGAATGTGAGAGTGAGACTAAACCTGTTTTATATCATTTAAGGAGAAAGATTAGGGACCAGGGGAGAAAAGTGTAAGTTGAAAGGTTTCTTCTCAACTTAATAAACTCTGTAAGTGATCCAAAGATGGAGGGGCCACAATTTAGGGGAGGAGGTAAGTTTCTGGTCACTGGAAATGTTAGGAAAACCCCAGCCAAGGCCTAGCAGAGATATTTTAAAGAGTATTCAAACCTCAGATGACTAGATTAGATCAAAGGTTCCTAAAGTCTGGACTATCTCTAGTGCCTCAGAATTATTGCAAAAGGTTGTGGGTTCAGGTATACACAAGCATTTTCTGTAGAATGAATCTCAATCAAAATCTCTCTCAAAATCCATCTCTATATCTTAAAATATGGGAGTTAAAAACACAAATTCAGTGAAAAATATTACCAAGTAGAGAGCAATGTATTTGTTTGTCATTGTGTGTTTTCTCAATCATTGGATACTAAAAAGTGCAGCTGGGAGTGGGGTCTGTCAAACATTTTGACATTAAAAAAGGGATCCTTGGGGCTGGCCCGGTGGTGTAGTGGTTTAGTTTGTGTGCTCCGCTCCCAGGGCCTGAGGTTCACAGGTTTGATCCCCAGTGCAGACCTACACACCACTTATCAAGCCATGCTGTGGTGGCATCCCACGTACAAAATAGAGGAAGATTGGCACAGATGTTAGCTCAGGGCCAGTTTTCCTCACCAGAAGAAAAAGGGATCCTCATTTTAAAACCTGTCCAGGGGCTGGCCCTGTGGCTGAGTGATTAAGTTCCCACTCTCTGCTTCGGCGGCCTGGGGTTTTGCTGGTTTGGATCCTGGGTGTGGACCTAGCACCACGGGTCAGGCCATGCTGAGGCAGCGTCCCACATAGCAGAACTAGAAAGACCTGCAACTAGAATACACAACTCTGTACTGGGGGGCTTCAGGGAGAAGAAGAAGAAGAAAAGAAAAGTTGGCAATAGATGTTAGCTCAGGTGCCAGTCTTTTTATTTTTTAATTTTTTAATTTTTCCTTTTTCTCCCCAAAGCCCCCCATACATAGTTGTGTATTTTAGTTGTGGGTCCTTCTAGTTGTGGCATGTGGACGCTGCCTCAGCATGGCTTGACGAGCAGTGCCATGTCCGCGCCCAGCATCCAAACTGGTGGAACCCAGGGCTGCCGAAGCGGAGCACGGGAGCTTAACCACAGAGCCATGAGGCCAGCCCCAAAGAGATCTTCCTTATTCCTTTTTTTTTCAATTCTTCTCCCCAAAGCCCCCCAGTACATAGTTGTAGATTCTAGTTGTGAGTGCCTCTGGTTGTGCTATGTGGGACACCACCTCAGTGTTGCCTGATGAGTGGTGCCATGTCCGTGCCCAGGATCCAAACTGGTGAAACCCTGGGCAGCCGAAGCCTGGCACGTGAACTTAACCACTCAGCCATGGGGCCGGCCCCTTATTCAATCTTAAAAAAAAAAACGCCAAAAAAAAAAACCTTTTCCAACTTTGAGGTTCTTTGATTTTGAATCAGGTATGTCAAAGAGAGGTGGAAAGCAACATGTGTTGTCTTATACGGGCCAAACTGTCCTCAACACTTTAGAAACATTGGCTTTTATGTGCATATATGTATATGTGTATATGTACATACATGTATAAATGTCTCTGTGAAAGTAGTTATTGTTCCCAGTCTATAGATTAAGAAAACTCACGAGTAGAGAGGGTAACTTATTTTCCAGGGCTGCTAAGTAGAGGGACCAGGATTTGAATTTAGGAAAATCTGACCCCAAAACTCATCTTCCATGTATGCTATCCCCGTTGCAAACAGGTTAGGAACCACTAGGGTGTATGGTGAAGAAGGAAGAGCGCTGTATTGAGAGTTGGAGGCCTTGTGTTTGTTGCCCACCACAGACAAGTTGCTTAAACCCCTGGGCTCAGATTTCCCTATTTCTACAGAGAGAGGGGTAAACTAGATTCTCTCTTTCAGCTCAAATTTCTTTGTGTTCGCCATTGTTTTATATTTAGGAAACAGCACTTCCTGCCCTCATTTGGAAGACCCTTTTCTGAAGTTATCTGAGCTTCTTGGTGCTGGATGAAGAATTCCTGGTTTATTAGAAGGTTATAGCAGATTTCCTTTGACTTTTTCCATTTGCTTAATAGAATTGAACATATTTTTTCTTCCATTGGCATGAAAGTACATTTTATGAAAATTATTCCCTTTCTTAGCCAAGTAACTTGGAATATTGAGCTATATTTAGGCATTCGCCCCACAATACATATCTACACTGTTATATCCTGGTACAGATGTGCTCTTCACACTAATAATTGCACTGTGTGTTTTCATAATTTATCATAATGATCCCATTATTGCTTATTATAGAAGTCCCCTTTCTTCCTCCCCACCCCCAAGTCTAATTGAGGTCGAGACAGACCATAAATACGTTAATATAGATTGCATGCTCAGAGGAAATGGAGTTGGTTTCATAGTGGAGTTTTAATTTAGGATTCGTTCTGGTGATGTAGCCTCTTCCTATGGTACATTACTTTGAGCCCAATATAACTGCATGTTCCCACAGCCCCTCATTATAGCTACAGCTTCTCACTGCTTTTTAATTAAAAAAAAAAAAGAAGAGAGGGAGAGAGGGAAAATGAAACCTAAAGCTTAGGTTGGATATTGTCTGGGTACGCAGGGAGTATCCTAGGCAGATTGCTTATTTAATTTTTTAACTCTTTCAAAGCTTTCGTGGAGATGTCTTGATTTCTGTTTCCAGGGGGATGGAGATATATGTATCCATCCAATTATATATATATAATTTCACACATACGCGTGCCTTCACACACAATAAGCTTCAAGAGTTTTGGAAAGTAAAAGCACCTTATTTATATAATTGTGAAGCTTACTATAAACTTTGAGTAAGTGGGAATCTTTTCTGTATCCTAGAAAGGCAACCAGCTGTGTGCTTAGATGGTGGCAAATGCCGAGTGAGCATTTATACTGCTCATCACCTATTGGGAGTAAGGCAGGAAATGTGGAAGATTGTAAAAATCTTTAAAGGCTGATCTTCTGGTACATCAGAAGTTAAGAGTTAATCATTTTTTCTCTAGTCCTGTGGGCAGCAGAAGCAGAGAAATGACTTTATTAAGAACAGTTTCTTTTGTCATTCCTTCATCTTGAGGGATTCCAAGCACTTTTCAGATACTACAACAAATTAATCTCCAAAGATGACGGGTAAGAATGGCTTAATCCTCTTGGGATTGGTGGTGTAAGACACAAGGAGAGTTTGCGCCTGAGCTGTTGGCCTCTCTGTAGGCTGTGAGAGTTATTCTTTTTCTGGATCCAGAGCTCTTTGGCTCTTCTGTACCGAAATCAGTTTGACAGCTCCAAGCTTCTTCCCCAGTTACATATGCTTGCTTTGTTTTGTATAACCAATCACTCTCGCAGTGGTGAATATTGGTAAATATAATCTTGAAGTTAATTTCTGGGTCAGGGTGTTGTTAACTTCACAGTTTTTATTGGGGACCTTTCACTAACAGGACTTCAGCTTTATGAGTCCATATTTCGTTCAGTGTTGCTGGAAAGACAATTCCATTTTGCCTTTATCAAGGAACAGGAACCCTCAGATGAAAATCCCCTGGACCTGTGCTGTCCAGTATAGTAGCCACTAGCTTCATATGGCTGTTGGGCATGTGAAATGGAGCTAGGTCTGTGTTGAGAGACATCATAAGTGCAAAATACCTGTACTAAATTACAAAGACTTAGTGTGGAAAAAAAAGAATGTAAAATATCGTATTAGTAATTTTTTATATTGATTACATGTTGAAATGATGCTATTTTGGATATATTGGATTAAATGAAATATATTCTTAAAATTAATTTCACCTGTTTCTTTTTACTTTTTAAAATGTGACTACTAAAAAATTTAAAATTATGTCTATGGGTTGCATTAATATTTTGATTGGACAGTTTTGTCCTAGACTGTTAAGCCCATTGGTAGCAAAGTAGTCTTTGTCTTATTCACACTTATGTCCCCTGTCCCTAGCACCAATGTCTTATACGTAACTGGTACTTAATAAATATTTGTTAAGTAAATGAATCCTCACTGTTATTTGGAGTGGTCAGATTTCGGAAATGAGTAGAAACATCTCTATTTGGAGTGTTAGGATCTGAAAAAGAGACAATTGAGGGTTGAGAAGAAATGAAAGAAAAGAAGTTCTTAAAATTTTGCCTTGGGAGAGAAAAATGCTGCAGTAAAGTATATCAGTGCTTTTGAACGGCTTACCCATCTGTTGGAGAGGGAGGTGGGAGCTGTTGTTGGAGAAGGAGCCATGTCAGAGCATCTTAATGGGTTCTGCTATGCTCTGCCACAGAGTTGTCATGAGGGGACTAAAGCTGGATACCCTGTGTCAGGGGGAAGAGAGTTGGAGAAACAGCTGGTGAACCTAGAGGTTGCTCTTTTAGAGATGTTGTATTTAGACCGTTCGTAAAGATTAACAAAGCTATTCCTGTCTGGAGACTCCATACTGGCCCTTTCCATTCCTACATCCTCATTTAGAGACATCATCCTAATGGAAACCTGGGACTGCTGCTAGGCCAGCTGATTACTGGAGGACTCCTCAAGCCTTGGTATTGTTTAATAAATTATTTGTTGAAGGAGTGGTTTAACAAATATTATTTTAACTTTGCCAAAGTCTTGTATGACTTATATTTATGGGTATATATTCTTGCCTGAAGTCCCTCAGATCTGTCCTCTTAGGATTCTGGAATCCTGGTAGATTAGCAAACTTCCCAGAGGTCAGGTGCAGCTTTTAGAAGGCACCAGGTTGTCTTTGTAAGAGGTCATTAAAGGATCTCGGGCATCCTGTCTCCCTACTTGGAAAATAGCGCTGTTAACCACCTTTCTGCTCCAGAGACGGGGTGAAGATGAAGAGCTTTAAGTTCTGCAGAAGGAAATTGCTATTTCAATGGAAATTGTTAGAGGTAAAAATGAGTCTCCTCCCCGACCTCTGAAGTGTTCATTTTAAAGAAGTGGATTGGAAGATGCGTTTAAGAGAGACATTGCCGGTGTTCTTCTATCTTGCGTTTCTTAACTGAGGTACTGTTTAGCTTTCTCCTTGTAATTGTGGTCCACTGCTTTTTCTCTCTGCCCTCAGAGAGAAACAATCCAGAAGTCTCCTTTCCATGGAGAACTGTGGCGCTCGCTCGTGCTTTGGCTCCTCGTGCTTTGGCTCGCCTGGGTAGTAAGCTCACGCTAATCAGAATCACAGCAGGGCTTGTTTGATGAGCCCGAAAGAATTAGTGCTCCCGGGGGCTGAAGTTCCTTACCTGCTGGGGAGCTGCGGATTTATAGTTTGAAGCCTGCCCTCCTTCAGGATCCAGCTACCTTTCCTTCCCCTTCTCACATGAAAACCATACCTCCTTTTTCTTGTAGTCCGTGCTTACTGGCATGTTGATTTCTTTTATTTTTTTAGATATAGACCAGTAATGATTACAATAGGTTTTTGTAATTTTCTTGTTTATGGAAATAGAGTGTGATCATATGAAATTATAATCTATCCCAGGGTGGCTAGGAACACAGTGAAAAATAGCAGGTGGTACCCTAGAAACCAAATTGTCTGATGTGAGTTTTCTAAGCAGTGTCACATGCTTAGACTTACTGAAGCACCTGGTATGTGGAACCAGCAGGGTACATGAGTTGAGAAAGGAATGACTTTGCACCACTGGGATAGTGGAGTTCAGTAACAGTGTGGGGTATAAGTCGCAAGGTGAGATAGTAGAAATAGAAATTAGTATAATAGAAACCTGTCTGTTATCACCAAACAACTTAGCCGGCTGGCGGTGAATGTGACATTTTCTTCTGTTTAGTAGTAACATACCATGTCGCACCTACCACACTGTTGGTGTGTGCAGTTGTTATAACAGATAAAGAAAAGCTCATTGAAGAGCCTAACACAGATGTTTTGTGATGGGGAAGACATAATCATGTGGATTACCTTATATAATTTCATATATTTGTTTATTGCTGTTATAGTTGAGAGTTATTTCACTAATGTTTGCAACCTTTTGGTACAAACTTCCAGTTATAGGATGAATAAGTTCTGGGACCTTGCAGTGTCAGAGGCACAATGAGGTCCTGACAGTATGGTGGAAAGAGCCCTGGACTAGGAGTCAGGAAGTGCTCATTCTGTTTTCAGTGCTGCTGCTGGTTATTTGACCTCTGGGCCTTACTCTGCTCTTCTGTAAAGTAGGAATTGGGAGTGCAGTAGATCCTTGGAAGTTACATATGTAATAGTCTCCGTTTGAACTACTTGTGAGTGACTGTAATCTTTCTTAGACATGAATTAAAACCACATGCTAAGGGATTGGTGTTGGGGCTTGTATCCTAACTAGTAACTTCCACCTAACCCAATGTCCCCATCTCAAAGTGGCTTTGTTCCCTGTGATTTCTGTATACACAGGAGGTTTTGTGAAGTGATAAAACGTTGCATGTTGAAAAAATTCTGTAAAAAAAAGCCAACTACCTTAGAGGTGACTTTAATCATATTTTTATAGAATCATTAAAGGTCTGAAACATAACCACTTAGAACTTCACTCCATTTTGTGGGAGAAATTGTATGGCGCTTTCCAGTTGGGGAATTCCTGAAAGCTTTTAGAATATTTGCTATGTGTGCCCTTCTACATCTTTTCCAGCTCTAAAATCCTGTGTTTGTTTTTTTCTCTTTCTCAGCCCAACAGGGGCACGAAACGTCCCCGGGATGATGAAGAGGAAGAGCTGAAAATGCGTCGGAAACAAGCTGGTACTCGAGAACGTGGCCGCTATCGGGAAGAGGAAATGACTGCTGTGGTAGAAGAAGCAGATGATGACAAAAAAAGGCTTCTTCAGATTATTGACAGAGAGGGTGAGGAGGAAGAGGAGGAGGTAAGGTGTAGAGATTGGTTGGGAGCTAAGTTGGCTGGCCCTGCCATAGTATCTGTAGAGTGTAATTTTGGGCCAAATTTCTCTGACTTCCCAGCAGAATCTGTAAAATGGGGTTAAGGATACTTACTTCACAGTGTTGATGTGAAGGTTAAGTGGGATAATGGAGTTGGGAAAGCGTTTTGGAAAGTGTAAAGAACATTACTGATAGAGTTTGACAATTATTCTGAATTATGTGTTATAATTGAGGCCCAAGCACTGGACTGTGGGGCTATTGATAGTGACTGAGGAGGGTCAGGGCGGCTTCCTGGACCGTACTGAGGACACAGAGAAAGCCCTCCCATCTTTGCATATATTCAGTAGTCTGAAAGAGGAGTAGAATTTTATCAAACAAGTGGAAGAAGGGCTTTTCAGGCAGTTGAAATGGCAATGCATTTGTAGTTCGAACAGAGAATATTACATATGTAACTTCCAAGGGTCTACTGCACTCCCAATTCCTACTTTACAGAAGAGTAGAGTAAGGCCCAGCAAAGCAACAGAGGTAGAGAAGTTCAAGGGGGAGCTCAGGGATTAGGTGTTTAGGTGACGTAAAACACAGTTTAGGGAAAGAAATCCTTAAGTGTCTTTCTGTTTGCTGTTCCTTAAGATGTCTTAGGGCCTTTGCACTCCTTCCTGCCTCTGGATATTTTTACTTCTGTGCCATCTGCTAGAATGTTCTTCATCCTGTAATGCTTTCATGGCTGGTTTCTTCTCATTCAGGTCTCAGTTCAGATGTCTCCTCCTCAGAAAAGTCTTTCCTATCTCTGAGGTAGCCCTGTAAGTCATTTTCTCACCCTCTTATCACTTATTCTGTATATTGTCATCACAGCACTTATCATGATCTGAAATGCTTGTTTCTTTATTCTGCTCATTCCTTTTCCTCTCCCCAACCTCCTGTGAAAACAGGGTCTGGCTCTGTTTTGTTCACAGCTGTATCTCTAGCACGCAGAGCAATGCCTGGCTCTTGGTAGGCCCTTAATAAATATTTATTGAATGAATAAATGAATGAAGCTGAAAAGAGTAGAAGTAAAATATCAGTGATTAAAAATAAAATGACCTTACCTTTTTGTCTTTTTAAATCCTTAAGTGTTAACTTGTATGTTATTTCTCTGTGGCATTTTGTTCAATGTGAAATATGGAAATAGATTCTTAAAAGCCAGCTGCTTTTTGCTTCCCTCAAAGACATGCGAAGTTTGGATTTAAAAAATGAAGTTGGAGCATGAATCTGAGAAGAAAAAAAATTGATTCACATTCCAAAAATGTCTTTACTGTGTTATGACAATAAGTCTCTCCTCATTAGGATTTGTACCAGTGCTAATTTGGGGGTCTGTTCCTAAAAGATGGTGACACTTTGGAAATCTATGGTGGAAGACAGTCCTGAATTTCCTCTCTGAGGGCAGCAGCCCTGCCAGGCTTGGACGAACTGTGTGCAGCACGACCTCCCTCTCTCCCTCCCTCCGTCCTCACTAGCTTCTGCTCAGTCTGTTAGCCCTGCAGCAGCATTTAATTGGCAGGTATAAGTCCCATGTAGGGCAAGGCTGGTACTGGAGGGTTAGGATAGTAGCTGTCATGGGTAAGTGGTTTCTAGCCCGGGAGACAGTTCTAGGCTGGGAGACCAGCCCTTCTGTTAAGGGACAGGGAAAAAGAGATCACTTTGTAAAAATGACACATGGAAGGCTACAGGTCCAGGAGTTATTTTCTCACTGCCACCAAAGTCCCATTTGATGAAAAACAAGTGATGTTTGCCCCTGTGAAGTCACGTGAACTTGTAAAATATTATTGTCCTTTTTGTGCTACATCACCAGCATTTATCTTTCTGAAATCTCCCTCTGGTTTCTGACGTTGAGCTATTAGAGATACTGCTGTGGCCGATGACTAAGACTGATAATTCAGTTTTCCGTCAGTGCTGGAGAGAAATTAAAGGAAGGAAGGCCAAACCCTGGAGAAGCTAAGACTTGGGGAATCCTGTGAGAGCTGTATTAACACTAATAAGGTTTTTTCTGCAGCGTGGGTGAGATGTTAGCTGGAGGAAAGAAAAGCAGTGGATATTGAGGTTGCTTGAAAGTGATTTAACCCTTTCCTAGAAATTTAGATTATTTTAGTTAAATCCTGGTGGTACATTGGGTACATCGTGCCTATTGCAAATAGTAAAAATAACAGCTTACAGTAATATAGTGTCATATAGTTTATAATAAGCAATTTTATGTACCTCATCTCTTTAGGTCATCTCTATGATCTTGAGAGATACGGGTAATATTTTCACCCTCCCTCCCTCCCTGCCTTCCTTCCTTCCTTCAACAGATCTTCACTGGATGCCTGCTGTGTGCCAGGCACTATAATAGGCACTGGAGACTCAACAGTGAACAAGTAGACATGGGCCACCAACAGGGATATTTGTCCTGGTTTGGGGTTGGAGAGATTATCTGGGCCAGCCAGATCCTGGTAGACCTTCCTTATATAGGTCATGTGAAGGATTTAGGATTTTGTTCTAAATGCCAAATGGATGAATTCAGGAAAGACTTATGTGGTAGAATCAACTGGACTTGATGAGGGTTTGAGGATTGTTTTCAGCAAAGTAACGTTGCCGTGTGGCTAGTAAATGGTGAAGCTAGACTCTGAGTCCCAGCTGAGCCAGGACACTGACGTTGGTTTTTACCGTGTCAGGGAACCTCTCTTTAAGCTGTGGACAATGGGGAAGGGGTGGGGTCCAGCAGAGTACCTCAGGGTCCAGGAGTCATTGATACAATCTAAGGAATGTGTTATGCTCAAGATCAATTTATAGGTATCTCATTTAAAACCCAGTATATGAATATCGAAATTTAATAAAATAATAGCTAACATTTTTGAGTACTTAACAAAATTATGGGTTGATTCAGTGCTTTCCAAAACGATCTATTTCAGGTTCTCTTCATAGCGGTTTCTTTATTGCTTTTAGGTGTGAGTTATGGTTAATAACCACAAGGCTATGACACTGGGAGTTGGGAGAGGGTTAGAGAGGCAGAATGCACTGCGGCACATTACTTTAACCTAGAGAATAAACTGAGGAGAAAACATTTCTGAAATTTTAGCGTAGATTTTTTGGAGGAAAATGATTCAGCTTTCAAAAATTCCTTTTATTTACCTTTGTAGGTATTATTCCAGTGCAGGAAGTAAGAAAATTCTGTATGGTCTACTAGTTTTTTTTGCTTTCTCTCAGCGAGGTTACTGAATTCTTGATATACTGGGATTCCAAGTATCTGTCTGATCCCCGTCTCGGCAACTAGTAAGGAGCAGGTACAGTAATGTGTAAGAAACACAGAGCCGTGACTGTTGCTAATTAACAGCCGTTCTTATCTCATGGGCTGTTCAGAAATAGGCAGTAAGTTGGATTTGGCCTGGACCATAGTTTGCTGACCCCTGGTGTAGGGAAATAATTGAGGACCACTGTCACTAACTCAGTGTTTGGCCTTAAACCAGTTCTTTTAAACGTCTGAGTGCTGTCTTACCTGTATGACAAAGGACCAGGACAAGATAAATATTAAGTGATATTTATTTAATAGTGTTGCTTGCTTCATGCCATATAGTATGCTCAAGAAATATTTGTTGAATGAGCGAGTCTTTTAACACCTTAAATTGAACTTCCTGTGCTAAATGTGGGACACACAGAGTGATGCAAAGTAGGATGTGATGTAGACGCTTACCCTCATTCTAGTGGGCAAGATAAAAGTTTGTCCTGTACATTCAACCCAGAAAGGGGAGTGGCAGAATGGCATGTAAGAGCCATGGGGAAGAAGTAGTGATTAGTGAATAAGAAATCCGTTTGGGTGAAATTGTTGCATTTGTCCCTTTGTACCAGGAGGAACCATTGGATGAAAGCTCGGTGAAGAAAATGATCCTTACATTTGAGAAAAGATCATATAAGAACCAAGAGTTGCGGATCAAGTTTCCAGACAATCCCGAGAAGTAAGGCTCTGTTTTACTGATACCCTTTCTCCTCTGAGGTGTTTTATTTGCTATATTTGTTTTGTTTTTTGTTTGTTTTGTCTGCTTTGGTTTTTGTGATTTGGATCAGGGGTCCCAGGACAACCGACTTTCTAGTGGGAAGTCACTAGAAGGGCTCACAGTACTCAGAGGCGAGTAGTACTCAAGGGTACCTAACAGGATCAGCATGGGGAAAACATACGTCAGGCAGAGTCTGGAGAAATTCATGTATAGGCTTCCTATGTGTTCTCTCTCCTACTGGGAGGGGTCAGGCAGACATGCTCCTTTCACCAGCAGTGAAATAATAACACATGTGCAGTGTTTCTGTTCAGGGAAGTCCGTTTGAGACTCCATGTCCAGGAGATTTATTGAGGACAGGTCATGTAGGCATTCTCTGCCAGCAACGACTACCAAAATTCCAGACTCCCAGAAGGAAAGCAGATGTTCAGTGCCACAGGTGGGCAAAACAACCTTATCACTTAAGGAACATTTCAAAAGCCAAGTTCCCGGATGCCAGCCTAGGATCAGGCCCTCCTAAAGATCAGGCCTGTTATGTTAACTCTTTTCTATATTATTATTCTCAAGGCCCAAAGAAAACTGACCATGGCTGCCATTGCTGATAGCTTTACTGTTGGGAAAGTGCCAAATGCTTTGGGGTTAGACAAATACGGGTATGACTCCCACATGACCTTGAGTAAGTCACTTCTCCTTTCTTCGCTTCAGGTATCTTATCTGTATGGAGAAATAATACCTCCCTCACAGGGTTGTTGTGAAGATTAGATCAGAGTAGTGGGAAGTGTTTAGTTCAGCACCTGGCACATAGTAAGTGCTCATGAAATGATAGTTAGTATCGCTGTTCCTACACCAGCTCCTCGGTGTACTGGAAAGTGCTGTAGTGAGGAATCTGGTATCTTTCAGTCAGTCTTGAATCCTCACTAAAGGGATTTTCATATTTATACAGATTTTACTGTTCTAAATCTCTTTCTCCCTCCTGTCTTTCTCCCTCCCAGGACATACACTTTTAATGAATCTTAATATACCCAAGACCATCAGGCAATTAAGAGTTGAATAGTACAGTCTTTGCACTCAAGTTTATAGGTTACCAGGAAGACTGACTATAAATGCACAGTAGAAGGAAAAAAATATACCTTGAAAGAGATACAAGCAGAGTGCTGTGTGAGCATAGAGGAAAAAGCAGTGAATACCAAGATGGGGGCTGTTAAGGGCTTCACAGAGGAGGTGGTATTTGAGCTGAGCCTTGAAGAATGATTTTGATCTTTTTTTTTTTTTTTTGAGGAAGATTAGCCCTGAGCTAACATCTGCTGCCAATCCTCCTCTTTTTTCTTTTCTTTCTTTCTTTCTTTCTTTTTTTTTTTTTTTTTGCTGAGGAAGACTGAGCTAACGTCTGTGCCCATCTTCCTCTACTTTATATGTAGGACACCTACCACAGCATGGCTTGCCAAGCAGTGCCATGTCTGCACCTGGGATCCGAACTGGCAAACCCTGGGCCACTGAAGCAGAACGTGCACACTTACCTGGTGCACCACAGGGCCGGCCCCATGATTTTGATCTTAATAGGCAGAAAAAAAACATGGAAGGGCATGCCAGGCAGTGTGACTACCATGAATGAAGGCACAGAGGTCTCAGAGGGCAAGTCATCGTGGCAACCTGCTAAAGCTGATGGGGTCCACTATGTTTTCTCTGCTGTGGAAGAGGAGGTAGAAGAGAACCTGTTACTGGACCTATGGCCACATCCCTCTTTGACAGGAGGAGTAGCTAGATCGGAGCTCAGCTTTCCCAACACCAGAGTCCTATGTGGTTTTGTGCTGACCTCCATCATACGGTAGCACTTGTCATAGTGCACTGTGTGTGTGTGTTTGATTACACAGTTACACATGAATAGCTTGTCATTGTAAAAAATACCAACAGTGTGTAAGTAGAGTAAAAAATGAAAGTTCTCCTGCGCTGCGCTGGCTCCTTTCCATTCCCCTGTCTTAGAGATGGCCCCTGTGAACGCTTGTGTTAGTATCCTTTTAGACTGTTTTCTGTACACTTATTTAAATATATGTGTAAATTCGCAGATATTTTCCTACCTAAATTATAGTGTACATATTGTGCACCTTGAGTTTTTGGGTCACATAACATAACATCTTTCCATGTTAGTACACACATATTTACCTTGTGTTTTGTGACTGGTGCATAATGTTTCATGGCTTGGAGACTGGGAGTTATCTGTCATTTTGCTGTTGATGGACATTTGGTTGTTTTGAATGTTGGCTTTGTAACAGCGCTGCAGTGAGCCTCCGTGTGCATGTCTTCATGTACATGTGTTTCTGCGGGATAGGCACGTAAATGTTGAGTTCCCGGATTGAAGGCTGTGTGCTTTTTAAACTTTGAGAACTACTGCCCAATTCCCCACTGTACTCTTTAATTCTCCCCCTAGCAGGTCTCTTTCCCTGTGTTCTTGCCCATAATTAATGTGATCAGTCTTTAACATCTTTGCCATTTGTTTTATTGTTATTTCTTTCCTCAGTGGTCTTTCTGCATTAGATTCTGTGTCCTTTTAGGAGGTGGACTGTGTCTTGTTTGTCTCTGTTTGTAGTACCTAGCACAGTACCTGCCATACTATAGGTGCTCAGTAAACAGGAGAGATCTTATATAATTGATGTCACTTTATTACATCCCCATTGCTCGGAACCTAAGGGTGCATAATGAGGAAGCTGTACCGTAGGCTGGTAACACTGGAAATTTAAGAAATCCGGTTTACTTCTTGGAATGCCAGTATTGCGTTTGCCCACTTGGTAGGTATACTTCTGTCAGTTTGGAGCAGTGAGTTTCTGCAGGTTGTGTTCACCATCCACATCTTAGGTACCACAGGTGCTCTAGTGTTAAAATTCATAAAGTGGTTTTAAGAAAATTTATTTTATTTAAAAAAATCAACAGTGTTTTCCATTCAGACAAAATTTTATGTACTATTTTAGTTTTTAAATATGAACATTTGAAAGTTGAAATTATGTATAAAGAACATTTTTTTCATGGCCAAAAGCAGTTAGGAAACTACATTGTCTTTTAACCTTGAGTTCTTGAATTCTTACTGGTGCAGTGTCTTTTATAATTCTCTAGACCAGCGAGGTGCAATTAAGATGAAAATTGCTAGAGTGGATTTGAATGAAACTTTCTGGTTGAGATCAGAAACATTCAAATTTATTTTCCCGTATATGCAATTGTCATTTTGATTGCATACCAAAAAATGCCTCTCTTCATTTGCCTACATTTCAGATTCAATTGACAATTCTCCATATGCAGCCTCTACTTTGAACTGTGTGATCTTTCTCTCAAATATCACATTGAGTAGAGTGTGCTGTTTCCCTAGTAAGTCCTTTAGTAGGAGTTCTCTTCATTTTTGCAGGGGCAGAATTATTTAGTGGTTCTCAAACTTTTTAATCTCAGGACTCCTTTCCACCCTTAAATAATTAAGGACCTTAAAGTGCTTATCTTAGAAAATTCTAGAATACATAAGCACACATTTCATTAGCCATCAGGGCAATGATATCATCACATGGTGTATAGCCTTCTGGAAAACTCTGTACACTCCTAAGAGAATGAGAGTGAAAAAGGCAAATAATGTTTTGGAATTATTATAAAAATAGTTTTGCTCTTATAGACCCCTGAAAGGATCTCCAGCCACCTCCTACCCCCACCTAGGGGTCCTGGGTGGAAGAAGCATCATGTTCTCTGTGCATTGATAGCTGGTTTGTGATTGCAGGAGCACTCATCGGTTTCTGTTGTTTTTCTGGTATTTCTGAACTTTGCTGGTCGTTTGCAAATTTCACTCTTGTGGTTGAAGGAGAACATCCTGCTGGTCTGAAGTAAATGCACATGGGCAGGCCAGTAGAAGATTCTCTGTTATACCAGATGGAATCGATGACCTCATGTCAGCTTGGGTTACTCTTTCAATATCTTGCTCTATTGCTTTCCCATTGACCTCTTAACTTGATCCTTTCCCCCAGCTGTGAGTCATCTGTTGCTGAAGGTGTGCCTAACCCCTGGGCAGCCCTCTGCAAATATTGTAGTGTGTGCTTTAAATGAGTAGGCTTGTACTTTGTCAGCAAAAAGAGAAGAAAATTTTCTTTGTTGTACCATAGCAAACTTGAGCTTACCTGGATTCTGTGAGCGCACTATGTGCCAACAATTGTTAGGCACTTTATATTTATCATCTCTTAATCCTCACTATAAGGAAGCTGAGGTTTAGAGATAGGTTGGTTGGTACTCTCTGTCTCCCTTGACCACGTTGGGGCTCCGTGCTCTGTGTTCCAGTGGCAGTTCTCTTGGGCAACACCAGGCATCCTTATGGCTAATTGTATGTAAAGGATTGTTTATATTTGTGCTAGGCTAGGAGCTCCATGAGGACAGCAACTGGGATTTTTTTGTTATCTGTTATAGCCTCAGCACCTAGCACAGTAACTGGCACCCAGTGTGTACCCGATAAATACTTGTTGACACACTGCTCATGGTTACGCAGCCAGTACATAGTGTGGCTGGGAGTGTGACTCAGGTCAATCTCATTCTGAAGTCTGGGCATTTTCCACTATATCTCGTTACTCGTGTAACATTGGACCACAGTGATATTTTTATGATGTTTCTCTGCTCACAGGTGACTTTCTTATTTTGATATTTTCTGACTTTCTAATCTAAAAAACATTGAGTTAACATTGCATATTTGAAAGAATTTCAAAGTTGGAAGGGACGGAAAGCTACAGTCCATTCTTCATTCTAATTCTTGATTTTTTTTTTGATATCACCCTTTATTAGTTAGGATCTCCCAGCGACAAGGGTCTAACTTTCCAAAGAAACCTATTTCGTTATTTGGGAGCTCTGTTAAGATTTCAACTCAGAATGAAAAAGAATTTCAACAAATTCTCATTTGAGAGGTATCTAGACTTCTTGTAATCTCAGTTGCTTCCCCAAATTAGTTTCTATGTCCCTCCTAAAGTATGGTTCCCAAAACAGATGTCACAAACTTTTAGGGTCATCTAATCAAAATGATGACTCTATATTGTCTTCTTTAAGCATCCTGAAACCTCAGCAGCGTTTGTGGCAGCTGCTTTCCTCTGCTCCTTCATTGGGCAGGCATCTGCTGAATTTCTACAGTGGACCAGGGAGTGTGCCTGGGGCTGAGTGTCCAGAGACGAGTGAGAGGTAGTCTCTGTCCTTAGAGATTTGCTGAGCCTGTTAGGTTCAACGATTCTATGGATCTGCTGCCCCCTGGACTATCTGAATTTTCCTACCAGCCCTTCCAAATCATGATTCTGATTTAGCTTCTACACTTCAGGTGATAGAGAACTAGTGATCTAAAAAGGTAACCTATTTGTAAGCACAGTGGAAGGAATCTTTAAAAAAGTGATATGGGGGAGAATCCTGACAAAAATAATTTTGAAATTTACTTTGAATAATAAGCAGATGAGAATAGACAGGGAAGCATTGAAAAAGAAGATTAACAAGGGGGTGTTTTGCAATAGCAGACTAACAATATGGAAGTGTGGTCCTGGCTCAGGAATTTGCAGACAAATCAATGAAATGGAGTGAAAAGCCCATAAACAGATTATAGAGTACACATTAAATTTAGTGTATGGTAGAGGTGGCATTTCTTCAAACCTGTGGAAAAAAGGATAGACGATAGTAGTGGGGCATTTGGCCAAACATTTGCAGAAAGTAAAGTTAGATCTTTGCCATATATCATACACTAGAATAAATTTCAGATTTATTTACTCCTAAACATTTAAATTTGTATAAACATAAAAGTACACCATAAAATGTATCTGATCTTAGCATAGAAAAACCTTGCTTAGGATACATGTAAAATAAAGTTCATAAAGGCAAAGATTTGATTACTTAAACCTTTAAAAACCTTTGTGTCAGAACACACAATGTACGAATTAAAGGGCAAATATTTTTCTCTGGTTTATTTTTTTTGCAACATATGACAGATTAATTTCCTTAATAAATAGAGTGTTTATAAATCAGTAAATAAGATGAGCACCCTGATATAAAAATGGGCAAAGAAGAAATACAAATAGCTAGTAAACATTAACAAGATTTTAACCATCTTAGTATCAGAAATGCAAAATAAAAAGTTATATCTCCCATCTCAAATTGGAGCAGACTTTAAGTAGGTAATGCTGTTTTTGAAGAGGGTGAGGGGAAACAGGCTCTTCATACACCATTGATACCTTTCTGGCAGGATCTATCAAAATCTGTTAAGTTATGTGTACTCTCTGATTTGGCACTTTCCTTCCTGGGAACTTATGCTAACACAGTAATTATGAATACATGTGTCTTAGTGTCATTTGTCATAAGGGAAAAAATTGGAAACCATCTGAATGTCTGACAAAGGGGGATTGGTAAAATAAATTATGGTACGTCTACACAAGGAAATACCATGTAGCTTTTAAAAATGTATTATTTGGAACAGGCATTTCAGATAGGCTTAATCTCCTACACTTGCTGTGTGAGTGATTGGAGGTCTCTTCTTGGAACCTTGTGTAGAGAAGGATTCTGAAGCTGCGTGTGGGCTCAATGAAGGATTTTGCCACGGGAGAAGGAGGAGGACTGACAGCAGTGTGAGATACTGGCTTTTCCTATTGTAGAAGAATGTTTAACCATCAGGGAAATTGTTCAACCTGTGTTCACAACAGCATCAAAAATTGAATATAGACCTGTATCCTTTGTAGGCTACTTTTGTGGGGAAAAAGGCTATGAGTTGAGAAAAATGACTTAAACATACCAGAGTATTATCAGTGGTTGTTTCTGATTAATAAGACTATGGGTGATTTCTGTTTACTTTTTGAAGGCTTGTCCTTCATTTCCCAGTTTTCTACAAAAATTAGTATTATATAATCAGAAAAAATATATATAAATGTTATTATTAAAAATACTAATGGGAGAAAACAATAGTAAGAGATGTTGTCTAAAATATGGGCATGTTTTAAACAATTAGTCTCCAGATTTTGTTCCTTACAGAATCCAGATTTCTGGAGAGCTGGAATGTGCCCAACCCCTCCACGTCTGGATGAATCCTACATGACTTCAAGAGCCCCTGCTTATGTTTTTTTTTCCTTTGGGGCCTCAATTCAGTTAAGCAGGCCTTAACTGATTTATGGGGATAAATAGAGAAGGTAATCCCTGTCTTTAAGATGCTTACATTCTAGAAGGGAAGATAGACGTAATAACATAATAGTAGTAGTGGTAGCGGTAGTAGAAGAAATGAGAGCAAACATATAGTGCTTTTTATTTGCCAGGTGTTTTTTAAGTGCTTTTTATGTATTTATTCATTTACTCCTTACAGTAGCCTTATGAGATGGGTAATTACTATCCCATTCACAGATGAAGAAACTCAAGCATAGAGAGGCTAAGTAGCTAAGTCAGTTTCAAACCCAGGCAGTCTGGCCCCAGAGTCTGTCTAACCACTGCTTCCTCTCAGTCACTCTCTCAGGTATTGTTCAGTTGCTTTACATGGGTTAGCTCATTTCCTTCTCAGAACAAGCCTTCCTGTCTCGTTCATCAGAGGCTTAGTGGACATTTCTTATATGTTAACCCTTGGGGGAGGGTGTGCAGAGGTGAATGCAAAGCAGTTCTCTTCTTAGTGCCTGGGTGTAGGTTTGTTGAAAGGCTCTGGTGTGGAAATGTGAGTGAAGTAATATCATACCATATAAGGAATGATGGTGATTACAGGATGCTGGAGACTAGAGCTGCTTTACTTTGGGATCTGCCTCCTAATCAGCTCACTGGAAAAGGTGTAGAGGAGGGGCGGGTATTTGGATGGCATAGCATCTCCGTATCTTCCTTTGGGTAAGGGGAATAATTGGCCCTTGATCTGAAGTGGCAAGTAAGAGAAACCCGTTTTGGATTAGTAGGATAACTATGTTCAGGGCAACAGAGTGAATAGCCACACCAAGGGGTCATGGTAGCTAATCCGTAGGACTGTTGGGCAGATGGTTTAATGCTGCAGAATGCTTTAGGAGCCTCCAGAAGGCAACTTGTGACTGCACGAGTAAGGGGAACCCTGTCATGAGATCTGAATTCAAGATTGATTTTTGTAGTGAGGAAATTGATTTCCCAAGGAAGTTGTGTGACAGTGTGATGTTCGGATGAGTGTACTTCTTAGTTGGTCTGTTGTAGACACTTTGACAGATTGTCTCTCTGTCTGGATTCTGTTGCTGTTTGCTCCTCAATGCTGATAGTACCCCTTTCCTTTCAATGATGCTGTCTTGTTTCCCCTCCTCTAGGTTTATGGAATCTGAGCTGGACCTAAATGACATCATTCAGGAGATGCATGTGGTGGCCACCATGCCAGACCTGTACCACCTTCTGGTGGAGCTGAATGCTGTGCAGTCTCTTCTTGGGTTGCTTGGACACGATAATACAGATATCCTTTCAGGTCTATCCTTAGAAGGAAGGCTGACATGGTGGGGAAATGCTGTTTACTCTCTTCTCCTTTCTGTCTCTGCTGATGTCTGCTGTCATGTCTGGTGTTCTATTTCCATTCTAATTATCTCCCATCTTGAAACACATGCTGCTCTTTACTCATTTGAAAATCTGTTTTTTATCTATTAACAAATCTTGAGCAATCCTTAATTGTCCTGTTTTCTCTTATTAGTACTGGAATTCATCATGATGTATCTGTTCATACATTAACAGCATTAATTTTTCAGGATCTTGATTTGGAGGCCCATTTTAGAGGTAAGGCCAGACATGATTTGAATCCGGTGATCTAGACATCATTCTGCTAACACCTGGCCCAGTGGAGTTGAGATTAGAAGAAGCAGTGAATCATGGTAGAAAGCACATTGGAATGTCCAGGAAGACAGGAATTTTAATCTGTTTTGTCCACTGCTATATTCCCATTTCTTTAAAAAAGGCTAGGTGCACAATAACATTTTAATATTTGTTGAATGAGTATTAGACCTAAACAGATGATCTAGGTTTGACAGCCAGCTTCATTTCTTGTGTGAAATTTAGTGCCCCCCCCCCAGCCCTTAGTATTCTCATTTGCAAAAGTATAGAGAATAACTTTTGCCTTTCAGTGTTAAGAGGATTAAAGGAGATTGTTGAAGTGCTAAGCAGTTTTTGATATATAGTAGGCACGTAGTAAATGTTACTTTTAACTGAGTCTGAATCATGACTTCCAAAACCATTTTATACTTTGTCTTTGCTGTCATATGTGCAACAGCTTCAGTGCAAGAGGTTTTTGATGTGCCTGTGGTCGAGGTTATGTTCGTTAGGGCAAATTCTCTTCCAATAGTTGTTCTGTTTGAATCCAGATTTCCGAAGGAAAGAGACAAATGTAGTTAGTCTGCATGAGTGATATTCATGGGGAATCTGCTGCTGCTTCATGTTATTTTCATCTGTCTGGTAATATCTCTCCTGAGACCATGTCTGACTAGGTTCTTTCCTGCCTAATAATTCTCATAGAAGTAAATCAGTGAATACTTTTAATGCATGCTTCTTGAAGGGTGATCTTAAGCCATTTCTGATACTTTATGTAATGTTAGACGTGTCAAGAATCTCTCTGTCAGTCCCCAGACTGATGAGTGTGCTCCCCAGCATTTACTGCAGAGTTCTGGGTTGTACAAGAACCGTAGTCAGTTAACTTGTTTGTGGGTGAGCTCGGTATAGGCACTCATGAATTCATTCAGTAGACATACTTTGAGCACTTATTGTGTACCAGGCACTGTGCTAGACCCTGAGGAACCGTAGACTCTACTGGATGCTCAAGCAGTGTCAGTCAGTACACCTATGTGGGGTGTCTACCATATGATTAGCCCTATTCGAGGTACTACTGTTCCTCACAAAGTTAGTAACCAAAAGTTCTGGTTGTGACATCACATTTAAGTTCACCTACAGAATGATAGATTTTCAGAATCCTAACAGACCTTAGGGATGGCTTAGCCCAAGACTCATTTATTTATTTAGTGCTAATTCTGAGGTCCACATGTTGGACAGCTAACTGTTGAGGTTGAGGCTGGCACTCCAGGCCTCTGATTTCCAGTTCAGTGTTCCTTCTAGTGCATCTTGAGTTTTTTCCTATAGGATTTACTCCATCCCTGACAGAGTTGCATAGTCACTTGTTACCTTGTGTATTAATCCAGGAATCACCTGTTTTGTTTCTGGAAACAAAGCTCTCATTGTTTTTTCCATTCCTGCTAACTCAAAATAATAGTAGCAGCTTTCCAAAGACACTGACATTCTGCTGATTCACCAGGCTGGTTCCTGCTGGGGAGAAGACTGACACAAGAAGTGCTGTTTGGCGTCGGCATACTTGGGGCAGGCAAGGGCACAGATGTTCCAAGTTGTTAAATTCTGGTCTTTAAAAAGGAAAAAAACAAGTCCGCTTATAATAACTTTTTCAGACTGCCATTTCCCTCCTGTTTCCTGAGAGCTAAACTGGTTTTTTCCCCTCTTGTATGCCAGCTTTCACCCTACTGTCCTAATGATATTTTTTAAAATCTGATTTTTAATTGTGCCCTACGTCAAATTTAAAGTGCATTTGAAATTTTTTTAATTACCTAATTTTAATTAGATGCAGCAGTTAGGGTAAATGTCATCCTCCTTGAAGTACAATTTTCTTGAAAGTGGTTTCAGGGAAGGGTAGGCCTTCTTGACTCGCATCTAACCTATCCTCTGTCGGTTGGAATGTTGGTCTCCCCGCAGCATTGCACTCTGCTGCTTGTCTTATCTGTGATCTATAATGGAAATTTTTCTTCAGGAAACGGTTGTTAACAATTTACTGTTGTACAGCTGTAACTGCCCGAGACACCTTACCATGAATAAACAATTTCATAGTAGTCATGACTTAAATTTTTAATCTTTTTTAACTCTTCATTTATCAACCAAGACCATACATGGCTGGTTATGTTCCCAGCAAACACAGGTCATCTTCGCTTTGTCCTTCTCTGAGAAAACATGAACTATAGGGATTTTAATTGGCTCAGAGGCTGGTTTATTGTAACCTTAAGAGGCAGAGGATGTGAGAAAACAGCTTGTGCCTCGTCCTTTCAACCATGAGAAGCAGCTCCAGAGTTTATTCTGGCGCTTTGCATCACTGCTGCTGTTGAGGGCTTGTCAGCGCTTCTGTGCCTCATCTCCCCCCTCGAGAGGCTGCAGCCCAGCCATCAGTTGGCTGCAGAGTGGAATTCTGGTCTGTGAAGAGCACCTCTGGGGGTGAGGGACAGAGAGGGAGGGGCACATCCCTCACTCAGCATTGAAGAGTCTCTCTGAACGCGTTAGGAGGGAGCACAAGGTGGGATCCAACAGCTGCTGCCTTTTAGAAATAGTGCTTTTTTAAAACAAATTTTCCTTTAAAGTAAATCATTTAAACATGTTTAGGGCCCGTTTTTGGTGAACCTTTTGGAGTGTTTCTACAGAAAAATAAGACCAAAGGTACACTTAAAGATATTTTCTTAAGGTATTGCTAAGCAAATAGTTTTTGTGGCCTGGTTTAAGACAAATTTACTCAATTTGCCTAAAGGAACAAGAGCAAGATAAAACCTCAGATGTTGGCAGATTGCCCATTCTGCCACCACCAAAAAGAAAAAAAAACCCACCATGGCACCAATCCATAAGTATCCTATTTTTGTGTGTCATTTGCTGCATTCTCAATTTTAGTGACAAGTCGGGATCCTTTCGAAAGTCCTTGGGGTAGATCACAGCATTTACTGGATTTCCCCTTTGTGTGAGAAGCCCTGTTGGGTACTATTAGGGAAACAAGAAATAATAACTACAGTTGGTAGCGAAAACAGTCAAATTACTATGTGTGGGGAGTGCCCATGGCGTGTTATCCTCAGGAAGTGCCATTGGAGTTCTGAGAAGGTGTGGGTCATCTCTGGCTTGAGGGCTATTGGGGAATTGGGCATTGGAGATGGGTAAGCTTTTGAAAGATGTGGAGATTAGAGTGCATTTCAAGTTTATTTTCATAGTCACTGCCTTGGCAATGGAAATTGCCATTCATCACATGCTGGAAGCTGACATGCTTACATAGTCACTACAAACTTAGAGGATATTTAAAAAAAAAAAATCATGACTACTGCTTCCTAGCTAAGTGTCCTATTTCTTAATTAAAAATACCAAATAATCTAAACCAAATTTATTCGAAATCTGCTTTCTCTCCACCCATTTGTGATTCAGGAGAATGAGGTCTCATTGTAATGTTAACTGAAGGCATCAGTGCAGTGGCTGCATACTAACATGCAGGAGGGGAAATTTGTTTTGTTAGAAGAAGATCATGGGTGCTGATGGGACAGCCCTTTTTTGTCTGGGATAATTTCGGGAAGTGGTCGTTAGCATTGTTTTTTTTCTACATTACTGCTTAGTTTTCTCAGACCCTAGAGAGCCAGGAGGACTTGCAAAGTTGTCCTGTTGGATTTTGTGAAGAATTACGTGGGAATTGGAAAATAAGGAGCAGACAGAGTTTTTTAGACCAGCAGGGATCAATTGAACTTGAGCAGTTTGGGTCTGAGAAGGCTAAAGTGAAACAGCTGACTGTGACACATCGTGTTATCCCGGTGGACGTGTACAATAGTCAGGGGTGCCCTGTGTAGAGCCCCAGAGTTAGTAAGCAGGAATAGGGCTGGGAAGGGTTTGAGCCTCCTAAGGCCTTTCTTCTCATTGGACTGGGAGGGAGTTGGCTATGGCTCCAGTGGTTTCCTGCAAGTGCTGTTCAACAAGACTTGGGTACGTCGAGCTGTTGTTTTGCTAAGAGGTATTCTCATCTTGATTATTTCCACAATCAACATTACATCAAAAATTTTTACTCTTTTTCTCATTGGTAGTCTTAATTTCCCTGATAATCTGTACTGATAAACCACTCATTTTTTTCAGCCATTTAAATATGTTCTCAAGAAAGTCAGATTAGAAAAAAGTGCCAAAATGGCAGTCTAGGAAAAGGGCCTCTTAATGTAACTTTTGATCCTGTTTATGAGGTTTAGGTGAATTCCGTATGTCTAGAAGGTTAGGGTGGTTGTAACTTGGTTTGGACATTTCCACTGTAGCATAATACAGCCCACTAGCATTTAGTAGGTACTTAATAATTGTTGAATGAGCGTGTTTTCTCCCTCATGTTAGTTTGATCTAGGATTGGGATAAAATTAAGAGTCCAGGTTTATTCTAGGTAGCTCTGTGCCAGCTGTTTTAAAAGGAAAAAACTGTTTTGTCTGTGTTTTGAAATTCACCTGCATTAATTGAGTTGTGTCTAATCACTGTCCTAGTCTAAGAATAAAGGAAAAAGATTTTTAAAAAACCGCACATTTGTTCTGTTAACTCGATTATATACTCTGAATCTACACTGGTTCATTTTTCTTAAGGAAGCCTTTTTGAAATGACTTTTAGAAAAGCAAACTGCTTAGTACATCTTGCTCCTCTTTCTCTATTTTTCTTAATAACTTCGTTCCTTATAGACACATCTCATGGAGACTCTTGTTCAATTTCTGTACCAAGACTCTACATGGGATCAGGCCAAAAAACAAATATCCAGAGCCAAAAAATGGAAGTAAATAACCCCTCTTTTTCCAAGAGCCATTGTGTTATGGCCCATTTCATGCCCAGCTGGTCTTTTCTACTTCACCTTTTATTACACTAGCTTATTGCCCCAGTAGTGGACAGGTACAGAGGGAGTGAGTGGGGTGGCCATTCTACTTGACGTGACAAAATAGGCTATCAAAAACTGTGTTTTAGTAATTCGCAGAGAGACAGGCTCTCTGTTTTCCTATTATACTTGGATGGGAGAGCCTTTTACCTTGTGAAATTAAATTGTAACTACTGTGGAAAAACCTATCACCCATGCCTAGAGTCTGCTTGCGAAGGAATGCTGGATGGGTGGCAGACCGTGCTGAATTTTCTCATCAAGATTTAGAGTTCGTCTGTCCGTCTTTAGTTTTGGTTCTCTTTCCTCTTTCTGGTCTTCAAATGACCTCTGTCTCGTGGGTCATGTTACATTACCCAGGAGTTGATGATTACAATTATGGACTCATTACTGCCTTGCTAAAATGTTATTTGGTGAAAGTTGGGAATTTATGTAAAAATCATTTAATGGTAGGATTGAGGAGATGTTTACGAGATCTGGTAGCTGGTAACTGATTTCTTGTCTGACTTCTCAGCCGAGGCAGGAAAGTAGGCAAGGAGATATCCCCTGGAACATTATAAGAAATGACTTTTCTTGGTAAAAGTTAGGATATATCCTGTCCTATATAAAACCAGCACCATTGTCAAAATTTCTTTTCGTTTTTTTTTTTTGTAAGTTCCTAGGGTTAATATGACACATTTGTGAGCATGGTATAAGATTAATCAAAGACAAATATGCTACTTGGCCCATAAGACCTGAGAGGCTGAAAAAAGACCTGATCACTCTGAATGTCTGTGGCATAGCTAAAATTTAAAATTAGATCTTCCAACCCATTGTGACCCAGAAAGGGAGAACCGTGCTGTTGTTAGCTTAAATTTTAGATTTTACAGGCTTTAGGAAAAACGAAGGCAACAGTGAGGGCTTTGGCCATTCTGTCGGAAGACTTGACTAACAATCTTTATTATAGTGCTTTCATATCTTCTCAGTACTTTCACTTACTTGACCTTTGTTTATTCCTTATGGCTACTCAGTGAGATAGGTTGGGCAGAGACCATCACCACCATTTTATGGACGGGGATGCTAAGCTGGAAGGAAATAAAGGGGCTTGAGCAAGATCACGTGGCTAGTGACAATTTTGGGATAGTTGAGTTCACCAAAGATATGAAGCAAAGATGAATATGACATGAGCCCTGTCCTTAAGTTTCCTCTGCCTCTTCATTTGTTGTTCTTTCGTATATTTCATCTGTCTCTTGAAGCTATTGTTTAATTAATAATCATCATATACTAGTTGGTAAGTACTGAGTCATGCATGGTGTAATTCAAGGGATGTAATGATAGTACTTATTGCATGCCTGATTCACATCCTTGTCCTGTAGACATCTGATTCTACAGTGAGTGGGTGGGTGGATGGGTAGGTGAAATGTCACGCATATTAAATAAGCATGTGAATAGATAACATTTTTACATCTCATGTAAGAACTTTTCAAGAGATTAAATATGGGCGTTTCTTAGCTGAGGAGAATGAGGGGGAGTTGTCAGCATTTTGTTCTTTTTCCTGGGACTTTTAATGATTTATGGTGGAAATAAATGACAGTTCTTTTCCCTGATTACAGTAGGGTCAATAGCTAGAATTTACCTGAATCTGTTTAAACCTGGTATGTATTCCCCCATCGCATTCATCTGAAATGTAATGGGAAAAGTATTGTTTTTGGAATCAGATGGACCTAACATTCTCCCTTACTGTTGCAGTGACTTTTAGGTAAGTTACTTAACCACTCTGAGCTTTAGCATTCTTACCTGTAAAATGGGGATCACACTTATAATGCTGTTGTGAGAATTCAGTAGCATAGCACTTGGCATAGTGATGACTTTAAAAAATGGTAGTTGTTATGATGGCGACTGCCGCAGTCTTTAGAGAGAACTGCTGATTCCTAGCAGTCAGGTGTTGCTCTAGGGCTTCTAGGGGCTAGTTTGGTAGCCTGTTTTGTTTTTTAAATTAATTCAAGCACCTTATGTATTTTGGTTTATTGTATGTTGATATGATACCTGGTCTTTTGTGTCAACAGCTGTCTGGTTACTTTGGTAATAAAGACTGTAAGCATGAAGGAGTTTGTCCAAAGACCCGTAAGCTCTTTATACACAATCAGTTTTACAGCTCTCCCATGCTTTGGGTAAATATCACTTTAAAGAGTGAAAGAATAAGACAGAAAGCTTAATGACTTATTCGTGATGGTCAGCTGGTCAGCTATAGATGAATAAAACAAACCTTCAAATTTCTCTTTCAGCAAAAGTTGTTCATAAAATACCTGGAATATCAGTTGGCAGTTAGCGAGTCCTATCATTCTTGTTACTATTTGCTGTACCTTTTATTTTTTCTTTCCAGTTCTAGTGAAACTGCCCTGATTTTGACCTTTGTTATCTCACTTCTGGACTCGTGTGTGTGTGTGTGTGTGTGTGTGTGTGTGTGTGTGTGTATTTCAGAAGGAGGTCTTGCTCCGTCAGGCTGGCTCCCTTCATCCCCCACACTCCTCACCTACCCTCTCCTCCTGCCTCCCATCTGCCCACCCACCCCTGCACTCGCAGTGTGTTAGTGCGTCCTGCATACAGCTGTTAGGTTAGGCTTTCAAAATATTATTTTCTTTGTCTAGTTTGAGTTATAATTTTCTCTCTACCCTGTTCTCCCATTTCTTCTCCTCCCCTCCCTAATCTCTTTCTTTTCCTCTTCAGATGACTTTGTGCATTCTGATCTCTCTGCTTTTACTCCTGTGGTTTTGCTTTCTAGCCTCCCTGCTGTCGTCTTTTCAGTTGCCTGTTTTCTGACCAGTCTTCCTCTAGCAAATTGTTCCTGATTTCCCAGTTCAATTTGGTTGCTCCTTTTTCAGGACGTCTGCAGTTCGTGTTGTCTCTATTCCTCCTTTGTTATATGTTGGTAATTGCCTGTGGTGTACAATTTTTTTCTTGTCTTTGATTATCTAACTTCCTCATTTTATAGATGAGGAAACTGAGGCTCAGAACGAGAGTGGATTTGCCTTTGTCACCGTCATACTGCTTTATTCGTTGTAGACATTCAAAAATGCAGGTTGACGGAGCAAGGTGTTTGTGTGTGTGTGAGTTTCCAAGCTTAGGGAAGGGAAGCTTAATTTAGTTTTGCCTTCTAGTTTCCGGACATAACTCCTTTTCTCTCTCCTTCGTGTTTTCTTTCTCTTGTAGTTCCCTCTTCTATCTTTGCCTAGTGTTTAATTCTCCTTTTTGTCTTTATGTCCAGAGCAGCTTGGTGTTGGAGGGGAGGAGGGTTGGTGGGGTCCAGTGCAGACCAGTGTAAATTCTTCCGTCTACATTTTACACCTATTTTGTCATGCCCTGATCTGTGAAGACTCCTTGGTGCACGCCAGCCATCTCATCTCAGAAATTATTCCTGCCTTTGAAGGTGAACTGTACAAGGTGGTTAAGATTATACCAAGTTCTAAGAATTTAAATTATGAGATAAGGTTAAGGATGTTGGCCTGTTTCTCACTGGAAAAGTGACCTCCCAAGCAATCTATTTGAAATTTCAAAACTTATGAAAATGCGGTGAACCTATGATGTAAGTTGCAAGGAAGGCACCATAAGGAAAGACACTGAGTCAGTTAACAACATTTATTGAACACCCACTGTGAGTAGAACCTTGTTGAAAAGATGTTAATACAACCACAGTGTATTAAAGGTAAATGGTGATAAAGCACATGACAAGGACATGGAAGGGAACCAAAGATTTTAATAAAATGTTGGTAAGATTTCAGTATGTACATAATACCCTTAACATTTTTCACATGTGTCCATAGCTGTGGTTGATTTGCTTCAGGAATTAACAGACATAGACACCCTCCATGAGAGTGAAGAGGGAGCAGAAGTACTCATCGACGCTCTGGTAAGTTGCACATCCCTCTGGGGTTTTGCAGATGTGTGTGTGGTGTTGACATCATCAACGCCATTGTCTCTCTGAGTGGCATCGAGTGGGTATCAGCTCTGTGGCGAGGCTGGACTGAAGGAGGAGAGTAAGTAGAAATGCAGTTGTGGGGTACTGTATTCTTTGGAACTGGTTAGGGAGGGGACTGTGGAGGCCTAGCATTTATTAAGTGTCTGCTGCAGGCAGGCCTTTTCTCATTCTTTTCACTTTAATCCTCACCATAGCCTCTCAGATGGGTATTATTGCTATTATTCTCATTTACAGCTAGGAAGCCGAGGCTTAGAGAGGCAAAACAACTTGCCCATGGTCAACAGCTGGGATTTGAACCTGTGTTCCCTTCGACTCCATGTTCCCGTTCCCCGGCCCACAACTATGTTTATTGACCTTTTTACAAAGAGTTTTCACCGATGTTTCTTTTCTCCTCTGGGCCTTATAATCTCAAGCGCTAGTGAGGACAGCTTTCATTATTACTTATTTTACAGATAGGGAAACAGAGAACATTAAAAGCGAAAACAAACCTTCTAACTCAACCAGGCCAAAGCTGCCTCTCTTGCCTGTAGAAGCCAGGGCCGGTTGATTTCTACATTCCTATACTCCTTCTGTGGAGCCGAGGCAAGGGCTCAGAGTCTTCCGCAACTAGTGTTCTAGGCGGCAGCCAATCCAAAGCAGTTACATGTGAGGGGAACCGATCTAGTCCCATCGCCTCGCTTTGCGCGTGAGGAAACCCAGAGGCAGAGTGAAGCCTTCCGCCGAGTCACTCAGCAGGACCGTGCTGCTGAGATTGGAGCCTGCGTGTTCTGGTTCCTGCCGCAGTCGGGTGCCTCCACATCAGCTTCCTGCTCTCGTGAGTGATCAGACATGGCTCCAAGACTGACAAGGCACCCAAGCTGGCCAGTGGCAGGAGTGAGTCTAGTCCAGCCTCTTAACCTGACGTCTCCTCTGGAGCTCTGTCCACCCACCACGCTATCTCCCTCCTAGGGCTCTGTTGATTTTTCTTCCTGTCTGTCGTCTGGTCTTTTCTCTCTGGTAGGAATATTCTGGTAGCTGGTTTTGAGGCAGTTTGTAGAGTTCATCAAAGATGGCTGCATCCACTGTTGGAGAAGCACCTGGACTGCTCGTGTGGCTGCTTTCTGGCCCCATCCGAGACCTGCTGGATCCGAGTGGCCAGGACTGGGCCTCCACATGGTTCTGACACCCCATTGCTATTCTGCCCACCCCCTCTTCACCCTCCTCTCTCTCAAGATTCTTGACACTAGAAATTTCCTGTGTGCCATGCTCGCTGCTGGCATTTGGTGTGAATGAAGGGGTTGTGAACCCACTGGGTATGAAGAACTGTCTCTTACAGAGAGTGAGGCTGGAGTCCAGCAGAGGGCCATTTGTGACTGAAATGATGAAAATTTCTATTGCCATTTTTCTTTCAAGCTCCTTCTAGAGCGAACTGTCATTTTTGTAGAATTCAGGACCTTTATTTTTCCTTTGAACCACTGTGCAGAAAGAAAAGGATGATACTGGGGTGTCCTTTTGTTTTGAGGAGCATCTGAAGAAAGGCTGTGGCACTTGCTCCTTCCCTGTGTCCCTATAGTGTCATTTGTGCAGTCTTACCTTCCGGAGGTTAATTACAGAGGCCCTGAATGAGCCGTCCTGCCTGGTCCCTTGGCTGATTTTAATTACCATCCTTCGTCTGTGTGAATAGAGGAGATGAGAGAAACAGCTAGCCTGGCTGCTGCCTGTAAAACGTACCCAGAAACAGCAGTTTACACAGAAGCCCCCTTTGTGTTTGCTGTGTTGCCAAGCCCACCAACAAAAGCTGGATCTTGCAGATTTTCTTGTTTGTTTGGGAAGAGGCAGTTCTTCCTCAGTCTGGGGAGCCATTAGGCAGCTTCTATACAGGGCTTTTTGTGTATTTTGTGTAGGGTTTTTTTTACTATATTATTTTAGGATTTCGACTCTTACAGCTTTATACTGGTGGGGCCGATGTGAGTCACAAACAATCGAGCATTCCTAGACTCTCATGTATTATTTGCTTGTCTGCAGCCGGTCAGAAGCCATCAGTAAATATCAGAGAGCAGAACCAGTGGGTGGCCTTCCATTTATTTTTTTCCTACTCTTGTGCTGCATTCAAGAAGTTTGATAAGTATTTTCATAATACAAGGGTTGAGTTGTCTTCGTAGTTGTAATTTGGGGCCAATATCAGAGGCCTGGAATTGTGTGAGCAGAGGCTAGAGGCCATGTTGCAGGATGGATTGCGGTGTGCAGTCTGCAGTTATTGCCTTGGTCTGTTTCCCAAGTGGAAGTCCTAAGCAATAGAAAAGCACATTTGTGGGAAGAGAGTGCTGTCCTGGCATTCTCAGGGATCTTTGCGGTTTAAAATTTGTTTCACATCCACTGCTGTTACTGATGTGAAAGGTGAATATTTGTGCTTTGTAACAAGTTGATTTGGGAGCCTGGAAAATAGACTCTTCTGAAGAGTAGTGAACGCAAGGCAAAGCGTCTGTTGCCTTGACGGCAGTTCCCTGGCAGATCTATCCAAAGATGACTTCTGACTCCCTGAGAGTCGGGATTAGATTACAGCCATTTTTCTGCTTTCTAGGCCCAAAACTTGCCGTGTGCTTCGCAGTCCCATGCCTTTGCTCACATCTGCCTTCAGCTTGGCAAGAAGTCCTGGGCTACCTGGAATACTGCTGCGCATCCTTTAAAGCCTGACTTCAACCTTATCTCTTCTGAGTTTTTTTCAGACTCATATCTCAGCAGAATTTGTGTTCCTCTAGCACTTTGTATATTCTGGCACTTGTCACATTGGCTTATAGACATCTGTTTATACGTTTGTCTTTCCTGAGATGTGATCCTTGTCAGGGGAGTGGCCCAAGTGTTGGCTCTGTCGCTTACCAGCTGTGTGTCCTTGGGAAGTTACCTAACCTCTCTGTACTCAGTTTCTTCTCCTGTAAAATGGGGATAATAGTAGTGCCTATTGTATAGGGCTGAGGTGAGGAATAAATGAGATATTTAATAAATCTTTAGAACAGTGTCTGGCACAGAGTAAACATCCAGTAAATGTTGGCCATTATCTTCACAAAGGTATGATGCCTGGCACATGTTAAGTGCTTAGTAAATGTCGAGTTAAAATGGTATCATCTGCCACACAGTCAAATGTTTGTGAATATATCTTTTTTCATTTCGGCAAATGTTCAAAAAAATTTTTGAACAAATACTCAAAGAAAAAAACCCAAAATATTTGAAGGGTATGGGCCTAAATAAGTCATGGGAAGATAGAGGTTTAGTTTAAAAAAAAAAGAAAAAAAGATGAAATCAGTAATGATGATAATGCAAGGTAGAATATTAAGAACGATCTTGAGAGATGCAGCGAGAGATCCAGCATCTGTGGAAATGAGGGAGCATCACTTCTGCTGGGGAGGAACCAGGAGACGCGCAGAGCTGCAGCTGTGGCAGCGGCCTCTGTGAGGAGGCTTTAATGTGGGCATGTGGAGGTGTTGGAACAGAGGAGGTGGAAATGTGGCTGGGCCGTGAAGCTGGCCAGAGCAGCCAGGAGCCAACACCTGCTATAAATAGTTTCACAGTAGTGGCTTTGATGTGGTGAACCAGTGGACTGCCCTCCATACCCATTCTTGCCCTCAATTAACCCTATTTAATGTTAAACTTTGAAGCCCCTATGGGTTTGGCTTAGGCTGGTTGGTGATGCATTTGTGCTGCTCAGGTGAGGCTGAGATTCATAGGTTTTCTGTTGCTCTAAGGGTACTTATGTAAATTTCTGAATCCTATCACTTTTATCCCTTCTCATTTCTGTTAACATCTTTACCATCATCTGTATCTGTTCCCAAGCAAAATTCGTTTGTTCATTCACCAAATTTTTGCTGAGTGCTTGGTATATTCTGGATTCTAGGAACTGAGTATATAGCAGTGAGCAAGACTGACTAAGTCTGCTTTTGTGGAGCTCATAGTCTAGGGAGAAACAGTAAATAAGGAAACAAGAAAACAGACTGATTCTCTGTTACGTAGAGAATTAAAATAGAGTGATGTGATGTAGAGTGACTGGGAAATCACATTAGAGAGTCGGGAAAGGCCTGAGTTCTGGATGACAAGAAGAAACCGGCCATTCAGAATGACCAAGGGCAGGATGGGACGAGTACAAAAGCCCCAAGGCAGAAATGAGCCTGGCATATTTGAGGAACAGAGAAAAGGCCAGTACTTTTCGGGCACACCTGGGGTGAAGGAAGAGAGCGCAGTCAGGTCCAGACCACGCTGGGCTTTGTGGGCCTTGGTAGTAAGTTTAGGTGGAGTGCCAGTGTGAAGAGGAGAAACTGGAGAATAATAAGCAAGGGAGTGCTAACATAGTCTCATCTAACGTTTCGGCAGATGGTACAAGATAGAAGGAGAATCCTGTAAACCCCCTCCTCTGTCCGGTTTTTCCTTCCTCCTCTTCTCTAGTATCCATCCTCTCTGGTCAAGTGGAAGAGTGTGTCTGATCATGCCCTTGAACTTTGTCTCAGTAGGACCTGCTGGCATCTTGATTGGGAGACCTGCTAACAAGCAGAAATAATCAATGACTTAGCAGAAAACGTCAGGCTTAAGACAGTCATGATTTCCAAGGCCAGGGCTGCTTTGGCTGATACTTTACTCCCTAACCAGGATTTGTTTTATTTTCAGACTTAGTCATACGTCCAAAAAATAGGCATGAAGGGGATAGACCCAAAGGGTTAGAGGGAATAAGGCAGAATGCTAATTTGTGCTTCTTACTAGGCAATAACCAGAGCTATGCATAATATAAATATTTTTCCACGTGTTTTCTGAGCTAAATGTATTTTGACTGCTTTGACCCTCCTGCAATCAGATAAAATTGCATTTAACCCAGCTAAATATAAAGTTTCACACTTTGCAAGCTTTAAAAAGCTTTGCAAGCTTAAAAAGACTGTCTGTTAGAAGTTAGATTTCCATAGCAAGAAAAAAGATTTTCCTCCAGCAAGATACCCATTATCCATAACCATTCAGTTCTGGGATTTGAATGTGTTGTTTACTGCCACTGTCCCTGCCGCTTTCCAGACAGCAGGAATGGGAAACATAACTAAGAGTCAAGGAAAGGGGGAAAATAGTGCAGATAAAACAGCAATAAGCAATTGAAACTGGTGAAGCAGTTTGCAGAACTAACAAGCAGTGTGATACCCAACGGAGCTGCAGTGTCTGCTGCTTTAGGATTTGGGGAGATTATAAGTCAATCAGGGTGATTTAGGGAAGAACAAACTGTGACATGCTTCATATTTTTCCCCCCAGATGTTTTTCTGTTTTCTCTCACATACCCAAATTGTCCAATTAATTAGGGAAAACATTGCAGTGAATTTCTTTGGTGAAGCTTCTGCTAGCTGTGAGATTTGAGAGCAAGATTCTGTATCTCCTTGTTACAAGAGGGGAACACAGCTCTTTCTTATATTTATCAGTGCTCTCAGTTCTGGCATCAGTATCCTCTCAAATATGCATCTAGTGTCTCATTGTCCCTCACACCAGGGCATAAAGGAGAGCCTAGAAAACTCTACTTCATTCGTGATTCAGGCATCTTAAATTAGTCAATAATTTCAGCTTTTCCCCCGTCCAGATGCTTTCCTAAGTGTCACTGAGAAAGAGTAAAGAGGCGTTATTTCAAGATCTGTCCCTCTTGCCGTTGTTCTGTCCTCAGGCTCAGTTTGAATTGTGTCTGTAGAGTGCCTTGTACACAAGTGCTCACGAAGTGTCATTTGAATGAGATCATTTCCTTTTCTCCTTTCTTCTCCTTTCTTTTCCCCTCACTGAAATGATAGGGTGTGATGGGAAAAAATAGAGTCCTGAAATGGGTCACTTCTGCGACAAGCTTTGTGACTTTTGCCAGGGCAATTAACCTTGTGGACCTTTGTTTTCTCACCTGTAAAAGCTGTGAGGATTACATGAGAGTAAATGGAGCAATATATATAAAGATCTGATTATAATATACAAAGTCAGTGCTGTGTCAGTTTATTTAAATTTAGCAAAACTTACTGAGTGTCTTCTATGTATAGCGTTGCTCTAGACTTGGAAGAGTGTACCCAGGTGAAGGAGGGTGCAGTGCTTGCCTTCAGAGAACTTGTCTGTCTCAGTCCTTGGGAGATATGAGCAGTGGATAATCAGGTGTCAGGAGGGATGAGGGGCTAAATTCTAACATTCTACTTAAGTTTCGAACCAGACCCAGGGTAAGGCATGCTGCAGGTTTTCATTTAATCTGTACGCTATGTTTCCATTTCCTAAGTGAGGAGACTGAGGCAGTGAGAGCGCATTCACCACAGTGTGCAGCACACCTTATCTTCCAATACAGGCTTCCTTACTGGCGACCACGGGGCAATTTATTACCAGGTGGAGAATCACTTCTTGATTATGAAGTGTTTCCTTAGTTATCTTCCTTGGTGTGCTGCAGGGTTACCCAAAGGCGGTCTCTCCAAGAACACATATTGTGCCACGAGGTAGCATGAAGTAGTCTCGGCTTTCTTTCACCTGGGAAGGAAGCTTGGGTTTTGCTTTTGCTGCCACTGCTCACTAGCTGTGTGGTCTTGGTTAAGTCATTAATCTCTTGCATATCGGTGGTATGATGTGGCTCCTGAAAGTAGCCTGTTTCCTATAGTGTTGTGTGAATCAAATTACATGAGAGAAATATAACTGCTTTTTTACGCATTAAGTGTAGTACAAATGTAAGGCATTTTATTATGTTAATATTCTTTTCAAGAAGGAATTAGAAATTCATCAGAAATAATAGTTTCATAAAAGCTTAGCATGGAAGTTAGGAATGTTTTGAGTTTAACCCTAAATTTTGAAGTCAGTGTAGAGTATGGCTAGTAAACTTCCCAACTAAACGTCTCTTGGTGCTGTGGTCTAGAAATGTGCTTTTGACTTGAATGAACTGTTGACCTGACTTAAGATGGCATTTTTGTAAGGTGTTTAAATACCACAGAGAAATAGAAAGAGCATTGGACTTGCTTTTCGGAGGCCTAGGTTCAAGTACTAGCCTTGTCATCACTAACTTTTGAACCTTGAACTTTACTTTGTCTCCTTAAGCTTCAATCTTAAGTTATGATGCCTGCCCTTTCCTTGCCTCAGGGTCACTTCAAGTCTCAACAAAGATAATGGGATGGGAGAGCACACTGTAAACCATAGGTGGCTGATTATTTACTTGGTTCATTCAGGAGACAAGTGAGTATGGGAATGGGAATGTTTTTGGGACTGTGTCGTGACATGTATCCCTCTCTTCTTCTGTTTCCCTGTGGCTGAAGGTGGACGGGCAAGTGGTAGCGCTGCTCGTGCAGAACCTGGAGCGTCTGGATGAGTCCGTGAAAGAAGAGGCAGATGGCGTCCACAACACTCTGGGTGAGGGCAAGGGCGGCCAGCATTCCCCAAGTTTGTGTGTGTTTTGGGGCTTGGTGCTCATTTCCCTTCCTCCTTCATAATAGAGTCAACAGTAGTAGTGTTTCCTTTCCTTCTGCTCCCAAACTGCCTTTTCAGAAAGGAAGACCCTTGTGTAAATTTCGTATAACTGCAGCTTTGGTTTGGCTGGCAGGTAGTAAGAGCAGAAATCCAGTAAGTAGGTAACCTTCCTGGACAAAAACTGCCAGCTCCTTTTAGCATACCTTTGCCTCCAAAAGTTAGGATGAAGTCTATGCAGGGTGAATTCTTTTCTTTTTTTCTTTCTTTTGTTTTGGAAAGTAAATTTTACAATTTTTTAATCTCCATATATTGATTTTTCTTCCTGCTTCCCTTCAGTGTAGCGACAAACTTTTGAACAACTGTGTGCCTTTATAGGACGTTTTATTTGAAAAAGAGTTTTTCTTTCTTTTTTTTAAACATTGGCCCTGAGCTGACATCTGTTGCCAATCTTTTTTATTTTTCTTCTTCTTCTTCTTCTGCTCCCCAAAGCCCCCCAGTACATAGTTGTATATTTTAGTTGTAGGTCCTTCTGGTTGTGCTATGTGGATGCCTCCTCAGCATGGCCTGATGAGTGGTGCCACGTCTGCACCCAGGATCTGAACCGGCAAAACCCCAGGCCACTAAAGCAGAGCGCCCCAAATTTAACCACTCGGCCATGGGGCCGGCCCCTAGTGTTTCTTTCTCTTCTTATGTATAGTTTGGCGTGTAAACTAGAAGTTGAAATATTGCTGTTAACCTGGCTGCCCCTTCATCATCTGTTCATCTAAGTGGATTCTTCTGCAGTATTTCCTCTCCTCCACCTCATCCTGGGGCCTCCCCAGTCTTTCCCTCTGCAGAGTTGCCGAACCAATAGCCTATTTACAGTTGCACTTTTGGGTGGTTTTCTTTATCGCTGTTTGCTGTTTTATAAAACCAAAGGTGACATATCTGTGCACAGAGCTTGAGAAATGAACAAGGCCCAGCAGAAGCAGAAATTTTGATGAGATTAGATTTTCTCTCAGCAGCTTTGTGTCTACCACAGATTTCTCTTATAGTTTTATACTGTCTTCTGTGAGGATTATCATAAAGAAGGAGGGAGACATAGCACCTAAGGAGTAAGAGAAGAGAGAACACAACAATCTGTAATTTGGGAGTTGGCTATAGTCCAGGGCCAGAATTTGGCATTGCTATCTGTTTGCCTATTGCTGAATTTTGCTGAAGAGAAAGCTTATCAAAAATCTTAACTGACTGTTAATAGAAAGGGCCTGGTGTAATGGATGAAGCACCAGGCTGACGGTCTACAGAGATCTGTCTAGTTTCAACTTGGTCACCTACCAACAGGTCAGGAGATTCATCCCTCTCTCCCTTGTTGAGTGCCTGATGTTTGTCAGGCATGTGCTAGGCCAGCGGTGTGGATTAAAGGTGAATTAGGCGTGGTTCTACTCCTTAAGAGGCAGACTGATGGGAAAGTCTTGAACAGGAGGGAAAGATAATGCAGGTGACAGACGGTATAATAGGAGTCGGTGGAGAGCACTGTGGAAGTGAAGAGGAAGAGTCTCCAGATTGCTGGAAAGCAGCAGTAGCCGACTGGGGCTGAGTATGAAGGCAGGTGCATTTTGACAGAGAAATGTGAGAAGGACCCTTGGGTAGGGGAGTATCATTTGCAAAGCCATGAATGGGCACGGACTTTGGGGAAAGAAGAGAAATGTCTATGTGGGAGATGGGACCAGAGGAGTAAGTTTGTCCAGATTCTGGAAGACCTTGTAAACCATGGCAGGATGTTTGGATTGTATTCTAACAGGCAACAGGAAGCCATCTAAAGTGTAAGCAGAAGAATAAGATAAAGGCATAGAGGATTAAAATGAATGAGTTGATTTTCTTAGCAAATGTGAGAAAGTAATTTCAGGTGGTGTTACGTTCTTCATCTCTCAGGGGTCTCATTGTTACTGTGCTCCACCGCTTTGTAGTCCCCTCCCTGAGGGGCTGCCCTGTCGTTCCTTAGCTTGCCATTGGCGAGGCTGACAGGGCCGAAGGAGTGAGGAAGAAGATAGGAAGTGTGTGATTTCTTCAGCCCTTTCTCCTAAACGTCAGATCAGAACTCACATCTGACGTCTTCTGGGCATTGTGCTTAGAGAACACAGAACTGTTTCTGCTTTATAATAGTAACACATCCTGGGATATGGAGTGGGAGGGGCCCTGAAGGAAGTGAAAGCATGGAATGTGTTACACTGGGACTGTAGGTGATTTTTTTTTTAAAGTCCCCTTTTTTAGTATCATAGTCATGCAGTAACTTTTTTTTTTTGCCTCCTAATTTTTAATTTTTCTATTAAGCAGCAATTTGTCTGTTGTAAGAGATAGCAGGACTAATTATATTTGCTTCCGAGCACCTGACAGTTACTTCTGCCAGCATGGCCTTTCCCCTCTGTGTACGTTATTTTGTTCAATTAAGAAGATCATGCTTGCTTCCCTTGCAATATCCAGAGAAAGGACTGAAAATAGAAGAGTCAGGAAAGGAAGAGACTCTGAATTCACCATTCCCTGATTTTTTCCTAAAGCTTCTGTCTCTTTGGTCTCCCCGTCTCTTTGGTCACAGGTCTCTGGGACTCTAATACAATGAAGACTACAAAGAGGGCCTTCTTAGGCAGATGTCCACCCTTCTGTGTGTTCTGCTCTAGCGTTGTTCCCTATTCGCACAGAAAATCTATCACTTATTCCTTCTGTGAATTCTATCATTTTCAGTTATGGGTTTTACTTGTAACGTGACTTGAAGAAAAAGCCCCATAGCTTCTCCCTGGTTAATCTAAAAATGACAACACTGCATCTGGCTGGGAGGGATACAGGGAAGTGGGAAGAGGAATAAAATGCCTGTCAGGGGAAGCAAGCTTGTTGCCGATGGAAACAGAGTTACCCTCCCAAATGACTGGCGTCTATCTCCCTTCAGCTATTGTGGAAAACATGGCTGAGTTCCGGCCCGAGATGTGCACGGAGGCTGCCCAGCAGGGTCTTCTGCAGTGGCTGCTGAAGAGGCTGAAGGTAAGTTGGCTCTGTGGGACTACAGCTCAAACCTCTCTGCTCTGGCCGGGGCTCCTGCTGGGTCACTGATGCGCATCGTCACCTCCGGGCTCTATGATCTAGTTTAGGAGTCTTTTGGTACCTCTTGCCTCTTTCTTTGTTTTCCTCTTTGGTTTGTTTTAAAAGAAGAGGTTTACAAAATAGCCTTTAGTACCTCTGAGAATAATGTAAACATATGTAAATACAAGCAAATTCATGTGGTACAGAAGGTAGAGAACTGAAAGTAAAAGTTCCCCTCTGCTGATTCCTTCTGGTTCCACTTCCCAGAGGCAGGCACTGTTAACAATATTTTATCAATCCTTCTAGAAATTTTCTGTATGTCTGTAGGAGTATGGGTGTATGTGTGCGTTTCACGAAGAGAAGTATACAATATTTTATTTTGCAAGTTGGTTTTTTCACACTGAACCACTGGCTGCCTAGTATTCCATTTTACAGATATACCAAAATTAGTTTAAGCATTTACCTGTTTATAACAGTTTTTCACTGTTAGTATAATGCTGTGGTGAATATTCTTGTATACACACACACTTATTTTTTTCTTGCACACTTGTGTCAGTTTATCTGTAGGATAAATTCCTAGAAGTAGAATTGCCAGGTAAAAGGGTATGCGCATTAACATTTTTGTAGATATTGCAAAATTGTCCTTTAAAAAGGCTGCTCCACTTATTTGAGAGGGTCTTTTTCCCCTAGCAACATTGGGTATTATCAAACTTAAAATTTTGTTAATGTGATAAGTGAATGCTGATATTTTATTATTTTAATTTGGAACTTTAAAATCAAGGGAAGTGTATTGGCTTCCAGTTGTTTATTAACTATTTGTATTCATCTCTTTTCCCTTCCTATTTATATCCTTTGTTTGTATTTGTGTCAGATTATTCATTCTCTTTCCTTCTTAGCATAGTCCTTTTGACCATCTTTTTAACAATTAGTGCTGTCCCTTAGAGTAGATGAGGAAAAGGACACGCAAGAGCTTCTCTCAGAGTAGTTTTAAGCAAAGACGTGATAGGAGGCAGTTTGGAACTGCTTATATGCTACTCAGATGGCCCTCGGGCAGGGAAGGATTCCCAGCTTTCCAGTGAGGAGGCACTTGTTCATAGCTAGAATGCTTCTCTAAGTAGTCATGGCCTTGCTGTGGTTCAGAGCATCACAGAGATCCAGAAGGTCTCAGGTGCATCAGGACAGATTTATCCCCCACTGTCTTGGCAAGGCTAAGGAAGAAGGTTCTACCTAAGATATCATATGCCCCATGATTCCCTCCGTCTCTGACAATCTAGGTCTTCCTCAATCCTACTTATTTAACCATTCATTCCCATTAAATCTCTAACATAGACTTTTATAACATGAACTGAGGATATTCAGCTAACCTAAATATTACTGTCAGTGGGTAAGGGCACATTTGCCTGACAGAGGATAAACTTAATGCATAGTTCAATAGACTGCAACTCCTTTCACACACGCGTGCCCTCGCCTTTCCTTTGAGGAAAAAAACCAGGGCTGGTTAACATATGCATTGTCATTTTTGCAGCTTCCTTTTGACCTTCTCTCATGAGTCTTGATGTCCTTTGGTTTTAGAACTAGACTTGTTTCCCCATGTAATTTGCTTCACATCTCCCTCAGCTGCTGCTTTCCTCAGTATTCAACAACTTTTTATTCTCCAAAGCCTTGAGACATTTTGGGAGTGGGAGGTGGAGGAGAGGAAAGTAGAACACAGAGTTAAGGAGATGGGCTAGATGGCAGGGACCTGGCTTGTTGGTGCAGTGGCCATAGGTTAGGCCCCGAGCTTAAAATAGAAAATATACAAAATAATCCAATAGTTTTTGTCTCTGTGAAGTTAGGACTAATTTTTCTCAGAGACTATACTGATCATTAAACCAGATTGTAAGGCCGCCTCCTCCTTTTGAAAGCTGTTGAAACTTGCTGGAGTCTTTTTTTGAATTGGTAATAGGAAGGGAAATTGAGATCTTTGGGTATTTGACTTAGATTCCATTCCCCTTATGAGAGTAATAAGGAGGCCCATTTGGTAGTCCAAAAAGCTGTTGACTCTTGCCTTTTAGGCACAGTGTTTATATAATCCTCAGGGCATAAATAACCATGTTGCTCTCTTTAAAACAAGTTTTCAAGATTTCAGGGTACCTAAACATTAAAATACCATTTGGCTATTTTACTAGTAAGCAAGTGCCCTTAGAAAAATCCTGTGCTGCCCAGATCATTAATGAAAGAAAGTCCTGCTTACGGGTGAAGCCAGCAAGAAGGCATGTCTGTAAAAGCAGTGCCTTGCTCTTATTTCTCATAATATGGGAAAGTGCTTGTTATAATCTTCACCGTCAGAAACATCGTGGTAAGTCAAAGTGAGTGCTGGACCCAGACTATGACTTTGACCAGTGGAACTTTAAAAAATACTGATTCTTAGACCTACTCTCTCAGTCTCTGTCTTGGTATATTTTAGAGAAGTTCCACCTGTGATTCTAATGTACAGCCCTCACTAGGATCCACTGGTCTCTAGAGATGTGAGTGTTTTTGTTGCCCGTTTTTATTCTGCACTACTCCCAGACTGATTCAAAACTGCATTTTCAGTATGTCATTCCCTATTCAAGAACCTACCTACAGTAATGTTAACGCCCTCTATGACAGATCCCACCTTCTCTGCTTACTTTTTAAGACCCCTTCACCTGGCCTGGTCCGACCCTTCCACTTTTCAGTTTTGAAAAACAAACAGTCTTATTACCTTTCAGACATCTCTTTTACCTATCCTCTTCTCTGCAAAGGTCAGAGTAATTTGACCTCTGTATCTGACTTTGCTTATGCTCCTCCCTCCACGAAGCATGAATCCTGTCTTTCCTAAATGTTTCTAAATTATACACAACCTTCATTAACCAGCTTAAATTCCTACCCTTCCATGTAGCCTCCATCATTTTTAGAACTGAAAGGAAATTTAAGTTTTGTTGCAGATAAAAAATTAAAAATCAGGACTATAGAGATGAAATGCCTTGCCCAAATGCATACAACTAGTTAGAGCTAGAGCTGGAGTTAAAAGCCAAGCCTCCAGACTTTCTTCGTGCACCCTTTCCCTAGCACTGCTTTGCCCTCAGCCCATCCTGCTCTCTTTCTTGCCTGAATATCAGCCGTTGTGCTTTTTTCCCACTGGTTCTCTTGGGGGAGGTAGCAGATCTGGGTTCTGATATATTCCCATAACTGGGTGACACTTACCTCCTGGAGCATCTTTTCTTCATCACCTGGCAGACTTTCATATTGTTATGTGTGCTCACTGTCTTTCTCCAAGTATTCTCAAACTTCTTAAGAGCAAGGACTGGGTCTCCGTCATAGTTGCATCTCCTTTCAGTGGTTCTCAAGGTGTGGTCCCCAACCAGGAGCATCAGAATCACCTGGCAACTTGTTAACAAATGCAAGTTCTTGAACCCACCCCAGACCCTCTGAATCTGCCCAGCTTGGGGTGGAGCCGGCAATCTGTGGTCTAATAAGCCCTCCAGGTGATTTGGATGTGTGCTAAAGTCTGAGAACCGCCATCCTAGAGTACTTATGTTTATGCATTACTTGATAAAACCTTGCTGTTTAACTGATCATTCCATATTCAGTATCCTTGAATAATTCTTAACTGAGTGACACATTGACGAATCTCCTTTTTGTACTGATAGCCTAGCAGCCTATAGAGATACTCATGGATTTTTTCACCCACTAAATGAAACCTCACTAATTTGTGCTAATGAGGATGAAGCCCATTGCAGATGATTGCATTAAATGGTTTAGCAGGTAAGCAGATAACAGGAGTGTGAGAGAGGCTGCATCACAGTTCGTTGTTTAATGGGGAATACAAATTTATTAGGATATTGTGTACTTTTGAAAATAATAACCAAAACCAGAAGTTTTATTTTTTCTTTTCTAAAGAAACAAAATTAAGATTCCCTTTTGTTTCCCAGTTAATGCTTCAAAAACAGTTGCAACATTCAGCATGTGAACTAATGAATTGTGTACATGTACTACATGTACATCTGGTGCTAAGTCCTTAGCCTCTTATGACCAGGAATGGGACTTTGCAGGGCACCATCTGCTTTGACAATTGTACGGGGCTGTAGATGTGTCTGAACCTGCCTCGTGTGTTCCAGGTACCAGAGGTGAGCTGCGGGAATAACCTGCAGCTTCTGTCTGTGGGTGGTAGCATAATTGTTTTATACTTTCCGAAAAGGCGGCAGCTCCCAAAAAGGTGAAGTTTAATTTTATTCAAAGCTAGTACATGCTGAGTACAAACCTATGCTTGACTCTGTAATTTCTCTGACAGCTGAAAGATTTAGGATTATCAAGCACCTGGATAGAAGAGAGCCCTAGAAGCTCCAAGTCCCATTGGTTAACTCTGCAAAATCCAAAAGACTATACTTGCTAAATGAATTCTCCTTTCTCCTGATTTTGACTAAATGTCCTTATAATTTGGCAGTTTGGTATTTTGCAAGCTTTGGAGGCTGTCATCTCTGCTGAGATTTAACAGAAATAAAACTTATTTGGTAACTTTTGTCTTTGGCTAGACATGAAAGATTAATCTCCTTCCTTCCTACCTAGTCCACAATTTCCCACAGTTTCTTTTATTTTTTTTTCACCAGATTAAAATATTTGCTTGTCGCCTTCTTCATCATCATTATCATCACCACTAAGTTATCCCCATCCAATATGGGTGTCATATATTGGCTGTTTACTGTGTGCAAAGCATTATTCTAGATAGCTTAAATAGTTATTTCTGATCCTCCCAAAAACCCTCTAAGTGGGTGCTGCTGTCCACAGTTTACAGAGGAGGAAAGAATCCAGAGAGGGGAGGTGCCTCGTCCAAACTGCAGGGAAGTATGTGGGAGAGCCTGTGACGCTCGGGCCCGGCTGCCTCCACAGCCGCCTCCTCTTGCCAGGCTGCTTCCCACGTGGCACCTCTTTCAGGCTCTGAAACGTTGCAGGGTTCAATATTGGGGAGTTTGGGGGCCTCATCGTTTTGACTTTCTGATTAGATTCCTCCTTCATGGCAATTTTTCAATCAAAGGACCTATATTTTACGAAAAAAAGTGACAAAACTATGATTTTGATTTTTAAAAATTTATTTTGAGCAAATTGGAAACTCCTGGAAGTGCCACACAGCAAAAGCTGGAGGTTTCCTGGAGGAATCAGGAATTCTCAGTAGAGGGGAACTCTGTTGTTGGGTGCCTGTTATGTATATACTGCTTCATTTTCTCCAACTCATGAGGAAATTATTATTATTTTCACTTAACATAAGAGAAATCCAGTTAAAGAGGCGGAGTAATTTGGCGAAGATCACATGGCTAGTAACCATTAGAGCTGAGATTCTAACCTGGATATTTCTTTTCTTTTTAAAGATTTTATTTTTCCTTTTTCTCCCCAAAGCCCCCCAGTTCGTAGTTGTGTATTTTTAGTTGTGGGTCCTTCTAGTTGTGGCATGTGGGATGCCGCCTCAATGTGGCTTGATGAGCAGTGCCGTGTCCGCGCCCAGTATTTGAACTGGAGAAACCCTGGCCCACCAAAGTGAAGTGCGAGAACTTAACCACTCAGCCACAGGTCCGGCCCCTAAGCTGGATATATCTGATTGCAGTCATCAAAAAAACTTGCAGTATCTGTGGTGTGTTAGGTACTTCCATATTATCTTACTTAATTCTCATAGTTACTCTCCAAAAAAGATGTTATTTCATTATTCCCATTTTACACATAAGGAAACTTGAGACCAAGAATTGTTACTGGGCTCATGGATGCCCATTCTCAGTTCCTGGTGCCATTAGTGTCGTGGTAATTTTCTTTTTACAGCATCCCTATGCCAAAAAAGACCTAACGGTCCTGTTTACTAAGTAGTTAGGTCCAAACAATGTGATACATATTTATGTCCTGACAATTTGAAAAAATACACATGAATTAAAAGAAAAAATATTTTTATTTTGTCCTTAAATACCACAATTACTTACTAATGGATGTGTGTGCCTTTTGAATACTGCACAGCTCCTAAAACTTTGGAAGCGATTGAAGACCACCACCCTCATTCTTATTCCACATTGATTTTCACACAGTTCTTTTATCACGGCAGCCACGAAAACCCAGCTTCACAAAGATAGGTGTCATCAAAAGAAACATACCTGGAGCTAGTAGTTAGTGCAGTGTTGAACAGATAGCAGATGTCACTGGGCTCTCCTTGGAAATTTAAAATATCCTGTGATGCCCCTGTGAATTCAATATGATGCCCCAGGTACCTCGGCACATGTTTGGGAACTGCAGACTTTGTCCCACATGGGTAGTGTATGCCCATGAGTCACACGTAGGTGTGTCTGATCCCAGATTCATGTCCTTTTTTTTTTAATGTAACTGAACTACTTGATAAAATTTAGCAGCCTGAGGTCTTCTGGCTCCTTCAGTTAAGTGTTTCTGGTTTCAGATAAGAACCCTGACCCTTGAAAGGCTGTATATAAGTTATTTAAAATAGCGATATCTGTGGGCTGGCCTGGTGGTGTAATAGTTAAGTTCACATGCTTCTCCTTGGCAGCCTGGGGTTTGCAGGTTCAAATCCTGGGCATCGACCTAGACACCGCTTATCAAACCCTGCTGTGGTGGCATCACACATACAAAGTAGAGGAAGATTGGCACAGATGTTAGCTCAGGGCCAGTCTTCCTCTCTCACACACACAAAAGCAATATTTGTAACTTAAATAATTTGAGTAAGTAATTTTACTAGCAAATCCTTGATTCTGATAGAGATGCTCACCGCTTGGCTTTTCACTTTTGTGTTTTGATTTTTATAAAACTGTTTTTCTTAAATTTAAACACCCCCAGATTGCATTTAAACCCTGGCTGTTATACTGAATTTCTTGATACAAGGCCTTAAGCTTGCCCAGGGAGCATACCTTGCAGTCAGCACATGTAAGACCTTGCATTTACAGATCTTTTAACCTAAGATGGGTCATACCTGGTCAGCCTCCTGAAACCCTGTGGGGTGCACTTAGGCTTGACGAGGAAGACGTGCACAGAAAACTGAAAAGATGCTGGGTGTTGCTTCATTAGGGGCCACTCTTCCTCCTTAAGTACAAAATCAATGTCCAAACAGAACTGTGAATGGCGCTAAGGTGATGGAGGTGTTAGCTCCAAGATAAACACTTCCCTTGTCCTTTCTAGGTACAGAAATTATTTGTCACTTCAAAAACCTGGTTAGGTAGCAAGGCTGCTGCTGATTAACAGTCGTTGTGTATGTGCCTGCATTTTAAGGATCAAGGGTGCGGTAAATAGAAACACATCAGTGAGGCCTGCTCCTCTCTGGTGTACCTTTATCCGAGGGGCATTGTTAGCGATGAGGTGTTTGAGTCTCGCTGCTGAAGCAACAGTGTGAATGGCCGTGAAAGATAGACTCTGCAGTAGATGTGTCCCCTCTGAAACTCTAAGTAGCAGAGCATGCAGCAGGGAAAGAATTGTGGGTAGTAATTTGGGTGTTAAAAAATTAACACATTTCTGCATATTTAATGTGGTTTCCTTTTTAAATAGTAGGCAGATTATGGTGCACGAACAGATAGGTTTTGATTTCAAATTAAATTTTAAGCATTAAAAACCCAGGAGGAGCTACTTTGGTATAAATACATTCAGCTAATCTGAACTTGCTTTCTTTTCAACTGCTCAGATCATCTATCAGCTAATTTACAGCATAATTTTATGGTTGTAACTTAAGAACGAAGCTTCACGATGGATTTTAGTCTTAAAAGTTCAAAACTTTCAATAATTTCATGCAGTTCACATTTGAGTATGTACTATTTGCTAGACAATAATCCCTCGATACAAAATGGGGAATCTGGGAAGACTTCACAGAGGAGGCGACGTTCATGCCTAGGCATCAGGAGTATGAGAGCCCTTGTGTACATCTGCCATTTGTGGTTTTACTGTGTAGTACTTGAGTCTGGTCTCTCGAGAACAGAGGTGGCACTTTTCTTTTTACCCTTAACCTGCCTTTTCCCTTTCTAACTTCTACTTCTCTCTAACTCAGGTGCTAGTACTCGTGAAGAATTCCTCCTGGGGAAGCAAGCAAGGCCCCTTAATGTTTTTCTCATTTCTCCTATTTCCCCACAGGCAAAGATGCCCTTCGATGCCAACAAACTGTATTGTAGTGAAGTGCTGGCCATATTGCTCCAGGACAATGATGGTGAGGCTTCGTCTCCGTATTGATATTCTGTTAGGATAGGAGCCAGGCTTGTTTCAGATCATGACAGCAAGCTCTCTTGCCTTTGGCATCCCCTTGCTCTCCCACTCGCTCTCTGTGCAGCTTTTGTACTCTGTCAAGCTGTATTGATTTTGTTTGCTGATGTATCAGTGTTAGACGGCTGTAAAATCTGACAGTTAGCTTCATTTTTTTTCTTCCTCTATTTTTTCCCCTTTTAGAAAACAGGGAATTGCTTGGGGAGCTGGATGGAATCGATGTGCTTCTTCAGCAGTTATCCGTGAGTAATTCTGATGCTTCCTGTCTGCCATGAAGATACATGGTCTGCTTTAAATGGGAGGTGGACCTGGAAATTGTGGGAAGGAATGTGATGCAAGCCATGTGGAGTATGTTGGCAGGTTTGAGGTTACATTGGAGGTACATGGTTTGCCTCCTTTTCTTATTCATTTGTGCTTTATGACCAGGTATCATTGTGTATCTCGTGTGGACTTTCTCAGTCTTCTGGTATTTGTCAGTCCAAAAGAGGTGTGCCTCCCCCTTAAGTGTATGTTCTTAGGCCAAGAATACCAAATTATTTTCAGTTGACCCACTCCCAGGATTATTCATTTCCTTTCCTTTCAATCTGCCACTAAAATGGAGTCTATTCATTTAGGATCCAGATAAACTCAAGGAGTACAAGTTCCAGTGCAGTGGGATAGAGGTCACAGAGGAGGATGGGGAAGGATGCAGTATGGAGGCTGGAATGAGAAATTGGCGATTACCATTTGCTCACTGTAAAAAATGTAAATCCAGTTGCAGTGCTGTTCTGCTAGCCTTCTGGAAATACTGTTAAGATTTCTTCTAACAAATCTCATTTGTGCTATTCCAAAAACAGGACTGAAAATAGATCATTTGGATAAAATCTGGAAAGTGTTGGAAGTGTCTGTGTTGTCAGTTTGCATACAGCTTCCATCTTGGTGCCAGCAGCCTGAGTGGCTTGGCCTCCTCCCCTAAAAATAGAGCTTTGAAATGTGAATCTGTTTCCAGTTCTGGGAAGGTGCTTAGTCCCGTTCCTGCAAGATTATTGATCATTTTGTAGTATGTATGGGTATGCATACAGTACTGTTAAAAGGCTTTTCCTCTTAACATGCCATATATCTCTGGCAAAGATAAAACTTCTGCTTTAAACTGTTCCCATGACTTAGAGCCACAACTGCTGTGTGAGGCCATTCAGGATCTCTGATGGTTAGGAAACTCTTCCTTATATTGAGCCAAGATTTACCCTTCTGGTTGTGGTTTCTTATTTTTTAAATTAATTTATTTTTTAATTGAGTAATTAATTAATTTATTTATTTGAGGACGATCAGCCCTGAGCTAACATCTGCTGACAATCCTCTTCTTTTTGCTGAGGAAGATTGGACCTGAGCTAACATCTGTTGCCAGTCTTACTCTTTTTTTTTCTCCCCAAAGCCGCAGTACATAGTTGTATATCCTAGTTGTAAGTCATTCTAGTTCTTCTGTGTAGAATGCTACCACAGCATGGCTTGTTGAGTCGTGTGGATGTCCACACCCAGGATCTGAACCGACAAACCCCGGGCCGCTGAAGTGGAGCACACAGACTTAACCACTCGGCCATGGGGCTGGCTCCTGGAGTTTTCTATATCTGTGTTATAAGCAGTTTTATTTTTTTTAAATCTGCCTCCTTGGGACTATCAATCACTCATGGATCCAGTGGTTAGTTATTTTGGTTTTTTTGCATGAACTGATAGCCGTTGATTTAATACCTGTGAATCAGAAAGCCCAGTTTCTCTAAAATGGAAACTGCTGAGAATTTTGTTTGCTGAGCTTCTGATAACTCACTGTGGGGTTATCATAACAGACAGGCTTTGGAAATTGTTGAGGGCTGACTGATGAAAAGACATTCTCTTATGGCTCTGTGCTTTCCGATGTCTTTGCTTGACAGGTGTTTAAAAGACACAATCCTAGCACGGCCGAGGAGCAGGAGATGATGGAGAACCTGTTTGATTCACTCTGTTCCTGCCTAATGCTCAGTTCCAATCGTGAGCGCTTCCTGAAGGGCGAGGGTCTTCAGCTGATGAATCTCATGCTCAGGTATGCTCTTGTCCCCTAGCTTTCCATCTTATTTGGCCAAGTCCTCATTATTAACCTGGATTCAAGAACACGTAGCTGTGGTCTTTTATTCCATTGAGTTTCCTAGATATACAAAACAGTAAAGTCTTCAGCTGTGTGTGTGGTCTTTTTAAAGTTAGAGTAGATGAATAAAAAAATAGACTTTGGGGGTCAGCCCAGTGGCGCAGTGGTTAAGTTCACACATTCCGCTTTGGCAGCCCGGGGTTCGCTGGTTTGGATCCTGGGTGTGGACCTACGCTCTGCTTGTCGAGCCATGCTGTGGCAGGCGTCCCACATTAAAGTACAGGAAGATGGGCACGCATGTCAGCTCAGGGCCAGTCTTCCTCAGCAAAAGGAGGATTGGTGGCAGATGTTAGCTCAGAGCTAATCTTCCTCAGGAAAAAAAATTCTTTGGTCTGTTTGCACCCTGTTGTTTTGTCAGTTGGTAATATGACCACTCCCATTGAAGAGGCATGTCTTTTTGCTCCTTCTCTTAGTTTGTTGGTTTTGGGAAATTTAGTCATTAACTTCTAAACATATCCTGTATTAATTTCTAAACTTAACCCAATTTTCTTTATATCCTATATAGACCTATCTATGCCATATTTGTCTGTATTTTTGTTATTGACAGTATAATAGCATTCATATTTTTCATTTATACATATTTTTCATTATACATAGTGCATGTGCTTTGTGGCTAGCATAGGAGATATGAAAATGTGCAAGACAGTTCTAGAACTTTTCTTTCTTTTTTTTTTTTTTTAAAAGATTGGCGCCTGAGCTAACAACTGTGGCCAATCTTTTTTTTTTTTTTTTTCTGCTTTATCTCCCCAAAATCCCCCCTGGTACATAGTTGTATATCTTAGTTGCGGGTCCTTCTAGTTGTGGCATTTGGGACGCCGCCTCAACATGGCCTGACGAGCAGTGCCATGTCCGCGCCCAGGATCCAAACCAGCGAAACACTGGGCTGCCGCAGCAGAGTGCACGAACTTAACCACTCAGCCACGGGGCCGGCCCCAGAACTTTTCTTTATAGTACTTGTCGTGTATATCTTATTTATGCTCTAATTCCTTAAAGTATTTCAAGTGGATATCGTATAGTATATTTCACAGAATCCTAAAGTTGGAAGTAAATGGGAGGTAGCTTGCATCGATAACTCTTGAGAAATCTGGGTAGAAAGGGGAGTAGATAAATGGGGGCTGGTAACTAGAGTGTGGTGTAGAGTCAAGGGACGGTTTTTTAAATTGAAAAACAGTAGAGCATGTTTGCATGGTTGGAAGATGCTAATCATTATAAAATTATTCTTCATGAAGTTGAGCCAGAGTCAGCTGTCTTGAAACTTCTATTCACATACATTGAAAACTCTGTAAAATTTTTTTATAAATTTGATATGTATCTGTTAAATATAATTTAGAATATAGGCATGCAAAACTACTATTAAAACAGAAGAACATACAATGGAGAAAGGAAAGTCTCTTCAATAAATGGTGTTGGGAAAACTGGACAGCCACATGCAAAAGAATGAAAGTAGATCATTTCTTTTGCCATACACAAAAATAAACTCGAAATGGATCAAAGACTTGAAGGTAACACCTGAAACCATAAAACTCCCAGAAGAAAATATAGGCAGTACACTTTCTGACATCAGTCTTAGAAGGATCTTTTTGAATACCATGTGTGCTTGGACAAGGGAAACAAAAGAAAAAATAAATAAATGGAAGTTCATCAGACTAAAGAGCTTCTGTAAGACAAAGGAAACGAGGATCAAAATGAAAAGACAACCCAACAACTGGGAGAAAATATTTGTAAATCATATATCCAACAAGGGGTTAATCTCCGTAATGTATAAAGAACTCACACAACTGAACAACAAAAAACAAACAACTTGATCAAAAAATCGGCAGAGGATATGAACAGACATTTCTCCAAAGAAGACATACAGATGGCCAATAGGCACCTGAAAAGATGTTCAGCATCACTAATCATCAGGAAAATGCAAATCAAAACTACACTAAGATATCACCTTACACCATTAGAATGGCTGTGATCACCAAGTCAAAAAATAACAAGTGTTGGAGAGGTTGTAGAGAAAAGGTAACCCTTATACACTACTGATGGGATTGCAAACTGGTCCAGCCACTATGGAAAACAGTATGGAGATACCTCAAAAAATTAAAAATAGAAATACCACATGACCCAGCTATCCCACTACTGGCTATTTATCCAAAGAACTTGAAATCAACAATTCAAAGAGACTTATGCACCCCTATGTTAATTGCAACATTATTCACAATAGCTAAGACATAGTAGCAACCCAAGTGCCCGTTGACAGATGATTGGATAAAGAAGATGTGGTATATATATACACAATAGAATACTACTCAGCCAGAAAAAAAGACAAAATTCTCCCATTCACAGCAACATGGATGGATTGAGGATATTATTTTAAGTGAAATAAGCCAGACAGAGAAAGACAAACACAGTATGATTTCACTCGTATATAGAAGATAAACACACAAAGAGAACATTTAGTAGTCACCAGGGCAAGGGGCTTGGGGGACAGGCACAAGGGGTGAAGGGATGCACTTATATGGTAACTGACAAATAATAAACTATTATGACCTCAAAAAAAAAAAAAAAAATGTTTAAACACTGATCAAGTACTGTGTTAAGTGCTGGGCTTACACAGGAATGAATAGAACAGGATTCCTGCCCCCAACAAGCTAAAAAAACCAGCTCATCACCCAAACAACCCAACTTTGGGTGTGCATTCCTTCTAGTCTTTTTTTCTCTAATTGTTTTCTGGTTTTTAACAGCTTTTTAGGGCTGCCACACATGTAATTTTCTATACTGTTTCTTTTTAAACTTAACATGCTGTTTCCCATGCTGTGACATAATCTTCATGAGAGTTTTCAATAACTGCATGATAGACTCTAAGGCAATATAGCTTACTTAGTATTTTTCTGTTGTTGAATTCGAGGTTATTTCCAATGTTTTGCTATTATAACAAATTCTACAGTGACCTTATTTTGCTTAAAACTATTTTAGTATGTAAGATTATCAAGGTATATGTTTTTAAAATATCTTCTCTTTAAAAACTTGTTTGGGACTGGGGCACAGTAGACCTCTTCATTTGTCCACTGCATACCAGACCTTGGCTTGACCGAAAGTTTTCCCTTGTGGAATTGCTTTAAAAAATTTGTTTTAGGGGCCGGCTCTGTGGCCGAGTGGTTAAGTTCGTGTGCTCCGCTGCGGCAGCCCAGGGTTCGGATCCTGGGCACGGACATGGCACCACTCGTCAGGCCACATTGAGGCGGCGTCCCACATCCCACAACTAGAAGGATGTGCAACTAAGATATATACAACTGTGTACAGGGGGCGTTGGGGGAGATAAAGCAGGAAAAATAAATAAATGAAAAATAAAGATTGGCAACAGTTGTTAGCCCAGGTGCCAATCTTTGAAAAAAAAAGAAAATTTGTTTTAAAGTCTAGAGGGGGTATTGGTATTATCCAGAGGCCTTCAGCGTTCAGCTGGTTTTTGCTAGCTTTACTCTCTTGTGTCTTTTGTTTATCTCCTTTACCCTTCTAATTGCCTGTCCTTTTGTTGAAATGACCTACCTTCTCCCAAGCCAATAGGAGATAAAGAAGATGCATTTGGCTTCCTGGGCCTTCTAACCTTAAAACTACACTCTTTCCCTAAAAAGCAGGGACTTTTCCCTAAGCTTTTTAAAGGTCTGAGCTGCCAGCGTCTTTGGATGGTTGAGTGGAAATATGAAGCATATGGCTTGGTAATGTGCAGCACTGGGGATCTGAATAAATAACCAGAAATACGGGTTATTCAAACAGGAATGCTGAGATTCTGGGAGCCTAATTAAAAAGGAGCTCCAAAAGACTTAGAAACTGTACCTCTCTAGGATCTCCTAACTTTTCATTTTTGAATGCTGAAGTTTCTGTTGGATTAATTCTTTTGCATTAATTAGATATGTTAGCAGGTTGAGCATTTCCTTTTTCTCTTTTCCATGCATTCTGTTCTGTGTTATTTTTCTTCTTCAGAATTTCAGATGGAAAGTTTAATTGGGAGGAATTTCTTTTTCTACTAGACTCATCCTTCCTAATCTTCTATCAAGAGCTGCCCCGTTGCTCTGTCTAGAGAGAGCCCATTCAAGACTAGGAAGCTGCAACACTAGAAGCTCAGGAAAATGTCTTTGGTGCCATTGCCCCTGCATACGAACCTTTACTTTGATTCAGGCATTCATCAGGCGGTTATGAAATGCCCAGAGAGGCAGCAGGATGGTACAGCCTGGAAGGAGGGCTTTGGAGTTAGGGCAGATGTGGGTTTGTAACATAGCTCTTTCACTTACTAGTTCTGGATATTTGGTGAGTTGTTCCAACCTTTCTGACCCCAGACCCTCAGTTTTTTCATCTGAAAAATGGAAGCCAAATTTGGGGGGGTTTTGTGGGAATTGGACTGTATGTAAAGCGTCCGGGACAATTCTGCAGCTATTAAAACATTGATAAACTACTGTATTAACTTACTGTGTTAAGTGCTAGGCTTATACAGAGATGAAGACAGGATTCCTGCCTTCAAGAAACTCGTGTTAAGCTTTGTTAAGCATGTTAGGTTTAAAAAGAAACAGTATAGAAAATTGCATGTGTGGCAGCCCTAAAAAGCTGTTAAAAACCAGAAAACAATTACAGAAAAAAAGGCTAGATGGAATATACACCCAAAGTTGGGGTGTTTGGGTGATGAGCTGGTTTTTTTAGCTTTAGTGAGGAAGGTTGACATTAAGTAACTAATATAATTTAACATGTTAACAGTTAAGAGGAACAGTTAATTTTGCCTGTCTATACCCTGTTGAATTTTTTCTTTTGATATTTTAGACTACTGGGAAGGGAAGGTCACCAACAAGATAGTCATTTATACACGCACATTATCACACATACATATGCATATGCACATGTATGTACTACCCAATTTAATAATTTTATCCACGTTTTTTGAGGAATAAATTATGTACCATAAAACATACCCGTTTTAAGTATACGGTTTTAATTTTGACAGATGTATACACCCTAGTTTTCACCACGATGAAGGTATAGAACAGCCCTGTCCAATAGAAATGTAATGTGAGCGAGATTCATAGTTTCATATTTTGTATTAGCCATGGTAAAAAAGTTAAAAGAAACAAAAAGAATTAATTTCGATAATCTATTTTATTTAACCCAATATATTAAAAATCATAATTTCAACATGTAATCAATAAAAAAATTAGTGTCATTTTACATTCTTTTCCTCATCGACTTTGAAATCCAGTGAGTGTTTTACATTTACATTCCAATGAGTTAGCGGTAAAGTACTTGACTTGTATTTAGATTTCATAAAATTTACACTTGAAAAAGTAAATTCTCATACACGGGTTTCTCCAAACATACTTAAATGTTTTGCAATAACTGAATCAAGTATCAATTTTTAAATTCAAGCTTAAATTTATTTAAATTAAATTTAAATTTTAGCTCATTTGCATTAGCCACATTTTCAGATGCCGAGTAGCTATGTGTGGCTAGTGGTCACCATATGGGACAAGGCATATATAGATTATTTTTATCACCCCCCAAAATTCCCTTGATCCCTTTTGCAATCAGTTCCCACTAATCCACCTCTGGCCCCAGGCAACCACTGTCATTCTAGATTTCATGTAAATAGAATTATACAGTATGTGTTTTGTTTAGCTTATTTTACTCAACAGATTGTTTTTGAGTCATTTATTTTGCATGTATCAATATTTTGTTTCTTTTTCACGCTTAGTAGTAGTCTATTATATTTCTGCATTCTGGTGTGTCAGTTTGTTTATTCACCTGTTCATGGACATTTGGATTGTTGCCAGTATTTTGCTATTATGAATAAAGATGCTTAAAAGTCTTTGGATAAACATATATTTTTATTTCTCTTGGATAAATACATAGGAGTGGAACTGCTGGGTCATACTGTAAATGTAACTTAACTATTACAAACTACCAAGCTGTTTTCCAAAGTGATTGTATCATTTTATATTCCTACCAGCAAGGTGTGAGAATTCCACTTGCTCCATATCCTCCACAACCCATGGTATTCTCAGACTTTAATTTTAGGCATTTGAGTGAGTGTGTATTGTGGTTTTAATTTGCATATACTTGATGACTAATGATGTTAAGCATCTTTTCATGTGCATATTGACCTTTCTTACATCTTTTGTTAAAGTCAGACCTTTGTTCTAACTTTTTGTGTTTTTTATTTGGGTTGTCTTGTTGAGTTTTAAGTGTTCTTTGTTGCAGATAGAAGTCACTGTCAGATACATGTTTTGGAAATATTTTTCTCCTAGTCTGTGGCTTTCCTTTTCATTTTTTAGCAGTGTCTTTTAAAGACAAAAGTTTTACTTTGATTAAGTCCACTTTATAAAATTTTTCATTTATGAATTTTGCTTTTTGTGTTGTATATAAACTGTGTTATCCTAACACAGGGTCTCAAAGCATTTCTTTTATGTTTTCTTCTAGAAGTTTTCAGTTTTAAACTTTACTTTTATAGGTCTATGATCCATTTTAAGTTAATTTTTGTATATGGAGTGATGTATTAATTGAGGTTTTTGGTTTTATTTATTATTTTTCCATATAGATGTCCATTTCTGGCACAATTTATTGCAAAGACTATCCGTGTTCCATTAAATTGCCTTTATACCTTTGTCAAAAATCAATTTATCTTAGATGTATGGATCTAGTTCTGTGCTTTCTATTCTGCTCCATTGATCTGTGTGTCTCTCTTTTTGTCAGCATCACACTGTTTTGATAATTATAGCTTTATAGTTGTCTTGAAATCATGTGGTATGAGTCCTCTGACTTAATATTTTTTTAAAGATTATTTTAACTATTCCAGTTCCTTAGTTTCTTTGTCTTTCCACATAAATTTTAGAATCAGCCTGTCAATTTCCAGGAAAACCCTACTGGGGTTTTGATTGGGATTGCGTTGAATCTATAGATTATTCAATCTGTAATTGAGTCTGTAGATTATTTTGGAGAGAACAGACATCTTTGCAGTAACGAGTCTTCCAGTCCACGAAGCAGGTGTATTTCTTCATTTATTTAGGTCTTGGATTTCTTTCATCAGTGTTCTGATTTTTTCTTAAGACAATTTGATATTATTTTCCTAGAAATTTGTCAGTTTTATACAGACTTTCCAGTTTGTTAAGATAAATTGTCCTCGTATTCTTATAATTCTTTTCCATATCTTCCATTTCATTTCTTCTTTTTCATTTTCTGTACTTTATGTCCTTTTTATAATTCCTAATGTTATGTATTTAAATTTCCCTGCTTTTTTCCCTCAAATTTGTTAGAAGTGATTGGGATTGTTTTTGGTATTTTGTTTATTTGTATACTTTTTGCTTTCTTGGGCATTTTTTTTCCTGCCTTTAATTCCTTGTTTCTAGTTTCTTTCCGTTTATTGTGTTGCCCTTTTTGCAAATTTCTGGATTGCATGGTTAATACTTTTAAAATAATTATCTTATTTTAAAATAAAAACATTTAGGGTTATAATTTTTCTCTTAAAATTGCTTAGCTTCATCACATAAGTCTTGTTTACTTATTACATTAACAGAAATATAGGCCAAAAAATATCTGCTTTTCTGAATTTGAAACTTTATTTGTGGCCTTGTAGATGGCTAGTTTTTGTAAATATTCCTTGGACATTTAGTAGAATTGTGGTTCTAGGGCATAAAGTGCTGTATCTCCTAAATCAATTTTATAAATATTGTATCTTTTTTTTTGACTGATTTGTCAAATTCTGAAAGAAGTATTAGTGTCTCACTATAACTGGAGTATTTTCCTATTCTTGAATTTTTTGCTTGTTACGTTCTAACTTGCTTATTCAGCAAGTAAATGCTAATTTTATCTTAATCTTGAATTGTGTCTTTTGTCAATATTAAATAGCCCTCTTTGTTACAGGTTGTAAACTTGCCTTGAAATCTTTTATAAGTTTGTATTTATCTATTGTATTCCTGCCCATCATTTTATCTTTAACTTTTTATGTCATTTTGTCTTATATGTGACTCTCACTAAGAGCATATAACTGTTTTTTGGTTTTTTTAGTCCAATGTGAGAGTTTGTCTTGAGGTAGATGAATTTCATGTGTTTGTTTTTATTGTAATGATTATTACATTTGGCCCTTTTCTTGTCTATTTTGTTCTAACGGTTTTATTTTGTTCTGTCTTTTGGTTCTTTCGTCATTTTCCTTCTTCTATGGAAAGTTATTCTTTCTGTTTTCTTTCTTAGTGAAACTTATTTATTTATTTATTTTTTGAGGAAGATTAGCCCTGAGCTAACATCTGTGCCCGTCTCCCTCTATTTTATATGTGGGACACCTGCCACGGCATGGCTTGATGAGTAGTGTGTAGGTCTGCACCCAGGATCTGAACCTGCGAACCCCAGGCCGCTGAAGGGGAGCACGCGAACTTAACTGCTAGGCCACTGGGCGGCCCCTAGTGAAATTTAATGTTTTTTTAAATGAAGCTTTATTTCTTTGTCTATGAACATTTGAAATAGTACCAAGTCACTTCAGGATCTGGCCTCTGCCTAATTCTCCTATGGCTGTCTCTTCTCATTCTCCCTTTTCCACACGTTTACATTCTACTCTCTAAACTAAACTATTTTAGATTCCTTAACATGTTTCATTATTTTCTCTGGGTGACTCATCTTGATGTTTATGCTAAACTTCTTTAAGAAGCCTCTGCCCCTGTTACTTCCCCCAGCCTGGTCCTTATACCTACTCCCCCTAAATTTTGAGGATTAGGTTCTAGCATGCTGTGGGAGCACTTCCCACCCTATGTGATAAATATCTGTTTGTCTCTGACTCTACTGTAAGACTCTTGAGAACAGAGACCAGGTCTTCTTTCTTTTTGCATCCCCAGTACCTAGCAACAGATACACATTAGGCTCCCAGTAAATATTTTCTAAATGAATGAGACAAATCTGAGAAGCATTTTTACTGTTTAGAATCGTTGGGTCATAGACTTTCTGGCCAATCCCATAGATAGATCCAAAGAATGAGGAGTGACTTATTAAAAGCCATGTAGCTGAAAACTCACCCTCCTGCCTGGAGATATTTCATCCTGCTTTTCCCTGTCAAGCCTTTCAGTGTGTGAAGAACACAAAGCAGGCCACGGGTGGTTGTGGTCCTGATCTTCCAGGCTGCAGGGAAGCCAGGCGTCAGCCGTAGTCCTGGGCTCGCTGCCCTGTTTGGCCTGTGCCCGTGCTGGGCTTCAGAGCAGAAGCCAGCACAAGTGGCCCGCTTCATTTATCCCCTTTTGGGACGCTTGGACCTCTCAACTCTCTTCTTCTTCCCTCATCCTCAGAGGTATTGCAGGTTATAGTTTAGGTATTCATTTCTTACAACCTCTCTACTCCAGGTTCAGAGAAGTCCTTCATGCAGATTTGTAGTCTCTCGCTTTTGTTTCTGGGGACTTTGGGGCGGTCTAGTACCTCTTTGTCCTTACCTCATAGGCCTTTCCCCTTCCACCCAGGTGTTAGGTTAGTTGTCAGGTGACTTTTTTTCATTCCTGTGTTGAGTGTCTGGATTTCACAGTGCTTGACAGAATCAAGAAGAAAAAAAGCTATTTTCAGGTTTGTGTGTTTTTTTTTCCTGTCTGCCAAAGGACAGATGAAGACATTTTGGAACAGAGGAAACGATTGTTGAGGTGGTATTTAAAAATGGAACTCATGCTGTGAAAACTGCAGGTAGCCATCCTAGAGTATAAGAATCCTCCCCCCCCCCCGACCCCGAAAAGGAATTTCTCATTTGGTGTAGTGTTTTGATAAGAAAAGAGAAAAGATGAAGTGAGGGTGGAAGGTGCAGAACCTCTTGGGCAGTGTAGAGCCATGTGCTGAAAGGAAGAGAGGACCCAAGCCCCTCCTCCTGTGTGTCCGGCAGCTTGGCCTCATTCTTTTGGCTTATCTGATAGTCAGGAGCTGGGTACAGAGAGGATGTTTAAATGGTCTTTGGCCAGCAGCAGAAGAGTTAAGATACAAACATGAACTAATATTTTCATAGTCAGGGATAGAATTGACAGAAAAATGAAATTTAGGAAAGTCACAATTTATTTTGCAGTTTAACAGAGTGATCAGATTCAGAGGGCTCAATTCACAGAAATAAGACTAAATTGTACTTATGGGGCAATGGCCATTTTAGAATTTAGCAGGCAATGAGGGTAGAGCCATAAAAATGCCCTCATTGCCCCCAGATGGAGACTGGTTTGCCATTTCCATGTTCTTGGTTACAGATGTCTCTCTTTGGTGAGATGCTTGCTACAAATAGAAGGTTCCAATATATCAGGTTTAATTATAGGCTGTACTCCAGATCATTCTCTTCTTGCCACCACAAAGCACTTTTTAACAGTATGTCCTTGTACCAAATGGTTCAGTGTTCTTTAAGAAATAACAATGCCAGTGGGAGACAAAAGAATTACATTGTCAGTTTCCTTGAAAATGTTGACATGAAGCTTATTACTTCTGTTGTAAAACCCTGTTCCAGTTAGAGAAGAGACCACCGTGGTCCCAAGGGATGTGTACAAATGCAGCTTGGGGTTGTATGGCAGAAATACAGTGAACCCATCTTGGTTATTAACTGTAAAGGCTAGGGAAAAAAAAATGGAAAGAGAACGGTACATAGACACATCCATTTCAGGAACCACCAATATTTTTTCCTCTGAGATCTTTCAGTAAGATTTCCCTAAATCTAAAGAAAAATGTCTCTGACGAAGAACACAAATAAAACAGTGATGGTATGCCATCTGCAAAGTAAGTCTTTGCAGGCCTCCTTTTGGGCTATGCACTTGAACGAAAGCATGTAGGTAGGTAGGCCAGCCTGGGGAATTTTTTTAACCTTGAAGTTTTATTCTCTTGGTTTTTCCTTATTCTTTGTTGGTTTTGTTCCTAATGAACATATGAAGGTCTAAACTCTATTGCATTTTTATTCTTGTGGTCCTTTACAGGGTTTGTTGTTGTTTTTTAAGAGCTAGGGCCTTTTCTTCTGACCGTCAGTCTCTGGAATTCAGCTGCAAAAGCAAAATAATAATGCAAATATTTTAGCAGTCAGCTGTGCTTCCTGATGGGGCTGTATACAGTTTGTGCTCCAAGCTGCACACACAGATCTTGCTTGTCGTTTGTCCAACAAATGTTCCCTTTCTCCACTCACTGAACATTACCGTTCTCTCTTAGGTGAAAAATAGTAGTTTGTACCTGTTCTCTAGGAACCAGAAAAAAGCTTCAAAAACACAAAATGACCCTTCCAACAGCCCTCCAGGCTGGTGTTACCTCTTCATAAGTGGGAAAGTGCTGTGGCTGAGAAGGCAGATTAGACTGAAGCAGGATTACCTAGCAAGAAATTGTGTAAGACCTGTCTGAGCCCTTCCGTCAGACTTGCTAGCACTTCATCATTCCACTGTAGTCAATTGCACGTATTGAAAGTCTACCATTCGATGAGTTTTGCACTATGTATAGACCCATCATACCATTACCACAAGCATGATAACGAATAGATTTATCATTCCCAAATGTTTTCTTGTGCTCCTTTTGTAAACCATAACTCCTCTCTTCCACCTCAGTGTCTCCAGGCAACCATTGATTTGCTTTCTGTCATTATAGGTTAATTTGCATTTTCTAGAATTTTATGTAAATAGAATCATGCAGTATGTGCTCTTCTTTGGTCTGGCCTATTTAACTCACTATAATTATTTTGAGATTCATCCATGTGTCTCAATAGTTTGTTCTTTGCCAGGTAGCATTCCATTTTATGAAGATACAGTCACGCGCTGCATAACGTTTTGGTCAGTGACGGACCGCAAATGTAAAGTGGTTCCATAAGATTAGTACCATATAGCCTAGGTATGTAGTAGGCTATACCATCTAGGTTTGTGTAAGTACACTCTGTGATGTTCGCACAACTATGAAATTGCCCAGTGACGCATTTCTCAGAATGTATCCCTGTCGTTAAGTGATGCATGACTGTATCAGTTTGTTTATTCACTTGTTGATGGACATTTGGGTTTCCAGTTTTTTGCTGTTATGAACAAAGCTACTATAAATGTCTGTGAACAAATCTTTGGGTGGACATATTTTTCGTTTCTCTTGGATAAATACCTACGAGTTGAATGTCTGGGTCATATGATAGGTATATGGTTAACTTTTTAAGATACTACCATCTGTTTTACAGAATGGTTATATCCTTTTTATATTTCCACCAGCAGTGCATGAGACTTCCATTTGCTCCACATCCTCGCTAATACTTGGTACCGTCAGTGTTATCTGTTTTGTCATTCCAGTGGGTATGCTTGGAGTCTTACGGTTTTAATTTGCATTTCCCTCGTGGCTAATGTTATTGGGTGTCTTTTCATGTACTTATTTGCCATTCACATATTTTCTTTGGTGGCGTCTGTTCAATCTTTTGCCCATGGTTGGGGGGGCTTGTTTGTCTTATTGTTGAGTTATAACAATTCTTGATATATCTTAAATATAATCTTTTGTCAGATATGTTTTATAAATATTTTCTCCCAGTGCCTAGCTTGCCTTTTCATTTTCATAACATAATCTTTTGAAAAGTTTTAAGTTATACCGTATTTGGCCTGTGAAACCTGAAATATTTTTTGTCTGGCCTTTTTCATAAAGTTTGCCAACCCCTTCTCTCTAGAGGCCTGGTTTTTGGTCACTGCTTGTGTATCTTACTGTGCTGTCAGCTCAGCCATACTCTGAGTGGTTTCTCTGCATATCTAGCCCACCATAGTTCTGGAAACAAAAATCTTAACCTTTGTTTTCTACATATTTGTTTTGTTTTCTGGCACAGGCAGTTAAGTAGTGGTTGATATTAGTAGTTTATGAAAAATGAATGGGAATAGAAATTTAAAATTGAGAAAATCGTGGCTAGCAACATGGAAGACCACTATTGTTCTATTTTAGAGGTGGACTATCTCTTAGCATCTCCCAGAGCACCAGTGTTCTTTGGCATTATAGTTTGAGAAGAGCTATGCACGTATGCATATTGATCTCACTGTCTTAACTCATGGAAATCCTGGATCCTGGAAAGTGATCTTATATTTTGGAGGCTAAAAGGAAGTGAACTTTATCATGTACACTGTAAAGCAAACAAAACTGATCTCGTATGGCATTATCCAAGTTTCTTGCCAGGATTAGTTTATGGTTAACAATATCTTTTAAAAAATGTCTGTCGGCTTTTTTTTTTTTATTCCTCAGTCTCTTTTGGCCGAGGGGGAGGGACTTTACCTCTTTCTCTTGTCCTCCAGGGTTCCATCCCTCTTTCTGCATATTTTCTGCACCCTCTCAGGGTAGTCTTACCCATTGATTCGGCTACTAGCCATAGATCTAATGATTCTTCCATATATCTCCCTATTTTTATTTTTTTTATGTATTTCTTTCTTTTAAAAGATTAGCACCTGAGCTAACAACTGTTGCCAATCTTCTTTTTTTTTTTTTTTTTTCTGCTTTATCTCCTCAAACCCCTCCGTACATAGTTGTATATCTTAGTTGCAGGTCCTTCTAGTTGTGGGATGTGGGACGCCGCTTCAATGTGGCCTGACGAGCGGTGCCATGTCCACACCCAGGATCCGAACCCTGGACCACCACAGCGGAGCATGCGAACTTAACCACTCGGCCACGGAGCTGGCCCCATCTCCCTATTTTTAATCTCCTTCCTGGACTTCAGACCCATAAGTCTAGGCTGAACACCACTGTCATGTCTCACAGGCACCTCAGGTTCATCTGAACTCAACCCTTTTCACTTTTAGTCTACTATTACTTTGCCCATCTTACCGGTGTCTCTTCCTCTAATATATTTTCTCTCTTTTTTATGCCCCCCCGATGCTGCTCAACATACTGTGGCAGGTGTAATCTTTCTAATGCCAATCATCTGGCCTCGTGTTTTGCTGCTGCCCCTCTTGCTCTTTATATTCTAGCAGTACATGCACCACGTCCTTCAGTGTTCCATGCTTACTCCTGTCTTTGCACGTGCTGTTGTTTCCTTCTGCTTGAAATACTCTCTTCCTTTTTGTCTGTCAGGGAAAGACATCCAGTGAAGCTTGGTTCAGGCATCCTCTCCTTTGTGAGGCCTCCCTGACTCAGATGTGGTCAGCTCTGCTTCCTTTGTTCATCTTCTACTGTGTAAATACCTCCACTGTAGTACCTGGCTTTTCTCGGTATACCTATTGTCTACATGTCTGTCTCCCCTGTGGACTGAGCTCCTCAGAAGCATGAGCTGCGCCTGTCTCTACATCCTCAGCTTAATATCTGGCACCTGTTAGATCCCTCATAAATATTTGATGAAAGAACAAATGGACAAAAAAATTTATAGTTCTCAGAATGCATATTCATTGCAAAAGTTTTTGTATAATGTAGAAGAATAAGCTAATTAAAACAACTACAGAAAACTCTCCCTCCCCACCCCATCAGAAGGTTCACTTTGGCAGAATAGGGAGCAGTAGATGACTTTCAGTCATTTCCCACAACCACCCACTTTGATAGAGGCTACCATTCACATTGGTCCTGGCATGATCGACAACCTGATGAAGCCAGACAAGACTAAGACAAACTACTTGTCCTCCAGTAGAATAAATATTTCAAATAAAGTCAACCCAAGAAAGTCAGGCCAAACAGCTATTGATTGCTAAAAGCCTGAACTTAAGCCCAATGAATATTCCAAAGTTCACCTCCATGCAGCTTGCCTAAACCGTGATCAATATGCAATTACTGCCCGCTTTAAATGTGTCTTACACTGCCTACCTGAAGAAGGGTTTTACTTTTAAAATCTTTTGTTTGTTGAATTTGCTTAGGCAGGAAAAAAAGAGACTTGGCCAAACCAGAGTTCTTTCCTTTTAGTATTTAGTAAACGGTTTTATATTATTTGTGAAGTGGTTTGAATGTATGCTAAATGGTAACTGAAGGTGCCCTGTTATATGACCGCCATTCATTTCAAGAGGCCTTTTCCCAAGTGACTAAACAATGAGGATATTGTATCTCAGTTTCCTAATTTCCGCTCACATGATAATCTGCCCTAGTCATAAGCTTAGTAAATTCAACTTTGTAAACTAGGATGCTAAAATTTAGCTGTAGTGGAAACAAATATATTATTTGTCTAGTATCCTGTTAGAATTTCATCTTGATGCAAAAAACCCTTTCTTGATGAATTTGGAAGCTTGTTTACCCTGCTCCTGATGCATAAGATTTCACGTCTCACAGATACGCCTTTGTAATACCCTTCCAGTAGTCAGAACCCTGTCACTTTCCCTTAGACTGCTGTTGTAGTCTCCCAACTGCCCTCCCTGCCCCAGGCCCCGTCACGCCGCCCCTTCCCACACTGCCGCTGGGTTAGGCTTCCCAAAACGTGTCCGTGTAGTGCCCTCCTTTTCCTAGACGTGTCATGCCTCCTCCCATCTATGGCATGAAGCCCAGGTTTCCTGGCAACATCTCTAGGGCCTGTCGTGACCTGCTCCTGTCCGCCTCTCCTCAGTCCTCTCCCACCACCGGCAGCTCATGAGGCCCTCTCGTTCCCCCACGTGCTATGCTCTTACAGGCCTCCCAGTACCTTTGTACGTGCTGTTTACCTTCCACCGCCGCCAGTGTCGTCACTCTCCCTTCTCTGGCTGTCAAATACTCATTCTTCAGAACCAGTTCACATGTCACCTTCCGTTTCACACCTTCACTGACTTCTGGGTAAAGTTAATTTCTCCACCTCTTACCTCCTTGGACTTAATTTCCATTACTTCCAGCCTTTGAAGTTATTTTTATTTGTCTGTCCTTAAATTGCTTAAAGACAGGAAGCTTATAATTCCCAGCAGCTAGTATAGTGCCTGCTGCGTGAAGGCACGTGCTCAGTAGCAGCCCTTGTTTTCTTATTTTAAATTCAGGAGTTGGGTTGAATGTCATCTGTGAGTATCTGTAGATTGTTTTGATTAATCCCACAGCAAGGAGAATAAAGGTAGGAACATTCACAATACATCCTTGATCTTTGGAGGTTGGCACCGAGTAGGATGGCCAACCAGCTCAGTTTGCCCAGGACTGAGAGGTTTCCCGGGATATGGCACTTTCGATGCTAAAAATGGAAGAGTCTCAGGTAAACCAGGATGGTCTATCACCAAGGGGGCACTGTCAGCAAGCTTTTTACCTACTCTCCTTTCCTCCACTCCTTGGGACCCAATCCTGGCTGGATAGTCTGACCCAGGATAGCATGCTTTGTCATTGTTAGCACTTTAATAGTGCAGTGTTTTCATAGTGTTTCCTCCACAAAAGACTGTCAAAGGGATATTATTTCTGATTCCTTTTCTTTGGCTTTCAGATGAGAAATTGGATGAAGGGCTTAATGTATGTTATTATCACCTTTTTGATCAGGCTTGCCTCCCCTTGCCTGACCAATCACCTTGCTCCATCTATTAATTCTCCTGTTTTTTATCTTTAGTCTCCTCATCACCGTTGGCTTCTTGACACCCTAAAATACAATTAAATTGTCCATATTATTAAAAATAATTTTTAAAAATCTTACCCTGGCTTTCCTCTGAAGTTGATGGACTCTGTTCTCCAGGCTTTACTGGTGAGTAGCCCACGTTCACTCCTCTTACTTTCTCACCTCCTTTCAAATATTTGTATGTGTCTGTCTTTTCCTATACTCTCCCAGATACATACAATCTCTCTCTCACTCTAAAGTAACAAACACATAGTAGTCCTGGAACAAACATGTTGGATTGTATCTTCTTCACTCCTAGAATCGGTTCCTTACTTGGAGGCCTTATTGTGTGGTACAAGGCTAGGCGGCTGGCCTTTGATGTAGCCCATGTGTCTCTCTGATCTAAGCTGGGAACGCTGCTCCTCGGTGGGCTGCAAACATGTCAGCTTTCTGCCTGCTCTGACCATGCTGGCTACTTTCCACCTTAGGGCCTTTGTACTTGTTCTTCCTTCAGTCTGTAATGTTTTGCTCCTAAAATCTATATGACAAATTCATCTAAATACATATGTTACCCCTAAAGAGGCCTTGCTTAATAACCTAACCTAAAATATCCTCTTCATTCTTGCACATTGCTTTATTTCCATGACATTTATCATCTATCAAGTATCTTGATTTTTCATTTGGCTCTTGCAGTTAGAGTGTAAGCTCCATGAGAACTGGGATTTGATCTGTCCTGTTCATGTAACAGGTATCTAAATATTTGTAGATTGAATAATATGTGGGGAAAAAATTATATGCTGACTTTCTTTTTTCCCTGATTATTTAAGATTAATTTAGTCTCCCTAAATAGAATTAAGTGTTTTTGAAAACAGAAGCCACGTCTTAATTTTTATTTTTCTCTTGTGCCTACTACAATACTGAATCAGTGCTCAGTAAATATTGAATATTAGGTCTGTTGGTTGAATTACCACTATACTAAGATGTGAAATGACTGACTTGCTCCTCTCTACCTCATAGACTGTTAAGAAAATAATGTAAAGTTATATAAAATTATACTCCATAGGGAAGTATCTGCAAAAGCAGTAGCAAGTGGCAGGATTATTCAGATATATGACCTTTGGATTTGAGGGGAAAATAGTTTGTCTTTTTAATTCTGAAGAGTGCTGCATGTTTATTATGGAAAAATGAAAGATACTGAAAAGTAGAAAAAAATGCATAAAAAGCATTTGACAAACTCCAGCGCCTTTTCATGATAAAAATGCTTAAACTAGGAATAGAAGGAAACTTCTTCAATCTTTGATATACAGCATCTACAAAAAAATGCACAGCTAACATCATTCTTAATGGTGAAAGACTGGATGCTTTCCCCCTAAGATAAGCAACAAGACAAGGATGTCTGCCTTCACCACTTATTCGGAATTGTACTGGAGGTTCTAGCCAGGGCAATTAGACAATGAAGTGAAATAAAAGGCATCCAGATTGGAAAGGAAGAAGTAAAACTGTCTCTATTTGCAAATGACATGATCTTGTATATAGAAAATCCTAAAGAATCCACCAAAAAGTTATTATAACTAATAAATGAGTTCAGCATATATATGAGTTGCAGGATATAAGATTAATGTACAAAAATCAGTTGTATTTCTGTTCACTTGCAATGAACAATTAAAAAATGAAACTAAAAAAACAATTCCATTTACAATAGCATCAAGAATAAAATACCTAGGAATAAATTTTAACAAAAGAAGTGCCAAATTTATACTCTGAAAACTACAAATCATTGTTGAAAGAAATTAAAGATCTAATAAATGGAAAAATATTCCATATTCATGGATCAGAAGACTTAATATTGTTAAGATGGCAATACTCCCCAAAGTTATCTACAGATTCAGCACAGTCCCTATCAGAATCCCAGCTGACTTCATTGTAGAAATTGACAAGCTGATTGTGAAATTCATATGGAATTGAAGGGACCTAGAATAGTCAAACAATCTTGAAAAAGAAGAATAATGTAGGATTCCCAATTTTAAAACTTACTACAAAGCTTTGCTAATCAAGACAGGGTGGTAGGCATAAATTGGTGAAATATAATTGAGAATCCACAAATAAAGCCATATATCTATGGTCAGCTGATTTTCAACAGGAATACCAAGAACATTGAATGGGGAAAGAATAGTCTCTTCAACAAATGGTGCCGAGACAATTGGATATCTACGTGCTCACAAATGATAGTTGGGTCCTTACCTCACACCGCATTCAAAAATTAACTCAAAATCAGGCCAGCCCCAGTGGCCTAGTGGTTAAGTTTGGCATGCTCCGCTTTGGTGGCCTGTGTTCAGTTCCTGGGCACAGACCTACACAACTCATCTCTCAGTGGCCGTGCTATGGCAGTGGCTCACATACAAAAAGAGGAAGACTGACAGTAGGTGTTAGCTCAGGGCAAATCTTCCTCAGGAAAAAAAGAACAAAAACCTCAGAATGAATCAAAGACCTAAATGTAAGAACTAAAACTTAAACTTTTAGAAGAAAGTATAGATATAAATCTTCGTGACATTGGATTTGACACAGTTTCTTAGCTATGACACCAAAAGTATGAACATCAAAAGAAAAAATAGGTAAGTTGGACTTAGTCAAAATTGAAAACATTTGTGTTTCAAAGGACATTTTAAAGAAAGTGAAAAGATAACCCCTGAAATGGATGAACATGTTTGCAAATCATGTATCTGTTACGGGGCTTGTATCCGGAATAAAGATCTCTTACAACTTATTGGTAAAGATAATTAAGCTATTTATTTGCTACAATGAGCAAAGGATCTCAATAGACATTTCTCCATAGGAGATATACAAATGACCAGTAAACACATGAAAAGCTGCTTGACATCATTAGTTATTAAGGAAATGAAAATCAAAACCACAATGAGATACCGTTTTACACCCAGTAGGATGGCTAGAACCCAAAAGTCAAAAGACAAGTGTTGGCAGGGATGTGGAGAAATCAGAGGGGCTGGCCTGGTGGCAGAGCCGTTAAGTGCGCACGTTCCCCTTTGGTGGCCTGGGGTTTGCCGGTTCAGATCCTGGGTGCAGACATGGCACCACTTGGCAAGCCATGCTCTGGTAGGCACCCCACATATAAAGTAGAGGAAGATGGGCATGGATGTCAGATGGAGCTCAGGGCCAGTCTTCCTCAGCAAAAAGAGGAGGATTGGCAGCAGATGTTAGCTCAGGGCTAACCTTCCTCAAAAAAAAGAGAAATCAGAACGCTTGCGCACTGCTGATGGGACGTAAAATGGTGCGGCCTCTTTGGAAGACAGTCTGACAGTTCTTCAAAAGGTTAAACATGGAGTTACTGTGTGCCCCAGCAGTTCTCCCAGGCGTACCATACACCCAAGAGAAATGAAAGCATGTGTCCACACAAAACTTGTAAACAAATATCTATAGCAGCATCATTCATAATAGCCAAAAGGTGGAAACTCCCCAAATGCCCATCAGTGGATGAATGGACAGACAAGTTGTGGCATATCCATGCAATGGACTAATATTCAGCCATAGGAAAGAATGAAGGACTGATACATGCCACAACATGGATGAACCTTGAAAACATTATGCTAGGTGAAAGAAGCCAGTCACAAAGACCACATATTGTATGATACTGTTTACTTGAAATGTCCAGAATAGGCAAATCCATAGAGACAGAAAGTAGATCAGTAGTTGCTTAGGGCTAGGATGGGATGGGGAGGGTAGGAGGATGATGGCTAAAGGGTAGGGAATTTATTGTTAAGGTAATGAAAATGTTCTGTAATTGTGGTTATGGTTGCACCTATCTGTGAACGACGTACTAGAATCCATTGAACTGTACATTGTAAATGGATGAATTGTATGGTATGTGAGTTGTATCTTGATAAAGCTGATAAAAAGAAAGCAGCAGGAATAATAGGCGATCCGTAATCCTACCGCCTTGGACCAACCTCTGTTAGCATTTTGATCCATTTCTTTCTAGTCATTTTTTAATGCATGTTTTTCACATAATTGAGGTACATAACTTTAGAATTAGAATAGAATTTTGAATGTAGAATTTTTTACGTATAAGTGTGAATATTACCTTTTGTGCATTCTGACCATAAGAATTTGTTCATTCTATGGCAGACTCTCCTCTAATTGTTAGCAAGCATGTAATATTCCATGTAGGTATACCATAATGTAATAATTTTGTCATTGGTGGACATCTAAGTTGTTTTTATTTTTCTTTCTTCTATTGTAAAGGATACTGCAGTAAATATACTTTTTTCAAAAAAAAATAGATTGGCACCTGAGCTAACATGTGTTGCCAATCTTTTTCTTCTTCTTTTTCTTCTTCTTCTTCTCCCCAAAGCCCCCCAGTGAATAGTTGTATTTTCTAGTTGTGATTGCCTCTGGTTGTGGCATGTGGGACGCCACCTCAGCATGGCCTGACGAGCGGCGCCGTGTCCACGCCCGGGATCTGAACTGGCAAAACCCTGGGCCGCTGAAGCGGAGCACGCTAACTTAACCACTCAGCCATGGGGCCGACCTGCACTTTTTTTTAAGACTAGAACATCCCCATGCAATGCCTTATATGAAACCTCTTTTGTTCCCAGAGAAAAGAAGATCTCCCGGAGCAGTGCCCTGAAGGTGCTGGACCATGCCATGATTGGGCCCGAGGGCACAGACAATTGTCATAAGTTTGTTGACATTCTTGGCCTACGAACCATCTTTCCGCTCTTTATGAAATCTCCCAGGAAGATCAAGAAAGTGGGGACCACTGAGAAGGAACATGAAGGTAGGGTTTACCAGAGAATTTACATGAAGGGCAGGGTTCACCAGTGCCTGATTTAGGTGCATTAGGAGAAATGGGGGAAATGAGAGCTCCTTGGAAAAACTCTTCAACTGAGGAGTAGACTCTGAGGTGGAAGAGTGTTACCTTTTTCTTTTCTGTCATCTTATTTTCTGTGCATGGAAAACAACCCAGAGACCACAGATCGCTGATGGTCTTGGTTGCACTAGTTCTCTGCTTGCTTGGAATCCTGGTGGTTCCATTTTTTTCTGGCCTGTTAATAAGTCTGTGCGTGAGGGTTTTGTTTTCTTCGCTATAATTTGTAGCAAGGTGTCTCTCTGATGGAAGACCCTTTTGAAAAGAGTAATGAGGTGGCAACACATGTCACCTCCGGAGTGGTGCTTTCATGTATTTCTGTATTAAAGTATGATTCAGCCAACATCAGGAATTGCCGAAATAAACTATTTACAGCCCAGGTTCTCCTTTTTATGTTTCTCCTCCCTGATGGTGCACACTCCCAGCAAAATGCTGCCATGAATTGCGATGCTATAACCCAAGTAGTTACTGCTAGGCCAATCTCTTCCTGCTATTGTCTAGCGGCCTGCTGCATCCCTCCCCCCAGTAGACAGCCGCAGTGCACTCGGGAAGGCCATGGATTTATGAGCATTGACAGTTTTACTGAAGGCTAACGGACACTTGCAGGGGATTTACGTGGTCAGAAGGTTATTTTAAAGTGTGGGGAGGGGGCAAAAAGTGGGGTGAGGACGTGGTATGTGAGAGAGGAGGAGCACCTGAGCTGATTGGCTAGTTTGGTTGTCTTTTCAGAAGTTAACAGTTGTCCCATGGTTTGGGTGATTGTTTTCGTCAGTGACTGGCATAGGTCTGCAGGATCTTTTGCATTCATCACCCTCCTGGATAAATGTTTGAGTATTCCCATCTCTCTCTTCTCAAATTGACTTGGCTTATTAGTCTCTTCCAACTTAGAGTGGCTAAACGGAAGGTGATATGACCTGTCTTCAGTGGTCACCTCTACTGATATTTTCTCTGATCATACCAGCTCTCCAGAGACAACAGAAATCTAGCAAGGGAAGAACTGGCAGTGCAAAGAACTGTGGACTAGGGATGTGAGAACAAGTAGAGTTCAGTTCGCCTCAAATCAGATATTCGCCGAAACCCAGCTGTAAACATGTTCACCCACTGCTGGTTTTTTTCTTTCCTCAATGGAAATTCCACACAATGAGGCCATGGGAGAGGGAATGGGTGGTCTTGGAGACCTAGGAGATGAAATTTTGGTGACAGCCACCATCCGTTGAAAACCTGCCATGTTCCTAGCACTGCTGCAGTAGGTGCTGTCTTCTTTAGGCCTCGCAACCTATGAAGCAGATGGTGGTATCCTTGTTTCTTTAGATGAGGAAATCAGCTGAGACGGGAACCAGGCTGTGGTTCTACAGCTAACCGGCTGTGTGACTTTAGACCCTTTGTTTAACTTCTCTGGTCTGTAAAATGAGGAAACTAGACTAGTGAACTAGAAACTCTGTTAACTGTACCTTAAGGTTCTGAGGCACAGGTCCTAGTTATCCAGGCTTTGTCCTATAATCCAGGAATCTCAAGGACTGTGCTGTGGCTGACCTGCTGGTTTCTATTGAAAGACTTGATGCTGCATCTTGACCACGCTTGAAGAAAGTGAAGGAAAACAGCCCTTAGCAGGCTCTTGCTCTGTGTGCATGGTACTGAGAGAAGGAGAAGTGACAGATTCAGTGAGCAGCTGTTTTCCTTCTGAAAAATGTGCCAGTGGTGTGCTGGTAACAGTACATTGCTTTAGAGTACCCGCATTAGGAATTTGATAACATTATATTAGTGAGGGCAATGGCTCGGTAAGACAGCCCCAGGAAGACATGTTTGGACTGTAATGGCTAGTGGTGATGAGCTCTGCATCCTGAACACACCAGCACCCAGAAAGAAGTGAACCTCATGGAGAAAACACAGCCCTGGGCCTCCTCCCACCCCTGCCGCCTGCTGCTGCTCCTGCAGACTGGCCCTCAGGCCCTGAATGACAGAGTGAGAATGGAGGCAGAACAGGGCAGGGGCACCTTGTGCAAGATTTCTTTGTCCTGTCTTGTCCTCTGGGTTACTCTTCATGAGCTGGCCCTTCTGATGCAAGTGGACCAGGTTTGTGTGGTAAGCTAGAGCACAGTAGCCTCAGACCATCAGGAGTATTTGCAGAAATGCCCACCTCATTCCTGCCCCCAGACTTCCACCATGCTCTTGCCTCCATCCACAATAATTTTCTCTGACCTATCTGCCTGGTCATCCTTTAGGTCCTTAGTTTTGATGTCACTTTCTCAGGGAAGCATATTATGAGCCCCTAGACTAGAATAGAGCCTCTTATTAAATGGACTCTTGGTCCCAGGACTTTGCCTTCATGGCCCTTAAGATTATGGAACCAATGGCCTTGTCACCTCTGGGTCCCAAGGCCTAGCCCAGTGCTTGGCATGTGGTGGATGCACAGTAAATATTTTTTGACTACATGAGTGAACAACCACTTCCCTAAAGGACTGCTCACTGAGGGCAAACATGGACTTGGGCTTTCCCAAAACCCTACAAGCTTGAAGTCAATACAGTTCAGATTGACGGTTGTCAGTTATACACCAGGGGTGAGTGAGTGGTCTTCAACTCAGCTTGTTTGGAAGCAAAAACAAGTGGGTTGCTAGCCATAAGTTTCACTTTGTCTCATGGGCTTAGAAATTATGAGCAGAAGCCCCTCCTCTAGAGCCATGTCCTTAAGAACCATGTTGTGGACAGAGCTTCCTTATAGGTGAGGCCACCCTGTGACAAGCTGCTTTTGGGGATCCAGCAACTCCTAATTAAGCACTATGGGCTGAGAATCGGCTTGCCCGTCCAGAGCCTCTGGAGGGCAGCCCTGCACTCTTCCCTTTTTTGTCAAACCTCAGGAGCTTGTTGCATATCAGAGTTAGCCACTCTAATTTCACCCTGGTCCAGTCTCAGCCCCTGTCACTTCTCAGGACCTTCCCCAGACTTCTCCAGTAGCAATGGAGCCTCCTGTAGTACAGATGGATCCATGTTTATCAACCATGCCAGCTTGGGCAAATTCCCAGATTCTTGGAGCTTTAGTTGCCTCATCTGTAAAATGCTAGATCTACCACATAGAGTGGTTATGAGGGTCAGGTGAGATGACACGTGTTAACTTAGCACAGACCCCAGATAGAGTAGGCGCTTTAAGCAGTATGAGTTCTCTCCTCTACCAAACTTGTCTCCAGTTCTGCCCGCCTTGGCCACACGCACCCATCCTTGTAAGAAGTTGCTGGGAAGCCAGGCGGAGACTGCCCACAGGTTGGCTGGGGAAGACTGGGAGAGTGTGGGTTTTACTGGCCTGCAGTCTAATTGCTCCATGGTAGCTGCGTGAGAATGGGCAAACTCATTCTTGATGCGAATGTCAGGAGTATGATATGCTAAATAGTGGGGTGGCATAAAGAGAGCTGTGTTTCCAAAGCTAACAAAAGGGATTGGGAGAGGAGAATCTTTAGATTAAGGTGACTCTAGAGAGGAGGGAAGAAGCAAAAACCCACCCTATAACCTAGAATTGCTGGTAATTTAGTTCCTCTTTTGTGAGTTGGGGTGGAGAAGGAAAAGAATCACTGTAATTGAAATCCATTCAGGTTTGCATAATAAAACCTTCAGACATAGATCAGGGAGGCTCTTAGCCTGGGGGGATGGGTTGGAAAGAAGAAATTTACCCTTGGGTGCAGTAGCATGATTGGCTGCCTCCTTGGTTTTCTAAAGAATAGCACAGTGTATATTGTCTCCTTGGTATTAACTGCTTCAAAACAGGAGGGAAGAAGAAAAGAGCTGGGATCCAGGAATGGCATTTGACCTTTACTTCTTGTCTCTTTTTTAAATTCTTATTAAAATAGGTCTAATTTTCTTGGTATTGCTTCATTAGGTAGGTGAGTTATTGAGTTTGTAGCAGTTCTAGTTAATTGTGCTGTTTTAACATGGTTCCCTTGGAGGCTATTACGAGCTTTAAGGGGGTGAGCTCCCCAGCACTGTGTGGGTGTGTGGTGTGCATGCTAGGCATATGCACACATTTTACCTCATCCACAGTGACAGCAGCTGATAACAGGTCTGTGCTTTAAAGAATGCTTTTCTGTCTTCTGCGAAGAATTGTAAGTAACTCTGGTAGACTCCACATGTCGGGAAGTGTGTAGTTGCCTGGTGCTTCTTGGACTCTTAACAGCAAGGAAGTGCAGACCAGAGCTGCCACCTGCCAGGGTTAGAAGAGGGAAATGGCAAAACTTCTCCTGCAGTCAAGAAGAAGGGAGTTCAGCCAACATAGGTGAAAAAGAAGCACTTTGAATGTCTCCATGGTGGGCTGTGGTAATGACATGGCATTGTGGGGCCAGCTTTTGTTGGGGCTCCTGCTATGTTCAAAATTTAACAAAGAAGGGATGGCCCCGTGGCATAGTGCTTGAGTTTGGCGTGCTCTGCTTTGGCGGTGCGGGTTAGTGGGTTCGGATCCTGGGTGTGGACCTATGTTACTCGTCAGCCATGTTGTGGCAGCGACCCACATACAAAGTAGAGAAGATTGGCATAGATGTTAGCTTGGGGCGAATTTCCCTCAGCAAAAACAAAAATTAACAAAGACCTACTGTGTGACAGGAACGAAATAGAATGCCTGTCCTGCAGGAGGCTGCTCTTTCCTAGTGTTCCGTCTGCAGATCTTTTTCTTCAGCTTGTCCCCCAAGCGTTCATTTTTGCATGGGTTGGCCGTGTCTTCCCCCAGTTCTTTCTTTTTACTCCACGTATTCTCCTTCATCTTAGCTACTACCTGCAGCTTTACCCTCCATCTCTTTACTGTTGATTCCCAAATCTTCATCCTTGTCTGTCCACTAGATACTCCATGTCTGGTGAAGCAGACAACCCCACCAGATACTCAAACTCAATTCGTTCAAAACCGTACTCACTCCTTCATTGCCCAAGTCTCTTCTGCTTTTCCTATCCTGGTAAATGTCACCACCCTCTATTCTGCCACTTAAGACAGAAATCAACGCATTATGCTTAACTCTGTATTCCCCGCATGTAATTGATCATAAGTCCTATAAGTTCTCCCTTATAGAAATCTCTTGCATCAGTCTTCTCCATTGCCACTGACTCTGCCCTCATCACCTCTCCTGAACTATCACTGCAGCTTAATAAGTCTCCCTGCTTTAGTCTCCCACTTCTCCTGTCCTCTCCAAGTCTGCCCTCCACACCCAAGGGAGAGACTCTCAGCCCTCAACAAATTTACAGTTTAAAGAAGGAGCAAAATACACGTGGGGGAAAAAACAACTTTACAGATATTTACAAAAAAACTGTATTAGCAAGTACAGAGACATACCAGGCAAGAGTGCTTCATTATTAAAGGGAACAAGAGCAGGAATGCTTAGAGAGGAAGGCTCTTCTGATGGAAGGGAGATGATGACACAGCCTGGACCAAAGGAATTTCAGCCTACAGTTCATTTGTTATTACCTGTATCCAGCGTCTGTTGGAGTGTCTTCACACATCTGATTGTATTTGAACCTTACAACAACCCCACACGGTTGGTGTTATTTCTCATTCTGAAGATGAGGAAATTGTAAGACTCAAGGAAATCATGACTTTAAGCCATGCAGTGGGTAAGTGGCTAAACTATGGCTTAGACCCTCAGCTTCTGATCACTAATCTCACACTCGTTTCATGAAATCATGCCGTTGGTATTTGCTCTTCTAGTTTCAAATTAGCCTGCTCTCTTCAGGATGCTGGTGAAGTTGAAAGTTCTTGATCAGAAGACCTTGGTTCTAATCTTGGTACTGACCTAGGGCAGGTTGTCATGGTGATGGGTACTCTTACTTATCTTTTCAAATTGTACAGGTTGTTAGAAACAAATAGCAAAATGACTTGATAAAATTGTGGTTAGGCATTTCTGGTGCCTATCACAGCACTTGGTACATAGTAGGTAGTCAGTAAATATTGGTTGAATGAACAAATGAATTTATTTAACATCTGTGTACCATGTACCATTTACAGTTAAGATCAAGACATATGCCAGTAGTTAAGAGCATTGTGGAATTCAAAGGATTCTTACCATGTTAGCCAAGTTATGGTTCTTCCATAAGGCCACTCAGCATCTGTCCCATAGTAGTGTGTAATACAGATTTGTTTATGCATCTGTAAGAATAGGATGAATACCTACCTTCTTGGGTTATTGTGAGAGTTATTATTGAGAGGTGACTTATGCAGTCTAACATAGTGTGGGGGGTTGATAAATGTTAGTTTATTACAGATAATTCTTTTAACAGTGACCCCAGACATCACACTGTGGTAATAAATGTTATATTAGAGGTTGTGGAAGCCCAGAGGAAGGATTATTCTAGGGGTTCTGGGAATGCTTAAGAGAAGAGATGGCTTTTGAGTGTTCCGTGAAAGATAAATAGTATTTCATTCGTATACCAGTGAGGGGAGTGGTGGAGGGGACAGTGAATGCTAAGGCATGTATAGCTAATTATTGTGATACAGATGATAAAGAGCATGGACTTTGGATTAAGACAAGATTTGGGTTGGTGTCTTAGTCTTGTCATTTACTAGCTGTGTGACTTTAGGAAAGTTACTTAACCTCTCTGAGCCTGTATTTCCTCAATTGTAAAATTGGGATAATATTGGAATCTATCCTATAAGGGTGCCATCTGAGGATTAAATAAAGTTAATGTGGATCAAGTGCCTAGCACATTGCCTGCTTCATTAATATTAGTGGCTGAGATGAGGATGGGTTTCCCATTGGTGTTCCTCTTTCTTCTACACTGTTAGTAATTTTAAAAGTACTCTCCTGAAGGCATGCTTCCCCTCCCTGAATCTGCCATTCATCCAGGTGGATTGTAAACATGCCAGTCCTGTGTGGAATGTAAGACAAAAACCCAGAGAGGACATACCAGGGAGCCCCAGGTCCCCACCTTTCCATATTATATCAATAAACAGAGAATTCAAAGATTGCCCCCTCTTTTCGTCTTCCCTAACCTTGAAAATCACAAAGGGTTGGTTATAGTGGTCAGAACGATGAGCAAGTAAAGAGTGAACGGTGTTTAATTTTAAGAATGGCATTAAGTCATGTACTAAGAGGCACTTAATGTTAAACAAGGATGGAAATGTCTTCTGCTTTTTTTTGTTGCTATTTGAAAACCTTATAATTGAACAGTTTCTGGATCAGTTCCTTTTCTCTGCCTCCAGCTGCTTGTCTCATTCCTGACCTCAGATGACGAAATGTAGGGATGCTGAAATAAGCAGTGTGTTTAGACTCTCATCAGGCTTGAGGGGATGATTTTGAGTGTTGCACATCTGGTTTGCTCACTGGTTCCAGCCATATTAAGGATTTACCCACAGGCCTCTCCCAAGTAGAGCACAGCATACTTGTTTGCCAATGAGGAAGACAGTGAAACAGAGGATGTCTTTGCCATCCTGCAAGAAACTAGTCTTCCCTTTTGTCAGGAGGAGGGGGAGAACATGCTAATGGCCAGCTCACATTTATTGGGCGTCTACTAATATACCCAGGACTTTACAGGTGTCATACTTTATGAATTAGGCATTTCTGTCTTCTTTTTACAGATGAGTCTCAGCGTTTGGTAATTACTAGATACCTTTTAGCAAGTAGGTGACAAAAGCAGAATTTGAGCTTAGGTCTGCTTCTAAAGCTTCTTCCAACACCAAGGTGGCTCTGGTGGTCTGGTGGCTCTGGTTGGTACCCAGTGCCAGCACAGAATAGGGGAAAGAGGATTGTCTTTGTAAGCAAACAGACCTGGCTTCAAATCCCAGCTCTACCCCGAAACTAGCTGATGGCCTTGGTCAAGTTATTCTCTCTGGACCTTGAATTCCTCTTCAATCAATAAGCCTGAAAAAACTTTTCTCAAAGAGTTGTGTGGAGAATAACGGTCATGAACATCCTGCGTGGTCTCTAGCATGTGGACATTTAATAAATGGTAATATAGTTGCTGCATATCAGCCTCCTTTCAAAAATGGTCATCCCTACCTCTCCCAGTTCTCATGTTTACCTATAGGATAGGATGCAAACTCCTTGGCTTTTGTGGGTGTGAAGTCCAGTTATGGACCAGGACTCCATGTGTGGACAGGCTAGGTCATAACAAGAGCTACCAAAGAAATGGGACAGCCACTGTTTATCATGATGGCCTATTAACCTGGACCATTAGTCATAATCCTTAGGTAAGAGTTAGCCAGGTGAAGGAACGTCAAGAGACAAAAGCAACACGGGTAAAATAAAAGCTGGGAGGGACAGACTGCAGTGATCCTTAAACCTAGCTGCCCATCAGAAGCATCTGGAATCTTGTTTAAAATGTAGTCTTCTGAGACACATTCTCAGAGTTTCCAGTTTAACCAGTCTGCATAATGTCGGTAAATCTGTATTTTTATTACGCTTCCCAGGAGTACCCTCTGAGCCCAGTCTGGCACCAGCCCTTGGTGAGAAGAGCATGCAGCAGGAGATTAGATAGTTAAGCAGAGGCCAGCCCTTGAAAGACCCTGCAGAGCTGTTGTGAGGATTGACTGAGTTCATATATGTACCATGCTTAGGACTGAACCTGGCACATAGTAAACATTCATTGATGTTAGTAGTTATTGCTGTTCTTATAGTTCTTTTATTATGTTATACTGAAAAATGACTCCCCCCAGGTTTTTACAGGTCATAGGTATGGTACTCATTTTAGTTATTTTGACTATTTCGGCTAATTTAGCACAAATTCAATTTTGACATTGAGATCCTGGGTGGAGAGGATGAAGGAGAAACATTTATCACTCCTGTTTTTATTTTGCATTTTTCATTCTGCCGGGTAGGAATTTAGTTCTTTAGTGGCAGCATTAGCTGAATTCTTATTTTGGATATAGAATTTTCCACTGGTACATTTATTATTTTATCAATATGACTCTGTTAGTTTTCATTTATAATCTTGATTAAATTTTATAGAAATAGTTTAGTATGCAATGTATCTCCTTTATAGAAGTAAAACAAATACCAAGAGTGTAGACGCAACAGTAGAGAAATAACCAAACCTTTTTAGGTTATTTCTCCAACATTTTTAGGTAGTGCCAAAATCAGGAAATAACCTAAGGGCTAGGCAGTAATTAACTGCGGGCCCTGGTTTATTAAAATGTGACGCACAATCTTTCCTGGCATGTGCTTCCTAATGTTACCTTTTGAGCACTTTTTTTGTTCTGAGTACTCTGATAGGCTTTTTACATTCATTATCTCATTTCACCTACTTCTCACAATAACCCTTTGAGCTGTGTGTTATTACCCACATTATACAGATGAGAACACTGAGGCTTCAAGAAGTTGTCTTTGTCTAGAGATCACACGGCTGGTATACGGCCTCACTAGGATTTTAACCTAGAATTTTTCCTTCGTTTCTGGAAATTGAATCCTGTGCAGTTGTATTTTTCTTTTATCTAAATCAAGGTTGCTCCCCTATAGTGGGCCTAATTTAATCTTGATGTCTTTTCCTATTTGGTTTCTGTAAGTCATCAGTAGTCCTGCCCCCAGTACGGCATAGGTAACATTTATCTCTCAATCTCGAACATTTCACTCAGCCAGTTTGTTCGCCTCTTCTTGGCTTCCAGCTTTAGGGTGTATCTGCCCCCTGATAGCCTCCTCTCAGCCTGTCACGTCTGAAGCTCAGCACTGCTTCAGCCTTCGGTTTCTCTTCCTAAACATTCTCGCCTGCTTACCTTGCAATTGCCTGCCGTTGGTTAAACACTTCGCTCAGCACTCTGGCCTATTTTCTCCCTCTGTTGGCCCCTTCTTGAGAACGAGACATAAATCTGTAATTTTTGACTCTCACTGATGAGTCTCACTTGAAGAGCTTTGACAGAATACACATGCCTGAGCCCTACCTCCAGAAATTCTGAAGACCAGGACTCTGAGCATCTGTATTTTTCAGAAAGCTGCAGAGCCTGTTGCTCAGCTAGTGCTGAGAACCACTGGCCAGAATGCTCAGAGCACAAGCCTTGGTGACATGGTGGGTCTTAGGGGGAGCGTGTTAAAAATAGCTTTCTTGCTTTTTCTGAGTATGAATAAAATAACCTACTGTAGAAGATTCAAGCATTGTGGAAAAGGATGAAGGGAAAGTAAAAATCACCCAGTCTGACCCGCCCAGACTTAATTACTGGAAACATTGTGGACACTGTCCACTCACACATCTGTGTTAGGGGTGGGGTTGTATATATGTGCATATAAATGGAATCATGGTGTATATGCTATTTTGTAACCTGTTTTTACTCAGTGTGTCTTGAGCATCTTTGTCAGGGGTGAGCCTTTATTACACTTAGGAAGCTAGACTCTATTTTTAGAAGGCAGGATAGATTTCAGTTAAGTGCCTGGGTTGAGGAGGTGCTGGCAGTTTGGAAAGGTAGCTGTGCTTGGACGGCAGCGTTGCCTCTTCCAAGTGTTGTGAGTGTGCTGGGCCTTGAGGATGGTCAGGTGTGGCCTGAAGGCTGAGGCTTCCAAGTTCGTTTGGTTACAGAATAGGGGGAAGTGAAGATGCCTTTCAAATGGTATTTATTAAAAATGTGTGAATATTTGACTGTCTTAGACATATTGGCATCTAATAGTAGATATGATGTGGAAGAGAACAAACTGAAAATAGACTTGTATACGTTTCAGTGTGCATAAAGGATGCGGTTACATGTGTTGGATGTTTGTTAGTGTCCACCTTCCTGGACTCTCATGATATTGGATGTGAATTTTATACGCAGTGGCGTGCAGGTTGCTGGGGAAATGCTCTGTGTATTTAATCATGTTGCAGTCTTACTTGTTTGTTTTTTTTATGGTAAGAAAATGTCTTCGGCTTGCTTTTATAGTCAAATTGATTTTGCTTGTGGGTGTCCAGATGCTGATGAGCTGTAATTAGCATAAGAAGGAGGTTGGAAAGATGTTGAACATTCTTTTCTGGTAGCCAAACAAAGGGGCCCCCAAAGAGAAATTATTCTCAGGTGTCAGGTTCAAGAGGAGCAGCTCTTTTCTCCTTTAGATGCTGGTCTATTAAAGGATATGTGTGTTGGGCTAGGAGGTCACTGCTGGGGATGGAGTCAGAGAACCGTGCTGTGAAGCATCGTGGGGGTGGTTTTCTGCAGCCGCGTGCCTTTGTGAGCATAGTAACTTCAAATCCCTTAAATGGCTTATCAGAAAGGAGCCCTGGGCTGGGTTCAGAAGATCTGGATTTGTGTTTCTGTCAAGATTCACGCTCAGGGTCTGTGACTTGGGCAAGTCGTTTGCTCTCTCTGAACCTATTTCCTTGCCTTTAAGAGAGAGACAATAGTATTTCACAGTGTGTGAGAATTGGATAAGATAATGTCTGGAGAAAGTGCTTTGTATACTATAAAATTATGCACGTGTACAATATAGTGGTGGTTGTATTATATTCAGTGTTTTTCCCTTGTCTCTTCTACATTCCTTACATTTTTTTCCTTGTAACACTTTTCTTCCTTGTCCCTGGTTCCAAAGTAGAAAGAAAATGGTTGTTAATTTGTTCCCTATTTGCTGCAGGGTTACCATAAAATAAATTAAGCGTGTCATTTTGATAATCACTAAAAAGTATGCTTACAACTTTCTTAAATGTATTGATTACTAATAAATCATGTCTCTGTTAAGTATGCCTGCTGGCTGGTAAACTTATGGAATAACAATGTTTCTAACCTCGTTAGCAGTCTGATTTTCCCGATGATGTGTCAGCCAGTAAGGTTACTATTGAGGATGATTTCAGCGATGGTGTCTCACGTTTATTGAGTATCTGCTGTGTTCCACTATATACATGATGTCATTATCCCTAACCTCAGCTCTGTGTTCATTAGCCTATTTTCTTACTGAAGCAACAGCCCTAAAGAAGTTAAGTACTTTCTTAAATCATGCACACAGTTTGAATTAACATCTACTTGAACCTAAAGCCCAGGTTCTTGATCCTGTGCTTCAGTTTCTCAAGGAAACGTCTGAAAACCAAAAAGTTAAATGATTTTTAATCACCAAAGCAACCATCTAGTACCTTGAGTTATTTCTAGAAATAAAATAGGGAAATTTATAAACTGGCAAGGCAGGGCAGAAAAGCTCTGTTACCAAGGTTTTTGGTATTTGGTAATGTGGGATGTGAAGTTTTTTTATAACCTCAATCTAAATTTTTGAAATAATGAACCTTGTTATAATTTTTCCTTTATTTTTTATATTGAGTTAGATATGTATTTCTAAGCTGTAATTTTGGCGTGGTTCTTAGTGTTATGCATAAAGGGGGTTCTCTGCCTGGTGCACATAACAAAGCCAGTTATTAAGGCGTCAGCTTCTGAGAAAAGAAAAGGCTTTATTGCGAGGTTGACCAGCAAGGAGACAGGAGGCAAAAGCTCTCAAATCTGTCTCCCTGATCCAGGGCTTGGGGCAAAATTTAGGGGATAAAAGGGCAGGGCCACCTGAAATACGGAGGTGGGTGACTGGAGGCAAGGAGAAGGGAGGTAATTGACGATCTGCACAAGTGCAGTCAGGCTTCATGGCTCTTCGTAGGCTGCGTGTTCACAGAATGGTGGCATTAGCATGACCTGAGGGTGCAGTTTTTGGACCCCTGACATCAAAAGGGTCACCCATCTTGCATTTGCACAGGCCTAGTTGATGGTTTGTTTGGTGGTTTCTACTGGCCTGAACTGGACAAGGGATCAACTGTCATTTCCTGAAAACAACTCTTAATTACTCTGTTGATAAGATGGAGTCAGTTCGAATCCGTCCTAGTGGGCCTGTGGTTTCATTAATAGAAGTATAGTGAGAAAAACTCAGCCTTATAGAACATGCAGACTTGAGTTCGAAGTCAAGCATATACCAGTTGTGTAACTAAATTTCCAACATGGGAACAAAGGGATTTCCCCACACCAACAAGCACACCAACAAGTTCCATTCTGACACTATCTACCTGGAGATAACATCAGATTCCACAGGTTGAGGACTCTGTCCCACAAGACTGCCCCCCCACCTCCCACTTCAGACACCACTTGCAAGCCCAGGTACCTGGGCGTTGGACCAACTGGCTATAAATCAGAGGTTCTCAAGACCCCCCTCCTTGAGTTTGGTTAATTTGCTAGAGCAGCTCACTGAACTCAGAGAAACATTCTACTTACTGGATTACCAGTTTATTACAAAAAGGTAAATGTAACTCAGAAACAGCCATATCAAAGAGATGCATAGGGCAAGACTTGAGGAAGGGGCACAGAGCTCCCTGCCCTTTTCAGGTGCAGCACTCTCCCAGCACCTCCACATGTTCACCAATCTGGAAGCTCTCTGAGCCTCGTCCTTTTGGGTTTTTATGGGGGCTTCATTACGTAGTCATGATTGATTAAATCATTGGCCATTGGCATTTGATTCAACCTCCGTCCCCTCTCCTCTCAGGAGGTCTGGGGATGGGACTGAAAGTTCCAACCCTCTAATCACACGTTGGTTCTCCTGGCAACCAACACCCATCCTTGGGTGCATTCCAAAAGTTACCTTATTAACATAATAAAAGTACCTTTATGGCTCTCATCACTTAAGAAATTTTAAGGTTTTAGGTACTCTGTGCCAGAAGATGCCCTGAAGGTGCTCACTTTTCAGTGGGGAGACAGCAAGCAGATATTGATTACAATACAATACATTGAAGGTTATAAAGGAGGTAGGTGTAAGTTGCAGTTGGAAGCACTGAAGGAAGAAATAGGCTTCCAGTCTATGGTCACGTGTCACATAATGACATTTCGGTCAAAGATGGACCACATATGTGACAGTGGCCCCGTAAGGTTACTACCGTATAGCCTGGGTGTGTGGTATACCATCTAGGTTTGTGTAAGTACACTGATGTTTGCACAATGATAAAATCAACTAACGACACATTTCTCAGAATGTATCCCTGTCATTAAGTGAGACATGACTGTACTTGGAAATCGTCCTTGAGGAGACTATAAAGATTGAATGTGAGTAGGCGTGTCCCAAGTGGACAAGAAAGGGAGGAGCTTTTAGGCAAGGAAAATAGCATATTCAAAGGCACAGAGAATGTGATGGGACTCTGGAAAAGGCAGGTATTCCAGTGTTGTGGTCTTAGGGGTAGAGGCTAATAAGCTCAGTGAGCCAGACCACTGACTGTATTTGTCAAGGCTGTAAGGGGGACCAAGAAGGCAGAGGGCCTGGACCAGGACAGCCTGCTCCTAAACCGGCCGGCAGACACTTCATGGCTCTTGTATGTGCCTAAAACCTTCAAAAACTGAGAAAGAAAGGCTCCACGGGCCACGTGTTCTTGTCTTCCTTGGCTATCATCTGTAAATGTACTAAGTTCATTTTATTTTTCCAGACCTTTTATAGATTCTTCTCTATTAATCCCAGTTTTGGTCTCCTTAAAGTAAACCTCTCCTTTGGTCTCTACTTTGGTGTTCATATGATGACTTAAATTATAATCATAAATACCTCTTGAATTTAATATCCTTCTAATTCCTATTGTTTCTACTAACCTTCATTCTCTTTAGTTCCTTTCTCAGATGATTGCAACATTTTTGTCCTCTAGCTGACTCGCTGTTGGAATTCTTGCCTCCCTCCAGTCCATTTTTGCTTCTTCCAAAGTCCTAGAGGACGCAGATGAGCTACCTCAGGTACCTCTAAAATAGGAATCTGATCAGGTGACTCTGCTGCCTAATCCTTTAGGTGGGGCTTCTTAGTACGGGTCTAGGATGAAGTCTAGACTCCTTAGCATGACGTAGAAGCCTTGTCCGTTTGGCCTTCTCCTGCTGTTCCACCCTGCTCACCCCCTGCCCTGTCTGCAGCCTGAACGGTGGCAGTTCCTCCGTGTCCTGACACTGGATGCTTTTCTTGACTGAGACCCTCCTTTACTTCTTTCTCTGTGAGACTGATTACTTATCCTTTGGAATTTCCCCCAGTCCTGCTTCTTCCTTGAAACCTTCCCTGATTTTCCACTTTTGTTTTTAGACTGGTCCCTTCCTTATGCTCCCAGTAGCATCCCTGCATTTGGTAGTTGTTAGTTGGCCTGTTTCCACTCAGCTGTGAGCTCTGCCAGGGCAAGGACCATGTCTCATGTTTTGGGGGGATGGGAGGAGGAATCCCTTTTATCTCTTGTATCCCTTTAAGTAGACTCAATCAAAAGAAAAAACTTTTTATTATGGAAATTTTCAAAAATATAAAAAGGTAGAGAAAATTATATATCAAACCCTTATGTGCCTATCACCCAACTTCAGTACTTAACATTTTGCCAATCTCGTTTCATTCCCCTCTACCTTTTTTTTCCTAGAATATTTTAAGGCAACCCTAGACATCATGTAATTTCATCTCATGTATGGAATTTTTAATTTACAAGTTAATGACTTATGAATGAGAGCCTTGGATCCAGCTAGGATGTGTATGTTAACATTGGGACCTGTTGATAGTTCAGCCTCAAACTATTAGACCTCAGAATTAGTCTAGATCAGGGTTTCTCAGCCTTGGCACTGTTGATACTCTGGACCAGATAACTCTTTGTTGTGGGGCTGTCCTGTGCATTGGAGGGTATTCAGCAGCATCCCTGACCTCCACCCACTAGATGCCAGTGACATCCCCAGTTCTCACAAGCACACTTAAAAATACTACAACATGCCTCAGGCAGTGGGATCTTCCTCCCACCCCACCCCTCCATTGAGAACCCCTGACTTGGAGAAAGGGAAGAAGCTTATAGATGTTTAGGGCTGAGAGGACTGTTCAGTAGACACTTGGGGACACTGAGTCCTAGAACAGAGTGCCTTTCTGATTATTACTGTGCTTGTTAGTATCATGCTGGAGAATAAAATTCTCTGTTTTCTGATCCCTGTGCCAGTGTGTGTCCCACTCCACCACACATTGTTTCTAGGAGCTCCCAGAGGGATGTCAGAGGTTTCCCAGGAGCAGGAAGAGTTCCTGTGTCCTGGTGGGGGTGTCCCTGAGCAGGGAAGATCATATGGTGGCCAGGCTGAGGAGAGTTCTGGAATACCACAGCCAGCAAGGACACACTGCTGCTGATTTGCAGCCATGCCCGGCAGTGGCCAGGGCTGCTCATCATTCCCCGTTACCAAATATTTATGATGAAGCAGGCTGGGGAATTCTTTCCTCGGGAATGCATCTTGGGTTCCACAGTGGTAAACAAGTAGGATTTGTTTCACAGAAATTACTTTGAAGTCAGTTTTTGCCGGAAACCATCTGTTTTGTATAAAGCAAAGGGACACTGGTGTTTCAGTTTATAGCTTTGTTCAAAATGAGCTCTTTGCTTATTTCTCACAACTCAGTTTGCTAAGAAGGACCCTTTGGGTGCTATTAAATTTAGTTCACCACTAGGAAGGCAGATTTGGGGCAGTGGAAGGAAAGCTGGCCTTAGGAGTCAGATCAGTCTGTGGCTCTTAACTAACTCTGAAAACTTGGGAAGGACACACAACCTCTCTGTGCCTTATTTTATCTCATCTGTAAAATGAGGAGAATAATTCTCACCGAGGGCAGTCATAAATGTTGTGAGAAAGAGCATGTGAAGCACCTAGCACAGTAATCTGGTATATTACGCTAATAAATGTTTTTTTCCTTTTAATAAAGACCCATTGGGAAAGACACGAAGATCTCTCAGGCCCTTAGTTCTTTATTTGTACAACTGTGAAACGGTTGCACTGGTGTATGGAAACTTTAGCTTGTGAGAAAAGGATGATGGCAAAGTACTTCACATGTTTGCCAATTGTTGATTATATCCTGTTAGTGAAACAGAGCGTAGAGCTGTTCTTCACAAATGCAGTGTGTTTTTTAGGATTAACCAGGTTCTTTCATCTCTTCCCTGTTATGAGTCTTATCCCTCCTAGAATATGATCCTGAAGCATTTTCTCAGAGATGACTTCATGTTTTTCCGGTAGGTTTTGTGTGTAAGATTATGGAGTGGTTTAGTTCGTTAGTCTCAGACTAGAAGTGGAAGAACTGTGTTCGTGCAGCCCTGAAATTCCTTCTGTCCCCTCACCTGGCCGTGCTGCTGGCTGCTGGAATGAGGGTGAAGAAGTCAGACTTTGAGGAACTGAACATCAGGCGTCCTTGGGTCTGCAGGCAGGTTTTCCTGGTTTCTGTGGCAATCGGCCAAGCCCTGGAGTCTGGAGGAAGAGTGTGTGGAGCTCACCAGTTGGTGAGGCCGCAACACTTAAAGGAGGACTTTGCTGCTAAGTGTGGAAAGAATAGGAGGAGGAGACCCGGGCTGTTTGAAGAGTGCAAAGGCAGGACTGGTGAATAAGATGAAAGTAGTGATGAGGTAGCTTTAGATCGTTCCCTGAAGGCCCTGGAAATAGGCTTTTCTTTTTTTCTAAGCTGAATTTCTAATCTCAAGCAGGCATCCAGGGAGGCCTCTCAGGAGCGTGAAAACACCTCCCTTGCTTTGGAGCTGTGATGATCAGCTGCGCTGCGCCAAGGCAGGCCAATGCTTGGAAAGTGGGAAACTGGAGCAGCCACGAAATCACTGACGAAGGGGAAATGTGGGAGAATTCTGGCATTTGTGCCTAACCTTGAGTGTATCCAAATCCAGATAGTACTATGTCATGCTATGACAGGGTTCTGCTGTGCTTTCCCCACCTGTCAGGACTATTTGAGGATACAGTTAGCTAACCATTGGAAAGAACTCTTTAAAAAAATAAAGTCACAGTATAAATATTCAGGGCAATTGTCTCATTTTAGGATCTAAAGTATTTTTATGTTTTTTGTTGGATGTGATTAGGGAGATAACATAATGTGCTTTTCAAACCCTGAGAAAGAGCCTCTAGGCCACAGAGTCAGTTTAAATTAACTTAGATGAAATATTCCTATAAGTGAAGTGCTGTAGGAAAGTGAACTGTAACCACCCCTGATCTATAGCTGCCTTCCTCACAGGGAGTCTCTCAAGAGCTCAGTCTGGTAGTCAGAAACCCTGCATCTGGGTCGTCTCATAACAGTTGTTCACACTACTGCTGGGTGTGGGTGCTGCCCATGTGAACGTTGGTGGGAATGCAGAAGTCAGACAGGTGCTGAAGCTCCAGGCATTTATTTCTGCCATTATAATAGGATGGGGGCTAATAAAAAAAAAGCTGCATCGGTCCTTCCAGCCAGGTCCTCCAGGATATAATGGAAAAGTGTTCTAAGGAAGCCCTTTGAGACAGTGAGGTAAAAAGAAGGGAAAGTGGGGGCTGGCCCCGTGGCCGAGTGGTTAAGTTTGCGCACTCCGCTGCAGGCAGCCCAGTGTTTCGTTGGTTCGAATCCTGGGCGCGGACATGGCACTGCTCATCAGACCACGCTGAGGCAGCGTCCCACATGCCACAACTAGAAGAACCCACAACGAAGAATATACAACTATGTACCGGGGGGCTTTGGGGAGAAAAAGGAAATAATAAAATCTTTAAAAAAAAAAAAAAAAAAAAAAAAGAAGGGAAAGTGCCTTTTTACCAGCAGCTACTCCTATTTCTAGGACTTTCCCCGCTGGGATGTGTGGCTGGTCCAAAAATGAGTGACACTGTACATTCAGCTTTCTTGGAGCAAATACTTGAACTCTCAGGACACCAATCTCTCTCTGGAGTTCCCAGAAAAGAATTTACTGGGTTAGCATATCAGTTAGGAGTTGCAGTTGATTGCTAGTAAACAGAGACTGGAAATAACAGTGGTTTAAACAAAATAGAACACAGAGGTTTATTTCTCTCTCACGTAAAGCAAATCCAGAGGTCAGCAGGACTGGACCGGCAGCTTCACAGTGTCATCAGGAGCCCAGGTTCCTTCTGTCATTCTGTTCTGCCATCCTTATCACAGGGCCAGGGATGTTTGTTTGCTTATTGATGTGCCCCAAGCACCTGTAAAAGTGCCTACCTTTATTTTCAAGATTGCCTCATGGTCTCAGATGCTACTAGAGTTCCAATTATTAAATCTATATTCCAAACAGCAGGAAAGTAAAAAACAGGAGAGGGCAGGGCAGAAGGGGACATGTCCTCTCCTGTAAGTTCCAAATACCAGTTCATCTTAAAAATCTGACCCAAAGTTAGTCACGTGGTCATACCTAGGTATGGGTCATACCTATAAGGGAAGCTGCAGTTTTTTTGTTTTTTTTTTTAAATTGGGCACATTACTAAATAAATATGGTTTTATTAGTAAGAAATAAGAGGAGAAATTGGGTAGGCAGCTGGCAGTCTCAGCTGGTCAGGATGCTGCCACTTGGTTTAGAACATCTCTCTTGGGCAGATTTTGGCCAGGCCTTCTCAGAGTTCCTAGAGTCGCTGGTGCCTAGCCTATTCTTCATGCTACTCCTCAGAACCAGCATCAGTCCCCAGTCCACACTGCTGCCCCTGGAGTGATGGGGTTGGTTTCACAGACAACGTACGTTATAGGAGCCGTAGAAAACTACAGATCAGAGTCATTTTCCACTGGAGATGGTTGTGTGCACACATGGGACGCACTTAAGACTTCATGAACCTCTCCTTCAACCGATCTGAGATATGGGCCTTCCCTGGTCTATGAACACTCGACTTAGAGAACTTCTTTCTTTCAGCTCAGACCCCTGAGAGGGAATGTTAGATGCCACATCACTCTGTTCTTTTCCATCTGAGCGCTTGGAGAATAGTTGTGTGGCAGAAAGAAGCATTTCTTGAGCATACATATCCCTTTCTTGCTGCAAGGCACATTTGCCCACAGATACAGGGCTGTAGATTAGTTAAGATAGCACTTAAATAGTTTTTTAAATTCACAGTGCTGCCAGAACCCTGAAAAGAGGGAAAGAAATCCTATGGGAGCAGTGAAAATAAGTCAACCAAAAGCAACACCTGTCATATTGCTTTGCACCTAGTAGGTGCTTAGACGATGTTTGTGAAATCTCATTGCTACTGAAAATTGAGAATACTGAATTAATTTGGCTGTATTTTCAGGTTAAATGGGTTTCAGTGGGTCTATTTCAATGGAAAACACATTCAAATTTCCAAACAACGTATTAAAAACTACTTTTTGAAAAAATAACCTTTAAGAATCTTGTCATTTGTATTCCAAGTTCTCATCTCTCACTTTTTTTCTTGCCTTCTTCCTCCCAAAATTTTCTTAGGAAAATTTTCATACAGAAAAGTTGAAAGAACTGTATAGCAAATGCTCATGTACCCACCACCTAGATTCTGCAGTTCACATTTTACTGTATTTGCTTTGTCATATATATGTCCATCTCTCTGTCATCCATCTGTTTTATTTTTTAATGCAGGAAGTAAGTTACAGACATCAGTACACTTCCCCCCGTGAATACTTTAGCATGAGTATCATTAACTGAGAGTTCATTTTTTTTTGAAGTCGTTTGTCTCCTACATCTTTATTTGATCTAAGGTAGCTTAAGTTGGCTTCTCTTCTCTCCATGCAGAGTTTTGTCAGGCTTTTGTTTGTTTGTTTGTTTTTTGGTGAGGAAGATTGGCCCTGAGCTAACATCTGTGCCAAGCTTCCTCTATTTTGTATGTGGGACACTGCTACAGCATGGCTTGATGAGCAGTGTGTAGGTCTACACTGAACCCATGAACACAGGGCCACCAAAGTGGAGTGCATGACCTTAACCCCTACCCTAGCAGCTTGGCCCTGAGAGTTCAATTTTTAAAAAAATAAGATTGCATAGAGTGAAGCGCACAGATCTTTAGTGCACCATTTGGTGAATTTGGACAGATACATACTCTATCAAGGTACAGAACGTTACCAACACCCCAGAAAGTTCCCTCATCCCCTTTCCTAGTCAGATTCCTCCTCCCGCGTCACAAGGATATCCACTGTTGTGAGTTTACCACCATGGATTAGGGTAGCCCCGTCTAGAACCTCATATCAGTGGACTCACACAGTGTTTACTCTTTTGAGGTAAAGCTTTCACTCAGCCTCCCGTTTCTGAGATTCATCCATATTGTTGTATGCATCAGTATGTTCCTTTTTATTACTGAGTAGTGTTCCATTGTGTGGATGTATTTTTCCATTCTTCCTGTTGACAAACTGTTTCAAGTTTTTGGCCATTATGAATAGAGCTGCTGTGAACATTCTTGTACAAGTCTTTTTGTAGTCATATGTTTTCTTTATCTCTTAAGTAAATACCTAGGAGTGAAATTGCTGGGTCATTTGGTAGTTTTTCACATCATTTTTTGATAACTAGAATCTTGTAGTTGAATTGAGGAAGGACCTTATAAATTATCCAGGCCACTTCTCTCCTTTTGTAGACAAGGATATTGAGGCCCAGAGAATAGGTGGAGAAGAGACTGGATTCAGTCACATCAAAGATTTTTCTTAAAGTTTGGAGTAGAAACTCATGTTTTCTGACTCTCTTCTGGTGTTCTTTATGTCGTACTTCCTTCCCCACCACCCCCCCCCCCCCCCCCCGCCCCAAGAAGGGGGCAAGGAAACCGGGCTTCTTTCTGAAAGATCGTTAACTATTTCAGTTTTTGCTTAGGGAGAATTAACTGTGAGATATACCCAAATGCAGTATATTGTGTTTGTTGCATATATTTCTGTAATAATCTGGATCTGGTCCTGCTTCTCCTCTAGTGTACATTCCTGTAAATTTCCAGGATGACCTTCTGGAGCACAAATCTGATCATGCAGCTTATTCTCTGTCATCTCTTCTATCACTCCTGTAGGGTAGAGTCCAGACTCTTTATTTGAGTGTGCATGGTTCTTGTTTACTTCCTTCTCCATCCCACTTCCTCTTCCATCCCACTGCCCACCGCCTGTAGCCTCTCCTATGTTGTGCTCCTTCATGTCTCCATGCCTTTAAACCCCTTTGTTTTGTCTGGAATGCTGTTTGCCTTTATCTCTCTGATAAATTTCTCCTTATTCTTCAGAATTGGGCGCCTCCTGACCCTCTAAGGGTCAGTTGTTCCTTTTTACTCATGTGTACCTCCTACAGCTAAGTTTTACCATGGGGTTTTGTTAGGATGTCACATTCAGTATTGGTTGAACTCCTGGCACAAGACTAGACACTGAAGGTGTGAGATGCATAGAATGTGGGCCCTGCCTTTGAGGAGAGATTGGGGAGATTCCTACAGCAGAGTGGTTTCAGGACTGTGTCATCACTACTCGTGTAGCCAGCAGTGTAGGAGCAGGCTCACCTCCCCATAGCGTCCAGGCGGCAAGTAGTTTGAAAACTTTGACAAATGAAACTGTCTCATGATTTTATTTGCAGTGCTAGTAAGAGTGAATGCTTTTTTTCATATGCTTATTGGGTATTTTTTAACTCTGAGCAAAATAGTCGTTTTATTATAGTGGAACTAACTAGGTCACTTCCTAGTCATGAAACCCTGGGAGGCAAATTTCTTTTCCTGGCTGAGTCTTCAGTTTCTTATCTGTAAAATAGAATAGTGACATGTTCAAAGGATTGTCCTGAGAATTAAATGAATATATGTAAAGCACACATAGGCACATAGTAGGTTTACAATAAGTCTTGCCTCTTTAAGTCACCAGTCACTAACCCAGTACCTGCCACACATTCAGGATTCAGTAAATGCTTGTGAGGAATAGGAATATGTATTTTGTGTGTGTATATAGATGCTCACACATACCCGTCTGTCTTGAGAGGAGTGTTTGAGTTGACTCACATCAATGTTCAACTGGAGCAGCTGAGCACATGCGTGTGACTTGTGGGTTACCACATCTCCTGCTAGGCAGATGTCCATTATAATGAAGTGTAAAAAGGGAAAAAATCATAATAAAAGCAGAGGAGTGTAGTGTTATGGCTTGATTTGACAGGGCCTCCTGCTACTTCAGCTGCCAGTGCCAGGCATGGAACAGATTAATCTGTATTCCAGCACACCACTGCTGAAGTCAAGATCGATGTAATTAGGGTATTTTAAGCATCCTGTTTGCATCTAGAGTCTTACCAGAAAGCAGGATGTCTGTCGATCTGGGGAATCTCGGGGTGGGGGAGGTGGGCAGCAAGGTTCAGCAATAAAACGGAGATGGTTTTAATTTTAGAAATGAGAGAAGAACACCGCTGTAAGATTTCCTTAAAACAAAAGAGCTTAATGGCCTTAGATGTTCCATGGAAACAAAGGCGCTCTACAGCATGGCCCTGAATTTTAACGTGGCCCTGCAAGATCTTGCCAAGACATGGGCCTGATGGTTGAAGTACAGGGACTATTTCCATCCTAGGAATAGAACTCTGGCTGACCCATATCTTTCTTAACCATTGGGCTGCTGTACGGCAGGTGCAGGCTCTGAAGCTAAGTGGGCAGAGTGGCCCTGAATTCATTCCCCAACCAACCAGGCTGGGCTAGCACCGTCAAGTGTCACTTAGCGACGGGGATATGGTCTGAGAAATGCATCGTTAGGTGATTTCATCATTGTATGAACACAATAGAGTGTATTTATACAAATCTAGATGGTATAGCCTACTACAAACCTAAGCTATATGGTACTAATCTTAGGGGACCACTGTCATGTATGCGGTCTGTCCTTGACTGAAACGTCATTATGTGGCACATGACTATATTTAAATGCCATGCCATCAGGATATTGCTTAGGGTCCACTTTCCATAGTCCAGCATTTATATTTCTCTATGATCTGCACCCCTTCCCGACCTTTCCACCATCATTACCTTTCATCCTCCCTTCCCTCCCACCACACCAATCTCTTCCCAGTTCTTTGTCTATACCCTGTGCATTCCAACTTAATTCCTTCGCTTCATGCTTGTCCATCTGCTTGGAATATCCTTGTTCCCATTGCCCCTTCTTGCTCCAAGGCCCTTCTCTTGCCTTCTTCTTTTCTTCAAGGCCCAGCTCAAGCACCATCTTGCTTACTAATCTTCCCACATCCCCTGACTGGAAGAGTATTTGCTCCATCAGTAGTTTCTGCCCCTTTCCCATTCACTATCACTTTCTGTCACGTGATTTTAGACATAATAGACCTCAAGCCCCTGGAGGGCAGGATCAGTGTCTAATTGTCTCTGTCCCCAAACACTGTATTTTAGAAATTTCTAGGATTCTATTTTATGAATAAATGAATGAATCAGTGTCAGTTCCATTGCCAAAGATCCCTAGAGGCCTTCTCCTGGCTCAGCTCAGCTTGCCAGTGCCTCTTCTTTCCTTCTGATAAATGTAATCTTCCCCTGCCTCCTGGTACCAAAACTTCAACAGAGATGCAAGCAGGACACCTCTGAAATCTAGAGGCATTTCTCTTGGCACAGAAGGGTGAGGATGTGACATTTAGGGATTGTGACTGTGCACCTTGTCACCTTCCCTCTGTTTCCCACCTCCCATCCCACTCCGCACCATGGGTGACTTGTTAGTAGAAATAATATTCCATTTATCCCTGACTTCAAGAATATGGTTCAGGTCTGTGCTTCAAGAATTAAATGTGGCCATAGAACCCAAAATCCTGCCCTCTGTCCGTCTACCAACTTTACCAGAGAAGACTTGAGGCTCTGAGCTCACAGCTACTCACTTGCCAGTATAACACACACAGTTCTGCATCCCTCCCGGAAGTCTCTGAGAAAAATGTTTTCCTTTTATCTCAATTCTGACTTTCAACTTCCAGTCCATATAAGCACCCCTACCCATTCTCTCCTCTTTCCTACCTCATCCCCAGCTGAATTAGGGGCCTTTTGCTCACGTGCTGTGCATCTGCCATGTGTGCCAGTTAATTGTGTGCTCTATTGTATCTGTTTACTTTCTAGCCTTGCTCCTAAGATGATGAGCTTCTCTAGAGTGGACTATCTTCTTTCATCTCTACAGTCCCAGTACTTGGCACCTTGCCTGGCACATAGTAGGTACTCATAAGTTTGAGTAAAGGAATGGTTGGTGTATGTACCACTTTGTGCCCTATAATTGTCCTGTGGTTATCAAACTCACGAAGAAGGTGTTTTTCAGTTCCTCTACAGATCAGGTGTTGTGTTTTCTGTTCTTGCAGCAAAATCAAAAGGCAAATAATTACCATGGCCAAGTATATTTATTTTTATTAACAGATAGGACCATCTCTGCTTAGATATGCTATGTACTTCAGCTTGCTAGTAAATAGCCCCTACCCACTTCAGGGCTGTCTGCAGGTCTCCCAGAATCTTGTATTATTTGGTTTTATAGGCAGACACACATAAGCAATTTAGCTTAATTTATTGTAGGATTAAACAGTCTGAGTAAAATTGGCCTTGTTCCATTTTAGGGTTAGAACAAATCTTGAGTTATAGAAAATAGCCCTACCAGCTGAGAAAGTCAAGTAATCTAAGCCCCTCTTTTTCTCAGCAGGGTCTAGTTAGGATGACCCAAGCAGACTGAAACGTGTTCAGTGGCGGGCATGTGATCAGGATGCAATATGGAAAGAGTTAGATGGTGATCTATGACAGGTGCATAAGTGAGAGAATCTCTTGTGATGTTTTTGTCAGTGCAGCAGGACTCAAACTAATGTCTATTGAGTGCCTACTGTGCACATATCTCATTTGATACAATGGATTTAATAGATGGAAGGGACAGCCCCATTTTACAAATAAGAAAAATGAGACTCAGAGATCAAACAGTATGCTATGGTGTAGTTTAATCGGTTGTTGACTGCCAGAGGCAAGATTTGAATCCAACTCTGTCTGATCCTAAGGCCCCTCTTAAGATTAATTCACTTGGTGCCTCTGGAGCGTGTCCCGGGAGTTCATCCTCTCAGTGCACCTGTGTGTCTTTCTCAGCAATGGAACACTGGTAGACCCAGTTGTCAACAGGCCCATCTGTGCATAAAAAGCTCTCCTCACAGAGAGAGGTGATGTTAACCTATTGGAATCTGGACCATACTTTTTTTAAGACTGAGGATGGGAAATGCTAGTCCATTCTTTACAGAAATGGCACAAACCGTAAGAGACTGATTGCAGTGACTGACAGTCTGGTTGTACCGTTCTGGAAAGACCTCTGATCTGGGTACACCAGATCATGTGTTCTTAACCAAGGAACCGTCCCTAAGAAGTGGGAACACTCTGAAACTCCACGAAAATGTTACATTTGTGTACTATTTTGGAAGGAATAGCATGCATAAGGGTTCATCAGATTCTCAAGTGTCTGTTGTGATTCAAAAAAAAAAAAAGATAAATTACAGATCTAGATTCCAGTTGCCCACAAAGGTACTTTTGACCTGAAACAAATCACACCCCTTATCAGGGCACCCCTGGGGAGTTGAACCAAAGATTTCTAATTCTCCTTCCAGCTCTGAAAATTACAGAACTCTGACGGACCCTGGAGAATCGACCTGTTAGCCCCCCTTGCATATACCCAGAGGTCTAGCCCATTGCTAATCGCCCTCAAGAGGCCCTGAAGAGATTTGAGCCAGGGGAGAGTGGGCCAGAACCTCCCCTCTAGGAAGTCTCAGTAATTACTGTCCGAGGCAGCCCGTTGTCTGGCTGTTGAGCAGGGCACCAGGGACTTGTGCTGGCACAATTTCAATACTGGCTCCCTGACACTTCACCAAGACCCCTACCTCCCTGCCTAGAGACTTGAAAATGTAGATTTGCTTGGCCTTCCCCCATCTAGAACCTCGTGGATTCCTTTAAAGTGTGTGTGTGCATGTTTGTTGTACTCGTCCTGGGCCCTGCCGTAGAGGTTGTTCTCTGCAGTGGGAGGCGCCACATCCACCCCGTCTGTGTGGACAGCTCCATGGCCATCCTTCACCTCCGTTTTATCCTGTCGAAATGACAGAGCAGCTGAGCAGTGTTGGCCGGCAGATAAACCTGTTATCTCCCCTGCTCTCTGTGCCAGCAGCTCTCCCCTTCTCCTTGGTGTGTGAAAAATTGACTCCACCTTGGGCTGAAATCTGTTCCTAGGGAAGCTGCATTTATTAGTAGCTAATGAAACTCTGTGTGCGTGTAAAACTTGTGTGGCTGAAGCGTTTTCCTGTCTGGCAGGCACCAGTGACCTATGACCAGCCACAACACCCAGAGAGGGAGATGGAGGGAACATAGGCAGCTTCAGGGCTGCCGAAATTGACAACCTGTCCTTTACTTAAAATCCCAAACAAATAGGTAGAAGTCATTTGTTCTTAGGTACCACTGCACTTGATCAAGGTATCTCCTACTCTGGGCTGGCGTGAGCTGTGGAAATGCATGCTAGTATGATCTAGTACCAAAAGAGATGATTCTTCTGTATATTACATTTTCCTCTTTGAAAATTACAACTCCTAATACCCTCTCTCTGCCTCTAGCACCCCTTCCCACCCCCCGTCTTGTTGAGATATATAAAGAACATTTGTTTGCAACTCTTTTTCATCCATCTTAATCAGCAAGATTAAAAGGGAAGATTATTGAGAAGTTCTGGTTCAGTATTTGTGGAACTGCCTAAAACCCAGAGTCTCTTCCTTATTTGGACTCTGGTAGAAATTGCTTCTGGAAAGAGTAATTCAGTAGAAGAGAGAAGAGGGGTTGTTATTCATGTCTTACTCCATATGGCCTTTTGCTTCGTTTTCCTCTCATTAAAACTGTTGAATTTGTTTTAAATCCACATTTCCCTAGTGTCTATCTTTTGGAGACAGTGAGCCCCACATGAAGCACATATTCAGGCTTTGCGTGGTTTAGTTTCTGGTCTCTCTTATATTTCCTCTTTAAAAGCTTTAATGATTATGTTTTATATGTGGGAAGCCTGTACCATAGTAAGAAAAACTTATAGTTTGAAGTCAACTTAGGTTCAAATCTAAGCTCCCACCACTTACTCAAAGATGTGACCTTCTGTGAGGTAATTCACTTCCCCGAGCCTTGGATTCTGCGTTTATAAAAGAGACATGAGAATAGTACCTTTCTCCTAACTTGGTAGTGAGGACTCATTGAGAAAAGTGTGTACAGACTCAAATAAGCCTGCTGTCATAGGTACACCATAAAAATGACAGTTATCATTGTGCCCTACTTACTTTCAAGTAGGAATTTGAACCAGCTTACAGCAAAACAATATGGTGATACTAAATCTTAGCTTTGAATAAGAATTTGTCAAAGGACAAATGTCAGACTGGGGGAAATATTTGCAACATATATGACAGAAGGGTAATATTCTTAATTTACAAAGAGCTCATAGAAATCAAAATTGGCAAAGGATAAGGCCAGGCAGTTCACACAAAAAGCAAGACAGATGGTCAGTAAACATCAGAAAAGGTACTTAACCTTATTTATAACAAGACCAAAACATGCTAATCAAAAGAAGATTCCACCTATCAGATTGTCATAATTTCTAAATTGGATAATATCCAATCTGAGTGAAGATATGGGAAAATATACTCTTTTATTTTGTGTATAATTATATACTTCCACTCTCAGTATATGTGTCTGTATGTTGTATATATGTTTATATATGTGTGTATACACATAATCATATATAATGTATATACATTTATTATTATTGTAGCATTGTTTCTAATAGCAAAAACAAAACAAACTATCAAAAACTGGAAACCTCTTAAAATACCCATGATCGGGGCACTAGTTAAATTATAATAAGTAAGTTCAGTGGAATTCTAGATAGCTATTTTAAAAAAACGAAGTGTGTGCTGATATGGAAAGGTATAATATTTCTCCTATGAAAATGTACACAAGATACTTTGTAGGATTTTTTTCCTTGGGAGAGAGGAATAGAGTGTTGAGAGGAGTATGGGAAAATAAAAATATTAGTAGGTGTTCAACAAATATTTGTAGAGTTTGTTTTATACCTTTTGGTATAGTTTGATTTTTACCATGTACATCCATTGCTTTTATTTTAAAATCCATTGGTGGAGGATGAAAGCAATCAATAGTAAAACAATAAAAGAAACTACTTCCTGTGGTTGAACGTAAACTCATCTTTGAGCTTCCTAATAGCCAAGGCAAAGAGAGAATGGTGATAAGAAGCACAAAAATTTCATCAGGAAAGAGAAAGATCTTCTTCATTTTGATCTCTAAAAGGAATGTAGCTGCCAAGGATTGGTCTAAACTCAGATTTAATCTTCTCTCTCCCCAGCTTAAAATTCATTGGTGGATCCTTGTCACTTTTCTTCATGATCCAGCCTCTGCCTACCTGACTGGCCTCCCCTCCCCCAGGAGTATGGAACAGTCCATCCAGACTGACCTTTGCATATATTGTTCCCTCTGTCTGGAATCCAGTTTTTACCTAGTCATCGGCCATGGCTGTTTTTTATGGTTTTTTTAAAGATTTTCAGTTGTCTGTCACCTCCAGTGGGAATCCTTCTAGGTCAGATATCCCTCCCCTGTGCTCCCTAGGTCCCCTATGTCTACCTCAGTGGTGGAACTTGTCACACCGCTCTTTAATCAGTGTTTTGTTTTCCCCACTAAATAGAGCTCCTTAAGGTTAAGGATACTGTGGTGTTTGTTTGGGGGCCCTGAGCACCAAGCACTTGCCAGGTGCAGAGATCATTGAATGACTGAGTAAGTGAGTAATCTGAAGTTTGAGTTTTCTGTCTTCCACCAATTAGCTGTGTGGACAAGTCACTTCTCCCTGGGCCTTGATTTTTCCTTCTATACGAGAGACTTGGCGCAGATAATCTATGAGAACTCTCTAGCTGATTTTTTTTCCTTCCTCTATGGTTGTCAGGTAGTCCATATATACATGGAAGTTTTTACCAGTTGTCATGCTAAGTAATTTCAAAGTTTCAGACTGAGCTTGTTAGAATTCGCTACATTTATTTTGGCCTCTTCCACATCTGTTCACCAGCTGAAGAGATCAGAGCCGTATCCACCTTGGTTGGCCCAAGATTGCATAACTGATTGTGTTCCCCACTCATCCTTCCTCTAATCTTCTCTCCTTGATATACAAGGAGGTCAGAGGACTTCCCCTGGCATGTACCTCCAAAGACATCCCTTCTTATGCTACTTTCTCGCTCTGAGCTGAGCTTTCTTGGTTTACTGTCCTTACTTTGGGTTCATGATGTTTTTTGCATTCCTGTGAAGACAGGGCCTGGTCTGTCCACTCTCCACTTTCTGTCCTCACCCCTACCCTACTCCCTGTTCCCTACTCCCTTCCTTTTTTTCAAGGTAAAAATTACACTACCTCAATCCCAGCCTTACACAAAAGTTGAAAGGCTATTGGGATGAACCTGGGGTCTTGAGAAGGTATATAATATTCCTGTCCACAGTATATTTTGGGAAAAAGTTTATACTTAAAAAACTGAATCTACTGATTAGGAATATTTTATTGAAACTGAGGGCTCCCTAGGAAAAAGCCATCCACTTACTCCCAGATGCAAAAAATCTTTAAGGACCATCTTGTAACTGACAGTTTGAGAGCATGTTAGCAAGGCAAAGGCGGTATTACTCTGAACTTGGGATAGGTACTTACACAGAAGGATTTAAAAAAAAACCTATTTGAAAGATAGCCAGAATTCAGGAGTGGTTTGTTTGTCCTGTTCCCCCCCCACCACCACTGCAAACTTGTATTGAGAGCCTGCTTTCTTCCCATTCATTCAGCAGGTATTTTAAAACACCTGCTATGTGCCCGGCATTGTTTTGGGACTGAGGATATACCAGTGAACAAAGGAGACTAAAGTCCTTACCTTCAAGGAGCTTCTGTTCTAATTGAAAGGAAACTGAACAAAATAAGTAAATTATATACAGTGTTTTAGAAGGTAATGTGTGCTGAAGAGAAAAATAAAGCAGATAAGACGGGAATAGGCAGTGTCTGAACATTGCGTTTTTAAATAGGATGGTCAAGGGAAAGCATTGATGAGAAGACGACAGTTGAGTAAAACTAGATTTGAAGATTAATCCTTGCAGGTAACCTGATGAGGAGCATTTCAGGCAGAGGAAACAGCGAGCGCAGAGGCCCCAGGACAGAAGCATGCCTGACATTAGGAACAGCGTTTAGTCTGAGTGAGCTGGGGAGTGATTGGAAGGTTTTAAAAAGAGGGCTGATGGGATCTGACTTTAGATTTTAACCTAAAGATCATTCTGGCTGCTCTGTGGAGATTAGGCCAAAGTGGGCAAGCATGAAAGCCAAGAGACCCAAAAGTAGACTGTTGAATATTCCAAGCAAGAGATGATGGTGGTGTGGACCAGAGTAGTGGCAGCAGGGGCAGTAGTAAGAACAGATGGGATTCTGGATATAATTTGAAGGTAAAGCTGGCAAACTTTTCTGTGGGACATGTGAGAAAAAAGAGAATCAAGGATATCTCCACTGTTTTGGGCATGAGAAACTGGAGAACCTGGTTGCCCTTAACTAGGTAGAAAAGACTATGGGGAACAGGTTTGAGGAGGAAGCTCAGAAGCCTGGTTTTGGATTTGTCCAGTTTAAAGAACCTGATAGACAACCAAGTGGAAAGAGTAGGTTGAGAGGTAAATGCATGAGTCTCCTTTCAGAGAACAGGACCGACACTGTAGACACGAGTTTCAGAGCCATCAGCTTGTAAGTGGTTTTTAAAGTCATGGCACTAGATGAGATCCCCAGGGAAGTGAATGTAGCCAGAAAAGAGAAGTCTAAGGACTGAGTAACTCCAGCATTAGATATTGGGGAAATGAAGAGGTAGGGAATGCTTCTGATATAAGTGAGGAAAAAACAAATACAAAATTATATCTGGGCTACAGTAAGAATGCTTACTTGTGGCTTTAATTGATAGTCAAGTGACTTTTTGAAAGCTCAGGGTATCTCTGGCTCTTCACTCAATTTTCAAATAGAATATTTATTGTCCACACTGTGGGCATTTTATTTCAAAGTAAACTTTACTTTGCCATTTCTCCATGAGTAGACTTCTGCCACCTCCTTTCCAAGGTCATCATTCTTGATTTAAAAAAATTCTTTTTAAAGAAAAGAATCTCTTTACAGCTAAAGCCTATTAATATACCCTTCAATTACCCTCTTCTTCCCAAGGTAGAAAAATAGTATCTCATAACAGAAGCCTGTGGGTTATGTGAGCTCAAAAAGCATTGTATCATTTTGAAGTACTTACTGTCTAGCTGCCTTTAAACTTGAAGTAGGGGTTTTAGCTGCACCAGAATGTAAGTGATAGCACTGGGACCCTATCATATTTCTTATTTAATTCTGGGATTTTTACTTGGGAAGTTATAAGGTCGTTTGAGAATATGATAGAACATGTCTTATTTGTTCCTTATATGTTCATCTCATGGCCGATATTCATCTTCTGTTCACAGATTATTTCTGTAAATGGAGGATGTGTTTAAGGTTGTGTCATGGGCAATAAGAATCAATTAATTCCAGGCAGAATAGAAATTCTAACTTAGTTTTGATTCACTTACTCAAGTCATCCTTGAGGATACCATCTCTTTTGAATATGTTTCTTGTGTAGTATGTGAAGATCAATTCAGTTTTCCATGACATAGTTTAGGTTCTTGTCTTATTAATCAATAGCAGCTGTCAGGGAAGGCTTACTTATTCCTCCTTCGGTAGAAGCAGACCAGGCTTGAAGAGAGGTAATAATTACTGCTCTGATCACAGCGTGTTCTCTTTTCTCCTTCCCAACCCAGAGCATGTCTGTTCGATCCTGGCTTCCCTCCTGCGGAACCTGAGAGGGCAGCAGCGAACCCGGCTTCTGAATAAATTCACAGAAAATGACAGTGAGAAGGTGGGTGCCTGTTAGACTATAAGGCTAGGACCAGGACCGGCGGGGATGGAAGGCTCTTAACCTGATGCGTGCCATCTGAGGGCTGCTGAGCTGGGTGTTCCTGCCCTAAAATGCCTTCTCCAGCTTTGCTTTGGATCGCAAAGGTTTTTCTGGTTGCTCTGCCTCTCATCTCCAAATTCATTCCTCTAGGAGTAGTAACACCTTAGAGTGGCATCAACTAGCACTTCAGGGGGATTTTTGGACCCAATGAAAGTAAATCATAAGTGGGATTTGGGTTGGGGGTTGCACAGCCTAGCAAAGTGATGAAGAGCATAGGCTTTGGATTCAGACATCTGGATTTGAAGCTGCTTTCACTACTTTTGAGATGTGTGCCACTCTAAGCCTCATTTTCCAAATCCTTTAAAATGGAGACCTTAATACCCATCTTGAAGAGTCAATGAGAGGAAGATTAAATGAGGTCTTCCCAGGCAGTGGTGATGAAAATGAAGATGATGATAAGGAAACAGTAGAGTCTGTCCTAGATGGGCTGTGGAACACGGGAACGATCATGTAAATGAGATTAGATAGATATTTCATATTGTCTAGCGTGCCGAACCGTAAGATTTTAAACAGTAGTAAGAACTACCATTTATTTAATGACTGCTATAGATTGGGTAATACAGCAGATTCCTTTCATTGTTGCATGTATTCTTAAAATACTGTGTGATTTATTTTTTTGTAGGTATTATTCACACTTACAGATAAGGAGATGGAAGCTTAGATACATTATGTGACTTGCCCAAAATCACACCACTAATAACAAGCAGAGCTGGGATTTGAACCCAGGCTGCCTGAGTGCAGAAAGCCTGTGTATTTTATCACACCAATCATAAGTAGGTAGTTCTAGATGAGTAAAATTAAGGACCAAAGCTCCCTTTTTAACTGAGAATAATTTCTTCCCTTCCTGTGTCCAAGATAAGGCTGAATTTTTTTCCTATTTCAGAGAGAGGTTCAAGACTGTCTCTTTGAGCCTACCTCTGACCATTTTTTCTACCCTCACTAGCAGGTAGCATGGTGAAGAGGCCATTGAGTTAGGTGCAGAACATCTTAGCAGTCATCACCCTGAGGACATTTAACATCTGTGCTTCAATTTCCTCATTTTTGAAATTAGGGTTGCTAATTTCCCTGCCTACATTATCAGATTTTTTTTAAGGCTTAATGAAATAATGGACACGAAAATACTTCGTAAACTGAAATATTTAATATCTTAGGGTCCTCACTGTTATCCAGAGAGGTTTGGGTGCTATCTTCCTAGACTGTCGGATGCTATGTTGAAGCAACATCTGCTGTAACCAATATAAGCTCTTGGGTAAAGATCAGGGTTGCCAAGAACCATGGTGGTACCAACCTAGTCAAAAGATAGGTTAGAAGTTTAGGCTGACTTCACAGTGTTCCTTCAATCTTTTGGAAGTCTAGGGAAAAAAACTTTTTCAAACCCACTGAGTATTCCTCAGGTCATGTTTGAAGCGTGACTTTTGCTAAGTTTAAAACTGATTTTTAAGTTATTGCTGAGCAAAAGTCAGGCCCTTTTTTTAAGTTGCTGGAGGAGTTTTTCTTGTACTCTGCTGACTCAAAAGCAACTAAAGAGATTTTACTCAGACCTTTTTAAAAAAAGATCAGCTCTGGGGCAGAATCTGAACATGAAAGGTTTCAATTCGAAAAGAGAAATTTCTGTAAAGTTCTAAGTGAATATCAAGTATGTAACTTCAAGCTCTGTCTCTTTGCAAGAAGGGACTTGAATTTTTATTTATTTATTTGTTTTTATCAAGTTGAATTCATGGGAGTCCTAGAAGAGCTGGGCGTGTATCGTCTCCTTTGGGAATGGACCTGCGTTCACACTGCATCCATCCTGAGCATGTGCTCTGTTCTGCCCCAGCTCTTTGATCCATTCCTGACGTGTTCCTACGCAAAGCTCACATCCTGTGTAAGACGCAGTACAGTGCACCTCCTCTTGTAAGGAGTGACAGTGAGATGAATAGGAGCTCCACTGTTCTCTTGCCTTGGTGTTCTCTTTCCTTCTCAATCGTGTCTGTGAAATATCTCTCTTTCAGGTTGACAGACTGATGGAGTTGCATTTTAAATATCTGGATGCAATGCAGGTGGCCGACAAGAAGATTGAAGGGGAAAAGCACGTATGTGTCCCTGCCTATCTCTTGCCAGCTATTGACTTGCACTCCATTTAGGTCCCTTATTCACCTCATATCTCCCCACAGGACAGGCAAGGGCACAGGTGCCATCTACCCTCATCTGCCGCCTAACATGGTGTAAGAGCAGAGCAGACGAAAGTCTGACGGTGGTTATAACTGCTCTTCCAACAGGAGAGAAAGTCCTTTAAGAGGAAGGATGTGTTGAATTGATCCAGGGCTGACCCTGGAGTCTGGGTGATAGTTCAGGTACCCTTAACAAGAGCTTCTCTTAGAAAATCTGTCCAAAGTTCAGTGCTGTGACTTGGTACCACATGGACAGAGTGTGTCTTGGTACACACTCCTGCTGGCTTCTGTAGTCATTGGGGAAGCATCCAAAGGAAGGGGGATCACAGGGTATAAGAGCTGGAAGGAAGCTGTGAGGTCATGGAATCCAGTTCCCGCATTGACGGATGAAACACTGGAGACCCAGAGAAGGGAAGCTCCGGTGCATTGCAGCAAAGCCTACACGCCAGGTTCACCATGACGGGCCCTAATTTTCTTATGCTGATGATTGCTGAGGGAAAGGAAACCTGCTGGGTTTTTCTTCTTAAGGGGCTTTGCTTACTATGGTGTTGACCTGCCTTCTCTATTTTTCCCCTGCTTCCATTTTGTTCTCTGCTGTTGCTGGCCTCTGTAGCTTTCTCATCTGTCTCCTTAATCAGGGCAGGTCTGTTGTTTAATGTCTTATTTGTATTTTCTTCCCTACAAGACATTCCTCAGTCTTGGTCACATTGTAAAATGATCCTTTTCTTGCATTTTTCTAAGTTTGTAATACCCTCATTTTCCTTGTGATCTTGTTTGCTATGTCACTCCGTTCTCGTTTCACCCTTCTTGCCTTAAGGATGCACTTGAGGCTTTTGAACCTGACTGGTGGGAGAGCCAGTTTGAGCACTGGCTGCCATCTCTGTTGGCAGGTCTAGCTCTGCGGGAGAACTGTGTGCATTGGCAGTTACACCAGCATTTTCCCTCAAGCTGTGCCTCAGGCCAGGGTGAGAGACTAGAGTTTTGGGGAAGACAGTGACCCTATTGTCTGTTCTGTTTCTCTTCACCCCTTCTTATCCACCCCTCCCTTTTCACAAAATATACCTTCATTTATGAATACTAGTAGAGAGGTAACTGTGTTTACCATTCTTGTGATTTCCTTGTGCTCCCTAACCCTGGTAAGTCCTCAGATGTTTGTTGATTGATTGACTTGATTGACTGGGACTGTCTTCTCTTGTCCGGTGATACAACTACAAGATAAAAGGCGGAGACTAAATTCTGAGGCTGGACTTCAGCCACCAGCATTGTTCCACACACGACTCTTTCATTCCACCCACCCCACCACCTTTATTTTGTTCTCTGAGTAGACTTTCCTTTTCTATCTTTTCTTCCCTTTACAGTTACTTCTACCTGATGGACAGTTAGTGATTGTTGAAGTGCCAGAGTAATTTGTCTTTCTCTTTGTCCAAATGGTAATTAGAAACAAATTCAAATTTCCCTAGACTTTTCTAGGGAAACAGCCGTGAGACAATTAGAACTCTTGCTTTGACAGAACCCCCTGTGTTATCTGCTAGAGGACACTTTCATGGGTAGGAGGAGCACCTGGCAGTCAGAGGACCTAGAATTTTAATACAAGCGATGCCTGTAAATCACTACCTAGCCATGGCTTGTATAGTCATGCCTCACATAGTCCGTTTCTTAGCTATAATGTGCTATCAGCCAAGGTGATCTCTAAGGTCCCCTGCAGCTTAAGGTTTTCCCTCAGGTTCAGGTGAGCATTCTTTGATAACTCTTTTGGCAATGGAATGGGTTTTTTTGGACAATGGACTGGATTAAAACGCCCAGTGAGGGTAGACCACTGACTGAGTTGTCTCCTAGGTAGAGGAGCAGCAGCCTAGTAGAAGGGTGTGTGTGAGGTGAGGACTCCCATAACCCTGGGTTGGAATTCCGGTTCTGCCACTTCCTAGCTCTGAGACCTTAGACAGAGGAGTTGCTCTCTCTAAACTCTGGTCTTATCATCTGTGAAATGGAAATGGCACCTCCCTTTTGGGCTTATTATGAAGACTAAGCATAAAGTATGCAAAGCACCTCACTCAGTAAGTAGAAACTGCTGCTGCTGCTAGATTTTCCTAGCATTCTTTGGAATTCTTGTGTAATTTTTAAGTGAGCCAGGCAGTCCTTTTCCTGAGAGCAAATCCTTGCCAGGTGTCCCAGAAGGAGTCACTCTAGCACACCGGAGTTTTGGCACCATCAGGTGCTTCTTCTGAGGTGAAGCAGGAATAGACCTTTTTTTGAGGGAGATCGAGTAAGCTGGGTGTCAGGAAGCAGCTATTAGGAAACTTGGCCTGCTTCCCACAAGATTATCTATTATCAGCATTAAAGAGGGTATGAAATTGATTAGCACTGACGGAGAGTAATCGCTGCGGCCACTCTCCCCAGCATTCACAGAGCTGCTGTGTGCCACAGGCGCCAGGGCCCTGCCTTTCCCTGACAAACATCTGTCTCCTTGATGCCAAGGCCGTTTTGCTGGGCGCTGGCAAACGTTCCAAGGCCATTAGTGCTCAGCAGCCTCTGTTGCTCAGAGAGACGGGGCAGGGTCGGGGCAAGAGATGCATTTGTGAGTAGTGCTCTCTGCCAGCACTCAGGCTTCATCCTGGCACATGAAGCCACCTCACAGGTGCAGTGACTTAGAACAAAATGACCTCTTTTTCACCTCTCATTCACGCAGTCTTTTCTCTTAACTGGTAAAAAATTAACAAATTCACCCCGCCCCATGGCCATTAAACTTGGATGTCCTACACCCTTTGGGAACTCTGCAAATATTTGCTGACTTGAACTGAATGCTTATTTCTCAGGCATTTGATGACATTGACTGTCAGATCAGTAATAAATAAATATCTCACGTACTTTGCCGAGTCTACCACAAAACAACCGTACATAATAGGGTCAGGTATTGATATTTTTAGTGTCACAGAGCCACCATCTTCCCTGTAAACTTCAGACTTCCATGGGCGCAGCGCAAGTGGCCATGGTTTGCAGTTGACCAAGATTCACTGGAGAGAATCCAGTCATTAGGCAAGTGTTTCTCAGGCGCCTGCTCTGCGAGGCACTGGGCCAGGCATGGGCCCGGGGGAGAGCTGGACGTGACAGTAGAGGAAGGGACCCAGGAGCGCTGCTGCTGCCACCGGCTAGAAGGATCCAGGGAGCAGGGAGCCGTCCACACCTTGAGGCCCCTCGGCAGTTTTGTGAATGAGGCAGGGTTCAAGCTGAACCATAAAGATAGAGACATGTAGGGCGTTTCCAGTCTAAGGAGGAACAGGAACAAAGGAGGGTCAGTGGGAAGCCAAGTTAAGTTTAGGGGCAAATGATAAGTTAAATTCCAGGAGCAAAGGGTGTGAGAGGGAGCGCCTGGGCTGTAGAGCTGGGCTTCTGCCTGGTTTCTGACTGCAGACAGAGAGCCTAACTGCCCCTGTCTTCTTTTACTCCTCAGTGGTGTTTCCTTTTTAAGGTGTTATATCCCCACCTGTGTACTTTGAGGAATGACATATGTGGAAAGTTGGTGACTTAGATACAACACACGTGAAAGCTGCTTTCACAGGGCCTGGCACATAGGGGTGGCCAGAGAACCTTTAGTTTTCTTTTGTCTTTAAGGACAGTTTGCACCTAGACACGCGCATTTTCTTACTTCCCTGGTACAGCAGGGTTCTGCGGGATCTGACCCTCCCTGCTTCTCCTGCTCCCTTCCTGCCTTTGCCTCTGCTTCTCCCTTCCGCCCTGGCTCTTCTTGTGCAGTGCCTCCTTCCACCTTCAGGTCTCAGCCTACACGTTGCCTCCTCAGCTTTTCAGTGATCACCATGTGTAAAGTGACGCCTCCCTCCCAAGTGCTGCTTCATAACCTGTAATTATGTTATTTGTTCGCTCTCTCTCTCTGGTACTGTGATTTCTCTTGTTCATCGTATTCTCAGTGCTTACATAGTGACTGACATGCAGTAAATGAAGGACCACCACTCATGAGAGGAAATTAATACTTGTCGGTGGGTGTTGAGGAAGATAGAGGGTCCTGGGTTTTCTGCATTATTCCTTAACTCTCAATTTCTTTGCAGGGGTGGGGTGGTGGTGAGGAAGATTCGCTGTGAGTTAGCATCTGGCACCGATCTTCCTCTGTTTTGCTTGAGGAAGACTAGCCCTGAATTAACGTCTGTGCCAATCTCCCATTTTGTATGTGGGTTACCACCTCAGTGTGGCTGATGAGTGGATTGGTACCCACCCAGGATCTGAACCCGTGAACCTGGGCTGCCGAACTCCAGAGCACACAAACTTAACTACTATGCCACGGGCTGGCCCCCTTAAGTCTCTCTCGCTCTCTTTTTTTTTAGGAAGATTAGCCCTGAGCTAACATCCATGCCCATCTTCCTCTACTTTATATGTGGAACGCCTGCCACAGCATGGCTTGATAAGTGGTGCTAAGTCTGTACCCGGGATCCAAACTGGTGAAACCTGGGCCCCCAAAGCCGAGCTCACAAACTTAACCGCTACGCCACCGGGCCGGCCCGCCCTTAGCTCTCATTTTTAACCCTAACTTTTTTTTTTTCCTCGGTGATTAGCCTTATCATCAAAAATATCTAAGGATAACTATGGAGATTCTGTGGTATAACTGCAGCTGTATTCAACAAGGAAAAAGACTCCCATTTAGCAGAGTCTACAGAACAAACTGATGATTTTAATACACATTTAGTTCAAATCACGTTCCTGCAATAATCTTTGACTAGCAAAGACTTCCATGTCTTGGGCAGTGGCCCACTGCTTTCATGTTATATTCAGTGTCCGTTCGATTCCAGGGCCACAATGTATCTGGACTTACCCTTGGGGTTCCTAGTTAACAAGATTTGGCCTGAACTTTTAAAGGGCATATAATTCTTGAGACTCTTCTAGTGAGCAGCACTTCTCTGTGATCTGTAAATATCCAGGATGCTTGTCTCAGCAGATTTCACTGACTCCCCAGACAACACGAAGCCCAGAAAATACCAAGGTCTGTGTTGTTGGGGAGATGTCCTGACTTCTCATAGGTTCCTTCTGGCTCTGTTAGTTAAATGTGCAGAGATGCCAGGCTTCTGGCTGTCAGAAGTAAGACATAATTATATAGGTACTGGCAGGGATTTTAATAGACGGAAGAGAGCCTTGGAGAGAGATTTTCCCTTTTTAGTTCTTGGGAAAATTATACTCAGCAGGTTTACTCAATAAAATGTTCTCACCACATACTTTGCACCGTTAATGACTTACAAATTGCATGCTAATTTTGCCACAGTTAAATCATTCCAGGCTTCATCCTGGAAAGAGAAAGATGGACTCCTTGTAATGAAACAGTATCCACAGGACTTGCTGTCTGAAACAGACTTTGGCTATTTCCTTAGCATTTAAAACTCATTTAAAGATTTGTACAAAAGTGGGTACGTGATCCTAAAGCACTGGGTAAGTATGTAGACAGTGAAAGTGTGAGACTGCCATTGATTCTTGTGCTAACTGTGCTGGAAGCTTCTGGGGCACGCTTTAAAAAAGAGAATCCTGCTGAGAGTTCCTCTCAGCTGTTCTTTAAACCAGTAGTTCCCAAACTTTCTCAGTCTATGAGTTGCCAGAACACAGCTTACAGCCAATAGAAGCCAGTGATGGGGGAGGGAGTGTCATGGTATCTTTTCCTCTTTCCTGCTTCCCTCTCTCTTAGACACTATATGCCCATTCACCCTCTACTGCATCTTGCTTGTCCCCTTCCCAATCATCCTTTCTACCAGTGGAGGAGAAGTCAGAGGACCTGAGTTCTGGTTCTTTGTCTCTGCCACTTGCTTTGCAGTGTGGCCTTGAGCACTCTGTTTTGCTTTTCTTATCTTATCTGTCCTCTTCTTTTAGTGGGGTTCATAGGCGCTCCCCTGCCATCCTCACGGGCTTGTTGCAAGGTCTGATAAGATCAGGGTTATGCAGACTCATAGCCACTCCCACTGGACGTCACTCATAGGTTTTTCTGGCTGAGCAAGTCCAAAGTCAAGTTTGTGGCCTGACCCCTGTATAATCTCTTCCCCTCCTCCCCACGCTAGCGCCAGTCACGAGTTTGATCAGGTCAAAAACCTGGGCATCATCTGTTTACTCCTTTCTTTCCTCCTCCCACTATACATCCATCTGCTAAATTTTACCTCTGAATCTCTGCAACCTATTCACTTTTCTCTGTTCTCACGACCAGTACTTAAATTCAGGCTACCATCATCTTTTTTTGTATTAGTGCAGCATACTCCTCACTGACTAGTTTCCCCGTCTCTGGGTTTATGCCCTCCAATTCATTTCCTACATAAGAACCAGAAATTTTTCTAAAATTAATATTAAATTATGTCATTCCTCCGCCTAAACAGCACACACTGGCCCTGTCTTACCTTCAGGGTGTGGTCTTAAGCTCCTCAGTTGGCCTTGCAGTGCCTCACCCGCTTTGGCCCTGCCTGCGCTCTGGCTGCATTCCTCACCACTCTTCCCCCTCATGATATGCAAAAGCCATTTGGCACCACCTGTGCCTCCCTAAACTTGTACTTTCTCAAACCTTGTCCACATTTGCCCATTGCTCTTGACTCTGCCTAGAACACCTCTCTGTGTCATCTTTTTCACACCCCTTTCCTGCAGCTGGCTGATTTGTCTGTATCCTTAAGAACTTTGGCAAAAAAATCAGTCAGTATTTGTGTGTTGAGTGTCTGCCGTGTACCGAGCATGCTGCTTAGTGTTGCAGCTGAGTTCCTGCAGAAAGCCTTCCCTGCACTCCCTGCAGCCCGTCTGGGGCATCCCGGTGCCCTGGTGTCCCATAGCCTCAAGCTGGGATGGAGATCTGAACCAGACTGGGAAGACTCAAGTCCTGCCTCTGCCTCCTACTGGCCGGGTGATCATAACAAGTACTTAAACTCGCTGAGTCCATTTCTTCATCTGTAAAAGGAGGAGAATAATATGCCAATCTTGTCACTTCCAGTGGTTTCTGGCACAAGGAAGTACACCTTATTGGTAGCTGTTATAAGGATTTTGGGCCTGTATGCTTGTCTCTCCCTCCCTCTAAGCTTAAGTCTTCACAAACAGGGACTGCTCTTAGTTTCTCTGCACCCTCAACAGGATTGTCGTTTTCTGGCCTTGTATTATTGTATCTGCTGTTACGGAAGCCCTGGTTCTCTCAAGGCTGGCTTATATGTTGTTAAATTTAAATAAGCAGTCTCGGTTTTTGGGTTTTTTTTTTTTTTTGATGATGATTAACCCTGAGCTAACATCTAGCACCAATCCTCCTCTTTTTTTGCTGAGGAAGACTGGCCCTGAGCTAACATCTGTGCCCATCTTCCTCTACTTTATATGTGGGACGCCTACCACAGCATGGCTTGCCAAGCGGTGCCATGCCCACACCCGGGATCCAAACTGGCGAACCCTGGGCCGCCGAAGCAGAATGTGCGCACTTAACCGCTGTGCCACTGGGCCAGCCCCCTGGGGTGTTTTATTTTATTTTCAGTAAATTTAGAAGTTGAAGACACACCTGTGATGGAGGCATCATAGTAATGTAGAAGGAACAAAGGAACGTGAGCTCTGTTGTCATACAGCCCGAGGTTAAATCCCAATTCTGCCCCACGTGAGCTCTGTTTTGTGGGAAGTAACTTGTTCTGTGTGTGTTTTAGTTTTCACAGTAACTTTGTCAGAGGGTCGTTTTGAAGGTTAATGAGATTGTTTGCAAAAACCTGGCACATGGTCATCTGCAAAGGCCGGCCTAGCACATAGTTTCTCCTTTGTAGGTAAATCTCTGGCCTGAGATCCTTGGGTTGTTACCAGTGCTGTTATCAGTTAGGTGTGCATGCTCAGAAGAATTTAACAACCCCCTTTACTGATTCTCCAGCCTTGTTCTCCAGCTGAAAAGGACCTGCAGTCTCTAGGGTCCTTCTCTAACAGTCTGCCCTATTTTAGAAGCTCTTGGAGGAAGGTTTTGTTTTGCTGATGTTTGTGACCCTCCCTGCCTTCCCCTCCACTTACCTGTCTCTCCCATGGTTAAATTTTCCCCTTGATTTGGAAGAAAAAAAGAAATTGGCTTTTTCTAAATGGTGGGGCAATTCCTGCCCATGACTGCAGATATTAACTGGAACCCTGCTGGGGCCCTGAGTCATGTCCCCTCTTATTAAGGCAAGAGGGATTCCTTCTGGCTTCATAGCAGCTTCCTTTATGACTGTCTCCTTCCATCAGTGAGGGGCAGCTTGCTGCCTGTCAGGGGCAGATTAGAAATGGCATCCACATGCTCATTTGGAGGTTTGTGCCTGCCTGCTGAGAGAGATAGAGGCACGCGAAAGGTGATGATTTGGTAGTGTTCCCGAGGACAGATTAACATATAAAGTGAGGATGTGGCCGGGGGAGGGGAAAAACACACACACACAACCCTGCAGAAATGGCACCTTGATGCCACACGTACTACCTCCTTGTGTATCTTTGGAGATGAAGCTGTTTATTTTAGCAGCCCCCAAACAGGCTTATGCTGCTGTGAATTGCAATCTGTTCTACTTAATGCGCCATTCACTGAATTACCATCTAAGTTTTTATTCTAGCCCTCTTGTATGGAATGAACAAAACAAAACCTTTCAGAGTGTCTTTTTTTTCTTTTAACTCTCCCAAATTCCATGTGGAATTAGCTGGTCTAGCTATAGTTTCCACCCCTCCCCCCTTTTCTTTTAATTTCTTCAATTTATAAGGAAAAGACAAGCCAAGAAGTTAGATGACTTTACATTTAATGCTGCTGATTTCCATTAATCCCCAGATATGGCATAAAGAAAAAATTCTATCTATTTGCTCATATGCGAATGCTGGAAGAGGTCTGTAAAACAAAGACTTTTTCCTTCTTTAAACTATGAAAGTGATCACAGGCTTGGAGCCAAACTTGTGTGGGTTTTTATCCTGTCTCCAACACTTACTCAACCATAAGCTTTGTGACATTAGGAGAGATTTCACTTCAAACTTTAAGCCTCGGTTTTCCATTTAAAGTAATTCCTACCCCCTGGGGTTCTTATGAGGGAAAATGAGAAATCCATGAAAGTGCTTACTTAGCACAGTGCCTAGTACCCAGTAAGGACTCAGGAAATTTTGCTCTTGTTTCTATTCCATTTACGCTGCCCATCTCTTGCCAGAGTGAAAGGACAAATAGAAAAGGTATTGGACCAGGAATTCATGTGCCACTCAAGTCTCTAACCAAAACTCACTGACAGTCTTTTGACATGTGTCTCAGTTTTCCATCTGTGAAATCTGAAAATGGTATTTGCTATACATACCCAGCACGGGGCACATACAGCAAGTGAGGTTAATGCAGATACTCTGCTTTGGAAAGTAAAGAGTGCTGCATGTGGATGTTGAATTGTCATTGCTTCACACGGAAGACAGTCACCTTCACTCTTCTCAGAGGTGAGAGTTGAATGAAGTAATTCGTAAACACTTCCTTTAAATCTTAAATCTCTTGTCTTACTTCAAATACAATTCAGTATATATGTATAGATTTTCACTCTAAAATTTTGTAAAGTAAGTTACATTTACAATACTTAAGGATGTTACTGGATTTTTGGAATCTCTCTTTAATCTCTGTTAATCGTATTCCCATTTAAAGAGCACTTGATTGACATGTCCACATTGTTTTAAAATGGCCCATCTAACGTTACAGCAGATCCAGGGGCTGTCTTATTGCAGGGAAATTTAACTTACTGATAAGAGGATGAGCTGATTGTTAGTGCTCACTGTCTGTCCTGTTGAGGTGGATGGGTCGTGTCTCCTCCTTGAGCCATTTGGGAACACTGTCAGTCAACAGCTTCAATTCACCCCTACACCTGGGTGCAGGCAGAAACCCATTCTATCTGGTTATGGGGGGGCTTCAGTCCTAGATTTGCCACAGGCTATCAAAGCTAAAAGGAACCTTCAGGAGCACCAGATCAGGGAAGACAAAGTTGAGGCCCACTACTGCTCCCCATTGTGTGGTCGGTGCTGACATTGCTTATTGATTTCAGTGCTCTTCCGCACTACGCTCCAACTCGGCTTCACACCCCTTTTCCATATGGTGCTCGACAGCCATCGCAGTAGATTCAAGTTGGCACTCTAAGTGAAACCTGTTTGCCTTCCCTGATCTGGTTCATGCTTCTTATTTCCGAGCAAAGATGCCGAGGTCAAGAAAAGTTAAATGACTTGCTTAAGGACACTAGTAAGTTAGTATTAGAGCTGAGATCTGATCCTACGTGCTTAATACTGTGTCCCACATTGGCACAGGAACTTGTTTGTAGAATGTATGCTTTATAGTTTAGAAAGGTCCCAATAGCTCCTTTAAATGCTTCTTGTGCTGTCAGAGGGTCTCTTGAGAGGGGAAGAAGGCAGGGGAGGTTGGGTACTTTCTTTAGAAGTACTGTGATATACTTTCTTTAGAAGTACTTCAGATGTACTGTGGAGGTGGGGGTGCGTGTTTGATCTCTGCCTGAGCCATCTGGCTTCACTTTGTTGTTCTTCACTTTTGAAATGTGTCTCATTGGTCAGCTGGGCGTAATTCAGTTCCTCCCAGCCACTAGTGAAGCAAGTCCTCCTGTATGTTACTGGACTAGTGAGTATTCTAGATCAGACTCCTTCAGTTCTTTTGGAACCTTTTATGAGGGGAAATAAGGAGATGGGGAGAAGCTTGTGATGTTGTTTTTTTAATTCCTAAAATGTTAGTATTACTTCTCCAAAGACAGAATCCCAGCCAGATGATCATGAGTTCAGTTGTTCTGACCCATTTTGGCGTTTCAGACACTCTTAGAAGTTCTTTCAGATATGTAGTTCTACTTCCTTATCTCAGGATCGATTTTTTTCATCTGGTGTCTTTGAATCCCAGAAAAGGAGCCGGAAATTTATTAATCTACTTATAATAAGTTGACCCTGTCCACACATAGTAAGACTAAGGTGGATAATAAAGGTAACGTACCATCCTTCTATTTAAAACAGACAAAAACTTGAGAAGATGTTCCTAAAAGAACTGTACCCAAACTTTCTTATTTTCCATCAGAATGATAAATAATCATCCTGCAGCTTTTATTTTCCTTTAAACCCAGAGTACACATTTGTGCTCAACTTCCCTGAATCCATTCAGCAGTAAATATTCCATGCCACAGAGTTGTAACAGGCTAGATAAGGTGCTATCCTGACAGCATTCACCTTCTCTGCATGCTGGTTTCTGTGATGCTTCTAAAACTGTCAGGGCAGAAACTTCGTCTCAGAAGCCAATCTGTTTCATCTTTGTGCGTGTTCAACGCAGCGATGGCGATGCCTTTCTTGGAGATGAACTGTAGTCATATCTCAGATCTACATTTGAAAATTTCACTTTCAAATCATGTGGCCGTATGTCTAAAAGGAGAATGTCGAATTAAATGTTGTCAGAGTCTTGAAGTTCTGAGGAAAGAGGAAAAAATGGGGTTTGGCATTGCTCTCATGTCCAGTCTTTGTAGATGACAATATTTAGAGAAACTGGAAGGTACAGTATGTACCTGCCTGGTTAAAAGAAGATCAGATTGCAGGGAAAAGTGTGGAAAAGGAAAAATCACCAGGGGCACTTCTGACCTAATTGGAGAAACTTAATTTTGCTCAGCTCCATTCTTGGGTCTTTCTGCCATTCTTATTTACCATCTTCCTTTGCTCTCTAGACAACTCTGAATCTGTACCTACGCAAACATGGTAGAATGAAAAGAGCACAGACTTGGGTGTGAATCCCGGTTCTGCCTCCCACTAGCCCTGGGGAGGCTGCTCTGCCTGAGTCAGTGTCCGCATCTACATTGGGGATGATAATCCCTTCCCCCCAGTGTTTGAGAGAAGGAAAGGAGTCAGTGTGCGGAGAAGCCTCAGCACCATCCTGACACATGCTCAGCCCTCAGTAGACTCCAGCTGCTTTTTGGAGGTGGAGAGATGGTGGTGGCAGTGGTTATTGTTCAGACTGCCTGACACCATGCCTGGTAGGTAGTAACCAATCAAAAATAACACGATCTGCCAATAGCTAGGATCTGATAAGAAAAAAAACGCTCCCTTGCTCCTTTCTATTCTTTCTCTTAGTGATACTGATGCTCCACTGTTGTGCTCTCCCACCTTAGCCAAGGTGGCTTTTCTGTGCCTTCCTCCACACTATCATTCCTTTTGCTTAGAACGTCCTTTCCACTTTATCAAGTTCCTTCAGAATCTACCTCAAATGTTACATTTCCTTTGAACTCTCTTCACTCCCCCAGACAGACTTAGTCTGTCCATCTTCTGGGTTCCCACAGCATTCAGTACAGTTTGAAAGATCCTTTATAGGAGCCATTACTACAGTTTTAAAAATTAATAATTTGTTCATATTTGTTAACCCTATTAGACTATAATCTCCTTGATTATGTGGACAGTTTTGTTTATCTTTGCCGCCCCCGGCACATCATGACAATACCTGGCCCCTGGTGAGGTGTTCGGGAAATCTTACCAGGTGAATGAATGAATGTGTTCTACTCCACATTCCTATGTTTACAAACTTCTAAGGGTTTTGTTTCTCTTCTCTCCCCTTCTCTTCCCCTTCCCTTTCCCATCTACTTCTCGCATGGGCTGATACTATGGCCTGCTAGCTATGCACTCTGCCTGCCTCTCAACACTTTAAACCAATGTGTCCATCATACAGGTGTTTGCATATTCTTGTTCATGACGTTTGCCTGCACAGTGCAGTCTGCAGCCCATCATCTCTCACTTCTCTGGCCCTCATTCAGGCCTCCAGCTAGCTAGCTCTCCAAGGCACTGTCCCCGCCATTTCCTGAGGTTTCCCTTTCTACCCTTCACACGAGTCATAGCGCGCACAGCTCATTAAATAGCTCTGAATGTCAACCTGCATTTTTTCAGCCCTGTTTGACAAATGCTTTCCAAGAGCCTACTGTGCAAAAAGTACCATCCAAGGTGCTTTCTAGAGTACAAAGATGAGTAAAACACAGCTCTTGCTTTCAAGGCACTGCACAGGAAAGAGGCACACACCGGAATAACTAGTACAAGGCAGCCCATGAGAGGTCCCAGAAGAGGGGGAAATCCAAGGCTTGGGAGTTTTAAGGACTGAAAAATTGTATCTAGTGAAGAAGTTTGCAAGTTGGAAAACTTTGAAAGGTTTTGGAAAAGAATATCGCATTTTAGACTTTAAATATATTATGATAGAGATGGGGGGTGCGGGGGGTACCACCATTACAAGCCAAGGGAAGGAGGCCAGAAAAGGGAGGGCAGGCCTGTTTGTGCTGTGTGCGTGGATGGGGGCTAGTGAGCAGAAAATGTGAACAGTTTAAGGCATTTCACATAAGGTCTCGGACCACAGGAAGGCGTTCTTTCTGCTAACTCTGCGCAAAAGACACTGAAACCTTACCGGGAAATCACTTCTTCCTGGATACCATAACATCTTAACCACCCCTGATCAGCACCCACCGTTTGTAATTATTTTGCTTGTGGGAGCACAGTATCCCTGTACTTTCTGGTCATTTCCTGTGTCGCGGTGACCTGCCCTCTCAGACAGTCACAGATCCTCAGTGCAGGATCATCCAGGGCCTCCCCTTACCGCCATGTTCATTTTTTTTCTGCTTTAACACAGTGCTTACAATGGCATCCCTGCCACTGGGGACTTAGCAGGGCTGGGATCTGAACACTTGGCACCATGTTCATTTCCACCTCAGAGCTGAATCGGACAGGATTCCTGTCCCCAGGGAGTCCATGTTCTAGGAAATGGTAATTATGTAATTATGAGCAACTTGCTTAACCTCTGTGTGCTTTGGATTCTGAATTGTACAATGGGATTAATAATCCCTTCCCTGCTCTCTCTCTTTAAATTTTGTAGTAAGGGCTGTATATATAACAACACTTTAAACTCTACAGCATTATAGAACTGTAAAGTATTAACAGCAAATGCTTTTTGCATGAGTGAAAGTCAGGAGTAATTTTCTTTCCTATGCCCCCAGATGTTGAGCACTTAGGAGTTCTGGAGCAGGAAGTTATGATCATGAGTAAATGAGAAACTAAGGAGGCCCTTCTATTTTTAAACTCTTAGGACATCAGTCCAGTGCTCCATGACTACCTTGTGAACATTAACACTATTACTAGATTACTAAGGAATTTGCTACTAAATGGAGCTAGGAATTAGTGGTGGTGATTTACCCGGCAGTGCAGGGCCTGGCAAGTCTACAGCCCTCTTTTGCCTCATAGACAGAGGCCTTTAGGAGCGAGATGAAAAGTAGCCTTGTGTTGCTACAGGCTGGCCCCCTGGGCAAATAAAGAAGTACATTATCTGCGTCTAAATAGTCTCTGAAGGATTCTTGCTGGAGATTGATGACCACAGTGGTAAGTCCTTCGAGTTTGGGAAAGTGGAAAGCCAGGTCCCAAGGGCTTCTGTCAGCTACAGGAGCCTCAGTTATCAGAGGGAACCATGGCCATAAAACTGCTGGAAGAATTAAGAAATGGATTGTTGTCATCAAAAGCATGTATTAAGCACCTGTCTTAGGCCAGTCTGCTAGTTGTGCAGAATGAGTCCCTCACCCAGTTCTTACTCCTGAGAGCTGACAGCCCAAAACAGAGATGTCTTTTTTCTTTAATTCACTGCATGGATGTTTACTGAGCAGGGAATATGAAGACAAAATTCAGTTCCTGCCTTCACAGAGTTCACGGTCCATCCTCATGAAATAAAGGGAGGTAGAGAAACGGGGAGTTAACGATACCTGAAGTCAGTATGAATATGATGTGCAAGAAGCGGTCGTGTCATGGAGTGGCTTGTCGAGAGCGCTCTCATGAATTTCAGAAAGGAGCACTTGTTAGCCTTAAATAATCAGGAAAAGCTTTGTGGTAGAGGTAGCTTAAAAATAGTGTTGTCTTCAGAGCTATCCCAGATCCCTAGGAAGGAAGGCAGTAAAGACCCTGAGATGGGGAAGAGAGCTCTCTTGCAGAGGTGGTAATAGTCAACTAGATGCGGGGCTTGGGGGGTGATGAAAATGTTCTACAGAGGTTGTGATGATGGTTACACAGCTCTGAGTGTACTAAAAGCCGTTAAATTGCACACTTTACATGGGTGGATTGTATGGTGTGTGAATTGTATCTCAATAGAGCTGTTTTTTTAATAAAAAAAAGAATCCATTAGACAGGACTAAGCATGGGGACAGCAAGTCTAATAGGTCTGGAGTTACAAAGGTTTAGGAAAGTGACTTCCATCACTTATTAGGGCTTTGGCCTACAGGAGTGTCAGACCTGTGAAATGCAATGGAAAGGTTGGCAGCATTTTGCATCTGACAAAATGTAAGCTAGAAGGGGCATGAGTTGGCTGCCAAAACAGAGTTGTGGAGAAAGGGGACCTTTCTTCCCTATGTTAACTTGATTTGGAAGGGAAAGAGAGTTAAGTCTATCTTGCAGAGACATTATTTATGGAGGCCGGAACCAAAGAGTGAAGAACAGGTGGAAGCAGATAAATGGCTTAGATTTTTGTCCCTGTACGTTTGGTTTTTTTAGGTTGAATACATGGATGAGATCATTTTGACCTTGACTCATTTTATAGAAAAAGTGGGCTTCAGTCTTGACTCACTGAGCCTCTAGTCCCTTAACAATGAGAACACAAGAAAGATACTTTGGAATAATGGGAGAAGTAGAAGACCAATCGAGACGGAGTGGTTTTCTTTTGTTGTTGTCATCGTCGTCGTAGTTGCTGTTCTTCTGTGTATTATGGGCAGACTAGAAGCGTATTCTTTCCTCCTCTGCTCGCTGTCCAGCTTTTCTTCCCAAATGTTCATTTGTTTTAGGACATGGTCCGGCGTGGAGAAATCATAGACAACGACATTGAGGATGAGTTCTACCTCCGGCGCTTGGACGCTGGGCTCTTTGTTCTCCAGCACATCTGCTACATCATGGCGGAGATCTGCAATGCCAATGTGCCCCAGGTAGGAGGGCTTCTCCTGGGTGAGTCTGTGCAGCCATGCCTCCTTCCTTGCCGCCTGCTTAGGTAGAGCCTTGCAGAGAAAGAAGCAGATCACACTCTCCTTGAATTCTTTCACTCTTCATTGGTCCGCTTTTTCAGGAAGGAGAATGAGGTGAATACTTCCACTGTGAGTATTCTGGTGTCTACCAGGGCAAGTGATGCTTTTTCTTTCTCTCCCCACTCTTCTTCTTCCTTACTAGATTCGCCAGAGGGTTCACCAGATCCTAAACATGCGAGGAAGCTCCATCAAAATTGTCAGGCACATCATCAAAGGTAAGTTGGATGTTGCTTGTGTCTGCGGCTCCAGGGAATGAGATGATGCTTGCTTTCTGAGTCTGTCAATAGACCTGGGGATTTGGTGCACAGGGTTCTCTGTACTGCAGGCTTACATGTGTTGTCTAGATCACTGCGTCCAGGTCATCTTTGTCAGGATGGCAAAGACTAACCTGCTTCTCTGCTTCTGACCCACCAGTTCCAGAATTTTAAAAATGTGTAACAAACAAGAAGCACTAGGGCTGGGAAATATTTGTTAAAAAGACAAACAAAAAGTTTAGTTCCAAGCTGCATGTAGTGGAAGAAAATTGCTTTCTTAAGGGAAAAACAGGGAAGTAACAGGAAATACCTGGAATTATGCAAGACAGAAGGAAGTGAATTGGAGGGAGTGCCTGCCTTCCTGTCCTGGCTCTGCCTTCCCTCAGCGTGTGAGCGTGTCTAGAAGCTTTGCAGAGGTTCATGAGATACTACATGACAGTGTCCAGTCTAGTGCCCGGCATACAGGACGTGCTAGATCAGGTGATTTTTCCTCCTTCCCTCACCGACCCCAGGGAGTCCCTCAAATGCTACTGCATCTTTGGCTGGACCTGACTCAGCTGGAGTGGCTCCAGAGAGGCTTCCAGTCGCTGAGCAGGCTCTCAGTCACAAGGCACAGCACCTGAACTGAGCTCTGTGATGCAGAACTGCCCTGGGGCCACTTTGCACAGACTAACACCCACGACAGCTAGAGGCCTATATTTTACAGTACTGATAGCGCCAGAGTCCAGAGACAGTCAGGATGGACTGGGTAACTGCAGGGAAATCATTCTCTCTCTGGCCCTTGTTCTGCCCATTTCTAAGATGAGGGGTTAGGCTAGATTTACTCAAAGAGTTTGCCTGTAAGTGGCTTATAACTACCATTACAGGTGGGATATGAAATGTGAAGATAAATGATACATATAATAAAGTGAAGTTAAAACATGAGCTCCTGGAATTGAGTCCTGGCTCTGCCATTTACTGTGTTTCCTCGGGCACAGTACCCAATTGCTCTGTGACCTCATAGACTGGGAGAGAGAATTAAATGAGATGATATATGGAAAATGTCTGACCCGTAATAAGCTCTCAGTAAATGTTAGCTATTATGAGTGTTATGAAATATGATGATGATAATTACCATCATCATTATTATAAGTGAGGCATGGCTAAAATCACATGGGAAGCCTTGTGAGAACAGTAGCATTGAGCTGAGTCTTAGAGGCTGGGACAAGGACATTCCAGAACAAAGGGACAGTGTGAGTGAAGTAGTGCAGGGGCTAGAAACCAAATGTTCAGCACAGCCCTCCCAGACAGGTGGGAATGGTAAATTCATTGTGCCCATTTTGCAGGTGGAGGATTTGAGGCATTGGAATCTATTGTTTTCTCCCTCAGAGAAAGAGGAAATGGGGAACCGGTAATGAACCCAGCCCAGCATCTTCCCTTCCAGAGTGGCCTCCTGGGTGCCCCCTTCTCGTTCTCAGTGTCACGTTCACGTGAATTACTGCTCAGAGCATTGTGCCACCTCCTCCCTAAGGTGCAGCTGTGGCGATTTGCAACTCCAGCTTTTAAATGGCGTTTACTTTTAACGCACACATGTTCAATTAGGACTTTTTATTACTCTCTGCTCTACTCTCTTGTGTTTAGGCTTCTCCCTACACCTCCAGCCCTGTAATCAAAACAGTGATCTTCTGAGAAAAAATGTTTTTAATGGATACTGACACGTAGTAGGTGGATGTTTTTCTTTCTGAAATTCTAACACATATACTTGAGGTTATTCAGAATTTTCAGTTGTTGTGAGCCAGGCTTTGTCTCCCTCAGATCCTGATTATTCCCCCAGTGCTGTTAGAGTGCCAGGCACATACTGGATGCTGGATAGATACTTGTTGATTGGGTGTCTGGGCAAGTGAGCAGGTGAGCGGGCAGATGAGTGGCCCTGCACAGATGCTGTGTTCATTCCTGCCACTCTTGTTCCTCTCCCCTGTTTTTTTACCCCCTTCCTCTGTGCAGACCCTTGGACCCCTCTTTCTAGACCGCAGTCCACCCCTTCAGTTCTCTCTCCATCACCCTTCATAGCCAATCCATTAGAGAATCCACCAGTTCTACCTCCAGACTCGATCTTAAATCTATCCACTTCTCTCCATCTGCTGTTTCCCATCATAGCACCCAGTTTATTTCCTTCCTAGCCATTATCACAGTCTGTAATTGTTATTTATTTATGTCTTCGTTTCCTCATTTTGTGTGTCTCATACATTAAAACAAGCTTTGTGGCGTAGGGACATTGTCTGGCTTACTCACCCTGTCTCCTCAGCACCTGTAGCAACACTGGGCACATAATGGGAACCCAGTGAATATTTTAAACACTACTGAATTAAACCCCACCCTTGTGTGAATTTAATTTGGCACATGTCTACTGAGACTCTCCTAGCCAGTGCTAGATACCACACTCCTAAGGTGTCACACGGCACCTGCCCTCATAGAGTTTAGTCTTCTGGGGGACTTAGCTGTACAAACAGCCAACCGTGCTTCAGGCTAAATGAAATACACACGCCAGCAGCCACTCACCCAGCATTGCCCGCCGCCAGGCTCGGTATCCAGGACTAGAGATACAAAGAAGCTTAAGCGAGATCCCTATCCTTGAGACGTTCACGTCTAGTAGGGAGAGAGACTCGAAACTAATTATAACCTGCTAAATGCTACGTTAAAGTTGTGAACAGTGCGCTAAGGGAGTGGTGAGGAGGCAGCAGCAGAGGCACAGCCATACCGTGGAATCCCAGGAGGGCCAGCCTCCTCTCCAGGACCGGGAATGGTGTCACAGAGGGAAAGGCATACCCCAGGCAGAGGGAGCGGAGGCCGGGAGGCGGGACCGGACATCAGTGGCCTTCATAAGAACTCTGGCTCTATTAGCGGAGGCCGGGCAGGGATGCCAGAGGCTGGAGCATGGGTGGCATTGGAAGTGTTGCTGGGCAGGGCTCTTGAGTTCTGTTGGGCACATGGTGAATTTGGGGTACGGTACGTGAGCTGCACCCCTTTTTTGGCCAGCAGACCGTGGACATTCTCATTAGCACTCAGGAGAGATGCTAGTTTGGGCAGTTTGAAGTCATTAGTGTGGAGGTGGTATTTAAAGCTAGGAATTGCATGCCATTGCCCAAGTCAAAGAGGCCTTCACAGGATACTGACCACTAAAAGAAAAAAGAGTTCTTTCTCCCTGTAAGGTTCAGGTTATCCTAAAGGGTTCTTGACCCCTCTTCCGCCGGCATGCCCCCACCCTGGCTCACACCCGCCGCAGGAGACCCCATCTGCCCGCCGTGTTGTGTGGTGGAGCTGGGCCGTGTTCCCCCTGAACACAGGGCAGGGAGCACCCAAAGGGCCGTGCTGAGGTTGAAAAGGGGTGAGGCTACCCTGGGGGTTGGTGGCTGGGCTGTGCTCAGCCTCGCCTCTTAGAAGCCTTCACTCCGTCCCGCTCCTTCCCCGCCTTCCTTCCATCAGAAAGCACGGAAGAAACAAAGCCTTGGAAAGAAAACCAGCTCATCAGTCTGTCCTCTTTGATTTTAATTTTGTTTTTCAGTTTGGGTTGCTTCCCTTTTTTTTAACATACTAATTAGATGCAAGCTTTTCCTTTGATTTTATGGCCTACATATTTCCTGAGTTTTGCTGGCAGGATGACAGCTGATGTGTCCCTGGAGGTCTCAGGAAAACGCTGATGAGGCAAGCCCAGCAGGGGACTTTTCCCGTTATATTTCGGTCCCCTTTCTCACAAATTTCCTCCCTCCTTTTCTGTTGGGGGTGCCGAGAGAGCTGGGAATAATTGATGGCTCATTAAAGTCCCTCTTTCTGCAGACTGCTTACATGACTCCCAGAGTCCAGCCTTCCCTGGAACTAGCCGCAGCTCTGGGTCTGAGGACTGTGTGGCCACGTAGGGGACGACGGTCTCTTTGCTAGAGAGGGGCAGATAAGACCATGTGCGCCGCAAGGGCAGCAGCCGTCTTCCTGCCTTTTATCTTCTGGTGCCTAGCCCGTGAGTGGCACAGAGAAGGGGATCAGTTAATGCTTATTGGGAGTATGCTGAGGTGGTGCTTCTGGCTTCTTTGTGCTGTTCCAGAAATCCGGGCCACAGTAGGTAGAGTGGTCACTCCTGAGCACACCCTTTGTGTCAGACTTTCACTGTATGTTCTCTGGTTCTCACAGCAGCCCTGGAAAGCAGGGTTACAGTCTCCATTTTGAAGATAAGGAAATCGAGACACACAGAGGTTAAGGGATGTTACCTAAGTCACTGGTAATGTTGGAAACTGGATCTGGACTCAGAATTATACACAGGCAGTCTTCCATCTGGCAAAAGGAAAGCTCCAACTGTGTTGATTGGCTGATACATTCCTACAGGCTTTTAAGAAAGAAAAGAAAATTTAGGGCATCCACCTTTTCAGAGCACCCACTTGGCATCACAGGGTGCTAGGTGGGCTCCTAAGTTGACTGAGACACTTAGGAGGCCCTGTCCCTAGGGAGCATACAGTCCCATCACAGGTGCAATAACTAACTGACCACAACGCACAGCAGAGTGAACTTAGTGCTAAGATATGGAGTGGGAATCAAGGACAGTTCATTCTGCTGGAGATTAAAAGGGGCGTGAAATCTGATCTGGAGGCCGCACAGAGAAAGTGCTTGTGTTTATTTTTCAATAGTGGTAAAATATACATAAGGTTAACCACCTCCCTCTATCCACAGAATTTATTTTCATCTTGCAAAACTGAAGCTCTCTGCCCATTAAGTACTAACTCCCCGTACCCTCCTCCCCCGGTCCCTGGCAGCCACCCTTGTACGTCCTGCCTCTGAAGTTGCTGACTCTAAGTAAGGAGGTGGTTTCTTGAAGCGTGTGAAGGACCTCCACAGGCCGATGTGGATGTACACCATTGAGTGGTCATCTCTTTGGATGTGGAGTAGGAGCTGTGACCTGGGAATACTTCTTAGTATAAGTGCTTGTGTCAAGGGTTACTGTGGACACTGCTGGCAAGTCTCTTAAATGTTATGGTCACTGGTGAAAGGTGTCAGAAGATCACGTGGGTGCTGGGCTGTTCTGCAGAGGAAAGCTTGGAGGATTACTGACTCAGAAGTCTTTCACTGGTGGCGAAAAGATTGAGCCAAAGACTTCAAAACGCTTTCAGAAATTGGCTCCTGGCCCTTTGATTTGCTTGTGTTCTTTATGGCTTGAAGTCTCCTCTTAGAGGCCCACAAACATGTATTTCCATATTGATTTGGGCTTTGGGCAACCTGAGCTTTGCTTCTGTGATTTTAAAGCTGCAGTACCTTATAGGGTATCCTTTGATGACGTGTTGATGTGTGTGACTTGTACCAGGTCATGGCTACTGTGGTCGCTAGGCTGTTTGGAGACAGGAAAGGATCCTGGAGAGAGCCCTGTGTGTCAACCTGAGGAGCTGCTTCCCCTCTCTAAGCCACAGTTGCTTCACCTGTAAGATGGGATAACTGGCCTCAAAAGGTGCTGTGAGAATTAGATAAGCTACTGCAGGTGAAGTGCTACGTGTTGGCTGGCATATGACAAGTGCCCAATACTGTTAGCTACCTTTCCTGTTGTGATTAGTGTCCCAGCTAACCCAGTAATAAGTAGAACTGAGATGCACAGACCAGTTTGAATCCTGGCTGTCTGTAACTTTGGGTAAGTTAGTAGATAAGATGTTTCAGCCTTGGTTTCCTTCTTTGTAAAAAACAACCCTAAAGGGAGTACTGCCCTCAGGAAGGCTGAGCTTGAAACGTAGTCGGGTGCCTGAGACAGAGTCTGTGCTTGGTACATGGAGGTCGTTTCCTTCCCTTCCTTGGCCTGATCGTTTCACCTGGAGCTGCCAGCAGCCTGGACTTAGATGCAGGCAGGAAAGCCCATGGACCAGCACCCAGACCAGACTCCTGGGGCCTGGCGGGGGTGGTTTGGAGTGGGGGGGTGCTTTTCCAACCAGCTAAAATGTCATCAGAACTGTGGGAAAATGACCCCGTTAGCATCGTAAGCAAAGGGTAAGTTTCCTTCTCCTTTTAGTGGGTTTCATTTTAATGATATCCCCGCAGAACTTATATCCTGTAGCCCCAGCAAAATGTTCTCCTCCTAGAGAAGTGTAAAGTTAGACCTTCCAAGTTCGTTCTTGTTAAGGAATCTCTGTTAGACATGGGGATTTTCCTCACCCAGGTAGTTTCTATTTGCTGGTTATTTCTATGTCTTCAGGGGTTTTCAGTGTGAAGATACTAGCATTCCTCTTCTCCCTCCTCCCTCTTTCTCCTGCATTTTTTAAAGGGCGAGCATTTAAGGCTTAAGGTCCTGGGATCTGAACCAGGCTTCTCAGTGCTGGTCCAAGTCTCTGTCCTAGAAGACAGTTCTTCCCCATCTGCCAGCCCGGTGCCCCCTCCCTCTCCCACTTAACAGAAACAGAACAGCTTGTATTCCATGTCTGAGTAGTAAACCTGCTGTCTAAAGTTTGCTTTAATATTTATGCGTTCGGCACTGCTGCCTGTTTTTGAGCTCCATCAAAGCCTTTATTGTAAGAGCCTTTGAAAAAGCTGGGAAGTAGAGGAGAGAGTTGATGTGTACACTGTCTTTCTCACTCTCCAGCCCCGCTCATCCTCTCTTCTCTCCCCCTCCCCATCCCTCTCCCACTCTCACTCCGCCCCAACCCTGTAGTTCTGTGTTCATCTAGAATCTCTGTTTTTCCTGCATTCTCTCTTCCTCTCATACACACAGCGCAAAGAGAACTCTTTCCCAAGACCTCTGGGAGGAATCTGTTCAATATTTATAAACTGCTGCAGCAGCTCTAATAACCAGAGGTAGCTGGCACCACCAAGATTTGCTCCAAATAGGATTCTACTCTGGAAACAAAGAACGAGTAGTGTAAGGGGTGGAGGGCGAGGGGCGAGCTGCACTCTTGGTGCCAGCTGCCAGGGCAGTGGAAGAGCAGGAGGGGCTTGTCAGACCTGGTTCTGGGCCTGGCTCCGTGGCTGGCTCGCTGTGGGACCCTGGCCAGTACCTGCCCTTCAGGGTTGCAGTACACTTCTGAGTACCCTGCCAGCTCTGCCATTCATTCGGTGACCTGGCATGAGAGGGTGTGGCCCCAGCAACCCACTCCACATCTCTCTGGCCCCTGAGGCTCCTTTACCACAGGACAGTCTGTCTAGAGTCTTACCTTTTATGAGGACTTTGTAGCCAGATGCCCTGCCACGGCTGGCTGCTTTGGAGTTTTTTCCCTAAAGTATGAGGACCAGGCAGGGTAAGAAACTGCTTAGGTAAGAGGATGCCACTTTGGGGACCAGCTCCCCCTGGATGGCTTTTTAGGTGCCCTTTTCACTCCTCACACATGTTGGTTTGAATTTCAGCTCCTCTACATTCTAGACTTGGGCAGGTTGCTTCAGTTCTCTAATAAGCCTCAGTTTGCTCATCTGGAAACAGAGATGGTATTCTTTACCTTGTAGGTTGCTGCAGAGATTAAATGAGACAGCGGATGTAAATACCTGGCACAGAATCAGTGTGCGTTACGTCTTAGTTCCCGTTCCCCTTCCACTGTGTGTGAGACAGCCCCTCTTCCAGATTGCACTAACTCCATTCACGGCCCATTTCCAGGGAACAGGTATTCTGCCTGTTTCCTCCATCCCCACAGATGGAGTGACAGAGGAGACCTTCCCATGGGATGGGTGCTCTGTGTACAGTAGTGGCATGTTTTTTTCCTAAGGCCTTGGCAGAAGTGATTTAGCAAGGCGATTGATACAGGCTTTGGTTTCCTCTACTTTGTGCATCTCTAGAAAGAGATTAGGTCTCTCCAGGGAAACTGGCTTTACTTGGAAAATCACTGCCCCAAAGGATCAGACTCTTTCTCCACTTCCCTCCCTCCTGGGTCTGAGAATGCATTAGGAGAGCAAAGTGTTAGTTCAATCCATTAAGACTCGCTTCCAGACCATGCCTCTGGGGGTATTAAATGCTAGAATGGTCATTTCTCTCTCTCCTGGGGCAGCAACTGGATCATTCACGTGTGAGTAAGAGATACCACTTATATACAGCCCCATGGCCTTCTCCTGCAGCCGAGTTCCTATTCTCCCATCACCCCAGCCATCTCTTTGAGGGGCCTAAATGGAAGGCATCACAAGCATTTCCTGTTGGAGGTGATAGATGGGCCTAACAGAAGAGGATGATTTCTGGGGGGGAGACACGAAGCTGGCCACATCTGAATCCCAGATCCCGTTTTCTGGCACATGTCCAAAGTAATAAAGAGGGAGGAGGAAAAATGAAGAAGTGGCAGCAGCAGAACTATTTCCCCAGCATGGTGGGGGGTGGGAGGTCACAGGGGAGGGGTTGCACACTCTCTTGTCTCCCCCCAGTCTTTGTCAGATTTGGATCAGCAGATGTTTTGTTATGCAAAAGCCTCTTGCAAGAGAGTTCTCTATTGTTCTATCTCAGGCCACCCCAGTCAGGGAGCAGTGGGGGATGTGCCAGCAGTCATCTTAATCAGCTACTCTGAGAGCCTATTCTCCAGCCAGACCGAGAGTTGGCTCTTCGCCAGGCTCTGCTGGAGTTTAACTGAAAAAAGGCAAAAGGTCCTACCTTCACAAAGCTCCCAGTCTAGAGGGAGAGAGAGGACAAGCAGAGGATGATCTAGAAGTCAGGCCTGTGATGGAGACCAGTGGCCTGAGGACAGGAGCAGGAGTAAGAGATGACCAGGCGGGGTTTCACGGAGAAGATGTCCTTTAAGATGGACTTTGAAGGGTGTGTGGGATTTCCACAAGTGACGATGCTGGCCTGAGCAAAGGAGGCTCAGGGAGGGACCTAGTGTTTCTTGACCATCTCTTATTTGCTAGGTACCTTACACAGATTTTCAGAGGAGGAGACCACCAAGGTCACTTAGTGTTGTGAGTCAGAGACAGGATTCAGACACAGCCCACGATACTGCGCCATCTCCTCTCTGGTGAGGGCGGGGCACGGTCAGTGGGCAGTCAGGAGCTCCATCGCCCCGTCCTCCCAGAACCCTCTACCCCATCTGCTCTGCGCTCTAGTCCCTAAGTTCTACACATCATTTCAGCACCATCTCCCAGCCCTCCCCACCTCCTAAAACCTGGTGACTACATAATTTGAGGGGACACTTTTGAGGATGAAATAGAGTATTATTAAGTATTGTGCTGGGATAACCGAGTCAACCGGATCATATGGTCACCCACCTTAAAACTCTTTGTGTCCTCTGGAAATCTGTCATCAGCATCACCTCCTGTATCCTCATCCTTTGTGGGAATATTTTCTTTTTCTTCCTGCTGTCACTGAAGCCTGCGTCCCCTGGGGAGGGCCATCTCAAGTGGTGGCTGTTTTCCCCCACACCCCTCATTCCACTGAAGGCAGGGGAAGGGTCTCCCACACTCCTCATGGGCATCTCTAGACCATTCTTGCTCTCTCCCTTTTCCCTAAAAACGCCCTCTCTTTGAATCTCATGTCCGTGGACTCTTTGTTGGTGGTACAGGCACCTGTTCCCCTCATTCTTTGGAGGAATTGGGGCCTCACTGTCACCTTCCCCACTACTCTGACATATTTCTTGGTGATTTCAATATCCACATCTCTTTTTCTCACACCCTATTTCCAGTCTATCAGTAAATCCTGCTGGATCCACCTTCAGGATACATCTGAAATCTGAGGACTTCTCACCTCCACCATGATGTCCTTGGTCCAAGACACCGTCAGATCACATCCCCTTCCTTCTGCTCTTGCCCCCTTCAGGGTAGCTCTCACACAGCAGCTAGAGCCCACAGGCCCTGCATGATTTGTGCCCTGCCTCCACCCCTGGCTCTGAGCTCCGGCCACACTGACCTCCTTGCTCGCTTGCAGATGGACCAAGCGAGCCCCCGCTCAGAGCCCCTGCTACTTCCATTTGCTCCCAGATATTCCCACACTTTGCTTTCAGGTCTTTAATCAAATCTCCCCATCTCCGTGAGCCCTTCTGACACTCGCCCTATATATTTTATTTACTTTTTGGTTTGTTTCCCCCATTAGAAAGCAGCCTTCACAAGAGCAGAGATTTTCCTCTGTTTTGATCATTACTTTATCCCCATTGCCTCAAATAGCGGTTCTCAAAGTTGAGCCTACATCAGCATTACCTGGAGGATTTGTTCAAACAGACTGCTGGGCCTAGTAAGTAGGTCTGGGTTGGGCCTCAAAATTTGCATTTCTAGTACGTTTCTCTGTGCTGCTGATGCTGCTGCTCCAGGTCCGTACTCTGACAACCACTGGTCTAGAGCAATGCCTGCCCGCAGTAGGCGTCCACTCCCTGTGCGCTAAGTGAGTAAATGAGTGAGTAAAGGCTGGGGCTAGGAGAAGAATGTGAGCCTGGAAAGGTAAGTTGGGCCCTTTTCGCTGAGGGCCTCGAATGCAAAACCAAGGAGTTTGGCTGCACCTGCCACCATGGGGGCTTAGAACAGCATGCACCACAGTGGGAGCTGGGATTCAGGGAGAGGGGTGAAGTGACCCCACCACCATGGACCCCACGCCTCTGATTCACGCCTATCCCTGCCTTTGTCTTCCCAGAGTATGCAGAGAACATCGGGGACGGCCGGAGCGCCGAGTTCCGGGAGAACGAGCAGAAGCGCATCCTGGGCTTGCTGGAGAACTTCTAGAGGCCCTCGGCCCTGTGCCGCAAGGGCTCTCTCTGGGCCTCCCTCTCAGAAACAGTTTTTACACAGCTCACTGTGACTTTTGGACAAATTAAAGCTAGTTTTGGTATTCCTGGGCTGACGTTCTTTGTAGCAGACTGTCCCCTCCAACCTTTCCCCAGCTGCTGCCGCGGGGAACATCTGGGCCAGGTCCGTGGTCGGCTCACTCCACCAGTGAGGGAGCCGAGGCTCAGAGAGGGATCAGTGGTGAAGCAGCCGCTGTGGCTGCTCTGGGGGTACTGCAGCGAGGCTGCCCGTCTGTAAGTGGGAAGGGGGAGGCATGGGCGAGTGACCTCTGCGGGGCTTCCGGCCCTGACACAGTCTGGGCGTGTGACATGAGGCACATGGCTCCTGCAGAAGCACCCCCGAGGAGGCTCCTGTGGCACTGTGCGGCCGGCTGCAGCGCCCTCAGAGCAGCCTTCTGAGCCCCAGCCACCATCAGAATCCCTCTGGGAGGGAGGCTTAAAAATACCTCAGTGCGGGGCCTCGGCCAGGGCAGTGGCTTCAGAAGCTCAGGCGCGAGCCAGGAGCGCGTGTCGTTTCAGACTCCCGGGTGGTTCATGCGTCGGGGCGAGGGCCGCTCCTTTAGAGCAGACAGGCCTTGGGCCGCACCCAGCTGCCCCTCCACCAGCTGCGGCGGTTTGGATACGCGGCTTTGCCTTCCTGCACCTCCCTGCCTCCATCTGCACAGTGCGGGTGATCAGACCCAGTTGGTGCTTATGAGGATGAAATGACCCGTTTAAGCGTGTGGCACGGTGGTGAGCATGCGGCAGGTGTGTTATAAGTGGTTCCGTTTGTCCTTCCCTCGCTCATCTGTAGCTTCACATTGAAGTTTCACCATTGACCCGCGTTGTGAGAAGGCCAGTCTCCTTTACGGAAGTCAGCGGGCCTTTGGCGTGTTCTTAGCCTGTCACAGCAGAACCCTCATGAGTGGGGAGGCGGAAGGCCAGCCGACTTAGAAGAGCAGCCTTCCATCAAGGTGCAGTGTTTACCCAGATGAGCAGATAGGCTACAGAGGCCGCCACACCCTGCGCAGCACCCCTCACCTTTCTCGAACCCTGGGGGACAGGGCTCCACGCAGCCACTCCCACCTGGCTGGAGTTGACATGCCAGGTGAAACTCGTTTGCCATTCCAAGCCTCCACCCGAGAGGGCTGTGAATAAGGTGGCCTCTGTGTTGTGCCTGGCATTGGGCTGGCAACAGCACAAGGGAGTAAGACAGACCCTGCCCTCCTGGGGTCCATGTCAGCCTGCGCGGACGGTACACCTGCGTCGTTACGTGAGGTAGTGTTCCCGCAGGGAGGTGGCAGGACTGTGTATCAGGCCCTGCTACAGAATCACTTGCCATACAGTCACATTTTGGATTTAGTTGTTTTTATTTCACTTTTCTGTGACTGTCATAGCTTCCATGTATCGACTGTCTGCCATATGCTACTTGCTTTACATCCATTCTTTCTGACTACACAGCAGCCCTGCTGGCATTGTTATCCCCGATTTCCCGAATCCGAGACTGAGGTCTCAGCAAGGGTAGCTTGTGCAAGCTCTGTCTAACTCCGCAGTCCGTGGTCTGCTCTCCACCGAGCTGCCTCTTTCTAGAAGATAATCACGGATCAGTGACATTGCACTTCGATCTGTTCCACTGTCGATGTGTGGTTTTATGAATTTACAAATAAGGCATGTCCAGTTGTAACCTATAGAATCATAGACTTTTTGAACTAAGGTTGGTACTTTAAAGATCATTAGTACTTCAGCTTTATTTTCTTTTTAGATTTTGTTTTTAACCAGGTAATGCTTGTACGTGGTGCAGAAGTTCAAAATTCAACAAAAAGGTGTAGAGTGAGGAGTCCCCCTGCCGTCTCCCGCCCCCTCACCCTCCCTCTCCTGGGAGGCAACCGCTGTCGCCTGATTATCTGTCCAGATCTGTCCGGCAGTTTTCCAGCTGTTTCTCCCAAAGCCCCAGATGCACCCGAAGCCAGCATAGCAGAGAAGGAGCGTACGGCTCCAGGCCGCTCAGCCCCCGGCTGTGATGGCTGCGCTGCCCTGCTTCATGTATTGGGGCGCCTCCTAAGAGTTTGTTTGACCACCAAGTCCCTCTGCTAAAAGCTACTCTGAACTCACACCTTCACTTCACAAATGAGAAAGTGGTCCTCTTCTCCGTCAGTTTTGTGACAGGACGGTTTGAGGGGATCGTGAAGTGTAATCCCTTAGGAATCAAGACGGGTCACAGTTCCAGGGTGGGGGACCAAGGAGACGGGGTGAGGAGAAATCTTTACCCTCTGCTTTCTAGTTTTAACAGCTCACGACACAAGGCTATGAAAAGCTTGGAACCAGGTGAAGATCCTCATTACTAACCTTGCTAACCCACGGGCTCCTGGGGTGTGGTGCTGCCTCTGGTGTGCTCAGGGCTGGAACGAGTGCCTCACAGAGCGGCCCCACCCCTCCTGAGGACTTCCTGGCCTGCCACGGAAGGCTGCCTCTGCCCTGTGATTCCGAACTCGACTTCGGGGCCTGCCCGCCCTTGGGCTTCACGAGCTCTCCGCTTCCAGCGAAGCCCCTTTGTGTCCATGCTTGTGCCCGTAGCTGAGTGGCGTCAGGGCGTTGCATCCCAGCGGGATAGTGCTCCTTTTCCTTTCCAAATACGGCAATAGAATAGCCTTTAAGCAATCTTAGCCAGGATTTCTTCGCGAGGGAGATGAGGGTTTCATTTTCCTCTTCCTTCGCAGCTCGCTGCTCTGTTTGTGGCGGTCGGCACGCCTGAACGCAGTGGCAGCGAGATGGGCTGTGTCTCATTTAGAGCGATTTGCATGCAGCCTGCATTCCTGCTTCATCTGGGGGAACGTCATCAGGAAGCTTGAAGGCATCCTTCAGTCACCCCCCATAGCAGCGCCAGTGCCCAGGTGGCATCTTCTGCCATTACCAGAAGCGTCAATTAGTGTCTACAGGGAGACGAGACTCGCTTTCCTAAAGGCAAAAACTTCTTGATTAGATTTTCTTACCCAAAAGTAGAGGTGAAAGCAGAGCCCCATTTTTCAATCTGTCCTGCTCCTTGGTGCACATGGAAAGTGGTTGATGGCACAGCGGTGGCCTCGTTCTCTGTGCCCGGAAAACGCGAGTGTTCCTCCAGTCTCCTTTTTCTTGATTAGGTAACACATGCCCTTGGCATAAACTTCAGAAGGTACATACGGGTCTACAGTGTGTAAATCTCCCTGCCAGCTGCGTCCCCTGGCCACCCAGTGCCCCTCCCCAGAAGCAGCCACTGCTAATGAGCCGGAGTGTCCTTTCAGAGAGAGTCTTATGTGTTTTCAAATGAATAAAAATATATTTAACACAAATGCTAACATATGTTCTCTGCTCCTCACCTCGCTTTCACTCCATGTCTTCCAAAGGCACATGGAGCTGCCCTCAGTCCTCTAGGAGCCGGACGCTGTCATAGGGCTGTACCGTCACCTAGTTAATTGTGTTAGTGGACGTTTGGGTTGTCTCGGCTCTCTGGCTATTCACTGCTGCAGTGACCATCCATGTATAGGACGTCATTTCACACACATGTGAGTTGAAATTCCAAGCAGAATTGCGAAGTCAGAGAGGATGTGTGTTTTTCATTGTGATAGATGCTTCCTCGTGCCCTGCTTCCATCAGTGGTTTGTGCGAGCGCCACCCCACACCCTCCCCAGCCCAGTGTTGGCGATCCAGGGGAACGTTTGTCAGACGAGTGAGGTTATTTAGTGTTTTAGAAGAAAGGATTGAGCGCGTGCCATTTTAGCTAATACTAAATGAACTCTTTCTATGAGTGAAGTTCTTTGCTCAAATTAGCTCATTTAACCGTCCTTCCTGAGGCGTTGGTACTTTTATCATCAAGCCCATTTCACAGATGAAACTAGATTGAGAGGGTCAGTGGCTTACAAAGTGACAGCGCTGGGGGTGGAGCCGTTCCGGAGCCCCTACTGACCTCGGAGCCACACTGTCTCCAACTCAGTGGGCGAGGAGGGGCCTGGGTGAGGCGGACAGGGCGGCTGCCTGGCGGTGCAGCATGCGTCGGAAGCAAAAGCCTTCAGCGGCCTTGTGCAGGAAGCCCCCGAGAGGCAGCCCTCCGCTGGCCTCTGGGCTGAAGTCCACGGTGGCGCGGCAGGGCCTTAGCTCCCTGCAGACCTGGGCAGCCGGCCGCATCGCTCACCTGCCAGGGGCTGTGGGGCCAGGTTTCCTGGCTGGGATGGCAGTCACCTGGACGCGGCCCTGGCTGCTCGCCCGTGGGAAGGAGGAAGTCCGAGAAACACTTGGAAGGTTAGGCTTTCCCTCTGCAGCACGAGGAGCAGCCGCTGTGGAGCTCGCTCGCAGTCGGTACCCCTGCCTGCCCGCCCCCGTCCACCCGCCTCTGCCCGTCCGCTGAGCTCGTACTCCTCAGCCCAGGCTACACGGCGCCGCCTCCTCCCAATCATCTGCTCTGGGTCACCACCAGGCTGGGCACTGGGGGCCTGCACCCAGGTTCAGAGACAGCTGGAACTCTCCGCCGGAGCCAAACAGCATCACAGGAGAGCGATGATGGCCTGCGAGAGGCCAGCGGAGGCTGTGGGACAGAGGAGGCCCCTCACCCGGCAGGAGGATCAGGAGAGACGGGACATGCACCACAGCTCCGTCTTGAGTGACTGCCACAGAGGCCTTAAGATGGCCCTGAGTCTCACAGAACAAGAGGCAGAAAGTCATTCGAGGCAGAGGGATGCACAGCAAAGGGATGGGGGCAGAGAAAGCGGGGCCTTGAGGCTTTTCACAGTCACCTCATTGGATGCTCTGGCTTCCCTGAGGCCGGCAAGGCCGGGGTGAAGGAGCTCCTGGTTGCGATGACAGAACCTGACAGAACTACATGCGTGCTGAGTCTCTGCTTTTTGGGAACCTGGGGGCATGTTGGTCCAGGGTCACAGAGTTTGTTCCAGGACGAGTCATCTCTGCTTCCCCAGACTCTTTCACCCCTGAATGACGGGGAAGCAGGTGACAAAGCTGCCATTCTGACCCCTCAATCAGGATCTGGCCTCGCGGAGTCATCCACAAAGTGCGCAGGCCCCAGAGAGGCTGACAGTAGGAGCGAGGCCACCACCCCGAGGCAGCAGGAAGGCTGGTGGGAGGCCTCAGTCTGTCCACAGCACCTGCAAAGAGGCTTCGCTCTAAAGCCCTAGGGAGCAGCTGGGGAAAGCCACCAGAGTTGAGGCTACAGAAGCCAGGGCCGTGGTCCAGCCACAGCTGGGGAAGGCTCCAGCCTGGCTCCAGCTCCTGGGCCCCAGCGGTCAGCGCATCCAGAAAACACCAGGGAGCAGAAGGGTAGGGCACCGGGCCCCCCAGTCCGGCCCCCGTGAGACGTGAGCATGTCTCTCGCCCTCTCAGGATCTCTGTTCTTCAGTAGGGGCCTGGTGAGAGGGTCTCTGAGGGTCCAGCCTGGGGAATCCCCACGGGCCAGTACCTGTGACCAGCTCATGGCACCCAGGTCATCATCCACCCCCACCCCATCATGTATTGAACACCTGCCCTAACCCATGCGGGAAACAAAGGAAATCGTCCCTGCCCTCAGAGCTCACATCCTCACAGGACAGATGAAAAGACAATAAACATGTAAACAAATACAGAGAATGATTACTGAGTGTTCTAAAGGAACACAAGGTGCAAAGTGATGGAGACTAGTTAACGGGAAACCAACTCGAGGCTGGCTGGTCTGGGAAGGCCTCATGGGTGAGGTGCCTTTGAGCTAAGTACTGAATGATGTCAAGGAGCAGGACAGCCCAAGAGCTGGCAGAGAGGGATCTAAAGGGCACAGGTGCAAAGGTCCTGAGGCAGAGAGAACACCATCATTCTCCCGCAAAAAGCCGAAAGAAGCCACTGTGGCTGGACCCAAGAGTGAGGCAGGGGCCAGACCTTGTGGGGCCTTGAGGACTAGAGGAGTTTTGAATGTGGGAGGGATGCTATCCGATTTTGAAAAGATCCCTTTGACTGTTGTGTGGAGGATGGCTCTGTGGAGACCAGTGTGGACGTGCAGACCCAAGAAGGGCTGGCGTACTCATCCATGGAGGAGATGCTGTGCTTTGGACCAGGGGGAGGAAGCGGGGTAGAGACAAGGGGATTTGGACCTGTTGAGGCAGAGCCAGCTGGTCACTGTGCAGGGAGGGGCCCCTGCCCCGGGGAGTAACTTCCCGGGCCCAGTGGGAGGTGGTGGGGCCTGCAGAGAGAGCTGCTCAGTATATAAATATCTTTAATGAATAAATAGAAGTGCTTCTAGGGCTGGCGGAGTCGTATCATTTCCACCTGCCGTAAAATTTCATTAGAGGCAGGTGCTGCAGGGAGAGAGGAATGGGTGCAATCCATCTGCCCGCTCACCCTCAGGCCCGCCTCCCCCACGCCCTGCAGGACGGGCATCCAGGCCTTCTCCCCAGGCCTCGCCGGCCCGAGGTGTCTGGGCCTTTCCCTTCCCTACCTCCCCAACCCCACTCCTTGAACAGGAGTGGGCAGCCTGGGGGGGTAGGAGTGGCCTGCCGCCAGAAATGAGGAGCCGCCCTCTCCTCCCCTGGGGAACTGTCACAGTTCCTACCCCCGCACCCCCACGCCAGGCCTGCAGGGACGTGTCCCTCTCCCAGTCCCCTGCAGATGAGATGAGTTTCAGAGGAGCCGTGATCCACACCGCTGACTTCCTGTGGCAACGGGGCTAGGGGAAGCGGGCCTCGGGTCATCCAGTTTTACGAATGAGGAAATAGAGACCCCAAGAAAGTAGGTGACTGTCCTGATCACAGCATCAGCAGATCCGGCCCTGAAAAACTCCCATGGTGTGAGCCACGTTATGAACCCCTCCTTGAGGCCTGGCTCCACGCGGAGCGCTTGGCGTGCACCGTCTCATGGAGGCCGCCCCACGTTCCTGTGACGGGATACGATCTCCACCCTATTCTGCAGATGACAACATTGAGGCCCAAAGAGAACTGGGATCCAGGCCACCCCAGCAGTCAGCAACAGGACCGGAGGGAGGGTCCAGGTCAGCAGCCCCTTTCTAGGTTTTTCAAGTGTGGTGGCACTAGGATTGTTTTCTTGCACCTGTAAACCATCAAAGTGGGAGTCTTTGAAGGATTGGGAGGGAAAATTCACTTAGTGCCTACATGTGCTGGGCAGTCTCTGAACTGAAGGCCACTGTCCCCAGAACCTTGCCACATCCCTATAGCATTTTCCAAGGTTGCCATGCTCACCTCCATTTTACAAATAAGAAAAGGAACCACAGAGAGATCAAGGAATTTGCCCAAGGTCACACAGCTCTGTCACTGCTGCTGGCCGCGGCTTCCAACGCTCAAACAATGGGGATCCTCGGGCCCTTCCCTTGGCCCCACTGCCACCCACCCTCAGTCCATGAGTGTGAGGCCAGGAAGGTTGGCCAAATGGGCAGGCTGGCAACCTGCCCGAACCCACGGTTATCAGTTCAGCTCATTAAGCGGCAGTGAAAGGGCATGGCTGGGCCCAGCTGCTGGCCATGGCGTCTCACTCTGGCCCTCTCGGGAGCAAGGCCCGAGGACAGGTCCTGCTTTGAGCAGCTGCAAGCAGAAATGTCTGTAACTGAGGATGTTCAAAGACACACGAGCCAAGCATCCCTGGGCCAGCCCGCGGTCCCATGAGGGCAGGGAGCCCAGGGTGTGGACGCAAGATCCTGTCTGTCGTCTTCATGGATCCCCTTCTCTCCCTGTGCTTTCTCGCTCACTTCCCCGTGGCCTGTGAGTGATTCATCCATGTTTGCGCCTTCCAGGATGAATGGACAGACCCAGGTGGCAAACACCCGAGCCCGGGGCCTTTATGAGCAAAGAGGGGTGGGGGGGGGGGCAAGTGCTCTTTCGGGGGTTAGGAGCTGAACCAAAGCGCCGTGGGCCTGAGCAATGGTCCAGCCACTGCTCACAGCCCTACCAATGCTCCCTCCCCCTGTGCCTGTGACATGCCCTCCTCCTCTGTGACCTGCCCCACTTCCCATTTCCCCCCAGCTGGTTCTACTCATTGCTCAAGACCAGCTCTGCCAGCCGCCCTCTCTGGCAGCTGGAGCACAGCCCCGCCCTCTGGGGCACCCAGCCCATGGGGAGACCCATGCAGGCAGAGCCCCATCAGCCAGAGCAGGATAAGCCGAGGTCCCCAGAACCCGGCCCACTCTGCCCTCAGCCCTGAGGCCCCGCAGCTCCTCTTCCACCCACTGCCGTGCATTCCTCGGGCCCCCGGGGAGCCTTCCCTGAATCTGCTGCTCCCCACTGGCCCTGTGAGCTGCCCGGCGGGGGGCTGCCTCCATCCGTTTCTGCAGTGCAGCGCCAAGCACGGGGCTGCCACCCAGGAGGTGCTCCCGCCACATTTCTTCAGCAGATATTTTCTGAGCACCTACTGTGTGCCAGGGCCTGTGCTGGGCTGTGGGGATAGAGAACAAACAAGGCAGACAGACTCCTTGCCCTGCTGCCTTCCTAGCAGAGGGAGACAGAAGTAAACAAGCGAGAGAGAAGCCAGCAAGGCAGCTTGAGGTGGCCACTGGAGCTATAAAGAAAATAAAAGAGAGTGACTGGAAGGAGGGCGGCTCCTCTGGATGGTCAGGGAAGACCCTGCTGAGGAGGTAATTTCGGAGTTGACACAGGATTGATGAGCAGAGCAGCTGCCAGGGGAAGTTGGGAATAAGATTCTAGGCAGAAGAAATAGCAAGTGCAAAGGCCCTGGAGCAGGAGTCTGATTTACATATGCGAGGAACAGCCAGATGTGCCATATGAAGGGGAGGAGAGTGGGAGGAGATGAATTTGCAGAAGTGGGCAGGGACCAGACCACACAGGGCCTTGTTAGCCACAGTAAGGAGTTGGGGTTTCTCCCATATGCCATGTAGATTTTAAACCACTGGAGGGTTGTAAGCGGAAGAGGGAAGTGATCACAGGGAGTGTGTGTGAACCACAATGAGGGAGCCAAAGAGGAGGGGGATGGGTGAAGGAAGGGAGGATGAGAGGACGAATGGGGAACAAAGGGCAGAGACTGAGATTCTGGCTGCCAGCAACGAGGAAATGCCACCATGGACAGGTCAGGACCTGGGTCCCTCCTGTCCTCTGCGTCCCTTCTGGTCCACTGTCTGGAGTGACCGGTGCCCAGACTGGGCTCCCAGCCGTCAGCGCAGCAGACACAAAAGCAGCTGGAGCCAGGCTGGGAAGCAGGGGCTCTGGGGACGCCTGAGCTGAGCTGTGTCTGCGAGGTCCCTGACGCTTCTGGGAGGAGCAGCGCGGCCTGGGGTGGGGTACGACGGGACTGAGGGACGGGGGGACCGGGACTTCCCCAGGTGGGAAGACAGGACAGGCTTCCAGGAGAGGCACGAGCGAGCAGGGCGGAGTAGAAGCAGGGAGGCAGGAAAGAGTCCAGCTCTGAGCAAGGGCCTTACAGACCCCAATCCAATTAATTGTCACCACACCCCTGTGGAGGGCGAGTTGCTGACTCCCTTCTGTAGAGGGAAACCAGGGCTCAGAAAAGGGGAGAGGCCAGACTGTCGCACAGCTGTTCCAGGGGAGAGCTGAGACTTGCACTTGAAGACTAAGAACAGTCAGTAAAATATATCCCAACATTCTTGTGGGCAATGGGGCGTCTACTTGGCAGGTGGGGCAGGGGGAGGGGGCTGATACTGTCAAAGACGTGCAGCAGGCAGAGTGGCTCGTTCTTCCTGAGGCATCAGGGAGGACATCGTGGAGGAGGCGGCATTTACACTCAGCTGTGAAGAGTGATGAGCTTTGGATGGTGGAGAATTGAGCAGAGAGGAGGAAGGGGGAGTGGGAGAGGCTTGGAGGGAAGAGCACAGCAAAGTCCCCGAGGGAAGAAGCATGTCGCCATTGGAGGAATTGTCACTGCTCGGGGCAGCCAGAGCCTGGGTGAGGGAGCGGGGCAGGGAGGAGGCCGGGAGAGCAGAGAAGGGCTGGCGCTGTTGTCTAGGTGAGCATGGCGGTGGCTTCGAGCAGGCTGTGAGCCTGAGGATGGAGAGGAGAAGACAACCTGAGAGCCATGGAGTTGGAGTTAGAATGCCCTGTGGGGTCAGTCTGGCCACCTCGCCTGGCCAGAGATGAAAGCCATACCTTAATGCATTTCCCCATCTCTCCAGCCATCCCCCCACCCTCTCACCCTCCCGTCCATCCAGCACGCATCGGTCCCCTCTCTGTTTCGGGAGGGAGGGCACGGGGAGGTGTGCACGGGTCCCTGGCTCTCTGGAGCACCCCAGGGTCCAACGGGGAGACCACCGTGACAAGAGGCGATCGCAGCCCAGCGTGTGGAGCCCCGGAGATAAGGGAGACAAAGTTGGGAGGAGGGAGTGGGGGCAGGAGAGGAGGGAGGGGGCTCAGCGCAGCCCAGCTCCACCTCGGGACGGCGGTCTGCAATGTCACCGTCCCAGACAAAGGACAGTACATTATTAGTGTTATTAATTATCATTAATCTAATTAAATGGCAATTACAATTAAGAACACAGTGATAAAAATGCCACCTTGGGTTTAAATGCTCCTTCTCCTCCGGCATCGGAGTGAGGGATTTTCCATGAGCTCAGCACCCCCCACCCCACCGCGGCACTGTGCGCGCAGTAGGGGCACAGCAGCCCTTGTGTTTCTGAGTCCAGCCGAGGGACCACGAGGTCGGACTCCCCTCATTTACAGATGGGCAAACTGAGGCCCAGGAAGGGGGAGGGACAAGCACCGGGGTCCCCTGCAAGTCTGGGGTGAAGGCAAATTTGAGCCAAGAAGCCTGATTCCCGGCTGCCTCCCACCCTACTCCATCCCTAACGGCCTTTTTTTCCTTAGGAAAAACAGCTGTCAGAGGCAGCCATCCTGTTACCGATTAAACAAGGCAAGTTCTATCGGAACAGAGCCGGAGACACCCCTGGACACCTAATTACACAGTCTGGAATGAGAACATGGTCAGGGAAGTAGAAATACGAACAAACTGTGCAGTGGGAGAGCAGGGCCGCCCTCCGCATCGCCAGAAGCTGTCGTCTCCCGGAGGCCTCCGGACAGGACGCTCTTCGGGTCCTTGAACGACATCCCCCCTCCCCAGAAGGGCTCACAGCTGTGGGGACCCCTGCCGAGCACCACCCCCACCACAACCAGCCAGGGCTCCAAGGCTGAAGCAGGGCACCCTCTCAGAGCCTGCTCCAGAACTCCCTGGAAAACAGGTGTCATTTCAGGCCTCAGGCCAGGGCGTTTGGGGACCCAGCGAGGTCAGGCAGAGCTGGGCTGGAGCGCACTGGCCTGGCCCCGGAGCCAGGGCTCTGTGTGGGCGCCACCCGTGGGGGTGGCCTCTCCTCTGGCCAGGCCCCCGGAGGCCGGCCCAGGAGGCTTTGTCCCGTGGCGGTGTTGGCGCAGGGGGCTGGGGTTTGCTGTCCCTCCAACTGTGCAATCCTGCAATTCCGCGTGGGGCAGGACTGCGAGGTGGGGGCAGAACCCCGTCTGCCTCCGCTGCCGTGTCCCCTGCGTGGACTGGTGGCCAGGCAGACACTAATGAACTAGCGCATCCGAGGTTCACCCCACCATGTTTCCAGAGCATCTCAGTGTCTGATCGTGACAGAGGAGTCTGCTCTCGAGGAACCCCTGAGGGGGAGACAGAAAGAGGGGAACCAAATGATAGAATTTCACACAGAAAGAAGTGAGATGAAGAAAATAAGGTAATGAGGTAAAGAGCAAATTAGAGCATGTGTGTGTGTGGGCAGGGGCGTCTACTGGAGATAAGATGGTTCTGGAAGGCCCCTCTGAGGAGTGTGTGAGCTGAGACCTGAATGGTGAGCAGGAGCAGCCAAGGGCCGAGCTGGAGGAATGATTCCGGGGGGACAAACAGTGAGTGCAAACTGAACGAACCGCCAGGGGTGTATAAGTGAGCGGGCCGGAGAAGGGAGAGGGGGTCTCCTGTGAGAAGACAGCCTGGAGCCAGGGCCAAGCCATGTCCCCCGCTCCCCGTGTCCTCCATGGCTCACAGGCCCTCTGAGGGTCCTGTGTCCCCACACTGTGCCCGCAGCTGTGGGGCGTCCTCCTTGGGCCCAGCTGTCTCCTCCCTCCCCTTCCCTACCCCACAGCCCCCACCCACACTACCCCCACACAGGGCCTCCTCCAAGGTGACTCACTCGTCCGTTATTGTTAGCATTGCTGCTGGGCCATTAATCATCATTACCCCGCCCCTCTGCCCTGCTTTTCACTTTCCACCTCAACACAGGTCAAGGGGCCTAAGGAAAAAGTCACCAGCTTTCTGAGTGTGAGTGTCCATCTCTGAATGCGAGACCCACCCACGACCCTGGCATTCTGCCTCCTCAGGGCTGTGGGATCTGACTCCAGCCTTCGGGCCGGGTGACCTGGAACGAGTGGCTGGGCTCCCGGAGCCTCCTTTTCTGCCTCTAACGCAGAGATGGTGACGGTCCCCAGCCCCTCCATCATGTGCCTCCTGCATAGGCTCGCTGATTTACGCAGCAACCCTGCAAGATGGAGACAGGACTTTCACCTTGACCACCCCCTTACAGATGCGGCCGGGGCCTAGGAGGGGCAATATGGCCTGGCCAAGGTCACATGGCCGGTAAGTGGTGCAGAGGGATTAAAACTCAGGCTCTGGGGGAAAGGTGGGGTGGGGGGTGGGCACAAAGGGTGAAGTGGTGCACCTACAACACGAATGACAAACATTAATGTACAACTGAAATTTCACAAGATTGTAACCTATCATTAACTCAATTAAAAATAAAAAAGAAAAGAAACAAAAACAAAAAATAAAAAAACTCAGGCTCTGGCTGAGGTTAGACCATAGTGATGTTTCAACACAAATCTCCCGATTCTGAGAGTTGTCTTGTGGTTACATAAGCATATGTCTTTGTTTTAGCAAATGCACACTAAAACATTCAGAGGGGGTGGCGCAGCATGTACGTACTCTGCCTGCGACTTTTCTGTAAGTTGGAGACTAGTTCAAAATTTTCAGTTAAAACATCCAAAATACAGAAACAAAAACCAAACAGACAAGGCCTGTGCTCCTTCCGCACTGGGCCCAGTGTCCAGGCTGGGCTGGCTGCTGATGGGGACACCTCCGATCTCACTGCCCTCTGCGAGGTGGGTGACGTCTTTTTACCCCTCACTTTGCAAATGGGGAAGCTCAAAGCTGTTGGGCATTTTCTGAGGCCCCACAACCAGCAAATGAAAGAATCCCTGCCCTGAGGAGCTCCCACTTAGTGAGGGGTACCTGCACGGGCAGGGGGTCAGCAGTGGCTTGTGACTGAGTAAGCCTGCGGCTGGTAGCCTGGCAGCAGGAAAGACCCCCGGGGGCGAGGGTGCTGGATGCCAGGCTGCTGGGGACCAGGGCACTGGGCCAGTGGTGCCCCCGCCCCTGCCCTTTAGAGCCCTCGGTCCTCCCTGGGAGAAGAGGGGAGCCCCGGGCTCCCACCCCATCAAGGGCTGACGGGTCCTCACAGGCCCCAGAGCTGGTGCCCACGTCTGCACCTCAAGCTGCTGCGTGTTTTCTTGTCTCTGACTGTAAACAGATTTGACTAAAGAGGTAAATGAGAAGTTAATTAGAGAGAACATGATTGATGAGGCAGTTTTCCGTGATTGGGAGGCGTGGAAAGGATGGGGCTCCGGGTGCAGAGGCGAGGGGGAGGGGAGCTGGAGAAAAACCCACGGCCATGGACCTGGAGGGGCACCCAGAGCGGCGAGAGGCCGCTCAAGCCTGCCCTTTCTCCTGGGCTCCAGGGTCAACACCAGGCCCCCAGGCACGGGGGCCCGGGCGAGCACTCCGGAAGACCCCGTAAGTAGGACCAGGTCCCTGCTGGGCTCCGGGGCGGAGCAGCCACCCTCTCCTGTGTGTGGCCAGAACTTTTGCCCTGGATGTCCAGGCCAGGATGGGGAAGACGCTGAGCTCATCGCACACTCACACGGCTCTGGGCCCTGTGCCTCTTCTCAAAACCTCGCAAGGTCCATGCTGTACCTCTGCTTTCTAGACTTGGTGCTCTGGGAGATTCAGAGAGCTGAACTAACTTGCCCAAGATCACACAGCTAATAAGGACGGAGCTGAAACTGACCTCTAGAGCCTGTGTCTTTCCAAATTCCAGACTATGTGCCCAGTCATGAGTCCGACTGCCCAGGGCTCCTCCCTACAGCCCCTCCTGCTTACATACCTCCGGCAATGGTGAGCTCCCTTCCTCCAGGGCAGCCCCTCCAGCAGCAGGACGGCTCTGGCTGTGGGAACGTTTGTCCTCGTGCAGACCTGGTCTACCTCCCTCCAGCCCACCTGCAGGGCCCAGCTCTGCCACTTGCCCGCCTCTTCATATCCCAGAACATGGACCCCCAGGGGAAGGAGGAACCTGAGAGGCCTCGCTCAACTCCCTCATTCTCCTGGGGAAACTGAGGCCCAGAGAGGGACCAAAACACCAGAGTGACGCAGGGAGCTGATGTCACTGCAGGGCCCAGGACCCCCGATGGCTGAAACGCAGTGCTCAGGCCCTGCCATGCCCACATCTGCTGCTCCCCAGGCTGAATGACACCTCTGCACCCATCCATCCACTACTTCCCTCACTCATCCATTCAGCAAGAGGTGCTGAGGCGTGAGGAAGGTGGGCCGATCCCTCAAGGCGCTCCCAGCCCGGTCAGGGGAGGCAGGGCTGCGAAGGGGAGGGGTGACGGGCTGGGTGAGAGGGAGAGGTGGCCGCTCCAGGAGGTGGCACTGGAGCCCAGCTCTGGAAAAGGTGCAGGTGTTCCAGGCAGAGGGATCTGTGGTGGGAGGAGCATGGCACATTCTAGAAACCCCCAGAAGGCTAAGTGGGTGGAAGTGAGACTGACGGGGAGCTCGTGGGAGGTGAGGTCGCAGAGGAAGCTGTCGGGATTTTATTCTAAGGCACCGGGACCACTTAGAGCTTTAAGTCGGGGAGGATGACTGGGTTTGCATCTGTGGAAGCGCGTCCTTTGGCCTTTGTGGGAGGACTGCCCATGGGGTATGGGGTGCAAGTGGGCCGGGGGGAGGCAGGAGTTGCCTGCAGCTGCTGAGAGATGGGCTGTGGACCAGGGCGAGCGCGGAGCGGGGGGATGGATGAGAGGGATGTCCGTGGGCAGGGCCGAGGGAGTGATTAGATCTCGGGGTGCAGGAGAAGTGGATGGACTGGGGCGCCGCTCCTGAGATGGGGAAGCCTAGAGGAGGGCAACACCTGAAGGGAAGATCAGACCGTCGGGTGGGGGCGTGCTGGGTTTGAGGAGCCATTCAAGAGGAGATGCGCTATAGACGGGATGATGCCGGGTCAGGGCCGCCGAGGCCGGAGCCAACTGGTGAGGCAGGTGCTGTAGTGAGCGATGGATGTTTAACTCACACAACAACCCTTTGCCATAAGCTCTGTCTTTATTCCCATTTTACAGATGAGGAAACAAAGGCTCAGAGAGGGAAAGGGCCCAAGGTCACACAGCCTGGAAGAGGCGGAATTTGAGATCCAAACCCAGGCCACAGCCTGCACTCAGGGCAGTCTGCCAGCTGCCTCGTGAGCGATCAGCTGGGCCTTCCCAGCCTCACTGGGCAGGTGGGGGTTGGGAGAGAGCCCCTGCTCTGGGGAGCCTGCCCCAGCTGAGGGGACAGGAGCACCGGAGGAGGGAATGGCGATCCTGAGAAGCTAGCGGGCTGCTCCTGCCTTCAGACTCCAAGGACAGGGGAAGCAGGAGGTGCTGAGGCCAAGGCTGGACTGGGGCTCGTGGGACACACGCCTGACCTCTGGCCAGAGGCAGCCTCCATGGGGGCCTTCCAGCTCCCTTCCTGCTCAGTGCTGGGCCTTCTGGTTCCTCTGGCCGAAAGTGGAGGACAGTGACAGACGGGGGTACAGCCCTGGATCCAGGCCCGTCTCTGTCTGCCCATGGGATGTGTGGCTTCAAAAGTCTCTGTCCTTCCCTGGGCCTCGGTTTCCCCACCTGTACAAAGTGGTAGTGCAATAAGATGACATCCAGAGTCCCTGGCAGCTATAGACTATCCTAGAGACAGCAAGGACAAACAAGTGAATAGCTAGCATTTCTTGAGTCTCTGCTGTGCACCAGGTGCTGAGGAAGGTTTCTCGTGCGTATCTCACTTAATTTTCACAAAACCTAATTAAGATAGGGATCCTAATCTCCACTTTTGAGATGAGGAAACTGAAGCTCAGAAAGGTTGAGTAGGTTTCCCAGGATCACACAGCTGGGATGGGGTGAGATGGAATCAAGCCTGCCTCTGCTGGCTTCAAATAAGGCCAGTGCTTGTTCTCCGCACACAGCTCACTGTGCATGCGTGGGAGTGTGCGCGCATCAGGACCGCACCCTGTGAGGGCGTTCGAGAAAGCGGGGTTTTGGGGAAAACCTCGGACAGGAGTCTGGGAAGGAAAGTGCAGTGACTGCGGGTGGGAGTTAGCAAGAAGAGGCACATGTGTGGCTCTGGCCAAGTTTCTCTACCCTCCAGTCTCAGTTTCTCCATCAGTAAAATGGGGATAATCATAGCCCCCCTCCCGGGCGGTTTAATTGAGATGGTGTTTACGGCCGTGGGCTTGGTGGGCCCGGTGGGCGCAGTGACTGTTTGTTCAAGGGGTGGCAAGGTTTGGTCCCACCTGCCCTTGCAACAGCCCTGGGGCTAGGGGAGGGAGGGGTGCATCTCTCAGGTGCAGAAACCGAGGCTCACAGAGGTGAAGAGACTAGCCAAGGTCACACAGGTTAGGATCTGAACCCAGTGGGTGAGCTCTCACCACTGCACCCCACCAGCAAAGAGCAGCTATTGGACAGATGGACAGACAGACGGACAGAAACACGAGAACGTGAGTGCAGTCCCGGGAACTCGTCCCTCCCAAGCTGCCTTGTTGTTCTTAACCTGGTCCTCACGGGGGCCGGAGGGGTCCTGCTCCAGCTCAGGGCTCAGCTCTCTGCTGCATCCCCGCGCCCACTTCTGCCCCCGAAGGCTGCCTTCCCCGGGGGTGGGGAGGCTCTGAAAGCCCAGATGCTGCGCTGCGTTTGGCATCACAGCCGGAGACGTTCCAAGATTCGAGGGAACTTGTCCCCTCCTCGAGCTGCTGCGGCCTGATTCACGGGCCCAGCCGTTTAAATAGAACTCCAGCTCCTGCATCCAGATTCAGCCCACAGATCATTAACCCGGGAGCCCAGGCTGCAGGACCATGCTGCCCCTGCAGCAGGGACCCCTGGGAAGGGAGCTCGGCCCCGCCTCAGGCCCAGCAGTCTGGGTCAAGCTCGTCACCTTGTCCCCACCCCATCCTTGCCTGAAATTCCACCATTAGAATGCCATTCCTTTGGTGTAACCCTCCAGCTCTGGTTTTAGAGGGCATTTGCTCTGGTGAGGAGAAGAACCTCAGCCCGGGTCTCTGAAGGTCTGTCTTGGAAAGCTTGTGTGCTTCTGCTGGGTCACTATCCCGCATTTTCTTCTAGAATATTGAGCTGGAAAGGCTCTTCACTGAGGGTCAAAGTGTAGCCTCCCATTTTAGAGATGGGAAAGGCTACAGTGCAGAGAGGAAGGCTGCCAGAGACGGCCTGGAACTCAGAGGAGGAGGGCCTGCCTGGGGTCGGGCCTGCCTGACTTCCGGTCTGCGGGAAGGGGGATCAAACCCCAGCATCAGGAGGGGCTGCCAGGCGGACAGGAACGTGTCCCCTCCCCCTCTTCCCCCTCCCCCCACCACGCGTGGAGATCTGGGCCCCAGACAATGTCCTTGGAGCTGAGGGACCTGCTCCTCGTGGTTAAGGGCCCAGGCCTCACAGACAGCCACTCGGTGGCCACTAGCTGTGTCATCTCCGGCTCGCCTCTGCATCGCTCTGAGTCCCAGCCTCCTCCCCTGCGACCAGGATGTCGGTGGGGTAACCTCACGTGGTCGTGACGGGCAGCCAAGAGGACAGGAACGTGCAGTGCTCAGCTCAGTGACCGGCAGGGGACAATGCGGCGAGTGTCATTTGCTATTTGGAGTCAGGAAGATCCCACCTGGACCCTGGGTCTGCACTTGCAGACCTTGGACACCTCTCGGGCCTCGGTTTCCTTATCTGTAAAATGGGGATAAAACGTCTACCTTTTAGTGTCATGAGGATTCAATGAGAAAACAGTAAACACTGGCATGCGACCTGACACATTCTAGGTCCTCCGCCAACGGCAGCTGCCGGTCACGGTAACACGGGAGGGAGGACCCTTCCCAGGCTGTGGCGCGGCGGGCCTCACGCAGGCAGTGTTGCTGGGGGCCCACTGTGTGCTGGTAGCAGAGTGATGAGCAGAATATCAGTGCCTCCCGCCTGGACCTCCCAGTCCGAGGGGGAGACCAGCACAAACAGGCTTCAGAGGCACACTGGGGGTCTGTTCAGTCCTTTACTGAGCAGCTGCTGTGCGCCAGGAGCTCAGCTGGAGAACAGGACAGGTTCTCGTGGGGTTACCTCGGAGTGAGGGTGATAGAAAGTCAAGAAATAGTCACGTGAGGTGGCAGGTTGGTGAGTGTTAAGAAAAATAGAGAAGAGTCAGGGGCTTCAGAGGCACGGGGGCTACGATTTTAGAGAAGATGGTTGCGGACATTTGAGCCGAGGCCAGAAGATCTGAAAGAACCATGTTCCAGGGAACAGGAACAGAAAACACGAAGGCCCCGAGGCAGGAGACTTCCTGGAGTGTCTGAGGAGCAGTAGGGAGGCCCGTGTGGCTGGAGCAGGAGGAGCGAGGGAGATGTAAGCAGAGAGGTGACAGGTCATGATGGGCCTTGTGAGGTGTGAGCACCCTGGTCTTTCCTGAGTGAGGAGATGAGCACTGCAAAGAGAGTCCCCAGGATGGGAGCTGGCCTCGGGGTCCCTGGGGTCCAGAGCAGAGCGCAGGGCAGGCACTCCAGATGCGCTTGGAAAGAGAGAGAACCAGCAAAGGCGCTCTGGTGGTGCAGGGGTCTGGGGAAACCTGGGCACAGACAAGAAAACATGGGCCTGGTGCCTGTCTCTGAACCTCTGAGAGGCTCAGAGTCCTCTGCTCTGGCCCAGACGGTCCACCGAGGACCGGCCTGCGGAGACAACCTGGACAGAAGCCTAACGATAACAACAGAGTGACACAAGGTGGTAACTGACACCCAGCAGAGCGCACAGGACTGCTCTGTGCCTTCCCCTCTCCCCACAGTACGGCCTGCCTACCTCCTAGCCTTGTCATGGGATTCAGTGAGAAAAATCCTGGTGCCTGGCAGACAGGAAGTGCTCAATAGATGCCCATTCCCTCCCGCTGTGGGAGCACCATCGAAATACCAGCCCCAGGCCTCCCCTAGGAGTGGTTGAGCTCTGCACTGTCCACTAGGCTGGTCATGAACCTCAGGTGACTACTGAGCACTGAGATGTGGCCAGTCCGAATTGAAATGTGCCATCAGGGTACAATACACTCCAGTAAAATATCTCATGAATAATGTTTTATATTGATTATGTGTTGGATTTTTTTTTTTTTTTTTGCAGGGAAAGATTTGCCCTGAGCTGACATCTGTTGCCAATCTTCCTCTTTTTTTGTTCTCCCCAAAGCCCCAGTACACAGTCATATATCCTAGTTGTAGGTCCTTCTAGTTCTTCTGTGTGAGCCGCCGCCACAGCATGGCTACTGACAGACGGGCGCTGTGGTTCCTCCACTGGGAAGTGAACTGGGGTAGCCGATGGGGAGAGAGAGCGGAACTTTAACTGCTAGGCCATCAGGGTGGGCCCTAAAATAATGTTTTTGGTATATTGGGTTATAGGAAATATATTATTAAATTAATTTTACCTGTTTCTTTTTCTTTTTTTTAAAATGGGGCTACTAGAAAATTTTAAATTACACACGGCTCACATTTGATTTCTATTGGACAGTGTTGGTCTAGCTCATTACTCACAGCCGTGGGATATTTAGACTGGTGTTACCCAAACCATTAAAGTCATTTCAGGATTTTAAAAGCACTCCCACAAATGGAGTGTTGAGATGGGCAGGGCCCTGCTGTCCCGTCGTGGTTAATAAGCACCTGGTTCGCAGGTCGAAGGGCCCGCGGAGCCTCGTCTCTCTGATGCAGTTAATTGCCTTTGATGGGGATTACCTGCAGACTCCTTGCTGGGACAACACAGATATGAGCCACGGGTGTGTCCTGTTGGCCTTGGTAGAATGCAGTTTATGGGCTGGGGTTCGGATTTGAAGGCCTAGAGGGGTTCTTTGGATCTTGGAGAGTGCCCCCGTTGGGAAGCCACAGAGTGGGATGTCTTTGGAGCAGCTGCAAAGGTGACAATGGATCCTGTCTGCCCTCCCCAGGCAGTGACATGTGGAGCCGAGACCCGGCCTGGAGTCAGGAGCACTTAGTCCTTGGCCTGGCTCTGTCATTTCCTCCCTGTGACATCCTGGGCTTGTCATCACCCCTCTCTGGCCTCAGTTCTCCCATCTGTACAATGGGGGTGATGGCGTTTGATCCTTGGTCCTTCTTTGTTAAAAAGTGGAGATATTTAGATGATGTCTTCACTCTATGTGGTCCACCTAGGCTGGAATCCAGAAGAAAAACCTCAAAGTGGCCCCATGGGTCTTCATGTGGTTACTCAGCCTGGCAGGGGCAGGGGCCAGGCTGGATGACCTCCCCCTCGCCTCTGGCCCAGGCGTGGCCCTCAGCCTGGACATGGGCTTCCGACTTGGGCCACAAGCTCTGGGGGAGGCAGACAGCAGATGGAGGCTCAGAATCCACGCAGATGGGAGGACCTGGGTCTGCAACATGGGTGGGCCATGTGGGCCGAGGGGTCAGAACATGGAAGCTCATGTGACAGGGACGTGGTCTGACCCTAGAGGCCAGTCAAGGCTCCTTCCCAGCTTGTAGGGGAATGGATAAGGAAATCAGTCGTCAGCCCTGGCTGGGAGGTCACAGCTCGGCCCCCTGCACTGCCCTCCAGATGAGAGCCGGGGCAGGTGCCTCCCTCGCCCCAGGAGGCCGGCTGGACCCAGCTCACCCTGCTGGAGTCCCCACTGTGGTCCACTGGATCTCTGCAGGACATACCTCTGGGGTGCGGGGTGAGAGGGCAGGCCCCAGATACCTCCCCCAGGCAGACTGAAAGAGGACCCCGGGGGGGGGCCTGGGCCTCTGCAGGTGCAACCAGCCTCCTCAGAGACTCTGAAGCCCACTGTTATCTCAGAACTCTGTGTCTAGGCCAGTGGTGCCCAACCCCAGCTGAGCGCTGGGACCACCTGGGGTACTTTTTAAAAGCCTGATACCTAAGCTTCACCCCAGACCAACTGTGTCAGAATTGCTGAGGTGTGGCCTGAGTATTAATATTTTTTTGAAGCTCCGCAAGTCATCTCAGTGTGCATTCAAGGGCTACCCGAGCTCCAAATCAATTCTAAGAGCCTCAGGATAGATGTTTGGGGAAAAGGGAAACTTGTGAGGCTCAGAGAGGGGAAGTAACTTGTCCAAGATCACACAGCAAGGTGATGGCAAAACCAGTCCTGAAACCCAGGCCTCTTTCCTGAGCCTGGGCCAATTTCTCTCCCGAGGCTGCATCTCCTGTTACAAACCAGAGCCCAGGCAGACAATGCCCACAGTATTTCACTTTAATAATATTGGAAACTGGTACAGTCAGGGCCGCCACAGTGATGGGGCAGGAGCCTTGATGGTGATTAGCGGAGCCGTAAGTCTTTCGCTTTATCCAAATCTTGGGCAGTAATTTAGGAAATTTAATTAAAGGGGGAGAAATGGGGACACCTCAAGCTCCTTGCCTCCTGTTATAACGAGTGAAATACACCAGGCTGTAAAAGGAAATTCTGTCTGAGACGCAGCTCTGATGCTTTACTGCCAAGTTTTATTCGCTGATGTAAACGTAATGGCTGGAAACCGGAGCTCCATTAATGCACATATTTTCACACATCCGGGCCCTGCTTGCCGCCCCCCCCCAAACCCGGGTTTGTTCCCCCACCTCCTAGGGCCAGCCCCGGTGTTTCCTGGGCACGTCTATGCCAAGTCTGGGTTTCCCTGCCGGTCTCATACCCTCCCATGGCAGATAAGAGTTTAATAGAATTCCATTGCTCCTCTGAGCTCAGTAATGCATTCTGGAAATTAGGCGGCTCCATACTGAAGCCATTGTTCCCCCTTGTAAATGGGTTCCCTCAAAGCCAGTGACCGTGGGGTCTCTGATAAGCTCTCATGAGTCTGCGCTCCACATGTCATTGGTGTGTTAAAAGGTGCGACTCTGGGCTCACATTGCTCATTGTTAGGGGCTGATACATTTAAGTACTTTCTCCATGAATCAGGCAGCTTAGGTATTTCCCCCCTCTTGGCAGTGATAGATGAGCGAAAGGAAGCCATTTAGACGGCGCTATATAGGGCCCTGGCCCACACGGTGAATGATTTCCAATGCCTGGTTTAATTTATTTTTAAATGAAATTTGTTATTGATTCTGGATTAAAAGGACAAATCTTATGGCTGTTACACTGACAGAGCCGTGGTGCTCAAGTGACACCTCTCACGAGGGGGAGGGAGGGTGGCCTCCGGTAGTCAAGGGGAGGGTGGAGACTCTCCAGGAAGCTTGGGTCAGGGGGAGAGGACAGTGCGAGATTCCCTGCTGGGGAGCAACTTGAAAAAGGTCAGCTTTCCCAGCTGAAATACTTGACGCGGTGTTCACCTTCTGAGCCTCATTTGGGTGATGGAAATTGCAGTGATATTTGCCTCGTGGCATCCATGAGACCACCAGATGCTTGTTTAATTGCCTCCAGGGGTGGGAAGCTTACTATCGCCTGGAGCATTCCCAGAGTGAAGGAGTGACAAGAGTCATGGCCCCCCCAGAGAATTCCTAGAGACGATTTCCCAGGATAGTCTGTTTACCTCCTGCCTCCACTGGGCCCTAACCTTCCACTGTGCCTGCTGTTTGCGCTTGGATCAGTGAAGCAGGAAAGAGACAGAATTACACAGGGGAACATACGGCCTGAGGATTCATCCTTTCACATCCAGCCTCTGCCCACCTCATTGTGCACCTTGTACAGGTTACTTCATCTCTCTGAGCTTCAGTTTCCTTATCTGCAAAAGAAGGGAGGTAACTATAGTGGCCTCAGGGGTTGTTGCATAAGTTATATGAGCTCATGGATGTAAATGTGATTTACAAACTGTAAAGTACAGTTTAGGTGCTGCAGGAAATACAAATGGCCAGGATGGGATAGTGGGAGAGCCCTGAGCTGGGAGACAGCGCACCTGGATCTAGTTCTGTCGTGGTTGGCTGTGTGACTCTGAGGAATTCACTCATCCTCTCTGGGTCTTAGTTTCCTAAACTGCAAAGAGGGTGGGTTGAACTAGATGTGCTCAGGTATTATGCCAAAGAACGTGGGCTCTGGGGTCAAACATATCATAGCTCTACAACTGTCTTACTGTGTGGCATTAGTCAAGATACTTAATCTCTCTGAGCATCTGTCTCCTTATCTGTAAATAATAATAATATCCACCATGTATCATGTATTTACTATGTGCCAGGAACTGTTCTAAGTTCTTTCCATGTAGCAAGTTATTTAGTCCTCACAATAATCTTGTAGTGGACGTATTATTATCATTATTTTACGGATAAGAAAGCTCAGGCACAGAAAAGCTAACTTGTCTAAGATCACATAGCTGGCAAGTGGCAGGATTCAAAACTAGAGGTCACACTTATAACCATACTATTCTACCCTATATGGCCTGGTGGTTCTGAGGATTAAGTCGGATAATTAAAGTTCTTAGCACAATGCTGGGTAGGCAGCGATGGGCCAACAGAGTCTCAGGGACTGGGAGAAAGTAGCAGGCATTTTTTCTGTGGGGGACTCAGACTGGACCTTGGCCAGTGAGGGACTCAGCTAGACAGTGGGGAAGGGAAAGGATGTGATGACGCTGGGGCAGGTTCCGGGAGGGAACGTGGAGGGAACAGTGCCTGGAGCAGAAGCGATGGGACTTTGAATGCAAACTGGAGAAGTCGGGATTTCTCTGACACACCAGGCCATTGGAGGGTTTTCAGCAGAGCCATTACAGCACAAGCACTTTCAAAGTCATAAAACCCCTGGAGGTCTGTCCTTGAAGGAACCTTAGAGGTCACTGGGATTAACCCTGTCCCAGACTCTGAGGAGAAAGGATTCCTGAAGGTCGGCTAGTGGGTTAGCCGCAGAGCAGCCGTGTGAGGCTGTTTCCCCCACCTCCTTGCCCTGCAGCCCCCAGGCAAAGTCTCTTGTTTTCTCCCTTCTAATCTCCTGCCTCTCCCCGTCCCCTTGCCTGTGCCGCCTCCCTCCAATATGTGGTTTAAGAGGAGAAAACCCTGGGTTTGAGCCCTACTTCTGCCACCACATTCTCCTGGTGAGGTTTCAGGCTGGGATTGAAAGAGTCCTGGGTTTCAGTCTTGGCGCTGCTATGTGATCTTGAAGATTCTGTTTTTTCATCTTCATAATGGGGGCATGGAGCCCATTTCATTGGGAACGAGGCTTAAGTGAATTAATGAGAAAACGCTTTTGCAGAGTCCTCGGATAGCCTAAATACCACCTCTGTGTGGGAAGGAAGTGAGAAGTGAGTTAATGTGGCAAAACCGGCCCCTTCCTCCAGTGAATGTGGGCCGGAAGGAGTGTGTGTGTGTGTGTGTGTGTGTTTGGCGGGGGTGGGGGGCGGGGGGGCGGTGACGGCGGGGATCTGTCCGCGGTGCTGAAGGCAGCGCGGCGCCACCAGCTCTGCGGGGGTTGTCAGCTGTGCTGAAACACAGTACTGTAAGTGGGCGACACTTCAGGGGGCTGTCCGGTTTTGAATGAACTGAATTGTTGCTGGTGACCACAGGCCACATCCGGTGTGTTGCCCGCCATAATATTGGAAGGGGGGATGAGAGGACAGAGTAAAGAAAGCGGAGCTGGGGTCTATCCCTCGGGCTGTAACCTCATTCTCAAACTTGGGGCTCTGTCCACAATGCTGAATCCACCTGTGGTCTGGAGCGGGGAGTGGGCCGTCTGCGATGCTCCCATTCGGCGGGGGCGGGGGCGGGGGCTCTGTCCACGGTGCTGAATCCTCGCATCTGAGAGGCAGCCGAGGCGCGGTCCACGAGGCGGAAAAGATCGGCGTCGGGGTTGGCGCTGTCCTCCTCCGTGGTGCTGAACCCGCGGCGGACATGGCCGTGTTGAGAAGAAGGCCTAGCGAAGGACAAGGGATGAGGGCAGGAGGGACCGTGCTCAGGAGTCAGGGACTTCGCCCCAGACTCGCTGTGGGACCTCGGAGAAGCTACTTCTCTGATTTAATGTGCTTCCTCATCTTTGAAATGCGGCCACAGATCTGCTCTTGCGTCAGTACCGAAAGTCTGTCCCAACAGCCCCAGTAAACCGGCCAGAGGAGGAACTAGAGGCTTCCTGCTCTTGGCAATGGGAGCGGCTTCGTTAACATCCCCCTCCCCCTCCAACATTCCATCTAGATCCAATGGTCGGAGGAAGGGAGCCCGACAGTCCGGGAGGGGGCGATCCAAACCACTGTGCGGCGCCCAGCATCTCTAAGATAGAAGGAGCCCCAGCAACTGGCCTGCCTCACTCCCATTATACAGACACGAAAACCGAGTCCCAGAGAGGGCAACAACAACAGTAATATCTACTGAGCTCCTACCATGAGGGCGGCATTATGCTAAGGGCTTCACATACACGATTTCATAAATCCTCACCACGATCCCTGGAGGTAGCTGTTATTCCCATTTCTCAGATGAAGATCATGAGGTTCAGAGAGGAGGAGACACGCAGACACGATCACACAGGGAGCCCAAGGCTGCGGCAGGGCTCAAACCAGGTCTCCTGGGCCTCAGCCCAGGTTCCTACCCTCCCTCACCCTCGCCTCCACCCCCAAGTGCACCCCTGACCCTGGCACCGCCCTGCCAGCAAAGTTGCGGAGTCCCTCTGAGCGCGCTGCGTCTGGCGGCAGGTGGGTTGGTTTTCCTCCTTATCCCGCTGAATAGTGTTTCTGTTTCTGAAGCTAATTGTGTTATGCTTTGCCGGAACCTGGTCTCTGGGGTGGCTTCCTCCACCCCATCCCGCCCCCCACCTGCGCTCTAGGGCAGGGGAAGTTGCGGGTACCGCTTTAAAAATCCCAGCCTGGGCAAAACTTTGATGATAAATCAAGCGGCAGATCCCTCCGCCGCCACCTCCTCTGGGCGGGCGGGAGGGAGGGGGTGCGGCGGAAGCGCCGAGCGGAGTGGCCTTCCGCGGAAGGGAAGAGTCCCGCAGTCGGAGGCGGCCGGCTGGGCGTGCGCTCGCTACCCGCAGCCGGGGCTGGGCCGGAGGCGGGCGAGGGCTGGGGCCGGAGCCGGGCCGGGTTCAGCCGACAAGGGGCAGCGGCCCGAGCCGGGCAGCCAGGCCGCACCAGGCAGGGGACGGCGGGCGCGGGGTCTGCGGTCTCCTGAGCCCCGATGTGAGGCGGCGGCGCCCCCGGCCCGAGCGCGCACCATGGGGGCCCCGCTCGCCGTGGCGCTGGGCGCCCTCCACTACCTGGCACTTTTCCTGCAACTCGGCGGCGCCACGCGGCCCGCCGGCCACGCGCCCTGGGACAACCACGTCTCCGGCCACGGTGAGTCGGGTCGCCGCCCCCGCAGACTTCCCCACCAAACCCCACCCCGGGCTGCGCCGCTCCAACTTGGTCTTCCTCGGGCTCGAACCCGCCCTGGCCGTGGCGGGAATGCTGTGGCGCCCCCTGCCGGGGCCATGGATCCACCCTGACCACCCCTGCGGAGGAGGGGGCACCCCGTGCACATCCCCCATCCGGCTCTCGCAGGGAGCCCCCTCCTCCCCACACGCACTCGCACCGATACATACACCTCCACGACCACAGAAATATTAGCCACGGGCACACTCAGAGCCACACTCACTGCTTTCTCACATACAACTCCTACTGTCACACATCTCCTGCCACCTTCTCAGATTCCCCTCTTCACTCATAAGCACTCACACTTATGCCCACTACACATACACATCAGGCGCCACGGCTGGTGGGCTCACACCCTGCCAGCTGGCATCCAGGCTCACACACTCTGCACAACTCTTGCCTGCCCGCCCGCCTGCAGACACACTGGCAAATATACACAGACTTGTGAACACACTTTGCTCGCCCACCCTTCTCTGCCCATCTGGTTTTCCCCTTTGTGGGTTTATCCCTACAGACGCCCTTGTCCCCTCTGTCTCCCCACCTGTCCCTTATACCACTGGGAAAGGTCCTGGGGGACAGAAAACCCCTCCTCTTGAGAACTGGTAGCCTAGGGCTGCAGCCGCCCCTGTGGGTGGCATCTCAGGGATGAAGGCTTGGTGAGAGCCCCTCGAAGACCCTGGAATAGTTGGGATTGATGCGTCCAGCCAGAGTCGAGGAAGGGGAAGAGGAATGCCAGGGGCTTTTGTCTGCCTCTGGGGCAGGCAGGAAGCCCCTGCCATCCTTCTATAGGGTACCCACTCACCCTCATCCTCAGCCAAGACTGAAAGGTGGGAAATCTCAACTCAGCCGCGGTGGGAGCCGGGGAGCAAGCAAGCATTCCCAGCGTTGATTGCCTGAGTGTCAGAAGCTCCTTCTAGCCCCAGAGGAGCCCAAGTTGGCAGCAGAGTTGGATCATCTGAGGCTGGCAGCTGTGGGGGCTCCCCCTGCCCCCTGTGAGCCAGGCTCCAGTATGGAGGCCAGGGCATAGATGAAAATGGAGACCCTTCCCCACCCATCCCTTCCTTGCAGGGGCTCCAAACCTGGCCGGGGAGGCTGCAGCACCGATGCTGGGCACTGTATGCCCAGGGCTGGGGGAGGTTCGCACAAAGGGCAGAGAGCTAGGTGATTTATTCTGAAAGGAAAGAGTGAAGGCTGTGTGTGTTTGGGGGCGGGGGTCGATAATCAAAGAAGGCTTTGCTGGGGTGTCATGCATCGCTGGGATTGCTCCAGGGGGTAGGGGGGCTTCCAAAGCCCTTCTCAGGGGCTCTGCTTTTTGGGAACCACAACTCGCTGGATCCTTCTGCCTTCCCATGTTTGATAGTAACCGCTGTGTGTGTCATTTATGCACCCTTCATATCCCTCATCTAATTTCGGCCAACCTGGCTGGATTGGTGGTAAATAGGCGAAGGGTTATTTTGATCCTCAGTTTACAGGTGGAGAAACCAAGGCTCAGAGAGGTGAAGGGACTTGCCCAAGGTCACGCAGTGAGAGAGTGACTGAGCTGAGACTACCCCCAGGGTCTGTCGGGCAAAGACAGCGCTTTTTCCAGGACATTCATCTCCCTGTCAGATTCCCTCCCATTCAAGGGAAACTGGGAATTCCTCCTTCCGCTCCCCTCCTTGCTCCGCTCACTTCCCTGGCACGGCTGGAACTTACACTGGAGGCTCTTCCAAGAAGGGCTTTCCTGAGTTTGTGGTCCCGAGAGATAGGAGGACTGGGGCTCTGAGGTCTGTGGTCGCCCCGTCCCTGGAGCACCAGACCGCAAGGATATGGGTGCTACTCTGTCATTGCTGATGCTCCCCCGAGGAGGGCCCCCAGAGGGAAGCAGGGTCTGCTTTTTGTGTGGCAGGCTCCTGCCCCCTGGTGCCAGGAGTGCTTAGGGGCACAGCTCTGCCGGCCAGCTGTGATGTTCCCTCTGAACCCGGGAGGGGTCCAGCTGAGGCCCGGGGCCGGGGCTAGATGAAAAGGACACAGCACTGGCCGCTGGGGAGCCTGGCTTCTCTCACAGACCCCCTGTGTGGCTCTGGGCAAGTGAGTCACCCCTCTGGGGCTCCTTCTGTCCCTCAAGAAACGAGGAGGCCGGGCTGCTCTGCAGGGGCCAGACTGCCTTCCCTCAGCATTGCCAGGTTCAGAGTCACCCAGCAGTGGACGGCGAGGCGGCCCCATGGCTGCCCCTCTGCTGGGCCCAGCGCCCGCCACCACAGGAAGGGTTTGGAGCCACTCACTTAATCACAAAAAGAAACTGTTATTAATGATAGTGAGACGCGGCGAAGAAGTGGGTCATGTCTAATAAGCCGTTTGTGTTCAGGAGGAGAATACCAATTTGATAAAAGCTGTGTGTGCTGAAAAAGCCCAGAAATTGCTGTTTAGCAGATTGGAGGCCGATCGTTGTTCGTTATTCCTGGGCTCCTCGTGTCCTCAGCTGATTCGGGGAATGTGGCTGGGTTAGGAAGGTGCCTCTGTGTCTGCAGGTGGGGGCTGGGGAGGGGCTCACTGACCCCAACTGCTTGCTGGCTGCTCACCTCTCCAGTTCGATCTGAGATCAGCCTAGCCGCCAGGCGAGCGCCTTCTGCCTGCCCGCCCCAGGGCTTGTCACGGGGAGAGCCTGCGGTCAGATGGGTCCGCAAGGACATCTGTCTCACTTTCCATCCCCCGCTACCTCACTCAGCCCACGTCAAAGAGGTCTTCTTAAAGGCCTGAGGACTGAATGGGGAGTGAAGCGTTCATGGCGCCAGGAATTGGGAGGCTGGGTGGGGATGGTCAGTGTCTGCACCTAGTAGGTACTCAATAAATGGCAACTCTTTTGATTTTTCCTTATCAGAAAGGCTTAGTTCATTGCCCTGAGCACATCAGGGGTGGGAAGAAGGGGAACTGACATTTATGAAATGCCTACTGTGTGCTCGGGGCTGCAAACCCCTTACCAGTGTTAACTCGCTAAGGGTGACGTTATTCCTGCAAGGCTGATGTTGTACATAAGAGGAAACCAAGGTTCAGAGAGGGCCAGTGACTTGGCCAAGGTCACTGAGTCTGTACAGAGAGCTGGAGAGCTGTGCCTGGAATGAAGATGTGTTTGGCAGTTCTGGGCCTGCCTCCTCCAGGACAGCCTGGAGGCAGACTTGGTCACGTGACGGGACTTCTTCCTCTGCACAGCCCCCTCCAAGCATGCTGTCTTCCAGCTCCCCAGAGAACTGGTAAAGTAGCGGGTTCCACCAAGAGGAACCAGCTGTTCAGAAAGGTGACAGGATCTTGCTGAGGCCACATGCAAGTTAGAAAAAGGCAGTGGGGCTGGACTCCTTCTCCAGTACTCTTTCCAGATCTTGTCCAGGGCGGGGATCCAGAAGGCAGGATCTTTGTGAGCATCTTTGCAGACCCCCTGCCTTGGAATCAGCCAGGGAGTTTATTAAAATGGATCCCCCCAGACCCATTGGCCAAAATGATTGTTGCTGGGACCCTGGGATCTGCATTTTCATAAGCTCCCTGGAAGATTCCCGTGCAGCCTGGAGTTTGGGAGCCACTGCCTGAAGTGTTTGCCCATCTCTGATGAGATAAGTAGGGATGGGAAATGTTTGGTGCCAGGGGCTGCTGGATTCATTTGGTTTTGCAAGGGAGGGAGAGGTCCAGGCTGGAGCAGGTAAGTAGACCCCAGAGGAGCCCCAGGAAGCCTTACACTGCAGCAGGCATCCATCCTCCCACCCCCACCCTGCTACATACACACTCACACACACACACACACACACACACATACACGCACCAAGGCCAGCACCTTCAATTATTAATACACCCCAGTGCAGACAAAGATCCTGAGTTGGCCCGGTGCTTTGTCCATTGAGTGATTCACCATCCTGAGGTTCTCTCTGTTGCCAGGAGGGAGCAGCGGGGTGCTGGGGGAGGGGGTGGGGGCCATTTGGCAAACAGCCTGTGCACTGAGAATGACTCTGGCTTTCTTCCTTTCCTTACCGGACCACTGGTATTGCACCATCCATAAGCTGGCGAGTTTGGTGGCTGGGAGATGGAGAAAATTGAGTGCTGTCTTCCGAAGGTTATGATGTTAAAAATGTGTTCGCCCTTGTCTCGGGCGTTGGTGATTATTCTATCAATTACTCCCGTAAACACTCTGCCTTGGGCTGAGGGTTTCCCGGCCTCCTGTGGGGAATTGGCCCTCACAAGCGGTTTTCCCCAAGTCCTTCACACCAATTGGTTTTGACACCTTGCCTATCAGCGGTTCCTGCAGCCTTTTCTCCAGGCAAGGCGAGCTGAGGGCTGTTTGCAGGACAGGGACTCAGCTCCTCGCCATGGTGACAGCAGGGGTGTTGGGGGAAGTCCTTGGCAAGCAAGCCGGCAGGGTCAGGGGTCCAGGGAGAGTGGTCCCTTCCGACCCACAGGCCGCCAGGGTGGGCCATGGAGCAGCTGGCATGAGTCACCGAAGCTCAGGTGGAGCTGGCGGGGCCCCTTGGACCCTCCTTCTTGACCTCTTTCACAGAGGGGAAGGCTGAGGCCACAGGCAAGGGAGCATTTGCCCCAAATTGGCTGGGAGGTTAGCGCTTGGCTTGTGGGGTGACCTTACCCGTCTGTACAAATAGAAAAATACATGGAGGCAAATGTGTACTGAGTGTCACACCAGGGCCTTAAGTGGCATCATCTCATTTATCCCCACAAGAACCCTCAGAGGAGGGGACTCTCCCTGGCCCCCTGCATTTATGAGGAACCAAGACTCTGGGAGGTTAAAAGGCTGGCCCAGGTCATACACCCGACAAGTGTCGGAGCCAGAATTTGAACTCAGGAATGTGGCTGCAGGCCCTGTGCTCTCCATGCTGTTGAGGCCCACAGAGGAGGAGGGAGAGGCCTGAGGTGTGGTGGAAGGAGCGAGGTGACCTCCACATTCCAGGCCCGGGGTGTGCAGCAGCGAAGTGACGGCCCCCAGAACAGAACTCTGCCTCAGTGCCCTTCCAACTTCCCTCGGAGGGTGAGAAGATCAAAGGGGTAGGGAGAGGGGTTGTGGTGTGAACAGTGACATAGGCGCCCACATGAGGGGTAGGTCTCGGAAGAAGGGAAGGTGGCATGAGGCAAGCCCACCTCCTGGTGGTCGGCCATGACCTTGGGCCTTTGGGATGGAACCAGCTGTTGCTGGGGCTGTGGGAAGAGTCTCTCAGCCCCAAAGGGAGTTTGGGGCCAGCCGGGCACCCTCTGGGCACTCTCACCACCCCTGTTGTAATGACGGGGGCTCCAGGGCAGGGACAGGTCAGATTCCCTGTGTCCTGGCCCCACCACAATGCCCAGTCCAAGGGGGTGGCAGGGAAGGAAGGAATGGCCGGGGAGGAGGACAAGGCAGAGGGCTGAGGTCCGCATTCTTAAGCTTTTGCTCATTCCAAGGTACTGTAGTTTTAAACGTTCATATAATTTTAATTTCATAAGGAATCCATGTTTTCAGTAGAAAAATCACAAAATTGAAACCCCTTCCCATCCCTACAGACCACAGCAAGGATGTCCTGGGGTGGCTAAGGCCCGGCCCCTTGGGTGTGTGTGAGATGCTGCAGCCCTGACGGTGATGGGGTTCCAGGGTGTGACCCCCTCTCCCAGCCCCCCTGAAACTCTTCCATTAGAAAAAGGGGTGGTGGTCTCACTGGGGGAGAAATCCACCTGTCTGCCAGCTGGGGAGCCTGGGAGCCCCTGGTCCCCGCTCCTGTGGAGAAGGGAGGGGGGAGGGGAGGCAGAAGGGCTGCTGCTCCTCCAGCCCCTGCCCACGCCGTGCCCCCTCCCCTTCCCCGAAGCCAGCAGAGGAGTCCCTAGGACTCCACTCCACCATCCCCGGGGGAAACCTTTCTTCAAGATGCCCAGGGCCCTCAGTGCGACCGGGTCCTACCTGAGAGATGATCATAGGCAGAACCCGGATAAACCTCTTACATTTTAATAGTTATGCATTTATTTTAATGCCGATTAGAAAAATACAACCAGCACATCAAAACTGGGATTTCACAGATATTATTGCTTAGGATGAAACTAGCGGGGGTATTAAAAAATAGTGGGTTAGTTTATAGAAAACATTAGGGACATAATCGTCTGGGTGGTGCCCAGGCACGTCTGTGTATGAGAATGACTGTCCTCAGGGTGTGCTGGCCACAGGCTGCCCGTCCACCTCAGACCCCGTACTTATACTGGGAACTGCTGGCCTCACAGGAGCTGCTGGCACGTGCTGGAAGCTTGATCATTCATTCATTCCTTCCTTCATTCAACAAATATCGATAGAGCACCTGCCATGCACCGGGCTCTCATTTAGCCACTTCTTCTATCGGTGAACATGACAGATACGGTTCTTGCTCAGATGAGTAAACCTATTTAATATGTATATACGTATGTATATGTATAAATTGTGATAAGAGTTAAGAGTCAGGGATGACTTTCAGCCCAGAGGAGGGCACTCATCTCTGGGGCAGTGAGGGTACCCAGTAGTGAGCTCCCTGCCACAGAAGGTATGCAAGCTGTACTCGCCCAGTTATTAGCTGGGGGTGTTATCAAGGGGATTCCTGCCTCATTTCCCAAAGGAGCAAAGACTGGTGAAGTGGGCAGAGAGGCCAGAACACAGAGGGGGGTTGATAAAGATCTGTACACAGCAAGTTAGTGATGGTGCGGTGACAAGGGCCCAGGCTGGTGGAGCTCCTGACTCAGAGGATGCCTGGCCCACATGGGGACATGGCAGGGGCGGGGGCCTTCGTTGTCTTCTGTGTTGAGGGGTGGAACCAGTGGCCCGTGGTGACTTCGCTGCAGCTCCGAGTTAAGGTGCCAGTGTTGGGGCAGAGGAAGGGGACCGTGGTTTTTTTCCACCCTCACCCTGCCTTTGCCTTGCTGGGTGGCTCAGCAGTTCCCTGCCCCTCTCTGGGCCTGTTTTCCCCCTGGAACAATGCTGAGTTTGCCTAAGCTCTTAGCCTCTAGAATTCTTCCATCTCTATCCTCCCAGACCCTATGCTTTGTCCTGCGACCAGCAGGTGAGGCTGCAGCCGATGGTGGCATGGAGTCCATCCAGCTCGTGATGCTTGGCCTTCAGGGGCCTGTGAACCAGACTCCAGCCGGCGCTCATCCACATGTCCTCTGTGCCTCTCGCTTCATCCTCACCTGCCCATGAGGAGGATGCACCCATCGTACAGACAAGGACACTGAGGCTCAGGAGGCGCTTGAGTTGCCTGAGGACACGCAGATGCCGAATGGCAGAGGCAGGCTGGTGCCCAGCTTGTCGGAGTGCAGAGCTGGAGTTCTTCACCTGCTCCTCTGTCCTGCTCCTGGCTGCCAGACCGGGTGTGAGTGTGTGTGAGTGAGTGTGTGTGAGTGTGTGTGTGTGAGAGAGTGTGTGAGAGTGTGAGTGTGTGTGAGTGTGTGCAGCTGCTTTGTTCCAGAGCGGTGCCCTGGCTCCATCGCATTCTCTCAGGGTCGTGATGCCAAAATGCTGAGCAGGCCTGGGTCTGGCTGCAGGAGCACCGGCTGGGAGTCTAGGCTTCTGGATCCGAGTGCAGCAGGAGCAGGGGGAGTGGTGGGACGCGGGGCACGCGTGTGACACCGGGCGTCCCTGCCTGGCTGTTCTCCGAGGGGCTGGTGTTTTGTCTGAGCATGTGTCTGGAGTGTGTCTGAGGTTTGAGGAACTGTGGCGGGGGGCAAGGCACCTGGGTGGTCCTTGAGCGTCTGGCTTGAGGGCCAGGCTGGTGCCCAGCCCCGTGGCCTTTGCTTCCACACCAGCCTTCCCCGCCCCCTCCAGCTGGTGCTGTAGGGACATGAGACCTAGAGGCTCTGGGAACATCTGGAAGGTTAGAGCTGGAGCTGGGAGGGGGCCTTGCCCAGAGGGATCAATTAGGGGCTGGCAGGGCCCATCTGTGGCAAAGCCTCTCCCTGCCCCTCCCTCTCTGGATCTTTCTCCCCCCGGGTTTGTCCCTCTCTCTGTCTCTCCCTCTTTTGCTCACTCTCTCTGTCTTTCAATCTCTCTCCACCTTTCTTTGTCTCTTTGTCTGTCTGCTGGATCCATCTCCCTCCTCCTCTCGCCCACCTCGGTCCTCGCTTTCTGTCTCTGTACACGCGCACACACCCCTCTCCAGAGGCGACACCTCAGCATCACACATACACACATTCTGTGTATCATAATGACGCCCACAGAGCAGGCGCTCAAGAAATATCAGCTGAACGAATGAAGTGAATAAATGAGCGATGACCAAATGGTGACGCCACAAGGGACGCTGGAGCTTGCCTAGACTTGTGGTTCCTCATTTTTTTGGAGGTCACAATCCTCTTGAGAATCTGAAGAAAACTGGATCACGTCCTCAGAAAAATGCTGCATTGTTTTGCCCAGTTTCAGAGGGTTTCTTGAGGCCCAGAGGCCACTGTGGTTCTCAGGGGGAGAGCCTTCCTTTCACTGGGGAGGAAGTGGAGGCCCGGAGGGAGCCAGGGCCGCCCAGGGCCAGGGCGAGCGTGCAGCAGAGCTGGGCGTGGACCTCGAGTCCTGCCCTCCACCTCCCACCCCGGGGACCTGGGTGACTTACCCAGCAAGTCCCTGGTGAGTGTCTTCAGCAGGTGGGCATTGGGGAGAGATAATGGAGGACAGTAAACCAGAGATGAGATCCCGGGAAACAAGGCACAGACAGGGGAGCCCATCAGAAGGAGGCCTCTGGAGGTTCCCAGCGAGAGTGGTCGCTGTATCCTGGTGTAGTCAGGGAGAACTTCCTGGGCGAGGTGGGCTCCTTCTCGGCCTGCATCCAGGGACCGCCAGGAGACGTCAGAGGCCAGCATGGAGCCTCGCCCGACTGCCTGGCTCTGGCAGGGGCTTCATTTGGAGAGTCGTGCATGCATATCCGGAAGAGCAGGCTGCAGCGGGAGCTGCCAAGAAGAGGCTGTGGAGCTGGGTCTTGATCCGCGGGGCAGGGGCAGCCCTGGAAGGTCTCTGAGTGGGACAGGTCCAGGGTGTGGCTGGCATTTGGCTGTGTGAGTTGAAGCCGGGGCTCAAACAGGGACTGGAGGCTGGAGGGGCTAACAGAGGAGGAGGGGCTGCTTCCCGGGGAAGGAGCTGACTTTGCGGGTTCATGGGATGCGGGGGCTGGGCACAGGGTCCAGGGATGCTGGCCACATGGGCTCGGAAGGAGACAGGAACTGTGTGTGTGTGCACGCGTGTGTGTAAGCACACTGGCTTTCTTTCTAGTGCTTGAACACGCCAAGCTCCTTCCTCTCAGGACATTTTCCGAGCTATTCCTGCACCCGGCAGGCTCTCTTCGCCCTCTCCTGCCCTCCGGCTCTCTCCTTCATGCCTCCTCCACCTCCTCCTGTTGGAACCTCGTCGCCATCCCCAGGCAGGCCCCCTGGGCACCCATCGACATGCCCATCCTGCAGGGGAGGAAACTGAGCCCGGGAGAGGGTCAGGGGCCTGGGCCCACCCGGAACAGAGCCCAGACTTGGTTTTCCCGCAGCCTGGCACGCTCCGGGGGTCTCGGGTTGGGGGTCTTGACTGGAGCCGCCTTCCTGGAACCTGGGGCTGGCTCCCAGCCGAGGCAGGGAGGCGGGAGCAGACGCAGGGTGTCTGTTTTGCTTTGTGAGGTTTTAAAAAAATCATTTCTGGCCTCGGAGGCGGCAGCAATTACGGCTGGCTCGCCGGGGAGCTGTTTGCCGCCTGTCATCGGCCCGGGAAAGGGTCCCTAATGGAGGCCCGGCGGCCGGAGCGCGTGGTGGTGGAAATAGCGCTCAAAACAAAGCTGCACTAATGGTCTCCGGGCAGGTGGAGGGGGGGCAAGCTGGCTGCCGGCTGACCAGAGGGGCTCTGGGCCGGGCCTGAGACTCCCCGGCGAGTCTCCTTACGTCCCCCAGAGACCCCCCCGCAGTGGTGCTTGAACTGCAGCCAGGCGCCAGGTGCCTGGAGCCCCATCCCAGCTCTGCTGCTTTCTGTTAAATCCCCTCCCAGGCAAAGGGAACAGTAAGTGCAAAGGCCCTGGGGTGGGGCAGGATTCCTTCAGCTAGGCATTCTCTGCTTCTAGAAGAGTCCCTGTGTTTGAAAAGGCCAGGCTAGGCTAGACTTCTAGGTGGGGAAAAGGGAGCTGGGAGCCTTGGGGAGGGAGGAGCTGGAGTAAGACCACCCTGTGAGAGGCAGCATAAATAGCAGCTGATCGTCTCTGTCATACAGGGCTCCATGGAGCCCACCATGTGCCGGACATTTACAGGTGTCCGTGATCCCCCAGAGTCCCCATGGTGCGCATTTTACAGATCAGGAAACTGAGGCTCAGAGATTTGAAGTGCAGATAGGGTTCAAATCTGGGTCAGCCTGACTGCAGAGCCCGCACACTTACTGCTGCAATCTGGGATTTCCCAAACGCAATTGGGCAGGAGGGGGAGGGGCTGGCCAGGCAGGCACTAGGTCCCAAGGGAGGCTGGGTAGGACCCAGGCTGGGTCCTGGGGAGAGGGGTGGCATGGCCACTCTGCCCTCTGACCCCACCCGCTGGACACCCCCAGAAGCTGTGTCTGGAGCTTCCCTGGGGTCTGCTCACTTTCTCCCCTCCTGTGGGTCTCTGCATCTGGCTTCCGGTTGCCCTCGTCCCTGCCTCCCCTCTTCTGCTCTCTCCTTCGCGGCCCTGGCCCGCCCCGGCTCCACCTTGGTGCCTCCCCATATCTCTGGCTCTTCTCTCTCCTCACTGGATCTGGGGAGGCTCCTTTCTGGGGAGCTGGGTGGCTGCTCACTCCTGTGACTGAGGCAGCCTGCCTTTGCTCCCTCCATCCCCCCTCTGCCCCTGGCAGGCAGCAGGGAGGGGTACACGCCTGGGTTTGGGGCTCAGGCACGCTTGGGTTCGAATCCTGGCCCACTCAGCCTCTCTGAGCCTTCCCAGCCGTCAGTGAGGTGGGCTCACCCCAGGGCCTTTGCAGGACGCGCAGGTGAGGAGGAGAGAAATGGCATCTGCACAGACGTCAGGATGCCTCTTGCCTTCTCCCAGCTCAGCTTCCCCGCCCCGGGCCCTGCCCTGTCCCTGGCTCCCTGCACGCTCCCACACTTGCCTCTCTCCCTCCCAAACCTTGCACTCCCTGTGGCCCAGACGTGTGGGCAGAGGAGGCAGGAATTCCACTGGGGAAGCCTGCTCAACTCCCATCATCCTGCAAGTGCCAGAATATTTTCCCTCTCCTTAAATCTCCCTGGATTTGTAATTCCACTGCTGTCTCCCTCAATCTGTGCCGGCGGCCTTGGGAGGCGCCCTGCCCCCAGCCGCGGGCGCCAGCACTGCCTGGCTGCCTGGCAGGGGATCTGGGCCAGCCCCCACCCTCTCTGTGCCTCAGTTTCCTCACCTTTAAGAAGAGGCAGATGATAGCGGCTACTTCCCAGGCTGTTTTGGGCATTTGGTGAGATATTTTATTTTGTTAAAGGAACAGCTCTATAAAAAGGAATGAGTCTGATCTATGCTACAGTGTGGACGAACCTCGAAAACATCATGCTAAGTGAAAACAGCCGGTCCCCGAAGACCACATATGGTATTGTTCCTTTTATGTGAAATATCCAGGAGAGGCAAAGCCACAGGGACGGAGGCAGAGGGGGTGCAAAGTGACTGCTTACGGGGTACGGGGGTGCCTTTTGGGGTGCTGGAAGTGGCTGGGGACTAGATAAAGGAGTTGGTTAGACAATAGTGTGAAGGTACTAAATGCCACTGACTTATTCACTTTAAAATGGTTAATTTTATGTTATGTGAATTTCACTTCAGTTAAAACTAAGTGAGTGAATGAAAGGAAGCCCCTCTGTGGCACATACGGGTGCAGGCAGCCCACTTAGAAATGCCAATGCGTCTAGTCCTCACAACAACCCTGGGAGGTAGTTGTGTGTATTACCCCCATTTTACAGCGGAGAAAACCGAGGCACAGGCTCACCAGGCGCTTAGCGTGTAGTAAGTGCTCAAAAATGTTAGCTATTCTAATTTTTATTGGGTGGGGCAGCCCCCCTTCCCCAGTCAGCCGGGGCTGGGCAGGGACCCTCCACCCCCCCGGGCAAGTGTGCACACATGTGTCATGTGTCTAAAACTGCGCAGTGGTGGCGGGGCCACCAGGTAATAGCAGGGGTCCAGGCTCTACTGTGTCCCACACCCAGAAACAGGCTCTTTGCCTGCGTTCGTTCATTTTATCCTCAAACTAAGCCTTTAAGCCATGACACGTGGGAACGGAAGCTAAGAGAAGTGAAGCAACTTCCATAAAGCCACACAGCAAGGCAGGGCAGAGCCGGAACTTGCATCCTCACCTGTAAATCCTGGGCTCCCCCTCACCCCAGTCCCTGTCCTGCCTCCTGGTCCCCTTTCCCCTTCAGCTGACACACGGACACTCCTGTGCACAGAGGACCTCTGAGGAAGGAGCCCAAGGCCTCCGATGGATCAACAGGAGGCCCCTGAGTGAGGAGAGTAAACAGCTCCCCACCGGGGCCAGCATTTCCTTGATGTCTCCTATTTCATTCAAAATTCATGAATTCTGGAGTCTATTCCATAATATATTCATGTTTATTTTAATACAAAAATAATGTTCTTTCCTCATTTTGGGGGAGGAATATCGATGCCTCAGGAAGTTCCTTCCCCGTTTGGGCACAGACCATGAGGGGGGTCTTCATCCATTTCTTCGTTCGTTCATTCATTCATTCTGCGAGCACGCAGTCAGGCCTCCTCATTCCAGAAATGCATGTTAGTCCCTGTGGGGGGCAAGGCAGAGGGAACCTCACGGTGAAGGGACAGGGGGCGGCCTGTCTCGGGCCGGGAGGGGTCAGTGGGATCCTGACAGGTGCGGGCGGGGAAGGTGGCTGGTACGTGGCCAGGGCGGCCGAGGTCTCAGAGGAACCAGAGGCAACTGCGGGATCCGGCCAGTGGCGAGGGAGCCAGAGCCGTGACGGTGGTGGGGGTGGCTGCCGCTGGTGTCCACACTCAGCAGGACCCACCTCCCAGCCCCTTTTGATCAAGAAGAAAGTCTCTGCTCGGTGCTGCTGTGAATTTAACGCCCAGCTCTCACCCGTCTCCCTTGTTAATGAGCGCAAACGAGACCGGGCTCGCAGCCCTCGGCAAGCAGGCTTCCCTCGCTGGAATTTATGAAGGCTGCTTGGTTCTCATACTGTTTATTTTTACAGTTACCCTCTATTTATGGCAAGTGAGGCTGATTTTCTGTTTATGGCAGTAATAAAAGTCTCCTTTTAAGCAGAATTTATTTAAGGAAAAAGGAAAAGATGCTTTGAAAATAAATATTAAGTAAATAATAGTGCAGGTGGTAGAGGGATCCTTCAGAAAAGATGAAGGTGGTCCCCAAGAGGTTGGGCTTGGGGAACTCTCTCTCTGGTGTGCCCTTTCCTGTCTGTTCAGCATCCAAGTGCCAGTGTGCCTCCTCCTCCTAGAAGCCTTCCCTGACTCTCCAGGCAGACGTGGGCCTATCTTTTCCTCTCCCAGCGCTTGCATCTCCATCCACAGCTTCTGCATATAGCTGCGCCCTGCATGACGATTCACAGCTATGTGAATGGTGCACACCCTGAACAACTGTACATGGCTATCCAGGCTCAGTGTCAGCCGTTGTCCACATAATGGTCACGGGTCTGTGTGTCTGTCCCTCCTGCGGATTGTGGGCCCTTGAGGGCCAGGGCTGGGTCTGAGCCTCTTGGAAAGCCCAGCACAGAGCCTCGCCCCGGGGTAGGGGTCCATGAAGGTTGATCTCTTCCACTGCTTCTGGCAGGGAGGCCTTGAGCTCCCACTGCATGCCTGGGCTGCCGTCTTCCCACCAAGACACACTGTAGTTCCTTAAGCTTTTGTGCAAAATGCCTTCCTCTCCACTTGAGGACAGGGAAGCTTGTCCACTCCAAGAGGGAGCCTTCCCCACCCACTCGCACCTCCGTGCCTCCTGCTGCAGGCAGCCTGCCAGCGGCCAGGCCGCCCAGCAGCAAACAGAGAGCCCTCAGGTGCCTGCCCTGGGCCCGGGGAGGACCCTCTGCCCCAGCCCCGGGAGGAGAGGGCCCCTCCACGCAGCCAGCCTTCTCGGTCCCCGGCGCTTTCCCTCCCAGTTCTCGAGCTTCTCCTCTGTGGGTGGTTTCTCCCTCCTGACTGCAGGGGCACCATGACATCCACAGGTGAGCGGGGGGCTTCATGGAGCACCCCTCTGCAGCCCTGCCCGCTTCCGCCTCCCTGACCCCGTGCCACACCAGCCAAGCTGGGCGCAGGGCAGGCTTTCTGGAAGTGGCCCCCGGAGAGTCACACTTTTTAGAGCTGAAGGGAGAGAGGGGGCTTAGCGGAGACTCAGTTCTGAGTTGGGAAATTTTCCAGTCAGCCTTGGGATTGAAATCGGAGTTTGTCTCTTGATGCTGTGTGACCTCAGGCATGGACACTCCCTCTCTGACCCTTGATACCACAGAGGGATCATGCCACCTTATCAAGTCTTCAGGAGGATGAAGCTGGGGTCCTGTGTGCAGCGCCTCGCACATAGGAGGGGTTTCCTTCCTTCAGCACCGGGACAGGGGACTGGCCCCAAGAGCTGCCAGGTTCTCTGAGCCTTGGTTTCCCTGCCTGGATGAAGGGACCACGATCCCTGCCCTGCAGGGTCGCTCTGAGGATTGTGTGGCATCAGGCCCATTGACTTTCTGGCTTGTGGTGGGCCTCCAATCAGAAGGACGATCCCGCAGGGTTGATGGGGCCGCTCGGGGGCCTCGAGGGTGGGGGAGCTGCGGGCGAAGCAGCCACGGCCGCTCCCGGCACTGTGGGCCTTTGTTTCGTTACTGCCCCATCTCATCCTTGGCCGCCCTCACATGACAGCGCTGTAGGTCCTCTCGGGAGCCTCCAGCTTGCCCGTCAGCTTGGCTGGGCACCCCGTCGGCTGGGCCTGCGTGGGCCAGGCTGGGCTTGGGTGCTGGGGGCCAGGAGGGCCGGAAGGAGGGAGGGCGGGGAGGGGCTGGCCGGCTGGGGCCTGACTCAGGACCTCCCTGGTTGCCTCTGTCCATGTTGTCCATGTGTCTGTCCCCATCCCTGCTCTTGTGGATGCAGTCTTCCCTAAAACGCCCGTCCGGCACGCAGTCAGTGCCCAGTGATATGTGAGCGAATGACTGCATCAATGAGTGAAGGAAGGAAGGAATGATGTCCATCTCTCTTGCTTTTATCTTTCAGTTTCTGACTTAGTCCCCTGGGTTTTGTCTGACCTTCCTTTCTCACTTCATTCATTCATTCATTCATTCATTCGCTCATTCAGCACATGCCCAGCAGCGCTTCCTGTGTGCCTGCTCCACGCTGGGCGATGTAGGGGCCCTGCCCTGGGGGAGACGCAGACACCTCCATATCTGTCCAGTGGGGCCGTGAGAGGGGGCCTCGGAGACCACTGGGGGCACCAAGGAGGGCTCCACCCTCGCATGGGAGGGCGGGCGTCTCCAGGCAGAGGGCCACCCATGAGCCGGGATCCTGGGAACCGCGTGCAGGCTGTGCCCAAGGGGGACACATGTAAGGGGCCAGGAAGGGCAGAGGGGGCCGCAGTTAGGGTCTGCCAGGGCCAGAGATGCAGGCGGGTGCCCAACCTGGGAGCCTGGCTTTGGCCCTGGGAGCTGGCAGTTTCCCCGTGAGCCCCCCCAGGGTGAGGGTTTCCTGGAGCCCCCAGGCGGCCGAGCAGGGGGAGGGCCTCCTTTCTCTGCCTCCCCCCGAGCCACCGTGTGTCTTGTACACATAGCAAAGTGTCCATGGAACACCCACTGCGTGCCCGGTGTTGTTCTGCTGTGAGGACACAGCTGCAAACGGAACCCACTCAACCCTCCCGCCTGGGAGGGGCTTCCACAAAGTGGAGGACGGGCGACGAGGGGGATAAAGAAGTGAGGATGTGGTGTGCTAGTGATCAGTGGCAGGAAAAGACAGGACGTAGAGAAAAGGGGGACCGAGGGGGCAGGGGAGGCTCAGGAGGTGACATCTGAGCAACGACTTAAGGGGCGAGGAGCTGTGGACAAGGGGCATTCCAGGCACGGGTCCAGATACATTTTCGTTGCATGGAAACCACTGTGGCAGACCCAGGAAGCCCTGGGGGGCTTTTTTGTTTTTTTTAACTGTGCTAAAATATACATAATGTAAAATGTACCATTTTAATCATTTTTAAGTGTATGGTTCAGCAGCATCAGAGACATTGTGCTTGCTGTGCAACCATCACCACTATCTACTTCCTGCTGTTTTCATCACCCCAGAGGGAACCTGTGGGCCCGCTGAGTCTCTGGCCCCCGCCTTCAACCTTCTGTCCCTGTGAGTTGTACTACTCTGGGGTCCTCGTGGGGTGGGATCACACAGTATCTGCCCTTTGGAGGCTGGCTCATTACACTCAGCATAATGTCCTCAAGGGTCACCCATGCTGTAGCCTGTGTCAGAATGTCTTCCTTTTTAAGGCTGACTAATATCCCATGGTATGGAGAGAACACATGCTGGTTCTCTGTCCATCAGTGGAGGTTTGTGAACAGGCACTGACATGGCATGTCTGGCAAGAGATGGGGCCTGGGCTGAGGGGTGATCAAGGGGCTCTGCCCCCTGGGTCTCCCTTGAGCTCCAGCTCTGCCTTGATCCCCCTGAGTGGGAGCTTCCCCTGCCACCTGTCCCCAAGGGGAGCCCTGCCCTCACTCCAGTAGTGACTGATGGGGGGGCTGGGGTCCAGTCCCTGCAGGCTTCCTGGAGGAGGCAGCCTCAAACCAGCGATCTGAAGACTGGAAGGTCAGGGAGGGCTGTGCTGAGGGAGGAGGGAGATTTAGGGCTGGACCAGAGGGGAATCTGAGCTCAGAGATGGAGGGAGCTAGGGGCTGGGCTGGGCTGCCTGTGGTGGACAAGCCCCTTGGGCCTGCCTGAGTCCCCCTGGCTGCTGGGGGCCATGGTGCTGTCCGGAGCAAATGAGGAAGGAGAGGTGGTACAGGCCTGAGGGATGGGAGGTCTCGGGGCCCAGGCATGCCTGAAACACAGATGTTGCAACCACTGCAGGGTCTGAGGGGGCTCCAAGGAGGCATCTTAAAACCTTTCTGGAGATGAGAGACTTTTTGAGCTAGAAGGTGGGGGAAGGGACTGCTCTTGGTTGAGCACCTACTAAGTGCTGGGCACGAGACATGTGTCGCCTTGTGTCCTCCTCCCCTCCATCCTCTCATTCTCCTTTTTTTTCAGACAAAGAAACTGAGGCTCAGAGAGGTAAAGGGGCTTGTCCGGGTCACACAGCTAGGAGTGGAGGAAACAGGATTCTAACTGAGGCCTGAAGGCAAAGCCCTAGATGTTGGTGCTGAACCAGGGCCTGGAAGGTTAAGAAGGGGGTCAGGCCCTGGGCTCGAAGGGCAGGCAAGATCTTCAGGTCATCCCCTGCCTTAAGCAGAAGCAAACCCCGTGACTCAGCCAGGGCCACAGGGCTGATGGCCTGCAGCTGATGCCTGATAGCCGGGCCTGGGGTTAATGAATGCATCACGCCCCCAATTAAAAGCGGAGAGGAAGACGACGTTGCCTTCAGTCAGGCCCCTTCCTCCTGCTCCTGCGGAATCCTAATCTGTGGGCAGCCGCTTGGTTTTAATTGTCTGCCTGGGGAGCCCAGCCCCGCTCGGCCCTGGGGCTGGAGGACACAATTGCACCCTTCTCACAAATCTATAACTATGCCCGCCTCCCGGGGACTGCTGGGAGGAGTTACCTGGGCAGGGAGACGGCTCAGGGCAGGAGGAGGTCAAAGAGGAGAGATGGATTTTATGTCCCAACTCCGCTGGGATGCTACTGCGGAGACCTGGGGTCTGGGTGGCTGGAGGGATGGAAGTGGGTAGGGGCTGGGAAGAGGCGCTGCAGGAGCAAGCTCTAGAAGCTTCGGGCTCCCACCCTAGAGTCCTCCAGAACTGGGCTCAGATGTAACCACTCACTCTGTAGCCTTGGCCAAGTCACTTAACCTCTCTGAGCCTCAGCTTCCCCATCTGAAAAATGGGCATAATCATGCTCACCCCTACCCCAGAGCATCATGGTGGGAACATGAGACAATGTATGTCGGGGGCTTGGCATCGTACCTGCACAAAGCAAGTACTCTCTGTTTCTTAGAGGTTATTATCATGTCATCATTGTCATCAAACTTAGTGTCGTTCCCCTTCCAGTTTCTGGTGCTGATGCAGAGTCCTCTCTCACAGACTTAGGAGAGGGAGCAAAAACCTCTTGCCAATTAGAGCTGCCCACTTTCAGTGGAGGGAGGAGGAGCTGAGCTTCCCGTCTCTGGAGGTGTGCAAGTGGGATGCAGAAGAGTGGAGCCTGGCAGCTGAACTTCACCTGATAATTCAGACCAGATCCTGATGGACCTGGTGGACCCCGGGGTCCTGGTCACACCTGCTGGTCAGACTCGGGTTCAAAGCCCAGCTCTGTGGGAATCTTGGGCAGGTCTGAGCCCATTTTCCTCATCTGTCAAGTGCGAGTGAGTGGGTTCCAGAGTAATAGAGACGTCTGCATAGGGCCAGACATGCCGTAGGCGCTCAATAAATGGTGAGGATTTTTTTTTGACGAAGCTCTCTGAGTTTCCCTCCTGCCTGCCTTGTCTCGCTCGGCTCCTCTCCTCCTTGCCTATGCTGGTCAGTCTCTATCCACCCTTCAGGGCCGGCTTACGTGCTGCTCCTCCCTGAAGCTTTCCTAGATTCCCCTCCTGCCCCGAGTGGAAGTGACCCCTCCCCTTGCCAGTGCCCAGGGCACGACCCTTAGGACGTACATCACTTTCTCCCTTAGATTGTCCGAGCTGGTGGGACTCTCAGACCGTGAATTCTAACCCTCGTTGTACAGAAGATCAAACTCAGGCTCAGAGAAGGGAGAGATTCTCCCAAGGTCACACAGCAAGTAGCAAATCTGTTGGCAGAAACAGTCTCCCATTCCAGGCTCCCAGCCCTGCGTGCCCGGTGCTAACCTGCGTACATGGCTTCTCCCTCAAGGGAGCTCCTTGGGATGGGGCCTGGGACAGCCTTTTGCTGTGGCTGCCCGTGAGTAGGGAGACTCAGATATGCCATCAAACATCCAGAGCCTCGATTTCCCCATTTGTCCTGTAGACACTCTGCCCCCTTCACCACTGAGGTTGGAGCCGATGGGATTCTGCAGGGGCCTCCCCCACTCCACCCAACCTAGGCAGCCCCTGGCAGGGACTGAGGCGATCAGAGAGACCCAGGGACCAGAGTCCACTTAGGGAAGGAGAGCTGGTGGCTGCCCCCAGGAGTTCGTGGGCTCATGAATTCCACAGGTTCTCGGAGCCAGATTTCCATCCCTCCTCCCACCCGAAGCCCCTTCCCACTCCTGGCTCAGGACCACCTGCCCGCAACTAGGGGCTGGGGTGGCCACACCTCCTCTGGGAAGCCTCCCCGGATTGCCTCAGGCTGGGTGAAACGTCTCCTCAGTGCCCAGGCCTTTGCACTTGGAATAAAAGAGACTCCCCACCTTGCCCCATGGGACCCTGCAAGGTTGGCCATCGTGGACTGTTCCTTTTTAAGAAAGAGCCCTACAGCCAAAAAGAATTTGAATACTGGGAGAAGAACATGGGGTTGGGAGTAAGACAGGTGTGTGTTCAATTCCTGGCTCTGCTGTGTGGCCTTGGAAGGGTTATTGCCCCACACTGGGCCTCGGCTGCCTCCTCTGAGCAATGGGGACATGCGAGGGGGAGGGGAACTGAGGCCGGCCCAGGGTCGCCTGCTAAGACGTCCCGCATACGTGACAGCTGAGCACTGAGAATTGACTCGTCTTAACGGGGATGTGCTGTAATCGTGTAAAATACATGTGGATTTCCAAGACTTAGCACGAAAAAGGATGTAAAATATCCCATTAATAATTTTTATTACATGTTGAAATAATAATTTTTTGATATCTTGGTTTAAATAAAATACACTATTAAAATTAATTTCTCCTGTTTAAAAATGTTTTTTGTTTCACTTTTTTTAATGTGGCTACTAGAAAATTCCATATGTGCCTCACCTGTGTGGCTCGCCGTCTCTTCCTGTTGGACAGCGCCCTCTAGATGACCATTACTGGGATTTGGGGGCACAGCTGGCTCTGTGGTGGGGTCCTCCCCGATGGCTGTTTGTGGATGAGAGGGCCCGGGCAAGGATTGGAGCCCAGGGCCTGACCTTGCTGACCCCTGGCTGCTGAGTAGCCCCAGGCCTGACACTGCCCTCTCTGAGCCTTCCTTTCTGCATCCGTAAGAAGAGCTGGTGGGCCAGGCTCAGGGTTTTCAGTCAGTTTGGGGGGCCCTGTGGGCAGGGGGATGCTGAGTGAGGGAGGCCTGGCCCCTCCCCAGGTCACCCTGATGGAGCCCCCACCCAAGGGCGGCCCATGAGACCCACGCAGACCATTTTCCATCCTCCTGCCGGCCAGATGTCACACAGGCCCAGCTGCCAGGGCTGGCTCCCTCCCAGTCTGTGCTCCTGGGGTGACAAAACCTTCAGTAGCTCTGGACCCTTCTCCCCATTTGCCAGAGGGAGAAGGTGCGTACTTTCTGGTTCCCGGGGCTCAGGCAATGGCACCTGGAGGCGGTCACAGCTACGTCCCTCCCACTGTCTCTTGGCTAGCCAGGGTCATGCTGCTGGTCACCTTGGATCCAACAAGGGGTCTTGCCACTCTCCTCCTTCCCCTGTTTGCAAAGGGATCAAGGCAGAACTCGCTGTCCCAGGGCGAGGGGCCCACGGCCCACTCTGATCACCGCCAGCCCCTCCTGGTGGCTTGGACCCTCCATCGCCCCTTCAGTCCTGCTCGAGTCAGCAGGTAGGCATCAGGGTGGGTGAGGAGGGCTGGGCCTGGCCCGGACTCTCAGGGTGGGGCCCTCCTGGCTCTGGACCCTGCTGCACCACTGCCCAGCCACGTCTGCTCATTCATTCGTTCGTTGAAGGAGTATTTATTGAGCCCGCTGTTGCCAGGCCCTGCTCTAGGAGGTGGGGCTAGGTCGCTGGACAAGACAGACCCAGCGCCTGCCTCCCGGAAGGGAGAGCAGACGACGAACGTCGATGAATGCGTGTGAGCTGTGCTGCCCAGCACAGCAGATGTTACCTACAAGTTCTATGTGAAGTTAAATGAGTTAAAATGAAGTAAAATTTAAAATCCAGTTCCTCATTCACACTAGTCACATTTCAAGTGCTCAATGGACGTAGGAGGCTGGTGGCTACTGTATTAGCTCAGATATAGAACATTTTCCTCGTTGCAGAAAGTCCCGTCAGACAGCACTGACAGTGTCTTGGAAGAGAAGAGTGTTTTGAAGCACTGGGTTGGGGCGGGAGGTGCCATTTTAAATGAGGAGGTCAGGGTAGGCCTCACTGAGGAGGTGACATTTGAGCAGACTCCTGAAGCTGGGCAGGGAGGGAGCCATGCTGGAATGGGGGGAAGAGTGTCCCAGGCAGAGAGAATAGCAAGTGCAAAGGTCCTGAGGTCAGATCTCAGCTGGAATGTTCAGGAACAGCAAGGAGGCCATTGTGGTGGGAATAGAATGAGTGAGGAGAAAAGCAGAAGCTGACCCCAGTGGGACTGGCCCAAACGTGGAGGGCCTTGTCTGCCACTGTAAGGACTCTGGCTTTTACTCTTGGTGAGAGGACACCGTGGGAGGGTTCTGAGGAAAGAAGGGACAGGGACTGATCTATGTTTTGCCAAAATACCTCTGGCTGCCGTGTCAAAATAGATTGTCAGGGAGGAAGGACGGTGGCAACAGGGAGGCCAGTGAGGACCTGCCCCACTGTTAGAGGTGGGAGGTAACGGTGGCTGGTCCAGCCTGGGGGCTGTGGAGGTGGGGAAAAGGGGCTGGATTCTGGAGATGTTTTGGAGGCAGAGACCCCAGCGTCACCTGGAGACCGAATGGCGGCGTGAGAAAGAGGGACAGAGGCAGTGCCGGCTCTACGGTTTTAGGCCCAGGGACCAGGAAAGCAAAGGTGGGGTGGGCAAGGATCTTCCCTCCAGGATCCGAGTTTCATCCCCTGCCCAGTGAGACTAAGGACAGTCCCAGCTTTCAGATGACACCACTCACCACACCTGGCATGCGTTCAGTAGTTCAAACAACATTCATTCTTTTTGGTTTTTTTTCCTGAGGAAGATTCGCCCTGAGCTAACATCTGCACCAATCTTACTCTATTTTTTAGTATGTGGGCCACCAGCACTGCATGGCTGCTAACAGAGCGGTGTAGGTCCGTGCCCGGGAACTGAACCCCAGGCCGCCGAAGCAAAGCACACCGAACTTAACCACTAGGCCACGGGGGCTGCCCCCAAACAACATTCCTTCTTATTAAACAGGCTTTGTCCGAACCTTTGACCTTGGGGGTCAGGGATGTTGCAAACTTTCTCTTAGCCCAGAAGCCGGTTGCTGGGGACAAGCTCACATGGAAACCCTGTGTGTAGAGCAGAGAAAGCAGAAGCTTCTGGATGGAGGCGTTTGTCAACCCCTACCCTCCCGAAGCCCGCAGTGTCATGGGGAAGGGGAGGAGCAGGCGACCCCGGAGCAGGAAGCCCCCTCCCAGCCCAGGGCTCCCTCTTCCTCCTGCCTGAGCTGAGCGGGGCCAGGAGGGGCCAGGAGGGACCCGGCGTGCCTGCCCCGCGGGCGGAGGGCGCCTGGCGAGCTGCAGCAACGGGCATGGCATAGGGTGGGGGACTGACAGGCACAGTATTCCCTGGGCGACCTGCACGTTGCCAGCCATCTTTCCAGGGCGAGATAATCTCTCTGGAGAAGAGGAAAGAATTCTAATTACATCTCAGGACAATATTTGTTTGGACGTGAGAGACGGAACATATGGTGGGGGGGGGCGGCGCTGGGCTGTGTTGAGTAGGGGTTCGTTTTCTCATTTCCTGGGCGGCATGGTGGGGGTGGCGGGTGGCGAGGGCTCTTGCGGGGTCAGGGGAACTGGCTGCCCTGGGATTTGGTTGGGGGGCTGGGCCCTGTGGGGACAGGAGACATGTGTGGCTCCCACCACACCCTGGGGGCCCTGAGAGGATGGAGAATGTTCCAGCCATTCAGGGCACCTACTAAGTGCCAGGAAACATGTAGCCCCCGGGAGCTCCAGGTCCCTGTCTGCGACAGGCAGTGCATGCGGTGAACAGATCTGCGACCGTGGCCGTGACCTGGGTGGGCGGGGGTGTGGGGTGGGGGGAACCTATCCAGGGTGGTCAAGGAAGGCCTCTGTGAGGGGGCCAAGGTTGCGCTGAGCTTTGAGTGACTTGCTGAGCAAAGAGGGGCCAAGGGGAGAACATCCTGGGCCTTGGGAACAGCGAGGGCGAAAGTGAGGTGGGAAAGCGAGGCGTGTTCACAGGACAGAGAAGAGACCGGGGGAGGCGGGCGGGCGGGCCTGACCCCCAACCTGGGGGGCCTTCTCCTAGGGGCAGTGGGGAGCCAGGGAGGGCTCTGAGCAGGAGGTGGCCAAGGCTGATTTGGTTTTACAAAGTCTGCTAACTGCTGTGCACTGGGGGTTGGGAATAACCCAGGAGGGAAACTAGCTGGGGGCAGCCGGAAAACTCTGGAAGAATTGCAAACAGCAGCTTCCTCCCTGGCCTCCTGGGCTCCCTGCTCACACCTTGCAACCCAGCTCTCCTCGGATCCATCACTCCCCTGCGTGGGTCTCCCACACTGCCCCCGGGCTCCGGGACAGAGGCCGGCTGGGGTGGGGACTCAGGGCCCTAGACTTTCTCCTTCCCCCCCACGTTGTGCCAGCTGCTGCTGTGCGCCCCTCTGCCAGCTTCCCCAGCCTCTCCAGGTGCCCCGCCTGGAACCAGGCCGTTCCCACCTGCAGGCCGGGCTGTTCCCACTCACCACCTCTCCCCCCTAAGCCATGTGCCTGCTGGCCCTGCGGTTTCCTGAGCCCCGGCCACTCCTCCCCCGTTTCTTCGCACAGCCCTGTTCACAGAGACACCCCACGACATGACAGCGCGGACGGGCGAGGACGTGGAAATGGCCTGCTCCTTCCGAGGCAGCGGCTCCCCCTCCTACTCGCTGGAGATCCAGTGGTGGTATGTGCGGAGCCACAGAGACTGGACCGACAAGCAGGCATGGGCTTCGAACCAGGTACTGCCCCTGGGACACCCCCCCCCACCCCCCCACCCAGCTGGGCTGGGAGAATCTTGGCCCCCAGGGTAGGGGTGTGTCTCTGCCCCTCATTGCCTTGGAGCAGGAGGCAGAGGTAGGCTGAGCACTTGGGGTGGGTGCAGCAAGAAGGGCCCTTGAAAGTGCACAGAGTCCCTCCCTTCAGTGTGTGGGTGGGGAAACTGAGGCCAGAGGGACAGAAGCTGACTCCAGGTTAGGGGCCAGGTGGACTCCCCTTCCATCACTTCTCCAAGCTGCCGACTTCAGTCACGAGCACGCACGCGTGCATACCCTTCCACGTGCGTGCAGGCACACTCCTGCATCCAGACACTGCACACGCATTCGCCTCTACACACACACAGGCTCAGAGGCACACAGCGCTGGGGCAGATGGTGTTGGTGCCGCCTGCACGCTGGGGTGTGCATCGTCCCAGCCACCAGCCCGGCTGCCGACTGCCAGACCCTGCGACTCTGCCTGAGGGTTTTCCCCAGACAACAGAGCCCACGGGCCGGCCAGGCAGGCTGGAGGGGTGCTCCACCAGGGCCTGAGGGGCGTTGGAGGGTGAGGCCCCAGCTCCCTCGCCCTCAGTTGGCATGACTGACGCCTGTTCTGCATGCTCCCGAGGTGCCCCGAGGGAGTAAGGTCCAGCTGCCCACAATGGTAACTGGCTTAATAACACCCCATATTGACTTCCTTCCCTTTTTTGTCTTACTCACCCACTCCTCCACCGATGTTTCCCGGAACCACCTCCCAGATAGACTGCTTGCGCTCGAATCTTTGTCTCAAGGTCCGCTCCTGGGGGAACCCAAACTAAGACACTTTCATTCTTACACTTGTGCATACACAGATAGCATGCAAACTCTGATCCCTGTCTGCCCACCCATGCGTACATGAATACGTATCTACACATCTTCGTATGCACACACGGGCGTGCTCACGCATTCTCGCATGTTCATGAAATAGCCCCTAACGTGTTCACAAATACGTGGTAAACTGTGGCTGGCTCCTAGGGGAGTCACCCCCCAGCCCTTCCAGCCTGCCCCCCAGGTCGGAGGACTCCAGCTGGGGGAGAAAGCCCTTAGTCGAAGAGTTGTAGCTATTTGCAGTTGGAAGCCCCGTGGTCAGCTTGCAGGGCATGGCGCGTGGGCAGGGTTGCACCAGCATCTGCTACACACGCTCACATGTGTGACACACCTGAAAATACAAACACATTCCCAGAGAGAGACAGACGCTCCTACAGACAGACACTCCTACAGACACACCAAGCAGACTCACATTTTCCCGTTCACACATCCCCGCCCATATATCCCCAGATGCCCGCATAGCTACACGCGCAGCACATGCCCAGTGTCCAGGCCCCTCCTGTATCTTCCTTTGCTTGGGATCTCCCCATCCCCCGAGTGGACACAGCGCTGAGGGGCCCCCACTCCAGGTCCCGTGGCCCCCAGCGTGTCACCTGCCCTGGCTAGAATCTTCGCTGTTGTCCGCACGCCCGCCCTGCGGCGCTAACGCCCCTCTCTGCTCTCTCTGCCCCTCCTGCTCCCAACAGCTAAAAGCATCGCAGCAGGAAGACACCGGGAAGGACGCAACCAAAATAAGCGTGAGTTTTGATAATGACTTCTCGCAAGGGCTCTAATGGAGGACACAGCTGTAATTTAAAAGAATTTTTTTTTGGTCTCCTTCAGCAGGGAGCTTGGGCAAGAAGATGGAGGAGGAGACAGAAAGAGGGGAAAAATGGTCCTGCTCTGGGTTTTAAAAGCCAGAGATTTTTCGAGTTCATTGAATGACAGGCACAAAAAATGACAGGGGGAGAAAAGACGCATTCTCTCCTGTCGGGGCCAAGGCTGTGTGCATCCCTGATGCTTCGTGTCTGTCTCAGCAGCATTTTTTATTTGGAGAACCAGCAGGGTCTAATGAAACTGAGCCGGCGGTTCTCGGCCCATCGTGACGGCTGCCGCTTCTCACAGTCACAGGGGTCCCCCGGCTCCCGGGAGTGAGGCAGGGTTGGGGAGCTGCAGCCAGAGGATCTCAGGCCTGGCCGGCCCCCTGATGCGTTGCCAGTGTTATCCTTGCTGCAGCTCTATGGGGAAGGGCAGCCGTTCGCCCATTTTACAGGTGGGGCTACTGAGGCTCAGCAGGGTCAAAGACTTGGTGGAGGTCATGGCCTGGCTGAGCTGCCATGAGCTCTTCGTCTCCAGGCTCTGCAGGAGCCCAATGAGGTGGGGGACCCTGGGGGCTCTGGGAATGACAATTTTTGTGGAGGAGGGGCACCCAAAGCGGGGCCTAGAAGAGGCAGGCAGGATTGAGAAAGGAGGCGAGAGGGACTGAGTAGAGGGGACCAGCTTGGGCACACGTGTGGCCATGGGACCCGGCTCGGTTTGTGCATGGGGCTCGAGGTCAGCCTGGCGGGAGGCTGGAAGTTCACCAGCAACACACTCAGAAAATGCGGGTGCCCGCAGGGGTGTGAATGCGCGTGTGGGGGGAGAGACCTCCAAGTTCACTCTTTCCTGCTGTGTCTTCCATGACTTTTCAAGGACTTGCGGGGGAGCTCAGGACCCCAAGGCCAGTGAGACACGGATGCACAGAGGAGCCGCACCCCAAAGCAGAAGTCACAGCGGAAAGAGTGGGCACCGGGAGGCATGGAGTGCCATGCGGGACAGCAGGGGTGGCAGAGCGGAGGCAGGGAGGCTGGGGAGGAGGTCCTGCAGCCACTCAGGCCAGAGGCGGGCAGATTAGAGAAGAAGGGCATTTGTGCCAAATGCCCCAGGGCCTCTCCGAGGTGGGGGTCTGGAAGTTCAAGCCATTTCCAGTTTAGGGCAGCTGCTGGTTCACTTTCTCCACACCCTGACCCCTCACCCTCACCCTCTGCCAAGGGCACATCCATAGGTAATGCCCCGTTTCTTGCCCAAACAGCCACCAGGTGGCCCGGGCAGGGAGGGACCTGCGCATATATTAACGCGCCCCGTTCACGGGACCTTTCTCTGCTAGGATGGTGTTTGGGGTTTAAGGAGCGTCTCTGGCAAAGGAGAGAATAATCTAATTGACTAAGAGGATTAGAATTCGAGGCTGCTGGGCCCCAAGTGAGGGGAATGCGAAGATGCTAATTAGTTAAATAAAATAAAGGCGCTCCCGTGATGGTGCAACCGATGCCCCACCCCCAGCCCCTGCATGTCCTGCACCAGCTGGGCTGCCCGGTCTGGCTGGGAAGCCCACAGACGGGCTCCCCATGCAGATGGCGTCACACGCATGACTGTGCTTGAATACACAGACTCGGGGTTGGCGGCAGCTATAAGCAGAGGCACCCCTGGGTTCTGCCGTCGAGGAGGAGGCTCAGAATTGGCTCGGTGGCCTCCACAGCTCTGTTGGACTCACTCTGCTCTCCCTTGAGCCTCAGCTCATCTTGCTTGGGGCTCCCCATCCCCTCCCAGGCTGGCTGCCTCTCCGCCTTCCCATTGCTTCCCACCTCCAGGCCTTTGCACAGGTCAGTCCCTCTGCCCAGAAAACTGTTCCTCTCTCTTCCTTTAGGGCTCAGCTCAGGAAGCCTGCCTTGACCCTGCGACTCAGTCGGCCCCCCTGACTTTCCCTGCTGGCTGCCTTTCCGTCTGCAATTATCTATGTGTGTGAGACAGTCTCCTGTCTGTCTCCCGGGGAGACAGTGGGGCAGACTGTGCCTGCCTGATTGCTCCATTTCCAGAGCCCAGCACAGAGCCTGGCACGTGGCAGGTGCCCAATTAAAAATTACCGAGTGACTGTCACACACAAACACCCACCCAGGCCAACAGGGGCGTAAATCCAGACAGTTGTGATACACGGACACACCAATGCGATGTGCATCCGTGCCTGGACGTGGACGTGGACGGGTGACATGAAGGTGTGGAGGGGCTCGTGGGGACCACGGGGCCGGGAGAGCCAGCTGAGCCAGGAGGGAAGTCCAGCCCAGTAGTCCCATGTCTCCTAAAAATGTGCTGATTTGGATGGAGTATGTCCTGATTTTTAACCGTTGGGACCTAATTTGGTTTCTGGAAAACCCTGTGGGAGCCGAATGGCACCGACCACCTGCTGGGCAGCCTCCGCGCCCGTGGGTCTCAGGTTCTGGGGAGGAAGGACCGTCAACTTCCAGGAGCCGGTGTGGGGAGGGCTCTGTGACCTGCTGGGGCCGCCATGGTAACCCTGGGAAGGTGCAGAGTCGCCGTGCGGAGCGCCAGCTTGGGACCGTGAGGACACAGTGGGGCCGGCGCTGAGCGTCCCGGGAGCTGAGTCCTCGCTCCAGCTCTGCCACCGCCCTGCGCCTCCCTTCCCCACTCACTGAGGCTCATACAAAAACGCTTTGGAAACTGTAAAGTCCTATGGATTCGGCTGTGTGAATGACAGTGGTTACTAGCGTGGAAACAACCTGAATTTGCAAAGCATGTGGGGGCCCGGAGCCTTGAAAGAAGGCCCCGCTTGTCTGCAGGAACCGGGCGAGGGAAAGAAAGAGCTCAGGATCTTGTGGGGAGATCGTTTATGTGGGGGCACAGGCGTCTGTGAGAAAATCATAATAATATAGCAGCTCACGTTTGTTGAGCACCTGCCCCATGTCGGGAGCCAGGATGAGTACTTTACGTGAATTATCTCATCTAACTCGGGGCCTGGGGAAGGACCCCTGGCCTGAGACGTCTCCCTCAGTAGCTTGCATATGCTGAGGATTCCACCGTGAGGACCTCCTTCCTGTCGCTCAGAATTCTTCTGTTTATTGGCCATTTTCAAGTTCTGGATGTTTTTCTTTTGATCTAACTGAAGTTCTTAGGTTAATTTCCCCTTAACCAGTTTTGCAAGTAGAGATGGTCCCCAGCTTCCTAATTTTAAGACAAGGTGAAATGCTCCACACAGGCCTTCTTTCCCAGGGGCCTCTCCCGCCTTCATTACCGTAAGTCCCTCCTTTGGTCGAGCAGAAGTTGTCTGTGCTGTAGACTCAGTTCATGTAAGCTGCTTCTGTCCGAAACAGCCGTGGGCAGCCTGGGTCCCCATGTACATGGGGCCCCCTGCTCTGGCTCACTCATCACAACCCCCGCCTCCTCGCCAGCCCAGCCCTAAAAGCCAGGCACAGCCCAAGAAGCCCCAGGAAGCACGTTGCAGCCTCCATCCCGAGTCCCTATGAATGGTTACAAGGCAGCTGTATTTGTCAAATCGGCCAAGTGGCCCTGCAGGCCAAGCCCCTGACCACCCGCCTGGCTGCTCCAGACACGTGGAGCACATGTGTGGATAGCGCACGGTTGCTGATGGGGGCGTGGTAAGGCTGGGGCCACCGGAGCAGCACACAAGGTCTGCATCCTTCACACAGGAGTAACAGGCCGGGTGGCGGGCACGGGTTACTATGATTTTATTTTCTGCCATAGACGTTTCTATCTTTTCTCGAAATTCCTGCAGTGATCCACAGTATCCATAGGACGTTAAGTTCTGAAGTGTGCCAGGGAGGCGAGACTCATGTGGAGTCAAAATCACTCCATCCATCTTAGGAATCCTTTGAAATATCCACAGAGTGGCCAGTTTGTGGTCTGGGGCCGTGAAGATGCCTCTGTGAAGGCCATCGTCACCCCCCCCCCCCTCCTGTCCTCAAGGTCCTCCCAGTCAGTATGGGAGATGGATCTGAACCCAACCATCATATATGATAAAAAGTAAAATGACAGGGCCGGTCCCGTGGCCAAGTGATTAGGTTCACACGCTCTGCTTCGGCGGCCCAGGGTTTCCCCAGTTCGAATCCGGGGCGTGGACATGGCACCGCTCATCAAGCCATGTTGAGGCGGCATCCCACATGCCACAACTAGAAGGGCCCACAACTAAAAATATACAACTATGTACCAGGGGGGCTTTGGGAGAAAAAGGAAAAATAAAGAAAAATCTTAAAAAAAAAAAAGTAAAATGACAACTGTGACCATCAAAATGAGGAGAGCCGCCCAGGGACCTGAGCCTGGAACAAGGGACCTGAGCTAGTCTAGGAGGTCTGGAGGACTTCCTGGAGGAGGTGCTATTTGAAGTGAACACTGAAGGGCAGAGGAGTTGGCTAGGAGCAGGGGGAGGTTTGCTGGTGTGTGTGCTGGAGAAACTGCTGGAGGCTGCTGTAGCTAAGGGGCAGGCAGGGATGAGACCCTGAAGCCACCCCTCATCCCGGCAGCCACTGCAGGGAGCCACCGAAGGAAGGGTTCTAAGTTGGAGGCATTTTGAAAAGATGTATCTGTCCGTCATGGGAGAACAGATTGGAAGGGGCCAGCGTGGCTTTGGGTGGACGTGGGAGGAGGTTGAGGTGATGACCCAGAGGAGAGAAGCTGGCACTTTGCCCTGGCCGGTGCAGGGGCATCTGGGGTCTGGAGAGAAGGGGAGGTGCAGTGATGTTGAGAGGGAAGATCAGTGGCCTTCGAGGGTGGGTTGTGCTGGAGCGCTGGAGGAGCATGGCGCTGTGACTGCAGAGGGTCTGGCTGCAGTGGGTGAGGCCTTCCAGGGCTGAGATTTGAGGAGACCCTGGGCTGGGATTTGAACATGCCGAGGGGCTGTGAAGTGGCTGGGCGTTGCTGATGGAGGCACAGAAGCGGCGGAGCTCAAAGCAGAGCCGTGCCTGGGGCAGGCCCATCTGACCCCGATCCCCACCCTAGCACCTTCCTGGGGCCACCATGTCACTCTTAGGTCTCAGCTGTGAGGCCCCATGTGGGAAAGGCCTGGCACCAGAGATGCAAATTGGCACCACCCATTCCTCCTGGCACCGCTGGCTGGGGAGAAAGACCCCAACCCACCGCTGGCCCAGGGGCCCCTGCCCTGCCCAGAAAGGCCTGGGCAGGGCACATGGAGGAGGCTGAGCGCTCCCGGCGTGGCCTGGCCTTGTCTCTTTCAGCATAATTAGGTGCTTAATTGCACCGCCAAGGCCTGTCGATGCATGCGCCCAGGTGATTATGATTTACAGCCAGGCCGCCACGTGGGGGTCTCTCTCCTTGCGGCCTCTCCGGTCACGCTGGAGAGCCAGGCCACAGGATTTTCTGCGAAATTTGTGAATGATGAAATCCAAGAGGCTGCTCCCGGCACCCCCAAGAAGCTGGGGCAGGGTGATGGGCGCCTCCACAGGACATGCCACTGAGGAGGGGCCGGGAGCCTCCAAGACCAGGAGTGCTAAGGACCTGGGGAATGAGGTGGGAGGGGCTGGAAAGACAGACCTGTGGTCTGCTGGTCATGGGAGGCTCCCCAGAGATGTGGTTAAGACCTGGTCTCTGTCACCAGCTGGGGGGGCTTGGGCAAATCACTTGACCTCTCTGAGCCTCAGTTTCCTGACCATACAATGGGTATCCTAGCAGGGCCTACGTCACGGGGTTATGGTGGGGTTTATGTAAGATGTACGAAGCTTTAGCGCGTCATCTCAGTGACCAAGCGCTCCATGAACTCTAGCTGCCAGCACTACTATTACTGTTGTCACTGTTTTTATTATTCACCTTCTCCAGATGGTGCTTAAAGGCAGGACCCCTGGGGTGGGGGGAGCAGAGTCTGCTGTGTGTCCTCTCCCTTCATCCTGCTGGATCAGCTCCCTGAGGTGCTTGACTATGGGCGTGAGGTCTGGGTTCCCCCTTAGACCTGGAGCCCGTGAGGGCCTGGCTGGGGTCTGGCTGGTTCATGGCTGTACCCCTGGGGCCCAAGGTGGGCACTTGCTAAATGTTTGTCCAGTGAATGGATGAATCGAGCCCAAGAAAACCGAGGCCAGGGTGCTCCCAGTGCCCCTGCAGTGCGCCCTGCCCCCTCCTCCTCCCCAAGAGGGGAGGAGCGCTACTGCTGAAGGCCACGCGTGCTTGCTGGCAGGGGGGTGGTGGGGGGAGGAGCTGAGAGCTCCTGGGGAGAGCGGTCCAGGCCTTGGCGTCAGGGCTGGAGGTGGGAGAGGTGGGCAGAGGGTGGGCCTCGCTGTCGCTCCCTCCCTAGGAGCCGCTGCTCCCAGCGCTTCGCATTATTACTCCATTAGCGCCTTGTAGGGTTGACAAATGAAGGATAATTAATATCCGTGAGGGAAACAGATGTTGAGGTAATTCGCTCCCCGCTGCGCATTTGCAACAGCATCTCCTAACTCGCCCGGAGAGCATGGCAGGGCCACAGGACCTCTCAGTGCCCTTGGTCAGAGGTGATGGCGTCAGCAGGGCTGATGGCCTCCAGCTGGGCCGGCCGCACTGGGGAGGGGATGCCCCACACCGACAGGGGCAGCCGGAAGAGTTCCCACCACTTGCTGTTGGGAAGTTCTGCCTGTGTCTCACCTCCTGCCTGGCCATAAGCCCACATTTCCCTGCCTCAGGGGGGATGATGACCAGCCAGGAAGGCTCAGAATAAGGGAGGATAGGCCAGGCTCCCGGCTGCTGCCCACCCACCCTCTTCCCTTCTGGAGCCTGGGAAGCCCCCTGTGCCCCTGCCAGCTCTGAGCGACCCTCTGTGGGGCCTGTCACGCCATTTGGAGGGTCAGAGTACATGGAAGTAGGCCTGGGTTCAGTTCCCAGCTCTGCCACTCACTGACTCAGTGCCCATGTGAAAGTCACTTCTTTCAGAGCCTTAGTTTCACCATCTGTAAAGTGGGTATAGTCATGTCTGTGACCTACAATTAGAAAGCATGCTATCTGGGTACTACTTCATTTGGAGAAAGAAGGAACTAGAGTGAGGCCATTCATTCGACAAGTGTTTTTATTATTATTTACAGGGTACCAGGCCCTGTGATGGTCACTAAGATGAACAAAATAGCTATCATCCCTGCCCTCATGGAGCTTATAGTTTAGCCAGAGAGGGAGACAAAAATCAAGTCAACAGACAAACAAATTAAACGGTTCTTAAATTGTGATGACTGCTATGAAGGAAATAGACAGGGGGTTGTGATTGAAGGTTCTGGGAGGAGGTGATGTTTGAGAATGAAGGGGAGTCAAGCGGGTGAAGAGGGGTGGGGAACAGCACCCAGGCAGAGATACCAGCATGTGCAAAGGCCACAAGGAGCTTGGCATCTGGGAGGAGATGGGAAGGGCCCAGAGAAGCCAGAGCAGATTTGAAGGATGGTTAGAAGTCACGGGTGTGTGTGTGAGGGCCCAGCTGCAGAGTGAATGCACCCCTCAGAGACTGTCCCCTTTCTCATCCTGGCCTCCTCACTGCAAGAGTGATCAGCAGGGACTTCCCATCCAGGGTTTGGGGCTTGACAAGAAGAGGCAGGCTGGCTGTCCATCCCTATCGACCCCCACCTCTGCCCCCCAGGGGAGAGGGACCAGTAGGACTCAGGGCTGGGGCCTCAGGTCTGAAGCCCACTCAGCTCCAGCCTGGGCCTGGCAAGCTTGTAATGCTGGCTGGTGTAAGGTCACTGGGAAGGGATCCCAGTGGTGCCTGAGAGTGACCTCCCCTGTTCTGTCCGGGTGGGGCAGGGCTTCAGGGGCGGGGCAGGGCTGCAGGGGGCAGGGCAGGGCTCCTTCTGGCTGTAAGTGGGGGCCAGGGAAGGACGGAAGCCCCCTCCCCCCAACCCTTCTCCATAGGCTCAACTCCCCCATCCCTTTTCTAAGCTTTTTATTTTGAATTGCAGATTCACAGAAAGTTGCAAAAATAGATCATAGACTCCCCTGTACCTTTCACCCAGCTTCCCCAGTGAACTGGCTTATGTAACTGTCCACCTGCCTTCTCTCTTTTGATTGAAAACAATTCCCTATAGTAGCTTTATGTTCAGGGCAGGTTTACTCATGAGAGTTTTAATTTGGCAACTGCCCAAGTGTCTGTCAACAGGGGGCTGGATAAACAAATGGTGGTATATCGGTATGATGGAATACTACACTGCAGTGAAAAAGAGCACATGGAGCCAGGCAACAACACGGAGGAATCTCATTGGTGTTATGTTGTGTGACAGAAGCTGCACACAAAGGAGTTCAAGAACAGGCAAAACTAATCAGTGGTGATGGGAGTCAGAGTAGTGGATAGCCGCGGGCCTGAGTCCATGAGGAAGGGCCACAGGCTGTGCTCTGGAGGGGTATCCACGGCCCACCCTTGCTCTGGGGGCGGTCACACAGGCATGCACGTGAGTCAGATTTCATCAAGCTGTATGCACTTCACTGTACATAAATTAAATTTCAATTTTAGAATTTCAAAAACTCAATCAAATAAACAAGCAGAAGGCCAAAATACAAAGACAAATATCACCGACACTCTTGCTCCCCTCAACTGGAGTGGACAGTGATTAGCATCCTGATTTATTTGTGATCAGCCTTTATTCTCTTTAGAGAAACAAGACATTTCCGACTAAGCTGAGATTTCCCAGAGAGAACCACTGCTGGGAGGCCACTGTGTTCCGCCCGCCTATGTTCAACTTCTACACACACACCCGTCTCTAAAACCAGTACAGGCAGCCCTTCAGATCCGCGGATGCGGAACCGCGGATAACGAGAGCCAACTAAAGGCTTGAGCATCCGGGGATTTTGGTGTCCGCAAAGGGGTCCTGGAACCAGTCCCCTGCGGATACCGAGGGACGACTGTATAGAGTATTTTCCTGTGTCCATTTACAGAAATGGCATCGCACTGTAGGAGTTTTGCAATGAGATCTTTCACTTCCTGCATGCCTCTCAGCTCGAACATGCCCAGCTCTAGCACCTTTTTATCTGCTGTGCAGTATTCCACTGAATGAACGGACTACTGCCTGTTTATCCGTTCTGTTGATGGACAATGAAGTTGCTTCTACTTTTTTGCTATTTAACTCTGTGTGTCCTGGTGGGAGCAGCTCTGGGGCCCCAGCCTGGGAGTGGGCTCTCGGGACCAGGGCTCTCGGTCTTCCAGCTGCCGCTGGGCGGCCAGGTCACGGTCTCTCTGTCGTCCCCAGGTGGTCAAGGTGGTGGGCAGCAACATCTCCCACAAGCTGCGCCTGTCGCGAGTGAAGCCCACGGACGAAGGCACCTACGAGTGCCGTGTTATCGACTTCAGTGACGGCAAGGCCCGGCACCACAAGGTCAAGGCCTACCTGCGGGTGCAGCCGGGGGAGAACTCCGTCCTGCACCTGCCGGAGGCCCCGCCCGCCGCGCCCGCGCCGCCGCCCCGCAAGCCGGGCAAGGAGCTGCGGAAGCGCTCGGTGGACGCGGAGGCCTGCAGCCTCTAGACTGACGGCCGCCCCGCCACCCGCCCGCCCGCGCCCCTACGGCTGTCCAGAGTGCATGAGGGGCCGCTGGACCGCTGGGGACGGGACTGCCTGGGTCCAGCCGCCTCCCCATCCCCGAGGCCGCCTGCGGCCCGCCGGCCCTCCGCACCACCCCCTCGCCCAGCATGTAAGCCCCGCCCAACCCTTCCTTTTCAGACCCTGCAGTGACCTGGCTGGGAGAAGGTGGGCCCGGGCACCAAGGGGACGACCGCCTCGAACGCTGGGGTGGGGCACCATGCCGGGGCGGGCTGCCCCCTTTCTGTCACCAGCTTCAGTGGAGTCCAGTGTTTTCGCTTTGCTTGCTTGTCCCCGACCCTGTCCCGAGCCGGGGCCTCCCAGCCTTACTCTCCTTCCTACCATCCCCCACTTGGACCTGGGGGTGTGGACAGTGACTCCTCCCCGAATTTGGACTTGAATCTTCTGAGCTGAACTAGGGCCTCTCCCCTGGTGAGGAACTGGGGAACAGAGTCCCCAGGAGACCTTGCTCTGGGGCTCCAGGGTCACTCACAGGGGCCCTGGGAGGAGAGGGAGACCTCGGCTGCCTCCTGGTGGGTCCTTCATGTTCAGCCTCCTTACACGGAAGCAACAGCTCCCTGTTCCACCTTCCTGGGAGGCGGGGGCACCAGGAATCTGCCCCTTCACATGGCAGGTCCGAAGGAGGACCTTTGTGCTCTGACCGCATGGCCCCAGGCAGAGTTTTGCACCAGCAGGACCCCTTCCAGGGTCTTTGAGGCTCTCCCAGGAGCCCCCCCTCTGCCAGCTCCCAAGGTCCCAGCCCCCTCCTGGGGCCCATGCCAAGCCCACCCAAGGGCCTGGGGCTGTTGGGAGCCAAGTGTCCCTTAATACCAATCCCCTCACAATCCTTGATCAGGGGGACACCCACCCCTGGTGATTTGTAAATATTTCTATCGGGCCCAACACCCCTTAGAACTGGCTCAAACCTCTGGCCGCCCCTCAGCAATGGAGTGGGGGATGTGGGAGGGGCGTGGGCTTGGCCCAGGGGCTGTGGGTAACCCTGTATACACGATCCAATCCGTGACTACCAGCCAACCTGAATAAAGCTGTTTAAAAAACCTCTGGGCAGCGTCTTTCTGGGGCATGTGTGTCCGGAAACCGGGGCAGTGGCGGACGGGGATGTGGGGGATCTTGGCCAGCCCGCACCCACGCCTCACTCAGTATCTTCTCGCTCCTGCTCTCTGCCCCCCAAGCACAGAACAAGAGCTGGTGGGGGCACGAGGAGAGTGTGAAGGAAACCGGGTCTTGATCCAGCTCCAATCCAATTACCAGGCACTTGAATTATTCTTAGACTTTGAGATAATCACGTACGGAGGAGTGCAGAAAACATGTTCACACTGTTTTATGAATAAATAAATTAGAAAGCAAGTAAGGGTGAGCCACTACCCACCAAACAGCATCCAGAACAGAAGCCCCCAGCCCGGTCTGTGCGTCCTCCCGATCATGCCCCTCTCCCCACTCCTCCAGGCAGCCACGACCCTCCCACTTTTTAAATAATCACATTCTTAGTGTTCTTTTTACAGTTTTACTACCTGCATGTATGTCATCTTCAACAACATAGTTGAGTTTTGTCTATCTTTCAGAACTTGCATGCGTGGAATCACACCGTAACTATGTTTTCATACACCACTGTATTTGTGAGACATCCATATTGCGTGTATCTGTAATTTGTCCATTTTTATTACTGCATGAATATCCTACAACGTATCAATTTATTTATCCATTCCACTGTTGACAAGAATTTGTGTTCCCATCTGGTGCTATTCCCAACAAGACTGCCATGAGCATTCTAGTCCACGTCCCCTGGTGCACACAAGCACGAGATTCTCAGGGGTGGATTGGCCAGGTTGGAATTTGCACTTTAGGAATCTCGTTATCTCCAATGAGGTATCACCATCCAGGCTCAGAGAGGTTAAGTAGCTAGCCCAAGGTCACACAGTTGCTGAACTCTGCTTTGCTCGGCCTGAACCCCCACATCCCCTAAACACACACACACCTCTTCCATCATGCCCTGGGCTCTGGACTCTGCCTGGCTCATCCCAGCTGAGGGTCCCACCCACCACAGTCCTGCTGAGACTCTGCCTGAGGGTGTGTTAGTGTGGGGCTCTTGGGTCAAGCCCTCACAGCCAGCGTGGCCAGCTGGTCCCTCCTCTGTGTGCCTGCAGAAGCCAGGGACACCAGCCATACTAAGCATCGGACTTCTGCCTGCCTCAGATCTCCCCTGCCAGCCAGTCTGAGCGAGCCTCCCTCAAGGGCAGGGACTGCGACCTGCTGAGATGATGATGGATGCTGGTTGAGCACTGTGCCTCAGGCCCTGTGCTGATGCCACGGCAGCCCCAAAGGGAGTCTCATATCCTCAGCTTTCAAATGAGGAAAGTGAAGTTCAGAGAAGCAGGGGTGGAGGAGGGCAGGGTGGCAGAGCATGTGAATAAACCAGGTGATGAAGCAGGCAAGGCCCTGGACCTGCTACAGAATCCAGGGATCCCTGAGCCAGATGGTCTATGACCTGTGGTCGTCTCAGGCCAGCAGCCAGCCTTTATTCAACGAATACAGTCCCTTCCAGAAATGCCCAAGTGCAGGACAGGCCCTGAAAAGCCCAGGTCCCTCTGGGAAGGTCTGGGGGGATACAGGCTCGTGCTGGAGTGATAGCAATCTTCACAGGTCCTGAGCACCTGCTACACAGCAGGGACTAGTGCAGGGTTTTCCACGGGAAACGCTGAGGGTCCACGGGATCTCCTTTCACCCTCCCAAGGGCCTGTGTCCCATCTTTGGTCCCCTCCCCATGGGAGGGATTTGTCTTGCTCCATTGGGAATGCAGCCCAGGGGAGAGGATGGTGCCTGGCTTAGAACCCTGCCTCTGCTCATCCTTGCATCAGGACCTTGGACAAGGCTCTTCACCTCTGAGCCTCAGTTTCCTTTTCTGTAAAATGGAAATGCTCCCAGGGAAATGCAAATCAAAATCATAACGAGATTCCACACTGAGATGGCGAGAATCCAAAAGACAGAGAATAACAAGTGTTGGCAAAGATGTGGAGAAATTGCAACCCTCATACACTGGCCGGTGGGATTATAAAATGATGCAGCCACTTGGGAAAACAGTCTGGCAGTTTCTCAGAATGTTAAACATAGAATTACCATATGACCCAGCAATTCCATTCCTAGGTATATACCCAAGAGAAATGAAACCATATGTCCACACAAAAACTTGTTCATGAATACTCACAGCAGCATTATTTATAATAGCCCCAAAGTGGAGACAACCCAAATGACCATCAACTGATGAACGGATGAATAAAATGTGGTGTGCCCAGGCAGTGGAATATTATTTGGCAATACAAAGGAATGAAGTGCTGACACATGCTACACCATGGATGAACCCGGGAAACATTATTCTAAGTGAACGCAGCCAGACGCAAAAGGTCACACACTGTATGATTGCATTTATATGAAACGTCCAGAATAGGAAAATGTATGCAGACGGAAAGTAGATGGGGGGCTGCCAGGGCTGGGGGAGAGGAGGCGGGGCTGACTGCTAATGGGTACAGGTTCCTTTTGGGGTGATGAAAATGTTCTAAATTGATTGTGCTGATGGACACACAACTCTAAATATACTGAAAACCATTGAATTTTTAGTATTGTGCACATTACATGGGTGAGTTGTATGGCATGTGAATTCTATCTCAATAAAGCTGTTGAAAGAATGGGATCCCCCAACTGCAGCACAGCACCCACTTGCCCACACCAGGCATGCGGAGGACTCAGGAAATTCTGGCTCCTATTAATATTGCTGTGATTTAACGTGGAAGCCAAAGCCGAACTGGGCTGACCTCAGGGCATAGCTGATGGTGGCAGCCTGCGGGGTAGGGCTGGGGGGCAATAGAGAAACATGAGACCTGGGGGCGGTGTTCCTAAAGGGGGTACCCAGGCCCTGTCCTGAAGGCTCAGAAAAACCTCCTCACACCCCAGGTTAGTTGCAGGCCACTTTCCCCTTTGCGCCCCAGCATAACAATAGCGGGGGCGGGGGCGTGGCGCAGAGGGGTGCTTGTTATACATTCAGATGTCTAGGCCCCCTCTTGGCCTTCAGATCCCCACGCATCAGCATCTATACCTAGCGTCCCCCGGTGGTTCGCACGATGAGGAGAGAGCGGACCTCTGGCCACGGACAGTCTCACACACACTCTTGCTCCTGAGTTACTCCAGCCCCCCAGCTTCCTTGGTCTCCAAGGCCCTGAATTATGACCCAAACCCCACACAGCCTGGCTGCCTGGCTCCCCTCAGGTGTGCATCCCTCTCAGGGTCCCTGGCCAACCCTGTCCTGGAGTTTCCCTTTCCGTCCCTCGCTGGGTGGGGATGGGGGAAACTGACAGCAAGGACAAGGCCTCTGTCCCCAACTCTTCACCCTTCACCCTGGGATTCAGAGTGTGAGGCAGGGATGTCCCATTTCAGAAGGTAAGAGAGGCTGGGCCCTCCTGGTTCAGGGCAGGACTGACCGCACTCCTAGTCTCTGGCAAGTGCTGGCTATGTGATTAGCTGCCTAGAGGAACAGGGACAGTTCCAGAAGCATCCCGGCACCTCGGTGAGGAAGCAGCTTGGGGCAGGGGATGATGGAGTCCTGGTCCAGAGGCAGGAGGAAGGAACTCAGGAGCCCTGGAACTCAGGGACCCTGGAAGTGGGTGGGGTCCGCTGCCCTCCCAGGCCCACATGTCACCCAAACCCCAGGCATCTGAGCCACGAGAGCTTGTGACCAACCCAGGTTTCAGGGCTCTGTCCCCAAAGATTCTGATCCAGTAGTTCTAGAGTGGAGCCTAGGAATCTGTATGTCCAAGAGGATTCTGATGGAGGCGGCCATTGGAGTTTAGTTGGAGAAATATTGCACCATACAATCCTTTAAAGAAACAGACATGCATAACTAAGAAAATAATAATACTTTTTATGAAAGTGGGTGTTTGTTTCACTGAAGCACATGCTACAGGCCTTGCTTCTCACCAGCTCTCATAGACCTATCTCATTTTTGCTGCGAACTGAAGAGCATTTCAGCACATGGATACGCCACAATTACCCCAAACACTTGCCTACTGAGGGACCTCTAAGTTGCTTCTAACAATCTGCTGTTACAGATAATGATTCTCCAAGTATGGCTCTATGAACAGCTTGGCACACTTGAGGTATTTCAAGGAGGGTGGGAAGTCCTTAAAAATGGAACTGCTAGCACCAGGGAGATGAATACACACTTTCAATTTGAGATATTCTATCTAAGTGCTCACCCCAAACAACCTTGACAATCTTAAAAAAAATTTTTTTGAAATAAGTAGTAAGGGGACATGATATGAAATTTTAAAAGTTCAAAAGAGTATATATAGAGAATTACATTCTGTTCCCACCCACGCAGCATCTCCCAGTTCTCCCTGGAAACAATCACCATTAGGAAGTTACACTCTGTGCATATACGCATGTGAGTGTGAGCACATGTGTGTGTGTGTTTATTTTTTTAAATTTTTTTTAAAGATTTTATTTTTCCTTTTTCTCCCCAAAGCCCCCCAGTACATAGTTGTATATTTTAGTTGTGGGTCCTTCTAGCTGTGGCATGTGGGACGCCGCCTCAACATGGCCTGATGGGCAGTGCCATGTCCGCACCCAGGATTCGAACCAGCAAAACCCTGGGCTGCTGACCAGCAAAACCCTGGGCTGCCGAAGCAGAGCGCGAGAACTTAACCACTCAGCTACGGGGCTGGCTCCAGTGTGTGTGTGTTTAAATACAGGGATGTTAGCATGTTATATACATGGTTCTGGACCTTGCTTTTTCCACCTTACAACCTACCTTGGCAATGGTTCCACATGGGCTTTTTAATGGTTGTACAATATCCCATGATACGGATGAAGCATGATTTATCTATCCAATCCCCTAGTGATGAACAGTGAGGTTGTTTCCAATCTTGTGCTATTAGAAACAATGTTGCAGTGAATTTCCTAGATTATAAATCTGTGTATACACATGCAAATATGTTTGTAGGATAAATATTTACAAATTAGAATCGCTGGGTCAAAGAGTTTGTGCATTTTTAATTTTAGTAAATATTGCAAAGTTGATCTCTACAGAATTTGGACCAATTTATACTCCTACAAGCTGTGTCTGTGAGAGGGCATACCTGTTGCCTGATTCCCTCACCAACCCTATTATCAAATATTTTGATCTTGGTCAAACTCTGGGGTAAAATGGGATCTCGTTGTGGTTTCAATTTGCATTTTTCTTATGAGTGCGATTAAACATCTTTTTGCTTACTTAAGAATCATTTGTACTCTCTTTTCTGTGAATTCATAGTTCACGATCTTTGGCCGTTTTTAATTGGCTTGTTGGTTGTCATCTTACTGATTTGTAGGAGCTCTTTGTAAGATAAATTGCAAATATTATTCTCAGTCTTTTGACTTTGCTTTTAGTGGGTTTTTTTTCCTAGTAAACTTTTTTAATTAAGTAGTTTTATCTATTAATCTTTTATTTTATCATTTCTGTGTTATGTTTCATTTCTATAAGTGTAGATTTTACCCTTCATGAAATTAAATCATTTTAAAGTATGAGATAAGGTTCTAGTTTTCCTTTTTTCTTGATGTCTATCTATTGTCCCCACACTATTTATCTCTCCTCCACTGGTATGAAATGCCATCATAATCATATTTCAAACCTCCACTTTTATATATGGAATACTTCTCAACTTTCTTTTTTACTCCCTTGATCTCATAATGGGTCAGCACCACCCTGTTTTAATTATTACAGGTTTATAACATATTTTAATATATTCTAAGACTGTTTTCTACTCCCTTCTCTAATTTTTGTTTCCAGAACTTGCTTAGATTCTCCTTTGCTTTTCCATGTGAACTTTAGAATCATCTTCTTAGGGGCCAGCCCCGTGGCTGAGTGGTTAAGTTCGTGTGCTCCACTTCGGCGGCCCAGGGTTTTGCTGGTTCGGATCCTGGGCATGGACATGGCACTGCTCATCAGGCCACGTTGAGGTGGTGTCCCACATCCCACAACTAGAAGGACCCACAACTAAAATATACAACTATGTCCTGGGGGGATTTGGGGAGAAAAAGCAGAACAAACAAACAAAGAAAAAGAATCGTCTTGGTAAAAAGAATTCAATTGCTATTTTAGTTGGGGTCATGTTAAATTCATAAATTAACACAGTGTGAACTTACACATTTTATGACGATATCTTCCTATCATGTCTCAACACTCTCCTCCCTGGTATGCCTTCTTATTTTGTTTAAGACTTCTTTTGTGTGCTTCTCAAAAGAGTATTTGAAAAATAACATAGATTTTTGGATGAATAGAAGGACTATATATGGATTAATATGCATAGTATATGTGAAATATAGAAAAATGTTAATTGTAGAATCTAAATAGTGGGTATATGAGTGTTCTATGTACAATTATTTAAACTCTTATGCATATTTAAAAATTTTTATAATAATATCTTGAGGGAAGAGAGGGCATTTGGAAGTTTTCTTCCTATAGACATTGCATAATTTTAAAAATTAATTCCTAAATACTTGTTGTTGTTGTTGCTATTGTGATGGAGTCTTTCCTTCCATTATGCCTTCCAACTAGCTGCTGTTTGCATACTGTGAGTGCTGTTGGCTTCTGTATTTTAACTTTTATATCCAGCCACCTTACTGAATTTCTATTGCTTGTAATAGTTTTTCATTTGATTAATAGTATCCCCAAGTAAGATTATCATCCTCATTTCTTTCCAATCTACATAGGCTTTTTTTTCTTGTCTAATTGCATTGGCCAGCACCTCCAAGATCATATTAAATTATAGAGCTCCTAGAGGACATCTTTGCCTTGCTTTGAGCTTTAATGTGATTGCTTCCTGTGTTTCCAATGCTGGCTTCTAAGGTACATCTGGGGTCTCCTGTGGATACTTCAGGAGACTCAAACCTTATTGAGGAGGCACCCAAATACATCAGTGTGAATGCCCAGTGCAAGTGGGCACCATCCAAGCCAGATTCCAAGAATACGCCTACCCTACTCCTTAAAGAAAGAGAAAAAATGTCTGGAATGATGCTAAGTGCCTTACTTTAGCCACCTTCAGGTACAGCTCTGGAAGCCAACAGGTATGGTATTTAGGGCATGGACTTTGAGGTCTGATAGATATGGGTTCAAATCTCAGCTCTGCCACTTCTGAGATATGTGGCATTAGGGCCACCTCCCTCCCCAAATCTGAAAGTTTCTTTGGAGAATTTAAAGGGACACTGTGAGCTCGTTATCTGGCACACTGGAGTTGTTCTCATTCACCAGCGCGGAGGAAGGCAAGGCCCAGGAATCTGCATTGCTAACAAGTTTCTCTGCGCACGAAAATTTGTCAGACGTTTGGTTATCACATGTGCACAGCAAGTTGTCTGAAAAGATACCCACCAAACTGGGAGCTGTGGTCACTTCTAAAATGTGTGATAGAAGGGATATACCCTAGTAAGCTGAATATTTGTAAAGGGTAAGTATTAAATCTGTAACTTGAAACATAAATAACGAAAACCAATCAGGAAACAAAAGTAAATAAAATGGGTGAAATGAAAGAATGCCAGGTTGGCAGGAACCCTGGTACGTGCACCACGTGGTGTCCCCTTGACAAGGTCTTTTCCTCAGGTGTTGAAAAGCATTCTCTTTCTGAAGGAAGCTCTTGGTGACACTACATGCAGAAGACCCTGGAGCCATGTCCCACCTTACTCTCCCACCATCTTCCCATTCCTACTTCTTTTTTTGCTTGGTTTAGTTCTGATTTAGGTTAGGTATCCACACTCCTTTGAGGCCACTTGTCTCAGTAAAGACTTGCTTACTCCTAGCCCCAGCATGTGAATCTTGATTAATCTAAGTCAGGGGCTCTTAACATGAAGTCCACACATCACCCCAACCAAGGGGCCATGGATGGAATGCATGGGATTTTCAAACATGCATGGGGAAAAATACCCTACATCTTTATTTTCACTAACCTCCAACTGAAATTTAGCATTTCCTTTTATTATGAATGTAAGCAACAAACCACAATAGTATTAGCAGTAACTTGTGACTTCGTCACCAATAGAAATTAGGAATATTTTCATATCACAAAACAGTTATTATAGGTATCTCAGAACATTGTTTACACTCATCACTGCTTCAGAATTATGGTTGTTATTAGATCTGCTGCTAGATTTTTATTTAATGCACTAATAAAGGAGCAAGTGTATTCCTATTCACACCTTAAAAACATATATTTTGAAAACTGTATTTCAATATAATTGGTTTGCTTTGTAATTCTATCATTTTATTTTATGCAGTTAGAAACAGTATTTGAGGAGTCCCTAGGTTTCGCCAGACTGCCAGAGGGGTCCATGGCACAGAAGAGGTGGACAGAGCCTGGTCTAAGCCAGTGCTGGCAATTCCATTATCCCAGCCAAGGGAACACTTCAGGAAGGGTCATGTGACCTGGGCTGTCAAATTCACAAGGAAATGCTAGGGGAGATCTGCTGGAGGGAGAGGGGAATCCTTCTTGGGGAGGGTTTCTTAAAAGGAGATATGAGGAAGTCATACTTTCTGTCTTTGCTTCTCAGTGTCTGAGCATGAGATCTGGGAACTTCTTCCATCTTTGGGCAATCATGAGGACAGCAGCTAATCCACTTGAGATGCAGAAACGACTGATAGGAAAAGCCTAGGTCTTTGAGGATGTAGTTCATCTGGTGAACTAGCTAGATAGGGAATCTCCCTACTGCTGGACTCCTACTGTCAATCACTGAATCCTTTCTGATTTGGGCCAGTTGGGTCAGTTGTCTTTTACTTGCAGCCAAGAGCATCTTTAACCTCCATGCTATTTTTGTTCCCCCATGTTTTCCATGCCTGGTCCCAACTATCACTGGGGTGACATGGAGAAACAAGCCAGCTCATTCTTCCATCTGACCCTTATTTAGATAGGTCAGATCTTTTTTCCTCAAGGCTGAACATCTTCAGGTCCTTCAACTGAACTCAAGAGACGTGGTTTTGAGACCTTTATCTACCCCTAACATGTATGTCTATCTAGGTCAGTGGTCCTCAAACTTTAGCAAGCATCAGAATCATGCTAATGTTTGTTAACATTAGCTTGTTAACACAAATTTCTAGGTCCCACCCCAAGTTTCAGATTCAGGAGGGCTAGAATGGGTCCCAATAATTTGCATTTCTAACAAATTCCCCTATGATGCTGATGCTGCTGGTCTTGGAGACCACAATTTGAGACCCACTGGTCTAGGTCCCTATGAAAACATGGCTCCCCAAAATGAAACCACTACTCAAGATAGAGTCTGACGAGTGCCAAGCAGAACAGAACTATCACCTCCCTCAATATCAACAGCATGCTCCTATTATTGCAGCCCAAATTACAAACTGCTTTTTCATACTGTTGAACTCCATGTCGCCAAAACTCTGGAATCTGTATCATATACCTGTCTCCTAAACTCTCCCCTCTTCTATAGAACGGGAAGTATCATTTGCTGAGTGCTTATTATGCACCAAGTGCTTTAATGAGTTATCTGATTTAATTCTCACAGGAACCCTTGAAATGGGTAGCTATCTCTTTCTGGGGAGGCTAAAGCCCAGAGAAATAAAGGAAAAAAAATCCCAAGGTCACCCAGCTGGTAAACAAATGAGGGACCCAGCATTTGAGCCTCGGTTATAGAACTCTCTTCCTGCTTAACAGCATCTATTAATCAGCTGCCCTTTGGGGCCCAAGACAAATTTACCTAATTGTGCCTCATCCAGCTTATTTCTCTTTCTTGTCTACAAGGTCATCAAATGTGATTTTTGTCAAATGCCCCAGGTCTCTTGATCTTCCAGTATCTCCTTCATCTGCAGCTCACCCTTTCACTGCTTGTCCCAAAGAGAAGAAGATGAGGCTTGCTAAGTTGCTTTTGGAGACACATGAGTTTGGTCCCTGAAAGTGTTAACTGTGGGCACATTTTAATAAAGGCCATTTTCTAGGATACAGTTACATAAATGTTCCAATTTAAGATGCAAATGTACCACAAGTGATTTAGAGTGTGCTGGGCCTTTATTGTTCTAGTTGCAGTTATGTTGATTTAGCCCATAGCTTTATGGTTAATAATTTAGTAAGCAATCTTATTTTTTAATCTCCTTTTGTCCTTATACCTCATCCTTTCCCACATTAAGGGACTTAGGCCTGCATGAAGATTCAGTTTAATGAACAATCAATCCTTGAATAAGTGTAGCTGCAAAAGAACTCCATTCACATGCTAAGGAAGGCTTTAAGTCATGAGTTTTCACCTTCCTGGTGGGATTTTTAGTTTCATCATAAATACGATGATTCACTTTATTCCTAATAGCACTTTTTGCATTATATTCTATTTTGCCTGATGTTAATATTGTTAAACCACTTTTCTTTGGTTAGTATTTTCCTGGGATATCTTTTTCTGTCTATTTTCAATATTTCTGTGTCACTGTCTTAAGTATATCTCTCATACACAGTTTATAGCTGGATTTTGATTTTTTCAAAAAAGAATCTCATCTGATAGTCTCTGTCTTTAATAGGTAAGTTTAATCCATTTACATTTATTGTGATTACTGATTTATTTGGACTTATTTTCTACCATCTTATTGTGTGTGTGCATGCTGTTATGCGTGTTTTCTATCACCATGAGATTTTTTTGAGGCAGGGGCACATGTAGTTACTTTAATTTTTTTCTTCTTTCTTGACTTTTGATGGAGTGTTCTGTACCATCCTTTTCCTTTTCCCTCCCACTGATTTGAAGGCTGTAAATCACATTTCTTTTAGTGGTTTCATTTTAATTTTTTAACATACTTAACTATGTACTTTTCTAACAGTATAAAGTTATTCAGTATCTCTACTTTCCTCTTTACAAGACAACTCCTGTAACACAATGTAACCACCAACTGAACTGCCCCCAACCCCATCTTCCTTGTTATTGTCTAGAAATTTAGTTCCACTATTTACCATAAAAATCAGTATTTATGTGGTCAGAAATTAATTAGATTACCAATATATTTGACCAATTTCTGTACTTACTGTTTTTCTTTTTTCACTTTCCCTTTTGCTGAAGTACATGCTTTAGTAATCCTTTCAGTGAGGGTACAGGTGGTAAACTCTCTTAATCTATGAAAGTCTGAAAATGTCTGTAATTTGCTCTCCTTTTTCAGTGTTCATCTAGCCGTGTATTGAGGTAAGTTGATCATATTTTTTCCTCTGCACATTCAGGATATTACTTCTCTGTCTCTGTCATCCATTGCTGTTGATGAGAAATCTGCTCAGTTCAATTGGCATTCCTTTGTAGGAAATTTGCCCTTATTCTCTTGTAACTCTTAAGATTTTTCTTGTTATCATTGCCATTCTACTCTATCATTACAATGTTTCTGGTTGACATTTAACCATCTTGTTTAGAGCATGGTATGTGTTTTCCATCTGAGGACTTTTTTTCTGATTTTGAAACATTCTCAGTCATCCTCTGGATACGGTACAATGGATATTGGATCTCCATTACATCATTTATTCTATCCTTCTGGAGTTTCTATTATATACGTATGTTGGGCTCTTTCAATCTGCTCACCGTGTCTTAACTGCTCTTTCATATTTTCCATTTCTTTATCTCTATGCTGCTTTCTGGGTGAATTACTCAGGAATATCTTTCAGTTCACTAATTGCCTCTTCAACTGTGTCTGATTTAGAATTTATCCCATTTGAATTCGTCAATAATGATACTTTTCATTTTTAGGGTTTCTAATTGTTTCTTTTTCACATCAACAGTTAATTCTGCCTGTTTTTGTTTCATAACTTTCTTCTCTTTACAAGCTGCTCCTTCCTTTTCCTTTGTCAGGATCTTAAACTTTTAAAGCAATGTCTAGTTGCTGTATTATTTGCATTTATCACAGGTGAATTCATCTGTGAAGAGTTCAGTTTGTTGGCTGTCTCTTTTAGTGTCAGTTTTCTTCTTGTGCTTTAAAATTTTGCTTTACCGGCTCATTTTGAAGAGGGATCTTTCTGTCCACTTTCTTTCTCTGCACTTGTCTAAACCTAGACCCTCAGGAGCCTAGTCCCAAACCAAGCTTTCTGTTGGCAGCTCAGGATTCCCAGTTTGGGGTGATATCAGAGATGTCATAGATGCAGTTAATGACTCAAGGTGGCTTGGCTCAGCTCCCAACTGCCAGACCTGCACCTGCTCCCTCCTGTTACAAGCAGTGAGTCTGATGCTCGACGCCCAGTTCTCAAAGAATCCTTTTGGTCCCCATTTACTCTGCAGGACTTGAATTCCTGGTCACTTTTGCCTGTTTCCACACCAGAGCCTGGCAGATGTGTGGCTTCCATCTCCATTTATCTTTGTGTTTCTGTTTCAAAGAGAAGTTTATCATATTTTTGAGTGTGTATGTAATTTTACTTATTTAAAAAACATAATTTACGGGGGCTGGCCCCGTGGCCGAGTGGTTAAGTTTGCGCGCTCCGCTGCAGGCGGCCCAGTGTTTCGTTGGTTCGAATCCTGGGCGCGGACATGACACTGCTCATCAAACCACGCTGAGGCAGCGTCCCACATGCCACAACTAGAAGGACCCACATCGAAGAATATACAACTATGTACCAGGGGGCTTTGGGGAGAAAAAGGAAAAAATAAAATCTTTAAAAAAAAAACAAAACATAATTTACGTATTATTGTAGTGTTTGAACAGAGGTTTTTTTTCCCACTAATTCATGGACAGTGTGGTTAGTTTTTCTTACATCAGTTTTATTGAGGTATGATTTAAATACAATAAAAACACCAATTTAAAGTGTATAATTCAATGAGTTTTGATAAATACATATGGTCATATAATCACCATTACAATCAAGAAAAGAATACTTTCAGGGCCAGCCCGGTGGCGCAATGGTTAAGTGTGCATGTTCCGCTTCAGCAGCCTGGGGTTCGCCATTTCGGATCCCGGGTGTGGACATGGCACCGCTTGGGAAGCCATGCTGTGGTAGGCATCCCACATAGAAAGTAGAGGAAGATGGGCATGGATGTGAGCTCAGGGCCAGTCTTAGCAAAAAGAGGAGGATTGGCAGCAGTTAGCTCAGGGCTAATCTTCCTCAGGTGGGGGAAAAAAAAAGAAAAGAATACTTTCATCACCCCCCAAACTCTCCTTGTGTCCCTTTGCTATCAAGCCCCTTCCCCAAACCCCAGCCCCAGGTAACCACTGATCTGCTTTCTACAGATTGGTTTTGCCTTTCCTGGAATTTCACGTAAATTGAATCAGACAGTATATACTCTTCTGTGTTTGGCTTCTCCCACTAAGTATAGTGATTTACACATGTTGTATATACCAATACTTCATTCCTTTTTACTGTTAAGTAGTATTTTGTTGTGTGGATATATCACAACTTGTTTATCCATCCTTCCATCGATGGATATTTGAGTTGTTTCTAGTTTGAGGCTATTACATATAAATCTGCCATGAACATTCATACACAAGTCTTTGTGTGGACAGGTTTTCATTTCTCTTGGGTAAGGATCAAGAGTAGGATCACTGGGTAGTATGGTTAACTGTATATTTAACTTTATAAGAAACTTCCAAACTGTTTTTCCAAGTGGCCACACCATTTTGCCTGCCCGTCTGCAATGTGTGAGAGTTCTGGTTGAGGAGCAGCTTATTTTCAAAGCATGAACTCAGTGCCATCTTGACTGGAGGTGACTGTGAAAACACTTTAGAATATCCACTGAGCTATAAAATGCCAGGAAAGGTAATGAAGGCTCTGTGAGGGCACAGACTCTGAGTGTCCTGTTTACTGCTGCATCCCCAATGCCTACTGCAGGTCTCGGCTCATGGCACGAACTCAATAAATAAATCGATGAGTACAGATTTGTCTCTGACAGACATTAACATCTTATAAGGGTTGTGTCAAAGCTTGGATCTACCGCATGTTATCTAACCAAAGGAAGTTTTTTGGAGCCCTGTTTTCTTCTTCTGTAGATTCTACAAGACCCTTGTTTTGAACTAGTCAGCATTTCTACCCCATTACTACGAGATCTACCATCCCTTCAGCCAGGCTTCTCTTCACAGCCCAAGATGGCCACTCTACCTCCCAGCACTGGGTCTGCATTTCAGCCAGCAGGAAGGAGAAAAGGGAGAGAAGGGCACACACTGTCTCTTTAAGATACTTGCCTGAAGTTGAAGATCATTTCCGCTTATCTATCATGGGCCACAACTTAGTTGCATGGCCACATCGAGCTGCAAGGGAGCTGGGAAACTGGGGCCTTTATTCTGACCAGCTGTGCAACTAGATAAACAGCAGCGTTCTTTTACTTAGAAGAAGGGGAGGACAGATACTGGATCACTCCTAGCAGGTCCTACCCTGGGCCTGACTTCATCCTGAACTCTACGGACTTTGAGCTCAATAAACTATATTGCTCAGAAAACGTTTATTCCTCAACTCCAGGGAGAACCCTTTCAATTCACTGCACATAAGAACGCCAGGCTGGTGAGTAAGGAAGGCCCCATCCCCTCCACCAAGACCAGCTTCCCTGACTCCTTTCTCAAGATTGTCTGCTCCAGCTACGGGAGGTGGGGAGCAATTGAAGGATGGTGCATTCAAAGAAGGGGAAGTTAATGATGGGATCTGTGGATGGGCCCACACTGCTGACTCCCTGGGACCTGAGTGACTCCCTTCTGGTGACCCACCTCAGGAAGCTCTGGTGGGCCCAATGGCTGAGCCGGGTGCAGAGAACTGGGTCCACTCAGCTGCCTTCCCACAGTCCATCATGCTTGATCTCCAGGAAACTTAGCAGCCTACAGGGAGTAGGGCATGTTCTAGAGCTGTGTGTCCAATATGGCAGCCACTGGCCACATGTATCTACTTAAATTAATTTAATAAAATACTCAGTTCCCCGGTTGTACTAGCCACATTTCCAGTCCTCAATAGACACCTGTGGCTAGTGGCTACCATATTGGATAGCACAGATACAGAAGATTCCCATCACTGAAGACAGTTCTATTGGACAGTGCTGCCCCAGAGGAAAGACATTTCAGGTTGTATTAACGGAGGCAGAGTACTAAGAAAGAGGCAGGAAATGGGGCTGGTCTACACCATGCCAGGCAGACCCCAGCTGGGCCACCATGGCCCGGGGGTCCCATTCTGTGAGGGAAGCAAATGAGAGAGGAGGGCATCCAGTGCAGAGGGGACTAGAAACACATCCATGTCTTGCTTAAAGGATGTTGTAGTATGAGTTCTTCTGGAAGTGGATGCAGGGACAAAGACTGAAGAGCAAGTAGTTTACTCGGGAGGTGATCCCAGGAGGCACCAGTAAGAGAGTGGGGAAGTGAGAAGGGAAAGAGGGCACGGTCAGGTGAGTGACCACTGTGAGCAAGTGGGGCTCCATCCTACTGGGGAACTCTGGGAGCCAGTGTAGAGCATGCAGCTCATAGTCAGCCTGCCCCAGGGCTGGGGGAGCTGGGGTTTTCATACATCAACTTCCATCAGCCATTGGCTGAAGGCTGCTCCCAGGATGTTAATTCTGCAAGACATCTGGCCTGCCAAGTATGGAAGGCCATCCTTACCTGGGGAAAGTCCTCAGGCAAAGAGATGCAAACTGGGGCCGCTGGAAGTTGGCTTGAACACACTGAAGTGGTAAGACCTGAGGATACGGGCTGGGCTCTCAGCACTACAAAGGAGGAAGACAAAACAGCCTAAGCCCGAGCCTCATCTCTCTCTCTCTCACACACACACCACACGCTCCTTGCATACCTCTCACACTGGCCTCTTCCTTTTCCTCAGACTCACCCTCCTCCCTCTCACCACAGGACCTTTTCATATGCTGTTCTAGATGTCTAAAACACTCTTCTACTCTTTCCCATCCCCTTTCTTCTAGTGAAGTTCTACTTATTCTTCAGATCTTGGCTCAAATGTCCCTTCCTTTAGGTAGCATTCTCTGAAGGACACCCTACTCCAACCCCAGAACAAAGACAAGTCCTCCTGTTGCACACTGTCCCAGCTCCTTATCCTATAAGTGTGTCATTTTGTGAGGATTGTAAAGTTAGTTGATTAATGCTGTTTTCCCCATCAGACTGTGGGGAAGGGATCTTGCTTGTCTTATTCACAGTGACACACAGTAGGTCCTCAAGAAATGTCTGTTGAGTGAATGAATAAAAAGGTGAATGAATGAGTGAATGAATTCCAGTCAGATTGACTAAGACTCCCAGTAGCCAGAGAGGGAATTTCCCAGCTAAAGACCCCAGGAAGAGGAGGAGGCCAATTAGCAATTCATTAGGATACATTTTCACGTTGGTAGTCAATGCTAATCACTTGTTTGTTTAAAACAGGAAGTTCTGCACTCATTAAATCCACTAGTAAATGAAAATGTTTCTGGGAGGTCTGGCCTCCCATACTGGAGTGTAAATTCAAGGGCTGCATCCTCTCTTTTGTACAGACTTCCCAGAAGTCAGCAAAGCAGGTGCTCAGGAGCCCGGAAATACTCTGGGCTAGGACCCTGGTCCTCCCTCACGGTGGGACCCAAGGAACCTGCCTCTTCAGCTCTTGTGCTAGCTCCCACCCTGTACAATGGGCACAATATTCAATCTCATGGCCGGTGGTGAGATTAGAGGGAGCTGTGTGGCCAGGAGTGTCAGCTCACTCGTTGGTATTATCCTCCTTGACGGCCTGTAGAGGGTCGTTTTTGAGAATGGAGCTCCTGGTAGCCCCACTGCCTTAGCAAACAAGCTCCTCTCTCCTGATAAGCAGCCCATTCCAGCAGGGCGCTCGTCGGCCATGCTGTGCTCACCCTGGCCTCGCTCGTCGGCCATGCTGTGCTCACCCTGGCCTCGCTCGTCGGCCATGCTGTGCTCACCCTGGCCTCGCTCGTCGGCCATGCTGTGCTCACCCTGGCCTCGCTCGTCGGCCATGCTGTGCTCACCCTGGCCTTGCAGTAGCTCCTTTAACCCTCACAGCAAGACCAACCAGGTCGCCTTTACTACCTGCATTTGCTGATGTGGAAACTGAAGCTCAGAGAGAAGAGGTGCTTCCTGGGCCTTTTCTCCTCCCCCTGCTGAGCATCTCCTCTCTGACCCTCAAGGCAGAAAAGGTTGCTCCCCCAAGTCTACGCATCAGTTGGGTCTGCCATCCCTGGGTCTTACTCATCCTCATGTTCCCAGGGACTGTGCTCTGCAGAAATGGAACAGCTGCCTTTGTCTGAGCACTAACTACCTACTGGTCTCAGTGCTCAGTACTTTTCATGCATTAAATCATTGAGTCCTCACAAAAATCCTACGGGGTGAGCTGCTCTTATTATTCCCATCTTACAGATGAGGAAACTGACCTGTCAAAGGTCACACGGCTGGAAGGTGTGTAAATGGCAAAGGGAGTCTGCCTTCAGAACCCACGCACTCCACCTCTGGGAGGACTGTTCTGCCCTCACAACAGGCTGAGGAACGGTGCAGGGGAAGGCATGGGGGTGGCCTGGCAAGGGCGAGCTCTGCCTTCCCCTCAACCAGAGCTCTGCGGACAAGCCCCAGAGAACAACTTCCCGGGGGCAGTGCTACCAACCCACTCCTCAGGGATCTATTGAGTGCCCAATAGACATAGAGCCCAGGCCCACATTTGGGGTATTAATTAGACGAGTGTCCCTTCCAGAAGCTCCCCTCTTTTCTTCAGCCTCATTGCCTACTCTTCCTACCTCCCACTGACATGGGCAACACCCTGACCATGTTGGGCGAGCCTCTGCATGTGCTGTTCCCTCTGCCCAGAAGGGCCCTCCCCAGTGTGTCCGATGGGCAAATACTGCAAAGCTAGCCTGGATGGCCTCTCCTCCAGGAAGCCTCCCGGTTTCCTTTCAGTTCAGTCTCCGTGCTGCCCTCTATGCCTCGAAGCTATCATCATCTTCATTGTAGCGGCCAGCTCCTACAAAGCACTGCCCAGGGACCAGGCCCTGAGCCTAGAACTTTGTCAGTCTAACTGTCACCGTGCTCTCAGGGAAGTATATTTTTAGTCCCATTTCATCAAAACTCAGAGCAATGAAGAGACCTGCCCAAGGCAGCAGGGTCAGGACTCAAACCCAGACTGTCTGTCTCCAGAGCCGATGCTCTTAAGTGCTGCTTCTGACCTCCTCCCTGTGCAGACTTTATTGCTGCCTTCTCACAATGCCTTGTTTTGTTTAGCTCTCCTGAACCTAGCTCCCAGGAAGCAGCATTTACGTCTTTTTGTCTCTGGACCCGGCACGTAGAAAACCTTGAAAAATGCTTGTTAAATTGAAGTTTCCAATCTGCATATTTTGGATCCTGTTGCATTAACCGGATGGAACTCATCGTGCAACTCATCATGGGATGTTAGCAGCCTCAGGTTCGAATCCTATTTTTGTCCTTTACTTGGTGCCTTTGGGCGTTGCTGGATAGTTCAGTCATCCTAATGATGAGAGGAAGGCACAAGCCACAGCCCTGTCCGAGGCGCTGAAGATGCAGTCAGGAATGTGACCCCTCCACGGAGAGCAGGCTGCAAGCCCCACACATTGCTGTGGTAGGGGCTGGGGTAGAATGCATCATGCAATGACTGAGTGTGAGCCCTAAATTGTGCCTGGACAGGCACAAAAGACTGAGGCTGAACCTGCTTCTCTTGGGGCTCGGAGGGGCTCAGATGAGCTAGGGCATGGATGGGAGATCTTTTTTTTTTCCAAAAAGATTGGCACCTGAGCTAACAACTGTTGCCAATCTTCTTCATTTTTTTTTTTTTCCCTTTTTCTTCCCAAAGCCCCCCCACCTCCCCAGTACATAGTTGTGTATTCTAGCTGTAGGTCCTTCTGGTTGTGCTATGTGGGACGCCACCTCAGCATGGCCTGATAAGCAGTGCCATGTCTATGCCTGGGATCAGAACTGGCGAAACCCCGGGCTGCCAAAGCAGAGCGCGCGTGAACTTAACAACTCAGCCACGGGACCAGCCCTGGGAGATCATCTTCTTGAATGCACACAGAGCCCATGGGGTGGCTGCCTGCACAGCGCACAACCCATGCCCTGAAGCGACCCTCTCCAAGATCTCTTTGCTTATTGGATGAAGCTCTGCCTCCTCTCCCCCCAGCCCTGGTTCCCTTTGAGAAATGCAAAGCACAGGAGCGGAAACCCAGATGATGTAAGGCTCCTGTTACCAAAATGTGAGTTTACTATAGAAATATAGATTCACAAATGTCTTATATTTTAATAATAACCATTTTTGTGAGTGAATGAGTTACACACGTATAGGGTTTAAAAATGTGAAGATATAGGGGCTGGCCCCGTGGCCGAGTCGTTAAGTTCACGTGCTCCACTGCAGGCAGCCCAGTGTTTCGTTGGTTCGGATCCTGGGCGCGGACATGACACTGCTCATCAAACCACGCTGAGGCAGCGTCCCACATGCCACAACTAGAAGAACCCACAACGAAGAATACACAACTATGTATCGGGGGGCTTTGGGGAGAAAAAGGAAAAAAAAAATAAAATCTTTAAAAAAAATGTGAAGATATAAAGGGTCTAATTTGAAAAGACTTCTCATCACTGATCCTGTTACCCTTCCTAGAGGCTGCCACTTGGCTGTTCTTTAAGAGAAATTCCACACATAAAATACCCCATCCCCACAAACAGCAGCATTGTTCTGCTTGCCTTTTTCCTTAATAATACATCTTGGAGATATACACAAAGAACTGGCTCTTTCTTTTTAAAGGCTACAGGGCACATTACATGTGAGTAAGGCCCTTATTTAGCCAGGCCTCTCTGGATGGACCTTCAGGTTGTTTCCAATCTTTTATTAATGCAAACCATGCTTCAACAAACACTTTGTTCATCCTTTTTGCATGTGGATAAGGAAATTCCTAAAAGCAGGACTATATGTGCATTTTAAACTCTGATAGCTATCACTGTTTTATTCATTTTGTTATATGGATGCATCATAGTTCATTTGGCCAGTCCATTCTTCTCTCCCTCCCCAACTTCTTCTCTTGCTTTCTTTTTAATTCTATATTTACTTTTAGGAAATAGTTAAGTCACATTTCATGACTTGTGACGTACCATTCTTCAGTACAGTTCAGGAGAATGTCTGGGTCGTGTGTGGGGAGGTAGGGGGTGTTTCAGTCTCTTGGATGGATGTGTAAGTCCTATGATTGGGTTATTTCCTATCTTTTGCTTCTAGTCTCTTGAGACATTAATGTATAGCATTAAGCATAATACCTGGCACATACTGGGCATTCCATATTTGTGAGTTTTTGTAAATCAGGAACAGTGTTGCAGTGAATTGCCTCTGCATGTACATCTTTTGTGTGAGTATTAAATTCTTAGAGGCAGAATTGCTGGTCAAAAGGTGGATACATTTACATTTGCTAGACACTACCGAACTCACCTCCAGAGAGCTTGTACCAACTTACACACCCGTGTCCACATGCTTGCCCACACTTCATCATCAGATCACAGATAGTTTAGAAGGTGGAATGATGCCTGGAGAGCGATTGGTTCAAAGCCTTTACCCAGCAGAAACTGAGGCCCAGGGAGGGGGAGGGAGTGCTCAAGGTCACCTGTGAACTGAGGCACAGACCCATTCCCATTTCTGGCCACTGTCCTCCTCTAGGGAACTAGGCAGTGTCCTGGGTGGAATGTGTGAGAGCACCAGGTGGGGTCCAGGAAGTGAGAAAGGACTTGAAGATGGGGCGAAGGGGAGATGGGGTGCACTGAGGCCTGTGCCTATTCCACGCTTTTGCCCTTGGGAGTGCACCATATTTTATTTCATGAAGAAACTTCTGACTCTTCTCCACTACTTCACCTCACCTCCCCAACTCCCCACCTCCAATATCTTTTCCCTTGGAAACGGCCTCAGAGATTCTGAAAGGTGTACTCCTTACTTCTGAGCCTGCCTGTGTGGGAGGAAGCTGAGGACATGAGGGTTCTGACTGAGAGCAGGTTGAGACCCAGGAGCTGTTGTGCAAAAAGAATGGCAAATTATATAAAGAGGGAAAACGGAAGGAGGCCGCCATTCTTCAGTGCTTTTTAACCCTTTCCTGCTGCAAAAGCAAGGGCCCCGACTCTGGGAGATGCTGCAGTGAGAGGCCTCTTCACAAACAGTCAGTGCTGAAGGCTTTAGGGAGGACGGCCGCGCTCCCGCCTCGCCCTCTGCAGACAGGCTTTGTACTCTGGGTAAAACTGTCAGAAAAGGCAGAACGGCTCCTAATCTAGGAGATGATTCCTGTGGGAAATCAGGCTGCTTTTCAAGCGTAATTTGAAAAGCCGCTGCCTCCAAACTTCAGTGGTGGTGGGGGGGTGCTGGGAGAAGAATGCCATTTATAAAGCAATCAACGCTTTGACAGAGTCAGCCATCACTCAGAATTATTTTCTGAAATTTGGCCTCTATTCCTTACTCTGGAGGAAAGGCAATATGGGCACTTTGCTTCCAATCAAGCCTGACACAGAGGCTGGGGTAAGTCACACAAAGGGAGAGGGACCCGGCACTGCTCATCACAGCTGGAGCTGCAGAGAATCATTTCCAGGGCTCTCAGCTCTCCAGAATGAGCCAGAGGACGCCTCATCAGAGGTTCCATTCATCTCACTTCTTACTTTTAAACTTTAAAGCACATATTTATGTGCCTCAAGTTGCCCATGAACCACGGCCTGTCAAACAGTTTGGGGCTGATGGAAGAGGTACATTTCCTCGTCCTGGGACTTGCAGAAACACAATTTCATCAGCAGTCTCCCTCCCTGCCAATTTCTCCTGTGTGCTTCCATGAGATGAATATTCCTCAAATGATGCTTTCAATACATTACTCACCTGTTCAAGAACCTTCCAAGGCCACTTCTTGATCTCTTAAGGCTGAGATCCCCAGGTTGGCAGTCCAGACCCCATAAATGTGGTCTCAGAGACCACAAACGCCTACACGCACCCTCCCAGACTGCCAGGCCACACTTGTCATGGGCCACAAATACAGGGTGGTGGATGCCTGTCATTTCTGCCCCTCCCCACCCCCCCGCAGCTCTTTTCCTGGGAACCAAATGCAGCTCTTCCTTTTGGGGGAAAGTCCTCTACCCTAGCTCTGTCCCCACATAGTTTGGGTGAGTGACCTGACTGCCTGCCTCCAGGCCTGCCCATGAGAAGGTAGATCAGGGGTGGGCAAACTAAGGTGGAGGGCAAAAGAATAGCCCCCAGTCTATTCAGTAAGGCCCTTGAGCTAAGAATGATTTTTACATTTTTAAAAGATTGTAAAAACAATCAAAAAAGAGGATGCCATGGAGACCCCAAGGCCTGCAAAACCTGAAATAGCCACCACCTGGCCCTTCACAGAGAGTCTGCCGATTGGATGCACAAGGCTTGGTTCGGGGTTGAGCTGAGGAGCGCAAATCCTAGGACTTGAGCTGCAGCTGTCAGAAGCAGCGCTCCTTCCGACACTCTCCTGGGTTTGTTAAACTGAAAGGAGAGAGGCCTGGAACTACTGGTAGCCATCTTTGACACTTTATAGAGAGAGGCTGCTAGAGCAGGAAGCCAACACTGGGGAAAGCAGAATCAAAAGACAGAGACTGGCCGTGGGCTCTGGAGCTAGCTGGGCCTGCTGGTTAAGTGAGCCAAGACATTTCATTTGCTCAAGCCAGTTTGGGTTGGGTCTCCTGTCAGTTGCAACTGAAGGACTTATGTTGAGTACAGCTATGGGCAGGTATGCCTGGATGCCTTTGGGGATGTTACTTTCCTTGTCTGGAACGCCCTTTACCCTCTCTGCCTGCCATAAGTCTGCTTGTGCTACAAGGATCTTACCTCCTTCTCTGCTGTGGTCCCCTTTAGTTCCTGGGTGGTTCATTCTGAGGTTTAACCATCTACTTCCTCACCCATAATTGTCGGAAGGAGTACGTATTGCATCCCTAACAAAGCCATGAGCAATGGGGTCAGGAGGGGGAAAGGAATGCACGTGGCCACAGCCGCAGGCACCATGCTAAACACTGTAAACACTACAGTACTCATTACTCCTGCTGCAGCCACCCAGAGGCAGAGGCAGCAACTCTGTTTTAGAGACGGGAAAATGAAGTAAAGTAACTTGCCCAAGGTCACACAGTTACTAAGAGGTAGGGTCAGAAATCAACCCCATCATTCATGTTCTCGCCACAATATGGTGCCTCCTGAGGACCACGTCCAACGCTTCACAGGATCCCTTAGATCCAGCTCTACACTTTCCTGAACCCTCCAGGAGCCTCACACCACCTGCAGACCAGAGCTCAAACATCTCAACCCGAAATTCAAGGCCTTTCGGCATCTGCCTATTAATCCCTTACCTCCCCCTAACTCCAGCCAACCAATACTCAGAATGCCGGGGCGCCCTGAATGAAAGCAGAAACCCTCACTGCACCAGCAAGTCTTAACAGGGGGAAACAAGCACTTTGTGAAGCCTACGTTAACAAGGACTAGATTGAGTCAGCTGGACAGGTTCAAAATTGAAGTTGCCTGAATATAATAACTGGGGAGGCATTCTAATTAGTTTGTTTTTTTAATCAAGTGCAACAATCTGCCTGCAGGAATCGGAAAGCAACTCAGGATGTCTTAACTCTCTGAGGAAGGGATGGGTTTTTGGAACGCCACGGCACATCCTCCCACGCAGAGTATCTCCTGGCGAGCTTCCCAGAGCCCAGGGTGTACCACAGCACAGGATGTGCGCGCAGGTGGCCCGCCTCGAGGTACACCATCGCGGCCGGCCACACTCAGGTGCCCTGGGGAGGCCGTCTACTTTAATCTCACTGGGAGCTGGGTAATGCTCGACAAGTCACGCCACCTCTCTGACCTGTTTTCTCATTTGTCAGGACCCGGAGACTGAATTAGCCTATCACTTTGTGTCCCCAGTGGAATTGGAAACAATGCTGTGAATCCTTTTACAATCCCCTCAATTAGAGGGCATTTTCTCTGTTTCCCATAGGAAATCATCCCAGAATTTTAAGATCGGAAGAGAGTGAAGTGATTATCTCCCTCTTTCAGGGGTTCTTAACTTCGGGTCCCTGCAGGGTCACAGGTGAAGTCTCTGGAATTGTACATAGAATTCTGTGAGGTCAGCCAAGCAGACCCAGCAGGAGATGAGGAGATGGGGTGTGACCACAGGCTTGGAGGATGCAGGGTCCTTCTGGAGGTGACAAGCAAGGAGGAGGAAGGTTTCCGGGGAGTGGGACCTCAGATTCATCAGATTCCTGGAGGGGCCCAGAATCCCAACAGATTAAGAGCTCTCTCTCTGGCCTATTCCCTCCACTTGACAGGCAGGAGAACTGAGGCCCAAAGAGAGGGAGCTCTCTGATGACTCACTAGCAGAGCCAGACCAGGAGCCAGGCTGTTGCCACCCAGACCCAAGCTGGACATCCACTGCCCTTGTAGGGAAGACCTAAAAGGAAATGAGTGGGGCCTTCCTGGAACTGGCTGGGAACCCTTGCTCCAATATGTCCCTCTGCCAACCATTTTTTGGGTTCTTCAGAGCTTGGGGATTATCCATCTATGTCACTGGAGGAGTTATCCGGATGGGGTCTCCCCATGCATCTGGTGAGGAAGCATTCATCATTCCTGTGACCCTTCAGCATACGGGGATGGGTGTGGGGGTGTGTGTGTGTGTGTGTGTGTGGCTGTGTACCTAAATTTACGTAATCTGTGTGTTTTAACTCCGCCAGCTAGAAAGATCATGATTTCCCCTGCTTTTTCTGCTCAAACTCCCTCAAGGTTACGGCAGGGTTGCTGAAGGAAAGTTCCCATACACAGGTATTCTACCTAAACGCAAGCTGGCAGGTGGGGCCAGAACAGCACTACTGTGCAATCCCTCATGAATGGGGGGACCCAGGAGGGATCACCAATGGCTGCCAACATCACAAGAATAGATCAGACATTACATACGTCCTGACGGAAGTAAATAATACCACCTGTGGAGGAGTGTTGCCCCCCAAAAAAATCTGAAACAAAAAAACCAAACCCAATCAAGCCTCTTATTCTGCCTCCCCATTTACAGGAAATACAAGTGACAGGAGTCCGTGAACGACCCCCAGGGATGTAATCAGTAAATCCAGACTGTGGGAAATGCTGTAGGATAAATGACCTTGCTTCCTCAGCAAAAAACTTACGGGGAAAAGAAAAGAAAGGTGGAGGGGGAATCTATAAATTAAAAGAGATTTATTAAGGGACATATTGATAACAGTAAAGTACATATCTTATTTGGATCCTGATTCAAACACACTGGGGAAATCTAAACACTGACTGAATACAATATTAAAGGACCATTGTTAATTTTTTAGGTGTGATAATGCTATTGTGGTTGCATGCTTAAAAAAAGGTTTGGATATGACATCTGGGAGTTGCTTCAAAATAACCCAGAGGCTGGGTGGGGGTAGGGAGGGGAGTGGCAGGGGGAGAAGCAGAGCAGCGTGTGCTGGAAAGTGGCAGCTGGGTTATGGGTACCTGGGGCTTCAAACAAGCTCTGTATACTAGGAACCAGAATACAAAGTTAAAAAAGCTAATCTGCTTTTTAAAAGGTATCCAGAACATCTTCCTGAGTGTTTTGGCCTCGGGGAGGGAAACCAGCTGTCTGGGGAGCAGGGAGGGGAGACTTACTTTTTACTGCATCTGTTTTGGACTGCTTGGATTTCAGATCATGGCTCCTCATTATCCATTCAAAAACATAAACTCATTCTTAAAAAGTCACCCAATTTAAGCAACAACCTTCAAAGTGAGCTCCTGATCATCTTTTCATCCAAGAAGTGCCTTTATTTCATTTTCTTCCAAAGAACAGGTTAGGTGCCACGGGTTAGTTCCACCTCATGGTTTGAGGAGTGCAGGGCTGTTCTGAAGGCTCCTGGACGTGTGACGGTTCCACGTGGTCCTCAGGCACTCAGAGGACACATGTGATGCGGAGTACAGGCCCACGTGTCCTTAAGCTCTCCGGTGTGGGTGTGCTGGTGTGGGGTGGCCTGTGAGGCGGCTGGGGCCGCAGAGATGGTAAACTAAGGAGTTAAGCCCTTAGAGCCGCCAGACAATGTCATTTGAAAACACCAGGTATGAAATATAAATAACAGTTGGCTACTTTCCTTTAATCCAATTTCTAAGCATTTGTGTGATCGATCAATTTATAAATTGATCAGCTGTCTAACCCACCTTTGAAGTCTTCTCTGCTGCTGCCACCACCGCCTTCGGCTAGGGTGGGGTCAGCCCCATGTCCTAGGAAGGGGTGGGGGAGGGCTCCCCTGGCGCCTGCTTGCCCCTGGGGGAGGGGCAGGGTCACTGCAGCTCCCGGAGCAGGCGGAGCACGTTGGCGGAGTATGGGTTCTGCTGCTCGGTGGCTCCCTGGAACCGCACAGGATGGAGGCTGGGGTGGGGGGGTGTGAACTGCATGGGACAGTAGAGTTCGTTCAGGAGGAACCAGGTGGAGTCCGGGTCTGCTTTCATCAAGTGGAGGAAAACGCTGCGAAGAGACGAAAAGGAGTAAGGGGGCCTGGGGGAGGAGAGGCCGCTTATTGGGCTTTCTGGAAGAAACTGATGATAATGTCAAACCACTTCCAAGAGCAGAACAAACTCACTTTAGTTCATAAGACAAGGCCATTTGGATGGTCCAAAGCCTAACAGAAATAGAGACAGAGTTTCATATCCATTGACACAGGGAAGAAAAGTAATTAGTCTGAGTAGAACAATATTGACATCAAACAAGCGCTTGGCAAAGAAACTGGTTAAGTTCTGGGATGTAAAGCAGGAATTTCCAGAAAGAAGAAAACTAACAGTGCCCCCCTTCATTACAGGATCCAGTCGGCTCACAGGACAGCCACAGAGCAAGGGCTCCCTGTCCTGCGTGGGGACCCTGGGTAAGCCCAAAACCTCGGAGGCTCCAGGTCCTCATCTGCGGCCCTCCAGCTCGCTGGTGAACTCTGTAGTTGGCCTCTTTCTGGCCACTGAGAGCCATGGACTCTTGGTGGTCTGAACACGCTTGTACAGGGATCAAACCCAGTTATCCTCCTAGGGCAGGACCACCTGAGCCCGGCCCTGTGAGCTTTGGCAGAGGCAGAGCACTGGTGTCCTACAAAAGACATGGACAGAGCTGAAGGGCCCGGGCCACCTGACACCATAGGGTCACCAAGCGTGAGGTTCTTTGTCTTGGTCTGAACTGTGGGATCACAACCCTTGCCTCTTATCCGCTCCTATCCTATTTCCAAACAATCAAACACGTGCCCAGGACCACTGCACTGGGCAGTCCAAGGGTAAACTTCATACACCTGGCCACTCTGCAATTCAGAGTCTGGCTTTTCACTCCCAGGAAGGGCGAGGCCCTCCCCTAGCTGGCTCCCTCTGGGCCATCCTGCCCATCTCAACTCATGTATCACCTGCTGGGAAGAGTTGGCCTTCTTGGACTGTTTTGCCTAGGTGGTTGCCCCTTATTTTTCTCTTTCAGGACAGCCTTCCTAGCATTTATCAACTACTTGTCTACTGGCCATCTTCCTTCCCCACAATACAAGCCCCTGAGGGCAGGGACCATGTCTGTTTGGTTCACTGCTGCATCCCAGACACCTAACATGGCACATGGTAAGCCCTCAACAGACACTTGATTGAACAGGTTCTTATATTTGATAAGTGACTTACTATGCTGCACACTAATGACCGGATGACATCCCTCTCTGGAATATTTACATTCTATAAAAGGATCCAAAGGAAAGGTCAATGCTCACCCCCAAGGAAGAACTAAGGAACATTACTAACAGGATTCACGTTAACGCAGACATCACCAGCTTTGTGGCTATGGGAGATTACTCAACCTGGTCTCAGTTTCCTCCTTGCTAAAAATGGAGGGTGTACTTCACTCAGGCTTTTGCTGAGCTTTAAAGGAGAAAACACAGATCTAGCCTCAGCCAGCGTCTAGCACATGCGATCCCTGTCTACTTGAGTGGACAGTATCTGTCGATGGATCACATTTTATTCTTGACCACCATTCCTAGCAGCCTCTCCCATACTGTTGGGCATCAAACAGGAACCTAAACTCGTGCTAAATGGAGCTCAGTTCTGGTTTTTAATTTCGTTAATCTGAAAAACCTGTGCCCTCAGGAGATCTGGGTCTTAGCTCAGTGAAGCCAGTTCTGCTTTCTTCCTCGCGTTTAACAGACATGTGCTGAGGAGCAAGGGGGCAGGTGGAGGGGGCACTTTAAAATTTTTTCTGGCCTGTTTTGTGCCTAAATAATTTAAGTTTTCATTACTTAGGATGATCTTATGTTTATAAGCTCAGCAGCAGTTGCTGCAGGAGTGATTAGAATATTCTAATTCATCGTTTCCACTTCACGGCAGAAAGGAGATGGGGCCTGCGTGGGAGACAATTTTTGTTTAAAAACAAAAATATCTTTGATAATTAGAGTGGCAAGGGAAATGATTAAAAAATGCACCAAAAATGGGAGGCGGATTTCTATTTACACGTGACACAGCTGACAGTTTTCCCTAGTGTCAAAGTCTGTTAGAATGCAAGGGGTTTCTCTCTTTTTTTTTCCTTTCAAGAACTGGAACAATTTCTCAAGCTACAGCACAGTACACTCTCAGCTTCAAGGAGTATTTTGATCTGGGCAACACCCAGCAAAGTAGTACCATGGCCCAGTTCAGCCACAGCTCTGCTCTGACTTACACGGTGTGAAAACACAGCAATGCTCATTTTCTGAGTCCTTTCTAACATGCTAAATGCAGATGTTGTATTTGTTGGCAGGAAAAGAAAGGAAGCCACTCTCTTTCCCCTGGGAGATTTCTAAATAAAATGCTAACAGGGAAGCAAAAAAAAAAAAAGTGTGCAAAGTTCACTTTCTTTTATTAAGTGGGAGTCAAACTCTTGGAAGAATTATTTTGGGTCTCACTTCTTAGCTCTTAAAGGGGTAGACTCCCCCGAATGGCAGGCAACAATGCAGGTTCCTTCTTCCACCTCTGTGGCTTGGAGCAAATTATTTTGCCTCCATGAACCTGTTTCCTCTTTCTCCAAAAGAAGATGATCACACCTGCCCCACCCTCCTCACAGGTTTGTTCCTAGGCTCTAAGGAGGAAAATACTTTGAAGTGTATAGTAAAAGCACTTCCTTCCAGAGAGTGTGTGTGCGTCTGAGGAATAATCATCACCACCAACCCTAGCAGCATCACCATGGCACGGAAAATTCCCAGATACTCTGAAAAGGGCAAAACATTTGTCTTTTGTTTTACTCATAATTTTCTTCATACTGTCTTGGTGGGGGGTCCCAGTTCTCAACCAGTGGGGGTTCTCATTTCGCCCATTATTTTCAGGAAGAAATGAATGCAGTATTCTTTGCCCTCTGCATGCCTGAAGTTGGGAGCAAATACCGTGCCATGCAACCACGTACTGGCAGGTGTAGCTGTGTTCTTGCTTGGCAAAAGGCATGGGACCTGCTGAACTCTAAATGCCGACAAATTCTCAACCTGGACCCTTGTTTGCTTTAAGCCCCTGGGAGCTGAGCCTGTGACCCAGGAAGTCTTGTCTGAGTGCTCAGTGGCAGAGCTTTGCTCCAAACTCTGGGACCACTTTATCCTGGGGCCAGTTCCTGCCTATCTTGAGCTGGGGAGAGGGGCTCCCAGAGAGGGAAGACTTCAAAAGCCTTTTTGCATCATCAAAAGCCAGAAGACAAGCACAGGACCTCTGCTTTGAAGTGACTGGGGTAACTGACTGGAAAATGTTCCAAATACATCTTGAGACACGGCAGAGATGGCTGCTGAACATGCCAAATGGCCAGCTCCATCTTTTTTCAAACACTTTAAAAAATATATATGTACACTATTTAACTCCTGCACAAAAATTTCTTTCTCCTTCCCCCAGGCCCAAATCAGTGGCTCCAGGGAGCACAGTTATCAAGAGATTATCTGGTCCCCAGAGTTTCAGGAGGCACTCAGCTGTGCCTCATGCCTCCCGAGTGTCCTGGGGGGAGTGATTATCTCTCAATAACCTGTAGGGCCGTGTAGCTTAAATGATAACTTGACTTTAAAAAATTTAGAACTCGCCGTTAGGCAGTTTCTAAGCAACCTCTGTTTCCATGGCAAAGAAGCCTGGTGTTTATACTGATTTTTCACTTAAAATGCGGTTTTATTGAATTTCACTTCATGCAGGCAGCCATTTCCCTGCACTTCAGCCCTATCTACAATTGGTGGGCATCAGTAAGAACCTAATAAACTCCAGACACCAAACCAAGAGCAGCGGCTCATAGCTTTATGATCAATATCGAGGTGCTCTGAGTGACAAGGCTGGGGGTGAGGTGGCCCGGGAAGGTAGGAAATGTGCTACTAGAATCTGGTCAGCTAGGTGAGGGTCCCATCTCTTGGTGGTTTACCAAAGGTTTACAGCACCTGGTCCAGCCTAGGCACTGTGCTGGGCACGTGGGATACAAAGATGGATGGACAAATGCTCTGGCCTCAAGCCTCCCTGTCTGGTGGGGAGGACAGACTAATCACAGGGGCCCACGATGCAATGTGGAGAAGGCTGTGCTAGAAGTCATGCGTGGGGTGGAGCTGTGGAAGGATTCCTGAGGAGGGGACACTGGGGTGTATCAGATCAGTTCGAAGGCCCCTTCTAGCTCCAACAGTCCACAGCAGTTCTCAAGCATGGGTGCTGGGTCATAGCCCCTTGCCTCCTAAATGTGGCAAAACCCAAAAGAAACCTCTTTGCTGCAGATGCAGATATGACAGAGTGTGTCCTCACCATCTTGGTCTAGACAACATCTGCTCAAAAGGAGCTCTAGAAAACTGCAGCCGATGGAGGCCCAGCGAAGCTAAATAAACTGTAACTGCAACGCAGAGCTTCCAGCTCTCCCGGGTGACAGGCTATTCTTTCTCCGTCAATTACTTGCTTGAGGGATCTGCTGCTCCTTGTCTCTTTCTGGATTTATAAAATGCTCTCATGAGCTGTCTGCATAAATGCCAGTGGTAAAGAACTTGTGGCTTTGTGATTTGTTTATTTATTTATTTATTTTGGGTTTCTAAAGAAGTTATTCAGGGATGTCTCCTTAGGAACATGATATAGGCTGTCTCTACATGGGCATGACTCAATAGAATCGGAAAATAAACTCAGTTGTTGGAGAGTAGGCATGTCCACAAAGTTATTTTAGCTTCCCTCTTATTCCTTCTCTGGCAGAACAGCCTCCACGCTCTTCTTTTTTCTGGCCATCTCTTCTCCCATGACTCCGTACACGCTGATGCTACAAATGAGGCTGTGTGTGTTTCCTTCTAAACAAATGGATGCTCAGGGTGTCGACGTGTCCTAGCCAGCAAGCAGTGGGGCAATGTTTCTATACTCAGTAATTTACTCTAATGGGTCTCAGTTCATTGGTTAAACAGTATTTCAAGCCTGTCCTTTCTTGCTATTCAATTTAGCTATCTTCCCCTGCATGGAGGTCATTTTTTGTTTCTAAATGTTGGAAATGGAAGATTATGACTTGAAGCCACGATTTAGTCTCCAAATAAATACTACTAATTATCTTTGCAACTATACATACTCGTTACACTTAACTATATTTACCTGTTCAAAACCATTCATTTATCAATCTAACTCCAAACCGTATATTCACACAGAGACCAATATTAGAAATATTTAAATGCAATGGGACAGGATTTAAAACCATAAACACCAGTAGAAGCTTACGATGCTAATCGCGCCCCTGAAGTACCACAAGACAAAGTATCATAAATGCAGTGGAATGACTCCATTGCTTTGTGCATATTTAAAAAGATATGGCACTGAGAGGACCAATCTGTTACAGACAATTCAAAAATAAGCCAGAACTTAGAAGGGTTTAAATCCCATGGGGGCAGGATTTAAAAGCAGCCCCTTCCATCTGGCCAGCTCTCTCGCCTCCAGGCCCCCTGCAGGCCTAGATCCCAAGAGAACACCTCCTGGGTGCCAATTTCCAAAGTGGCCCCATGCAATGGCTGACCTGGGCCTTGGCCTGGCTGGCTGTACTCTCAGCCACACGCAGTGTTTCCTGCTCCTCCCTGGAAGAGTCATAACCTTGAAGATAAAGACATCTTCGTAGCAGCCTGCCTATTTTGCCCCCTCCCTGCTTCCTGTAACTGCTTTCCTGTAACCCACACTTTGGCACTAAGCCAGCAGCCTCCACTGATGGATGCTGTAAGAATCAGCTCTGGGAAATGTACTTCTGTGTTGACTGCAGGCACGTTAGGGATATTAGCCACAACAGTACCCAATGTTCTTCTAAGACGACCCATGGAGAAATTTTCCTAGGGTTCAGTGCCAAGGAAAGCTGTGCTTCTTTCTAAAAAGCTTCCTTTCCTCATTCCAGTAATGACTGGAAGCTGCACGACAGGTGCACTTCCCTCTTTGCTGTGAGGAAGCCCAGAGCCATAAAAGGCTCCTCTCTAGTCAGGGTGCAGAGCGCCGTCTGCACTTTATATACTAAGCTCAACTCCGGCTTCACCTTGTTTTCTCTCTTATTATTTTTCCCTTTTAAAAATTTTCTTCACTTCTTATTTCTCTTGATGCCCTAGGCCTTTTTTGGAATAAGGAGGAAGTTTAAATAATGATAAAATCTACTACTTACTGACTTTTCACTCTGTGCTGATATTTTGTGCTAAAGAATGATATAGATGTTACTGAATCCTTGTAATAATTTTATTGGGTGGAAAATAACTGATATGCTTATTCTAGCCTTGTAGACGAGGAAACTGAGACTCTGAGAAGTAAATCTATTTACCCAAGGTTACACTGCAACTGAGCAGCAACGTGAGGCCAACTCCAACTTGGTATTCATCTTTGAAATCTTTCAACCCTCAACACAGTCCTTGGCTCTTTTAAATAAAGAGATATATATTAAGAGAATTGAGGCCATTTCCCTGGCTACCTCACTTGGTACAGAGATCAATCATCACACTCAGTCCAGCCACTTAGCTGCTCAGGACAGACCATAGGCCCTGCAAAGTGATGAAACAGTTACCCTGTGGTCTGCCAAGCCTCTTGATATCTGAAATCCACTTTGTGCTGGTGGTCCAGCTACGAGGAGCATTGAGAGCATCCTGGTTCCCGAGCCAGCATGGTATGTACAGCGCATGCACACCCCTCCCCTACCTTTCCCACTGGGTGGTAAAACAGTTGACCCTGGCAGATTGTCAATCACACGACACACCTAGGTAGCAGGGAAAGGATGGGTAGTATTTGATTTAAGTAGCACAGAGGTCCCTGCCTTCAGATCGGAAACCTGGCAACCCACTTTGTTTGTAATCTGCATGGCAGATGTCTCTTATCTTTGACACCAGGAAATCATGCCTATATGGCACAGCGAACAGCTTTAGATCTGAGTGTATTTTTAGAACAATGAGCCTGGAAAAGAAAAACAGCAATGCCTGTCAAAAGATGGATAATAGGAAAGCTAACTACTTGGGTCTGGATTTGTCAACTATTAATCAAATGTCAAAAGGAAAAATATGAGGAGTGCTCTCATTTCCATGCTGGGTACAATCTGAGGGGGAAACAGCTCTGCAGCCCAAGCTCAAACAAACTGCCCACACCGTTTAAGGGGACGAGCTACTAATTTCAAGCTCAGCTGAACTAAAGGATCACCTCTGCGGCTCCTGACCCGTTCAAATATAATAGGCCCATGTGTGGGTAAAGAGAGGAGTTGGGGCTCTGACGGGGATGAAATGAACCAGCCTGTGCCAGTCTGTGTTCGTCCAGGGCTTGAAGGCACTGGCTGGTTCTTTGATGGGCGAATCCTACTGCTAGAAAGAAAGCGAGGAAGTCAGTCAGTAAATGAACCTTCAAACCTAGTCCTGACTTCTCATGCAAAGGGCAGTAGGGGGAGGCGGCACAATTAACATGAAAAAGATCACATTCTGAGGCGAAAACCTCTGTTCAAATTTCAGTATAGATGAAGCAGGCTTACCACAAGAAATACCATGCCCAAGTGTACATGTGTATGTACAACATATACATAATATATATGTTTGGCATATCTATATATATCCCACATAGGTTTGTGTACACACATCAATATACCTCTGGAACATAAGCAGTGTAGGGCAGAGGGCTCCTCTCTCTTGCTCTCCTCTACTTTCAGTGCCTAGAACAGTGCCTGGCACATAGACGCTCCTCAGTGATCAGCAGAATGAATGAACGCTGAATGGACTCCCTCACCTATGAATGCAACTCATCTGCACAAGGACTCTGGGAGGAAGGTGTTATCACCATCCCCAGGTTATAGAGGAAGGAAATGAGGCACAAGGAAACTAAGTCGTTTGCTCAAGGTCATGGAGCCAGCAAGATCTGAACCGAGGTTTGTCCACCTCCAAGACTGGTGCCCTTTGCCTTCATATACAATGGTCAGGCAGGGGAAGCTGGGAGGGTGCCCTTCCTCCCCCCACCCTGTCCCCAAACACACATCAAGGACTCCAGCATCCAGGACCTGCACATACTACCTGCTGGCACCCTGCATCCCTACCTCCATTCTGGGGTTGGCAGGTGGAGGTAGGCCTGGAGCTGGAGACCAAGTGGCCTAAAAGCATTGTTCCTCCATTGTGAACACCCGTTGGGCATGGACTTCCTCTTTTTAAAACTAGGTATTGCCTCCTTTGTTCCTTTCAGCCTAAGGGTGGAAGATCCACTGGATGATTTAAGATCTCCCTGCAAAAGAGAGGGACTCTCCGAGGCTGCTCAGACATAGGCCCAAGGAGTGTGGTTTTAACGGAGCTGAGTTGAACCAGGCTGAGAGCATGTACTGGCTTCAAGGAAAAACACAGAAATTTGGGGTATGTGCTCTCATCTCAAATTCCTTTCATGTATGGGAAGGAAAGCTCCATTGCCAGAAAGCACAGAACTGTGGAGGCCCACTGCATGCTGGGAGATATCTTGGGGGCCACTTGGGAATTTAAATGAGTTAAGTTTGCCTCTGCCATGGCTGAGCTGGAGGCGTGGCTGACATGACCTGTTATTTTGTGATCCAGTGCTTACCCTCAAGGACACTGCCTTATTTACAGCTTGTGGTAGGCTGAGCCCTCCTCCCACCCCAAATATGATTTTCTCATTTATTATCCATTGAAGTTATTTAACTAGATGGACTTTGGGGAGCTGGTATTTTTCTTGCATAGCCAGTTAACAGTGACACCTGGTGGTAACATACAGCAAGGTTGTACCCTGCCTGTACCCCCACCCCTCCCCTAAGTTGCAAGATTTATGCCCCTCCTCACAAGGCACATTCGCTAGACAAAAGCATTAAACTGGAATGGCATCCCCGTTCTGAGCATTTACAGCCTCAGTTATATCAACCACCCCCTGATCAATTTCCATTTCTAGAGTTTACAGCCTGGATGTAAAAGCCTGCCACGAAGGCTATATTTAATATGAGAAATTAAAAAAGCAAACACAGCCTTGGTCATTCTTCTGAATCAGGAAAAGCAAACAGGAGGAAGGAAAAACCCAACTGTATGGACACAGAGAGGAACTTTTCATGGAGCTGCTGAGTTTGCCTCCATACCAACTCGAGGGAGGCTGTCCCTCAGAGGTCTCAACGCCCACCTGCCAGAGGCTGCTCACCCACCAGCCCTCACAGGCGTCCTCACCAGCCCTGTCAGATGGAGGGGCATCTGCCCCGGGTTGGACACTCACCAGCTCTGAGAGCTCTGGCTTTACTGGCTCTTCCAAGTACGGAGCTGAGGCTGGAGTGATTGTAACCCTCTGGCCATAGGCCTTCCTCTTGGGCCCTGGAAACGAACACAACAGCCCTCTCTTCTCCCAGGAGTGGGTGGGGGTGTCACTGACCACTGAGGGGTAACACTGAGGAGCAGGAGTGGAAGCAGGGGGCCAGCGAGGAGGCTTCCACAGTCATTCAGGTAAGAGATGAGGGAGGCCTGGCCTGATCTGGTGGCTTGGAGGTAAAGAGAAGCAGACAGTTTGAAGAGAGATTCTGCAAGTTAGGTAGACAGGCTTTACTTCTGGACTGGATGTGGGGTGTGAAGGAAAGAGGAGAATTAGAGACAAACAGCTGGATGGGTGGTGAGTCCCTCTGCTCACTCAGGGACCTCTTTATCAGTCCTGCATCCCTGCATTTCGGTGCGGATCGGCCCACCCATCTCCCTCTCTGCACTCGGTAAGGAGGCTCACAAAGAGACCAGGCTTCCCATTGTCTCAGGCTTCCTCTCCCATTTAGAGAGCTTATTAATTTCTGAATCAAGATGCCAAATCAGCTCCTCATCAAGGACAACACTGATTTTTTCCCGACTTCAAAATAAGTTTGCAGATGATGTGTTTGTGAAGCAATCAACCTTGCACTTCCTCCCCTCCCAGCCCGTCAAGAGGGAGGTCATCTGACTCCACACGGAACAAACAAACGGAATGCGGAATGCGGAGGAGCAAACAAAGGCGCTGCAGTCAAGAGGTCTGGCCGCATGCTCCTCCTCGAGAGGCACCGGGAATGCAACTCAACTCAACTCAGCAAGGTCCCACTCCAGGTTTAATTGCTATCAGCAGCAAAAGAGAAAATTAGAAATGAAAAGATAATGAACTGTGAATATTAGCTTGTTTGATGGGTCTAAACTGGAAGGACGGGTAGGTATGGGGTGGGTGTAGAAAAAGTAGAATGGGACAGGAAATGTGAAAATCAGATCTTTATAATTCTTGGTTGTAACAAACACAAAAGAATTTACTTCAAGATGAGTTCATTATGTTCCTGAATTGTACTTTAAATCACAGCACGATCAGCTTCAGGGACACTGCCCAGGGAAGGACTATTTTCACCCTAAGTTGGTTCTTTGAGGAATAAGAATGTCTGGGGATAAGAAGCTGGTTGGGATGTGTGCCCCTGTGCTCAAGAAACCATGACTGATTCTGGGCCTAGGGGATGTGACGGGAAAGAGACAGAAAGAAAAAAAGGAACTGGGGAAATCAAGAGCAAAAAATTGCAAAGGACAATAAATCAATTCAAAAAGATATTTCCATCACTCACAGAGTGCAAGGTTTATAAGGGAGCAAGTCTGCTTTCCTCATTCCACAGTCAGAGCAGCCTTTCAGTCCTTCAGGAAAGAGATGACTCCTACCCCCCAAGGAAGATCAGGGATGCGTTACCAGAAGCCTAAGAAGGGGGAGGGACTGTTTCTTTGCTCTGGGACGTGGAGTTGCATGGCCCAGAGCAGTACACAATGCCAAGTCGGCCAGGCAAGCTTTTGCTCCAGCAGCAGACGCCCAGGGGATGGCAGTTCCAGGGTGCAGGCTGCTCCCAGCTGGAGGAGAGCTGGGGAAAGGGGGTCAGAACGCCTTCTGCGTCTCAAGCCTGGGAAACGCTGCTGCGCTCAGAGTTTTAGCTTTTGAGAAAAATCCTTTAGGACTCAAGGAACCAACATAGCTTCTTCCGTTAGACGTGCTACAGCCGTTCTCGAATAAGCAAAACTCTTGGAAATTAGAATCACACAATTTCAGAGTCAGTTAAGGAACTATAAGCCATTAGTCCAGTGGTTCTTAACGTTTCTTGGTTCATAGACCCCTATTATAATTAGATGAATGGTGCAGACTCTGTCTGGAAAAAGGCGCGTATGTGTCTGCTTGCACACATCCAACTTTGCATACAATTTGCGAGGGTTCACAGCGCCTGACGCCCAGTTAAGACGCTCTGTGGAGTCAAGGTATGCCAGCTCAGTAACCTGATGCTTTCGCTTTGAGGAGGAGAGAGCTGAGGCCCACAGAGGTGCCAGGTCACTTGGTCACCAGAGGAGTAGGGCCTAGAAGCAGACTGCCCCCCAACCAGGAGAGTGCTTTGTTCCCTCCAGCACACTGTCTTTCTGCTTTTTGCCCCTTTGGAATTGTTGCTGACACTGCAGCAGAGGAAAAGGTTACTTGAAAGAGAAATGCGTCTAGTAAAAATACCATCTCTAGAGTTGGCACAGTTAAAGAAATCATCTTAACCTGGCAAGAAGAGAGAGAAGAGAGCAGAGATGCCTCAACTCTGCTCACCATTAGCAAATCATCTATAATTTAGAACAAACGTAAAGAGATGCGGGTGATCAAGCAGACGTACCTCCTGGCAGCCTCTTGTAATTTCACGGGCTGTTTGGCACTGAGGTAAATCAAGCAGGCAGCAGCTACTTTATTCAGGTCACCCTCACCTGCAGGGAGGAAAAACAAAACAAGCATTGGCCCTCAGACTTCATTTGGGACGAGCAGTAACCAAATGCTATCTGAGGAAACTGGAACAGCTAGGCAGGATGCTGTGGGCTCTTTAGTCCACCCAGCAAGTCAAAAAACACATCAAGGTAAACGGACAAATAGGGCCAAAGTAAGACTGAAGGATGCGCACGTGAAGAGACACGAGGGGAGCACGAGTAAGCAGAGTGCAATAGCGAGGGTGAGACAGAAGCACAGTGTGTCTGTCCAGGTGAGACTGGCTAGTACCTACCTAGGTCCAGTTTCTCGCAGAGGGGGCCCAGGCCCTGCAAGACAGCCAGCTGCAACTTGAAGGCCAGCGTATGGGAGTAAACTGGTCCAGCCCTGGCACTGACGGGAGCCTGGGTGACCAAGGAGCCAGCCAGCTTTGGCAGGACATCTTTGCAGAACCGACTCCTTAGAAAATCGCCACACTTGCCTCCCAGGGTACGCAAAACCTGCAGAAACAGCCCCCAACCTGGTGACTGAACATTGCCAAGGCAGCAAGACAGCTAAAGAGTGTTTGGTAATTCAATTTCATCTAGGTCTCTGCTCGAAAAAAATAGAATTACTGCTGTTAATTCCTTGCCTATGGTTTGTGATTCTGACAGTTATGAATTCGGAGGTCTCTGCTCCTAAGGCATGGCTGATTCTATCCATAAATACAGATTACATGGAGAATAATTCAAAGGAATTTTGAGTTGGATGAATAATATGATTAATACCTTGATTTTCCTCCTCTTTTTGTTAAAAAAAAAAGAAGAGCTTAAAGCAGTTCACACAGATCATCTCTTGAATCTTCCTGACATCCTTTGAGAAAAGACTTGTGCTTTTAACTCTAGCTGGCTGAGCAAACACAAACACGAGGCCCCGCTGCTGCCACATGTGGGCACTGGGAGGACAACGGGGGCCGAGGTCCCTTGGCTGAGACAGGGCAGGGCCCCAGAGGTCAGAGGGGAGTCAGAGTTCCTTCGGTTCCACTGCACAATCTCTAATGTGCATCACCCTCATTCCATCTTTCCCAACAGGCGGTTTCTTTGCATGTCTCGTTTTGAACTTTCTCTAGCAGAACATATTGAAACGTTTTGCCCCGCTGCACAAGACTGAGTATCCAGGATAATAGGACTTTCTTTAAAAATTGGTAAGCAAGGCATAACCAACACAGACAGTGTTTGCCGACTTTGCAGAGAATGAGGTGCTTATTTCAGGTCCCTCAGTTGGACTGCACGAGGCGTTGCAGACCGCGGGTGTCGTCAGCATGTCTGGGCATGGAAAAGCAGCCTCGGTTACAGCGCACACATCTTTATATTTTTTCATTTTTTTATGCTTGCTAGCATTTCAGATAACCTATTAATTTTCACAAAGGAAAACAGCACATGTGAATAAGATTTAGCAAGACCTCCCTCCTTCCCTTCCTTACTCCCCACTACACGGTTGCAAGCATGTGTCATTTTGCGTGTTTTGCTTTGGAAAAAAATACTAACAATTTTATGTTTTAAGCGTAAGCTTGCATTTTGGTCCAGTATACGCTGAAGAATCTTACAGAAAACCAAAGTACTTTGCCAAGCACATTAGTTGCATTCCTGGCTTCATTTTACATCCCTACACATCTTTTTGCTTTGCCTCATCTTGCTCACCTACTTCTAATTTATGTCAGCTTGCCATGGTAAATGTATCTCCGTAGGTTGCCTTAAGTGCTTTTCAGAACAAGGAAAGATATAAATAAATAAGCTAAAATATGTGTGCTAATATAAGCCAAACTAAGTCAGGGAGAAGAATATCTGATATATACAGGGCTTTTAACTTTTCAAAGCATTTCACCAACTAGTCCTGCTTTATCCTTGAAAACAACACCATGAGAAAGGTGGATTAGGTGTTCCTAAGCCCTATCTGAAAATCAGTGCTCATGGGCTTTGCCCAACGTCACCTGACTGGGCAGAGGATGCCCATTCCCAGAACCTTGGCCCCTTCACCTTGACTCTTGTGCAGTGCTAAGAACATGGGCATGAACTCACACATCTAGGTTCTATCACTTACTAGCTGTGTGATCTTGAGAAGATTCTGTAACTCCTCTGAGCTAGTTTCATCCTCTGTCAAAAATGGGGATAACAGTATCTACCTTGCAAGGTTGTTGTAAGCAGACGAGCTCAAATGTGGGGAAGTACCAAGCACACTGCCTGGTCCACAGTAGATGTTCAATAAATAGTGGTGGTCCTTTTCATCTACTAGTTGACCCTGCTTCAAATTCAAGAGGAATCTGACTTTTATTTTCTTCTTTGTGCTTTCTTTATTTTTCTATACTTTCTTCAAGGTATGCACTGCAATCAGATAAAAAGAGAACCAATCCCAAAAGGCAGTGGAGAGCTCTGTGCTTACTACCCTTGCTGCCTATGACGGACGGTGGTGGGCATCAGTGCAGTACCTTGAAGGCTCTGAGTACCGCCAGGGGGTCATCGTTGGTGAGTCGGCGCACGAGTGAGGGCCAGGTCCGATGAGCCAAGGGAAGGAGCTGGTTCTTGTGGGACTGTAGAACTACCACACACAGATCCAGTACATCCAAGACCTGAAAGAAAAGAAGACATGGTTTCAGCAGATAGTCAAGGCTGGAAACCAGATACCTGGGATTAAGTCACCATTTTAAAAGGATAAAATCTGGAAACCTTAACTGAATAAATATTTACTGACTACATGCCAAGCACTTGCTAGGTACTGCAGGGGAGACACAGGAACAAAATAGATATGTTTCCTTGCCTTCATGGGGCTTACAGTCAACTGGAGAAAGACCTTAATTAGGTAACACCCAAATAAAGGGATGATTTACCAACTGTGACTCGTGCTAAGAAGGAAAGTAAAGAGTGAAGTGCAAAGAAACTAAAGGGAGGGATCTAAACCATACAGACCCTTGGGAGAGCTTCTCTGGGGAAGTAACTTCTAAAAGCAGACATAAGGGATGAGTAGGAGTTAGCCATGTAACAAGTGAGTGTTCCCACAACTGGAAAGAGCAATGAGGAAGACCCAGAGGGGGGAGAGCTTGCAGTGTGGAGCGTGACAGAGGAGGGGTAAGATGGTGCTGGACCATGAAGAATTTTTTGTTTTCTACTAAGTGCAGTGGGGAACCATCAAAATGTTTTAAGCAGGAAAGTGTGACGTGATACAATTCATGTTTTAAAAAGGTCATTTCAGCCTGCTGAGTGGAGAAGGGACTGGAAACAGAAGAGAGAAGAAGTGAGGGGCCCTTTAGGAAGTCATGGCACATGTCCACATGAGAGGAGGAAACAGATGTGGCCACGTGATGGTGGCAGAGGAGTAAAAGGATTTGAGATCTGTAAGTCAAAGGATTTGAGAGCTGTTTTGGACATGAAATGGCTTAAACTGCTGAAGGACTTGATATTAGGGAGATGAAGAGAGGTATCAAAAAGTGCTGCTTGGGTTCAGGCTTAGCAACTGAATTGATGCAGGTGCTATTTAATGAGACAGGAGCAATGGAGGAGGAGTAAATTGAGAGGCTGGATGAGATCAAGCTCTGTTACTTCGAAATGGAGAGGTCATGTAGGCAGCTGAGATACAGGCCAATCTTAGAAGAAACGTGTAGAGCAGCCTAGATGTAAAGTGGATTTTCTACCTTCCCTGAGAATGCGTTTCGTAATTTCTCGTATCTCAAAGCTCTCTGAAAAGTAACAGCCTGCGTCAGTGTCACAGGCAGTGGTCACCACGATGACCTCACAGATGGGCCCACCTTCACTGAGGAGATGAGCGTGCACATCCGAATCAGAAAGACAGTGGGAAGTCCGCTAACACCGAGCAGTAAAACCTTCTCGGATGCCTACTACGTGCTGGTCACACTGAGACCGAACAGAAACAAAGAACACAAGAGGCCCTGCCCTCGAGGGGTGAAGAGTTGGGCAGGGGAGTAACAGGAAGCTCAGGGTAAGTGGAGAGTAGAGCAGTATCATGGAAACGGTTTTGGTATCACTGACTGGCTTTGAATTTGAGTTCGGTCACTAACTGGGCAAGTTACATCCTACTTCATTGACTCAAAGATGCACATTTCCCCTCTGCCTGGAACATTCTTCTCTCTGCCACTGCCCCTTTGCACAGCTGGCTCCTTCTCAGCCTTTAAGTCTCAGCTTAAATGCTGCCACCTCAGAGAGCCCTCCCTGACCACCTGGTCTAAATCAGAATGTGAGCTGTGTCTCATTCAACAGCATCTGGTACAGAGTAGGGTCCTAACCCATGTTTGCTAAATGGGTGAATTTCTATTTTCTATCATAGAACCCGCTTATTACCTTCAGAGCATTTGCTCCTCTTGTGTGTGTTTGTGTATCACCTCTTTCCCCAAAAGAGACAGGAAGTTCTGTGAAGAAAGGGATCACATCTGTTTCATTTCTTTCTAGAACCCTCTGTCTGACCTGTAGCAGTCCTCAACAAGCATTCATGAATGAATGAATGAGGGAGTGTATATGCCATGCCTGATGCTAATTGTTTCATATTTATAATCAACAACCTGGTGAGACAGGTGCCATCACCTCCATTTACAGATGAAGAAGCTGAGGCTTAAAAAGCTGAATTAACTGACTCAAGGTCACAGAGGCAGAGCCAGGATTTGAACTTGGGTATGTAAGTCTGACTCCAGTGTTGATGCTTTCAGTCACTATGGTGCGTATACTGCTGCTACAGAGCCTCCATAAAATGGAAGACCCTCAGCACATGCATCAACCAGACACCTACAGTAAAGCCTTGCATGCAGTGGGCACTCGGAAAGTGCTTGCTGAATGGAACAACAGATGACCGCTAAGAAGTTCCTCTGGGAAAACTAATCAAATTCCGCAAGACAGAGGCCCCGAGATTTGAGATAATCTGTGGATCAGGGTTTCCTAGCCCACCATCCCCTAGCAGGGCACGGAGCTCCCATGAGTAACAGTAATTCACTGAGGCAGTTGTGTCTCTCACTCCCGCTTGGGAGTGGGGAGGACTGGGCCAGGCTGCCTTGTTCTCCTTCTGGTGTAAGATCTTCTCCCAGGTGATTCTGAAAGCCCTGTCCCCAAGCCCACCTGGCCCCACTGTCCTGTTATTGGAGTCACTACTGTAATAGTTTAAGTCCCTGCTGATGGGGATGCTACTTGGAAATCTGCCAGCAAAGAAAGATGCTTACATCTTACTAAGAAAAGTCTTGGTGTTTTTCCTAGGATGAACATGGGAACAGAAACAGAGATAAGGGCTAGCATCAGGCTTGGAAGAATGATCACTTTAAAGTATTTAAACCTGCATCCCAGGTTAAGTCGGCTCAGAAAATGATATCCTTTCCAAAGCATATGACTTTCTTTCCCTTGGAGATTCAGTGAATCTCCAAAACTTGGTGGTTTTTAATTCCACAAAGAGGACTCAGCTCCCTTTTGGTATCTGAGCTGATATGGAAAGATGTAAGACTGTCATCCCACAGATAAATTCCTCTTGATGTCTTCTCTTGGCCACCACACATGGACCAGGAGATAAGAGCAGCTACTTGCTCATGTGTGGAGTCACTGCCAACCAGACCAAACCTTGGCTCTGCTGCTCTGTGGATGCAGGGAAAGGGCCATGCACTGACCTTCAAGCGGATTTTCAGATTTTTATCTGACAACAAGTGGATGCAGCGTTCCATCACATCCGTGGCGATCTGGATGTGCACGGGCAGTGGTGGTTCCCTATCGGGTCGGGTGTCATTCTCTTCCAATTTGGGAGGGTCTGTCTGCTCCTCTGGAAAAAGAGCATAACCGGGGATAGGGTTTTATGAGAGAGGCCCCACTTCAACTTGCTCTCCCACCTTAGACCCAGCAACAGGACTTATGAGGGAGAACGTCTAGGAACTGATCCTAAGGAAGCCACACGAAATTTGGGTCAAGCTATGAGTCAAGATATTCACCACAGGATTAATTGTAACAGCTAAAACCCGGGGGCAAACCCCCCCTGTATCCACTCAGGGGGAGTGGTTCTATAAACCAGGGTACATCCATTCAATGACACATTACAAGGGCCCTAAAATGTCTGTGTACCAAGGGCTTTAATGACAAGAGAAAATGTTCATGAAATAACATTGTGTTAAAAAGAGAAAAGCAGGATACAAAATTGCATACACAGCGTGAGCACTATTATATAAATTTTTGCATGGAAGGAAGTACAAGCAAACATGAAGAGAGATGAGGTCATGAGATAAAATATGAATTCTTTTCCTATACTTTTGCTCTTTTCTAAGTTTCCATTAATGAATATTTAACACAAGAGGACACGTTCTAACTTGGAGTCCTGAGGTTGAGCAGGCTGGCCTTTCCTCTGCCCTTTACCCTCCTTCCATTCTTCTTGGTTCATCCTTTCACTAAAGTGGGTACATGTCTGTCTTCTCTGCCAGCCTGTGAGGTCTTCTGGTGGCCACGATCAAGCCTTACTTCTCTGTGTTTGAGAGAGAATACCAGGACAGCTTGGTGTGATACACAGGGATGGGGTTTGGTCAGAGGTTGGTTCAAGTCTTGCCTCCACAACCTATTAGCAACTCCTCTCACATTCCCTCATCTGAAAAACAGGGGTATAGCATGCATGCCTCATTTGCTTGTTGACTTGAACGAGACGACCGTCACCAGCGATGTCACTCTTTCACTGCCTAGAGGGCTGTGTCGCATGAGAAGGTGCAAGTTTGTAAATTAAAACAACAAAAAGACTTGAGAGTTGGGTGAAACCCAGGCCAAAATCCTTACCCTGAAAAACTTCCGTGGATCTGTTTAGAGCCTCCAGCCCTGATCTACTCCCCCGATACCAGCTGCGCTCCCTTCCCCTGAGCTGAGCACTGCTGCCTTCACTTTTTGCCATTTTAGTTTCCTCTGCCGGAACAACAGAATCTTACAATAGAGGCCACACCTGTTTCTAACAGATGTTAAAAAGATAAATGAAAATGCATTTGTGGAAGGCTTGGATTTCTCAGAGAAAGGGACCTCAGATTGCAAGGTGCTTTTATTGTGGTTAAAACAAAAATGCATGTCGAATCAACATTGAGCCAAACATTCTTTATAATGCCAAGTGTGTGGCTGTACTTGATGAATGATAATTCTAAGAATGATAAGGCTGTGCTTTCTTCCCAGAGGAGGATTTGTTGTTTGAAATTCACCTATTGCAGAATGTTTTTAGAGAGATGTGGATTTTTGGGTTATTGGGAAAAAGATTTGATTCATTCAGTCTGCTCCTAGTGAACATCAACTAGAACCAGAAGATGCTAATCGTGAAAGAATAGATTCATTGGCAATGCTAGAATTTCAAACAAGAATGGCAAATCTGGATTACGAGGGATCAAGATGCCTCCCCTTCTTCAGGGTTTCCAGGTTTGGGCGAGGCCGCAGTTCAGGAAGGGATTGGGTTGGCTCAAGAAACAAAACTGAGAAGAAAAAGCCTGTCAGATTTCTGATCAGAAAACTCTGTCCTTGGGGAGAGCAGTGACTCCACTCTGCGTAAATCATTATTTGGGCCCTGTGATGCTTCCCGGTTACTCAGAAGGAATTTGTTAGTTAGCTGCTCTGAGCTACTATTTCTTGTTATCCTGGAAGTATTGGCTTCACCACAGTCTCAGAGTAGAAATTGCCAAAAATAAAAAAAGGAAATCTGCTCGATTCCAACCTAACAAACTAATTTGGGACTCAGTTCGATTTAGGAGAGTTCTGAGACCACCAAGCTCATTATGACTTGGCATTTTATATTTGCTGAGGAGACTCTAATAATTTATTAATCCTTCCGTGACCTGAAGCTCCAGATTGAGCTTGTGAATAAAACAACAGGCCAGAACTTCAACTAGCCTGAATTCCCTTCTCCTTTATCATATAAATTGGTAAGAAAAACACTGAAATCTCCTCCCACCAATAAATAAATGGACAAAACATATGAATAGACAATGAGCATAAGAAAAAAATTGTTAGGAAAGAAGCATATAGAAAGATGCTTAACCTTGCCAGTAATCAAAGAAATGCAAAGTAAAATAACAAGAACCACTTTAATGTAACAAGAAGTAAAATGGGTAATAGCCAGTGTTGGCAAGGTTGTGGTGAAACCAGTATTAATCCTGTTCTGCTGAAGGGAAGGTGTAAACTGATGCAACCTTTCTGCAAGGCAATTTGGCAAGCATAAAATAATGTTCATATCCTTGACCCAGAATCCCACTTCTTGGATTTATAAAGAAACATGCAAAAAGGAAAAGGTCACATGCACAGAATCATCCACTGCAGCACTGTTTATTAGAGTGAAAAGCCAGGGGCAATCTAAACTTCCCACAGGGGAATGGATACCTAGTGGCAGCTATTAAAACATTAATTATGAAAACTCTATAGCAATATAGAGAGCTCCTTATTCTACAACTAAATACAAAAAGGATATAATGCATTTAAACTGCGGCTGCAACCATATAAATGTAGGTTTGCAACAAAAAAGAATGGGAAAAGATTACCCCAAAAGTGAGAATCCTACGGGGATTGGGGTTATGAGTGACTTTTCATATTTCCAAACTTTTCATAATGACGTTTCATCGTTTTTACAATAATCTGTTTCAAAAAGAAAAAACTGGCTAAGCCAAAATTAATAATAGTTACCTTCTTCATTATCAAAATCTGAGACATTTCCATCTGCCACATCCTTTTCCTTGAGGTAGTTCAGCAAAAACTGTTCAATGTCTTCAGCTGTGGTGGTATTCTCAAGTCCTTCCTCAAGAGTTGCCAGTCTTTGGCTCAAATGACTTCCCTCCTCCCCGACACTTTGCTCTCGGAGTTGCCCGAGATTACCTGTGTCTGGGAACCACCGGGCTGTAAATAAAGTGTTATAATGATTACATTGGTCATTGACAATTAGGCAATATACTTCATAAGTAGAATAAGTCCTTTGCCATGGCTGCACGGCCCTCCCATGATCCAGTCCCTACCTGGGGACTTCACCTTCTAACCACTCTCATTTGCCTGTTAACTGACCATCTTCCAGTTCCTCTAACGCATCAGGTGTTTTCCTGCCTTAGAACTTTCACATATGCTGTTCTCCCTGTCTGGAATACTGCCCCCCACGTCACATCTGGCTAATTCCAAATCACTTTTCATGTCTCAATACAAATATAAGCTGTCTAGCAAGGCCATCCCTTTACTCCTCAATCTAACCTTAGGTCCCTTATATGCTGTCTTACACACCACCATATTCTTTCCTTTTGTACCAACTCATCATGATTTGTAATTATATTATTTTGTGTGTACTGCTTAGTGTCTGAATCTCCCATTAGACCCTATGCCTTATTGATCACCACTGGAAATCCAATATGCCCAGCACAGAGTGGGTGCTCAAAATATATGCTGAATGAATAAATAGACTAGACTGGAGAACATGTACAAGTGACAAAACTCTGAGCACAGGATACACTATTCATTAGAGAAGACAGGGTCTACAGAGCCTTGAGAATGGACACAGTCGCACATATGTATTTCTGCCATAAAATGCTTCAGAAGGCTGGCATTTTCTCTCTGAAGCTTTTCTTCTTCAGTGATGCTCCAATACTTCTGCTGTGTCACCAAAGAATGAGCCTTAAACAACACTGAACAAGTGGTTTCAAATTGTGCCTTGAGGAGCTCTGGGGCTCTGCAGAAACGTCTCAGGGTCACAACACGGAGGGCACCAAGAGACAGCAGGCTAAGGGGCTAGGTCCAAGGTTTCTATCCCTTCTTTAACCAGAGCAGCTCTAATTTCAACTCTTTCTGTATAGTGGAGTTCCCCAAGGGCTTCATTTCAAAAAAGGCTTTTACTAGTTAAAGACTGAAACAACAACAAGAATACCCGACAGCCTGAATTTTCGCTCTCCTTTTGCAGACAGCAGGGAAAAAGTCTGATAACCTTTAGCACCTGCCAATCTCCTTTCTATCAAGGAGCATCCGAACAAAGCCAGAGCAACAGCAGATGAGAGATGCTAGGCAACCAGGAGCAGCAGAGAGCAAATGCTGGAGATGAGAGCCTTCAATCTAGTATCTGGAGGTTCCTCTAAGTAGGGATCGATGATGCCATTTCTTCAAACCCCATCCCCAGACATAAGTCAGGCCCTTCGTGTACTCTAAAGGACTGCATTCCCAATGACTTAAAGGCAGGACCTAGCCATTTACACTGCTAAAAGGAACACGCCACAAAGATTATTTTCTAGATTTAAGGCTAGTGCCAGACATTAAAAAGTCTTTGCTCACAAATGGCTTTTAAACCTGAGAAAGGAAGCTCAACCTCACTCTTAATGCAAATTAAACTACAATAAAGTGCTATTTCTCTCCTATTGGATCAGCAGAGATCAAAAAGCTTGGTAATATACAGTGTGGGTGAGGGCACGGCAAAACTGGCACTCTCTTACATTGCTGACGGGAGCTTAAAGTGGTGCAACCTCTGCAGAGCAATGTGATACTATGAAAAATTTAAATCTACTACCCTCTAAGCTAGCATTTGTCTTAGGAATTTACCCGACTGATCTACTTAGACATGTTCAACATGACCTACAAAGATCTTCATCGTGGCATTTTTTTTGGGGTGGCAGAAAATTGGAAACAACCAAACGTCCACCAAGAAAGGACTGCTTAAATAAATGATGGTGCAGCAACACAACAGGAAACTATGCAGCCATCACAACAATGTGGCGGCCCTACATGTATGGATGTGGCACAATATCCAAGTGCTGAGGTAGGAAGCATGGACACTTTGTGGTTTTCAAAGCTACCCTATTTCTTTGTTATGGATAATCAGCCAACTGGTAGTTGGTGCTGAGCAGTAACTGAACTGCTGGTGCTTGCTCCCGCTGTGCTACTTTAGTCAATGCATGGGAAACACTGCTGATGGTAACTCGGTTTCCTAAAACATGTTCTGGGTTCTCTTAAGACCTTTTGGAAGTCCTTTGAAACTACTCTTCTACTCCTATCTTAAAAGAGTGGCCACCAGTTAGGCAACTTGACGACAAACAGAAATGCCAGCATACAGTGCCATTTGATTCACGCGTGACTGATCAACTCCACCTCAGTGCTTACCATTCAAAATGCAAGTGCATTCTGGGTTATGCGAAAACTATCAGAAAAGCTATCTCCAATTTTGCTCCTTTTCCTAGGATGCTCTCGAGTCGATCTTAACCATCCTCGGTCTCCTCTCTGCATTGGAGACCCCTCCTCCTCCAATTCAATTTAAAATAAAAGTGCTACACGGGATTTCTCCTGGAGAGATGACTGAAGACATCTGCAATCCCAAACTGAGACGTCTCCTGAGAGGATATGGTTAATAGGCCTTTTCTTCATATATTTTTAAATCTCAAATTGACACGTAGTATAGTTCCCAAAGCACTGAAGGTGGAAGTCTGGGGTACACCTGGACCGTGGAAGCCAGTCACAGTCTAAAATGTGTAAGCAGTTAGCTGGTCTTCGCAGAGTTTCCATGAGGGCAGGGACCAGGTTCTTCTTGGTCACGGCTGACGTCTCAGTGACTTGTCCAGTGCACAGGCAAAATTAAACCCAAACTCCCTCCCTTGGTCTACAGGCCCAGCAGGATTTGTCCTTGCCCACCTTCCTAATGTCATCGTGTATCATTCTTTCCACAATGACCTCTCTTTCATTCTCCAAAGACCCCAAGCCCTTTCTTCCCTCCAGGCCTTTGCATCTGCTGTTCCCTTTGCCTGAAAGTTCTTAAAAATCATAAAAAGGATGTGACAGCTCCATAAGTACTGATGGACCCTTCTCAGCCTTCATGTCTCAGCTCTATTGTTGCTTCCTCAGAGAAGCCCTCCCTGACCACTCTACTTAAAGTAGCTTGTCCCTGTCATTCTCTTGCATCAAATTGTCTATTTTCTTCACAGTGTTTATTAGAATCTGAAACAAACCTGTTTAATGATTTACTTATCTCTCTTGCAGTAGCAGGAAAGCTCCATGACTTTATTTGTCTTGCTCACTGCTGTGTCCTGATTACCTGGCACAGTGTCTGACATACGGAGGCACTCTTTATTGAAAGAAGGAATAAAAGAACATTTACCCTGCATGTGAATGTTGTGAATGAATGAATGAATGAACACTGGAAATGGTATCAGCTATAGGACAGGAGACTGTCCCTGTCCCAGTCATCTTCCATGAGAAGCTTTCTTAATGGTCTTGGCTTTCTCAGCTGACAAAATGAGGTCAGTGACCTTCTCCCCTACTTTGGAGGCTATCAGCAGTAAACACTGGAGATACACTCTTTGGATAAAAGGGACACAGGTATAGAGCTCATCATTTTTTTCATTCAAAGCCTGACTACCCAGTTCAGGAATTCTTTCTCTTATACTCCAACTTTGCCATTTTAATGGCAGCTAACAACTCCACAGACACCCAGCAGGATCAAAGGGAAGGAAAGAAACTCAAACCACCACATGCAATTAAAAGGTTAACAGAGTTTCTAGACCTGCTCTGTCCAACATGGCAGTCATGAGCTACATGCGGCTTCAATTAAAATTAAAAATTCAGTTCCTCAGTTGCACTAGCCGCATGTAGCTAGTGGCTATTGTATTGACAGAGCATTCCATCATCACAGAAAGTCCTATTGGACAGTACTGCTCTAGATTATCTGTGACTGAATAATTCTTGTTATTCCTGTTGTCCATTAGCATAGATATTGCTAACTCTAAGTACTGTCAGAAGCAGTACAGTATATTGAAAAGAACTAAATTGTCATAAATCCCGACTTTACTCATTAATTGTGTGACCCTGGTTAAGTAAGATCTTACTGAGCATTAGTTCTTCTTATCTGTAAAATAAAAATAATGTTTACATTTAGTCTGTAGGGTTTATGTCCCTGGCACACAGCAGGAGCTCAATAGATGGTAGAGATTATTAAAAGTATAAAAAATAAGTAATGGTAGCAAACCCTAGCATAACATATGGGACTGGATAGACAACTACTCAAATAATGTCCCCTATAGCCTAACTATAGACAGAGAAAAAAATAAGGTTACCCAAACAAGGATACTAGTCCTCCCCCAAATCAGCATTAAAAAGAGTTTTCAATGTACCTAATGCTGCCAGCAGGGCGTGCAGAACACTAACAAAGGAAGTAGCTCTCTTATCATAAAATTGGTCCAGAGTAGCCAAGACATCTTGAACCACGTCTGCCACCAAAGGAAGCAGGCTAGCGTCCGAGTTCTGCAGCATGACTTCCAAGACCTTTGGGGTATGGGGGTGCAGAGACAGATGACGCAGATTTAAAGAGATCCCATTCACCAAATAGTCTGAATTCTGATTGATCAGGTGCTGCAGGGAGTCGTAGCCACAAGCGTGGCAAATGTCCATCATGGCGCTGGCAGCTGCCTGACTAATGAGAAGGGTTTGGTCTCCAGCCTTCTCCAGTACTGGATAGAGCGCTGACATCAAGAGCAAACGAAAGTCTTTTCCTAGTGCATATGCAAAGTGGCCAATCCCTTCCAACTGGATGCATATTTGCCAGATGTTGCTGTTCATGGAGCAAATAGTGGGACTGGGGTTTGAGAAGGCTAGAAAAGATGAAACTTGGCAGGTGTGAGCACCAGATGTGATAGCCTGGAGGCCTGACTGCTTCACTGTTAGCTCCTCTCCCATTTCTTCAGCTTTGATACAAGTGACCAAATACCAGTTTTCTTGGCTCGTGTATTCTTCAAGTATAGACGTCACAATCTCTCTCAGTTCCTCTGGGCTTGTTTCAGTATGTTTTTCATGAAGATTCTCCACCTCCAGCCCAGCAGCCCCTGCAACCAGTTCATTCAGAATCATGGCGGCTTGCTTCCGGTAAACCACAGATTCGTGGTACAGTTCCAGAAAGTGATCCACAAGCAAATAGAGGTTCCCATAAAAGCCCAGAAGTTGACAAACCTGCCGCAAGAGCAGGAAAACCCTCTCATCGGTGAAGAAGCGGAAATACCTCCTCTGGATCTGACGTCGTGGTCCTGCAGCTGAAGTCCTCGGAGAAGCACTCAGATGACCTGAGTTCCAGCGTCGCTCTTCAACAACCTTGATGTCAGCCACGTCTAATTCTAGAACTTGGATAAGTGCTTTGGAAAGGCGCTGGAGATGGGACACAGAGTTGAGGACAAAGTTCACTCTTGGGCCCAAGAGTTTCAGATAACCGAGTAACAAGGAGAGAGTAGAGAATTTGCCCTGATCATCTTGGGAGTTCATTAGGCGGGGAAGAGATGTGGCAAGGGAATGTAGGTTTTCCGACAAGATGTCAGCAAAGGCCCTGTTGCCCACCACTACTTTCTGATCTGCAAAATGTCTCAGAGCCTTACTGCAGTGGGCTTGGACTTCAGAGCTCTCATCATTCACTAGACTCACCAACGCCTTCAGAAGGGGGCCAGCCGACTCGACCAGTGACTGACTGCACTTCACAAGAAGGGCCTCGACAAGGTCTATCAGTTCCAGTCTCACCTTCCAGTGGGGGTGAACCGAAACACACTCAATTATCTTTTTAATAAGGATAGTCAACTTGTCGCTGGTATTTTTTACCCAATCGGCTTCCCTGTGAACCATCAGCTCTGCTACTCTGTGCTCCACTGCAGGCTTTGCTTGGACCTTTGAGAGTCTTCTGAGCTGCTCATCAGCCATAACGAAGCCCACTGTCTTGTAAAAGATCTGTAGGGAAGACACGACAATGCTGTGCCCTTGTTTAAAGTCCCCCGTGATAACCCTGGTCAGTGCAGTTGAGATTCCAGGTAAAAAAGCAGCAAACAAGTCCCCCAGCTGCTTTTGCTCAAGCTCATCCAAGGACCTCGGATGGTCTTCACAATCACACTGAAACAGCAGAACCTGTAAACACTTTAAGGCAGCAATTTTAATTTGCTTCGATTTCTCCTGTTCTGCTAGGCCTAACAGTAAAGACACAGCAAATCCTAAACGAGGCAGAATGGAGGGCTCATAAAAAGTCACAAGGATATCCCCATAAGCCGAGTGCATTAATGTGCTCAGGCCCTGGATCACAGCCAATTTCAACTCCTCTGACACAGCTGCGGGTTTCTGGGAGTTGGGTGAATACAGACAAGCAGAGAGTTCCGAAAAGAGTTCCTGGAGAAGCTCCTGTTCCTTCACACATGTTGAAGAGAGGACAAACGTGAGGCATTCCACCACACTCTGGATCAAGCGCTCTCTTTTGGGACCCGGGGCCTTCAGAGTAAATCGCAAAGGGAAGAGGATGTACTGCTGAAGTTCCTGAAGGGCGGAGTCGCTCACGGCTTGTAACTGTGCCTGCAGACGCTCCACGTTCTCCACCGTCTGGGTCTTTGTGAGCTGAACACAGACTGGACGTAAGACGCCAAAGGCCTCCTCAGGAGTATCAAAAACTGCCATTGTGCAGTGGCTTTCCTCTCACTGAGGAAACATCCTGCAGGCTGGAGGAGGGAAACTTTTCAGTACAGAAGCAATACGGTAAAGAAGCTCAAAGGAAATACAAAGTAAACTTGCATTCGTTCACTCAACAGAGTGGGGGGCCCATGTGCAGTCACCACACAAGGCACTAGGGGAGCAATGGAACTGAAAAGAGACGCTTCCTATTCTTAGGGAGCCTCCAGTCTAGTGAGGAAGCAGAGGTAAAGTTATTAGCACACAGTCTGTCCAGAAACAAGGCAGGTCTATACTTACATCCCGAGTGTGGAGACCTAACCCTCATAACCCTGGGAAAGCCAGGAAGAAGATGCTGGAGCCAAGACTCGAGAGAGGAATGGACAGGAACCTATGAACAGGGGTTGTAACCCCTAAGGTTCCCTAAGGAGTGGGAATTTTAACCTGTGGTAGTAATGGAGAGCTACTGAAAGTTTTGTCTTTTTAAACTTGAGGTATAACATACATAGTGCAAAATGCACTAGTCAATGTACAGCTCAGTGAATTTTTATGTATGTAGAGACCCATGTAACCACTACCCAAAACAAGATACAGAATATTTCCAGCAGCCTGGAAGGCTCCCTCATGCCCTTCTGCAATCAAGTCCTATGTCACCTGCCCAGAAGTGGTCACTATTCTGACTTCTATCACTACAGATTAGTTTTGCCTGTTCTAGCTATGGAGAGGTTTTAAGCAGGGGGTGATACGATAAACTTTACGCACTGAAAAGATGCCCTGGCAGCGAGTAGTGTGGGAGAAGAATCCGAGCTGGGTCAGGCTGAAAGCCAAACAAATGAAAGGGAGTGGCCAGAGAAACGGGAAACCAGGAGCGCACACTATCACAGAAACCGTGGAGAAGAGAGAGTCAAGCAGGATGGAAAGATGGACGGCGGGCAAGCAGGCGAGCAGTGAAAGGAGATAGGTTTATAAGTAACCAAAGGAGCTGAGCAACTTAATACAAGAGTCTCTGCTCTGTGAGGAGAAATTCAAAGTCATGGGCTGACAATGAACAAGAAGGGAGGTAAACAGAGGGCTTGAAGAGAGAAATAAAAGTCTCAAATATTCCCTTTGGGGAAGCAGAGCATGCTGGGAAGACATAAAAGTGTGGCCCAAGGGTACTGAGGACTGAGCTGGAGCTGGAGACCATAAATGTGAACAACTGTAAAATGCTGGGATCGGATGAAGCCTACAGATTGTCTAGTCTGGTGGTCTCTCTCTCTCTGGTGGCTCTACTTGCTGGGAGTTTCTGAATAGATGACAAGAAAATGTCTTTGCTGCCTCTCCCTAACCCCAATCCAGGGAACTCTCCTGAGCCCCAGTGACTAGAGGGCTGGCAGGCAATTGGTGCCTGGTGGGTGTGGGTGAGACCTGCTCAGCCCAGAGAGAGAGAGGGTGCTGGAGTCCCCCTGGGGTCAGGAGAGGGCTCCAGGGCAACAATCGGGCTCTAATACCCTGGAGAGTCAGATCCACAGAGCTCCAGGGACCCCTGTGAGGAAGGGCAATGCTGTCTCTGTGAGGTTTCCTGGAGGGATATCTCCTGGTCTCTGCGAGCCCCCCAGGAAGCCAGGGAAGGGAAGAAGCTCAAATTGTCCCTATCCCAGGCTAGGAAAATGCCAGGTGTGGATGCCAGAACACTTGGCTGGGGACTACTGACACCTCATTGGCACCAGCTCACACAGTGATGTCCCAGAGGCTGCTGTGCCATCCCCTGCTGAGGTACTGGGAGTGGAACAAGAGAAGGACAGGAAAATAACCACTTACTGGGACCCAGCAGTCGGAGGCAGGAAAAGCAAGCAGAGCACCCCTGAGGTGGTGAATCTTAGATTAACAGAACCACTGAAGGAGACAGACAAGAATCTGAGAAGTAATAAGACCAATAATGAAGTTCAACGACAAGACAAAAGATATTTCTTAGAATTTTTAAAACACCATTTTCCACACCAAAAGAGTTCAACTGATGAAAAGAAAGAAAAAAAGGATGGCTAGTTGCTGAGATCTAATTAGTGGCCTGGAAGATCAAGTAGACCTATCTTAAAACTCTGAGCAGAAATACAGAGAGAGGGAAATTGTGACTTGGAGGACAGTCTGGGAGAACCAACATGTAAATAGCCGGGAACTCTGGAAGGAGAAAAGGAACAGACGGAGGAGTGAAAACAAATAGATAACTGAAACATTTCCCGGAACTGTGAAAAGATTTATGTGGAGATTGAAAAGACTGAAGGATACACACCTAGTCACATTCTGGTAAAATTCCTGTACACTAAAGATAAAGAGAAAAATCATATATCCTCTTAGGAAGAAACAACAAATAACTTGTACAAGAAAGACTGGCTTTGGATTTCTCGTTTGCAACAATGTTATACCAGAAGACAGTGGAACAGCACCTACTGACTGAAGACAAAGGATTGTGGTCCCCTAACCCTACATCCAGCCACAGATTCACCTGTAGGGTGCAAGAACAACACACAAGGATGCAGAGAGGGTATCACCCAGATACCCTACCAGAGGGAGAGACATGAGCAAAGACTCCATTCAAACAACAACTTGAAACAGAGACCTAAATGGGAAGGGGAAAGAAAAAGGAAACACTGCTGAGTAACTTTGTTTTTCCTTTCAGCACAGAAAACTTTCTTCAAATAAAATGTTTTCGTGGAAGCCCAGCATATAAAACAGATAAACTCAGAGGGTCTGGTTAAAGCTGGGATGAAGGCAATGGCCTGGGGCCCTGCATCTCTCTTTATCTCAAGAGTTTCAAGAAGATGACCTGCGATCCCCTAAGTTCTCAGATTATTTGACAAAAACGTGGAACTAATAAAGTGGGAACACATAAATGTCCCAAACTGAACTCATTTGCTCTTCCTTTTGTATTCCCTTTGTGACATGGTCCTTACCTAAGCTAGAAACCTTAGACTCTGCTTTCTTTCACCTCCCTCTTAATTTCACTATTCCCTTAAGTTTCATCCATTCTACCCCTTCAACATCCTTCAAATCTGTTGATGAGGATAATCATCTATTTAATGTTGGACTGACTGTAACAGTTTCCTCTCTGGCCCCTTGCTGTGTGTGCTTGCCCTTTGTGAATCCACATCTCACAGTGATATGTAACTAATCTTTCTAAAACAAAAATCTGATCACTCTTCTCCATGCCTAAAATTCTTCAACTGCTCTCATAGCCTGCCTAAAGTACAAACACCTTTTTACCATGGCATACAGGGCCTTCACCATCAGGCCCCTGCCTGTCTCATCAACCTCATCTCTCATTGCTTCACCCCTTAAACTTGAAATTTCCGCTACATAAAATGAGAAAACTTGCAATTTCTCAAACAGGTGGTGCTTTTTCACACCAGCCTCCTTTGTCCCACCACTGTACACACTGCCTTTTACCGTATTTAGCATACAGTATTATTTTGTATATGTCTGTTCTACCTACTTTAGACCAGGCAATACTATACCCATAACCTAGAACGGTATCTGGCATGTGATAAGCAGTCAAAAACATCTGTACTGATTCTGCTTTCAAGCAGGATACAGTAGGGGATGGCAGACCAATACTCTTGCTGATAACTAGAAAAAGCCAGATAAATTACAAAAATCATTTCTTAAAGCATCACATAGTTGTGGAAGCAACAGATGGACTAACAATCTCGTGAGGGGTGAATGTTAACTTAGAGTGAGTCAACAATCAATACCTGGGGTTTTTTTGGCCCTTGCTGATCCTGGATGTGAGCTCAGGATAATGGTGTGGCCCAGGCGGAGGGCTGTCACTGAGGAAAGAGAAACCACAATGCTTTTAATGGGGTAACGCAGGGCTGAGGGTGGACAAAACTGCTGTCTTCAGGGATCTCAAAATATATGACTTCTGGGAGGAGGCTGCTGCTGGGGGACAAATGGCTGAGAAATGCCAAACAAATGAAAGAGATCAATCCACAGATTCAAGAAGCTTAGCAAACCCCAAGCTGACAATATTAAGAAAAACACACACAGACACATTCATAGTCAAACTGCTGAAAACCAGAAATAAAGAGAAAAATCCTAAAACTAATGGAGTAATAAGATTGACACATAACTCTCAACAGAAATTACAAAATCCAGAAGATAACAGAATGACATCTTTAAAGTGCTAAAGGAAAATAACCACCAACTTTGAATTTTATATTCTACAAAACATCTTTCAAAACTGAAGGTAAAATAAAGATGTTTTTAGACAAACAAAAAATTGAGTGAATTCACTGCTATCAGGTCCGCACTAAAGTTAAAAATAAAGGGAGAAAATAAACCTAGACAGAAGCATGGAAATGTTGGGGGGAATGAAGAATAATGCCATAGGTCAACATAAAAGAATATTAACTGTAAAAAACATAATTATGTCTTTTGTAGTCTAAGTATATGTATAAATCCAAAATAGAAGACAATAACGCACAGAAGGCACATGGTGGGTATAAAAAGAGTTAAGTGTATTAAGAGTCTAGCGGCATCTGGAAGCAGTAAAAGAATTTGTATTAGACTGTAGCATGTTGAAATCGGTAGGATAAGCTTGCAAAGAATTGTAAAAGAATATATACCTAAAAAGTTCAGAGAGCAGTAAAAGTGGAATAATAAATATTTTTGATTTATCCAAAAGAAAATAAAAAATGAGAGAAAAGAAGCAAAACCGGTGGGTCAGATAGAAAACAGTAAGATGGTAGACAGAAGTCCAGCTGAAGTAGAGATCGTATTAATTCAGAGATTCCCAACAGTGGCACTATTGCCGTTTGGGGCTGGATAAGTGTTTGTTGGTGGAGGGCTGTCCTACGCAGTGTCAGATATTGAGCAACATCTTCGGCCTCTGTCCCCCGGATGCCGGTAGTACTCCCTCAAGTGACAATCAAAAACGTCTCAAGACACTGCCAAGTGTCCTACAGAGGGCAAAATCACCCCTGGATGAGAACCACTGGTACAGAGTCAACACAATCCCAATCAAAAACCCAGAAGGATTTTGTAGAAAGTAACAAGCTGATTCTAAAATTGACATGGGAACGCAAAGCACCTACAAGAGCAGAGACAATCTTGAAGAACAGAAATTAAACTGTCAAGTGGTGGCAGTATAAGTTCTTAGACTATCTGATTTCAAGATTTATGGTAAAGGTATAATAATTAAAGGCAGTATGTTATTGGCATAAAGAAAGACAAACAGATTCATGGAACAGAACAGAGTCCAGGAACAGCTCCCACATATACAATAGAGCGTCCATGTATAGACTCGCATACCTGACAAAGGTGACACTGCAATAAAGTGGGGAAAAGAATGGTTTTTTCAATTAAAGGTGCTGTGTCACCTGGCCATCCATATGAAAAAACATATATGTCTTGATTTCATCTCAAACCAGATTTAAATGTGAAATGTAAAACAATAAAACTTTCCAAAGAAAACAGGGAAGAACATCTTTGTGATCTTGGAGTAGGCAAAGATTTCTTAAACAGGATACAGAAAAGGGCTAACCAAAAAAACTGATAAATTGGACATTAAAATTAAGAACTTCTGTTCATCAAGACACCATCAAGAGAGTGAAAGGACAACCCATAAAGTGAGGAAAGATATTTGCTATATATCTGACAAAATGTTCACATTTATAATATAACATATTTTTTTATAAATTATTAAGAAAAAGACAACCCAACAAAAACATGGAAAAGAACTTGAACAGACATATGGCAAAAGAGGATATTCAAATGGCCACTAAACATATGAAAGACATTCAACATCATTAGTCAGGAAAACACAATTTAAAACCGCATTAAAACACGACTGCACAACCCACCACAAGGGCTAAGTCTGAAAAAAAAAAAAAGAAAAAGAAAATACTGGGTGTTGGCAAGGATATGAAGCAGCTAGAACTCTCATTCAGTGCTGGTAGGAGTGTAAATTGGTATAACTAGTTTAGAAAACACTTTGGCAGTAGCTACTATTCCAAAGGTGAATATACATCTGCTCTGTGATCTAGTAATTCCAATCTTTGATAAACACTCAACAAAAATGCATACACAAATTTACCAAAAGGTGTGTTCTGGAATATGCTATCCACAATTGCTCCCAAACAGAAACGACCCAAATGCCCATCTATAATAGAATGGATAAATTGTGGTATATTCTCTTAATGGAATACTATACAGATGAAGATTTACCACAATGGCAAATCTTCAAAAGAATGGGTTATAGGCTTAGAAATATATAAACCAGCTTTCTGTAAGGAAGACAGTGTAACAAATTGCTACTTTGACATGACTATAAAAGGCAATCACCTACCTTTATGGGATGGCCATGAAATCACACTCGTGTGACAATATGTCAATTACAGAAGGAATTGTTTAGAGATTTAGAACCTTAGGAGTACCAGATTCTATTCCTATAAAATGCAACGCTGATTATTTAAAGTGGTGCTGCAAAGCTTGACAATTATGTAACTGACAGCTACAGGGGCATTCTGGCCCAGAAAGTGATCCTGAGACGAGGCATTCAGACCAAGCTGATTCTCTGGGTGAGTAGAGAAAACAACCCAGAGCTCAACTGTGGCCAGCGGTGACTGAATAAACATAATGGCCGTCTGCACTTTCCCTCATTCAGCACACCCTCCTGGGTCGTGGAAAGCAGTTGCTGCAGAGGTAAGGGAAGAGACCTGCAGTCACAGTGCATGAGTGAACCCATTCCCTCTGCCAGCTCTTTCCCCCTCCCCCTCCCCCTGCCTCGTCACAGGGATGGGCTATACAAGATCCCTGGGCCATGGCATATGGGTGGTGAAGACAAACGGGACCATCTATACAGGACAAGGTACTACCCTTTACAGACACTTATAAGACGGTAGGTTACAAGGCACTTATTATGTCCTACAATCAAGAAATGAAAAAGAGAGGAAAAAAAGAAGTGCAAAAGGAACTTGGAAAAAGAATGCACATGGACAGGGAAGCGTCCATGGAGGGAGGAGGTCTGGGGTTGGGGTTAGGGGTCCACATACTCGGGGCTGTGTGGGAAGGCTAATCAAGGCGAAAACACCTGTCACAAGCAAAGGCCAGAAGGAAGAAAAGTCATAGCACCTAATAAAGGCAGAGGCAATAGACAGAGATGCCATCATGGCAAGGGAGCCACGCCTCTCCCAGCGGTGACATTCTGATTGCTTGCTCAGGGCCTTTGCACTTGTTCTTCCGCCATAAATCTTCCCGGCTAGCTCTCTCACCTCTTTCAGGGCTTTGCTCAAATGCAAATTCTCAGTGAGACCTTTTCTGATCACTTCTATTTAAAACTGCAACCCATCCTCCGTGCAATCAACCGTGGAATGCGAGTGCCTAGTGGGCCACCCTGGCACTCCCTATCTTCTTTCCTTGCCTTTAAAATTATTCTCCAAGGGGGCCAGCCCCATGGCCAAGTGGTTAAGTTCGCGTGCTCTGCTGCGGTGGCCATGGGTTTCGCCGGTTCAAATCCTGGGCACGGACATGGCACCGCTCATCAAGCCATGCTGAGGCAGCTTCCCACGTGCCACAACTAGAAGGACCCATAACAGGAATACACAACTATGTACCGGGGGGCTTCGGGGAGAAAAAGGAAAAAAACAAAATCTTTAAAATTTTTCTCTATAGCACTTAGCATCATCTATCAAACCAGACCATCTACCTATTTATCTGTTTATTGTTTCTCTCCGCTCCCTAGATTGTAGGCTCTATGAAGGCAGTGATATTTGACAGGTTTGTTTATTGCTTCTGGCTCAGAGCAAGTATTCAATACATGCTCGTTGAATCAATAGCCATAGTCCAAGATCTGGTTCTCTCATTGGTAGAGCTTTAATATCAGCCACGTCTGAACTGGATTGTGGGTAAAAACTGCCATACTCTCCTCTCTTGGGGTGAGTTATTCCTATAGGTAGTTGATCTCACCCATTATGGGAGGATCTTGCTAGATTCATTCTCTGGAGCAATCCTAGCTGTAGATTTTGGCTGTACCCCAGCCCACTTTTACACTGTCTCCAGGACAGGGACAGAATGAGTATGAGAACACGAATCCGACTATCAAGGTTCTAGTCCTGGCTCTTGCAGCACCTGGCTGTGTGATTTCCATGAATTTCAGTTTCTTCAATATAAAATAAATTTGGTGGATAAGATGATCTCCCAAACGCCTAAGTCTGAATAACCAGCATATGGATAGGACGACTGGATTTAGCTCCCAGAGACAGGAGACAGAAGAACTGCCAATACAAGTTCTTGAATAGAAGGGAGAGAATTAATATTTGTTGGAAAAAGTCCATTACATGCCAGGCAATGTGCTAGGTATTTTATGTATGAAAACTCCTCATCCAGAAACTGAGTAACACAAGGCTCAGAGAGGTTAAGCGATGCCCACAGTCACACAGCAAGCAATGTCAGACCTGGAATTCACCCCAAGCCCGAGTGACTCCAAAAGCTTTATGTACTCTTTCCACTATACCAGAGGCTCCCAACCCAACTGTTTACCAGAATCAAGGGGGAACAATGTAAGTACAGATTCCTGAGCCCCATACCAGATCTACTGAATCAGAATCTATACGGGGCAGGGGGGCTGGCAGGTATGCTTGGGAATCTATTTCAAAAGTTTGCAAGGCCAGCCTGATGACCAGCCAGGTGTGGGAATCCTGCACTGTGTACATTCTACACTCACTCTGCCTCCTGAAGAACAAGAGTCAGGTGACGAAAGAGGAAACTGTTCAATAATCCATCGGGCAGTAGTGTTCAGGGTATGCTGGAGGACCAATGCCTTGGGTTAAGACGACTGGTTCATTTGTGTGTCTCTCCAAATAAATGGAATACTTTTTAGTGTTGCAGCTTTGCTGTGGTTTTTCCAGCATCTGGTTCAGTATCTGCCAAGCAGTTCCCATTCACTAACTGTTTGTTTAATAAATGAGTAAAAGAAGCTGGATAAACATTAATCCTCTAGCATGCTCTGAAGTTTTGCAGCTTCCTACTCATCCTTCAGCCTTCCTTCTACTGAAAAACCTTTCCCTAGCATATAGCACCTGCCCCGCGCTGTGCTAAGCTCTTGAAGAGGGAAGGGAGAGACAAAGTTAACTGGGGGTCTAACCCTGCAAAAGGGAGTGTAATACACTCTAAGTACACGAAGTATACAAAACAGAAGGTGGAGGAGAGGAATCAAGGAGATCCCACAAATCCTTCCAGAAATGACTCCGTCCTGTACAGAACACTTATGAAACAGTGCCTTGTATTACACTAACACTATGTGCCTGTCCCCTCCACTAGGCAAGAAGTTCTTTGGTAGGCAGTATATTCCAGAAAAGTGATTCTTACCTTAGAAAACAGTGTACATTAAAATACACAGCTACCCCTGCCTCCCCCACATTTCTGCTCTGGCACTAAAAATTGGGATAAGCTCTCCAGGTGATTGATGTGTGTGTATATAATTCCATTTATTTATAAATAAATATTTATATAAACAAAAATTCTGTATATTTGTATACACATACATACATATATAAAAATAGAGAACTTCTGCTTCTGGGAAGATGGAGTAGATGTATATTTCCCTATCCTTTCTGTTAAGTATAACAAAAAACCCTGGACAATATACATAAAACAAACATACAAGGATTGAAAGGTGGAGAGAAGAAAAGACTAGCTCGGGATCTCAGGACATGATGAATGAGAGAGTAGTGAGTTCCTTGGGTTTTCTTTTTGCCTCATAGATCCCAGACTTAGAGTTGAAGAAATTGGCAACTTGGAAGCACCAATGGGTACAGACACAAAAAGCCCCATCAAAAGCCTGCTCTCTCTAGACAAAGGACCAGGAAAGGGCAGCCAGAGGGACAAAAATGTAGACCATAACTGCTCTACTCCAGCCACATACTACAGAAAAAACTGGTCGCATCCCCATCCACACTGGCAAAGGCTGACTGAGGAGCCTAGATTTCCACTCTCACGAGGTGGTAATGAGGCACCCCAAACCTGCTCAGGGGGGTGTCAGAGAAGGCAAAGTAACAAATTCACAGAAATAGACAGTAGAACGGTGGTTGCCAGGGACTGAGTGGTGGAGGAAATGGGGATACGTTGGCCAAAGAGCACAAACTTCTGGTTATGAGATGAATAAGTTCTGGGGATGTAATGTACAGCATGGGACTATAGTTAACAACACTGGATTATATACTTAAAAGTTGCTAAGAGAGTAGATCTCCAAGTGTTCTTACCACACACACACACACACACACACACACACACACGACAATTATGTGAGGTGACTGAGGTGTTAACTAACCCCTTATTGTGGTAATCATTTCTCAATCACATGGGAGAGACTGCATGGGAAGCCTGAACAGCCACTCTCACTGGCAGTCAGGAAGTACTCCTCTCGCTCCCCATTGTGGGGGGTGTCAGAGCGCCTAGTAGAGTCAGGACTTTCACTACTGCCCTGTGCTAATCATAATGAGGCCACCCGTAGTGCAGTGTCAGTGAATACCAAATGAGGAGCCAGAACTCCCTTCCACCTGGCAGTAATGAGGACCCTCCCTCGTGAGTACCACAGGAGGCTGCATGAGGAATCTGGACGTCTCCCTGCACTTTGAAGTAACAAGGTGGGGCGCCCCTTCTCCTGCCAGAGTGGTGTCAGAGAAAGCCAGCTAAATCTGAAGACTAAATAAGATCCAGAGTCTCAGAACATAATACAAAAATGTCCAATTGAAAATCATTCATTATACCAAGAACCAGGAAGATCTCAAACTGAATTAAAAAAGACAATTGATCAATATTTGTCAACACTGAGATGACAGAGATGTTAGAATTATCTGACAAAGTTATTACAGCAGCCAGGATTAAAATGCTTCAATGAGCAATTATGAACTTCCTTAAAACACATGAAGGAATAGAAAGCCTCAACAAAGAAATGGAAGATATAAAGAAGAAACAAAGGGAAATTTTAGAATTGAAAAATTCAGTAACAAAGAGCCTCAGGGTTCTGTGGGATTATAACAAAAGATCTAAGAGTCACAGAAGGAAAAGAGAAAAAGGGCAGGGCTGAAAAAATACTCAAAGAAATAATGGTTGAAAATGCCCCCAAGTTTGCCAAGAGACAAAAACCTATATACTCAAGAAGCTGAGTGAACTGCAGACAGGATTACCCAAAGAAATTTATAGCAATTATAATTACGTCATAATTAAATTTCTGAAAACTAATGACAAAAAGTCTTGAAAACAGCCACAGAAAAATGATACCTTGCCTACAGGGAAAAAACAATTCTAATCACAGTGAATTTCTCATTGGAAACCACGTAGGGCAGAAGGAAGCGGTACAATAATTTTCAGGTGTTGAAAATAAAATGCCAACACAGAATTATATACCCAGCAAAAATGTCTATCAGGAATGAAGTGGAAATCAAGACATTCTCAGATGAAGGAAAACTAAGAGAATTTGTCACCAGCAGGCCTACTCTAACAGCATGCTAACAGAAATTCCCCAAACAGAAAGAAAATGTCAAGAAAAAGGAATTTTAGGACATCAAGTAGGCAGAAAGGACAAGGTAAACAAAAATATGTATAAATACAAGAGGCTTTCCTTATGCTTTTGAGTTTTCTAAATTGTGTTTGACAGTTGAAGCAAAAATTATAACACTGACTGATGTGGTTCTAAATATATGTAGAAGAAACATTTAAGACAATTATATTACAAACAGGGGAGGGTAAAGAGATATAAAGAGAACTAAGGTTGCTATACTTCACTAGAACTGGTAAAGATAAGTTACATACACGTAATGTAATACCTAGAAGAACCACGAAAATGGTTATACAAACAGACACACTGAGAAACACTACAGATAAATCAAATAGAATTCTAAAAAATGTTCAGTTAACCCACAGGATGGGTGGAAAAAGAAAAAAGAGAAACAAAAGCAGAATAGAAAACAAAAAATAAAAAGGCAGACTTAAGCTCTAACATATCAACAATTATATTAAATGTAAAAGGTCTAAATACACTAATGAAAAGACAGTGATTGTCAGAGTGGATTAAAAAATATGACCTTACTATATGCTGTCTACAAGAAACTCACTTCAAACATAACGATATAGGTAGGTTGAAAGTAAAAGGATGGAAAAAAATATTATCACGCAAACATTAATCAAAGGAAAGCAAGAGTGGCTATGTTAATATTAGATAAAGTAGACTTCAGAGCAAAGAAAATTACCAGAGACAGAGAGGGACATTATATGATGATTAAAGGGTAAATCTATCAAGAAGACCTAGCAATGCTAAATGTGTATGAACAAAATGACAGAGCCAGAAAATACATGAAACAAAAATGGGTAAAACTGAAAGGAGAACTATAGGTGATTTCAACATTCCTCTCTCAATAACTGACAGAACAACTAGACAGAAAATCAACACGGATAACAAAAGAACTCAACACCACCAACCAACAGGATCTAACTGACGTTTCCAGAACACTTTGACCCACAATAGCTGAATACACATTCTTTTCAAGTGCCCACAGAACAATGCCAAGATAGACCGTATCTTGGGCCCTAAAACAAACTTCCACAAGTTTTATAGACTCACACAGAGTGTGTTCCCCAACCACAATGGAATAAAACTAAAAATCACTAACAGAGAGAGAGCAGGAAAATCAAGAAACACCTGGAAACTAAGCAACATCTTTCTAAATAATTGATCGAAGAGGAAATCTCAAGGGAAATTTTAAAAAACACATGGAAATGAATGAAAATGAAAACACAACATATCAAAATTTGCGGGATACAACTAAAGCCATATTGAGAGGGAAATTTATAGTATTAAATACATATATTAGAAAAGGAGAAAGCTCTCAAATCAATAATCTAAACTCCCACCTCAAGAAGCTAGAAAAAGGCACGCAAAATAAATCCAAAGTAAGCAGAAGGAAGAATAATAAAGATCAGAGCACAAATCAACAAAACAAAGAACTTTGAAAAGATAATAAAATTCACAAACTTCTGGCAAGACTGACAAGAGAGAGAGAAATTACCAGTATCAGTAATGAAATGAGATAGCACTACAGACTGTAGATATCAAAGAATAATACAGGAATACCACAAATAACTTTACACACTTTTTACAAACTTTTACAAAACTAAAAAAAAAAGAGAGAGAAGAAATCTCCAGGCCCAGATGGTTTCACTGGGGACTTCTACCAACCATTTAAAGACAGTTAACACCAATTCTACGCAATCTTCTAGAAAAAGAAGAGGAGGAAACACTTTCCAATCCATTTTATGAAGCTAGTATTACACTGATGCCAAAACCTGACAAAAACAATAAAAATCTTAAAAAGTTGCACACCAATTTCCTGTAGGAATATAGATGCAAAAATCCTAAACAAAATAGTAGGAAATATAATTCAGCAGTAAGTAAAAAGAATTAGACACCTAGACACCATGAGAAAGTAGAGTTTATTCCAGGGATGTAAGGTCAGCTTAAAATTTGAAAATCAATCGGTGTAATTAATATTAACAAGCTAAAGAAGAAAAGTCACATGACTAAATCATCCTCATCTTTCAGACCTCTGAAGGTTGAAGTGTCCTATGACTCAGTCACCGAGCCCCTTTTCTTTCCACATCTACTCCTTCTTATGACTCCCACGTCTCGCCCAGATATCTCCCTTGAACTCCAGACCCAAAAACCCACTTGTCCACGAGACATCCCTACTTGGATAGGCACTTCCAACCAGACATACACAAATCTGAATTCCTGCTCTTAGTCCCCAAACCAGCTCTTTCCGCAATTCAGTAAACATAAACTCCATTATGGTTGCTTTAGGCTAAAACTCTTGGGACCAAATAAACTCTTATCTTTCTTTTACACTTTGTATCTAATTTGTCAGCAAAGATTTCTGTGACCTCTTCCTCCAAAATACCCCCAGAATCTGACCCTTTCTCACCACCTCCACCCTGGTCTGAGTCATCCTTTCACCTGGGTTATTACAACAGCTGCTGAACTGGTCTTCCTGCTTCCACCCTTGCATCCTTACTATTTTCTACTTAACAGCCACAACGATCCTCCTTTGCTCAAAACTGTCCAATGGACTCTCATTTCATTCAGAGTAATATCCAAAGTCCTTACTACTGCCTACAAGTCCCCACGTGATGTGGTCCCTGGCTACTTTTCTGAGCTTATTTCCAGCTGTCTGGTTTATATCACTCCAGCCTTACTGTCCTCTTTGCTGTTCCTAAAAATGCCAAGAGTGGTCTAACCTAAGCACACTGTACTTGGTTTTCTCTCTGCACGGAACAATATTCCACCACATAGCAGATGGCTTGTTCTCTCACTTCTTTCAGGGTTCTGATCAAATGTCACGGTATCAGTGAGGCCTTCTCTGAGCAGCATATATAATAGACTCCTATCCGCCCACACATGCATGCCTCATCCCCCTTACCCTTCTTGACTTTTATTCAAGGCACTCATCACTTTCCGACTCATTTTCTACTTGCATGTTTGTTTATCTGTCTTCCCCTGTAGAAGATAAGTTTCTGAGGACACGGATTGTTTGCCTAGGATGGTGCTTCAGACATAGGTGCTTAAAAATTATTTGCTGGATGAATGAATGAACCACTGGCTTGGGAGTAAAGAATTTGGGATCAGACATCAGATAACCCTTATTTGACTCCTGGCTCTGTCATTTCCTAACAATGTCCAAGTGACATTGGACACTCACCCATGTTTTACGTCTTCTCACTTAGTGATAATAATCCCCACCCCATATGACTGCTGCAAGGATTTAATAAAAGAATGTACATAATGTGCTTAATATACAGTGACTTGGTATAAAAATGCTCAGTATATGACAGTGTTACTTAATACATAAACATGGTCTAGATTTGGACTCAAAGGCCCTAGATTATAATTATGACTAGATACCAACTGTGTGATTTTGGGCTATTCATTTTTTATATTAATTCACTCAATCAGCTATGAATCAGGTGCTGGAGTGAAAAAGACAGATAAGATGCAGTCCCTTCCCTCTAATTTTAGTTAGGTGATTTTGGGTACGACACCTCTCTCAGCCTCAGCTTCCTCATTCGACAAATGGGAATATTGGAACATAATACCTATTCACAGCTTTGTCATGAGGATTAAATGAGTCACTATGTGAAAACAGTGTCTTCCTAGCAGCCACTCACTATGTTAGGTATGATTACGATGATCCTAGTCTGGAGAAATAGTAAAAACATCTAAGCAAAGAACTACAACACAGTTTAGTAAGAGCAAAAAGAGGCATCAGCTGGAAGAACATCTCCTAACTGGAGTCTGCTCACAACTGGGAAGTTCCATGACAATCAAGAAATTTTATTTATTTTTATTATTATTATTATTTTTGAGGAAGATTAGCCCTGAGCTAACTACTGCCAATCCTCCTCTTTTTGCTGAGGAAGACTGGCCCTGAGCTAACATCCGTGCCCATCTTCCCCTACTTTATATGTGGGATGCCTGCCACAGCATGGCGTGCCAAGCGCTGCCATGTCCCCATCCCGAATCCGAACTGGTGAACCGCGGGCGGGGAGAAGCAGAACATGCGAACTTAACTCCTGCACCACTGGCGGCCCCAGGAAATTCTGAAATTCCATTATGTCTTCAATAACCTAACTCCCTACGTCCACCCCCATAAGGAGCTGGGCAAAACTTCTCCGCTGACTTGATAATTGGAATTTAACATTTTTAAAAGTAGGAAGAAGCTTCAGAGTCTCAAATACTGTTCTTTACAGGAGGTCAATGCTCCATGGACTTCCCTGTCCCTGCCCCCCAAAAAGTTAACATATCACTTAAACTTCACAAAGTCAACTGGACCCCTAGAGGGCCAGGGCTGCATGTAACTCCCTGAATGAGAAACCAGTTAAGAGCCCAGAGCACAAAGGTGTGTTTCACGGCCGTGCTGTCAGACTAAATGTCTAACCGGACATTAAAGGGTGGTCCTGGAGGCCGAAAGCGAGCACACCAGGCGAGAGCAGGACGTCACCTTTGGAGAAAGAACAGCGAGAGCCGAGGCGTGGAGGCGTGAAAACGGCACGTGGGTGGTTCGGCAGAACCAAAAAGAAGCATGTGGGCGGGGGGGTGGGGGAGGCGGGCGGCCAGAGAGCAGGATGCGTACAGAGGATAGTGCGGCCTGGGGCCTGCTAGGTGAGGGAGGAAGCCCCCTCCCATACCCAAGTCGTGATCTCTCCTTCTCAGTGTCCCCTCAGGATCCCCCTCTAAGGGCTCGCGGTTGCTGGGCTCCCTCTTGCTCCCGCCACTCTTCCCTTACCTCGTCTTCCAGCCTTTCCCTCACTCTCCCGCCTCCTCCGCCCCGCCGGAAGTGACGCGTTAACTAGCGCGCCGGACAGCGCCAGAAAGGTTCTGCGGGAGCGGGAGAAAGGGTTCCGGTGGGACTCACTGCGCCGGCGTGCGGGCGCGAGCGGAGAAAGCGCCTTCTGGAGGCTGCTGAACTGCGCTCTTTTCCCGGGCTGTTGCTTTCGAAGTGCCGTGAGCGAGGTCCAGACAGGCCGCCGCCACTGGAGAGGCGTTTTTCTACAGCTCTGACACCTCCTGTGTCCAGCCACTCCGGCCCTTGCCCTTTGACCCCTCTCGGCGGGGTGAGAGGTCGGTGGCCATCTTGTGGCGGCGGCGCGGGCCGCTGTTTCTGCGGAGACTCATCCCCTCCCCCTCCTTGCCCCTCTGGCCGTCTGTCAGTCAGTAAAGAGTCCCCAAGGCCGTCAGGTGAGGCCCGGGCCTCGTCCGTTGCTCTTGCCGCCGCACTGGGCGGCCCAGGCCGCTCCCTGCCGGGCCTCACCGCTGCCACCATGTCCTCCTTCTCCGAGTCGGCGCTGGAGAAGAAGCTCTCGGAGCTGAGTAACTCTCAGCAGAGCGTGCAGACCCTGTCCCTGTGGCTCATCCACCACCGCAAGCACGCGGGACCCATCGTCTCCGTGTGGCACCGCGAGCTCCGCAAAGGTAATGACCCCCTCCCCTCCCTCTTGGACCCTCCCCCGAGTTATCCTCTCCGCCACCCGCTCCCGAGGCCTCTCGAGCTTCTTAACTGAGCCTTGCTTCCCAGGCCCGGGCCTCCGATTGCGTTTCTGAGGTTGGAAACAGTATTATCCCCATGTCTCCGAGAGGGAAACTGAGGCCCGGGAAGATTAAAGGTCCTAGTCTGAGGTTCCACCGACCAGGGCACAGGTGCCTGCATTCCCAGTTCCTCTAGCCCTTTTCCCCTCAGGCTCCTCCTGACGCTGGTGCCCATTATTATCTCGGCGGAGCTCAGCGCCTTGGTGCGGGGGGACTGGCCCCAGCCTGTCGGCTTCCAGGCGCTTTGCTGGGCATTTGGAGTAAGAGCCGGCGGACTGGAGTATGAGTGCCTAGGTTGAGTCCCGCCCAGACACTGGCTGAGTGACATCGGGCGTTTCTTCATCTATCTCGTTCCTGATCTGTGGAATGAGGACAGGAGAGCTGCCACCTACAGAGCCTTTATTCTCTGCCAGTCCCTCTGCTGAGCCCTTTACATGTGTGGGTGCACTCAGTCCTCAGAACGGCCCCATTTTGGAGAGGTTGAGGGGCCACGCCACCTAGACTTTGCCCATCAGGCTGCTCTTCTCGTCCAACTTTCATTGATGCTAGACCTTGCTCAGGATCTGACGTGGGACATTCATGGAGCTCAGCCTGTTGTGTATCAGGCACTGGACTGGATGCTTTGTTCACTCCAGAGGCCGACTGCCTGGAAGTTAAGCCTAACTTTGCCGTTTACTGACCCCAGCAGCTTAATCTCTGTCCCTCGATTTCCTTATCTAGAAAATGGAGATGACGGTAACTGGTATTTACTGTGCTTTTATTATGTGCCAGGTGCAGTACTGATGTCTTTACAGACAGTGTCATTTTCTAACTTCCTGGGCCCTATGAAGTGGGAACTTTGCAGATGAGGAAAAACTGAGGCTCCAACAGCTTGGGGTGAGGAGTAGACAGGACAGTCCAAATGAACATCCAGCAAGGTGTTGGGCACAGTGTGGGCATTCGGTAAATCACCGTGACATGGGCTACTGATTCCTCGGTGTGGGCATGGTCTTTGCCTCCAACATGCTTACAGTCTGGTGGGGAAAGATGGGCACTGCACAGCTCTCCGATACCCGGGTGAGTTCCCTTGCAGAAAGCTGAGGAGTGAAGCTTGGAGCTATTTGGACAGCCTGTCTGGTAGGCCCTTTATAGCATAGGAAATAACTCGTGTTCTCTGCTGTCGGTGAGGAAGGATTCCACCCTCTTACACATCAGGGGACTGAAGTGTGTAAGTGGTATTTTCAAGGTCTTAGAAATGGCAAGGCTCAGGGGCTGGCCCGGTGGTGCAGCGGTTAAGTTCATACGTTCAGCTTCAGTGGCCCGGGGTTCGCCACTTTAGATCCCGGGTGTGGACGTGGCACCGCTTGGCAAGCCATGCTGTGGCAGGTGTCCCACATATAAAGCAGAAGAAGATGGGCACGGATGTTCGCTCAGGGCCAGTCTTCCTCAGCAAAAAGAGGAGGATTGGTGGCAGATGTTAGCTCAGGGCTAATCTTCAAAAAAAAAAAAAAGGTGAGGCTCAGACTCCATCAGGCTGGCAGACTCCAAAATCCAGGATTCTTTCAGGAGACCCAGTTCTAGCCTCTAGCAGAGAACCTCCCCCCACAGTGTCCTGTGCTGTACTGAGATGGGGTCCCCTCCGCCCTCTGGGTGGTTGGGGGATAGAGCCTTCATATTCCCCACTGTGCCGTTCAAATATTATTTCCAACACCTGAGATGGAAAAAAATGCAAATTGCTTCTAGAGGATGAGATCTGGTAGGATCTCAGAGACAGGTCAGAGTCCATCTCAGATGTCACTTCTTTTGTGAAGCCTTCTTGATTTCCCACCTCACCCTATTTGAGTTACTGAAAATAACAATTTAGAGAGTGCATTTGTTTATGAAGCTCCTTTGACCCTAATCTCGTATGGTAGAATCTTACGTTTAAGTAGGCTGGGATTATTATCCCCCATTTTATAGGTGAGAAGATGAAGATACAGAGAGATTAAGTGCTTTGTTCAGGGCCATGCAGCTGGGACATGAGCCCAGAGCTCTCTGATGCCAAAACTTGTGCTTTGAAGTCTGTACCCAGTGCCTCAGTGCACTTAATAAGTGAAGGCAGTCGTCCGACTCCAACCAAACCCGTAGTGCTTTCGTCTGTTAGGATTAATCACTGCCTCCCACCCTGTCCCACACCAATTTAGCATTTATTTCATTCTTACTAGTTAAGTCTTTTTTACTAGATTGTGTTTCGAGGGAGAAATTAGGCCTTCCTGTTGCTCTGTAACGCCCACAGCGCTTAGCATGGTGTGTGTTACGCAGTTAAGAAATAGGTTCGGAGTTAAGTTGTGTTCTCTGGCATAATTTTCATGGTTGAATAAAGGAGCCAAACAACACTGTCTAATACAACCATCTATGGTGATAGAAATGTTTTATATCGGCACTATCCAACAAGGTAGCCACTTGCCACATTTGGCTCTTGAACACTTGAAATGTCTGACTAAGGAACTGAAGTTTTAAATGAATACAATAAAAAATTCAGTTTCTGAGTTTTGCTAACCACAGTTCAGGTGTTCAGTAGCCACGTGTGGCTGGTGCCTACCATATTGGACAGTGCAGAGCTGGAGGATGCTCTTTCAAGCATCAGAATATAGCTTCCTAATACCCAGGCTTCCTTCATGAATTGAAAATGCCCTCCCCACTGAAGTGGGAAAAGATTTTGTGCCCTAATGTTCAAATTGACTAGCCACTTAGTTTCTAGCCCGCCCCGAGTCTTTAAAAGGGGACATTTCTATCTGTGGGCCAGTCATTTTCCCTATCTAAGAGGTTCACAGACTGTCTCTTGTGTTGCCTTCAGAATACTTATGAGACTTACAAAAATGACTTTTTTTTGCTTAAATGCTACTTCTTGAGTGTTATTTTCTTTCCATTTTTAGAAATATTTCCTAATTTATCCCTTTGGGCTTCATTCTAGGTTGAACTTCTTCCCTTCGTTATGGAATAGTTTGGTGTAATGTAAAATGCTGTTAGGTGAACATTTTTTTAGTAGCGTGTTTGTATCTTGGCCCGAATGCTGGTAGATAGGCATTCTTTTCAAAATTGCTTTCTCTAGATGTCAAAACCAGCGAGACATGAAAATTTTTGGTCAGCCAGTTATTTAAACTTTGCTCAAGAACCGTTTCAACTAACTTGGAATGCGCCTCGGTAGAGGGTGAAAGGGTCTATTTTGTCATATTGGAAAGACATCCGAACAAGTGAGTTGTCACCCGGGGCTCAGGTGGAGGGTGTGTGTGTTGTGTGTATTATGGCTGTGTTCAGGTGCTCCAGGACTGCAGCCCATCACCTTTACACACATGGTGCTTCTGTTGACTCTGCAGGATGCTGGATGTGGAGGGATAAAGTTTATCTTACGTAAATCTCCATTGCTGAGTTTGAGGATGATGAAAATTAATTGGCATTGTAGATATGAAAACCTTGGCTCTCTAGCCTCTTAGCTATCGTGTTTGTAATACTGAAAAATGTATCAGGTCTTGAATGTCTAAATTGACATTTTACAAAATGGATTCTGGTTTTCTTAACAAAGTATGTGGAATTTGTGAAGCTGTGCTTAGTCAAATTTGCTTTGTTGAAATTCTGTTTTGCTTTTGAATCTGTTAACTTTCATGGTATTATAGGCTTGGTAGTTTTACTTGCTGCAACATCCCAGGAAAGGTTTGCTTTAAAAAAGAAAAAGCCCTTTGCCATAATCATACTTTTGTAGCAACAGTGGGGTATTGTAAATATTGACGCTTTTGTTCTGCTTTTGAATAATAATTAGAGCTGTTAGAGTGGAAGGTGGCTCCAGGTTTTCAATATTCTCATCAGTTGGCCATCTAAACTTACCAGAAGGTTAGTACAATGCAGGATGTCCATATTTAATTTTATGAGCACTTTGCATCATCAATTTAAACTATAACATGCTTTAAAAATTTTGTTTTTAACCTGGATTGTTCTCCTGTAGCTGCATTTAAAAATGTCCAATCTTATGTCAGCTGTGTCAGAATTTATACATGCTGTGTGCGTTTCAAAAGAAACAGAAATGGTTTCCAAGACAATTGGAGTAAGGACTAGTTATTCAGGTGTGTAAAGGTTGACATAGGGCTTGCTCGAGTTTTTCAGGTACTTTAGCATTGGAGAAAACTTCAGCGTTTTGAACTGATTGTGTTCTTATTTATTTCTTTTAAAAGAAAACTGGGACCAAAAATGGTAGTGATGTAACTTTGCAGTTGAGAAGTTATGTGCATAGAAGCCAGGAAATTCAGTAATGTTCCCCTAGGCAACTGTAACTCAGGCATATGCGTGAGGTTTTTATGGTTTAATATATGATACCATATAGAGCAATAGGAAATCCTACGTTTAGTATGTGTAAGAGAGAAGAATTATGGTTTTTGTGGGAGCCGTAATTTTGCATATCCAGATTTCAGATGTGTATAAATTTTCAATAATAATGCAGCATTAATGTATATTTGTATTTGAGATAAATATCCATTGGAGTGTCTAGAGATTCCTCTGGATTATAGAGTCGGTATCATTGACTGATTAGGGTTATTGGAATGTCCAAAGAAAAATTCTCAGTCTAGGAGCGTAAATTACAAGAATCTATTTTAAAATTGATACCTAACTTAGTCTTTCATTCTGCAGTATGCGATAATTAACAGTGAGTTAGAAATGTTCATCTTTGCAATAGAATAAATGGAAACCTTGGTTTTAACATGTTTTCTGGAGAGTATTGTCTGCTTATCCATTAGGAAGTTTTTTTATTATCTTCATTTTTACTATCAATTACCCTGGTTCAAATAACACAAAAATGAAGATGGCCCATTCTTATTACTTTTTTCAAAATTGTATTCTCACACTTGTTTTCTTAGAGACATCCAGGAGTTCCTTAAGTTGTTTCTTCAAACATATAGCAGCCTTGACCTCAAGATAATGCTTGTCTCAATATTCTTTAGAAATAGCTTAGGGCAAAAGAATTGCGAACTGAGAATTTCCTTGGTGTAAGCTAAATTATCTTTTCTTTTTTTCCAGCCAAATCAAATAGAAAGCTTACTTTTCTGTATTTAGCAAATGATGTCATCCAAAACAGTAAAAGGAAAGGACCTGAATTTACTAGAGAATTTGAATCTGTCCTTGTGGATGCTTTTTCTCATGTTGCCAGGTATGTTGTCTGTTTTGTTTTCTTTTTAAATGCATTACCTTTTCCTTCTCTTTGTTCTTTCCTTTTCTATGATAGCCTGTGTAAATTGACAGCTTTGTACTTTACAGAGATATGCTTTAGAGTGTTGCAAATTATGGCTTTAAGTTTTGCTGGGCCCTTAAGAACTATCTAGACAGGTAACACTTGGATGCAGTGAAGAGATTCAGTCTAGCACTTGAAGTGCATCTTTTCCCCTAGATGTATTCATTTATTGATTTCATTTCTTGAGTATGACATTTTCCTTGGTTTGGCTGAGTTGCCTCCTTAGCTTATGGTCAAAAAACAAAGCTAAACAGTACAAGTAACAAAACCATAATAGCAAGAAATTAGCCGTTTTTGCCTTCGTTTTTACTTACTTCCTTCTGAATGTCTAGATGTCTAATTTACTAAAAATAGTAGTCATTACTGTAACTGTAAAGACGATAATTATTAGTGTGGAAAGTAGGTATTTGCCCTGGCTATCTCCTGTTACGTTTCTGCCACCACTGTGTTTTGTGACAAGAAAGCCTGGAACATAGAGCACCCACACAGCTCGCAGCACAGAAAGTGTACGTTTGATTAAAAGGTTTATCAGTCATTTTTATACATTTAAAAACAAACTGCTTTTCTGTAGACACAAACTTGTTGCCCAGGAGGAGCAAAGAAAAACTATTTTTCACTATAATATTACCTAGTAAACGTATAAAAATAACATTTTTGCAAAAGGAAATTGGGAAGGGAGAAAACGAGACGAGTGGGTTAAACAAAAATTATTCTAGGGTCCAAAGTGTAAGTGAAAGACCTTTGATGTGAAAATAAGTCTGGCATTCCATGAAAGATTTGAAAAGTTTGAAGGAATAAATTAAGAAATCCAAAAGAAAGAAGTGATATCTAGCTTTCTATAGAGGGAAAAAAGATTTCTGTGTGTCAGCTACATTCAGAGGTGGCTCTTTCTCTTTGGTGAACGTGAACACTGAAGAAGCAGAATGTGTGATGAGCTTGAATAAATACTGAATCCTCATAACAGAGAGGGAGCTGGGAAGAGAGTGCTAGAGTAGCTCTCTGAAATTGGAAACAGGCGCTTTCTTATTTGGAGGAGATTTAGTTCAAAGTTCCGTAGGCTTTGGCTGCGGCTCTGCCTCTAGCACTGTCTGAATGGCCTTGCATGTGTTACTTAGCTTTTTGAGCCCAGGTTTCCTACTTGGTTAAAAGGGGTGACACCACCTCTCTCATTAGAGTTGTTGTGAGGCTACAGTAGAACAGTGTGTTCGAAAGTACCTAGTACAGTGCCTGATCCACAGTCTGCTCATTCGTGGGCATATACTAAATTATAAACTCTGCGAAGGGAAGGACCATTTCTTTTTTATTCTTTGCTGTATCCCAGGCATCTCATAAAGTGGCACAGAGCTGTTAGGTTATGTAGCTTTAGGCAGTACCATTTATGTAGCCTTGATGGTGCATAGTGTCCCAGGAGCTGGGCAACATTTTGATCCGCCCTGGCACAGAGTAGGGGTTCAGTAAATATTTGTTGATTGAGTTAATTAATTCAGGGTATAGGAAATTGACTAAAATCATTTCCTGTAGGGATAGTAAACTTAACATTTTTATTTAAAAATTGAACAATAATCGTTAGCTACCCCCAAACCAGAAAAGGGCAAGTAGAAAGAGGTGGGAGAAGAGGGATGGGCAATCCCAAGATTCAGAATTTCTTTTCTACTTGGTAACCTGTCTAGGAGGCACTGTGAAAACGTCTTGGCAAATTTTATGACATTATGGGGAAAACATACCTGGTTCTTCTTAATTAAAAAATAGCCCTAATTCCTTTTTTTTTTTTTTGCATTCTAGTTCTTTTAAGCTCCTGTTTGGGTATTATATTCAGGATTCCCATGGTTCCAACTCCCTCCCGCCCCCCACATTATTAGAACAGTGAGTCCAGCCATTCCACTTCAATCCTGACACACCTTGTCAATACCTTATCAATAGTAAGAAGTGCTCTCTGTAAGGTTTTTCCTGGCCAGTTGATGAACAAAGATAGTTGACGCATGAATATTGACAAAATTGGTTAGGTATATCATTATGATAGGTAATCCTACCTCCTCCCTCAAACCGCCCTGAAAACAAACCAACCAACCTCTCAAGTGAGAGAAAGCTGCCAGGCTCATAGGGTAGATTTAATTTGAAGAGCAGTGTAAATAACGAGACTCTGAAGTTATTTCCCACCCAAATGCCTTCTTGTTTTCTTCTCAGTTTGGAGATAGTTGTGCACTTCATTTTTCATTTGAGTGCATACTGTGTGCCAAGTACTGATCCAGACACTAGGAGGGCAGCAGCGAACAAGGCAGGCAAGGACAAATCAATGAACAAGATACTTCCAGAGAGTGATAATGTGGACATAATAAAATAGAATGACGTTCTGGAGTGGGACCTCTTCTAGTGTGGTGGAGGCAGGCTTCTCTAAGGAAATGACATTCGAGGGAATCATGCGAAATAGGAACAGCTATTAAGAGGAACCTAAGGGAGAAATAATCTTGGCATGTTAAGAGGATCAGGATGAAGGCTGGTATAGTTAGAACACAGTGTGAGCAAAGTGAAAAGTGGCATCCAGATGAGATCGGAGAGCTAGGCAGGTGCCAGTCATGTATGCCTCGTAAGCTGTGAGAGAGTTAGGATTTCGTTCTGATGGGAGGTCAGTGAAGGGTTTTAAGCAGGGGAATGATATATTCCAATACATTGTTGAAGGATCCCTCTGGCTTGCTGTGGAGAATGAATTATAAAGGCCAAGGGAGGGGCAGGGACAGGAATTGGGATGGTTTTGCTTTAGTATAGGCTAGAGATGACATCAGCTAGGACTCAGAAACAGAAGATAACAATAGTTTCTGGTTGCTGGATATTTATTTTGTGGATGGAGTTCCCCCCAACCGCCCCCCCACCAAGTAAAACTGATAGGATTTATGGGAGCTAGTAGTGAAGGGAAAGAGAAATCAAAGATAGGTTTTTGATAGGAGTAAGTGCGTGGCTGTTGGTGCTGTTTACTGAATGGAGATTGGGGGAAAGATATGGTAGAGGAAACTAAGAGTTTTCTTTTGGCCATGTTAGTTTGAGATGGCTGGTAGATATCCCAAGGGGCGATTCTAGATAGGCAGGTGGATGAAATAGTCTTAGTAGGAAATTAATTTCTGGAGACATAAATTTGGAGTTATCACCATATGCTTATTTGTTTACTATTGTGTCATAGGTCCCCAAGACCACTTTCAGGTTTGGTGACATGGTAGGAGAACTTACAGAACTCAGTGTTTAGATCTGCTCGTGGCTATAATTTATTAACAACAAAAGAATACAAAGCAAAATCAGCAGAGGGAGAAGGCGCATGAAATGGAGTCCACAGGAGACCAGACATAAGCTTCCAAGAGTCCTCACGGTGGAGTCACACAAGACACACTGAACTCCTCCAGCATTGAATTGTGACAGCACGTGTGAAGTGTTGCCTACCTAGGAAGCTCATTAGAGACTCAGTTGCCCAGGGTTTTTATTGGGGTTGGCTACAGGCACTCTCTGCCAAAGTTCCGGACTCCTAGGAAGAAAGCAGGTGTCCAGCATAAACCATGTTGTTTGCACAAACAGTTTAGGCACAGTAAGCCACCCTTATCAGTTAGGAAATTGCGGAACACCCCAGATGCCAGCCAAGGGCCAGCCTTGTGAGCAGGCCTTTCTAAGGGTAGCAGTCTCCTGCTTGCTGTGTTAACTCTTCTGCACAATTGCAGAGAACATTTCTGCTCCAGCTTTGCATGAGGTGCTGTTGGAAGTGCTGGGGATACTTAAAAAGAATTCCTGCCTTTAGTAAGTCTACCATAGGCCTACAGTGCAAGGGATAAAACAGAAACACACAAATTATAGTGGCTGTACCAAGGAAGTGCCGTTAGAACTACAGAGGAAGAAAAGGCCCCCAACCTGGCTGGGCAAGGCCTCAGGTATCCAGCTGACACTTCAAGCAGCAATTTCGTGTGTGTATAATACACACTTTTCACTTTTTACATCAGTTTTGCAGTGATTGAATTTATAATTAAGCAGTTAAAATACATACTAAGTTGTGTTCAACGTAATAAGTTATGTATGTAGTTATTTATCATCTTGCAGTTTATTCATTGATTAGCAGCAAAGATTTTTTTGTTTTTTCACTAACAGTTTCTCAATTTAGAATGGAGTTAGTGCAACCTGAAAATATAGCTCCTTCTGTTGTAAAACAACTGTATTGCTTTAGTTGTATCCGATTCCAGGTGCTAAAATGACTTCTAATTCATTGGAGCTACTTATGGCAAAACGTCATCAGTAAAAAGATTTTTTGAGTGTTGTCTCTGTAACTTTGAAACTTATCTGGCAAAACCTTGATTTACTATAGTGCTCAAGGAATCCTGGTTCATTACATTCACTGATTAAACTAGAGCCCCGTTTTGGCTTTAGCCTTTAGTGGTGAAAGCCTTTTGAAAATGTCCTTTGGTTACAACAGGTTTGAGCATCAGTTTCTACTGTATAGTAATGTGGCTGAAGCTGTACTCAAAATCAGTCTTAGTCTTAACTGAGTGCCAATATCCCCAGGAATTGTCAATGGTGGGTGGGTAGGTGGGTCTTGTGCCCCTCCCCTCTCTTTTAACTAAATCCTTGATAAGCATTTGTTGTCATGATTAGCTTCTCTTTTTAAGTGATCAGAGAATTTGCAGAGAACAGATTATATGTTAGAAGTACCAGCCAGTTAATTAAGTTCTGATTAGTTGTGATTTGGTTATAATGACTTTATTTTTCTAAGCCATACATTTGATCACATCAGGGACTTCCATTGCCTTTAGGATAAAGGCCACATGCTTAATATAGCATTTGGGGCCCTCTATAATCTAATTCCAGTCCATCGTCAGATTCTTCTGCTATTTCCACACCTTCCCCATATACTTAAGCCACCTGAGTTACTCACAGCTTCTCCCTCTTCACCTTGTTCTATTGGATGTTCCATTCAAAGGAGAGGAGATACCATGAGCAAAAGCTCATGCCTGAGAAGGAGCAGGTTCTGCATAGAAAATACGTAGGGTTAGTGTTGGTAGAATGTGAAGCCCCAGGTAGGGTACGGAAAGGTTGCAGGGCTCCTGGGTCAAGGCCTAGAGGTCAGGACGTATGCCTTATTCATATTCCAAGTGCAGTAATTCATAAACCTCATTGAATGAGCCATGAGTGCTTAGTTGATGTCTGACATGAATGACCTTGATTTAAAGATGATTGCTGAAAGTTAACTAATTTTTTGGGCTACTGAAACCTATCTAAAGTTTTTCAAAAAAGATTGCGATCAGACAGATATTTGTTGTGCTTGTTCTAGGGTGGCTAGCAGTGGGAGAAAAAGACAGATCCCTGCCCCTGAGAAAGTTACATTCAAATGCAAGGAGTGTAAACAACAAGTAAAGTGTATAGCATATCACAAGATAAGTTGTGTGGAGAAAAGTTAAATAGGGCTAGGGAGTGTAATTTTAAATAGGGAGATTAGGGAAGGACTCACTGAAAAGGTGCTATGTAAGGTAAGTATACACCTGAAGGAGGAGAGAGAACGAGCCATGCCACCACCTGGGGAAACGTGGTTCCAGGCCAAGTGAGCTTTAAGTGCAAAGGCCCTGAGGCGGGAGGGCCAGGGTAGTTGTAGGGGAGGGAGGAGGTCAGGAAGTAGGAGATAAGGCCTCGGAATAATGGGCTGGGTTGAGAAGGGCATCATAGGCTTTATAAGAACTTTCACTGTATTCTGAGGGAGAATGAGAAAACCGTGAAAGTTTTGAGCAAAAGAGTGACGTCATCTGCCTTAACACACTAGTTAGAATTATGTTTTTAAAGCTTAGAATAGATTGTAGGAGGACAAGGGTGGAAGCAGGGAGACCGATAATGAGGCTGTTGTAGTAATCAGGCAAGAGATGATAGTGGCTTGGACCAGGTTGTTAGCAGAAGAGGTGAGAAGTAATTTGTTTCTAGATATATTTTGAAGGTGGAATAAGTGTTTGATCTCAAATATCAAATAATTAGGTCATATCTTCAAGTTTTATAAACTACTAGTGGAAATGTTTTTACCTTTTTTTCCTCTCTCTCACCTTTGACTAAAAGAAAAAAGGTTTAAGAAAAAATAATTTGTATGTACCCTGATTTAGTACTTGGACCCCAATTCAGTGAAACTTGTCGCCAATAATTCATAAGTAATACAATATGACTGGATTAGGTTGAAACCTCACTTCACCTTGAATGTTAACATAAGTTTTAGAAAAGTGCTGTCAGGGCTGAGGGGAGGTGAAATTCCCATCTCGGTGCATTTGGTGTGGTTTCTTCTTGAAGTTCCCATTAAAGATATTGACTTAGATACTGAGATGTCAGGGTATCCCTTCCTGTTTGAAGTCACTCAGTGTAAGATCATTGACATCCGGACAGCTTTCCAAACCAGAACGGTTCATCGTAACACAGTGGAGGATGGGGAATTCGTTTTCCTTTCAGAAAGTCTCCCCCCACTCTTCCACTTGCTGTCTGCCATTTTATGGCAAGCAGCTGGTTCACATCAAGTGCTAGTTATAGTCAGCTCATTGAAAAATGTTGTTTCAGGATTATAATATGTCAGGAAAAAAACTAGCTTCTTTCAGAAATAAATTACAGAGGACAGTCTTATACTCACTGTGTTCTAAGATTATCTGTTAGACACTTTTGTGTGCACCTGGAATACAAACCTCGTCCAGAATTAAAAAATCATGAAGTGTGGGGCTGACCCGGTGGCTTAGTGGTTAAGTTTGCTCCACTTCAGTGGCCCAGGGTTTGCGGTTTCAGATCCTGGGCACAGACCTACACAGTGCTCATCAGGCCATGCTGTGGTGGCGTCCCACGTACAAAATAGGAAGACTGGCACAGTTATTAGCTCAGGGGCAATCTTCCTCACCAAAAAAAAGAAGTAGTTAATGTAAAGTTGAGATCAGTCTTGGCATATATGCATGGACAATTGTATTTATACTTGTAGAGGTCTTGGTGTGTTAGCATTGATGAGTTGTAGTGAATTTATTCCCCATTTTAAACATTTGTGGGTTTTTTAGAAAATTTTTTTCTATCCTTAAAAGTTTTGGCCCCCCTTTAATTTCCAGCAGAATGTTTGGCACTAGATTTCAGTTAACGTCTTCTTAAAAAGCAATCTGTCACAATTAATAGGATCGATTTTTGATAATTCTCTGTCTGTAAAAATCAACCATTGGCTTTTTGCCCTTTTTGCCCCATCTCTCAAAGGGGATAAAAGGCACAGATTACTTCTGTAACATAATTCCTCTCTCATCCCTGTGCACCACAGGAAGAATGCAGTTTCTGGTCAAGTTTTGGGTAACCATTTATCACAAAATGTACCTTACTCTTCCTTCTGTTTTTAAATATGTAAATCATTTAGTCAGTTGTTGATTTTTTTTTTTAAGCAGATCTGTCATAATCAAAAACAAAAAATCTTAAGCTTATACATATCTTTTCGTCTTTTCTGGGCAGAGAGGCAGATGAAGGCTGTAAAAAACCTTTAGAAAGATTGCTGAACATCTGGCAAGAAAGAAGTGTGTATGGCGGCGAGTTCATACAGCAGCTGAAGCTGTCTATGGAGGACTCCAAGAGCCCTCCCCCCAAAGGTAGAAACATCACCACATGTTTACAGCTCTTGGTCTTTGCCTACTTTCGAATCAAATATGAAAAGCTGCAGTGGGGGTTGCTGTGAACCACCAGCGATTATATGATTCTTCAGAGAGAGATGATCATAAATGATGGTGAGAATTTATGTAGTGCTCGAAGCGTGTAAGCCTGGTTCTAGTGTTCATGCTATTCATCATCTCACACCCTGAATTTTGCTCTGTATTCTCCTTGGCTCTCTCCTGCCTTTCAGAGACTTTCTTTGCACAAGGGAGAGGAACAACAAAGTTGTCTAGAGTTGGGGGAAACTAGGCAGTACTCAGGACTAAGATTTTGTCCTAGCCCTGCACTAACTGCTGTAGGATCTTGAATAGTACCTTAGCCCTTTTAGAACTTGGTTTCATTAAATACTGATGTGACTTTGGAACATACTTTTGATGGTTATCAGCTTGCCGTCTAAAATTGATTTTGGTCTTTACTGAACCCAGGATATCCTCAGGAAGTGTGGACAGGTATGTGTGTGAATTTTACCACTTCTTTCTTAAGAGCTTATGTTATTTTTTTTCTTTAAAGAGGAGTAAGATCAAACGTTATTTGGTTCTTTGGGTTCTGGTTAGCTGCAGTTTGATTCTAGTTGGCATGACATGTTTCTAAGCTACAGATCTGCTCTGACTGCACACACACTCATTGCCTAGAGCATCAAGTCCAAGTACTAACATAGTATTTAGGACCCTTTATAATCTGAACTAGTTTGCTTTTCCAGATGTTGCCATTCCCTCATGTACACCATATTCTTGGACCGTTCTAAATTACCAGCAGTTTCCCCTCTGGATGCTCAGTTGGCACCACTTCCTTTGTATCTGCTGTTGCCTCTGCCTGAAACGTCCTTCTGTCCCTTTTACTGTGTGGTGACCTCTTCAAGAATGCTGTTCTCATTCTGACACCTTCTCTATCTTGTCTGGGCATGTGTAGCCATTCCCTCTGTGTTCCTCTGGTACTTTGTACATGTCTCTGCCGTAGAACTTAGCCATGATTAGCATATGATAATATCATTCATTCAGTAAGCCTTTATTGTTTACCTTTCATGATCTCTTCCAGGGCTGAGTTTATATGCATTTCACTTTCCTGTGAAACGAAAGATTAGAGGCTTTCTAAGAATGACATAAGTGTTTACAGGCTGCAGGTCATTTTTGTTTTACTTGGAGTTGTAGAAAACAATTTTGGGATCACTCTGGTGGTAGCTTCTGGAAAGCAAGGTGTTCTGTTTTGGATTCTGATAGTGTTTGTACTGTGTCCTGTGGAGATGTTCTGCAGAGCGTTGGGGAAGTATCCAGCATTCTTTTCTCTGCTCAGTCTTAGAGTTCGTTGGTAAACAGTGCTGATTTTTTAAAATACCTTTAAGGCAAATAGGAGAGCTCTGGAAGATGATGTTTAAAGCTAAGTGTTGAATTTCAATTCACCAAGCATTTGCCAGATATGTACTTTGAGTAACTGCTATGCTTGATGCTACAGGAAAGAACGAGAGGAGTGAGAAATGGTTCTGCACTCAGGGAGCAGTCAGACAAATTGGGGAATTTGTGGCAGTGGTAGATTTGAAAATAGCTCCCTTGAGTTTCTGGGTTTTTTTTTTTGAGCGTCTAGACATTAACAACAGTAGAGCCGGTATTCCTCTATGTGGAGGGTAATGCTGGTCCAGGGATAATTTCTTTCTCTGTTCTGTAAAGACGACACATCTCAAAAGGTTACAATGTGTGTATAGTCCCAACTCACTCACTCTGTCTTCGCATTGTCGTCTTTGGACCTGAGTTATCAGAATATTTTACCACAGTCCTTTCAAAATACTGATGAGTTCTTCAGACGTTTATTTCCAAATTTAAATAGTCCTTTCAGATTTCAGCTTTGATTCATGGGTAATTCTTTGTCTTCAGACAACTTTTTAGAGTTTAACTTTGAAATAACATTTTTGCTTTGAAACTTTGACAGATCTTCTAGCATTGGAAAATGTGTGAGTTTAGGAATTTTGTTTTAGAACTCGAGGTTTCTAGAGTTTATATACCTGTCTCCCCAGGTGTTCTAGAGTTGTCTCTCTGTTCTAGGGAATACTCAGGCTGCTGCTTGACTGAATGGAACTTCGTTATTTACTTGAGTCACATGTGAATCACGCGGTATCCTATAGTTGCGGGATTTAGAAAGGAACTGTAGATACAAAGGGAAAAGCATTTATTGAGCACTGTTAGACACCAGCCACTCTGCTGGCTGCTTTTCGTGTTCATTTATTTTAAACCCTTATGACTACTCTCTGAATTTGGTATTATTTTCATATTTCAGATGAGAATACTAAGGCTCAAAAGGGTATAGTAATTTTGTCCAAATAGATGTAATTGGTAAGTAGAGAATTCAGACCCACTTCTATATGACTTTAAAGCCTGTGTTCTTCGCACCATACTTTTTCCTTGAAACCACATGGATTCAGTAGACTTGAATTAAGGTGTGGATTCATGAACAGGTCACCCAGCTTTCCTGGACCTTAATATAGTTAGTTTAGCTATTCAGAGCAAGGATTTGAAATGAGACTACCAGTGTATTAATCCCAGCTCTGCCACTTCGAAGCTGTGTGACCTTGGGCATGGCATTTGACCCCTCTGAGCCTCAGGTTCCTCGTTGTACAATATGGCTATTAATAGTAATACCTCATAGGGTTGTTGTGAGGATTACTTGAGATAATGTAGGTAAGATGTTATTAATGTGATATGATTTTTATTCCCCCTGCCCTGTTCTAATATCTGATATTCTAAATTTCTGGATATGAACTAGTAGCAAAAGTGGGGGAGATTGGTTAGTATTTTCAGTCCCCCAGATTTTGTGCCAGGCAAAATCACAAGGGTTAAGAGCAGGAGCTCTAGGCCCAGCTTCCCAGGTTCAAGTCCAGACCTGGCCGCTCAGTTCAGTGAGTGATACGGGTAGTACGGTCAGAGCTGTGCCTTGGGTGTTAGCCCTTTGCTTGCTGCAGACCTTTTTCTCTCTACAAGTAAAGTTTAATATGCTTTTTTAAAAATTTCCCCTTATTTTGCAGGGAGGAGCAAAGAATGAGGGAGCTGTTGCCAACAATATTTCCTGATTCTTTTTTCATTCTAAAAATAATAAAAATCTGTGGGATTTTTTTTTTAATCACAGAAAATTTCAAGTGGATCCTTTAGAAGATCCAGCTTTATGGGTAGACGGCTGCATTTTGTAATGTTATTTGCGATCCTTCAGTCTAGGTTTTTGCCTTAAAATTAGTTTCACAGTTTGCCATAATGTCTGGAATCTACCACAATCAGGTCTCCAAGAGGCATACCATAAACTCTTAGGTACCAGAGGGACTTGAAGGTTAGCTGAGTACAAGCCCCCTGGAGACCCAGGGACAGATTGGAGGGTAGAATAGAAGGTGCACAATATGAGGACAGGCTGGTTTTGGCCACCCATAGTGTTTGCCCTGCCTGTAAACAGAGTGGTTGAGTGAGTGAAAAAGGGAGTGTAGATACTGTGATCAGAAGCCAACTTGAGAGTGGAAGGTGCCTTATCTTAGGCGTAGGAATGGACTGACAGATTTCCTAGGCTATTTTTAATGGCTGTCTGACTACACTGAGAACACTGCTAACTTGGTACTAGTGAGTCAGGGGAGAGTTGCTAGAGCACGCTGTCCCATTTGTGTAAAGGGAAGCATTGATAGTCGTTTCTGGCATGGCTCTAGCACTCTTCAAGCTCTATGCTTCCTCTGCCTTCAAGAGGTTTCAAACAGGTCTGTTGACGCTTGTCTAGGTATTATAGGAATGTAAAGGAATAAGAAATTCAGTGTTTCTATCAGAGAGGTAAGGCCTGTGTCCGCCAATGGCCATACAAAGTAGCAAGGGCCAAGCACTTTCAAAGAGAGGCCCCAGTGCTGTGGGAGTTAGAGGGAGATGATGCTGACTGAGAGGAGGGAGTGCTCGAGATGATGTTACCATTACCACAAGTAGGCTTTGAACTTAGGTGGCCATTCCAGGTTTTCAAATAGAGGTGTGACGGGGTGAGAGCTCAGCTTTAGAGAGATTAATTTCATAAGAGTGTAGTCTGAGTTGGAAAAGGAGTGACTGGAGGCGAGGATTGGTTGGAACAGTGGTCGGGACGAGACATGATAAAAGACAGATTGCTGGTAAGAGGCTGTGGGAAGGAGTAGGAAGAGGAGATATGTAAGAATCCCTCAGAGGTGTGGCATCTGCTAGAAGTGGGGACTTCAAGAGAGATTCCGGGGGTCTCAGGCTTTGTGGTTGGAAGATGGGGCCAGTGAAAGTGTTCATAGTGGAAATAGACAGCTCAGCAAAGAAGGAACCCGAAGGGGGAATGATGAATAATTCATTTCTAGTAGGTCCTCCAAGTGGAGATAAGCGAGAACTGGAAAAGTAGAATGATATAGTTACCTCCTGCTATACCCTCTTGCATCAGCATGGCAGAGGACGGAAATGGCCCTGAGACTGTTTTCATCAGTTTGATTTCAATTTTTAATGAGTCAGTGGCAGCATGAAGTGGTAAAAACTCCAGATTAGGAGGCAGACGACTTTGACTGTAGGATCCAGACTTAGACTCACGAGCTCTCAGACTCTGGACAAACCGCAGCCTGTGGACCTTGATATGCTCGTGAAAAAACATAGGTGGGGAAAACAGAAACAGGTCTATCTAAGGCCTTCCAGTGCCAACTTTCGTGATTCTGAGTGTCCTAGGATATTTGGTGATGTGTGGTTTTTATATGTAATAATTTCTGTATGAGAGTTTGAAAACTGAAGAATTCAAAATTTATAAGTTTTTCTACCTTCTTTTGTGTATTTAACATCTATTTATTTATTTATTGAGCAGGTGCTCGGAGGTGAACAGAACATAAGTTTTTTTTTTTGCCCTTGGAGTTACATTCTAGTGGCCACTCCTCCACACAGCCACTTTGATGCTGTAGTGGCTAAATGTCTGGGGGGGCCATACCACACACTATAGATAAATTAGGCAGCTGCTGTGTGCTAAGTACTGTTAGATATTTCACATGCAAATTATATCCTAACAGATTTTCTGTTTTAGAAATATAGCAGTCCTTGCTTTGCATAGTAGTGCAAAACTGTAAAAAATGACCATGCAAGCTGAAACCATGCAAAGTGATCTTAATAAATCAATGGGAAAAATCATGATTGTTCTATGACTTTTAAAATTTTTTTGTCAAAAAATTGAAAGCTCACTGTTGATTACAAATGTATAGAGAAACAAAGAAGATTCTAAAACTAGTATTTATTTATTGTGCTATGGCATGAAAAATTAGAAACATTGAGAATTAAAGTGTTTTATTTCTTTGTAACAAACTTATCAAGAGTGGGTTGAACAAAGGTTGCTTTCTTAGATAATTGATGATATGGAAGAAGCATCTTTTCTGTCTTAGTGTATTGTCATACTTCTTCCTAAATTTGGATCAGCTTCCAGCATTTCATCCCTTGTGCTTTCAGTGTCATGAAATATCTCTGAGAGTTCCTTTAATATGAAGTTTTTTGTCAGCATCACTCTAAGACATTGTCATCCTTTTCATCACAGCCCCTTTCTTCATTTTTGTTGCTATGTTGGCCTTCACTAAATTCCTCTTGCTGTGAATCTGGTCTCTAGAAGGGTATGACAGCACCAGCCTTCCTACAGCCAGCTGTTTCTTCTACAACTCCATTTATGTTCCATTCACATGTCTCTTCCAGCATTAATTTTAGTTTCTTTGCTGCGCTTTCATCTTTCTCAGTCGGTTCCCTGTTTTGATTAGTCATTTTTATAAAACGTCACGTGGATTTTATCACTGGGAGACAACAGAACTAAACACTTTGCCGTCTGTGTGAACTGAATAACAAATGTGCAGTGACCCATCACTGACCTTGAAAGAAGTAATGTGATCAGCGATCATGATGCACTTGTGTTATTTACATAGTGGTCTGTGGGCTGAAGTTAGCCCTGGAGTTTGTTGTTTGTGCAGTTACTCTGGATTCACACACCATGGTATCTGAAATTTGAACCATGTTATTGGGGGGACTGGTGTCGTTTACACAGTGGTAATAAATCCGTGCATAATAGAATCATGCAAAGTGAGGACTGCCTCTACTGCAAATGCTGCTGTTTCTTTTTTTTCAGTAGAATAGACAAACAACATTAAGAAAAGATGAAACATGATATTGACTTTGCTTTCACGTCAAACATAGTTTGGTCAGTTAATGTATAAGGTAGGAAACAGGAACTACATCCTTGATTCCAGAAGAAAGTGTTTAATTAAGCAAGAAGTGTACGTTATTCTGTGTATGACTCACAGAGTTCTGAGGCAGGTGCATGGTAACCCCTCATTTGACAGATGAGAGGGTAGTTGTGTGTCGCTAAGTAATTCGACTGCAGTGGATAGGGCACAGATTTTGAAGCCATACCTTTAGTTGAGTTATTTAACCTCTCTGGGTCTTCATTTTCTCACTTGAAAAATAGAGATATTACATCTTAGAATTGTTGAGGATTAAATGTAAAGAAACGATTGCAATGCCTGGCACACGTTAGGTGTCCGATAGTTTCTTGACTTTCCAAACCTGAATTTATCACTTAGATTTATGTCCCATGGTGGTTTGGCATGTATTTTGTATTGTCCAATTTGATGCAAAAGGAATGATTTTGGAATTAACACATGTCATAACAATTTAAAAGCATATGATACAAATAATAAAAAATGTAACCTGTTAGCCTCAAAAGTGGTTAATTTTAAACTGGTAACTTAAGTCATTTGTCTTAGTAGTGTCAATCATATTTCTAGTAATGGTTATTTTTAAGGTAAAATTAGGTTTGTTTTGCTTTTAAAAGGATAGTTTAAAGGATATTTGTGTTTAGAGTTTTTGACACAATTTTATTTCTACTCTCTCTACTTTTTCTCTCTACTTTTGATTTTCTGAAATTATCCTTGAAAGCATAAAGTATCTCATTTTATATGTAGTACATTCTCTACAAACTCTTGCACACATCGGCTTGCTTTATTATCTGATGGGTTTCTTACCACTTTACTTCTGTTAACTTTTTTTTTTAAGATAATGAGGTTTTTTAAATCAAATATGTTAGTTTGCTAACAAGTTTTAGATGCTTGTTTTCAGGAGTGTTTTTCAAGTGAGTGAATCTGAGATGACAGACTAAGGCCATTTTGACTTTTCAGTAATGTAGGGAACTACCACCAATTTAAAAGACCAGGCATAAAGGTTAATGTTAAGCCATCTTGGAAATAGACACCCCTTCTGCCCTTTTTCACATGTGACCCATTGTACATAGCATTTGACTCTTACCTATGCAGGCTTTTGTGACCCAGATTTGTCACTTTTTTCTTTCGTCTAGCAACAGAGGAGAAGAAGTCTCTGAAGCGAACTTTTCAGCAGATACAAGAGGAGGAGGATGATGACTACCCTGGAAGCTACTCTCCCCAAGATCCTTCTGCAGGACCCCTCTTGGTATGTCTTGACCCCCAGAGTGTAGGGCACAGCGGGTTGGTGAAGTGACCTCTAGTTAAAGATTATGGCCACTAGGTGGCGGTGGTGACCACTAGTAGGGAATCACCAGAGGGCAGCTCCCAGGGCAGTGGGTGCAAGAGCCACCCAGTGAAGCTTGGCAGGCGGCAGGTTGCCTTTGTCTTGGCATGCCGTGACTCTGGGACGGATTTCTGTTTTATGGAGTATGTCGACTTGGCTTTTTGTCATTCCTAGGAGTTGAAAATATTTTTACAAAGGAGATTTTTGTGAAAGGGGTATATAATGTTACCGTTCAGAAGTCCTCTGCTGTGGCTTGTCCCCAGTGGAAAGGTTGTTTTTTGTAAGTAAACAACTCATTAGTTTCTGTGGCCAGTCTGCGTGGCAATAGCAAATTTGCTATAATATAACCTATTTATTGAAACAGAGAGCTACCGTTTACTGAGTTTTTAACCATATATTTGCATTATTTGGCTCTTATATAAGTTAACCCATGAACTCTGTGTGGTTGGTTCATTTTAGCTCTTTACTTATTTATTTACAGTCAAAGAAAATGAGGCCCAAGGAGACAGATTAAGTAATTTGCCCGATGTCTTAATTTGAATCCGGGTCTGACTAACGTCAGAGCTCATGCTGTTTTCCCTGAGTTACACTGCCCCTGATTTTGTCTAAAACAGCTTTTCTTCATTGCATATAGGTGTGTTCAAGGCCTATGTAAAGAGGAAGCCTGTCTGGTTTGTCTTATGTTAAAATGTCAAACTAAACTGGGGGATAAGTGAAGGCAGTGTTGGTCCATGTATCTTTGCATTTAAGCACTTCAAGAGAACATCCTGAATTATCACTGTTCAGGATAACCTGACCACCATCTACATTGTTAACTACTCCTGGGTCATTATGCACGGGCTAACCTGTCAGCATTCTGTGTTTTCTGACAATTTAAAAACTCCTTTTTGGTATACACAGAGTATGCAAATTGGTTTGTGTTTCCTGATTTTCTTTTCCCCCTTGTTTGTAATTAATGAGTTTGACACATTTAATTTTGGGAGTGGCTGCCGAAATTGAAAATGTCGTCTTGCAACATCGTTCTGTAAAGCAAACCCAAGAAAGAATTAGAGTAGGTGGTGTCATTTCATTTAATCAGTCAACACAGAGTTGTTCAACATCTGATACGTGTACCTTTATTCTATATTGGAGACCATTCTGTACTAGAAATTATGCATCATTTGAAATTAGACAGGGTGAACCAGACTCCATTTTCTTAAGTTGCTAAAAATATACTCTTTAAAAAAATTGTGTTTTTAAAGAATTATGTAGAATTTTCTTCACGTTTGGCCATGGACTTAGAAAAATTACCTTTGTACCTTCTCTTAGAGTACATCTCGTTGACTTCAGCATCAGCTCTGGGACTAAGAACAGTTATCTTTTTACATGTCCAGAATGATCCTTTAGACTTTACCTCCACCTCATTTAACTCCCAGTTAGTTTCTTTTAAACTCCGTGTGTCTTACTGGATAGTGTTGTTTGTGTTCTCTTCGTCCAGACTGAGGAACTCATCAAAGCTCTGCAGGACCTGGAAAATGCCGCATCGGGGGATGCTACTGTCCGACAGAAAATTGCTTCTTTGCCCCAGGAAGTGCAAGATGTTTCTCTATTGGAAAAAATAACAGGTGAGAAGATAGAGTTTGGGTAAAAGGTGAGGGAACAGGAACATATCTCTAATGCATCAAACCCCAGGCATGCTAAGTATGGTCTGTTGAAAACAGTGCAAACTGTATGTGCAGGAGGCTGAGGGAGAGGGCATTAAACTCACGACCTTTTTACTAAAAGAAAAAAAAATTATGATTCAGCACTGTGTGATGTATACACTGTGCACTGACACACCCCATAGATGATAGTGCCTTCAATGGCAAGAACTCCAGGTATGTATTGTTAGTGTCATTTTACCCTCCTGATGATCACCCCCAATTAAACAGGGAGTGGCAGTTGACATTATTCCCACTTTATGCTTGTGAAATTGAAGAAATGAAGCATGAACTAATATTTATAGAGTATGCTCTGTGTGAAATATTTCTACTCTTCTTGATAATCTTTGGAGATTGGTGAATGTCTATCCCCATATTGCATAGGAGGAAATTGAGGCTTTGAGAAGTTCGGTGTCTTGCCCAAGGTCACACAAATAGTGGATCTTGGGAGTCCAACCTAGGCTGCAAAGCCTATGTTCTTCCCATTACAAAAGCTCAGACGTTTTGTTCACTTTTTCTGAGGGCCACCATTTTCCCCTTCTGGTCTCTTCCTTGACTTGGCTGCTTCACTAATTTCCTCCCTATCCATCTGAGGGAAATCAAGGTTGTTCCTGAAGTAGTTCCTTCATTCAACAAATATTTGAGGTACACTGTGTGGCAGATGCCCTTGGTTTCCACGTTCCTTCAGGGGTTAAGTGCAAAAAAGAAAAGTACTATGGGGCTGTGGGATGGAGAATGATTGAAGGAGGTTCTATTCTAAAGGTGTCAGGGAAGGCCTTTCTGATGAGATGCTGTTTGATCAGAGGCCCAGATAAATTAGGAAGCACACTGTGAGGATATCTGAGGGAAGGAAGTGCCACCCAGACAGAGGGGACAGTAGTTGTAAAGACCTTCAGTCAGGAGCGTGCTTAGTTGGAGAACTCAACACGGAGGCCTTCTACATCATATAAGAAGCATTTCGGCTCATTTCATCTACTTCGCCAGCTCCAACGCTGAAACCCTACTGGATTTAACAGTCGTTGATCCCATAGTCTATTGATCCTTCCACATTTTCCCAGCCTTCACTCTCCTTATGTCCTCATTTTCTTCTTTGCTCAGCCTAGAGTCTCTGTAATCACTATCTCACATATACCCTCAATCCCTTTTCCTCTCTTTCCCCTTCACTGTAGCCTCCTGGCAAAAATCCAGTGTTTCTCCTGGTTAAATCCAAGTTTTTTATTACAGTCATGTGTCACTTGACAGTGGGGATGTGGTCTGTCATTGACGGAGGTGTCATTATGTGGTGCATGAGTGTATTATTATTGTAAGGACCACCACATTTATTCTTACTGTCAGAATCACAAGCCGCAAAAATTGGAAACAATTAATGTAAAGCTAGCAATGTGTATGATTTCATTTGTCTGTTTTCACTGACCTAAAGTTCTCATTGGCTTTTTTTAATTACTTATTTTGATTTTTAATTGTGATAAAATACACATAACAAAATTTACCATCTTAACCGTTTTGAAGTGTGCAGTTCAGTAGTGTTAACAGTCCATTCCCGTTGTTGTGTAACCAACCTCCAGAACTCTTCATCTTATGAAACTGAAACTCTATGCCCATTAAGTAACAACAACTCCGTTCCTCCTCCCCCAGCCCCTGGTAACCACCATTCTTAAGTCCAGCTTTTCATCTCTTCCTTTCTTGTGCCCGCACAGCTGAATGTGGCTGGGAAAAACAAGTAAGACACATTGGCTGACTTTTCTTCCTATTTCTGTGGCAGAACATGCTGTTTTCTAAACCAGCCCCTCTCCCTGATTGTTAGACCCGTTCATTCTCATCTACTGAAGGACATTGCTCCAATAGGTCTCCCCTTTTTTCCTTCATTTTCTGTTTTTTCCCTTTACGGGATCATTCTCAACAGCATAAAACCAGGTATTTTTTTCCCATATGGGAAAAACTTTTTTCTTGATCCGTATCTTCATCTTGCAACTGCCTCATTTCTCTATTCTTTATAGCAAAACATCCTATCCTAAATAGATTGCCTCTGCTCATCTGTCTCCATTTTCCCTGCTCTCTTTCTCTTGATTCCACTTTGTTGAAACTCTTCTTATCAGTGTTGGTGATGACTTCCATGTTGCTGAATTCAATTGTGATTTTTTTGCCTAATCTTAAGTTGAGGTCATCTTAACTTGACCTAAGTAACATTTGGCCCAGTTAATCATTTCTTCTTCCTGAGAATACTTTCTCACTTGATGTGGCAGACACAATGATGACCCCCCGAAAATGTCCATGTTCTGATCTCCAGAGCTTGTGAGTATATTGTCTTACATGGCAAAAGGGACTTTGCAGATGTGATTAAGTTAAGGATCTTGAGATGGGGAGATGATCCTGTTTCATTTGGGTGGGCCCAGTGTAGTCACAGGGCTTAAAAGAGGAAGATGGGAGGACAAGAGTCAGAGAAGGAGATATGACTGTGGAAGCAGAAGTTGGGGAGTGGTGCATTTTGAAGATAGAGGAAAGGGCCACAACAATAAATATTAAGAGAATACATTTGTGTTGTTTTAAGCCAATAAATTTGTGGTAATTTGTTACAGCAGCGTTGGAGACTAGGACCCCATTTTTCGTAGCTTTCCTCTTCTCTCTCTGGCCATGTCTTTTCAGTCTCCTTTGCTAGTTTCTTCACTTCTTCTTGACCTCTTAATGTTGAGCACTTAGCTCTCCTCTCTAGCTAGTTTCAGTGACGGTTCCTCTCATCCAGTTTGATGACTTTCAATAACAATTTTTATGCTAGTGATTCCCTAATTTACATCTCTAATGTTGACCCCTCCCTTGAACTTGAGACCCATATATCCAGCCTCCTGCTCAGTGTTACTAGTTGGATGTCTCAAAAGACATTTTAAACTTTATCCCAAACCAAATATTCATCTTACCTCCAAAATTCATTTCTCTCATGGTCTTCCCCATCTCCATAAACGACCTTTTATCATTTCTGTTGAGCAGGACCAAAACTAGTTTCTGACATCTTGTCACCACCTCTACCCTTACACCTGGTGTGGGTTACCACCATCTTCACTTGGATTGTTACAGTAGCCTCCTACCTGGTGTCCCCGCTTCCTTGTCCCCACCCCAGCCATCATTCTCTTCTCAACATAGTAACCAGAATGCTCTGTTAAAGTGGCAGTTGCTTCGTGTCTCCCTCTACTTGAAGCACTCCAGTCATAGGGGCTCCTGGCCAGGCACTCTCCCCTCCTGGGCCTTTGTGTTTGGTGTTCCCTCTGCCTGGAATGATCTTCCCCAGAGTCACATGGCTTGTTCTCACTTCCTCCGGGCTTTGGTTTACGTATCACCTCAGTGAAGCCTACCCTGGTCACCTTATTTAAAATTGTAATCCTCCCTCTCAGTGCCCCATTTTTTCTCTCTGTCTTATTTTTCTCTATGGTTCTTTTTTTTTTTTGAGGAAGATTAGCCCTGAGCTAACATCTGCTGCCAATCCTCCTGTTTTTGCTGAGGAAGACTGGCCCTGAGCTAACATCCGTGCCCATCTTCCTCTACTGTATATGTGGGACACCTGCCACAGCATGGCTTGCCAAGCGGTGCCATGTCTGCACCGGGGATTTGAACCGGTGAACCCAGGGCCACCGAAGTGGAACGTGCACACTTAACTGCTGCGCCACCGGCCCAGCCCCATTCTCTATAGTTCTTATCTTTAGCTGAAAAATAAGTAAAATACAGTATATTGTTTCTCTTCCTACCTGAGAATATGAACTCCTTGGGGATAGAAAGTTTTTGTCCTTTGTGTTCCTTGCTGACTCTGAGAGCCTAGAACAGTGTTGGGCACACGATAGGAGACCACGTCTTTGTTAAGCCAGTTGGAAGATTTTAGATATAAAAGTCTGATTGGAGTTGGTTTAGTGACAATGGTAGAAGAGGAGGGGGTTACAAGGAGTATAGATTACTTTTTTAAGGAGTTCTGCTGTAAAGGGAGCAGGGAAATGGATGAATAGCTGGAGAGCATGTTTGTATGCTGATGGTCATGCTTCAGGAGAGAGAGAAATTGATGAGGCATGGGGAAGCACAGGGGACAGCCGCAGAAACTGAATCTTGAAGGAAGAAAGAGGGGGTGGAATGCCTGTGCACAAGTGGAGGGCTGGTCGAAAGGCACACCGCCACTCATCTGTGTAACTTGGAGGGCAGAGCGTGTGAGGACAGCCACAGGTAAGTTCTCCAAAGCAGCATCTTGCTGCTACATTGTGACTGCATTTTTTCTATAGCTCATCAAACTGTTACAAGTTATTTTGCTGGGTTGTAATTGTGTGAATGAATTCTCTCTCTTGAACAAGTTCTTACAGGGTGAGAATTGATTTTTTAGAAACCTTGAACGGCAAGGAAAACACTAATTTTTTTTGCCACACACACTCAAACATCTCAATGAATTAACCATTTTTTAAAAAATCGTATAGTCAAGCAATGACAAAGCTAAAACCCAGCTAACCACCCCAGCAGCTTGTTCCCAGACTGTAACGCCATGTAGAGGAATAGGTTTGCTGTCCTGTTTACCCTCTCTAACTGAGGTCATCTCTTTCTTTTGTATTCTGTTTGGCTCACTCCATCTCCTTCACCAAGAACATCTATTTGTTTCCGTATCCCAGAAGAGGACAGAAGCGCCTGATCTTTGGTATCAGACCTAATTTGGAATCCCTCAGCAGCTCATCTCCCAGTGTTCACATTAGGAAGACATCTAAATGCCAGACATTTTGCCAAACACAGAAACTGTTGGGAATTCTGAATTACCTGTTAGAATGCTGAGGTCTCTCGCCTCTGACAACCTGTAATCATAGGGACATCATATCTATATCACTGTGTAACTCACTTTTAGTTTGTCCCACAGAACTACTGGAGTTTCTGGTGCACTTTGTTTGAAAGCACACATCTACTCTTGATCCTTAAAGGCCTTTTTAAAATGAGATATACATATATAAAGTTCTAATCTCACCACCACCCATGTGTAATTAATTATATCAATTAATTTAAATACGAATTGTCATTTTATCTCTTCCTCTCATTTCCTAATGTTAAGCCTTGTTCACCACTTCTTTCCAAGAATACTCGTTCTTATATGTAGATACCTCAGCACAGGTTTTTTCTAAACAATGAGTTGCAACCCATTAATTGGACATGAAATTGGTCTGGTAATGACCAACATATTTCTCTTAATGGAATAGGAGTAGAACACTTTGCACATGTTAGGATAAGGATTGTTTTATGACGCTTTTGTTGCTTTTAGTTTCGTATGTATTTATATAAGGTATATTTCTTACTGCGGGTCATGTTCAGAAGCATTTGAAAGCCTCTGTTCTTATTAGACCCTCTGTTTTGCTGAACGAAAGGAGAGAGCTCATCCCCAGGTTCCAGGCTTCCATAGTTTAAGAGGTAGAGTCCTATAGGTCTGATTTAGAGACCTGGCTTGAGTCCCCAGCTCCTCAGCCAACCACATGATATCAAACCTGTTGTATAGTTTTTTTTGTTTTAGTTTTCACACTCAAGTAATGAGTGCTTGCTTTGTATTTCAGAGGAATGTGAAAAGAATACATAATGAAATAATTTGAATGGGAGCACTTTTGAAATTCTCAGAGGCAAGGAGAAATTATTTCACATCTGACCTTAAATATCTTTCTGTTTGTTTTATTTGTAGAGCTTTTGCAGGAATAAACATTTAGAAATCCTTTGCCAGGTTCCCCTCCTTGTACAATTGCCTCACTCCAGGTGATTCAGAAATGTCCTGTCTTGTTGACAGCAGTGAGTGCCTTTGGAGTTCTCGATGAGCCAGTCCATTGTTCATCCACAGATTCTGGCTTATTCTTGGACTTTGTACATTAGGACAGAAGCTGTTAACCTCCCCCAGAAATGTTTGTGATCGTGCCTGTGTGATTTGTATATTGTCTCTATTTTTTGGTCTCATTTGTACTTAGACAAAGAGGCAGCTGAACGTCTTTCAAAAACAGTAGATGAAGCATGTCTGTTGCTAGCAGAATATAACGGGCGCCTGGCGGCAGAACTGGAAGACCGGCGCCAGCTGGCTCGGATGTTGGTGGAGTACACCCAGAACCAGAAAGATGTTTTGTCAGAAAAGGAGAAAAAACTAGAAGTGAGTACATTGCAGGGCAGACCCAGACTTCCCATGTTTCCCTTCCTGTAGCCCACATTAGGAGATTTTTATTATGCCTTTACTAACACATTTTTGTCTTTTAAGAAATTTATGAGATGAGAACATCCATCAGTTATTGTAATTATTTGAATCTAGTTGAAAATTGAAGTCGTGTTTTTATATGTCCGAGAAAGAACAAATTGGAATGTACGAAACAACTCTTAAATCACAGCATTTAGGATCTTAACCTTGCTTTAGTTTGAACTCACATTAAAAAAACAATTTGTAGGTTGAGGTACAAAAAGAACAGGAGGTCAGTGAAACCAAACAGTGTTTATTCCATAGTATTTGGGAAATGCTTAAAAATTTCAGGATTATATGAGCTGTATTTCTGACTCGTATCCATGTGAAGTTGCCTCCAAGCTCTGTCTGCAGTCAGTTCTAAAATTTCACAGTAATGTTTGTGGAACCCAGTTCTCAAACTGTGAGAAGGAACTAATTTCTACCCTGAGTTCACATTAGTCTCAGTGACCTTGGGAAGGGGCTTCAGAACTGGTTTCTAACCCTGCGTTTGTTTGGCTTTTTAATTAAGTGCGTGGTGGTTTAACCCCAGTGCTTAGTCCCTTGGGCTAGCAGAGCCAGCAGTGTGGATACCTGGGGACTTTTGCTTGCCTCAAGCTGCTAGGCTTCCTTTTCAGTAGTGTTTGCCCTTTTCTTAAGAGAGACAGAGAGCAGTTGCAGCCAGTGTTTTGGGAGGGGAGGGCAGTTTTGAGTTAGAGAACCAATCACATATTAAAAGAAACAGCAGAGGGGGCCAGCCCAGTGGCATGGTGGTTAAGTTCACTTTGGCAGCCCAGGGTTCGTGGGTTTGGATTCCAGGCACAGACCTGTGCACCGTTCTTCAAGTTAGGCTGTGGTGGCAACCCACATACAAAAAATGGAGGAAGTTTGGCTCAGATGTTAGCTCAGTGACAATCTTCCTCAAGCAAAAAGAGGAAGACTGGCAACAGATGTTAGCTCAGGGCCAATCTTCCTCACACACAGAAAAACAAAACAAAACAGCAGAGTCGATAAGGGAGGAGGGGATAGTGTGTCTTCTACCTAGACCCCACCCCACTGCCCTGCACCCAGGAACATGTTCTCTGGCACAGAGGAAGGGAAAGTTGAGCCAGCCCTGTGGCTGACATTACAGTGTTTGCCTTACAACACAGTCAACTGACTTAAGGGGGCTCTTTTTACCATATCCTTACCTGCAATGATTATAGGAGCTATGATGGGCAGTGGTAGTAGGAACTTCACATTCCTAGCCAGCTTGAAATTGGTAGATGGCAAATAACTGTAAAAATAGTGTGGTTTAGCTTTAGAAATCAACACTGACCAGAAATCCTAAAGGGAACTTCACAGGCAGTACCAGACGGTCATTTATCTGAAATGCTCATCTTTCACTGAGGAAGCATTTTCAGCACTGTGCCCGGGGACTAATAAGAGAGTGTAATTAATGATTCTGGTTGTAAGTCACCATGCCATCTGTTGAACTGCCCCTTGGCGACACATTAAGGGCTTTCTCTGATCTGTCAGGCATTGATTATCATGAGCAGCTGCTGTTGGGTGGAATGTGGCAAGCTACCATAGAGGACAGAGTCTTTGAGAAGGAGATTGGGTTGGTGAGTGGATTAACTGTTTGTTTCACTTCCTCATGGTTGCACTTTCCTCCCTGTATTTCTTGGGGGATCATTCTGGTTTCTGTCGAACCAGGGGTTGGCTGGATGCCACGAGAGGTCATTAAGGAAGAGAGGTGGCTCAGAGATTTGAGGCTTTTCTGTAGCTTTTCGGTCCAAATTCTTCCAGTCACCTGGACATTGGAATTCCATTGCTTAAGAATCAGAACAGGAGGGTCCCACCACTGGAAAGTACAGATTCTGAACTAAAGGTTCTTACCCCAAACCGTGTCTCTCAGCCTCTTGAGCAAAACCATTTATTGTAAAAAGGGAGCTAAATTTGCTGCATTTAAAAAAGCAAATGACTAGATACAACATAAGATGTTGAGAGATGGCTTTAGTTATTTATCCATTTATTTATCTTTATTTATTTGCTAAAAATGTGAGCAGTCTGCTCTCCAGGATCTAAGGTTTTTCTCTCATATCCCATAATAGGCTGGTCTTATTCCGTTATATCCTTATGGTGATGGTAAAACTTACTAAGTATATGCCACTTGACAGTTGCGTTATTACTATGAATTCTTACAAATCCTCCAGAAGTGTCTTATTCATGAGGGCAGTACGTAAAGTCTACCTTTTTTTTTTAACACTACCATTTCTTGTTTTAAAACTGCCACATCAGAATGGTAATGAAATCTGCTTTTATTTTTTAGTCCTTTTGTTGCCTTGAGTGTATGAATACATAGAATTCTTATAACTCTGGAAATGTCATTACTTGCTTGAGAGTCTGTTTTCTTCCCAGAGTTCTTGTTTGTTAATACAAAGGTTTTTTTCTTTTTTTTTTTTTTTAAGTTTTCCTTTACATAACACTTGAGAATTTTATGTTAGATTTCTCAGTGTCTTCTGAACTTTGGGATAGGGATTGGTATGATTAAGAGCCCAGGATGATTTAGACTCTGGGATATAGGAGAGGGAAGTTATAGCTCACAGAAAGAGACTGAGTTTCTGTCCTCAAGGAAGTCATACTCTGGCGTAAACAGCATAGGTGAACAGAAAACCAAACTGAGGGATTGTGTATAATGCAGATGAAGGAGACAGTTGGCAGTTCGGATTGTGGTTTAAGGTTAAGTCCAAACTTCCCAACAGGCAATAAAGCCTTTTTGTAAAAGGAAGTAGCAATTGAAGAAGAGAAATATATTTATAAATGGGGAACAGACAGATGTGTGAAGAAAGACAAAGGACAGAAGGTGTGGGAGGGAGGTCCAGAGCCCAGCAGTGGGAATTCAGCTCTCCACTCTTTACGGAGCTGCTTTTTCATTCATGACGTCAACAAAGCCCACACCAGTCAGGAGATGTATGTACCCTGCTCCCTCCAGGAGCCTACAGTCTGCTTGGGGAGAAACAGTAGCAAACAAGGAGTTAAAATAGGATGTGAGAAATGTTATAAGTAGGGGGAATTACTAACTCATGTCTAAGTTGAAATAGACCAAGAAATAATTAAAAATGTTAATATAACATTATAATTTGGTCGGATGTTTGTTGAAAACATAAGGGGATTGTCAGATGCATAGGCAGTTTCTGAACACCACAGCGCCTTCAGTGGGTCTTCCAGAGTTCCATAGACTGTGTGCTCTTTGACTGCTCTTACGGTGCCAGGACCATACTTGTTCCTCAGTAGATATTTGTTCTGCGAGTGGAATTCATCACATGATGTAATCTTTTCCTATGAAGAATTTTTTTTTAGGTTGCGTGAAAAGTGGTTGACGAATCTGATTTAATTATTGGTTGTAAAGAAAAGTGACTATTTGATAGAAATTCCTGTGGGTTTGCTCCTTTGTGCTCCTTTTCTTTTTTTCCTTTAAGTAGAATCATGATTCATTTTGAAATGATTTTTTTTCCTTTTACTTCTGGGTGTTATGGTTGACATTGGCCTACCACCTTTCCCTCAAACTCCAGGGAGGGTTAGAGGGAGAGCTGCTTAAAATCTGTTTGTAATGCTTTTATCATGAACTTGAGAAAACCCAGAAATGCGAAAGAAGGCATGTTGAAGAAACAGATAGCAGCCTAGCGGTTAAGGAACGTGGAGAACATAGAAGGTTAATACAGAAAGGTGAAGGGGAAAGTACCAGAACAACCTCTGAACTTCAGTTCTTAGGGCAAAGGGAAGGTTTGTTTCTGGTTGACAGAGGTGCCTGTTACCCTGGCGACTGCTGGAAGCTTAAGAGCTGTAACCAGCATGGGTTAGACAGAGTTCCTGTCTCATCAGTTTGGATAAAGCATGATGTGGGTGGGTGCTGTCTGAGTGATTGAGTGATCAGGGCAGGTGAAAGAGAGAGAGAGGGGGGAATCTATTTGTACAAGCATTGAAGGAAAAAATTAAAAAGGGGCAAGTACTCACAATTTTACCACCTTAACATATCAGTTATTTTCATTCATATTATGTTTTTTGGCTGTCAGCAGTCTAAAACTGAAAGGAGACAGTCCTGTGTGGTACACATGCCACATGGTACACACACAGATTATATGCTAACCAGGGAAGAGCTCTGGGGAAATGTGTTCCTATCTGCAGGTATCTTTTTAATTGAGGTGGAATTTATAGAACTAAAAGTAGCCGTTTTAAAGTTCTACACATTTCAGTGGTGTTTAGTACATTCACAGTATTGTGCACCCACCACATACATCAGACTCTGAAACATTTCATTTAAAGAAAACTACATACCCATTAACCAGTCGCTCCTGATGCCCCCCTCCTCCCTGCCCCTAGCAAGCGCCAGTCTGCTTTTTGTCTCTGTGGATTTGCCTATGCTGGATATTTCATATAATTGTGTCTGGCTTCTTTCACTTAAGTGTAATGTTTTTGAGGTTCATCCACGTTGTAGCATGTATCAGTACTTCAGTCCTTTTTTTTTTTTTTGAGGAAGATTAGCCCTGAGCTAACTAATGCCAGTCCTCCTCTTTTTGCTGAGGAAGCCTGGCCCTGAGCTAACATCTGTGCCCATCTTCCTCTACTTTATATGTGGGATGCCTACCATGGCATGGCATGCCAAGCAGTGCCATGTCCACACCCGGGATCCGAACTGGCAAACCCTGGGCCGCCGAGAAGCGGAACGTGTGAACTTAACTGCTGCACCACTGGGCCAGCCCCTTCATTCCTTTTTATGGCTGAATTGTCCATGGCATGGATATGCAACAATTTGTCTATTCATTCATCTGTTGATGGACACCTGGGTGGTTTCTACCTTTTGGCCATTATGAATAATGCTGCTGTAAACACCCGTGTACAAGTTTTTGTGTGGACGTATGTTTTTATTTCTCTTGGTTATGTGTACGCCTAGGAGTGGAATTCCTGGGTCGTGTGGTACTTCTATGTTTAACTTTTTGAGGAATCACCAAACTCTTTCCCACAGTGGGTACACCATTTTACATTCCTACCAGCAATGTATGAGGCTTCCAGTTTCTCCACATCCTCGCCAACACTCATTACTGCCTGACTGTTTTAAATTCTAGCCATCCTAGTGGATGTGAAGTGGTATCTCATTGTGATTTTGATTTGCATTTCCCTCATGATTAATCATTGAGCATCTTTGCATATGCTCATTGGCCATTTGCGTTATCTTTTATGAGAAATGTCTACTCAAATTCTTTGCCCATTTTTGAATTGGGTTTTTTGTTGTTGTTGAATTATGAGTTCTTTATCTATTCTAGATACTAGACTTTTATCAGATAACATGATTTGCAAGTATTTTCTCCAATTCTGTGTCTTTTCACTTTCTTAATAATGCTCTTTGAAGCATATAAATTTTTAGTTTTGATGAGTTCCAAGGTCTGTTTTTTCTTTTGTTGCTTGTGTTTAGATGTCACATTTAAGAATCCATTCCCAAATTTCAGGTTGTAAAGATTTGCTCCTGTATTCTTCTAGGGTTATAGTTTTAGCTTTTATATTTAGATCATTAGTACATTTTGAGTTAATTTTTATATATGGTATGAGATGGGGGACCAACTTTATTCTTTGCCTGTAGATATCCAGTTGTCCCAGCACCATTTGTTGAAGAGACTGTTCTTGTCTCCCACTGAATGCTTGGTACTTTTTTCAAAAATCAATTGGCCAGAGATGTATGGATTTGTTTCTGGACTCTCCGTTCTATTCCATTGATCTATATGTCTATCCTATGCTGGTGTCATGCTATTTTGATCACTGTAGCTTCATATTAAGTTTTAAGATTGGAAAATGTGAGTCCTCAAACTTCGTTCTTTTTCAACATTGTTTTGGCTATCTGAGGCCTCTTGCAATTCCATGTGAATTTGAGGATCAGCTCTTCTATTTCTACGAAAAAGGTCACTGGAATTATAATAGGAATTGCATTAAATCTGTAGATTGCTTTGGGGACTATTGCTATCTTAACCATCTTAAGTCTTCCAATCCATGAACATGGGATTTCTTTCCATTTATTTAGATCTTCTTTTTTTTTTTGTCGATTTTTTAATTTATGTATTTATTTATTTTTATTTTTAATTTTTTTAATTTTAATATTTTTTTGAGGAAGATTAGCCCTGAGCTAACTACTGCCAATCCTCCCCTTTTTGCCAAGGAAGACTGGCCCTGAGCTAACATCTGTGCCCATCTTCCTCTGCTTTATATGTGGGGTGCCTACCACAGCATGGCTTTTGCCAAGCAGTGCCATGTCCGCACCCGGAATCCAAACCGGTGAACCCCAGGCCGCCAAGAAGCGGAACGTGCGAACTTAACTGCTGCGCCACCGGGCTGGCCCCTATTTAGATCGTCTTTAATTCCTGTTGCAGAATATAAAAAAGTGTGCTAAAGTACCACTTACTGATGCACTTGACATTACAAAGGCCCTGTTTAGGTGCCATAGGTATCAGGGAATCACAGTAGAGGACAGTAGTACATGCTGCCTTTCGATAGGCAATGTATACCCCCACCTCTAGAAGGTATAAGCGAGTAGTGCCTATGTGTGTGCACTCAACAAAGTCCCTGGGGCACTGTCATGACAGCCGCCTTCTCTCTTCAAAGTGAAGTGGCACGGAGACACCTAGATGTCTAGATAAAATCATTAACAGGATTATTGAGCTGGACAGAACCTTAGAGATTGTGTAGTCTGACTTCCAAATTGGTGAAGAAACTCAGACCCAGAGAATGGAGTTAGCTGCAGACCAGGAATAGAATCCAAGGCAGACATTTGGTAACTTTCCATCAGGTATGTGTTTTGTTTGTTGTTGTTTTATTTCTTTTAAATTTGATTCCATAAGATCAACTGCAGGAAGACATCCTACACAGAACAGTAGCCAAAGTTGAATCATTTCGGCAATCCCCAAGAATCTTGTTTTAGAGAAAAGACATCTTGTGTGTCGGGATTAAAATAGTTGGCTGAAGCTTTCCAGAATGGCCTCCAAGAAAACCTTCTAAATTTTGAGAGAGCCCACTCTGCCACCAAGGTTCTAAGTACCCTCCTCGCTGTAACTATGCATGCTCTTGCTTGGGAGGGTGGGGTGGGGTGTGTGCATGGAGAAATTGGCTCGTTGAACTTAGGGCCGCTGCTGTTTCTCCCCAGTTTGGCACCCCCTCCCTGGCTGTAATGAATACTCGGGAGTAGTGCCTTCTACTAAAGACAACACAGCTGGGAAGGGGGAGATGGCCCAGAATCCAACATTGCCTTGTGACTCTGTAATTTGGTTATAACGCCTTGAGAAATTCTTTGGCTATAGTTGAGGGGTACTAAACCAAACTGATGGCTGTTTGTTGTTTTTGGCAGTGTTCTCCACCTCCCTGCAGGCTGCAGATGGTTAGAAGCATTCATTTCAGTAGGTGGAGATAGCTTTTTTGTCAACTTTGGAGTAAGTTCTCCCCTTTCCCCATAATGATCAAAGCCATTATAGTAAGGGCAGATGGGAGCAGGTGATCTAATCCTCATTTTAGATGAGAAAACAAAGCTCAGGGTTTATATGAGCAGGTCAGGGTCACAGATGATGCCACTGAGTACCAGAAGCGTGACCTTCTGACGCTGGTGATGCTCTGCTGTGCTCCCCTGGGAGCTGAGAGGCCCTGCCTAGGGTTGCCTCTCACGGCCTTGCCTGACCTGGCCCCACCTGCCCACCAGTCCTCTACACTCACTGCCCTTCCTTAGCGTGTAATTCTTTCCTCCCCTGGCTGGCAGTGCTGTCAGCGCCATGGGCTATTAGAACAGTTGTTGAGAAGGTCAGTCTGCTTACACTGGTCAAGTGGTCCTGGGGGGCCTGTACTCATCCTTCCCCACATAGCAGGCCGTGCTTGTTCACTGCTTTTTCATTCCTGCTTTGATATGGGAGCCTTTGTTCCCCCAGGTTTCCCTCCAGTAGGTGGGGACTTTGCTTGACTTGTGTGGTTCTGTGAGTAATTTGGAGTTCAGAGACCGTATGTTGGGTTGAACTTCATTGAATTTTATAGATAGACAGACAGGTAGAAGACATATGTATCTCCAAGTTAAGGATTAATCTTTGCTTTATGAAGGACTAAATATTGAATAGTTTAGTTAGACAAATAGGGCTTTCTTCTGGGCTTTAGTTAGCTGTTTACATTTGAAACAGCTGCAGGAAAAGAGCAGCTACTTCTTATTTTAACATTGTCTTAAGAGTATAACTTTGAGAGCAGGATTCAGATTACAGAAACTTAAGCTCTAGCATCTAAGTGTCTGTTTGCCCCAATGCGTACATGTTATTTTGAGCAAAGATCTATTTTGATCTGTATGAACGTTCCTACTACTGTTAAGGTGGGCCTTCTCCTCTCACTTCAAGTTGTGATTTTTGAAGAAAGTAAAATTGGATTGTGGTATACTTTGCAATCTTGGAAGTTACATCTCTGACTTTGTTTCTCTCTCTATAGAAATTGTGGGACTTGAAATAAGATCAGAAAGAGTCTTTTTCTGTGGTTAGGGCAAAAATGTTCATGGTTATACTCAGGAGTCAAAATGAAACCCTTGCAGGGGGCCGGCCCCGTGGCTGAGTGGTTAAAGTTCCATGTGTTCTGCTTCAGGGGCCCGGGTTCTCAGGTTCGGATCACTGGTGAGGACCTGCTCCATTCATTAGCCATGCTGTGGAGGCATCCCACATACAAAGCAGAGCAAAATTGGCACAGGGCTAATCTTCCTCAAGCCAAGGAAAAAAAAAAAATGAGGAGGATTGGCAATGGATATTAGCTCAGGGTGTGAACCTTCCTTACCAAAAAAAACCTTTGCAAACCAAGTCCATGAGCTCCCAAAGGTGTGTCATGCTTTAGGTGAAGAAGTGATGGTGCCAGCCGGTTCTCATTATGATTTTGCAAGCCTCCTTATTCTCTTCTTTATTCATATCCTTTAAGCATCTTTAGGAAAAAGTATGGACAGCTCTCTTGCTTTAATCCAGTCATTAAGTACTTTGAGAATTTTAAGCAGAATAACTTTGCAAATTTTAACTCAACAAAAATTTACTGGTAGCCTTCTGAGCATTCTTGGGGTCTGGATAGTGATTATGAGTGGACACATCCCACTTCTTCCTGATGTCTCATATGATTATTTGGTGCTTTTTTGGATCTTTTTATTTCCCCACAGTGTTTATTCTGTGGGGCGTAGCCTTACTGGGAGTTATTCCTATAAAGGCATCATGTGCCTCACTTGTGACTCACTGACGAGGATCTGCAGTGCCCACTCCAGGCTCCTTCTGATTCTCTGTTGGGGCAGTGGTCCTTGCAGCCTTGTGTTTTCTCGTTTATAAAATAACAGTTTTTCCCTCACCTGGGGTAAACAGGTTTCAGCACTTGTCTAACCTGAAGTTGTTAGTGTCTGTCTTTGCATATCACCAGGGCCTTTAGGGCCAGTTTATTTTCCTTTCTCTGCAAGTCTCTAATAGACTGCTTGAAGGTGTCCTTCTCAGTAGGTAGCATGCTTTGCCTCTCAAATATTTTTTTTTTAAAAAGTCATAAACACGTGAACACACCTCCCACACCACTACCACTGTCCCTGTCTAACTACCACCATATCCTGTTTTCCTTTCCTGCCTCTGCTTCTTAACCTGTTGTAGCTTGGCATGCATATCTACATTCCACGGAGGAGTGCCCCACCAGTGGTCATATCTCAAAAGCCAGAAGATCCTCTCAGTTTCTGTCTCTCATCTCCCTTTTTCTTTTTGGCCCTCTCTGTAGCATTTAATACTATTTGTTACCCTTTGTGTGTTTTCCTTCTCTTGTTTCTGTATACCACCCTTTGATGGTTTTAGTCTATTTTTTTGTCCTTTAAGCTTTTCTTCATTCCTGTGCTGTAAAGGTTGGTATTCCTTTAGGCTTCTTCTCATTCTGGACCTTTTCCTTGAGTGACATCCTTAAAGTGGCTTCAGCTGCCCCTGCATGCTGATGGTTAAGTCTTTAGCCCAGACCCTTCGTTGAACTTCAGACCCATGTATCTTATTTCCACAGACACTTCAAGCTTCATATGGCCAAAACAGACGGTCTTCTTCCTTCTCACCTTTCCTGTCCTTCTCTTTCCCTGCCTTGGAGAATGACATTATCCTTCATCAAAACCAAACACTAGACCTCATTTGGTGTTTCTCTCCTTTTCTTTTTTCTTGTAGGGAAAGATTTGCCCTGAGCTAACATCTATTGCCAATCTTCCTCTCCCTCCCCTGCCCCCTGCCCCCTGCCCCCAAAGCCCCAGGACATACTTGTATATTCTAGTTGTAAGTGTTTCTAGTTTTTGTGAGCCGCCACCACAGCATGGTTACTGACAAACGGGTGGTGTGGTTCTGCAACTGGGAACTGAACCCGGGCCTCTGAAGCAGTGAGAGCACTGAACTGTAACCACTAGGCCATCAGTGCTGTCTCTCTCCCATTTTTTCCACCTCCCACATCGGTCAGGTCAGCCTCCCCTTGTCCCAGTCTCTCCCTCAGCTCCTCTGCTGTGCCTCTGCCAGATGACCTTCCCTCACCTGTCTTCCACATTGGAGTAGTCGCCAAGCCATTGTGATTTTTATCTCCTCAATTTTTCTTGAATCCGTCCTCCTTCTCTTCGTCTCTGTCTCTACTTCTACCGCCTTAGTTCATACTCTCATCATCTCTCACCTGGTCCCCTGCAATAGCCTCATTGCTGATCCATCTGCATTTGTTCTTCTGTCCTGTAATCCATTCTTCACGTGGCAGCCCTTTGATGTTTCAAAATGCAGCTCTGAGCATGTCATTCCCCTGCTTAAACATTTAAATGGCTTCTCATTGCTCCTACTATATAGGCCCAAATCCTTGCATGTACGACCCCCCCGCCTCCCAACCCCCGACCGTAACTTGGCCCCTGCTGATCTCATCAGCCATATCTTTTACAGGTCCCGTTGCCTTTTGTCTGTGCTGGCCTTCTGTTATCTCTGGCTTTACATGTGCTGTTCCCTCTGCCTAGAACCCTTTCCTCCCTTTACTTCCCACCAGTTATACTTAGCTAGGTGGTTCCCATTCGTTTATATCCCAAGTCAAACAGTATTTCCCTGAGACCTGCTGCCCAGAAAGCCAGGTCTCTCCACTCCTCCTCCCATGTATACTGTCATAACTTCCTATCTTTTTCCTTCAGAGCATCACATAGTTTTCATTCTGTTCATGTATTATTTGGTTATTTGGTTATTTCCCTGACCAGACCATAAAATCATGTCTATGTTCTCCCTCTTTCATTCCCAACCCCATCCTGATGGTTGGCATAGCATCCTGATTTCAGGTGGCAGGTACCGCTGCAGCTCGCTCCATCTCCAGGCTAGGTCAGGGCATATCTTTGATGGGGACTCCTTCGAGATGGAAGATGTTCCCGTGAGATCAAGGCTTTACTCTTTAGACAAATTCCTTCCTCTCTCTTGGCCTTCAGGTTGATGGAGTTAGACTATGGTGTCACCTAGGTACAAAATTCTGTGACTTCCCCCCCCCAGTCAAGGGCCCTTTCATTTTCTCAAGCCAGCTTCTGATAAATGTGCTAAATTTTCAGGACATGCTCATTGGTTTGTGGAAGGAAGGATTTTGTATCCCATTAGTAATTCTCTTTTTCTTCAATTCTACATGTCTTTTCTTAACATATAAATCAGGAAGATTAACTATTGCTCATAAACTAATAGAAGGTGAGAAGTGTGATTGTCCTTTTTCCCCCTTAGATCTGCTAATTTGCTTTGAACAGTTGAGCGAGTGCCTCGTCTCATTCAAATCTTGTAACTGCCCCATGGCATAGGCATTATTTCCCTTCTTCTCTTATATGTGAGGACACTGAGCCCAGCGAGGTGAAGTCGTGTGTCACACTGCAGGATTTGAACTTGGATTTTCTGACTCTTCTTTTTTCTCTCCTTCCCTGTGCTGGGAGGAGCTAGGAAATGTTATTTCCTTCCCTTTTTGTTTGCTAATGGAAAGGATTTGAAGTCTTTTTATTGATGGTAGAGAGGGCTATATCCAAATGCAGTGCAGTATCCTACAGGCTGCCAGGCCCCAGGCAGACCCTCTAGCACTTAAAATTATAATAAACATTGCTTAAAATTATTTTGTGTGAAAACTCTTCTTTTCCTTTCTGCCCTTTGCTTCTCAGCTGCCCTCCTGAAATGCTTGCCTCCACCAGGATTTGGCTCAAAAAGAGAAACAATGGAAAGGTCTGCAGCTTTGATGTTTGTCTGCACAGCAACAATAACCTGGTTTTCTCTTAAAATGGTTGTTAAGGAAGCCAGTTTGTGGGGGCTTTGTTATTTGTATAAAGCTTACATTTTTGACGGTTAACTTAAAAAAAAAAGAACTAATTAGAAATAGTAAATAGTTCTTGTACTTTAGTATTTTGATTTTACCTGGTTTTATATGATGAGGGACCCATTGCATAAATGTAAGCATTTTTGAAGGACCCAGGTCTATTGTTAAATAAGTATCTTTTTAAAGCATTTTATGGAGATCTGTTAAATTGTCAATTTTTAGCTTTATAATTACATTAGGGTTTGAAAATTTGCCCAGTCCTAAAATTGGTTTTATTTTTGTTAGTTTCATTTTTATTAGTTTAGTTACGTGTAGACACTAACTTTTTGTGTGTGTATGAGCAATGTTGGCCCTGAGCTACCATCTGTTGCCAATCTTCCTCTTTTTGCTTGGGGGAGATTGTCGTTGAGCTAAAATTCATGCCAGTTTTCCACTGGTTTTTGTCAGTGGGATGCCGCCACAGCATGGCTTGATGAGCGGTGCCAGGTCAGTGCCCGGGATCTGAAGCCGTGAACCCCGGGCTCCTGAAGCGGAGCGCATGGACTTAAGCACTATGCCACTGGGCTGATCCTTAGACACTAACTTCTTATTCTTCTTCCCTCCTGCAGATCTCTGTCAGAAGGGGGTTTTTGTTGTGGCAATAGAAGCTCACTTAAACCTTTTGTGTAGAGGGTGCTCTGGGGAGAAAGAAGGACCCTGAAAATACTCTGTGGTACGATTTGAAGCTTAAGAAGCCCATTACCATTTGACTCCTCCAGTGGATGGTTGGATTGCCCTGAGAACATTCCTCAAATTAGAGCCATTTTTGTTGTTTTCCCTTCTGGGAATTACTTTGTGTGTACCTTTATTACTGGTTTTGGCAATGGAGCTGAGAGGCGCTGAGCACTGGGATTGGAGCCACAACTTCCTCTTTTCTTTGTATCTTCCCCAGCATCTTACTCAGCACCTCCAGCCCTGCTGCGACACCCCAGAATGTCTCGTTTTGAAATGTTGCAGCTTCTACTAAGTCATATAGAAGCCTGGAGCTGGCTGGGAGAGAGGTACAGGTCACCGATGGATTTTTGTTCCCAGAAACATTAAAAGCAACATTCTTATTTTCAGTCCAAATATTTATATATTTTGTTTTCCTTAAAAAGTAAATGAGAGAGAGAGAGAAATTGTTAATTAATTCCTCGTGGTTTAAGTAGAGGCTGTGATTTCTCAGTGTCGATCCTGTGGGCCTTGCTGGTGAGAGGTAAGCCTGCTGGCGCGATGAGGGGGTGGAGTGTTAATGTTAGGGTGAGGGTCAGCTTCCCTTTTCTGCCCAGCTCTCAACCTCCATGTGATGAAGCAGCTCTTTGACTTAAATTCAGCGTGGCAGCTCACCTTTAAAACAGAGCCCTTCGTAAACTGCACCCTGCGTAATAACCCTTTATGACTCTTAATTGGGAGTAGCCAAGCAGTGGGTGATTTTTATATACCCATATGTCCTACAGCACAACAGAACAGGATAAAGGAAAACATGAGTCTTGATACTGGAAATCTTGTCTCATCAAGTTAAGCCCTTGCCTGTGGTGTTATTTCTAACATAATTTTTCTTGTGTAAATACTTCCTGGCAAGAAAAAATAGGTTCAACAATGTTTACATTTTGATCAGCATTTCTTACATGCATTGCTAGAGGAAGCGCTTATAATTTTGTTTGTTTTGAAAATGAAATTCCTGTAGAAAGGTCATTGCAGTGTCAGCCCCTGCCATTTCTAACCCTCTTATCCCAGAGCTTATCTGCAGCTTGTCAGGTCTGGCTTACAGCTCTAACCAAAAAAGGCAAAGAATGTGCAAGCCTTGCTCCCTTCAGCCAGTTGTCTTGGTGCTCCGTGATGGTCTGTGTTCACGCTGTCAGCTGTATCCATAGGCAGCAGGGGGATGTTGGACACATTTTCTCCTGCGAGTTTGGAGAATCCATGAGGTGAGGTTGCAAATCTTACTAGGAGCGTAAATCCTAGGCATTATCTAGGAACTGCACATTCGGCCTTACCGTCTACATTTTAAACACTTCCTGGCAGTCAAATAAACGCAGGCGGCTTTATCCCAGGTGCCCGCTTCTCCTCCATCTCCTCTCCTCAGGGATCCTGAAACAGGGTAGCAGCGGCAAGTCTGATTACGTGTTTCATGGCTCTCCATGGCCCCTCTGGGGTGAGGTGGGATTTGCTGCAGTTGGTGCGTATAGCCAAATGGAGGATTCAACTCCACCCCTCACCTCTGCCACCGCCCCGGTGTAAATTTTGCGGAGCAGGAGAGGAAAACTTGGGTGTTTGCCTCATCTTCTCTTGCTTAAGATTGGTAGTGGAGGAAAGGCAAGTGTCTGAAGACAAGACATGCAAAGAGAGCCATGTGAGCTGTGGTTGGGATGAATCAGCTGGTGGGGGGGAAGGTTTATGAGCAGGAGCACCTCAGCAGTGTCATCCTGCCCGTGTGAATTGTGCAGGGCCTGATCTCTCGAATCCCTGTACCAGACAGCATGGCGTGTCAGATTAAAGGCTCAGGCCTCTATTGCAAGGGTAAAGTATTTTCAACAAGGAGCATGTGACCACCTTGCCATACCATTTCTCTACCTGAGTGGTACTTGGTATATTAAAGAGCACACTTAAATAAAAGAATTTGAATGGGTCTCATCACATTTAAGGTGGTCTTAGTAGTATCATGAAAAGAAGCCTGGATTTCTTCTGAGAGCAAGAGTTGCTGAGAACACGATTTGAAACCTTGTAGCAACAGAGCTTGTGGAAAACACTTTTGCCAGAAGGTAGGCTGGTAGGTTGAGAAAAAAGATTCTTGGATTTGCCTGAGGCCTGTCTCCTTCACTTGTCCAGAACCAAAGAGAATAACTGGAAAGACGGCTGCTGAGGGAGACATGGCCTGACTAGGGAGCATAAGAAGGGGAGAACTGGGACGCAGCTGAAGCCTGGAGTTGTGTTTGGGGGATAGTGTTGTTTGGATTCACTCTTAATTATTTTGGTCGATGGCAACATTTATAGATGACTTCATTTGGAAAAGCTGAATCTATTTTTTCAAAAAAAGGAAAGGTGGGAGATCAGATTCAGTTACTGGATCTATTTAGCGGACTGTAAAGTTATTGTAACTTCACTTTGACCTAATCAGAGCTTGCCCTGAATTCTGACCTGCTATTCTCTCCTCAAGGTATTAAGCTAGGTCATTCAACTCTCCCCATTAAGCAGGCACATGTGTTAACAGTTTTAAAAACAATCTTTACCTATATTTGAGTATTCAGGGTACATACCTAGTCACCCTTGCTGATGTATTTAAACCTCTTGGCTCATAGGTCGTTTTTTTAAAAGCTATTTTTTAGAGCAGTTTTAGGTACACAGCAAAATTGAGAGGAACATACAGAGATTTCCATTGTACCCTCTGCCCCACGCATGCATGGTCTTTCCCCATTATCAACATCCACCACCAGAGTGGTACATTTGTTACGATTGATGAGCTTACACTGACACATCATAATCACTCAAAGTCCATAGTTTATATTAGGGTTCACTCTTGGTGTTGTATATTCTGTGGGTTTGAACATATATAATGACAAGTATCCATCATTATGGTATTTTCACTACCCTGAAAATCCTCTGTGCTCCACCTGTTCATCCCCCCTGCCAACCCCTGTTTCTATAGTTTTACCTTTTCCAAAATGTAGTATAGTTGGACTCATACAGTTGGCTTCTGTCACTTAGTAATGTGCATTTAAGGCTCCTCCATGTCTTTTCATGGCTTGATAGCTCATTTTTTTTTAGAGCTGAATAATACTCTGTTATTTGAATGTACCACAGTTTATCCATTCATCTACTAAAGGACGTCTTGGTTACTTCCAAGTTTTGGCAATTATGCATAAAGCTGCTATAAACGTGTATATGCAGGTTTTTGTGTGGACTTAAGTTTTCTACTCATTTGAGTAAATATCAATAAGCATGATTGCTGGATGGTATATAGTAAGAGTATATTTAGTTTTATAAGAAACTGCCAAACTATCTTTCAAAGTGGCTGTACTATTTTGCACTCCCACCAGCAGTGGATGAGAGATCCTATTGCTCCACATCCTCCTCAGCATTTGGTGTGGTCAGTATTTTGGATTTTGGCCATTCAAATAGGTGTGTGGTGGTATCTAACTGTTTTAATTTGCATTTCCCTGATGACACTTGCTGTCTTTTGCAAACATTTTCTCTCAATCTGTGGCTTGTCTTTTCATTCTCTTGACGGTGACTTTCATAGAGCAGAAATTTTTAATTTGAGTGACATCCAGCTTATCAGTTCTTTCATGGATCATGCCTTTGGTGTTGTATCTAAAACGTCATGAACAGGGGCCAGCCTCGTGGCCAAGTGGTTAAGTTTGCGCACTCCGCTTTGGCAGTCCAGGGTTTCACCAGTTCAGATCCTGGGCGCGGACATGGCGCCGCTCATCAAGCCATGCTGAGGCGGCATCCCACATGCCACAACTAGATGGACCCACAACTAGAAGGTTGCACAACTAAAAATATACAACTATGTACGGGGGGCTTTGGGGAGAAAAGGGGGAAAAAAATCTTAAATAAATAAATAAATAAAAAGTCACCACCAAACCATACATCCTCTAGATTTTCTCCTATATTATCTTCTAGGAATTTTATAGTTTTCCATTTTACTTTAGGTCTGTGATTCATTTTGAGTTGATTTTTGTAGAGTGTAAGGTCTTTATCTAGATTTTTTTTTTTTGCATGTGGATGTCCCGTTGTTCCTGTACCATTTGTTGAAAATACTATCTTTTCTCCATTGTAATTTTGAGTTAATTTTTGTAGAGGGTGTAAGGTCTTTATCTAGTTTGGTATTTTTTTTAGGAAGACTAGCCCTGAGCTAACATCCGCTGCCAATCCTCCTCTTTTTGCTGTGGAAGATTGGTCCTGAGCTAACATCTGTGCCCATCTTCCTCTATTTTTTTCTATGTGGGATGCCTGCTACAGCATGGCTTGATAAGTGGTATGGTCCATGCCTGGGATCTGAACCAACCCTGGGCTGCAGAAGCGGAGCTGCAGACTTAACCGCCGTGCCACCAGGCCAGGCCCCCTAGATTTGTTTTTTTGCATGTGAATGTCCTGTTGTTCCCATACTATTTGTTGAAAATACTGTCTTTTCTCCATTGTATTGCCTTTGCTCTTTTGTCAAAGATCAATTGACTGTGTTTATGTGGGTCTATTTCCGGGCTCTGTCATTGCATTGATCTCTTTTTCTCTTCTTTTGCCAATACCACACCATCTTGATTACTATAGCTTTGTAGTAAGCCTTGGAGTCAAGTAGTGTCTGACTTTGTTCTCCGTCAGTATTATGTTGACTATTCTGTCTTTTGCCTCTTCATGTGAACTTTAGAATCACTTTGTCTATAACCACAAAATAACTTGCTGCAATTTTGACTGAGATTGCGTTGGATCTGTAGGTCAAGTTGGGAAGAACTGACATCTTAACAATATTGAGTCTTCCTGTACATGAACATGGAACATCCAAATGTTTATTTAGCTCTTTGTTTGTTCATCAGAGCTTTGTGGTTTTCCTCATATAGAACTTGTATATGTTTTCTTAGATTTATGTCTAAGTATTTCATTGTTTTGGTGCTAATGTAAATGGTTATTTGTTTTAATTTCCACTTCCACTTGTTCATTGCTGGTATATAAGAAAGCAGTTGACTTCTGTATATTGCCCTGTGTCTTGCAGCCTGTATGTTGTTAATCTTTTTCAGTGACAGTCTCACTCTTGTCCTTTCTATGGTGATGCCCTCCTCCTATGCTCATGCACCTGCTCTGAAAATAGAAATCCTCTGGAAAGGGTCACACAGTGGTGTGAGGAGGTGTGGGCAGGATCCATCAGCTTTCAGAGTGGCCTTGAAGAGAGCACTTTGATGTGGAACATATTTCCTTTGATTAAAGTGAAGTTTCTTTGGTGATGTTTAGAATGCTAAGCTACTACTAACCCCGCCCCCAAACAAGAACAAAATGCGATCTTTTTTTTTTTTTTTCCAAGATTTCCTGGGAGAGAGTTCTTAGAACTCAAGGCGGTGTCTAATCAGATCATCCACCTTCCTTTTTAACCTCGGATGGGCTTGCTGAGTTAGTCTGAGGGTCACCCAAGGGTGAGGAGCCTTAGATTCTGACCCCAGCTTGCCTCACGAGAGCCTCGGTGACTTTCAGTCTGTTCTGAGTGATTCCTTCGTTGAAGTACTCTGTGGTGCTGAGAGCGGTTGGTTCCGATCGAGGTGGCTTTCATCTCTCGGATTTGGGCAGGGATCAAGGGGTAACTATTCAGTAACTATTTTATCCTTTTTGTACTTGGAATTCAGGAGAAGTTATTAAATGAGTCCATGTCCAGTAATAGAGAATTGGTCTCCTCTATTAATTTCTGATGAAGTCTATAAAACCAAAGAAGAAAAACATTCGTAGAGGGAAAGGCAGGGAACTTTGACATTTTAGATCCTCACATTTGAGATTAGTTTTCAGTTTCAAGAATGAAAGGTAATGATTACTTAATGTGGGGTACTTATACATAACGTTATGTGTTGTTTACCTCTTGTTAATTCATTGGGCAGCTGTGTTGGACACCTGTTTACAGCGCACTGCTAGGCATGGTGGGTGCTGGGTGAGGCAGATGGGCCTGGCCTCCTGAAGCTTGCTAGTTTGATTAGGAGAGTCATTATTGATCATTTACACAAGTCATGTTTTAGGGGTGAAGTCTACATAGGCAGGAAATGAGATGCGAGGAGAGCTTGCTTCCTTCCTGGCTCTTCATCTGATGGCCTGTCCGAGCAGCCCTCATTTCGGGTGAAAGGCTGGCTGCCTGCAGTAATGCTGGGGTAGAGGCTCCCTGCCTGGATCCCCAAGTCCCTTCTCCCACTCCTTGCTGGGACTTTGTCTTCATAACTTGAACTAAGTGTTTTCATTTAACTTATTTCCTGTCTTATCACTCCTCCCAAGAGTGCTTAAGCTTGTACCCTCAAACCCTCTGCCTCTCCAGGTGTGTGTAACGTGTCTGGCATGAAGGAATCTCTAGCACTGGAAGAAAAATCTTATGGGTGGTCCATTTCCTTCATTTTCAGATAAGGAAGGTGAGGATGAAGGAAGAGAGGGAACATGTCCACATTCACACAGCAAGTTAGCGTCAGAGCCGGAACTAGACCCAGGTCTTTGAGTGTCAGCCCCATGTGTTCTGTTAGGGGGCTTTAGTCAGCAAGGGCCCAGCCTCAGGAACCTTGTCGTGCAGAAATACTGAGCAGGATGCCACAGCTAGAGAAAAAAGAAAGGCCTCAAGGGGGCCATAAACCCCAGACCTCACATGGCCCAGGGTTGTCATTCCATAGAGATTTACCAAGAGGACCTTTTGCTGGGAGCTGAAGAAAGAAAAAAGTATACCCAGTTCCAGTCATCAGGGGAGTCATATTTTAGAAGAATGTAGAAGGCTAACTCGTATGGAGAGAGCACCTAAGAGCAGCCTGGGGCTCAGATGCACACTCAGTGCACAGGAGGACTCCAGAGCTGGTGCAGATGGGGGCCAGTCTCCCGGATAAGGAGGAAAGATTTCCGAGAGAGGTGGGACTCAGCAAGTGGGCAGAGGAGTGGAGACAGGCCTTCCCTGGGACCAGGAGAAGAAAGAGATTCCCCCAGGCATGAGGGGAATCGGAAACAAATGGCCCATGCAGGCCGTCGCCTGTGTATGGGGGGTTGGGAAGCTGTGAGAAATCCATTCGGGCAGGAGCTAATTCGAGAAGACCTTGAGCTCTGAGCAGTCATGGAGATGGTGTGGTGCCACACTTTACTTTCTCATGGGAGTGATTGGATGGAAGCTAAGTCTGGCGTGTTTAGAGAGACTACTAGAAGGCCTCCTCAGGGACTTGCTGTAGTTACTCGGTATGGAATGAGGAGGTCCTGGACACACGTAGTGGCAGTGCGGTATTTGGAGCTTCTGTAGTGCTTGTCAGCCAGAATGATAAATCTGGGTTAATCTCTAAGTTTAACGCAGAAAGTATAGCTTTATAGTGATTTTTCTAGCTATGTCTAGGTGGAACCCTCAAAATAATTGTAAAGCCTAAGCATCTGTGTTTTATTTTTATAGAGCATTTTCAAATAGATGAGAACCAATTAAAAGACGATGCAAATACAAAATGTCACTTTTTACTTCCAGATCTCAAGTGCTAAGTGAAATACCATTTAATTCACTATGACCAGTACTGAACTCTGCTTTGCTATTTTACATAAAGTTTTTTACCTTTTGAGAGTTTGAAAACCCTAGCACTGTAGTTTAGCTGAATGGGGGAGGGGTGATCTGGTGGGGAGAAAGGAGAGCAAGGGGCGAGAGCGTCTGTCTGGGCTCCTTGTGCCTGACCGTCAGCACACACAGACCTGACTGCATTGTCTTCTCTTTGTCTCCTTAGGAATATAAACAGAAGCTTGCTCGGGTAACCCAGGTCCGCAAGGAACTGAAGTCTCATATTCAGAGCTTGCCCGACCTGTCATTGCTGCCCAACGTCACAGGGGGCTTGGCCCCCCTGCCCTCTGCTGGTGACCTGTTTTCAACTGACTAGGGCAGGTGTCATGCCCCAGATTGCCATCTGTACCAGCAGAAAGAAGAGGGCAACTTGTGTTTGGAAGTAACCTTGTAGCCCCTGGTTCTATCCCTCTTTCCGTCCAGCCCCCCAGCCTCAAGAAAGAACCACAGACTGATTCTCCTCTCTGGTCTCTCCTGGTGAGCACAATTCGGAACAGTGGCAGGTGGGATCCAGTTAGCTTCATGTTTGGAAAGAATACAAACTTTCCTGCTTTGTGCTCTCATGCCCCTGTTGATTTTCCATTTTTACCTCTCTACCCCGAAAAGATTATGAAAATCATGTGTATTTCTGGAAGCTTTCAGAAGAATCTTGTCCCTCATGTCAGCATTTTGTCATGAAAGCAGCTTCTCTTTTCTGAGCTGGGCTTGTTCAAGTTTAGTCCAGGCGTCCACTGAGGGACTGGCTCTCAGTTGTTGGGTTTCCTGGCTCTCATCCACCCCAAAGGTTGGAGCCCAGCTGTTGAGCAGCTTTGCCGTAAAGAGTTTGCCAAATCTCCGATCCTCCCTTACGTTACTTCCAGTGACGTACTGTCAAAGGTTTGGTGCGTTTTTCGTAAGCAGGCTAGAGAATCTAGCAGTGACATTCGAAGCTGTCTGGGACGTAAAGTCACAGTCCAGAGACAGAAACAGGCATCACAGGCACGACTTGAAAGTAAGTTACTTGCTTCAGGTTCCTACAAACAGCCTTCCCAGGCTGCACTTGTCGAGAGTCCCACCCACTGTCGTAGAGCGTGTTCCTAAAAACATGATCTTTTGACCCCAATTGGTTGAGGGCGATTGTTAGAAATGGTGCTGGTGGGCCCCTTTCAGAAGCTCAGGCATCCTGAGAGCCCAGGCTCTGCCTGCGTGTTCCTATGACCCTTTCTTTAGGGGAGTAGGGCACACACTAACATTTAATTCACGGTGTGGGCACATGTCCACAGTATGGTGACTAAACTTGAATATCTCCCTTGCACATATGACGCTCTGTGCACTTGTCTGTACATCAGTTCACGCCGCTGCACGTGTCCTGTGCCCGTAGGAGGAGGAGTACTTTGCCTCAGATGTGGTTGAACAGCTCACCGGGCAGGGGAAGGGGGAAAGATGGGGGTACTTGTTTGGGGTTTTAATTCCATTATCATGCCAGCTGACATTATGACTATATAATGTAGTTAGAGAGGATTTTTACTTTGCTTTTAGTAAAGGTTAGGCCTGTTAACTGTAAATCATTCTAATTTGGCAGGCTTATTTTTGACATTGGAAAGGGCAGAAAACAATTTGCCCCAATAGTGTAATAGGAATTGTAGCCCAGAGGCTGAAATCTAGAAGCTATAAAAAGGAATTCAGTGCAAAGGGCTTCAGAATCTCCATTATTTTGAGTTGCTCTTTTCAGGATTACCAAAAAGCCAATTATTTGTAATTTTACATGTTAAACATGTTACATAACCTATGTTTTAAAAAGTGTAACAAGCTTCCCTTCAGAAGCTCAGGCTGCCTGCCATGAAGTGAGAACACGTAGCAGGTATTCAGTTCAATTCTGTGTAGAACCTGGTAACATTTAAGCTGTTTTTCTGATTCAAATATGGTCTGTGTGTTGTTTGCTTATTGATACTGCCTATTGTCCTGTCATTATTAAACTAATGAGTCTCTGTGTAAGTTTTTCTCCCAGGGCAGTAACTTTACTAAAATTGCAAGATAAATTCCAGTCTTTGCTGTTTCTGCACATGTGCCCCTCCCCATATGATGCGCTGCTTTAGTCCTGCCTGTGAGCTTGTTTCTGAGCAGACCCGTCTTGGACATTTCTCTATGCTTTCACCAAGGAAGCAAAATGTTACTAGCCACAAACCAACGAAAAGGGTGTGGTAGATATTGTAGATACGATCAGCTAGATGAAAATGTTATAACATAATAGATTTCACCCACTGCTATGTTTTAACTGATTGAGTCTTTGACCAGCAATTGGTGCATAATTCTTACAGCAAGAGCAAGAAATGAAACTGTAGCAATTATGTAAATGAATTTGTTGGCCTCTTAACACCTGTTACTAGTGGACTTCCTGTGAGGAAGTTAGTTTCGGTTGTTTTAAATGAAATGCTTTTGTTTTTTAAATTGGACTTCTCCCCACATCCTCTCTAAGTGTGCTTCCTCCATTTGTTTAATTTAAGTGAACGTTTTTCCCTCTGTATGAAGTGATCTGGTGGGGCGGGGTGGGTGGTTTTTGTTTTGTGTTTTTTCTTCTTTACTTAGGGCATCGGTAGGCCTCAAAGGACCTTTCCTTTAGGTCATATTCCTCAGAAAGTCTTCAATCTTCCTTTGTTTTTATTGTTTGTTTTTTTCTTAAAGAATATTTTTAAAGCTTAAATTTGTATATTAATTTAGGACTTTATTTAGAAGTATAGGCTGTCATTGGCGGCAGCAGTATATTCTGAAATGTCTCATAGATATATATTTTTGAATAAAGATGGTGTTGTTGAATGATGTTGTGTGATGTTTTGTTTCCCACCCTGTTACAGAACACCCAGTGCTTTCTTTGTAGGCAATGGGTAATTAATAATCACCAATAGAGATTTTGCTGTCTACACAGAATCTTGTCCCGTAGGAATTTTTGTGACTTTTAGTGGCCCATAAATACTCAGCATTTACATAGTATTTTCTGGTTCTTTCCAGGGGCTTAATTAGCTTTAATTAGGCAATCCACACAGTACCCAGGAGAAGTACCGTACCGCCAAAGTTTTATCCTCATTGTACAGAAGTGGGAACTGATGCAGAGAGGTTAAATGACTCTTTCCTCAGTACCACACAGTCTCCGACAGATTAAAACCTGGACGTTGTTTGATTTCAGCGCTTTTGTTCGCACTGCTAGGCCTCCTGAGAGAGACTTGATTTTGGCAATACAGTGAAAGCCACTCTGAACAGTAAAAAGAAAAATGTGAGATAACTGCAAACCCAAGTGGTATGTCTTTTTAAAACATTTTTGTGGGTTTCCTTTCTTCTTTTCGCTTTTAAATTCAATGAAAGCATACTGACTATTATTGGTTAAAACTCAAAATAATAGAAAGATGGTTTGAAATAGGTTCTTCTGAAGTAATTGATGTGTTTGGAAGGATGGTTTTAACCTTTCTGCTGGGTGAGGGCAGCGTTGGCAGAAGTGGGGTTAGCCACTCATCCCATGATGCAGAGAGCGGCAGCAGCCGCGGTCCTCCCCCCACGTGCGCTCAGCTCCAGGTCCAGAGCTAGGAAGGCTGAGACTACGCATTTGCTCAAGTTCTGTCGGAAAATAGAAAGGTTGAATGTAAGATGTGAATCTCAGGAGACAAGATCTCCTTCTGTGTCCCCAGGTTTCATGGCCTAGTTAATGTCTTCACTCCTACCCATAGATAGTAAATCCATAATTCCTCTCGTTTAATTAGCACTTCTGGCTACAAAATGTGACTCTGAGGTCCTTAGAGCTGAAGATGGAACTACCCAAGAGTTCATGAATCTGTCAAAATGCTTAACTTTTCTGATTAGAGCCATTAACTCTCTGTGTGAGCTTCCTGGGCAGGGTACTTCTCTCCCTGGCCTCAGTTTTCTTATCTTTGAAATGTGGTATTGGACTAAATTATATCTAGGCTCCCTGCCAGCCCTAAAAGCGTATGATTGTTGTATTGCCTGAGAAGAATGCACGACGGAAGTCTAAGAATGCTGGATGGCATGTCCTAGGTTCCCAATAATATTTGTTAGATATGTTAATAACATCACCATTGGGCTGTATAACTTATATTTAAAAAAATAGCGTACATGAAACCCTGGAGATCGTAGGCTATAAGGATCAGAACACAAGAGACAGTTCACTCTTCTAGGCACAATCTGCATTTGGTTTATTGCCATCTCTTTCTTAGAGCTGTTTTCCGGCCTTCTCCTATGGTCGTTCATCTAGCTGAACTCATCTCTCATCGCCACCGCTGCGGGTCTTCCATTTCAAAATCATTCTTCCACTCTGAGCACAGATTCAATTAAGAATCTGTTATTCTCCTGTACAGTAGATTGGGTTCCTACAGGTTTATGTAGTGTTGAAAGCTCAGTTTATTCCATTTTTTAGAGTCTGAAATAGTTATTTTGCATTAAAAATTCACTTCCATCACTGGCTTGATAAATATTAAAATTAGCAGTATAAATCTGAATTTATTTAATATTTTTTACGAATAGGAGGCAGCTGTGGCAAGTGATAACCCACAACTTATCTCTCACTGTGATGACCTTGGGCAAGTCCCTCAGCCTTTTGGGACCTCATTTGCTTCTTAAAGGAAATGAATGAAGTTGACTAACCTCTGAAGTCTTTTCCAGATCTAGACTCTATGGCTCTCTGGCTAGGCTTTCAGAATATTTCTTTCTACTGAGAATATTATTTTATTTATTTATTTTTTTTGAGGAAGACTGGCCCTGAGCTAACTACTGCCAGTCCTCCTCTTTGCTGAGGAAGCCTGGCCCTGAGCTAGCATCGTGCCCATCTTCTACTTTATATGTGGGACGCCTACCACAGCATGGCGTGCCAAGTGGTGCCATGTCTGCACCCAGGATCCAAACCGGTGAATCCCGAGCCGCTGAGAAGCAGAATGTGCAAACTTAGCCACTGCGCCACCGGGCCGGCCCCTGAGAATATTATTATTAATAATGCACTCCGTAGATCTTTAAATGCTGGTTATCTGTATGACTTTGTAGTTATGAAATTGATAAATCAAAGTAGTTACAAACATACCTATTAATAAGTTTAAATGAGATGTTTGTAAAAAGGGCCTAGTGCCATGTTTGGGACAAATTAGGGGCTCAATGATAGCTGTTATATACTCATTAATGAATGTAGGTATTTAAATGCACATGTACCAAGAGATTAAATAGATGTTTTTTAGAAGGCAGCAATAGGTCCCACATACCTGTACCATATGTGTATTTACCATGGAGATGGTCAAAAACCTGTAGCCCTCTTAAAGTCCCCTACCCACACTGAGGGTATGAAAGGGGAGTTAGAGCTGAAGGAAGAGGATGTTTAGTGGGGATTTCTTTGAAGAGAGCCATTTGTGTGCTTTGAGTCTCCCTAAGGAGAGCAGTGGATGCCACCTGCCCGTTACCTCAAGGCTAGGGAAAAGGGCCTCAGTGGAGCTCAGTATGTGTCCCCTGTAGGGTGGCGATCTGGTGGACTGGAAAGACCCCTGCCTGGAAAAATCTAGAGGATGAAATGGCGAAGTGCTTTGATAATGGAGCAAGGGAGAGGTGGCTGAGTTGGGCGCAGCCCCAGTCCTAGAGTTTGTCAGGGCAGGGGGTGCATGCCCGCCTCCCCAAGCCCGGATGTGGGCTGCGTGCCAGAGACCTGGCATGGAGTCATCTCAGAGCCTGACCAAGAGGCGAGGGGTCTCCTCAAGGAGGCGAACTTCCTCCTCGCAGTGCTGCGGAAGGAGCAGAAAGCAAAGAGCCAGAGGGGAGGCATCCCCCTGAGAGATCCCTGGTGATGGGGGACAAAGGTGGGCTGACTGGGAGAAGGGAGAGGATGAGCCACTCTGAGGCCTGTCGGAGGGGCTCACGTGAGAGCGAGGGAGTTAAACTCGCCAAGCCAGTGCCCCGTCACCACGAGACCTCAGTAAGGTTTTTCTCCTGTTTCGCCTTCCTTTCCTCACCCCCACTGCCCCATCCCTGGAGGAGTTGGAAGCCTCCGAGACCAAGGAGGCCTCCGTCCCGTGATGCTGGCTTCCCCCCCAGCATGCCCGAGCCACCTCAGCTGCAGAGGACAAGACACTTTGATGATAACGTGGGATTGAACATTTAAATGTCTGAGTCGAGACTGTTTTGCACCCTAAGTGTGACCACGAGATTGATGATGATGAAGTAAGGCTGACTAGAGAAGCTGTGGAGGCCTGAGTTTTCTTCTAGAGTCAGGGTCTGCACCAGCACCACAATTGGATTTCAAGGGACAGTAGGAGACAAAAAGGAAGTCGCTTTTTGATTGTGATTCCGCAAGACTGCTTGTCTGTTGTGGTAGTTACACACATGTGATTTATTTTAGGACTTTTACTTCTTGCTTCACTTTTATTTTTGTTAACTTAAAAAGTACATCTGTACAACTTCAGTTTGTTTATAATTAGTGAATTCCTGAATTATCCTTCTGTGTACACTTGAACACATTCTTTCTTATTGTGGCAAAATACACATGACATATGTTGACCATTTTCATCACTCTCAAAGTGTACAGTTAAGTGGCATTTAGTACATTCATAACGTTGTGCAACCATCACCACAATCTAGTTCCAGAACATCTTCATCCTCTCAAAAGGAAACATCATGCTTATTAAGCAGTCACTCCCATTACCCCCCTACGCCCAGCCCCTGGCAGCCACTAATCTGTTTTTTGTCTTTATGAAATTGCCTGTTCTGGATTTTTAATATAAATAGAATCATACAATGCGTGACCCTTTGTGTCTAGCTTCTTTTACTCAGCATAGCGTTTTCAAGGTTCATCCATGTTGTAGTATTTATCAGAATTTTATTCCTTTTTATGGTTGAGTAATACTCCATTGTACGGATATGCCACATTTGTTTATCCTTCAGTTGATGGACATTTGGGTTCTTCCTCCCTTTTGGCTGTTGTCAATAGTGCTGCTGTTAACATTCTTTTACAAATTTTTGTTTGAACACCTGTTTTCAATTCTTACAGGTATATGCCTGGGAGTGGAATTGCTGGATCATATGGTAACTCTATGTTTGACTAATTGAGGAACCACCAAATGATTTTCCCCAGGGGCTGCACCATTTTACATTTCCGCCATCAATGTATGAGGGTTCCAGTTTCTCCACATTCTTGCTGCTAGTCAGGGTTCTCCAGAGAAACAGCACCAACAGGGCGTGGAGAGAGAAAGAGAGAGATTTGTTTTAAGGAACTGGCTCACACGATTGTGGAAGCTCGGTAAGGCCAAAATCTGCAGGGGAGCCCAGCAGCTGGAGACCCAGGAAAGAGTTGCAGTTCAAGCCCAAAGGCAGTCTGCTGGCAGAAATCCTTCTAGCTCGAGGGGGATGTCGGTCTTCGTTTTATTAATACCTTTGACTGGATGAGGCCCCCCCACCTTATGGAGTGTAATCTGATTTACTCAAAACCCATCAACTTAAATGTTAATGTCATCCAAAAAACATGTTCACAGAAACATCCAGAATAACGTTTGACCAAATATCTGGACACCGTGGTGCTGCCAAGTTGACACGTAAAATTAACCATCACTCTTGTCAACACTTACTTTCTATTTTTAAAATTATACCTGTATTAGTGTCCTAGGGCTCTGTAAGAAAGTTCCACAAACTGGGTGGCTTAAAACAAGTCTCTTGTCTCACACTTCGAGAGGCTGGAATTCTAAAATCAAGGAGTTTGCAGGGCCACGCTCCCTCCAGAGCTTCTAGGGGAGGATCCTCCCTTGCCTCTTCCAACTGCTGGTGGCCACAGGCACTGCTTGGCTTGTGGCAGTGTAACTCGGATCTCTGCCTCCATCTTCACATGGTCGTCTTCCTTCTCTGTGTTTTTACCCAAATTTCTCTCTTCCTACAAGTACACCAGTCAAATTGGATTAAGCTCAATGGCCTCATCTTAACGATTAAATCTGCAAAGACCTTATTTCCAAATCAGGTCACATTCACAGATACTGGGAGTTAGGACTTGAACATCACTGTTTTGGGAGGGGGCACAATCCATAGCAATAGCCATCCTAGTGGATATCAAATGATACCTCATTGTGGTTTTGATTTCCATTTCCCCAATGACGAATGACATTGAGCATCTTTTTACATGCCTTGTTGCCCATTTATGGGCAGAAGAAGAATAGAAGAAATGTCTATTCAAGTCCTCAGCCCTTTTTTGAGTTGGGTTGTCTCTTTTGTTGTTTTGTTGTTTTTGTTTTTGTTTTTGTTTCTTAAAGATTAGCACCTAAGCTAACAACTGTTGCCAATCTTCCTTTTTTTTTTTTTCTGCTTTTTCTCCCCTAATCCCCCCAATGCACAGCTGTATATCTTAGTTGTGGGTCCCTCTAGTTGTGGCATGTGGGACGCTGCCTCAAGGTGGCCTGACGAGCAGTGCCATGTCTGCGCCCAGGATCCGAACCAGCGAAACCCTGGGCCACCAAAGCAGAGCGCGTGAACTTTACCACTCGGCCACAGGGCCAGCCCCTCTTTTGTTGTTAAGTTGTAAGAGGTCTTTATGTATTCTGGATACCAGACCCTTATCACATATGTGACTTGCAAATTTTTTCTCCCATCCTATGAGTGTCTTTTCACTCTCTTGATCGAGTCCTTTGATGTATATACGTTTTTAATTTTGATGAATTCCAATTTATCTATATTTTTCTTTTGTAGCTGTGCCTTTTGGTCTCACATCTAAGTAAATGTTGCCAAATCTAAGGTCACGAAGATTTACTCCTATGTTTTCTTCTAGGATTTTATACTGTTAGCTCTTATATTTAGGTGTTTGATCCATTTTGAGTTAACTTTTTGTATATGGTGTGAGGTAAGAGTTCAACTTTATTCTTGCATGTGGATATTCAGTTCTCCCAGCACCATTTGTTGGAGAGATTATTCTTTCCCCCTGAATGGTCTTGGCACCCTTGTCAAAATCTTGAACACTTTAAAAAGTGAATTTAAGTAATGGGTTATGACTTGATCAATCAGGTTAACCTTGAAGATCCCTTCCCAGCTCAAAATTTCATAAAAATCTTGACAGAGCCTGTCTTCTTGGTAGAATTGTAAAACTCAGGAATATTTATGAACCAATTCCAAACACGGTTTTCTTAAAGGTCTCTAACAACATTCAGTGAAGTCACCTTCTCTTAGTTAAAGGGTATTTTCAAGTCTAAACCCATAATGGAAACAACTGGGTAGAGTTCCACCCATGAAGGATTAAGTGCTATGGGAATTGGGACCCCTCCACCATAAACAACTAGAAAAGCAGCCAAAATATATAAAACAAATGTTTCCAGACATTGAACATCAGGAAGCATAGAACTGTGAGGCCCTGAGAGAAGAAAGACAAACAAAGAGAGGTGATTCCCCGTCTTACTCATTGAGGGTGCTTTCAGTCTGCAGCATAGAGATAGGGAACAAGAGGCCCACTGTGTCAGAGAGATCAGAAAATCTGCAGAGGGGCCCAGCCCCGTGGCTGAGTGGTTAAATTCGCATACTCCGCTGTGGTGGCCCAGGGTTTCACTGGTTCAGATCCTGGGCGCGGACATGGCACCACTCATCAGGCCATGTTGAGGCGGCCTCCCACATGCCACAACTAGAAGGACCTGCAACTAAGATACACAACTATGCACAGGGGAGGTTTGGGGAGATAAAGCAGAAAAAAAAAAAAAAAAAGATTGGCAACAGTTGTTAGCTCAGGTGCCAATCTTTAAAAAAAAAATCTGCAGAGGGTCCCCTTGAACCTTAGGTGAGTTCTGATCAGGACATGTGTGGGATGAAGCTCCATGAGACCAGGGAAAGAACAAACAGAAAGCGGTAGGCCAAATCATTCCCAGAGCTCCAATAGGCCTGGAAATAGTTGAGGTTTCTGCTACCTAGAGTGGAGAGACCTTGGAATACACAGAGCACTGGGCAGAATCCTCAGGAAGGTCATGCCTGTGTAGTGGAGCTGCATTAGGCCTAGGGTAAAGGCTGCTCTCAGCCTGCCACAGAAACGCTTACCAGCAGGCCTCACACTGATCTGCAAGTAGCTTAACTGCTTGGCAGAACAAAGTCCAACACTGTTGAAGGAAATACAGCAAAACCCAGCACTCAACAACATAAAAGTTACTGTGTTTGGCACCCAACAAAAAATCGTCAAGCATGCAAAGATGTAGAAAAATATGACCAGAATCAGAAGAAAAATACATCAATAGATCCAGAATGACACAGATGATAGAATTAGCTGATAAAGACCTTAAACAGCTATTGTTAGCTTATGAAAATTCAAGGGTATAAAGGAAAACATGAACATAATGAGGAAAGTCATAAGATATATTTAAAAATCCAAATCAAATTTTTTTTAAAGAATTTTTTTTCCTTTTTCTCCCCAAAGCCCCCCAGTACATAGTTGCATATTTTTAGTTGTGGGTCCTTCTAGTTGTGGCATGTGGGATGCCACCTCAGCATGGCTTGATGAGCAGCGCCATGTCCGCACACAGGATTCGAACCAGTGAAACCCTCAGCCGCCAAAGCGGAACACACAAACTTAACCACTTGGCCATGGGGCCGGCCCCCTAAATCAAATTTTTAGGAGATGAAAAATACAATATCTGAAATTAAAATAAACTGAATGTGATTAACAGCACATTGAACACCGCAGAAGAAAAAATCAGTAAAATTAAAGCTTTACAGAAATTGAAATTATTCAAAATGAAGCACAGAGAAAAATACTGGAAAAGGAATGAATAGAACATCCTGTGGGACAATACCGAGTATCAAAAGTACATACCAGAAGGAGAGGAAAGAGGGAAAGAGACAGAAAACATATTTGAGGAAATAATGGCCATTCCCCAAATATGATGAAAACTGTAAAGCTATAGATCCAAGAAGCTCAGTGAACCTCAAGAAGAGTAAACAAGAAAAAACTTGACATGCTGAGAAACATTACAGTCAAATTGCTGAACCAGTGATAAGTAAAAAGTAAAAAGAATAGTAAGAAGTAAAAAGTGAAGAGTAAAAGGAAGCATCTTAGAGGAGCACAGATCAGAGCGGCAGCAGACTTCTCCTCAGAAACTATGCAAGCCAGAAGAGAATGGCATGGCATCTTTAAAGTGTTAAAGGGACAAAGACCCTATCAATCTAGAATTCTGTATTTAGCAAAAATGTCTCTCAAAAATGAAAGTGAAACTTTTTCAAAGCTGAAAGAATTCATTACCACTAGCCCTGAACAATAAGAAATGTCAAAGGAACTCTTCAGACAAAAGAAAAATGACACCAGGTGGAAATCTGGATCTGAATGAAAAGCCCTGAAAATGATAACTACATGGGGAAGTATAGAACTTTTTCATATTTTTTAAATCTCTTTAAAAGATGATTGTTTAAACAAAAAGAATAATGTATTTGGGGTTTACAACATACGAAAAAGCAAAATATAGGACAACAATAACATAAAAGGTCAGAAGGGGGAGAAATGGAAGTGTATAGTATTATAAAGATTTTATAGTATTTATGAAATATTATAATGTCACTTGAAGGTAGAATGTGATAAGGTAAAGATGTACATTAAAAAGTCTAAAACAACCACTAAAATAATAAAACAAAGAGTTGTAGCTAATAAGCTAACAAAGGAGATGCAATGAAATCATAAAAAGTATTCAATCATTCCAAAAGAAGGCAACAAAAAGGAAAAATGCAGCAAAGACCAGATGACACAAATAGAAAATAAATAGGAAGATGACATGCTAAAACCTGATCATATCAGCAATCACATTACATGAAAATAGGTCAATACCTCAGTTACAAGGCAGAGGTAGTAAGATATCTAAAGTGCATGGTTTCAGGTGCTGGGGTCACCAAGAAAGACACGACTCACACAGGCCCTGGATGGAATCACACTTCACTCACAGAGAAGAGACAGAGCTGGATCGGCTTCAACGGGGAGCATCAGGCCCCCATGGCCGGGAGGTCTTGTCTTGCAGCTGATGCAGGGAGACGGTCTCCCTGTGCCCCCGTTATGCTGCTGGTGGAGAACTCTGTTCCCTCCCGCCAGGAGCAGATAAACCAGTGGCGTGGCGAGTTCCCTCTGATGCACACACTAAAGCAGAACAGAAAAGTACGCATCAAGTCTGTCAGCAGGGGAGACATATTTCCAAACAAGCTGATATTCTCTGCACAGGCTCTGAGAGCTTCTTATCTTCCTGGAAGGAAGTGTTTGGGGCCCACACTCTTATGCAAATGTGCATGGGTCACCAGGCTGTGCATGACTGCCTTTCCCAACAAATTTACTAACTGGCCCTGTACAAGAAAGCGTATGTCCATCTCTGATCAATATAATGTGTGCGTCAGCCCAGCAGAGACCATGATGACTTCTGAATTATTGGGCTATGAATTAATGAGGCCTCCATGTATTTTCTAATATGTGCACTTTCAAAATATCAGATGTCTAGGTTGGGTAGTTCTCTCCGTGGCCCAGAGACCCACTGGATAATTGTGGCCTGTCAGACATGCATATGGGCTTCAAGCCAGACTAGAATGCATCTCACTTTCCTGGATAGGATCTTTGTGAAATCGCTACGTTGGAGGATTCCACTAATTAAATCTGACTAGTCCACTCAGCACGCTCTGGCTAGAGCAAAGAGCCCTGAATTTGGAACCCAATTGAAGTCCCAACTCCATCACTGCAGAATGAGTGACTTTAGATGAGTCACCTGTCCTCTCAGCATAGGGCTGACTTATCAGGAAGACAGTGTTTCCAGATCTCTCTGGAGGCCTTCATCCCCATGTTTAATGTTAACAACTGCATGGAGAGGCAGCCCAGGTTACAAGCACCAGCTCCAGACTCCAACGATCTGAGTCTGAGTTCCAGTCTCCTCGCTTAATTGGCACTTTGGTCAAGTGGCTTCACTTCCCTGTGTCTTGGCTTCATCATCTGTACACTGGGGATGATGATAATAAACTTTATCTCATAGGGTTATGGGGACCTAATAAATCAATAATGCTAACGTATTTGTTAAATAAATACCAGTATAGCAATACTGCTACAGGAATATTTGTTAAATAAATAAAAGCTGTTTGATGATAGGGAACTATCTGTGCAAACTCTGCACACGTGAACCTGGAATGTGGCACAGCTGGAGTTAGCCCTTCTTCTCTGGAGGTCCTGGAGCAAGAACTCTGTCCTCTTAAAGTTACAGCTGTTGTGAAGAGATGCTGAAGAGGAACACTGGCCAATTGCAGGAGGTGGCCAGGCCTCAAAATGAAGGCCTCCCAGGGAAGAATGGATGACCTGGTGTGGCTTAGCCTGCAGACTAAGCCTGCAGAGGGGAAGCAAGTATGATGGTGCTCAGTGGCTGTAGGTGAAGACAGGCATAAAAATGGTTCCTACTTTGAGCATAAAACTGGGGGCAGGAGATGGAAGTTTCAGTGGGGAGAGCTTCTGACCCATTATTAGGAAGACTTGTTGCCCAAACCAAGGCTAGCTGACCCTTCTTCTCTGGGTTGCTATAGGGAGCTTCTCAGTTAAGGTAGAGAGTTGAATGAGGTGAAACACACAAGGCCCCTCCCAGATCTAACAGTGCTGGACTCTAATATTTCTGTTGACTTTGAGATTTGACCACTGATAAGTGTGGTAGGAACAAAGTCATTGCTATTTTAAAGTTTCAAAATTTGAAGCTTGCCAAGAACTCTATAAAGAGTGTCTGCCCAGATTCCCCGGGCCACCTCCTGATGAAGTACTCAGCGGCCTGACGTTGCTATAAGAACCCCCGTTCCTCCCATGGATTATGAAACATGGGTGGTGGTGACAATTCCTGGCAAGGTCGTAGAAAGTTAATTTGTCTGAGAGCTGTCATTGCTCAAGAACCCACAGGTCAACCTCCAAACCATCCAAAATATCTTTTGATATCAGCAGTGTCTGCCTTTGAGACTTCAAAAGAGCCGTCAGGACCAGGCCTCTAGTTTGCCTGGAATGCAATGGCATCTGGACTTCATTTCTATGGCCTGCAAGTCTGTGAAGTCATTCCCAAGAGTGGCTTTCTTATCTGCCTCAGCCAAAACAAGCCTGGAGAGGCAATTAAAGTTTATTAGGCTCTGGAGTTACATTATAGCATGACCTGTTGTACATGGATTCAGATAAGCCGTGGTTCAAATCACGCTCTGCCTCCCCACCATGATCCACTGACCAGCCACAGTACAGACTGGTATCAATTCCTTGTCCCTGGAGGCAGCAAACAGTGCCTACGTGACCACTTCTCTGGGGAATTCTCAAGTGCAGTAGGACAGGGGCTGCAAACCCAAATGCCTTCAAGGCCTGGGAAGGCAATAGAAAGGAGGCAATTTGGCCAGCTGGGGACAGCGAGTGTGTGACAACTGCTGGGCAGTTCAGCCAGCGGTTGGCATGCTGGAGGGCAGGACCATTATTGCCACACTGTCTGATTTCTCTAAGATAAGGTGGAAATCTGGATTTGTATGTAAAAATATCTTAGTTTTTAAATGCTGGCCACTAATTTGAATACCAGTTTGGATTTTTTTTTTGAATACCAGTTTGTTTGTTCTTGGAATGACTTGGAATGAAAGAAGAGTTCCTCTCTGCTGAGGACCTGCAACAGGTGTCTCCATAGCTGACCGCAGTCTGAAGAAGGATCCTGTTCTAAGAAGGATCTGTTAGCCTCGGATCAGAGTCTGCAGGGACCTTCAAGTTAATCCAGTCCGGCGACTTGCAGCCTGCTGTAGAGAGAGGAGCATGGGCCTGAGAGTAGAGAGACCCGGGTTCTGGTCCCAGCCCTGTCACTGATTCCCTGTGTGACCTTGGGAAAGTCTCTGTCCTTCTCTGGCCTCAGCTTCCCCTTCTGGAATTGGCCCAGAACATCTCAGGTCCTTGCCAGATCACATGGTGTAGGGCTCCACTTGAGAGTTAACCCAAAATGGAGAATTTTCAAAAGCAGCACTTGTTCTTGATTTGGGGTTGAAACAGTTTTCAGGACTGGTCGTGCATCTTCAGGTAGTTCCAAAACTAAGAAAAGAACTTACCAGAAAGGAGGCTTTGCCAGCGGCTTCCAGAGTCTTTGTGCCAAGGTCTCAGGGCTGAGGGAGGTGATCTGAAAGCATTCGTCAAGTGCCAATGGTGAAGTTTAGCTGGTGAGAGAAAGCAGGTGGGGCTTATGACAGGTGGAAAATGGCCAGTGAGAGGTCACACCAGTGGCCTGGCTTCTTGTCCCTGTTCTCACTCTCTCTGCAGCCCAGGAAGTCCCTCCCTGTCTCTGGGCCTCAGTTTCCTCTTCTGAAGCAAGGAGGTTGGCTGGCTAGTTTCTGAGCCCCCTTGGAGCTCTGGAGTTCCGTGATTCCCATGAATTATGTTTCTTTTTTTTTTTTTTAAAAGATTTTATTTTTTTCCTTTTTCTCCCCAAAGCCCCCCAGTACGTAGGTGTATATTCTTCGTTGTGGGTCCTTCTAGTTGTGGCATGTGGGACGCTGCCTCAGCGTGGTTTGATGAGCAGTGCCATGTCCGTGCCCAGGATTCGAACCAACGAAACACTGGGCCGCCTGCAGCGGAGCACGCGAACTTAACCACTCGGCCACGGGGCCAGCCCCTGAATTTTGTTTCAAAGTTGTAGTTTTATCATCTACACAAGGACTTTAATTTTTTTTTTATTCAACAGATGTTTCTTAAGCACCCACTGGTGACAGGCACTATGGATGCAGCTAGCAAAACCAGATACAGGCACGGGAAAGGACCAGAACTCTGGGCAGGTGGCTTGTTGACAATATGGTGGCAAGAACTGCCTGGGCATCTCAAGGATGCGGGGAGGCCACACCCAGAAGAAGGATCTCTTGTTGGGCTAGTGTAGCAGCCACTGTGGACCGGCAAGTCCGGGCCAGTTGCTGAATGAAGGAACCCACCCTGCGAAGTCCCCCTGCTCCCTCCACCCAACCCGGGCCCTCCCTGTCCTTCTTCCAGTGGAAAGGTAGCAGAGGGGGCACCAGCAGGTAGCCAGGCTGGGCCTCAGGGGTGGTGGTGGGACAGGTGAGCCTGCAAGGGCTCCCTCTGGGGCAGTGCGATGCCTCCGACTCCGCTGAGATGCCCACTGTGTGCCTTGCTCTGCGCCGGGACTCTGCAGAGAGGGAGAAGGTGGCCTCCTGGCATGAGGTCAAAGGGGAATTTTCTCCCTAGCCCAAAAGCGTTTGCTGAAACCCATATAAGTTATTGCCTGTTTGCATAAAAACAGCTTTTCAGGGTGTAGATGTGTGTGTGTGTGTGTGTGTGTCTGTGTACTGTGGATCGAAAAAAAAGGAAATTCCTTTAGTACCTGGTTATGGAAGTCTTTGACTTTTCAGAATATTGAGAGTTTTAGGTCTAACAGGAACCATGAAACTAATAAAAGAAACCTCAACTAAATTGGAGTCAGGAAGGCCTGCAGGGGGAGCCCTCACGCCCCAACACACATGGTCAATACCTCCAAACCATCTCCAACAGGAAGATGTCTTCGCTTTACCACCCAGCAGGAGGAAGGAAGATTTCTCTCCCGCCTGGCAACAGCCCAGCCAATGAGAGACTGTAGCAACCCAGCCAGTGAAAAGCCTCTGCGCTTGGGACTCCCGGTGTCCTCCAACAGACTCTGTTTATTACAGCCCCTCCCAACTCCCTCTTTTCCTCCCTAAAAGCAAGTCCCTGCCTTTGTTTCTCTGGATTTGCCTGTGGTCCATCCCAGCACGGGTCTCAAATTGCAATTCTTTTGGTTGTTCCCAAATAAACTCATCTTGCAAGTGAAACAACTGGCCGATTTACCTTTTAAGTTGACACAACCCATGGAAAAATTGTTTTCTAATGCTATTTTCTAGTTTCTCCTTTTTTGGAGGGGAGAGGGAGGTTCTGCTGTTCCTAAAATAACGTTAACTTATTGCTGAAATTCCCTCATGAAGAAGATACTTCTTTTGATGATTAAGCATGTTTACTGCTAGAACCCTAACTTTGTAAACAAACTACTTAAATTTCTGGCTTTCAGTTGTAATAACTGCTCAGTTTTTAAGTAGAGGCAGCTTAGTTTTGATCCTGGATAAGGCTGTTGCGTTTCTTGAAAAATATATATCCGAAGTGGGAAAAAACGCAGATACAATCCCTGACCTCATGGCACTTGCAGTCCTGGGGGGACTCAGACAGTGGTTAATCAGATAAAGAAACGGCGTGCCTAGTAAAGTGCTGTGACAAGAGGGTGGGTTTCCAGCAGGAGGCTGGAACCTAGTCAGGGCTGGACGGGGCCAGCTTCTTCAAGAAAGTGACTCTTGAGCTGAGATCCAAACGGTGATGTGAGGTTAACTAGGTGAAGGGGACAGGAAAAGCGTTCCTGAAAGAGGAACAGCATGTGCAAAGCCTGTGTCGGGAGGGCACAAGGCACGGTCAAGGCACTGAGCGGAGCCAGCATTGTTGTGAGGTGAGGCTGTTGGGGTTTGGGGTGAGCCAGGCCCCACAGAGTCTCACCGTCCATGGAGAAGACTTGGGTCTTCATGCTGAGAAGGTGGGAAGCCTCTCAAGGATTTTCAGCAAGGAAAGTCAGGTTCAGATCTGCGTTTTGAAAAGACTCCTCTGAATACTATTAGGAAGAGACAGGTGATGGTGGAAGGGATGGGCGGGGATTGAGGGGAGCAGAACAGATGCAAAGGGACCAGTGAGGAGGTGATGACAGGGGGACAGCGTCCTGGTGAGACAAGATAGGGGCCTGGCCAGAGCCATGGCAGTCGAGAGAGAGCAAGTGGTCAGACTTGAGAGCTGTTTGGGATTTTGAACCAACAGGGCTCGGCGATAGATGGAATGAGAAGTTGAGGCCCACTCCTGGCTCTCTGGGCAGGTGCACTTGAGGGTGAGCCGGCCTCAGATCTATCTGTGTGTTCCAGCAGCAGCCCCCTGAGGTGGGAAGCCACTTGGGTGGCCCCCAGTGATCTGTTGTTTTCTGAGTTTCACACCCTTGTGTAATTTCCTCCTGAGTGTAGGCTCGACTTAGTGACTTGCAGCTAACAAATAGAATATGTCAGAAGTGATGGGTGAAGGGGTGGGGTTATAAAAGGACTGTGACTTCCATCTTGGGCGCTTTCTCTTGCTGTCTCTTCATTGCTTGCACTGGGGGAAGCCAGCTGCCTTGACATGAAGCAGCCTTGCAGACGGGCCCATGTGAGTGAGCTTAGAAATGGATCTTTGGAGGCCTGCCAACAGGCACGTGAGTGGATTTGGAATCCTTTGCTTCCCCAGTCAAGCCTTAGGATGACTGTCACCAAGGCTGACACCTTGACTGCAGCCTTGGGAAAAACCTAGCGTCAGAACCAGCCAGTTAAGCCACTTTCAGATTCCTGACCCACAGAACCTGAGAGTTAATAATTATTTGTTATTTCCAGCTACTAAATTTGGGGATAATTTGTTAGGCAGCCATAGATCATGGATACAGCCCTCCCTCACACAAGCTGTGCTCTCCGCTTCCCTGGGACTGGGAAGGGAAGGGTTAACGCCAGAGCCCAGGGCTCTGGGCCGGCAGCAAGGTTAATGCCTCCAGCTTGAGCGACAGTTCATTACAGGGTTATCTAGCAGCTCAGCCAACATTTGGGTCTGCTGCCAGCTGGGCCTCAGCCCTCCTGTTGTGCCTGTCACAGCAGGAGCCCTGGAGGGGGGGGGGGCGTCCTGGAAACAGACAGATTTATTAACAGCCTCGCCTGCCTGCATCTGCCCGTGACGCATGAGCGGCCAGTAGAGCCCGCGAGACTCTACGGCCGTGTCCCCGCTAGGGGTCAGGACTGCCTCAGATCCTGAGCTGCAGCACCTTCCAGAGCTCACGCCCCAGCTCTGCTGTGTCGAGAGTCCAGAGAGGGGTGTGGAGGGGCTCCCCCAAACCCCAGAGACTGCCCCATGACCACAGCCACCAGGTATGGAGACCTCCGATGTGACGAGCTGTCACGTTCACCATCTCATTTAATCCTCACAATAGCTCTGCGAAAGTAGGAATGCCTGTTAGCCCCATTTTGCAGGTGAGAACACTGAGGCCCAAGGTCATGTAGCTGGCAAGGGCAGGGCTGTTGGACTCCAAAGTCTGCATGCTGACCCGCTCTGCCCCCTTGGCCCCTCCGTGGTGAGGGCTATGGGCTCGGTGCCTTATTGGTTTGGGGAGCTGTTGCGGGGGACAAGGTGGGAGAGTTGAGGAGGCAGGGCTCCAGGCCCTCTGTTCCTGCTCCGGCAAAGGCAGCTCCACTGATCCGTGTTGTGCCATTCAGGGACAGGTAAAGTTTCATTTGAAAAAAACAGTTCCAAAAACCAAACCAGGTAGTGTGGTATTTCAGAATGTGTGGTCTGAACTGAGAATGTTCCAGTCCCAAATTCCCACTTACTGTGTGGTGTGGGGAGCTCCTCCTAGGCCCTCCCTCGTGGTGATGGATGGAGGATTCAGTGAAGTCAAACACACAAAGCCCTCAGCACGATGCTGGGCACAGAGTCAGTGCTCGGCGTGGTGGTGTTTGCAAGAAAGGATTGCCTTCATAAAAGAGATCTGTGATGTTGGAGAAAAACGTGACTCCAGACCACAGGGAGTCTGAAGGCTTTGAACAGAGCGACCTCCCTCCTTTGTGCTTGTCAAGAAGACCCCAGCCCAACAGCCCCCACATTTGGGGGAGACATGTGCTGGGCCAGAAAACTTGAACAAGGAAGATAAACCTGGTGGGGCGGGGGCAGGAGGCAATGGAAGAGAAACCACCCACCATTGTGGATTTTCTTTGAAAACAGCCTAGGAGGGAGGAGTGGCCAGCAATAAGATTAAGGATTGTTACAAACATTTCCTGGATAGGTAAATCCCAGCTCAGGTTACCAGTTTTACCAGAGGGATTAAATTGACTTTAGGAGGAGCCAAAAGAAAGAAAAGAGGCCCCTCGGGAGGGACCAGCCTCTCCCTCTGAGCCCAAGTTCTATCCCCAGCACCCGTGGACGTAGCCTTCCGGTAACAGGGAGCTCACTCGCATATGGAGTCGCCTCTTCCCACAGGTTCATCTGTGAGTGCTCAGAAGAGCATCTTTCTCCTCAAGTGCAAATCTTCCCCCAGCAGCCTCATCTAATAATTCAGTCGGTTGTTATATAGAAACATATTTTTAATATGTTTCTTTGCATCCAATAAAAATGCTAAATTTTCTTCTTAGTTTTAATAACATCGTTTAAGATTACTTGGAGTTTTCTCTATACATAATTATATCACCTTGGAAAGATAACTGTTTTGTTTCTTCTCCAAATCTTGCATCTTTTGTTTCTTTTTCTCGCCTTACTGCACTGGATAAGACCTCCAATAAAATGTTAAATAAAATGGCTGTAGTTGGCATCCTCGACTTGTCTCTGATCACAAAAGGAAAAGTTTGCAATGTTTTGCCATTAATTGTGTTCGCTGCAGACATAATCTTTATCAAATTATGGAAATTCTCTTCTGTTCATAATTTCCTAGATTTTTTTTTTTTTGGAGGAAGATTAGCCCTGAGCTAACGTCTGCTGCCAATCCTCCTCTTTTTGCTGGGGAAGGCTTGCCCTGAGCTAACATCCGTGCCCATCTTCCTCTACTTTATATGTGGGATGCCTGCCACAGCATGGCGTGCCAAGTGGTGCCATGTCCACACCTGGGATCCCAACCGGCAAACCCCAGGCTGGGCCGCTGAAGCAGAGTGTGCACACTTAACCGCCACGCCAACGGGCCGGCCCCAAAGATTACATTTTTATCAAGTGGTTTTCTGCATGTAGTTTTTGTCCTTTAATCAGTTTATGTGCTGAGTTACATTACTGGATTTTCTAATGTTAAATCAAACTTGTGTTCCTGAGATTAGCCTATTTTGGTTGTGGTATCCTTTTATTTACTGAGGGATTTTTGTGGCTCACACTTTATTAAGAATTTTTCATTTATATTTATCAGTAAAATTGGCCTGTGATTTTTCTTTCTTGCCATATCTTTATTGTGTTTTGGTATGCAGATTATGTTAGCCTCATAAAATGAATTGGAGATTATTCACTCTTTTTCTATTCTCTGGAAGAGATTGTCAAAGAATAAAATTGCCCAAGGCCAACATTACCCTGATCCGAAAACCAAACAAGGACAACACAAAAAAGGAAAATTACAGGCCGATATCGCTGATGAACATTGATACAAAAGTCCTCAACAAAATACTATCAAATCGAATACAACAATACATTAAAAGGATCACACACCATGATCAAGTGGGATTTATTCCAGGGATGCAGGGTTGGTTCAACATCCACAAATCAATCAGTGTGATACACCACATTAACAAAATGAGGAATAAAAATCACGTGATCATCTCAATAGATGCAGAGAAAGCATTTGACAAGATCCAACATCAATTTATGATAAAAATTCTCAGTAAAATGAGTATAGAAGGAAAGCACCTCAACATAATAAAGGCCATATATGACAAACCCACAGCCAACATCATACTCAACAGGGAAAAACTGAAAGCCGTTCCTCTGAGAACAGAAACAAGACAAGAATGCCCACTCTCACCACTCTTATTCAACATAGTACTGGAAGTTTTAGCTATAGCAATTAGGCAAGAAAAAGAAAGAAAAGGGATACAAATTGGAAAGGAAGAACTAAAACTCTCACTATTTGCAGATGACATGGTTCTATATACAGAAAACCCTAAAGAATCCACTAAAAAACTATTAGAAATAATCAACAAATACAGTAAAGTTGCAGGATACAAAATTAACATACAAATATCAGTTGCATTTCTATCACTAATAATGAACTAGCAGAAAGACAAGTCAAGAATTCAATCCCACTTACAATTGCAACAAAAAGAATAAAATACCTGGGAATAAACTTAATGAAGGAGGTGAAAGACCTATACACTGAAAACTATAAGACGTTATTCAAAGAAACCAAAGAAAACGTAAAGAAATGGAAAGATATTCCATGCTCATAGATTGGACGAATAAACGTAGTCAAAATGTCAACATCTCCTGAAACAATCTACAGATTTGGTGAAATCCCAATCAGAATCCCAATGACATTTCTTCACAAAATAGAACAAAGAATCCTAAAATTTATATGGAGCAACTAAAGACCCCAAATAGCCAAAACAATCCTGAGAAAAAGAACAAAGTTGGAGGTATCACACTCCCTGAATTCACATTATACTACAAAGCTATAGTAGCCAAAACAGCATGGTACTGGCAGAAAAACAGACACACAGATCAATGGAAGAGAACTGAGAGTGTAGAAATAAACCCACCCATCTGCGGATGGTTAATCCTTGACAAAGGAGCCAAGAACATGCAATAGAGAAGGGAAAATCTCTTCAAGAAACGGTGTTGGGAAAACTGGACATCCATATGCAAAAGAATAAAAGTAGACCAATATCTTACACGGTACACAAAAATTAACTCAAAATGGGTTAAAGACTTGAATGTAAGACCTGAAACCATAAAACTCTTAAAAGAAAATATAGGCAGTACAGTCTTCGACATGAGTCTTAGCAGTGACTTTTCAAACAGCATGTCTACTCAGGCAAGGGAAACAAAAGAAAAAATAAACAAATGGGACTACATCAGACTAAAAAGCTTCTGCAGAGCAAGGGAAACCTTAACCAAAATGAAAAGATAACCCATCAACTGGGATAAAATATTTGCAAACCATATATCCAACAAGGGGTTAATTTCCAGAATATATAAAGAGCTCGTACAACTCAACAATAAAAAAAAATGAACAACAGGATCAAAAACTGGGCAGAGGGTGTGAACAGACATTTTCCCAAAGAAGACATACAGTCGGCCATTGGGCACATGAAAAGATGCTCAACATCACTAATTATTAGGGAAACGCAAATCAAAACTACAATGAGGTATCACCTCACACCCATCAGAATAGCTGTAATTAACAAAACAAGAAATAAGTGTTGGAGAGAAATGAGTGGAGAAAAGGGAACCCTCAGACACTGCTGGTGGAAATGCAAACTGGTACAGCCACTATGGAAAACAGTACGGAGACTTTTCAAAAAATTAAAAATAGAACTACCATACAACCCAGCTATCCCATTACTGAGTATTTATCCAAAGAACATGAAATCAACGATTCAAAGAATCTCTTTGGTTCCTGAAGTTCTTTGAATCTCACCCCTGTGTTCCGCGCAGCACTATTCACAACAGCCAAGAAGTGGAAGCAACCCAAGTGCCCATCAATAGATGAAGGTATAAAGAAGATGTGGTATATATACAATGGAATACTACTCAGCTGTAAAAAGACAAAATGGTGCCATTGGCAACAGGGATGGACCTTGAGAGTATTACGCTAAGTGAAATTAGTCAAAGACAAATACCGTATGATTTCACTCATGTGGAAGATAAACAAACACATGGATAAGGAGAACAGATCAGTTGTTACCACAGAAGGAGGAGGTGGGGGAAGGGGGAAAGGGATAAAGGGGCACATGTGTGTGGTGATGGATAGAAACTAGACTATTGGCAGTGAACGTGATGCAGTCTATACAGAAACTGAAATAGAGTAACGTACACCTGACATTTACACTATGTTCTAAGCCAATATGACCTCCACAAAATAATTTTTAAAAGTCTGACCATAAAGCCAGACAAGAGATGTGCAGACTCTAATCAGATGTCATTTGAATATCTATGAGCACTGTGGCCCTGCCGGGTAAGAAAAATAGGAAAAGAACTCAGCTAGACAGAATACTAGATCAAGCTGATAAGCTGGTCAGGCAGAAAAGTCCTCTGAATAAATGTGGCTGACACATAAAAAAAAAAGGCTAAAATTCTTTCATCTTTGAATATTGAATAGAATTTGCCAGTGAAGCCATCTAGAGTTGAAGTTTTCTTTCTAGAAAGGATTTTAACAACTGATTCAATGTCCTTAATTGTTACAGGATTAATCAGGTTTTCTATTTTTTTTTTTTCCGAGGAAGATTAGCCCTGATCTAACATCTGCCAATCCTCCTCTTTTTGCTGAGGAAGACTGGCCCTGAGCTAACATCCGTGCCCATCTTCCTCTACCCTACATGTGGGACGCCTGCCACAGCATGGCTTGCCAAGCAGTGCTCTGTCCACACCCGGGATTTGAAGCGGAACGTGCGCTCTTAACCCCTGCATCACGGAGCCGGTCCCCCAGGTTTTCTATTTTGTCTTGAGTCCACTTCTTTTAAATTTTCAAATGTATTGACTCAAAGTTGTTGAAAAATCCTCTTTTTTTCTTTAAAGTTGGCAGCATCTATAGTGATGTCCCACTTTTTATTCCTAATATTGATTTTTTTGTGCCATTTCTTTTTCTCTAGACCAATTTCATTCAGGGGTTTGTTAGTTTTACTATCTTTTCAAAGAACCAACTTTTGGCGTTGTTGGATTAGCACTGTTTTAACCTTGCTTTCTTATTTTATTAATTTCTGTTCTTGCCTTTATTATTTATTTCTTCCTACTTATATTGGATTTGTTTTGACATTCTTTTTTAAACTTTCTGGGGTGGATGTTTATTTTATCAATTTCCAGCTTCTTTTCTTCTCTGACGTATGCTTTTAAGACAACAAATTTTCCCTCTACATACTGATTTACCTACACCTACCAATTTTGATATGAATTTTCTTCATTATCAATTGATTCAAAATATTTTCTAGCTGCTTTTATCAGTTCTTTTTTAACCCATGGGTTATTAGAAGTGTATTCTTAAATTTCCCAGCATATGGAAAATTTCTGGTATCTCTCTTTTTTTTTTTTAATGATTTTTTTTTTTGAGGAAGATTAGCCCTGAGCTAACATCTGCCAATCCTCCTCTTTTTGCTGAGGAAGTCTGGCCCTGAGCTAACATCCGTGCGTATCTTCCTCTGCTTTCTATGTGGGACACCTACCACAGCATGGCTTGCCAAGCGGTGCCATGTCCGCACCTGGGATCCGAACTGATGAACCCCAGGCCACCGAAGCGGAATATGTGCACTTAAGCACTGCGCCACCAGGCCGGCCCCTCTGGTATCTCTTATCGTTGGTTTATACCTTGGTTAGAAGGAATAGCCGTTTAGATGCTATGCTCTATAGGATTTTGGTTCTTTGAAATGTGGTGAGATTGGCTCTATGGTTCAGGTTATAGACAAATTTTATAAATTGTCTTCTGTGTTTGAAAATTAGGTTTTGGATACAGAGTTGTCTATATATGTTCATTAGGTCAAGTTTGTTCATCTTTTGTTTACATCCTCTAAGTAGATACTATAAATGCTCACTCCTCCCTGGTTCTCCTCTTTTTTCTGGATGCGTAGGCAGACTACACTTCTCAGTACCCTCAGAGAGAAGAGAGACCACACACCAGTTCTCACTAAAGAGATGTGAATGGAAATGATACATGAAACTTCTGGCCCAAGGCATTTAAGAGCCAGTGTGCTACCTTCACACTTCCTCTTCTGTAGAAGCATCTGTGGAAACCACACATGAAGATGGCAGAGGCATATGATGAGAGAAGGCTGCGTCCCTGAGTCGATGCGTGGAGGAGAATGGCCTTGAGAACTGCCTGACTCCGCTGGACTTTATGTGAGTGAGAAATAAACCTTCGTTGTGTTAAGCCACCAAGACTTTTTTTTTTGTTACAGGAAACACAAGGATATAAAAAGATTGAGAGTAAGAGGATGGAATAAAATATATCCTTGTGTTTCCTGTATGCCTCTTATAAACCAAATATAGCTGGATTTTTCAAATCCAAGCTGTCAATCTTCATCTTTCAACTGGAGCATTTAGGCTTTTGAACTTTAATATAAATAAATATGAGTGTAAACCCACTAGCTTATTTTGTGCTTTCTCTTTATCTCACACTTTCTATGTTATTTTTCTTTTTTGTGCTGTTATAGATTGATCATTTTTTAAATTCTATTTCCCCCTCCACTCATTTAGACATTATTCATTGTTTTATATATGTTTGTGTATGTTTAGTGTTATCTTTGAAATTACAACATGAATATTTAACTTGCCAAAGTCTAAAGATACTCAGTACCTTTGATCTTTTCCCCAGGCTTTAGAACACTGCAATTATACTTTGACACATATGCCATAGTTTTTGTAATAGTATTATAATGCTATAAAATAAAAAAAGAGAGAAACTCTACAAGACATTAATATTATTATTTATACAGCCAATGTTCAAGTAGACTTCAGATATATTTATCAGTTTCTTTGCTCTTCATTTCTTTCATCTCAAGCCTTCCATCAGGATTCATAGTCTGTCTACATGAAGTATATCCTTTAAATTTTCTTTAACGAGGTTCCACTAGCAGAAAGCTCTGTTTCTGTCTGAAATGTCTTTATTTAACCCTTATTTTTGAAGTACATTTTGGTGGGTGTAGAATTTTAGTTGGATGGTTATTTCCTTTCAGCACAATAAAGATATCGTTTTACGTCACCTGGCTTCCATTGCTGCTGTTTAGAAGTCACTGTCACCCTGTCATTCTTCTGAAGGTGATTTCTCTTATTCTTTGGGTGCTTGTTAGATTTTTCTCTTTGCCTTTGGTGTTCTTCAGCTTTACTGTTATGTGTCTAGATGTAGATTTATTTTTATTATTTTGCTTGGAGTTTGTGGGGATTCTTGAATTTGTAGATTATTAGCTCTCATCACATTTGAAAAGTTCTCAGCCATTATCTCTTCCATGATTGCCTCTTTTTTTCTCTTGTATCCCTCTGAAAATCCTAGTAAAAGAATTTTAGACTTCCTCACCCTGTCTTCCATGCCTCCCAACTTCTCATTTATGTTTTACATCTATCTATTTCTCTGCGCTGTACTCTGTATCATTTATCTTCTGTTTCACTAATTCTCTTTTCAGTTCTGTCTAATCTGCTATCAACCTCAATAATTGAGTTTTAAGTTTCAGTTATTGTATTTTTCATTTCTAGAAGTTCCGCTTGGTTCTCTGTTAATTCTTCTAGGTACCTTTTATGGTTTCCTGCAGATATGTGCAGATCACACTGCTTCCATTCTGCTGTTCCCCATCTGGATTGCAAGTCCTCGCTTCTCCCTTCTCCATCCTCCAAACCTGGAGGTAAGTCACACCTCCTTTCAAAACTCTGGCTGGACAGTTATGGTGGAAACTCAAGCCATCCTCATCATTTAATCATTTTGTGTTTACTCAACAAAGAAACCCACTAAGTGCTAGGCTGTTTCTATGGGGGATACAACGATGAACTGGGCCTGGAACCTGCCATTGAAGAGCTATTTCCTAGGAGGGGGCTGATATGAGAAAAAGGAAGTTTAGAACGAATTACAGATACCTCCTTGGATACTTTCTGTGTGCTAGTCACGTTGTCGGGTTCTGAGTGCACAGAAGGGAGTAAGATACAATCTCCAATAGTTTCCAGTGTAGTAGCAGAGGGAGGTGGGTACTCGAATAACCGTGTGAAACGTAGTAAGTGCCAGACACATGATAGGTGCCTTATAAATCATCTCTGAGTGAATGAGGTGAATGTCCGTGGGAGTTCAGAGGAGAGAGGGAAATTACTTCTGATGGGAACGGATCAAGGAAATCTTTGTAGTGGCATTTGAGTTGGGCCTTAGAAAGCAGTTGTTTTTTGGACATTCTGAGAAATTGGAGAGGGTAAGGGGAAATCCAGATATGGCAACAACATGAAAAAAGGCATGGGGTATCTTTTTCTTTTTAAACAACTTTACTGAGATATAATTTACATACCATAAAGTTCATCCATTTAAAGTGTGCAGATCAATGGTTTTAAGCATATTTAAGAGTTGTGCAACATCACCATAACATGATTTTAGAACATTTGTATCACACCAAAAGGAAAGTACTCCTTAGCAGTCACTCCCTATCCTCTCGACTCTGGGCAACCACTAATCTACTTTCTGTCTATCTGTCTATTCTGGGCATTACTTAAGTGGAATCATACAATATGTGGTCTTTTGTGACTGGCTTCTTTCATTTAGCGTGATGTTTTCAGGTTTCATCCCTGTTGTAGTATGGATCAGTTACTTTATTCCATTTCACTGCTGAATAATATTCCATTGTATGGATATACCACATTTTATTTATCCATTCATGAGCTGATGGATATTTAAGTTGTTCCTACATTTAGCTACCATGAATAATGGTGCTATGAACATTTGTGTTCAACTTTTTGTATGGGCATGGTTTTATTCTCTAATTCCACTAGGAGTAGAATTGATGAGTCAAATGGTAACTCTATGTTTAACCTTTTGAGGAACAGCCAAACTGTTTCCCAAAGCAACTGTGCCTTTTTATGTTTCTAGCAGCAGAGTATGAAGATTCCAATTTCTCCACATCCTTACCCACACTTGTTATTACCTGTCTTAATGATCATAGCCATCTGGTTGGTGTGAAGTGGCATCTCTTTGTGGCTAATGATGTTGAGCATCTTTTCATGTGTTTATTAGCTATTTGTATATCTTTTTTGGAGAAATGTCCATTCAAATCCTTTGCCTATCTTTAAGTTGGGTTATTTGCCTTTTTATTGTTGAGTTGTAAGAGGTTTTTTATATATTCTGGATGCTAGACTCATCAGAGATATGATTTTAAATATTTTCCCCATCCTCTGGGTTGTCTTTTCACGTTCTTGCTGGTGTCCTTTGAAACACAAAAGTTTTAAATGTTTGTGAAGTCTAGTCTATCAATCTTCTCTTTCATCGCGGTGCTTTCGGTGTTGTATCAGTTGTTCTGTTTTTTAACCCTGGTGCTGGTCTCCTGGTTCAGCTCATGGAAACTCATCAGGCTGTTCTGATTTGTGCATTTTTCTGCTCATGTATGTAAGACTTAGATAAACAGGTTTTTAAGGAGGTGCTGATAATCGCAGCTTCCTCCGCTGGGTCCCTGTGAGGGCTGAGCGGGTGAATGCACACACAGCGCTTAGCCAGCAGCTGGCACCATTAGCGCTGATGCATGATAGTGGCCATTGTTCTTATTGTTAAAATCTAGCTCTGCTCCTTATTGGGTGGGGGATCTTGGCCCCTCATTAAGCCTCACTTTCCTCATCTGTAAAATGGGTTAGTACCAGCCACTTCGCTAGGACCACCAGGGGCCTCAATGACACCAGATACAACATTGTCAAGCTTGAAGTCTGCTCCCAGGAGGCCCTGATGAAGGCTTGGGTCAATAAAACAGGAATGAGGAAAAAGAAAACCAGAGTCATGAGTGAAGAGAGTCAGTGCCGTGAAGGTCTGGGTGGCTGCCAAGAGCTGGCTGTGGGCCCCTCAGAGTCTCCATGAGCAGGGCTGGCCAGGCCTGGGAAGGAATGAGGGGGCAGTTGGCTGAAAGAAAGTTGGTTTCCAGGTGGAGCAGGGCCTGGTGGTGCCAAAGCGCCTGGCTCCTTGTGGGATAATCAGAGACCAGACCTCCTTGTACCCCACAGCCCCCTGCACTGGTTGCCCCATTCTATTCCAGTCTTCCCATCTTCACCCAAACAATCCTCTCCATCCACCTCCACCTCTTCCATGTCAGTCTGGCCCTTGAAGTCCCATTGAGGAAGACGCCTCTGCCTTTCCCCCCTCACTGGGCCACTCCACAGCCCCTCTCAAGTCTCCCCACTTCCACCCCGACCCTATCACGCCCTCCCTGGGGGGGCTGGAGGGAGCTTCCTAAAGAGTCAAGGAGATCACCTCACCCACTGCTCCCAACCCTCTAATGGGGACTGCTGCATGAAATCCAGATCCTTCTCTGGTCTCAAGGTCAGGTCAAGGTTTTGAGGGCCTTGGAGGGGTTTTCATTAAAGTGTAACATGCTTACAGAGAAAGCACACATCGTAAGTGTGCAGCTCGACGAATCCCCCAGACCAAACACACCCGTGTAAACTGGCACCCAGCTCAAGAATCAGACCCTTACCGGCATCGCAGATGCCCCCTCGTGCCCCTTCCAGTTACTACACATGCCCTCAAGGTGGCCGCCATCATGACTTCTAATACCATAGATGACTTCTGCCCGATGCTGAACTTCGTCTGAATGAGATCGCTCAGTGTGCGCCTCGGGTCTGGCATCTTCTGCTCACCGCGTTTGTGAGGGTCCAGTAAGCTGATCGCGCAGCTGCAGTGCGTTCCGTCTCGTTCCTCCACTATTCCTCTGACACCCGTACCACCCTTCACATAGCCATTCGACTAGCATTGGGCTTTTAGGTTGTTTCCAGCTTCGGGATATTACAAAACAAAGCTCCTAGAAACGTCCTTGCACATGTCCTTTGGAGGACATATGGACTCCCTTCTGTTGGGTAAACACCCTTGAGAGGAGCTGCTGCCTTATAAGGGTACATGAACGTTCAGCTTTGGAAGATCCTGCGAAGAGTTTTCCAAAGTGGCCGTCCCGCTTTCGAGTCCTCGCTCAGCTGCTCGGAAAGTTGCCATCATTCCACTTCCTTACTGACCCTCTGTGCGCATATTTATAGATATAGGCTGTTTCGTTTTAGCCGTTCTGGTGAGTAAGCTGTGTTATCCCATTATGGTTTTAATTTTAATTTGAGGGGACCATCTTTAAGAAAAAGAATATAAAAGAAAACTAGGAATATAAAGTTGGGCACAAAAGAGAATATTTGTTAAGAATGTGAAAAGAAATCATGACAAATTGCTGGGGAATTTCAGGCTTCAGATTCCTTTCTTCCAAGAGTTTTTGAGGCTTTCCCAGAAATGCTTACATTGAAATGCTTCTTGATAGCAACCTGGCTCCCTCCCCGCCCTGAACACTCCACAGCTGCCACCCATCCCTGTGTGAACAATGCCCCATGCGAGTGAGGGTCCCAGAGCTCAGGCATCATCGGCTTCCTGGGAAGTGGCCTCTGCCCGGCCCTCAGCACCCCTGCTCACCCCAAACCTTCCCTGGCCTGACTCCTCCTCCTTAGGGTCTCGTCTCTCCCATTAGCTTCTCAGGGAGGTCTGCTCTGACCTCATTTTGTAAGTCCACATCATGAGACAGATGGCAACAGAGCAGGAGGTTAGGAGCAATTGCTGTGGACCCAGCCCGCCTGGTTGGTGTCCCGGCTCCAGCATTTTCTAGCCATGTGACCTTAGAGACTCAACGTAACCTCTCAGGGCCTCAGTTTCTTCACCTGTAGCGTGGGGAAAGTCATGCTAGCTCCTGCCTTATAGGGTGTTATAAGGACCCAGCAAGTTAATGTGCGTAATGCACTAGAAAGGGTGCTTGGCACCCTCACTCTTAGGATTGACATGAGGCCCTGTCATCCACAGCCTTAGTCTCTCCTCTGGCACATCTCCCTTCTCACTGGCCCGCTGCTTGAACGCTCCGCAGCACAGGCCTGCCGTGCTGACCGCTGTAGCCTTGGGGCCTAAGGCAGCACCTGGCCCATATTAGAGACAGAAAAGGATGAATGAATAAATCTCATCTGTATATCTCACATCCGGCCAGGCATCTCCAAGCCACAGCCACACCCTGAGCGAGGCCACCCTGGACCATTCCCTCCCTGCGGGCAGAAGCCCCCTCCCCACTCACCCTGTAGCAGGCGCTGACTAAATGGATGAGCCTCAGCCGCCCACCCTGATCTCGCCTTTCTTGGACTTGTGGCCAGAGTTTCTTTTGGCCTCCATGTGCACAGCACTTTACAGTTTACAAGTTCGGTTCCCTTCCATAATCACATCCCTGGGTTGGGTAACAGGCAGCAGTGGGACTTCCAGTGTGACAGCGGCCTGGAGAGGGAGAGTGACTTCCTCAAAGTCACACAGCAAGAGAGAGTGGGGAGATGGGACACAAGTCAGGACTCCCCAGGATGGGCTGCCCACCCTTGGTCCCAGGGCCTCTCTCACCCCTTCCAGTGAGCACCAAAGGCTGAGCACGGTAGGCACTTAGGCTTGTTCAAGACGATGGGAAGAGGACAGTCCTTGGGGTCAGTCCCTGGCTCTGGGACCCTGGGTGTGTCCCTGACCCACCCGTGCCTCAGTTTCCCCATCGTTAAAGGAGGTTAACTTACCAAGTGAAGGCAGATCCCTGTCTCACCTGGCCTGGTGGACATTTCTCCTCGGCCTCTCTGTCTGTCTGTCTGTCTATTCCAGATGACCGTGGAATGAGCTGACGTGGAGTTGGGAACAGACTAAGGGCGAGGAGACAGACCGGGGTTCCACCTGTTTCTCTGTCATCCTTGACATGGAGCAGTGGCTAAGAGCAAGCTTTGGAGAAGCATCTCTTCCGCCAGTTTTAAAGGACGTTGATGAAACGTGGCCTGCGACTGGTGAGCGGGAGGTAACTGCAAAGATCTCGATGAACAATTCGGGGTTTATTAACCCCCGGAGGCCCCCTGACTTCACAGGGCGGACAAGGAGCAGACGTGATCACGGATGACTGTTGGGAAAAGTGCGACAACGTGCCCAAGGCAGGGGTGCTGCTGAGCTTCTCCGCTCCAGCTCTCTCCTCTTCCATTTGACAGCAGGCACAACAGGCCCAGAGAAGGCAAGAGAGTTATCCAAGGTCACCAGCACACCCAAGCAGGCCTCCTGAATTGGAATCAAGTCTAAATTCGGTGGCTCAGCCTTCTTTTTTCCCCTTGCTCATTATTAATTATTTTTAAAAACACCTTTATTAAGGTATAATTCACATACCTTGCAATCCACTCTTTTAAATTATTTTTAGTACAGTTCAATGGTTTTTAGTACAGAGTTGTGCATCACCACCATGATCAATTTTAGAACATTTTTCTTACCCTCAAAAGAAACTCCGTACCCTTTAGCTGTCAAACCCCTCCACCAAGAAATCCCTCCCTCCCCGCAGCCCTTGGCAACCACAAGTCTACTTTCTTTTCTTTTTTTTTTTTTTGAGGAAGATTAGCCCTGAGCTAACTGCTGCCAATCCTCCTCTTTTTGCTGAGGAAGACTGGCCCTGAGCTAACATCCATGTCCGTCTTCCTCCATTTTATATGTGGGACGCCTACCACAGCATGGCGTGCCAAGCGGTGCCATGTCCGCACCTGGGAGCCAAACCAGTGAACCCTGGGCTGCCAAAGTGGAACATGCGAACTTAACCGATGCACCACTGGGCCGGCCCCAACACAAATCTACTTTCTGTCTCCATATATTTGCCCATCTGGATATTTCTTAGAAATGAAATCATACAGTATGTGGTCTTTTGTGTCTGGCTTCTTAGCATAATGTTTTCAGGTTTCATCCACGTTGTGGCACGTGTCAGTACTTCATTCCTTTTCATTGCTGAATAATATTCCATTATATGGATATACCACATTTTATTTATCCATTCGTGAGTTGATGGACATTTGGGTTGTTTCCACTTTTTGACCACCATGAATAACACTGCTGTGTGTGACCTTTTGTGTGGTTGAATGTTCTCATTTCTCTTGGGTATCAATCTAGGAGTAGAGCTGCTGGGTCCCAGGCTAACTATGTTTGTGAGCCCAGCCTTCTAGCTCTGGCTTTCTCAGACCCTGGGGGTGCTGATGGGGGCAGACTTGCTGCTTCCAGTGTTCAGGGTCCTGGGGTCAAGTCCCCCGTCCACCTTCCAGAATGCCATGGGAAAGCCACCTGGATTCTAACTCTTGCTCTGCCATCAACTTGCTGGGTGACTTCAGTGAGCTGTTTCACGTCTCTGAACCTTAGTTTCCCCATGTGAGAAATGGCATGATCATCTCTATGGCCTGTTCTGAGGATTTGCTGAGACCATAAAAACATAGGTTTATACTCATTCCTTCAACATCTGTGGCCAGTGTGCCAGCCGATGTTCACACAAACGAGACACACAAAATCCCAGCCTTTACAGATGCCTCACATACTGAGCTTCCTGTTTAAGCCTCACAATGTCCCTGGGCAGTATTCCCTGCCGGTACCCCATCTCCGGGAAGAAGAAATGGAGAGAACCCTGGAACTGAGTCCCTTTCCTCCCTCCCCCTTTGGACTTAATTCTAGAACCTTCGAGTAGTGTATTTTTTTAACTTTTCTTGAAGTAAACCCTACGTACAAAAAGAGCAGCATCCTACGTGTAGAGCTGACACGTTTTCACAGGCTGAACTTACCTGTTTCCCCAGCACTCCTGTGAATAAAATCAAAATCATGCCAGGTCCCGGAAGCGCCCTCGTGCTGCTGTCTCTCCCCAGCCGGGGAAAATACCATCCCAGCTTCTACACCGCAGGCTAGTTCTGCCTGGCCATGCACTTGAAACAAGCGGAACCGTGGAGTCCACGGTCTTTTGTGTCTGCTTCTTGCACTCAACTTTAGGTCTGCAGGGCTCACTGTGTTGTGGTCGTTATAGATCCTGCGTTTTCGAGGCCGTGTGCACCATCATTCTTTTCACTGCTTCTGCTTTTAATGAGTCCCTTTGGGCTTTGCCTGTTGAAACAGAACACAGAGCTTCCCGGTCTCCCGGGCGCATGTCTATGTGTATCTGCCCAGGCCTGGCGGGGAGGGAGGCGGGGAGGCTGGGAGACTGTATGTGCTGACCTGGTCCTGGCCCCGAGGCACACGTGCTTCTAGGGGGCCCCAGCCTGGCCCTGCACCCTAGCCCGTGCTCCCCCACCCCGGACTTGCTCAACATTCTGTTATTCTGGGCTTGGCTTGAGGCCAGGGGCGAGCTGGCAGGCCTCCTAGGTAAACAAGAGCAGCTGGAGAGGAGAGGGGCTTTCAGGGTGGGAAGATCAGACCCCCACTCCACGAGGGCTCTCAGGGCCTGTGTGGAGGCCTCTGTCCCAGGAGCCCTGGAACACGGTGGGAAGGGAAGTTTCCGTAGAAATTGGGGCATCCTCTGGCTGGCCGTGCACCAGGGAGGGCAGGCTGCCTGGGTTTGAGTCCCAGCTCGGCAACTTACCAGCTGTGTGACTCTAAAATCTATGAAATGAGGGGGAACAACCTGATAGGGTGTTTTGAGGAGTAAATAACTCAATGCATGTAAAGGTTCCCGACCTGGAGTAAAGTGGGCTACTAGGATCATAAGATGCCAGTGGCCAGCGAAGTATTTCACATGCATCATTTTCTTACACCTACACACTGGTCATGAAAGTAGACACCGTATCATCCCCATTAGACAGATAAGGAAGTGGAGGCACAGAGAGGTTGAGAGCGTGCCTGAAGCCACACTGCAAATCTGGGGCAGAGCCAGGCTTTGATCCTGGATCTCTTCGACTCCAGAATCTGGGTGCCTGACACCAGGGCTCCGAGCTGCCACGGAGCAGTGCCTGGCTCTGTACTGCGGGACCCAGACTCAGCCCTCACCTCTGGAGTGGGGAGCAGGCCCTCAGGCTCACTGTCTGTCTGTAAAATGGGCCTCTGTGACCAGCAGGGCCTTTCTCCTTCCTGGGCTCCTGGCTGGTGGGCTCCCGGGGTGGGACAGGCTTGGCGGCTGCTCAGGAGGGGCCTCTGAGTCTGTTGAGCCTTGGCAGACCCGGCTGGGGCAGCTCCACCCCTGCTCTTCGGTGGAGGCAGTCAGGCTCGGGAGCCAGGGTTGGCAGTCCTGAGTCCGCTTGGTGGCCCCCTTGGGGGGGTGGGTGTGCCCCGACCCTGCTCTTGGGGCGCTCAGAGCTTGGGGCAGTCACACAAACAGCTGTTCCTAATCCAGGCTCTCCATGACATGCTGAGGGGAACCAGAGGGTGAAGCAGTTGGCTGCAGTCCAGGAAGGCTTCACAGAGGAGTCCTCCTTGGAGCAGGGTTTTGAAAGCTGAGAAAGAGTTCCTCAGGTGGAGATGATGGGAGGCGGTTCTTAGCAGAGGGAACAGCAATAGATATAGTACTGCACTCCGTTCCCTCTGACCCTTCCTAGCCAGCTCTGTTTTCACGGGGCTGGAAGCCTGAAAATGGCGTTTTCCAGAACACCCTGCCAGCTGGTTTCTGGTTAGGATCTGCCAGCGGGGAGAAGGCAAGAGGACGAGAGATGCCAGCCTGCCCCTGGCTCCTGGTACGGCTGACCCCGGCAGGCTTCGCAGATTCCGGCAGCAATGTTGGGTCCAGGGCTCCAGCAGCGGGGCGGTGAGCACGGGCCTGGCTCGTGGGCTCCTGACAGCCCGTCCAGGGCGCAGCTGCTCCCTGGATTCTGGGTAATGCCCCTCTCCCTCCTGCTCTCCTGCACGTCACATGCCTTTGGGATCGAGTTCCCTAATGCACTCCCTCTCCGCCTGAAAAAGCCACGCGGTTTCTGTTTTCCAGCTGGTCACTAACTGACAAGATGTTCAGGCCGTCTAGGTCAGAACCAGGTATGTTTTTCAAGGAACAGAAGGATTCCACACTCAGAAAATGTGATCTGGTGTTTTCATTTTTATTTATTTTTTAGGCTCATGTCATGTCTTCCACCAGGAGTTCCCTGAGGGTTTAGACTGAGGTCCTCCATCACCTATTCAATCAACAAACGTCTATTAGTGCCTCATCGGTGGGGAATGAGATGAATGACGAAGTCCCCACACTCCCGGGATCATAGTCTAGACCTGGCGCCGTCCGGTACCATAGCCAGCAGCCCCCTGAAATGCAGCTAGTCCGAATCGAGACGGGCTGTCGGTACAAAATAGACACCGCAATTCAGAGGCCGAGTGTGAAAATAAGAATGTAAAATATCTCACTAACAATTTTTAGATTGATTTTGTGTTGAAATAACAATATTTCAGACACATTAGGTTAAATAAAATACATTATTAAAATATATTTCACCTGGTTCTTTTTACACTTTTTAACGTGGCAGCTAGAAAAGTTTAAATTACATATGTGGCTTGCATTTGTGAGTCATGTTATATTTCTACTGGACAGCACTGGTCTTCTGGGTGCTGAGCTGAAACACATTGATTTACCAGTTCAGCACTTATTAGCATTATTATGCCTGCCTTTGAGGACTGCAGATAGGATGGGGAGGAGGACAGACATACCAACATGGAATTAAAGTTTGCTGTGATAAGTGTTTGAGTTGGTCTATGTTCCAGGGCCCTGGGGGCCTGAGAAGAAATCTGGAAGGCTTCTCAGAAGAGGTGACTTTGGTGTTAAGCATTATAGGATGAGTAGGAGTTCGCAAGATGGGTAAGGGCACTCTAGGCTCAGGGAACTACACATGCAAAAGCCGGGAGGTTGACAAGCGCACAGCGTGTTTAGAGGGAAACAGGAAGTTCATTGTGGTCCGAACATGATTTGTTTGAGGAAGACGCTAAGGATGGAGCTGGACTATGTAGAGCCCTGAATGCCAGTAAAATTTAGATGTGGGGGAGGGGCTGAGGCTGGGGAAAGGCTCTCAGGCAGGAGGTGGCTGGTCCCGAGGTGAATGAGCTCGCCTACCCACCCTCCTCAAAAGCATGAAGAAGACCAGACCTTGTTTGAATGTGAAAAATAAATTTTTTTATTTCAGTGCTCGCTCCTTGTGGCTCAAAGGCACACCTACTGCCTACTTGGAACCCAAAAGCGTTTATGAAACCAGAGAAATAGAGCTGTATTTGTACAGAACGTATCCACGTTGGCTCACTTTGTGATTCTTTCCCCTGCGAAGCAGAAAGCTCTAAGTGCATCAGCGTGGCTTCCCCACTTCCCTCTCTGGGATGTGGGGGCCCTGGAGGCTGCGACCTCACCCCAGGTAGAGAATTCCCCCTCCTTCCCTCTGCTGGCGTGAGGGAGGCCCAGCCACGTGGAGGGGGCGGGGGTTAAGTCAGAGATGACATCTCGTGGGCTCCCCAGGCTTAGTCAGGGGCAAAGGCCGGCTGTGTTCCAGGGCCCGGGCCCTGCAAAGAGGGGGTGCTGAGGTGCCGACCTTGTTGGTTAGTGACCAGCACAGCAGCTAAGGCCCAGGTGAAGTCGAGGCGTTGTGGCGGGCAGGCTCACGGGTAGGACAGGGGCCTCCGGGGCTCGTTTACTCCACAACTGGGGTCTGAAGGAAGGTGCCTGGGCACAGGTAGGGGACCTGGACACGGCTGGGGGCAGGAGAGTGGTCGTCGTCATGGCTGCGTGCTCAGAAACATCCTAGGCCTGTGGGCTAAGGCTCTGTGCAGCCAGGGAGCCGGACTCGCTGTCATTTGCAAGACTGGGTCACACAATGCATCAGAAGTACAAAATGGGGGGGCCTTGGAGATGAGCTGGTTCAACCACTCCTTTGACCAGTGAGGACACTGGGCCCAGACAGGGGAAGGCAGTGGCCAGCCGGACTTGGGGCTTGAACCCAGGGCTCTGATCTCTCCAGTCTCCTCCCCACCTTTTTGCCCCAACTGGTCCTTTTGGATCAGGTCCCAAATGGCCTCTCTGACATTCTCAGGTCAGGGCTGGTGTCACGAGCAGAGCACTGGACTCGGACTCAGAAGGTCGGTCCAGGCTCTGTTCCTGCACCTTCACGTTACCCAGCCTTGCAAATAGCCACCAGCCTGCTGGTGCAGAGGGGGCCGCCTCCCATCACCAAGCCTCAGTCTCCTCGCAGAGAAAGCAGTTCCCACTCTGCAGCTTCCTGTGGCCATTCACTGGGCTGGTGGCCACATGAGCACCAGCGCGTACAGGAAGCACCTGGCACCTGGCAGTGCCCCATAATGGTGAGGTGGGTGGGGGGTGGTTGGGCTAGGGCTGCTGGGATGTGGGGGGAGCTTGGGCCTGGCCTATTCCTGGGACCCTCCTTGTCCCCATCTGCTCTGGCTCTCCCAAGGGTGCCTGGGGCCCCGGGGCACAGTCTGGGGAAGGGATACAGGACATTCTAGGGGGCCAGGTCCCTCCATCCAGCCAATGGGTACATTGCCTCTTTTTTGTCTGCTCCAAGGGGCTCTGGAGCAGATCAGATATGGTGGGTGGTCAGTGGCTTTCCAAGTGGCAACTGGGCTAGAAAGGGAGGTGTGGATCCTTCCTCCCCCCACAGGCCCAGTCAGGACCCCCACTGTGGAGGCACAGAACGTTGCTCGCAGGAAAGGGGGTGCGGAACCAGGTTCAGGGGGACAAGACGGGCCAGAAGTACACGCCATCCCAGAGAGCCCCCACAGGCAGCCCACTCCTACTCTGGGGCCCAGGAAGGGGCAAATTTTGCTCATTAGCTTAGGATAAAAGTTGGGGTCAAGTCGGGGGCTCTCGGTCGGCTGACGTGGGGCTGAGGACCCCTTAAGAGGGGCCGATGATGACGTTCCTGAAACCCTTCACAGCTTTCAGCTTGTCGCTCTCGAAGTTCACCACCAGCTTGTGGCGTCCCACGTGCAGCGGCAGCAGGTCCACCCTCACCTTCACTTCCTGCCCGGCCTCCACTGGGTCCGGGCTGAGGAGAGAGAGAGGAGCGCGGTGAGGAGAGGGGCCCAGGCCTGCTCACCCATGATGGAGCCAAGCCCGGAGGACGAGGTGTGACTACGGAGAACTCAGCACAGAGTCTCCCCGGATGTACGCCCAATGCCGACAAGAACAACACGGGCCCCGCTCCCCGCTCTCTGAGGGCCTGGGCCATCTGCCCTCCTACGTATAGAGAGGCCAGTATGTGTGTGTGTGCGTGCATGGAAGTGGATGGTGTGGGTACGCTCAGGTGGCTACATGCATGAAAATGCATTGAGCTGTACATGCATGATTTATATTCTCTACTGTATGTGACACATTACAATAAAAATGTAAATAAGAAGTGTGAATGCTCGTATGTATGTATGTATGTATGTAAGCGTGTATCTGTGAGGATACGCCCCCCTCGCACGCGTGGGGACATTCAGGATGCTGACACCCGTGTTTACGTGAGCACCTGCGTGTCCAGAGATGGATGCTCAGTGGCCCAACGTGTAACTGTTGAGGTTTGTGAGGACGCGTGCATGGAATGCAGCTAACCAGGTGTGCGTGTGGAGAGGATTCAAGGGTGGGAACTCTGCCCTGAGGGTGCGTGGGAGTGGACACAGGGGTATATGAGGCGGGTGTGTGCGAGTGGACGCGGGGTGTACGAGGCAGGCATGTGGGAGTGGAGAGGAGGGGTTCTGCGTCAGGGTTCGGTGCCTGAGGGCTGCCCCCTGCCCCGTGAGCACCTGCCCCCGCTCCCGGGCCCCCAAGCTGGAGGGACCAGAACTTACATCTCCATGGTCTTCTGCTCCTCGGTCAGGCCCGCCCCCTCCACGGTGAAGGTGCAGCCCAACAGGGGCACGGCCAGCGGGTTCCGCAGGGACACCTCAGCCACCAGCTTGCGGTTCTGCTTGGGCTCCCCCAGGATCTGGGAGAGGGCATGGGGCAGATGTCAGGGTGGCACTGAGGGACAGGGCCCAGTGCCCCTCGAGAGCAGGCAGGGTCCCGCTGGGCCACCTCTGTATTGGCTGCAGTTGAGCCCACTGTTTGCCCAGCTCTGCCACTATCACTCCTCATCCCTGTGCCTCAGTTTCCCCATCTGGAAAAGAGGATGATGATAGCTGCCTAGGTCTCCTTCGTGGAGCTGCGCTGAGGTGCCACGTGCCCCGGGCCGTGTGTAAGTGCCTCCCTTGTTCTAGGGTCTGGAGTGGAACGATCACAGGCTTTGGGGCAGACCAATCTCGGCCCCTTCCTCACTGTGTGGCCCTGGGGAAGTTACTCCCCTCTCTGGGCCTTGGTTTCTTCATGGGAGAGACACGCCTGATCACAGGGTGCTCCTGAGGATTGACTGAACTAGTGTGCAAGCTCCCAGTGGAGTCTGGCGCCCAAGGCCCCTCCCGCCCTGCTCTTTCCCATTTGCTGGTGGCTGCTGCCTTTGGAGTTTGGGGGTTGTGGCCCCTCCAGGCGAATGGGGATGAAGATGAGGATGACGGTGATAAGAATAGTCCGCCTTTACTGAGCCCTTATAATGCACTTCCCGTGGGTGCCCACTCAATCCTTGCACCTCCCCAGGCGCTAGCGTTAACCCATCTCGCAGTTCAATAAACTGAGGCACGGGGGCCAAGAAACATGCTCAAGGCCATCCAGGCACAAACCCAGGAGTTAGACTCTGTGCCCTTCACTCTTCCGCCCCTGCTGCCCCACCAGGGCCACCAAGGCCTGGGGATCCAGCCTTAGGAGTTTAGCTTTGATTCCAATATCCCTCAGTTCCATGACCCTCCCACTCTCGATGCTGAGATTTGTTCCCAGAGGCTCCGAGTCCCAAATTCTATTGGCTTCTCGGTGCTTTTCTTTGATTTGAGGATCCCTGAGGCAGCAGACGTTGAGGTGGCAGGGAGGCAGGTGTGCGCATGCGTGGGGGCCTGTCCCGGGGCCCCCGCCCCTGCCCCCGCCCTGCTCCGCCTGCCCCTTACCCGGATCTTGATTTCTGGGTTCTCCAAATAGATGTCCCTCTCGGCCAGAAGGTAGTTGTTGGCAGCGGGCTCGATGAGGAGGCCGCGCACCTTGATGAGGTTCGATTCGGTCAGGCAGTCGCAGTATTTCTTATAGAGGATTCGAAGAGGGATGCTCTTCTCTGCGGGAGGGGAGGGGGGCACCGGGAGAGCTGAGTCATCGCCCCGCCCCTCCTCCTGCAACGCCCGAGGCACAGAGAGGGAAACGAATGCGCTCAAGGGCACACAGCTGGTGAAAGGATGGGCAGATCCAGGCCTTTAGGCCACCTGCCCCGGCTCCAGGGTTCCCGGGAAGGAGCCGGGGAGCAGAGGGCAGACACCTGGTAGGGGAAGCGCTGGAGCTCCGGCAGGCCCGGGTTCTAATCCTGCCTCAGCCCTTTGCCAACTGGAGATGCTGGGCAAGCCACGCCACCTCTCAGGACCTCAATTCTCAGGTCTGTATGGTAAGGGCATCCATACGGCTACGGGAGGAGTGGGGGGCGGGGCGTGCGGCGCGGTGCCTGGCACACACTTAATGCCCCGGGCATGTCAGCTGCTGCCGCATTGTTGGGGGATGGAGCTGACGTCCGCTGCTGTGCCAGCACCAGGCTTCCTACTTCACCTTCACAACAACCTGGAAGGGTTGTACTTTTATTACAGCCCAATTTACAGATGAGGAAACTGAGGCTGGAGCCGGTGAAACAACATTGCCCCAGGTCACGCCTATGACGTGCCGCAGGCATTTGAACTGACAACCCAGATCTAGTAACCTGCACTCACTGGACGTGAGCTCATTTTCCCCCACGAAGGATGGTACCCATTTTACAGATGAAGAAACACGTCTGCCAGTAAGTGCTCAGATCTGGAGACCTGGCCTGGCTTTGGCCACTGACTGGCTGTGTGAGCCTGGGAAGATGACCTCCCCTCTCTGTTTCTCCTCTGTTCCCCCAGACATCCAGCACCTGCTGGGCAGAGATAAGACCAGAGGTCATTTCGGGGCAAAAGCCACATCGAGATGAGGGGGTGAGAAAGAAGCTGGCAGGGCCGCCCCGCCCACTGCAGAGGAACGAAGTGTGGTTTTAGCTCCATTTTTCTGACAAGAACACTGAGGTCTGAAGCCACCAGGGTCTGTCTGTTAAAGGCCAGAAGAAGCAGTGAAGAGACCATGGGCCTGAGAATCCACAGGCCCCCGTCAGGCCCTGCTTGTCCAGTCGGTCACGGAGAGCCTTGTGCAAACCGTTCTGCTCCTCCGGCCTGCCCCGTCAGAGAGGAGTGCCAGGAGGACGGTCTCAGGGCTCCCTGGAGCCCAGCCAACCTCCCCTCGTCCTCCCAGGACCACGTCCCAGTGCCATCACGGGAGATGCTCTTGCTTCTTTTTCTGTCCTGTCCCCTCCTCCCACTAGAGCAGGGTTTCCTATCTCCACCCATGCACATGATTTTTCATACGTCGGAGTATATCCTCATTATTTTCCTTTCAGTCCACTCACTTTGGGCTTTTAAACCTTTTTTGCCTAGGGAAACTTTTTGTCATTATTTGCAGCAAACCAGTCTCATTTACCACAAATAGGAGGTAATTGGTAAAAATAAACACAAGCAAACTGAGTCACGCATGTGCAACTCCGGCTAGGTATTCTTGTCTGCTGAAGGCTCTGGGTTTGCGACCTGACCTTACGGGTAAAGAGAGAGATGAGCAGAGGTTAGGGAGGCTGAGCAGATTGCACCTGCTGAGACGTGCCCCCTGAGGTCATCTGGAGGACGCTGGAGACCCGAGGGACAGTAATTTTCTCACCGAGTGAGTCAAGGTCCAGGCCTGGCCATGCACACGTTGCTCACGTCCACTCTCTGGAAAATGTGGCACTCAGGCGCGCCCAACCCTCTAGCCACTCACTCCAAGGCTGGATCTGCCCTAACCTCTGGCCAGATGACACGGGAGGAAGAAAACCAAACCTTCTTCCAAAAGGGACAAGAAGGAGTGACAATTCCTGGGGCAGGACCTGGTGGAACAGACTGGAAACTCGGACCAGCTCCACAGGAAAGAAGGAAAACACCATCCTCCAGCAGCTTGGAGCACGAGGCCCCAGCTGTTGACTTTTCCAGGAGGCTGAGGCCAGGGTGGGGCTGGACCTTTGAGGACTGCTGTCCACAGGCCAGGGATCACGACCTTGGTCTGGGGCCAGACGCTGACTGAGAGGAGGAAACGCGTGGGATGGGTCTCAGGGCTTAGATGATTTGCCCCATTCTGGAAGGTGCCTTGGGCGTGCTCACCACATTGGCTGCATTCCCAGTGACCCACCTGGAGGGATGGAGGAGAGAGCGAGAAAGGGTGGGGGCAGGAAGGGGAAGGGAGAGAGGCAGCGGAGCAAGGAGGCAGGGCTGGGGGCACTGGATTCTGTTCTGCTGTCCAAGGCCTGGCTTCCCGTCCAATAGCACATGGAAATCCCCCAGGTCTTATCATCAAAGAATAGCAAGCATCCTAGGCAAACGGGGGGCCTCCGGGGTGGGACAATCTGTCTCGGGTTGAGCTTGGCGTTGGAGGCCCCAGGAGGGCATCCCGGATGGGCCCCGCCCTGCAGCCTGAGGGCGGCCACAGGACGTCTGCCCTCCTCTGCCCTCTCCCGAAGGCTGGCCTCTCGTGGGGCTCTGTGGCAGGAAGGAGCTCTCTACTGTGAACATATCCCCAGGATGATGAGAAACAGCGACGCGCTGAAGCTCAGCACAACAATGCCCGGAGGAGCCTGCCGGTGTCCAGGAGGCCCAGGAGGAAGTCATTCTGGCATCGCTGGCCAGGCTGGAGTTCACCTCATGCCACACATTCCAGGAAAGACACTCCCTCCCTTTGAAGCGGTTCTGAGCGCAAGAAGGAACGGACAACGTGTGCATTCGCACAAGGGGGCTGGGAGGGCCCTTCGAAGGTGAGCCAGCCTTTGCATGGATAGAGACTCCGAGGTCTAGGATGGAGACGGGAGATGCTCAGGAGCCCGCAGCCCAGCGGCACAGCTGCAGCCACTACAACCTGGGCGTCCTGACAACCCCATGCCCCTGTAGGGACGGACCCTGCCCCGACACTCGGAGCCTGGACGCAGAAGCGAGAGCTGGGTCCTTCGCCTGCCACCAAGGTTGGCAGGGACCCAGGTACCTCCCAGCCCAGTGCTGAGACCATCGTCTGGCACGGGGGGCGCTCAGGGCGGGCCGGGGCCTTCTTGGCTGCCCCACACCTGTTTGCACTTCTGCTGGGTGAGGAGTGAAGGACCACATCAGGTCCAGGCACCGTGTTAGGCTTTCCAGATCTTCCCTGAGCACAAACCTTCTCCTTCAGTCCTCTCAGTGGCCCCTCTGGGGGCGTGCCAAGGCCCTACTTCATGCATGAGAGTGACTGGGGACTGGTGGTGGAGGCCGGATTCAAGGCCAGGCCCACTGGCCTCAGAACTCACTTTTCAACAGCGTGAGTGTGGGCCCCCAGCCCTGGTGCCACACGGCTCGGCCCCCGAGGGCTGGGCCCCTGCTTAGAGGGCCTGACAGAGGGTCAGCTCTGGGCATGCGGCTCCAGGACGGCCCAGGGTGGGCCCGAGGTAGAAAAGCCAGGAGGTGGCACTGTCTACATTGCAGACTCACGGCCCAAAATACAGACAGGCTTTCTTAGGACCTAGAAGGCTGTGCTCCACACGCCAGGCCATGGGGGTCAAAAGGGGAGGCAGAGGAAATAAAGGAGAGGAAAATGGTTTGACAGGCAAGAGGAGGGGGACAGAGAGGTCAAACGGAGCCCTCCCACCATGGGCTCCTCACCAGCTCCGGGCCTCAGCACACAGGCTGCTGGGGACTGAATGCCTAGGACCGTCCTACACTGTTGGTCTGACTCCCACGTGCCTGACTGGGACCCCAAAGTTCAGGGAGGTGGCCGTCTGCCCAGGTGGCACAGTGAGCGGAACCCTCCTCTCTGAGGCCCCAGGGATGATCGACGCTCTGCTGGACCACGCCACCCCTCAGGCAGGGGACGGCCAGGGTGTCCCTCCACCGCTCCCCGTCTTCCCCCGGCTCCAAGACCCCTCTGCCTTCCTCATGTCTGCCGGCTCCAAACGCAGAAACAGATTGGCTGCTGAGGGCGGGAGACCCGCCTCTGTGCTGCCTCACAAAGTGACCTCAGTGGCCGTGACCCCTCTCAGAGCCTGAAGCTTATTTTTAGGAAGATAACGAGGTGTAGTAACAAAGCTGGGCAGTGAAAGGGACCAAAGAGACAAAACAACAGAGGCCCTGTCCAGGGCTGAGGGCTCGGTCACGCATGGACATTATTTTACCCCAAAACGGGAGACTCAGAGCCAAGGAGCGAAGGGAAGGGGATGTGCCTCCCAGGGAGGCCCTGCCAGGCGCTGGAGCCGTGGAGAGGAGATCGGGGCTGGGAGGCCCACGCCTCTCCCCACAGAGGGCTGGACGTCCTCCACCGCTCTTGGAGCTACGCTGTCCAGCACGGCAGCTTCTGCCACACGCGGTTGTTGGACTTCAGCTCTGCCGTTGCACTGGCCACGTTTCAGTGCTAGCGGCCACTGCACTGGACAGCGCACCTACAGACCATGCCCGTCATCACAGAAAGTTCTGTGGGCGGCGCTGGTCTAGAACCTCTTCTCTCTGAGGCTGAGGACCCCCGGAGGAGGGGGTGAAGTTCTCGCAGGGGCCGCGGCAGAGGCTTCTGCGGTGTGAGAGTGGCTGGAGATGGAGGAAAGGACTTAGCTGGGAGAGGGCAGTAGAGAGTCTGGAAAGCAGTCAGGGGTCAGGTGAAGACGAGATGGAGCAAAATAGTAGAGTTGCGAAGTACAGGTTCAGGGCTCAGTCCTGTCGCTTCCTAACTGTGTGGCCTTGGGAAAGTTACTTAACCTCTCTGTGCTCAGTCTTCTCATCTGGAAAATGGGGGCCGTGAAAGAATCCATCTCCTACTTTTGTTATAAGAATTCAATGGGTTGCTATCTATACAGTGCTTAGGGCAGGGCCTGACTCAGAGTAAGTCCACGTAAGTGTTTGAGAGGTAAACTGCACACACCAGGTGCTCAGGGCGCTACCCTGCACACACCTCGTCGGCCGGTGGTCAATAACCGCTCTGGGATCGCGGGGCCTTACCAGAGAAGGGCTCCAGGGAAAGGTTGAGGAGGTCCTTGGCGCCACACTCGGGCCCCAGGACCCCGTTGTAGCTGACGGTGCGGGCGCAGAGCAGGAGGCGGCAAGCGTGGTCTTCGGCCGTGTTGTTGGTGATGTAGGCAAAGACGTCGAAGTCACTGCCCATGCTCATGCTCTGGCTCACGCGGATGCGCATGGCGATGCCGGTCTCCTCTTTGTCAGCCAGCTTGTTCAGATGGTTGGCCCTCGTGAAGGCTTCCCTCTCCTCCGGGGACCCTGTGGGGATGGGGAAGAGAGCTTCCTGGCCACCGGAACAGCAATCAGTGCACAGCACGCTGGGGAGGGCAAGCCGGCCTCTCAGAGCCCCGGGGACTCTGAGCGGCCCTGAAGGAGCCCCTTCTCATGTGTACATTTCTGTGCCGGGAGGAAAAAGTATCTTACTTACTTTCCACAAGTGAACCCCTATACATCCCTCAAGACCCAGCCCCAAATGACCCCTCCTCCGGGAAGCCTTCTCTGACTACTCCTTCCCGGGATGAATGAGTCATGATGTCTTCTGGAGTTTCAAAGCTGCCTATTGCCCACCATGGGTTTTTAGCCCACCAGGTCGTTTTCTGTTCATGTGGCTATGCTCTTGAGCCTTTCAGGGACAAGGACTGTATTGTACTTGTCTGTATGCTTGGCGCACAGTAGGCACTACTGCAAGGCAAACTTTCTCACCTCCAAGCACGTGCACAGGGGTTACTCCTACCCCAAATCCTTTCCCTCTCTCCCCGACCCGCCGAGCTCTCATTTCTTCTATGCAACCGTCGGCTCTCGACCTTTCAGAGGCCAGGGAAAGCACCTTTGCCTTCTGTTTTATCCCTTCCAGCCACAGCAGGGACTTAACCCAACCCCCAGACAGCCCTGGAGAGTCAGTGGGGGTCAGAGGAGGGCACGGGCTATGGGTTCTCAGCCACCTCTGGGAGCCGAGGTGCTTGGCACACAGTAAGTGCTTAGAAATTATCTGTCGTATTGAATTGGCTGTCGGAGGTGCTCAGCCCAACTTTTAAAATAAACCTCGTCCTTTTTTCCCCCTACCGATTTAATGTTAGCAACAGAAAGAAGCTTCGTCTTTGTGTCTGATCGGTCCCATCTTATTAAGTTTCTCTTGGCCCATTTCTCTTTAATTTAACCGTTCCCCATCCACCCTCATGCTCCCTTCTCCAGCGGTATGTGAAATATTGCAAAAATAAACCGTACAGAGCTCCAGGAACCTCTCCTCTGGGGCCCCTCTGGACTTTCCTTCCTCTCTAGCACAAATACGTTGCAATAAAACAGGAGTGGAATTGCCCATCTACAGCTGTAGGTCCCACTACTGATAAATGCTGTTAATAAACAACACGGACAGCATTCATTTTTCTGTTAAGACGCATGCCTCTCCTATATGACTGTCATCCCCTTCAGTTTTTTTTTTTTTTTTGAGGAAGATTAGCCCTGAGCTAACATCTGCTGCCAATCCTCCTGTTTTTGCTGAGGAAGACTGGCCCTGAGCTAACATCCGTGCCCATCTTCCTCCACTGTCTATGTGGGACGCCTGCCACAGCATGGCTTTTGCCAGGCGGTGCCATGTCCGCACCTGGGATCCGAACCCGCGAACCCCCGGCCACCGAAGTGGAACAGGCGAACTTCACCACTGTGCCACCGGGCCAGCCCCCCCTTCAGTTTTATTAAGAGTCAGACCAACCAAAAAAGTGAGGCTTAAAAACCAAATGGAATCCTTTTGTAGACTTTAGAATTTTTTTCCTAAATGAATAGTCCTCTACCACGGCCTCTCAATGTTTGCTGAGTTTGTGCTCGTTTCTAAGGAATTTCTTAAAATGGAAAGTACTCTGCAGATCATTGCTGTATGCAGGCTGCCAAATAAAACACACACGCACACCCCCCCCCCCCCCCACACACACACACAGGCCCGCTGGGCTGGTACGATGGGCTGCTGTTCTGTGAGGCGGGGCGCCTACCCTCGGGGTACTTGTAGTTGTGGGTGATGTCTTCCCGCTCGTCGCGGCCCACGCTCTTTGTGCTGATCTGCAGCCCCACCACCAGCGAGCGGTTGACGGACTTGTGCAGGGACCCATCCTCCTGCCGGATCCAGTCCACCACGTCGGCATTGACCTCGGCGAAGACAAAAGGGGCGTCGTACTTGGTGCTCAGGTCGCCCTCCTTGATGGCACGGACCGGAACTGGGCCGCAGCAGTATGTCCCTGGTCGGGGGAAGGAGGAAGGAGAGACGGGTCTGGGCTGAGGGGAGGCGGCACCCCTCCAAACCCTCCCACAATTCAACCCCATGTAGCAAAAAGTCTCGGGACCACACAGTGCTTTGACTCAGGGACTCCATTTCTGGGCAGGCAGCAGAGGGTACGAATCAAGAAGGGAGACCCTAAGCCCAGCCAAGTTCAAATCTCAATTCAGCCTCTTATTAGCTGTGTGGCTTTGGGTAAGTCACTTAACCTCTCTAAGCTTCAGTTTCACGTGGGGATATTTGTGCCTACCCAATGAGGATGCCCATATACTAAATGCTGTGTGTTTGATAAATAAAATTAAAATGTACCCAAGGCACCCTAAGGAAATGAAGGAGCCGGGCAGCAGGCAGTACTGCAGAAGGCAGCGTCTGTCTTGTTTCCCACCCATACTGAGTATGTCAGTGCCCGACACATACTCAGGGAGCGTGTGTCGACTGAATGAACGTGAGTGTCGGGTATTTATCTCGGCGTGGTTTACGGCTGCCTCAAACTGGTCACAAATTCGCGTGTTGAGGACTAGAGGCTAGGCAGCTGTCTTAGAGCGCGTCCATTTGAAGGAACACAGCAACATTAAATTCAAACTCAAATTGCGGAACATTATCAGATAGGGAAATGCCAATGATGCACGGAGAAGTGACAGACCAGGATAAAGGGCCACGTGCGGCCAGAGTTCTTAACCCCGGGGTCCAGGACCCCGACGGTGCAGCAGATAGAGTCAGGCGTCCGGGAACTTGGGTGGGAGAACGTCACCTCTCTATTTTCGCTATACTCTGGCAGCGCTGCCTTTGGTTGTGAAAGCAGACAACAAACCGCAGTGAGGTGCACTTATGACCTGTCACTCATGACAACCACAGAGATTTCCACATCCCTTTACAGTTGTCAGAGATAACCGGAAACAGCATTTATGCTCGTCTCTCCCGCTAAGTGATGGAACTTACTAACTCTGCCACTAGGTCTTGTCACATAAAGCATATGTTATCATAGCACAAGTTTATTTTAAAAAGTTTTGATGACTATATTTCAGTGGAATTAGTGAATGGCCTCTGGAGGCAGCCAGCCCTGCCACTCTCCGGCCGGGGGGCTCTGGGAGAGCCCGCTCGAGCCTCCGCTTCCCCATCTCGGCAATGGGGCCACGCCGACCCACCTTCGCTCTTCTCCTGGGGCGTGGGGTCGAGGGCCTGCCACCCCTCGTACCCTGGCTGCAGGTCCGGCCTGGTCATCCAGGACTCCACCCAGCAGTGGAAGTTCCTGTGGGACACAAAGCCACACGTCGGCCAGGACGCAGACTTCCCCTGTCCCCCTCACGGGCAGTCCGCCCTCCCCTTGTCCTAAACTGAGCGCTGTGTGTCCCTGGACTCCTCTTTGCTCTTCTTCCTGTGGGCCCCAGCCAGGTGTCACTCCCACCCAGGAGACCTTCCCAATGCCTCTCCCCACCCCCTCCCCTTCAGCGGCTCCGCGAGTCCACTGAGGTGACCTAATTTCTCGGCTGTCCCTTCCTTTCGGGGCCACACGCTCTGCCCTGGTTCAGGCCTTATCGCCACCTGCCTGGACCACACCCCGGCCCCCGCTCCCAGTCTCTCCTCCAAAACCTCCTGCTCCGGGGTCGTCAGCATGTCCCTCTCCCAGTAGGATGCCTTTAGTGACAACTCGTTGCCTTTGGGATCAAGCCCAGACCCCTCGCCTGGCATCCAGATCCCGGTGATCCGTTCTCCCTGAGGCCCGTCCGCACCCTGCGCATCGACTCTCCTCCTCTGAGCCTCCGCTCCTGCTGTTCCCCTCCCTGCGGGGCCGTCCCCCCGTTTCCTCCTGTCCAGATACTGTTCACTTTTACACCCAATTCAAATGTGACGTCCTCTGAGAAATCCTCTTCAGGGGACCCTCCCCACGGGCCTGTCCCCGACCCTGGGCCCCATCTCACCAGATCATCTCGCTCTTGTCCTTCTGGATCTCCCCAAACTCGTTGCGGAAGTACTCGATGAGCAGGTTGCTGTTCTGGTCGTGGGCAGAGTTATAGTTGGTCACGACGCGGGTGGGGATGCCGAGGCAGCGCAGCACTGGGGGGGCGGGGGACGTGATGGAGAGGGCTCAGAGGATGGGCTGAGGCCCTGGAGACACCCGCCCCGCTCTGGGCCTCGGCATGCCCATCTGTCGCCCAGGGAGCACTGTACCCATTATCCAGGTGGTGAGGGTGTGCGCCATTCCCTTACCCGGACAGTAAGGGACCTTGCTGGTCGCCCCACGTCCACTCTGTCCCCCTCACATCACAGCTAACAAAAGAAGACTCTAAAATACAAATCTGACGTTAACACTGCTCTGTTAAACCTTCAATGCCTCCCCATGGCCCTTGAGGTCAAGGCCAGACCCTGGCTGTGGCACTTGGCCTTGCAGAATCTGGCCCCTGACCACCTCCTGCATCTGCTCCAGCCACACTGGCCTCCTCACAGTCCCTCCAGCACTCCACATGCCTACCAGCCACAGGGCATTGGCATATGCTGTTCCCTCCTCCACAAAGGCCCACCAGGTTTAGATCACCCATCATTTACATTCACAGCAAGACTGGGGATTCCTCACCATTCTCAATGTATGGGACTCTTTCATTAGTCCTCTGAGGGTGGTAAGGGACCTGTGTCTTATTTTCTATCCCCAGAGCCCGGCACCGGCCGAGCACAGACTATTTCGTCAAGGGGCGTGAAGGAGCAGGTGATGTAGAGAGAGAAGGAGGAGGAAGGGAGGAAGAGAAGGAGTGAAGGAACGCTAGAGATTCAGAGCGAGGAGCAGGCGGAAGAGGGAGCAGAGATCAGGAGGCCTCCATTCAAGGCCCAGTTGCTTGGGGCTGTGTGACCTGGGGCCAGGCCCTTCACCTCTCTGGGCCTTGTTTCCTCCTCTGTAAAACAGAGTCATGGGACGGGGGCAAGGGCCTCAGATGTGTTGGGACACCATCGTGACGAAGAGGGCCCTGCATTCCTGCCAAAGCACGGTTTTCAGAGGGGCTGCGGTGTCTGACAGAGGGTCCTGCACCAAAGAGGCAGGACGTCGAGCGGTGGCTGCAGCCTGCGGAGGGGGAGGACCGTCCGGACCAAATGCCCCCAGCGGCCGGCGGTGCTGGGTGCTCTGGACAGAGGCATTTACGGGCACTCTCACCCCCTCACTTTTCAAAGTGCTTTTTAGGTATATTGTAACACTGACATATTCGCAGAGTGCGATAAAGAAAGTAAGGATCTAAAAAGAGAAAGGAAACAAAAAGCCTACTAAATGGAAGTGGTGGGACTCCGTTTCATTCTTAGTTTCCATGGAGTCTCTGGGGCGGGGGAGGGGCAGGGGTGTGACCTTTGCCCTTTGCCCGCCATCCGCAGGGCACCGCCATCGCAGGGCAAGAGCTTCCCAGAGGGCCCTGGAGTTTGGCTGGAAGGCGAGCGGGTGCAGCGTGGGGAGCGGCAATGACCCTCTGCCTCTCGCCTGGTTCCCGAGCCCTGAGCCTGGGCAGGGGTCAGACTGGCTGCTGCCCTCGGCAAAGGCTGGTGCCATCCCCAGACCCCGCCACGTGGGGAGGCTTGGGGAGGCCTGTCCCCTCTGCCCAAGGAACAAGGCACCCCAGGGATGGTGTCCGGGAGGCCCCGTCACCACCCCCGGAGGCTGCCCCAGAACTGGGCACACCTGGTTCCAAGCCCAGCTGTATTGCTTGCCAGCTGTGTGACCTTGGGCAAGCCACTCCCCTCTCTGAGCCTCCGCTTCCTCCTCTAAGAGGAGCTAAGAATAGCAGCTTGTCGGGATGTAGTGATGACTCAGAGGAGGTGGGCATGGGAAGCCCTGTCTGTCCGCTGCCCCGGTGGAACAGCAGAGCGTGTCATGGTGCCTGTCACTGCAAACGCCTGTCCAGTCAGTGTTGGTCGGCTCTCGGACACTGAGAACAGGCTCCAGGGTCCTGCTGAGGAATCCCAGCTTCCTTCGGAAACCCCCAAACATAAATGCAACCCGAACCAGAGACTGTTCTACGTGGCATCTCCTGGGTCCTAAGAGTTCCCTATGCATTAGGTCAGTCACCATTGTCTCCATTTTACGGGTGGGGAAACTGAGGCTTAGAGACATCAATTCTTTTGCTCAAGACCACCCAGGGGTTGGAGGCAGAGCTGGCATTCAAACCAGGCGGTGCGGCTCCAGAGCCCATGGGCTGGTCCACCATATGGCTCCTGGGGGGCCAAGGGGCTCAGACGGCGCCTCGTCTGAGTAAGTTTTCCCCGGCTGCATTACCCAGTTCCGGGAGGAGGCTGCAGGGCCCCCGGCTCAGCCCTGGCCTTGGGGAGAGGACAGCGAGGGCAAGGTCTGCAAGTAAACCATCAGGCGGTCACAGCCGGGGTGAGAAAGGCACCGCCGGTGGGCTCGGGGACCAGGCCTCGGAGGGCGGGGCTTCTCCAGGAAACCCCCGGGGTCCTCTGAGAAGGCGTGTTCCAGGCCCCTCCGAGGGAAGGGTCTGGGATGGCGGAATTTCCACAGGAAGGGGAACTCCAGGGTCACAGGGAGCAGGCGGTCATGGGTGGAGAGGCAGCGTGGGAGGGGGAGCAGAGTCAGCCTAGCTGGGGCTCCAGCCAGGCTGCCCCCACCCAGCCTGCTAGTGTGGAGGACAGTGCTGGGGATCCTGGGGGCCCTTCTCCGGGCCTGAGCACTGGTCTCAGAGTCAGCGAAGCTGGGAACCTGAGATCAGCCTCTTAGGTTTCCTGATCCCCATAATAATAATAATAAGAGAAATGGTAATAATAGCAACAATAATAAGCAGCAGCACTGCATAAATATTTGCTGTTATGCGCCTGAAATGATTTTAAGCACTTCACACACATTAACTCGTTTAATCCTCACTACCATCCCAGGGCAAAGGCACTACTATTATGCCCATTTTACATATAACGGAAATTATATGTAAATTACATATAATGGAACTGAGGCTCAGAGGAGTTAAGTGATTTACCCAAGGACGCACAGCTGGTAAGAAGCAGAGCTGGGATTTGAATTCAACCCTTGACTCCAGAGTCTGCGTTCTTAACTGGCATCAGGTGCCATTCTCGTAAGCACCGTCATCAACCTGGGAACAATCTTCAACATTTTCTGGGCTCAAATTTTCAAGATTTTTAAAAAGATTTATTTTACCTTTTTGGTTCTAAATTGCTTCATCTTTCCTCTTCTGCATTTTAGAAAGTGCTCTTTCTTGATATTGCTATTACTCTTATTATCAAGTTATTAATAGCTCACATTTACTGAGAGCTTCTCTGGGCCAAGTTCTGTGCTGAGCAGCCTTATGTCCACCCACGCTGGGAGGCAGGTCCTGCTGCCCCCCTTTTACAGGTGAGGAAACTGAGGTTGAGGAAGAAGTCATTTGTCAAAGTCACACAGCAAATGAGTGTAACTGGGGACTTTTAACTCGCTTGTGCTTGGCTCCAAAGCCCATCTTCTCGACTCTGAGCTCACGCCGCCTCCCAAATGACACCCCTTAATCCTAACAACCACCTGAGGGGTAGCTGGAAAAAGGACCAGAGAGGGGCAGCCACCGACTCCACGCCACACAGTGTACTGGTGGCAGTAGAAGCAGAGGGCGGACTAGAACTGGCGTCTCCTGATTCCCACCCTAGTGCTCTCTCTGCCCCCTCCCAGGGCTCCCGGAGGCTGAGGACGGGCTCCGGGCCCTCCCCACAGGCCAGCGTGCAGCTCACCTGTGCAGGCCACAGCCGCGAAGACCCAGCACTGGCCATACTTGACACGCTGGCAGCCGCAGCTCTTCCAGCGCCGCAGGATGTCCACACTGCCGATCCAGAACATGGGGCTGATGCCGTCCCCGTAGTTGTTGTCCCAGCGTCCCAGCAGCACGCCCTGGTCATCGTTGCAGTTGACCTGAAACCAGCAGGGCATCAGGGGGACTGAACCCGGGGAGCAGGTGGCGGCTGCACCAGGGTGAGCGCGAGTTCAGCACCCGGAGAGAGGCAGGGAAGGGAGTTCAGGATGAGGGAACAGCAGGTGCACAGGTCCCAAGCTGTGACAGACAGGTGTGTTGGAGATGGTTGGGCTGGAGCCCAGGGTGCAGGACGGAGAAGGGGAAGGGCAGAGGTGGAGTGGGGTCAAGGTCATGAAGGTGATGCTGGAGATGCGAATTCGTCCACAGGTGACAGGGGAGTGACACGGAGTTTTACAAAGACTGGCTCTGGCCCCTGCTCAGATTGTCGTTCCCCTCAAACCCCCCTTACTTGGAGAAAAAATCTGCCACCTCTGCAGCCTGGCTTGCACGCAGCTCCCCCTTCCTCCCTCCACTCCAGCCTTTGCACAAGCTCTACCCTCCGCCTGGAACACTCTTCTCCTCCTAGTGACTATGTCAGCTCAGGATCCTCCCGTAGGGATGGGCCCTGTGGTCGACACTCACACAGCTGGGTCCCTCCAGCACGTGCATCGTAATTTATGATTGAGCGCTTGTCCACGTGGTATTTCAGTTAACGCCTGTCTCTCCCCACCCACCCGCTAGAACGTCAGCTCTGTGAAGCTGGAGACCATCTGTGTCTGATCCCTGGCTTTTTCCCCAGTGTCTAGGATGTAGGCAGCACTTGATAACTATTTGCTGAATGAGTGAAGGAATGAATAAATGAATTGCTTTGAGGAACCACATGACATTACCCTTAAGTGTGTAAATCTTGTTTTTCCAAACACAAGCTCTCTTGGCTGAGACTTACCCACCTTCGGGGTCCCCACCGCTGTGCCCAGCACGGGCCTGGCCTCCATCATCACAGGAAGAGAGGAGCCAACTGGGGCCCATCATAGCCCCGACCCCGGGATGAGCCCTGCCGCTCACTCACCATGCCGCTCACCACCCGGCCCACGTAGACGGGGCTGCTGCGGCGCGAGCAGTCGCGGCTGGCGTCCCTCAGGAACTTGGGGTTGATGTCCAGGAGCATCAGGCAGATGTCCAGGATCCCATCTTCAAACTGTGTCAGAGGAAACAAAGGGAGGATGAGGAAGATGAGAAGTCACCTTCTCCGGGAAGCCCACCTTGAAGCCCAGCAGCTGCAGGACCTCTCTGCTCTGCCTCATACCCCAGGAGGCTGGGGTTGGATCTGCCACATCTCTGTGGCGCCAGCTTCACCTGATCCAGGAGGGGCTGGGGTGGGACAATGAAAGGAGAGGGAGTGTGTCTGTGTCCAGGGCCTGGCTGGGGGGTCCTGGCAATTTGGAGTAGAGACCAGAGGAGGGAGCCCTGTGTTGCTGGGGCTTCCCTCCCTTCAGTCAACTCGGGCACTGCCACTGGCCCTTTCCCCTCTCTACTCAGCCAAATGTCCCACTTCCCCTAAAGCCTGGCTCACCTCCCAGAGCTGATGAGCATCCCTGCCTCCCGCCCCACCCCGACACACTCTGATTGGAACCGAGGTAGATTATAAAGACAGAAATCTAACCTCATCCCTCCTGTTTCCACTGCACCCAGAGGAACATCGCGACTTTTCCCTGTGGCCTGCGAGGCCCTTCCTGACCTGTGCCCCACCCCTCTTTGGCCTCGTCTCTCACCAATCTCACCCACACTCACTCTGCCCCAGGCTCACTGCCTCAGGGCCTTTGCACTTGCTATCGTATCCTTTACCTGGAATGTTCTTCTTGCGGCCATCTGTTTGGCTCACATCCTCTCATCCCTGCAACTCAACTGTTATCTTTTTCAAAAGTAGGACCCCTCCTTGTCACCTTCCATTGGACCACCCATCTATCATGTTCAAAGGCTCTCCCATCTGCCCCTGCTCCTCATCTCCGTGGTTTTGTCCCAAGGCCCCCCTCTCTCGTCACAGGCCTCCCTCCACGGCTTGAACACTTCTGTGGCTCCCTATTGCCATCAGCCTGACATTCAGAGCTGTGTACAACTCAGACATGCTGACTCCTCCCACTGCATCTCTTGGGGCTCCTTCCCACAGAATGTGCTCCCCCAGCGACAGAATTCCTCTCCGGCACAACGTGAGCTTCCCGCTCCGAGCTGTCGTCCACCAGGTCCCTTTGCCTGGCGTGACCTCCTTCAAAGCCCAGCTGAAATGCTGCTATTTCAGGACCTGCCCTGACCCTCCTGGGCAGTAACCCCTTCCTTCCTTTTGGTCTTATTGTCCGGGATCGTGATGACTTCCGCAAGCTTTGCGAGGGCTGTGTCCCACGGCCTGGACACAGATCAGGAACTCAGGAAACGAAAGTGAGGACTGGGCTTGGTCTGTTTCTCAGGGGAGAATACAGAGCCCTGGGAAATAGAGCCATTCGTTTTCTGATGTATTTTATGCACCAGAGTCACACCATCATTCCATTTACCTCCCACAGCAGGCTACCGGGTTCCCAGGCAGGTATTTTTGCAATTATTATCCCCAATATCCAGATGAGAAAACCGAGGTTAGAGCCCCAACTCCCGTGGGGAGGACTTTCCTGTGATCCCAGGGCTAGACTCTCTAGAGCTGAACACCGACCCAGATGCAGGGGCTGCTGGGAGAAGTCTCAAGGTGACCTCTACCCCAGGAGGCCAGCCCCCCTAACACTCCAGGACGTTGAGGGGCCAGGGGGTGATGGTTCTTGCTTCACGAGTTTTGTCAGCAGCATCTCAAGAATGCGCATGGGAGGCTGGATGGCGGACGCAGCAGAGCGCTGGTGTGGAGAACCAGTCCAGGCTGGCCTGCTGGAGGACGAGGACCCTCACAGGACTGAGGGGAGCCATCCGGCTGAGACCAGCCAAGCCCCGGCAACCCATCGATTCTGAGAAACACAGGATGGTTGTTGTCTGAAGCCTGTAAATTGGGGGCTTGCTCGTTATTCACAGTAGCTAGCCGATGCGGCCAGACCAGTGGCTCTAAGTGTGGACGTTGGTTCAGCAGCAACAGTATCACCTGGGAACTTGTTAAAAATGCCAACTCTCAGCCCACAGCCTACTGACCTACTGAATCAGCAACTAGGGCTGGGAGCCGGCGATCCGTGTTTTCACACACTTTTCCGTGATGCTGATGAATCTTCAGGTTTGGGAACCTCTGATCCAGATGATGGTTTAAAACCCCTCTCAGCTCATGGCCAGCACACAGTCAGCATTCTCCCCGTGCTGCCGGTTATTCTGACACACGGCCTTGCACGCTCCCCGTCTCCCTCCCAGAGCACCTGCCAGCCCCACAGCGCCCAAAGGCTCTCCTAATTCCCTCCTGTCTTGAATCTGGGGCTGCTGCTCCCACGCTGGGCGGGGCAACCCTTTGCTGTGTGACCTCAGGTCTGGCCTGGGCCCTCTCTGATCCTCCGGCCATTTCAGAGCCCTTGAATCCCTGACAGCCTCGGGTGGGTGACTCTGAGACCTGCTCTCGCCTTTGTAGCTTTGCTGCCTCAGACCCAGGACCTGGCACACGGTAGGCCTGAGAGGGTTGGGAGGGACGGGCCGTGGCCCTACCTGCCCGAAGTTCCAGGGTATGCCCTTGATGAACTTGGCCGAGCCCTGGTAGATGAAGCCCTGCTGGGTGAGGACGTACTCCTCTCGCTCCTGCTCCGAGTCCAGGTACACAGCGTCGGCTGCGGGCGGGAAGGAAAGGGCTCAGCTCCCGGTCTGGCGGGGCCCAGGGGCCCAGGAGACATGGCAGCCAGGGTGCCAACTCCCAGGGCCACGCCGATTCCCCGAGGCCCTTCTATCTTTTAATCAGAAAAACTACTCATTATTTAACAACCCCATATCAACAAGATAAGGCGTTATCAGCTAGTGACAACAATGGCCGGCTGCTATTTATCCAACACTCGCCACGTGCGATAAGCTAAGCGTGTGACGTGTATTAACTCATTTAATCTCCATAAGAGCCCTGTGAGGAGGGGGTCCTTGAAAGCCCCATTTTACAGATGGGGAAACTGAGGCTCAAGATGGGGAAACTGATGCCGAAACAGGAGACAGAGGGGCTCTGGATCAGCAGTCAGCAAGCCCCGAGCTCCGATCCTCCCCTGCTGTGTGACCCTGGCCAGGTCGCTCCTCCACCGGCCTCACCATGTTCCCCGGGAGTCAGATGCAATGGCAGATCTGAAAGGCGCTGAGCAAGCTAAAGCATGAGCCAGTGGGAGGCGGGAGCACGAATCAGGGTGGAGAGAAAGAGAGGGTCGCTGTGGCTCAGGGCAGGGGGACCAGTCCAGCTTGGGGGTCAGAGAGGGCTGCCTGGAGCGGGTGGCAGAGAGAGCAAAGGTGCGGCTGCAGGAACGTGCAGGGCATTTAGCTCCCTGTGGCTAGTGACCACGGAAAACGGAAAATGGGCTGAGGCGGTTGGGGCCAGATGGCAGGAGGTCAAAGGTCAGGCTGGCCTTTACCATCCCAGGAGGAAAGTAAATGGGGAAGTGGCCGAGTGTCTGATGTGTCCTGCGCTTTGGCTCGGGAGACGGAGCAATAAAAATAGCCTGAAGAGAAACGAACCGGGTGTCTGGAAACCATCTGGCAGGTGGAGAAAGTGAAAGAGAAAGGAGAACCCACGGTGTTTCGCCATCGGAATGAGAGTGCCAGCACAGGTGGAGGAATTGTCCCCACCCCAGCCCGAGAAGCCAGGACTGTGATGTTCCCAGCTCAGGTCTCAGTCTGGTAAAGGTGGGGGCTGGATCCCGTCCATGCTGGAGTTCAGGGGCAGGAAGGGTCGTTTCCCAGGCAGACAGTGGTTTCGTTTCTCGCCAGCGCCCCCACCCCCACTGAGCCAGCTCCCTGCCTGGGATGTGGGTCACTGTAGTCAGTCTGCTGCTTGGCTGACTTCCCCTCAACCCGCAGGGCTGGGCGGGGGCAGGGCCAGAGGAAGGGGGACTTCCCCCAGAACCTTGCTCCCTGTTCCCTGGCCTTTGGCCCCCGCGGTGTTGGTGGGGGTGGGGACACTGGCGTGATCCCGCTCCACCGGCAGTGCTGCCCACTAGCTGGTAGCTCTGCAGACGAAAACCGAAAGGAGCTTCCAGTGGGGTCCAGCGAGGCCACTTCTGTCCCGAGAAACGATTCCATGTGGCCACAGGGCACGTGATCAAGGGTGTTCATTGCGACACCCATCCTGTGATGAGCCCCTGGGACGACCTCAGGTCTGTGGGCGGGGGGGGGGGGGGGGGCGGGGGGAGGGGGCAGATAAACGGATCATTCACATGGGCAAGATATGGGGCACTCCCAGCTCTTCAAAAGACCGAGCAGCTGTATGCAGACCGGGATGGAAAGATGCGCAAGACTCAGCGTAGAGGGAAAAAGCAAACCAAGTCGTGGGCTGATGCATTATACTATGGGGTCCTTTTGTGTTCAAGAGACAGAGAGACCCATTAATACAGCGATGTCTCCAGCACATACCCTCAAATCTAAGGGGTCGAGCCCCCAAGACGGCTGATAATGGCGTTCCCCAAGGAGGGCAGTCAAGGGGAGCTGTTTCTCTGTAGTGCCTGAAGCTTTTATAAAGAGGATGTTCTCATGTCTTACTGTTATAATTAGAAATAAAAACCAAAGTATGTAAAACAGAAAATAAAAAACCTTTCTGCTCAAATATGTTATAAAATGCCCCAAAATGGAAAAGAAAAAATAAAGCAGTGGTCCAGTAAGAAGCTGGTCGTCTGACGCTGGAGAGGCCAGAATTTCTGCCCTGGGCCCAGGCTCTGAGGAGGGACAGCCCAGTCGCTGGCTGGGGCCCACTCATGAGGCCTCTCTCTCTGCCTTGCTGTGTAGGAGCAGGAAGGAAACAGTCAGATGGGGAAACTGAGGCCCCTGCCTCCTCCCTCCTGCTCTAGACAGCCTCAGCTCCTTCTCTGCCTCCGGTTTTGTCCAGGTTGTCCACTTACTTACTGAAGGAGCTGCTAAAAGACACTCAAGCTCTCTGAGCCTCAGTTTCCTGTCTGTGAATAAGGATGCTGACATCTCCCCCTTGGGATTGTTGAGAGGAATAAAAGAGAGCGTGTAAGGAGGCACTTAAGTCACCAAACTGCACCTGCCTACCTCTCCTGGCTGCCCCCGCCTCCACCTCCCTCAGTTTCCCCTTCCCAAGTCAGTCTGGTGAGATTTAAACAGAGCCCCACGAAACAGAGCCAGGCACGGAGCCGCGGCCCTGGGCATCCGCTTGGCATCCTGTTCCTGAACAGGGCTTCTGAACCTGGGCCACCGCTGTGCCCAGCCACAGTGCCATGGGAACACAGGGCCTCAGACATGGGCAGGATCCCTTGGCAGCTGTGTGCACTTGGGCAGGTCGTTTTGCTCTGGTGAGCCTGTCTCCTCAGCTGTAAATGAGAATAATAAGAACGCTCACACCACAAGGGTTTTGGGAGGCTGGAGCACGGAGTGGGCCTCACTCAATCCGCTTTGACGTCTCTTCTGCCCCCTTCCCCACCCTCAGTGGCCCCCATGATGTGTCTATGGCCCTGCCCATCTCCCTGCTCTGCCCATGGACAGAGTGTGGCTCACCTGGGCACCAGGGGTTGAAGAGCAGGGTGAAATGGCCCAGCACGAAGCTGGAGCCCTCATAGCCAGTGGAGGCCTCCAGGCTGAGGCGGTACAGGCCGATGGGGGCGTTGGCTGGGGTGCTGAGCTGCAGCGAGAGGGCGCTGTCCTGCTGGTCCACCACCAAGGCCGTCCAGGCACCCTCGTCCACAGCGTCGGACAGCGGGAAGCGGGCCTTGGTCCCTGCCTCCTCACTGGGGGCTGGGCCTGCGGAGGGAGAAAGCAGGGCCATGAGCCACGGGTGGTGACGGGCGTGGGAGGGCGGAGCACACGCCTAGGGTCCCATGGACCTAGGTTCAAGGCCCAGTTCTGCCACAAACCATTGAGGGAACTTTAGCAAGAGGTGTCATCTCCCTGAGCCTTGGTTTCCTCATCTGTAAAGCGGGGTCTGACCCCAGCCCTGCAGGGTAGTTTTGGGGAATGCACGAAAAGCTGCGGGCACACGGCAGGTCCTCAACTTCCTGGGAGATTCCTCCTGGGAGAGGGGACAGTGCAGCCTGGGGCAGGGTCTCCGTTACACTGCTCTGGGCTGGCATGACTTTGGACAAGACCATCCCTTTCTCTGGACTCAGTTTGCCCATCTGTAGCATGGATAGGAATTAGGCAAGATGCTGCCCAAGGGAATGTCTTTTACCTACTAGATCCTTTACCTGCTAGCGTCCTGCTTTCCCTTTCAGGAAAAGAAGGCTTGACTCTGAGTAGGATGTGACCTTGGTCCTCTGATGTCCCTTCAGGGGCCTGTCTGAGAGCCCCTTGCTGCCGGCTAGCAGAGGGTGCTGGCCGATACAGTTCTACGTGTTTGTCTCCCCAGGGCCCCTCCACATCTCGGCCTCTGTGTCTCCACGCGCAGCTCCGAAGAGCTGGTCATAACCATCCATCACCTCCCAATGTGGTGAAGTGCCTGTCCCTTCCTGCTTCCCCTGAGACCCCTGGTACAGGAGGGAGAACTGAGGCTCAGAGAGGAGGGGTCTCCAAGGGTATCCCGGGGTCTGCGGCCAAGTCGGCGCCTGAGCCCAGGTCTCTAGGCTCTGGGCTGTCCCCCATGGTGACGCTCACTCCCAGAGGACGCTCCCTGGGGGTCTCCAGGCTCGGCGAGGCAGATGGCCCGCCTTGACTGACTGCTTTTGCAGGGGGAGGGGAGGGGAGGGGAGGGCCCGGCCCAGGCAGGCAGGGCTGAGTTACGGGGAGGGCCGGGGGGCTGGCCACCCTTTCTGGACTTGGGTGTTGGAGAGAAGAAACAGAACCTTCCTTGCCTGCTTGGACAGCTGCCCAGGAGGGTTTATTTTTATTCTTCCATCTCCCTCCCTGCAGCTCTGCCCACCTCCTGCTGACAGTGTGGGGGCCTGCGCACCAAGGGGCTCCCTCCCAGCACCCAGCCCCTTGCTTCCCCTGGCCGGCCCCACCCACACCCAGGCCCAAATATAACCATGAACTAACAGGCATGACACAGGCCTCCGGGCCCTGTCTGGGTGCCAGGAGCCAGCTGTAAGCCTTTAAACAACCCCTGTCTTCCACAGTTGGCGTCTGGGGGAGGGGTCGGGCAGTGTGGGGGCCCAAGAGCCAGCCTGGGTCTGCGTCCCCTGCTCAGACCCCAAGCACTGTGTGACCTGGGCTAAGTCACCAGGCCTCTCTGATCTGCAATTTTCTCATCAAAGAAAAAAATAGGCTTAGACCATATGCCTGAGAAGGTCTGATTCAAGGTCTCAAACTGGCTCTGTGACCTTGGACAGGCTATTTAGCTTCTCTGTGCCTCAGTTTCCTCATCTGTAAAACGGGGCCAATTGCAGTACCTTCTCATGAGGTCATTGTGAGGCTTAAAGAAGATGGGGCGCATCAAGCACGTTGCAAGGTGCCTGGCACATAATAGATGCTTAGTAAACAGTAAGTATTGTTTATCAGTGTCCCCACCCGCTCCTGAGGCCGTTAGAGGCGTCAGTAAGAGAGTTCATAGAAAGCACTGAAAACGGTGACCAGCACATAGTAATTATGGAGTCAATGTGAGCCGTCCTGTCATCAAAACGGACCATTACAAGTCAGAATTCTCAGGCCAAATAACAGACTTTGAAGACTGGAATGGAATGTGGAAATTGTCTAGTTCAGTTGAATCACCTCTCAGGTATGGGAACTGAGGTGGAGGGGGTGAAGTTGGGGTGTCCACATGTCCCTGTTCACCTGGGACAGTCCCAGGCTATAACTGTGGTCCCAGCGTAGTTCTTAATGGCACCCCTTTCATTCTCAGAAATGTCCCTTTTTGGACGATCAATGATCTGGTCACCATGGTAACGGCCTGGGCCAGGTCCCGTAGCTGCTGTCACTGTTGAAATACCACCCTGGGGACAGGACAGGGAACACTGTTTCCCTTTTTCTCTGTCCCAGGGCAACGGTGCAGACACACACGCACACACACGTGCACGCCCCCCTTTCTTGTGAGGGGCTCTGTCGGGTGGGAGGCAGACGGGCTGCCCCGGCCCCACTGCTGCTGTGGAAGCTTTGAAACTTCCTTGGCTATGGTTCCAGACAGTAATCTTTGAGGGGCCAAAGACACCACAGGGACCCCTCTGGACCTAAATGACCCTGGAGACCCGAGGGGGCCTGGCCACTACCCCAGACCACGGTGGCAGGGGCCAGGGCAGGATGCATAAGGGGAGCCTGGCAGAGGAAACCCTTCTCTTAGCTTCATAAGGGTCCCTTTCACTCCTTCAGGCTGACTTCACACCCACCCCACTCACCCTCCAAGCCCTGGACCCCTCCTTGGAGGGAGGCAGAGCTTCATCCCCAGAAATAAGACAGCGTTCGTCTACTGTGCTCTGTGCCCGTGACCGAGCCGTTGGGTCCCGCACAGTCTGGGTGAAGCACACAGCATCTGGGCACGCGTGGGGTCAGGCCACGCACTCCATTCACTGTGCCACCCCGGCCAGCCCCCTCCTCTCTCCCGACCTCGGTTGCCCTGAAGAGGTCGGACAGGCTGACCACAAGCCAAAATGTTCCGACACAAGAGCACGGTCCCCAGGCCAGGCCCGGGGCTGGCTGCTGGCCTTGAGGTGGGGGCCGAGCTTCCTGGTATTGTCCCTCGGGCTTCCTCAGCCCCCGGGAGGGTCTCGGCTGCTCCACCGAGGAAGCCGTGTGCACCCAGAGATACAGTGCCCTCTGTGGCTGCCCGGGGGCAGTGGAAGTGACCAGGGCAGGGCGGGGCTGGTTTGAGATAAGTCGGTGGGAGACTGGAAAACACAGATTAGCTGCTGGGGTGGGAAGGTCAGTTGCCCCACCAACCCTGAACTTGGGGCCCTTAATTACCCAATGACAGGCTGCGTCCACAAATGGAGAAGGAGAGAAAGGAAACACCTAAAGAGCGGGAGGACAAACATGATGGTGGGAAATCGCAGGCTGCCGGAGCGGGTAGGTCACTACCACTCCACGCCACAGAGGATCACGTGAGGCTGGGCCGGCTCTTGCGGGGAAGAGCAAAATCTATCTGCTGCGGGGTCACAGCAACGAAAAGCCTCAACTCTGGGGTCATGGTTTAAACCTTGCTTTGTCCCTAACTCACTGTGTGACTTGGGCAAGTAACTTGCCCTTTCTGAGCCTCAGTGTTCCCATCCGTCAAGTGGGGGTTCACAATGCTTCCGAGATGGGAGGACTGAGGATGAGCATGCATCCAGTCGGTGCTCCAAAGTGTTGAGATTTTCATCACCCCAAGCCTGACTCTTCTCAGGGTGCCATACACAGCCCTTACCAGTCGTGTACGCCAAGCTTCCACTTTACAGGGGGGAAACTGAGGCTAGAAAGATCAGAGACTTGCTGGAGGCCACTCTGGTCTGTTAGGAAGGGCCCCAAGGGTGCTGGGTACGTGTGTGGGTGTCCCTGGGCAGTGGGTGTCCCAGAAGGGGAGGGTAGGAGAAGAAAGGCATGGAGGGGTGTCTGGGTCAGCCTGCAGGCGCTGTGATAAGCCTTATCAAACGGCCTCCCAGGTAAATGCAGGCCGCAGCCCGCTTGCTGCTCTCTGTGCCCCCGGAGATCTCAGACAGAGCCGGCCTTTCCCACCCCTGGGCCACAGTCCCAGTCAGGCGGCTCCTTGCTGGCGACCTCCAGGGCTTGGGTCCCACCAGAAGCCAAACCAACCAGTTTGACATTCAAGGCCACTTTTCCAGGAATGGTGTAGAAAGAAGATTGGGTGCTGGGCATCCGGGGGTGGGTGACTGGGTCTCAACATCCCTTCACCCATGGAGCGAGACCAGCAACAGTCGCTAACATCTGCAGGGGACTCCTCCATGTCAGGCCCCTCTCATTTAACAACCTCCCAGAGTCCTTTTCACTCCGTGAGTGCTTTCCACATGATGAAGCTCAGACTCAGAAAGGCTAAGCAACATGCACCGGGTCACACAGCAGGTAATCCACCCAGTCGGCACCAGAATCCGGGTCTGTCTGTCCAGCCCTTGAGCCTGAGATAGCCTCCCGAGGCTTGGAGAAGAAACAAACAGAACACAAAACTGCCCACCCAGAGGGCTGGAGCCAGCTGGGTTCTCTCCACCGCCAGACACGATTTGGGCCTGATCCCAGAGGCCTGGTCACGTTGTGTGGATTTGGGGAAGTGGCTGTCGATAAGAGTTGGAAAGTTGTTTTGATATGGGAAACAGCAAGCGAGGTCTTGATGGACCCGCTGACCCCCAACCCTGGTGATCGCAGGTTTTCAGGAACCCTGGCGTCCAGGAGCACAGACTTGATTAAAGGCTGCGTGACCTGGGGCCTCAGTTTCCTCATCTGTAAAATTTGGTTAGTGACTGCTGGGAATTTCACAGGGAGCAAAGAGGAACGGAGTCGCCTGTCCCGTTGTCCGTCAGGAGACGGTGATACCACAGGACAGGGCAGGTCAGGGTGGACGGGGGGAGGTACTCACCCGTCACAACACTGAAGGTGAGGCTGTCCACACTGGCCTCGTAGTTTCGGCCCTCGAAGTGCAACGTCACCCGGAAGGGCTGGCCGCGCCGCACCACCAGCCTCTCCCGGCACAGGTCGGCCGTGTAGTGGTCACGGCCATTGGCCTCCAGCTCCAGGTCACATCTCCCCAGAATCAGATCTACAGAGAGAACAGGAGGGCATGAGCCGTGGCGGCATTCCTCAGCCAGCTGTGACCCCCGGACACACACCTGCGCTCCCGGGATGTGGGGGCCCTCAGGCCCTTCCAGGGAGCCAGCCCTCTCTAGACAATGGCTGTCAGCCCGTCCCCTCCCAACCCCCCACCCACCCCATCCCCCAGAGGCGGGCTGGGGCCGAATCTCCCTAACTCTTAATCAGAAAGTTGTGCCCACTGTGGCTTGTTGGGAGAAGCCTCTGTCACCTCCCAGCTGTGTGACCTCAGGCAACTCAGCTGTCCCCGGCCTCAGTTTCCCCATCTGCCCACAGCTGGGGACAGCAGGACCCATCTCACAGGGCTGTTGTGAGCCACTTAGCATGGCGCCCGGCGCGTAACAAATTCTTACTAAACACAAGCTATCCAGCCCTGGTGGCCTAAGGTTAATATCCGGCACTCTCACCACCACAGCCCGGGTTCGTTTCTGGTCAGGGAACCACACCACCCGTCTGTGGGTTGTCACACTGTGGCAGCTGCGTGTTGCTGTGATGCGGAAAGCTCTGCCACCGCTATATCAAATACCAGCAGGGTCACACATGGTGGACAGGTCTCAGCGGAGCTTCCAGACTAAGAAGGAGGACCTGGCACCCACTTCTGAAAAGACTGGCCATGAAAACCCTGAGACCAGCAGCGGAGCGTTATCTGATAGAGCACCAGAAGGTGAGAGGGCGGCCCACAAAGCCCGGGTGGGGCCCCGCTCTGCTGTCCGCGGGGCCCCAGGAGTCGCAGTGAACTCCATGGCACCAACGACAAGAACACGAGATCTTCTATCGCTACTGGAGACATCTTTCGGCAAAAGCAGGGGCGGGATTCGGCATGGGTTAGTGACACAGGCTTTGCCTTTCGGGTTCACTTTTCAATTTACAGGAAATACACAGGACTGAAGAACATCTTAAAGGCGGAATCAGGATGCAATCGGCAAAATTCATGCTCTGGGAAACTATAAGCAAAGGCTCTGGTTTCTCTAACAAATAAGTTACAAGAAAAAAAACGAAAAAAAAAAAGTTGGAGGGAGAACGCATAGATTAAGAGGAACTGAAGAGATGTTCCGAGCCATCGTGTTGTGTGGGCCTTATTTGGATCTCGATTTTAAAAAACTATTTAAAAATATTTATTACACATATAAGACAACTGGAAATTTGAACACTGATGGAATAATGGTGATATTAGGGGATTTTTGCTAATTTGTTTATGTCTAAAAAAGAGTCCTTATCCTTTCGAGATATGTATTGAAATATTTACAGATGAAATAACGATGTGATGTCTGGAATTTGCTTCCAAATAATGGGAGGGGGAGACAGGGTGTACAGGAGGCAGGAGTATCTATAGCCTGGAGGTCGTTGGGACCGAGTGATGAGAACATAGGCGTTTATTATTCTGGTCTCTCTATTTTTACGTAGGTTCAAAATTCTCTATAATAAAAGGTTCTAAAAATGACAGGGGTTTGGGAGTCTTCCGGACCTGCTTTTCAGTTCTGCTGTGCTGCTGTGTGATTCTGGACTAGTGTCTCTCCCTCTCTGTGCCTCCTTCTCTGAAGCCTCAGGGCTGCTGTGAGGTCTAGGAGAGGCTATGGGGACACCCTGTCCCTAGGGCCTAGCCCAGGGCAAAAGCTTGATATGTGACAGTTCTACTCATAGCTTCAGAGGGAGCCGAAGACCAGGGAAGGGGTGGGGTGATGGGCGGGTGGGGGTCTGAAGGAAGCACAAACCTCACAAACCTTGGCGAGCTCAAGCTCCAGGTTAGGAAGATGGTAGGGTGTGGGGAGGGGGCAAGACAGACTCAGGGTTGTGGGGCCCTTGGAGAGGATGTGGTCCAACTGAGGCCCGGGGAGGGGGGATTTGCCCAAAGTCGCCCAGCAAGTCGACCCTTCCTCTGGGACATGGCCCCAGGTCTCCTGCCTCCTGCCACGGAATACCCCAAAAGTGAGGTGCAAATGCCCACTGACCGCAGAGGCTTCTGCGTGGATCGTCTTCACTCACGGAGCACTGTCGCTGTCTCCGTTTTGTAGAGGAGACACTGTGCGGCCCTGGGGTGTGACCCAGGGCTGTAGATACTGGTACCCGCCTGGCAGGCCCTCAGGGTTTGATCTCCACCCCTCCCCCATCCTCCCCCGCCCCCTCCCTCCCACGTCCATGTTGTTCTCAGCCTGGGAGGAGAGAGGGGGGAGGTGACCGCTGCAAGCACAGCAGGAGAGACCTCCGCTGGCCACGAGGAAGAGCTTCCTGTTGGGGTGAAAAAATATCGCTTTTGGAAACTTCTACTCCAGTGTGTTTAAGCAGGACAGAGGCCACCCCTGACCGCTGGGAGACCTTTGAGAGACGGTCAGTGCCTGGTCTGGGGCAGGTGGGGCACTTTCTCAGGCTGTTGTCTGAAGAAGCACTTCCAGAAACCACGCCCGACTCCAAAGGTGCAGGAACTTGGGGTCTAGACTCATGGGATTTCCCTGCACTGAGAAAGGGCCGGGGGCCTTCCAGGCCAGCAGGACCCCTGGAGGAAGTGGTCGCAATGACACTGGGGCAGGGGGCTCATCATAACTGGCATCTCCAGGGTCCCCCAGCCCCACTGAACCCCACCCATGGGGACAGGAGTGGGAAACTGCACTGGGGACAAGTGGCCACCAAGGTGACCATCACAGCCAGTCCTGAGCTGGTTTTCGATCCCATGTGTGGGGAGCTGGGTCCCAGAGAGGGACAAAGGTGGCCCGAGATCACACAGCGGGTCAGGCGGGTTCTGGTCCCCCTGCTTGTCCCTGCTCCACTTGTCCCGTCTCCTGCCCCACATCCCTGGCCCCACGTCTCCTTCCTGGGGGTGCAGTGGTGCAGAGGCCATCTCCAGATGGACTCGACCTGGGAGTCGGCAAGGACACTGGGTCCAGCAGCATTAGTGCAGGACCTGCTCCATTGGAGGACTCCCTCCCCTGGGACAGGAGCGCTGTCTCTGTGTGTGTGTCTGTGTGTGTGTGTCTGTGTGTCCGTGTATCTAGGAGCACAGGTAGGCAATTAATTGAGCCCCTTCGCCACGCCTCGCAGCCCTCACAGCTATACCAGGGGCTGGCATTATTGTCCATGTTTTACAGGAAAGGAAACTGAGACTCAGCAGGTGGCCAAGGACTAGGGTTGCAGAACTCGAGGGCTGGAAAGGACCTGCGAGAACACGCCTGCTCTCAGCCCGCTTCCCCAGAGGATGCTGGAACTTCCTCTCTGGCCCCCGGGGCAACGAGTCAGCCAGGCTTGGCTGGCCCACGACCAGGGACAGCACGCACACCTCCTCCCGGCTGGCAGGGAATAACTAAAGCGGAGTGTTCTGAGGCCGGGCCAGCGCCCTCTGCACAGCCTCGTGCCACCTGGCACACAGCAGGGACCCAGCCCCCGCTAGCTGAGGGCAGGTGACAATGGCCCACTGGCACCGTAATTTACAACACTCCTTCCATTGCCTCATCTGGTCCAGGGAGGCAAGGGTTAATACTATGCCCTGGGCATGGGGAAACTGAGGCCCCAGGCTGAGCCAGGACCCGGGGCCAGGCCCCTCTCATCCAGCCCAGCCCTCCTGTTGCTCTCCAAATCCGGGACTTGGGGACTGAGCCCCAGTGGGGTCCTGACCCTCCATTGCACCCGTGGGACCACTGAGACCAGGGAGGGATGGCCAGGTGTGGGGCCCTGAGTGGCGGCTGTGCCCATCCTGAGACTTACCCTGGGCCATGGTGGGAGGTGGCAGTGGCTCCTCTGACTGTTGGCAGGACCCTCCAAGTGCAGACCCCCAGCGGCAGGCACTGCGGAGGCCGAGAGCAGTGTGAACTTATAGCCCGCTTTGGGAGGGCGGGGGCGGGGCCGTGCGGGGAGGCGGGGACCTGGTGAGGCCACCACTGCCCAGTCGGGCCCACGCGTTAGCGCTCAGCCAGCCCACTGGGGCGCACCCGGGGGCAGGAGCCCGGGGGAGGGAGGGAGCCGCAGCCGGGCGAGGGCGCCCCCTGGGGGAATGGGCAGAGCGCAGGACTGGGACACACAATTAGAACAGGACACACAGACACACCTGGACACACAGATCAGACCTTGGGGAACAGAGAAACCTGGACACAGAAATACACACACGCAGAGACAGACACACAGGTGCACCAGGACACATAGCACACCTGGATACAAAGACACGGACCCATAGTCAGGTCAGACCCGGGGTCAAGAAGACGCATACACACTCAGATACAGCTACACACAGAGCAGACACAGACACACAATCAGAGACAGGAATGTGGACACACAGAGACACAGATGCACTCTGACAGATACAGCAGATAAACTGGGACGCAAAGGCACAGTGACGTGGACACAAAATCAGATTAAATCACAGAGACATTCCAGGACAGAGACACAGCCAGACACACACGGACAGGTACCCCCCAAGAACCACATACAAATAAGCGGGTGTCCAGATGTACCCAGATCACAGACACACACAGAAGGACCTCGCAGACACCAACACGTCATCGGACGTGGACACAAAATCAGACTGGGGCACCTATGGACACACGAAAATGCAGCTTCTCTGAGATGGGCACACACACAGATATGACCCAGGTACAGACATACAGACATACCTCCAAAGACACAGCAACACCTCTTCCTATAGCAAAACCAAGATAATCTGCCTATCGCTTCTGTCCCTCCGTCCATCGAATCATCCGTCCGTCCATCCGTCCACTCACCACCCCACACACCTACCCATCCATCTATCCACGGACCACCCGCCCCCTTCCCTGATGATCCTTGCAGGCCCACTGTGTGCCAGAAGGGAACAAAGCCAACCTTCCAGGGACTCAGCCTCTGACCCCTCAAACCCAGCACCCTGGGGGGCCCACTGCCATCCTGGTCCCTCTGGTCTCCCGGCCTCCTATGCTTCTTACCCACCATGAGGCCCAAGTAGGGCAGGTCCCTGGAGAGACAGGTGCCCGTGGGCCCCCCCCAGCCCTTTTTCCAAAATAAATTCCACGTCTATTGACGGATTTGAGCTGCAAGACTGGCCCTGTTTCCATTCCTGTGTGACACAGCACAGGGAATGGACGTTTGTCCCTGGGTCAGCGGGCCCCGCCTGGGGTCTTAGGGAACGAACCCATGTCGTGGTCTTGGACCCCACTGACCTGCCAGGTACCCCGTGGGTGAGCCTGTAAGTGCCCCATTTTGCAGTTATTCTGCAGAAACTGCTCCCGGCGGCTGGCGGGAGCCCAGGGGAAGGAGCAGGGTGAGTGAACGTGGCTGGAGAAGCCAGGGGTGGAGTTCCCACTCTGACCTGGACCAGCCATCTGGTCCTGGCCGTGGACAGGTATTTTGGCTCTCCAGGCCTCAGTTTCCCCCTCTGTCAAATGGGGGCAAGAATTCCTCCCTCACAGGCGTGGAGTAAGACTCAACCCAAATGACTCAGGTCAAGTTCCCGGTATGCAGGGAGCAGTGGGTAACTAGGGTCCCTGAGCTTTGGAATAAACGTGCCAGTGTCCCAGAACCTGGCCCGAGAGACGGGGACCTCAAAGGGAAACAGGAGGCCCAGGGACAGTCAGGCTGTGCGGCAGGAAGGCTGCAGGTGGCGTGTTCCTGTGAGAGTCAGCCCTGCCCGGAACGGAAGGCTGCCTCTGGCCTTTGTCTACCCTTTCCCACGTGAAAGCGCCGCGCTCTTCTCCCCTCATTGGCCCCTGCCTGGGGCTCCCCAGGGGGCAGGAATCCACCCAGAGTATTTTTAGGACACGGTCAGGATGTTCCTGGTGCCCCGCGTGAGGCTCGGCCCAGCCCCGGGCCTCCCTCACCGTCAGCTGCCTCCTCGTCCTTCCTCCCCCTGTTCCAGAGAACTGTGGCCACCTGAGCGACAGTCCTTGAGCAATCCCCAACAGGCCGAGCTCGAGAAGTGGCAGGCAGAGGCCAGAGCCCAGGCTGGGCCCAGAGACCTGGACTCCCAGCCCGGTGACCAGGAAGAAGCCCTTGCCCCAGTCTGGGCCTCAGTTTTCCCATCTGTTCAGAGGGGCTGGGAAACCCTGCTTTGTCTCACCTCATTGGGCAACTAAGGATTCAAAACTCCATTTACTGAGGGGGAAACTGATGCCTAGAGAGAGTGGTTATGGATTTGACATCCCCAGACAGTGTAGGCAGGGGTCTTTCATTATCCCATGCAGGGGAAGTGCCGTGCAATGGTTAGATCAGGGCGCATCTGCAGTTACTCTTGGCTGTGTGACACTGGGCAAGTTACTAAACCTCTCTGAGCCTTTTTCCTTCTCTATAAAATGGGTATAAGAGTCACCACCTCTGGGAATTAGAGATAATGTCTGTTCAGTGCTGGGCACACAGTAAGCGCTCAATAAATGTCTCCTAAAACGTTTTCTGTTGATGTCATCAAGAGTCAGGACCCCCTTTCCCCCTCAAAGGGAGGTTCCTGTGTGTAGGTGAAGCAGGCTGCCGACAACCTAGAATATTTGGGGGGAGTGCTCAGAAGGAGGCCCACCTCCCAGATAAGCCTTGTACCCAAGGTCACAGACTGTGGCCTGAACCCCACCATTAGGGAGACCAGTCCCCGACTTCTGTAAGGACTTCCGGGCCTCAGGGTGGAGACAAAGGTGAATTTTCAGAACTTTTGAATAGCCCGTTACCAGCCAGGCGTCCCATTTCAGTCTCACAATAGGATTCCTGTCATTTGTTACATCAGAAACTGGGGCTCAGAGAGGTGAAGCGACTTGCCTGGGGTCACCCAGTCAGGAAGTGGGGACATGGAACGTGGGGTTGGTTCAAAAACCTGTGCTGGCTTAACACGGTTCAGAGGTCAGTCCTATTCGCTCCCTGCCCCGCAGGGGTGAGGCCTCAGGGGCCTATGTCATGTCCAGTCCTATAGCCCTTAGCAAGAGATGGGCAGGTGGTGTGCGCTTCTGACCCATGGTGTCTGGTATACAGTAGACGGTCAATAAATGTTTGCAGCATGAGAGAGGGAGGGATGAGTCAGAGAGAGTTGAAGGAAGGAGAGAAGGAAGGAAGGAAAGGAAGAAAAGGGAAGGACTAAGGTTCAGAGAAGTTGGGGAAGCCGCCTGAGGTCACACAGCACAACTGGGCTCCAAGGCCCTGGTTGGGCTCAGCCATTTCCCAGGGACAAGGGACTGCCACACCAGAGACGGCCCTGGATGACTGAGCTGGGAGGGAGGGTAGGGCAGTAGCGGGTGGGACCCTGAGGGGACATGTGAAGGGCTTTCCTACCAACGGGTGACTCATGGCAGATGAGCAGCGTCTGGCATGTGGAAGCCCCGGGAGCAGAGACCAGACTCCCCGGAGGTGGGAGGGGGCGAGGTCGGCGTGTTAGGACAGGGGACGAGAAAATGTCAAAGGGCAGGCGTGACCCTTCAGGCCCTTAGAGAGGGAGTGTGGCGGGTGGCCCATCCCGGGGGAGGCCCTCCCAATGTGTCCATTTTGCAGATGGAAGAACGGACCCGGTCATCTGGTGTTCAGCCCCGCCTTCACGGCACGCCGGTCCCCGCTGCCCTGCCCGGCAGAGGGCCTGGGCCTCAGCTGCGGCCCTGAAGCTGTGTAGCCGTGGGCGCACGGTCCACCTCTCTGTGCCTTCAGTTTCCATTTCTGTAAAAGCAGAACTCACATCCCAGCCCTCACTGGACTGAAAGCAGAGGAGCCGGGGCCGGAGGGACCTTCCGAGAGGCGCTCCGAGCTCGCCCCACCGCTGAGAGCGCCAGGGGGATGTTTGAGCTCTTCCACCTGGCATTTGAGGCCCCGCAGGTCTGACCCAACTCACCCTGCAGTGGAATCTCCCACATTTGTACCCTCCAGTCTCACCTGGCGCTCTCCTAGCCCCCGAATGCACCCTGCAATTTTATCCCCCTCCAGGCCTTTGCTCAAGCTGAGCCCTCCATCCACAGTGCTCTCCATACAGTGCTCTCCATCCACAGTGCTCTCCATACAGTGCTCTCCATCCACAGTGCTCTCCCTCTTCACCTATCAAAGTTTCACCCGGGCTTTAGGCCCCACCCGAAGGCCACCTCCTCCTGCAGCCCACCCAGAGCAGGACTTCTCTCTTGCTCCCCACACCCACAGGACACAGTCACAGTCTGCCTCGTACGAGGACCAGTGTGCATAAGTCTCCATCCGCCTCCACCCACCTGGCTCTTAGTGGCTGCTTAATACATGTTTGTTGAATGAATAAGTGACCTATGCCACAGAGAGCAAGAGCCTGGAGGCTTGGCTGGCAGGATTTGTGGTGCTGGCTGCCTATGGCAGGACCAGGAGCCAGGGCATGATGTCAGGCCCTGTCTCAACCCTTGTTGCCTCCATCACAGATGAGATGTCTGAGCCCAACATCTTCTCCAATCATGTCACCTACAATCCCAGGACAGCCACTGGGAGGTGAAGCAAGTGCCGATCTGAGGATATTTGGGTAGCAGAGCAGGAAGACCTATTGCTGAGCCTCAGAGAGGGCAAATAACTTTCCCTAGGTCACACAGCAAGTTTGGGCAGAGTGAAGGTGGGGCCTCCAAATGCTATAGAAAGTAAGCACTGGATCTGTGCCTCTACCCCCTGTTTTGACATTTTAGAAAGCTGCTTTTACTTAACTTGCAACTGGGTGTTGCATGTTCACAGGAAGTAGGGTGGAACACCAAGTGGAATCAGTGGTGAGCTGGTGTGGCTGACGGGGGTCCCACAGCTCCGGCCAGCCCTGTCCCCCTCCTACTGGCTGTGTGGCCTCCAGTCTCAGTTGTCTTAGAAAGGGACTCGAACCCCAGCCTCCTGGGGTCAGAGGAGGAAATCCGGAGAGGAAACGACAGGCCCTCCAAGGAGGGTCAGTTGATTCTATTGTCGTCGTCGCCATCAGGTCCTCACAGTTCTCAACTCTCCAGACAGCCGGCGGGTAGAGACCTTCCGGATTCCCGGAGGGTGCAGTCCTGACCACTTCCTGCAGCAGGCTTTGCTCTCCTCACAGGAAAACCCGCTTCAGAGCCCTGCTCACCACCGACCCTCACTTAGCTGGCGTCCAGTCCTAACAGAGACGTCCCATCCTAACCTGAGGTGACAGCCCTGAAGCCGAGAAGTTAAGACACTAGGATTGGGGAGAAGAAACGCTGAAGGTGGGTGGTGCCAGGAGAGAGGGAGACGTCAGAAAATGGCCCGAGCAGGCCAGGAGCTCTGGCGCGGGTCCCGTCTGGGGCCATCTGGAGCTGGGTGAACGGTCCTGTTCTCTCTGTCCCGCCTCGCAGGGCAGTCACCAGAGGTCATGACAGTGACCCAGGGGCGGCCTATGTGGAAAGGGGCTCCGTGACCTGCGCGTTGGGCCCGGGAGACACTGTCCGCTCCCTCCCTGTGGCTTCGAGCAGCACATGGCTCCGTTACAAGGTCATGGGCTTGGGACCTCAACAGCCCTGGGCGCCAATGCAGCTCTGCCCGTGCTCTCCCGTGTGGTCTTGGGTCAGTCACAGCCCTTCCAAGCCCGTTTCCTCGTCTGGAAAATGGGTGTGCTGACAATACTGTCTATTCCCAGGCTTTATGTGGGGCTCAACGCTGTGCCTGGTGGAGAGTGAGCACTCAGAAAAAGGGTTGTTGACCACTTGACAATAGAAAGGAATGAAGTACCGACCCATGTTACAGCGTGGATGAACTTCAAAACCATCATGCACGGGGCCAGCCCGGTGGTGCAGTGGTTAAGTTCGCACGTTCCGCTTCTCGGTGGCCTGGGGTTCGACAGTTCAGATCCCAGGTGTGGGCATGGCACTGCTTGGCACACCATGCTGTGGCAGGCGTCCCACATATAAAGTAGAGGAAGATGGGCACGATGTTAGCTCAGGGCCAGTCTTCCTCAGCAAAAAGAGGAGATGTAACATCTGGCAGCAGATGTTAGCTCAGGGCTAATCTTCCTCAAAAAAAAAAAATCGTGTGCAGTGAAAGCCAGTCACAGAGGACCACATACTGTGTGATTCCATTTGCATGAAATGCCCAGAATGGGCGAATCCGCAGAGACAGAAAGCAGATTAATGGATGTCAGGAGGTGAAGGGAGAGAACGGGGAGTGATTGCTAATGGGTATGGGGTTTCTTTGGAGGGGGGTGAAGAAAATGTTCTCAGATTAGATTATGGTGATGATTGCACAAATCTGTGGCTATAAAACCATTGAACTGTTCACTTTAAATGGATGAATTTAATGGAGTTGAATTATATCTCAATAAGATGGTTTTTTAAATTGGTGGTTGATTAAAAAAAGAAGAAACAAAGAGCCAGGAATAAAGCTCTGAAAGTCTTTGCAAATATTGTCCCATTCTCAAACCAAAAACCTAAGAGAAACACTTGCATGGGTTCCCAAGGGATGTGTACGGGCATTATTTGTTATGGTGAAAACTGGCCACAACCTAAGTGCCTAGCAAAGGGGGATGGATAAATAAGCCATTTCTAGGAATATTACACAGCAGTTAAAAAAAAGGAAAGAGCAGGGGCTGGCCCTGTGACCGAGTGGTTATGTTCACGCGCTCCGCTTCGGCGGCCCAGGGTTTTGCTCGTTCAGATCCTGAGCATGGACGTGGCACCGCTCATCAGGCCATGCTGAGGCGGTGTCCCACACAGCACAGCCAGAGGCGCTCATGACTAGAATCCACAACTGTGCACTGGGGGGCTTTGGAGAGGAAAAAAAAGTAAGAATATTGGCAACAGATGTTAGCTCAGGTGACAATCTTTAAAAAAAAAATAAGAAGGAAAGAGTAGTCCTCTATGTATGGACGTGGAAACAACTCCGCGTCATAAAGTCAAGCGAAGAAAACAAATTGCAGCACATAGAGTGAGCTGTGATTCCAGAGGACCATTCGTTTTCTACAGGAACAGATAAGTCAAGACATGTAAAATATGTAGATTTAAATATACAGAAGAAAGTTTGGAAAAATCATTCCAAGTTGCTGTCGGCTGTGGTAGGGGTGTTGGGGGCCATGACTGGGGGGCAAGCAGTGGTCATTAAAGGTGGTTTCGGTATTCCCTGGAAGGTGAGGAAACGTTTAAGTGGGGAAATGTTTTTACATATCACTTAGGTAATTAAAGATTAAAAAAAATTTTTTTCAGGAAGATTAGCCCTGAGCTAACATCTGCTGCCAATCCTCTTCTTTTTTTGCTGAGGAAGACTCGCCCTGAGCTAACATCTGTGCCCATCTTCCTCTACTTTCCATGTGGGACGCCTACCACAGCATGGTGTGCCAAGCAGTGCCCTGTCCGCACCCGGGATCCGAACTGGTGAACCCCAGGCCACCAAAGCAGAGAGTGTGAACTTAACTGCTATACCAGAGGGCCAGCCCCTTAAAGATTAAATTTTAAAAAGAAAAGAATAACCTGTTTTCTATTTAGGATTGAGCTTTTCTAAAAATGGAAATACTCCAAAATAAAGAAATGCTGGCAAAATTGGTAGAAAAAACATAGAGATAAAAGAGAAAATAAATGTGCCCCCCAAAATCCACAATCAACCCATAAAATACTTTTGTCAATGCTGGCACAATCTTACAAAACTAAACCCATAAGCACAGTGTGTGAACAAAGAGGAGATTCACAATAAGAGTTCCCACATCTGAAATTTGGAATTTTGAGGATTGTACACTGAGTTTCTGTTTACTTCACAACCCTATTTATATGTTAAAATGCTTCTGGAGCCCCCCCTCCACATACATACACAGAGGCCGAGCAAGTGCTTGAAAACTGTTTTACTTTGTTAAAAGGAAGTTCAGAGAGGTGAGGTGACTTGCTCAAGGTCACACAGCTTGGAAGGGGCAGAGTGAGGTCCATGCTTATAAATGATGCTGCTAGAACTTCATGCTGGGGGAGTCAAACCTTGGGGTGGGTGCCTGGTCAAGCTCCCATGGCCATTTGGGGCTGCCAGAGACATAGGGGACGAAACACCCGGATTCTGCAGCATTCCCCAGCGTCTCCCCACCTTAGGCTGAGTCATTGGTTGTGTCTGTCTGACACACCCTGTCCAGTGCATAAAAGTCAAACACACTTTCTTTCATGGAAATAAATGACCGTCTAGGGCAGTGGCCGAGCTTGTCCGACTAAATCGAACACTTGTTTGGCTGAACTGACCACTTGTTTCTCCCGCCTGTTTGATGAGAACACTCGAGTGACTGTCTGCCTCGACCGAACGCTTATAGGGCTGAAGCATCACTGCGGTGACCCAGCTCATCTGGAGCCTGACGTTCACATCCAAGGGGGGCCTGCAGTTACCACGTCCCCTTGTCACAAGAGGTGGAAGGTGCGGCCTCACTCCTGGAAGGGTGGCGCTCAGCATCCAGGATAACAAGCCCCAACAACTACGAGCCTCCGTGGCCGGGGGATCCCTTTTTGTATAGACAGCTGGTCCCCGTTATGCTTCCGGGTAACTGCCCTCTTGTACGGGCTTGATGGAGCTGTCAATCAAGCATCCCTGCCCGACTCTCATGAAAGGCGGCCTGGCACCCAAACGCGGCCACTCAGGCCCTCTCCTGGGGCTTCCAATCTCCCAGCTCCGACACAAGTTCTAAACAATGGTTGAAGTTTGCTGCTTCATTCCTAGAACTACCTCGCTTCCTGTCTTTTCTGAAGCTAAGCTTTTTCCTTGTTGCTTGATTGTTTTCTTAGTCAGATTGAGTGAGTTACAATTCACCTGCAATACAATTCATCCTTTTCAGGGGTGCAGTTCAGCGAGTTGACAAAGATATAGAGTCACGTTACCACATCGCAATTATGCTGTAGAACGTTTCCCTCACCCCCACCATTTCCCTCGTGCTCCTTGGCAGGCGGTTCTCTCCTCCCTCCCTCTGTCTCTGGCAGACGCTGATCTGGTTACTGTTCCTATTGTTTTGTTTTATCCGGAACGTCGCATAAATAGAATCACACTGTATGTAGCCTTTTGAGTCCAGCTTCCTTCCCTCAGCATAATGCATTTGAGACTCACCCATGTGGTTGCAGGTGTTGGCTCTTCCTTCCTTTTCATGGCTGTGTAGTATTCCATTGAATGAATAGACCAGTTTGCTTATACATTAGCCAGTTGAAGGACATTTGGGTGTTCTGGGTGGTTAAGAATGGAGCGGCTGTAAACATACAGGGACAGCTTTTTGTGCGGACATTCATTTTCATTTCTTTTGGGGTAAATACCCCTGAGCCATCCCCGTTTCCTTCCAATTGATTTTTTGGAATTTGTTATTAAGCTGCCCTGAGCCTGTGCCTGTTCGTGCAACCAAATTGCTCAACAGATCCACGTACGTTTCCCTCATGTAAGTCTCCCAGCGACTCTATGGGGTTTCGGGGTTATTCTCTTCATTTTACGGAAGAAGCTGAGGCTCAGACAGACTAAATACCCTGCCCCAGACCACACAGCGGGGACCTGAGTCCAAATCAAAGTCATGAAGGGAGCCACGCTGCCTTCCTAGATCCCTGGTCACCTTGGTGGGAGGGGAGGAACTTCACAGCAAAAGTCCTCACCAATGTTTATCGACTGATGGTTGATCGAATAAATGCCTCACTCCCCTTCTCTGGGGCTCAGTTTGCCCATTTGAGAAATGTCAAGGTTGGATCAAAGAATGACTTGCCGATGCCCCTAGAGTCTGCGATTTCAACACACTGTGACTGTAAACACGGAGTCATCAAGGCCTTATCTTCCAATAAACAGTTCCAGGGAAAGGGAGCTGGTGGGGGAGGGGGACCCAGCTGCCATCCCGAAGCAGCTCCCACAGCCGGCCTCCTGAGCCTGCCCCCGGCTGGTGGACCCCCTGAAGAGCGATTTGCACTCTCTGCCTTTCTGGCCTAAGAAAAAAATACCCCTGTCACATTGGATTAGCTTCACCCCTTTTTGCCGAGAATCTTCTCACCGATGCGGCCCCCTCTCCTCATCAATATTTTCAGAATGTTCAGGTTTCTAAACAAGATCTGACAGGTTGGGTTCTTTTTTGTTAAGCTTTTTTTAAATAAACTGAATTATCCTGTACACGTTCTGGAGGCTCAAATTAAATTAACTCTGTCCTTTCCTAAGAGGCAGCTGGGCTGTTGGCTTCTTGGGGGGTGGGGAGGTGGGAAGAGGGAAGTGATGGACGCCCCATCTTAGGTCAGGACGAGGCCTGCATCAGGACCACCTCCTTCCCTTCTTCAGTGATGAAGGGGAGGCGATACGGTCTCCACACATCAGACGCTGTGTGACCTTGGAGATTGCCTAACTTCTCTGTGTCTCAATTTCCTCTTTAGCTGAACTAGCTCTTAAGTGAGCTGACAGTGTCACTGGGGTTCTGACTCATCACAGCCTGTGGGGAGAGAGAGGCTGTGGCCTCAGAAGCCGACCAGCTCGGCTTACCATCTTATAACTCGGGACGTGAGGCCCAGAAAGGGCTCATGTTGTCTAGAGACCCATAAAGAGGTACAGACAGAGCAGTGGGGTTTTTTTTTTTTTTTAAAAGAGATTATTTTCCTTATTGAATAATTTATTTATTGAACATTTATTGAGCACCTACTGAGGTGTGAGTCATAAATAAGACACAGTCCCGCTGTCAAGGAACTCTGAGGTCAGTGGAGGAAACAGCCAGGTTGTGAGGTACTCACTATGTAAACATTAATTCCCATAAACTGAGTTCAGGGTTGTGGTGGAGGAAAGCTGGGGACCTGAGGGCACCCGGATGGGAGAGGGGCTCTCTCTGTGGCCGATAAGGGCAGGCTTCACGGAGGAGGGGACACTTAATCTGAGTTTTCCAGTATGAATATGAGTCTGCCAGGCAGATAAGGCAAAGAGGAGCATTTCATGCAAAGGGACCTATCTGTGCACTCAGGGCCAAAGTCACAGAGGGGAGGAGGAGTGTGGAGAACTCACAGGAAGGGGTGTCAAACTGAGGCTGGAGTTTAGGGACACTTGGAAGGAATGTTAAGGCTGGAAAGCTCAGTGGGGCCCAGCCCACAAAGGGCCTTGCATGCCAGGCTCAGGTTAGGCTGTGGGGAGCCAGGGGAAAGCCTCTAAATGGGGGAGTGCTGTGGTTAGGGCTGATCTTTGAGAAGATAATGGTGTAACCATTAACCATGGAATTTCAGAGCTTCAGTTTAGTGATTCTCATGACCCCTGGACCCTATTTTAAAGGTGAGCAAATAGAGGCCAAAAAGTGAAATGACGCCTACAGCTGGTTGGGGTGGAAATGCCTTCTCCCGCCTGGAGGCTGGGATATATTGGCAGGTCCTGTGAGCTAAGCTGTTCCCAGGGGGACGAGTTCCATCCTTCTGTGACATCCCTCTCTCTGTTTCTCCTCTTTGGTCCTGCCCTGGAGTCTCCGAAGACCACCGTTGTTATGGGAGCCCTCTTCTTCCAAGTTCCTTTTCTGGTCGTGTGGCCCTAACCATGTCCCTTCCCCTCTGCCGCGTCAGTTGCCCCATCTGGCTAATGGGTGCGATAAATGAAGTGGTGGCTGGCGCTGACTGTCATGCATTCTGGGGCCCCCCCGTGCCGTCACAAAGGCCCCAAGGAGGGAGAAGGCCAGCCGTTACCAGGCTTCCCGGCGGACAGCGTGAGGCAGAAGGTAGCTCTCGGTGAGATGGGGAGACCAAGGCCAATAGTCTCCCTCGTTAGCCCAAGTGTGGCTCTGGGTGGCACAGAGCCAGCTGGGACTCTCACTTTTCTCATTCTGGTCCCTGTGCTCCTGTGAACGTGACCTGAGACCTCAACAGCTGTGTCAGTGAAAGTGATAGAAGCTGTCCACTGCGGGACTCCTCACAACACTGAGGGGCAGCCCTGGAGAAGGACAGACCCCCCTTGCAGTCCCACAGAGCCTTTGCCTGGCTGAGCCCAGCTAGTGGCGGTGATGTCAGGCCTGCCTGCTGGTTGGGCAGGCCAAGCGGCAATGGCCCCGGGGCCCGACAGGTGCACAGGAGCGGCAGGCCTGAGCTATGGATCTGGCTCTTAAAGACTGTTGAGCACAACCTTGCCCTGGCTGGGCCTCCACAGGCATTGGGATGGGCACTTGGGAAGCGTCACATGGCTTTGGCACTTGGCCAGTTCTAGCTGGGAGAAGCACAACTGTGCTAGAATCAGGATCATCTTGGAAGCTCAGCTCTGCCCTCGGGCTCCTTGAAAAAGACCCAGAGACCATCCCTCAGGCAGCAAATGGAGATGCAGGCACTCGGTCCCCAAGCGTGGGTTGGGGCCCACTTCTAAGCCAGGCCCTGTGGGAGACAGAGAAATGAGGCAGGTGTGTTTTCTTTCTGTGGCTTCAACAGAACATCTGTGTTTTTTTCCCAATTGATATGAATGCATATTCACTGTTCAAAATTTGTAAAATACAGAAGAACCAAAGGACAGAAGTAAAAGTGTCTCCAAATCTGTCCCCTAGAGAGCACAACTGCTCACATTTTGTTGTATTTCTTTTCAAGTTGCTCTATCATATCGAAGTATATGTATATATAATTTTATATAAGTATATGTTTAATTTCTAGAAATAGAATCACTTTCAATCACCCAACAAGTGTATATGGAGCACCTACTCTGTGCCCACCGGGTGCCAGGCAGTGGGATACACAGGTGGACAAGACCGATGTGCTGCCTGCTCTCATGCAATTTGCCTGTAAGCACCATCTTGTCACTTGCCACTTTTCAGTGCGTGTCTAACATTTTTGAAATCACAACGTGTATTTCTACAACACATTTATTGGTTGTGTAGAATTTCATCAAATAGGTGAAGCCTACTTTATCAAATCCCTTTTGTTGCACATTCAAGTTGTTTCCCATTTTTTCACTATTGCAAACAGTGGTCGTGCCTACAGCCATCGGTTATGGTGGGTTGACTCATTCAACATCTATTTCAACCCCTGTCTGTGTGCCTTCCTGTACTGCAGGGGCTGGAAGGGCGAAGATTGCATTTCCCAGACTCCCTGTCAGCTGGGGTTTGGGGACCAAGTAGGTCATGCCCAATAAATGCGCATGTGTGAGATTTTGAAGGCAAAGGTAAGGTGGCTTTCCCTTACTTTTCTGCTTCCTGCTTTGGCTCTTTCCTGCTGGTTGGGAAGGCATTAAGATTTTTTGCAGCTGTGGTCTCATCGTCCAGTCACCTGCTCATGGGTGTCCAGAGATGGTGATGGGGCCATCAGCAATGTCTGATCCCTAGACAAAAGCTAAAGTGACAAATTCCTAAAGATGACACCAAGCTTCTGGGTTGTGACAGAGGCAGCAGCTCCCATGAGTAGACGGTATAGCAATGTTCTGAGAGTCATTCTTGGAGGCTCAGCCCACTTCCCAGATTTTTCAATAATTTTGCAAGAACCCAACTTCCTGTGTTAAATTTCTTTCGGTTTAAAGTAGTAAATGTGGTTTCTGCTTCCTGCAACCGAAGGCCGAGCGACGTGAGCCTCATCTTTGAGCCTGTTGACAGTGATTGCCTCAGGAGGAATTTCCAGCCATGGAATCAGGATTCATTCTTTGTTTGTTTAAATAGTTTTGTTGAGATAATTAATGTACCACAAAATTCATCCATTTAAAATGCCCAATTTAATGGCTTTTAATATATTCAGAGTTGTGGCTCCATCACCACAATCTAATTTTGAAACATTTTCTTCACCCCAAAAGGAAACTCCGTCCCCATGAGCAGTCTCTCTCCTCCCCAACCCTAGATAACCGCTAATGTACTTCCTGTCTCTATGGATTTGTCTATTCCCGACATTTCATACAAATAGAATCAGACAATATGTGGTCTTCTGTGACTGGCTTCTTTCACTTAGCATAATGCTTTCTTTCAAGGTTCAGCCATGTTGTAGCATATATCAGGATTTCATTCCTTTTTATTGCCAGATAACATTCCATTATATGGATTTTATCTGCCTATTCATCAGTTGGTGGACATTAGGATTGTTTTTACTTTTAAGCTATTACGAATCATTTGTGTGTATGTGTTTGTGTTGATAGATGTTTTAATTTCTCTTGGGTATGTAACTAAAAGTGGAATTGCTGGATTATATGGTGATCCTAGCCCTGGTGGTCTAGTGGTTTGGCGCTCTCACCACTGCGGCCTGGGTCATTTCCCGGTCAGGGAACCACACCGCCCATCTGTTGGTTGTCATGCTGTGGCGGCTGTGTGTTGCTGTGATGTTGAAAGCTATGCCACTGGTATTTCAAATATCAACAGGGTCACCCAGGTTTCAGCGGAGCTTCCAGACTAAGACAGACTAGGAAGAAGGACCCCACTTCTGAAAAAATTGTCCATGAAAACCCTATGAGTAGAGTGGAGCATTGTCTGGTATAGCGCTGGAAGCGGAGAGGTTGGACCAAAAAGACCAGGCAGGGCTCAGCTCTGCTATTCACAGGGTTGCTAGGAGTTTGAAGGGACTCCACAGCAGTAACAACAGTGGTAATTGTATGTTTAACGTTTTGAGAGAGTGCTGAACTGTTTTCCAAAGTTGTTGCACTATTTTACATTCCCAATAGCAACGTGTGAATTTCCATTTTCTCCGCATCCTCTCCGACACTTACTATCGTCTCTCTTTTTCATTATAGTCATTCCAGTGGGCGTGAAGCAGTAGCTTATTACGGTTTTGATTTGCATTTCCCTAATGACTAATGATGCTAAACATCTTTTCCTGTGCTCATTGGCCACTTGTATATCTTTTCTGGAGAAATGTCTATTCAGATCCTTAGCCCATTTTAAAATTGAGTTATCTTTTTATTGTTGATATGAGTTGTAAGGGTTATTCATATATTCTGCATACACACCTCTTATAAGACATGTGATTTGCAAATATTTTCTCCCATTCTGTGAGTTGCCCTTTCATTTCTTGATAATATTGTTTGCAGCACACATGCAAATTGTGATAGAGTTCCGTTTATCTATTTTTCTTTTTTTTTTGCTGTTTATGTTCTTGGTGTTCTATCTAAGCAGGCTTTGCCTAACCCAAGATCACAAACATTTATGCCTATATTTTCCTCTAAGAGTTTTATAGTTTTGTAACCACAGGCCCTCCAGGACCAGTCCAACTGACTCCAACTCTTATCAACAGAGTGATTAAGAATTGCCTTTCAGAAAATCTGCAGTCACGTAGCCAGAGCACGAGCAAAAGGAGAAATCTTGACCTGAGGTGACCACGGAACCAAAGATCCTCCTTCATGAGGAACCCAAGGATGGGGACACGACCAGCTCTTGAAAGTCAGGCTCTTACCAGAAGAGAAGGGTCCCTCATTCAAGAAGATCCATTGTTAAAATTCCTTCCCCACCTCATCAAAAATGTTTAGAACCCTGCCGTAAAAGCTTAGAACCTCACGATAAAAGTTTAGAACTTTACCATAAATGTTTGAAGCTCACCAATCAAAATCTGCCCCACCAGCATTTCCACGTGCCAGCCTGTTCTCCCTAACCTCTTAAATTTTACCCCAAATCCTGAATCGGGGAGATGGATCTGAGGGCACACACCCCCTGTCTCTCTGTAGGTCAATCTCACAGAATAAAGCTGATCTCTTTTCCCAAAGGCTGACGCCATAATTAATTGGCTGTTTAAGCTCATCAGGCAAGAGAACCCCAATTTTGTGCGGTCACAGTTTTGTAATTAATTTTGATATCCAAAAGTGTGATTCCTTCAACTTAGTTTTTCTTTTTCAAAATTGTTCATTGCTTGTGTCTAAAAAAAGTTGATTTTTGTATATTGTTCTTGTATCCTGCAACCTTGCTGAACCCATTTCTTAGTTCCCATAATTTTCCAGTTGGTTCCTTAGGATTTTCTATATGTTAGCTAATGGCATCTATAAATAGAGATGGTTTTATTTCTTTCCAATCTGGATGCCTTTTATTTTATTTTCTTAACTGATTGCTCTGACTCGAACTTCCAGCACAACGTTGACTAGAAGTGGCGGGAGCAAACGTCATTGTCTTCTTCTTGACCTTAGGGGGAAACATCTAGTCTTTTGCCAGTAAGTATGATGTTAGCTGTGGGAATTTTTATGATGTTCTTTATCAGGCTGAGGACTCACCCATTTTTAAGGCTTTTGTTTTGTTATCTGAATCATGCCCCTTTGACATGCCAATCATTCTTCTTGGCCACTCCCTTGGCCACAACATTCCAGTGACAACCTGGGTCACGCTGAAGGTGCAGCCTCCAGGAATGACCAAAATGCTCCAGGTGAGGACTGAGCAGAGACAGAGAAAGAGAAAGAGAGAGAGAATCACCTCCCTTGATCTAGTTAAAATACTCCTACTCATGCAACTTAACATAGAACTGGCTGTATGGTAACTGTAATCATAGGTAGATTTCTTTACAGGCTTCAATTAAATTAGTGGTTCTCGACCCTATTAGTCCAAAGACATCCACCTGCTTAATAAATTTCTATTGAGGTATAGCATTATTATATGTCAACTTAGCTGGGCCACAGTACCCAGATATTCAGTCAAACATCATTCTAGATGTTTCTGTGAAGCTATTTTTTGGATGAGATTAACGTTTAAATCAGTAGACTCTGAGTAAAGCAGATTACCCTCCCTAATGTGGATGGGCCTCTTTTAATCAGTTGAAGGCCTTAATAGAATCCAACCGACCTCCCCTCAAGGCGAGGAGAATTCTGCCAGCAGACTGCCTTCGGACTCAACCTGCCACATCAGCTCTTCCCTGGGTCTGCAGCCTGCTAGGCTCCCCTGCAGATTTTGGACTGGCCAGCCTCCACAATTGTGTGAGCCAATTCCTTAAAATACACCCCACTATATACATGTCGATAGATTTATAGATATCTCTCTCTCTGTGAATATACATATAGGTATGTATCTATGAATGTATCTTCTATTGGTTCTGTTTCTCTGGAGAACCTGACTTATTCACCACATATAGAAAGTGCACCTAAGTGTATGGCTTGACGAATTTTCACAAACTGAACATGACAGATCAAGGAACAGGACGTGACCTGCCCCCCAGAGTCCGTCCACGCTTCCGTCCAATCGCTCACCCCTCCAATGTGCCCGTTATCCTTTGCGTTAGCACAGACGAGTGGTGCTGGTTTTAGAACTTTGCATCAATGGCATCTTTCAGAACATACTCTTTTGGGCCTGGCTCCTTTCACTCTACTGCAGGTTCAGGCAGGATTCATCTGCATTGTTGTGTGTGGTTGTAAATAGCTCATTCTTGTTTGGAGGATTCCAGTGTGTGGCTCACCTCGGTTTACGTATCCGTTCAGCTTTGATGGCTATCCCGTGTTTCCAGCTTGAGACTGTTACAAACCGTGCTGCTGCCAACATTCCTGCACGTATCCTTTGGTGAGCATGGGTAACATTCCAGCTGATATAAACCCAAAAGTGTAACTGCCAAAGCCCTTTTTTTATAGGAAATATTTTATGCTTCCTTTCACTTTAATTTTCTGAAATGAAATTCATGGATGATAAGCTACTGACACACGTTTATGTCAATATGATGCCCAGTCTGTAATGTGAAGGAGATATAAAAGGGAAGAAATTTATAATAAAATCATGTGTATTTCAATACGTTCTTGGGCACAACTACCCAAGAAGACATAATAACCCGTATCAACGGATAATGAATAAGTCTGGATTCTAGAGACATAAGCAGATCAGGCATGGTTACACACCAGAAGTGCAGGAAAATGACAGGGCAGGAGGTGCAGGTGGAAATTAAAATAAAAACTATTGTTAAGGCAAGACACAACAGACCCGACTTCTCTGTGTGTGGTAAGAGAAAGACGGAAATAGCCTCAACTGAATTGGGAGAACACGCCAAGACACATTGCAGCCTGTCACGAGCACAGAATAAGAAAGGTGAGTCTCAGAGTGTAGAGATGAATAATTCCCATCTTTGATACAAAACAGGGTAGTGGTGTGCTCACACAGAAAATGCATCTTCCTTAGAATCCCCCTCCTCAACAGAGGGGTGCATTCTGCCCTCAGAACTTAAAGAAAGACAAGCTGTTTGTCCCCACATCCCTCATGAGGTGGAGGCAACGAGAAGATGGATGACAAAAGGAGGCTTTCCAGCCACGGCGGTGGAGGAAGCACGCGGCAGGCAGTTTCTGAGTTAGATGGAAAAACAACAGGTGCCCCCCAAATAAATGGTGTCAACATGTGATTGTCACAACATAAGAGTCAAACAACCATCCTTAAAGAAACTGCATGAGATTTCTTGCATCTCTAATTTACCGGTATTTGGCGCTAACCCTGTCAAAAAGGAGTGGCACATCTTCGCTATTCAGTATTTCCAGCTGATTTCCCTGTTTTTGCAGTACCTGCATCGACACCCTGGATCCCTTTTCCTGTAAATCTGTAGTTGGTGGTGGTCTAATACTTAATTAGATAGACTGTGATGAAAGAGAAAATTACTCAATAGTTGAGTTACTGCCCGTATTGCATTTATGCTTCCTGGTCAATAACAGCCTCGTCTGAAGTTAGAGAGTTTGTCATGCAACTTCTGGTAGAAACCTTCCGGTATTGGGATGCACGAAAGCCCAGCCTATTGATATTTGTTGTGAGTTTTCATCTGGTGGGCGTTTGGGAGTTGTGAAGGACATAGGGCCACTTTCAACAGTGTACGATTGTTCTGTGCATTGTGGGACGCCCAGAATCCCCACCCCTTGCCCCCAAATGTCACTAGAGCCCCCCAGTTGTAGTAAAAGCCAAAGACAACTCCATGAGTTTGTAAAATGCCCCCTAGAGAACTATTGACTTAAACCTGCGTCATCGCAGCCCCGCCCTCCTCATCCCACACTCAACTGTCGGCCTGCGGTCCAAGCACGGGGCTGCCATTCACGAATGTAATCGCTCAAGACTGTATTTCGTCTTCTCATAGTCAGCCTATTGGTCCTGCTGGTCAAGCTCGTTGGACACCTTGGTTCTAATATCCAGTGTCTTATCGCCCATCCCAGCCACACTGCAATGGGCCATTTTTCCACCTTAAAGTGATGGATAGACATGGTGAACAGGATGGGGCTGGGGCCAGAGCCCTGTGACATTCCACCCTAGACCTTTCCTTCAGCCATCAGACCTATCAGTGAGGTGATATTTGGCATCTCCTGGCTTCTGGTTATTTGTTGACCTCACAGGATGCAGCTCATGTTTCATCAACTTGTTCTTAGAACGCTTAAATGTTGGAACCCCATAGGAGTGGAGAGGTGACTGGCCCAAGGTCACTGGGCAAATGAGAGTAAGAGGCAGGGCACAGCAGGCTGCGCTAGGGCTGACCCGCTCCCGGCCCCAAGGGATTTAAATTCCTCTCATGGCTACTCAACAGCCCAGAGTGGACAAAGCACTGCTCTGATCTGGCCTAAAAAGGGCTGAAATCCAGGGGTCCGTCCCAGCCGAGCGCACAGTGTCCACAAGCCTATTTTGGCATCCGGCTTGACTCTGGAGAATGGGCAGGGGTCCAGCACTCTGTGGAGAGGGCGGGGTGAGCGGGGATTCGAGACACCAGCAGCTGCTTGCTCAGGCAGCTGGGACGGGGTGGTGGACAGAGCCCCCGAAGGGGTGAGACGTGCTCCAGACTCAGGCGCCCAGTCTCCATCCTCCAGGCCTCGTTTCCTTACCTGTAAAGTGAGAGCAGCCCCTCTGCCCTTGCTTACCTCCCAGACGTATTGTAAGGAGCCAACAAGGAGGACTAGACTGTTTAGGCCTCTAGAACATTCCAAAGACATTATCTTTTATTCTGAGTGAGCTGGGAGCCATTGAAGAAGTTTGAGCAGAGGAGAGAAGCAATCTGACTTAGATTTTAACAGGACGTTCTGGATGCTGTGTGGGAAATAGATCACACTGGGGGGATGTTTGAAGTCGGTGGACTAATGAGGGGGCTCCTACAATAATCCAGGCTAGAGATGGTGGTAGTGAGCCGTGGTAAGGTAAGAAAGGCTCAGATTCTGGACAGATCTTGAAGGTAGAGCCAGTAGGATTTGCTAATAGTTTGAGTGTGAGTGTGAGAGAGAGGCATCAAAGATGATTCCAAGGGTTTTGACCTAAGGAAGGAGGCAGTTGTCATTGTCTGGGGTGGGATAGCTGTGGGGGGAGATGGTTTGATGGGCGAGAACAGAAGTTGAGTTGGGACACATGAAATCTGAGTGGACTCAGACATCCAAGGGGAATGTCAACTCCGTCATCTCTAAATAAATAAGCCGTACAGCTTCTTACCAAGGAACACATTACTTCAAGAGCATGCACTTGACTTTCTGATGGTAGCTTGGTCAGAAATCAGTGCTTGCGTCTGGGGCACCCACCCTCCGTCACTGTTTGTTTTCTCTCTCTGCTCGGGTCCCTAATACACCTGTTTCATCTGCCACCTGCCTCTCCTCATACCTCAGTTTCAGCCCCGCTAGACGGTAGCTGCTTTCTCCCTGAGATGCTCTGGGCAGACTTGGAAACTCCAAAGTGACCTCTGAATCCTCGAGGTGGCCTTTATTTAAAGTCAGATCATCCAAACTTACCCTCCCTAGCATGTAAAAATCTGCTCAGTTGTTTTTGTGTGATATGGAAAGAGACAGACAGTTTGTTTTCTTGAAGTGGATTATTACGCATGTGGGAGGGCTCTGGGACCCATCCCTGCCTCTGAAAGGTGAGGAATTATGTGAGCTGCTCAGTGTCTGAGTCTGTTTCCTCATCTGTAAAACAGGCGTGAGGTCTCTGCCTGCACCGGAGGGAAGAGATCCTCAGTGTGAGGTTCAGAGCCGTGACTTCCTGCTCACTCTGGTCTTGACGGGGTCTTGAGTGGGTCTTCTGGGGTCCAGGCTTAACCATTGATGGTGCCAGAAGCAACCCCTCGAGACCAGATGGCTCTGGCTCCTGGCCTCCAAGAAATTAAGGGACTAGAAATGGGCAGCGGCTTTCTTATGTCACACAGCAATGCAGGGCGGAGACAGGGCTGGGACCCAGGCTTCCTGACCCAGTCCCAGGGCATCGCCCTCACCCCTGTCCTACCGCCACCGCACGCACACACTCTCAGGGTCTCTCACCGTAAAGCAGTCCATCCTCCCAGTCAGAGACAAATCCCCCCCACCCGCCCCGTCTTCTCCCCTGCCTGGGAGCCTCCCTCTCTTCTCTTCCCTCCTGCTGGACACGCTCCCTGCCTGTCCTGCTGCCCATCCGTTTGGCATTACTCAGGCCCCCAGGAACTAGATTTTCAGAGAAGGGTCTGGACTTCTGGTCTTCCACAGGTCCATGGACCTGGGTACGAACTTATTATAGAGCATTGGCTGTGTGCCAAGTATATGATAATGTAATAATAAGTGTGCCAAGCCTATAATTACTATCCAATCCTCTTAGCAACCCCTAGAGGTAAACATGCTCGTATTAGTCACATTTTACAGATGAGTAAACTGAGGCTCAGAAAAGTTAAAAGACAGAGCTGGGGTTCAAAAAAAGCAGTCCTCAGGCCCTTAACCACCAGGCTGTGATGTCTGGAAATCTCACCCTGGTCAGTTCCTACGGTCAGTACTACAGACAGTCGGCCCCGGTCCAAGAGAGCCAGGCGTCTGGGGGTGGCCTCCAGGGAAGCCATATCCAGGCTGGAAAGCAGGGAAGGCCAAAGCAGGGTGAAGCCAGAGTCAGGATGGGAGGACGAATCCAGGCCAGGGTTGCCCTCTTGGATCTCCCACCCCTACCGAGGCCTGGATGTGCCAGGAACTGGGCCGAGCCCTGCCAGCCAAGGAGGGGCCGCCCCCAGGAAAGGCCAGGCCCTGAAAAATAATCCTCCTCCCTCTGCCAGCTCAGCTTGCCCAGCCCTGCTGGGGCCCTCCGTGGCAGAGCTGCCCTCCCCAGGGCCGAGTCTGGGGGTCAGGATGTTCAGCCCCAAGGGCATGAGGCCCCCCGCCCTGCCTCCTGCTCCAGCCTTCTTTCCTGAAAAGAGACCCTTGTTTTCCCCCGAACACATGCCGTGGCCCCTTGTTTTCCCCAGGGACAAGAGACAGGGTGAGGAGACCCAGAATGCCTGCAGGGACTTTAAGTCTGTCTATTTAACAACTGGGGAAACTGAGGCAGGAAGCAGGGAAGTGACTGACTTAAGGTCAGTTAGCTAAGTAAAGTGACAGGCCTGAGACTCAAATTCGGATCTGTCGGACTCTCGAGTCCAGCTCTCTGCAACACCGCAGGGCCTCACAGAGAGGGCGGGAAGAGACTGGGGGCGCCCAGGGCGTGCTGGGGAACCCCTCAAAGGGGACGGCGTCAGCAGCTTCCCCAGCCCCTGCCAGCTGCCCCCGTGAGGCCAGGGCCCACACTTTCCTGGTAACGAGAGAGTTAGCACAGGGCCTCGTGGAACTGAAACCATTTCCCTTGAAAAGGGAAAAAGACAAATGAAATGAAACCCAAACCAGACAAACCCACAATAAGCAGCTGTACCCGCCTCTGCCTCCAACATTTGAGCTACAAATTTAGATGGGAAGTCTGGGGGTGGCTTGGTGTCTTCATTCATTCATTCATTCATCCACCAAACATTTGTTTGACCACCTACTGTATTCCAAGCCCTGTGCTGGGTGTCTGGGATCCATGACAGCCAGCCCCAGTGAGCAAACCAGTCGCATGCTCCTGGAGACAGACAAATCAAGAGGCAGTTACAAAAGCACACAATGGGGCCGGCCCTGTGGCCGAGTGGTTAAGTTTGAACGCTCCACTTCGGTGGCCCAGGGTTTTGCCAGTTTGGATCCTGGGCTCGGACATGGCACCGCTCATCAAGCCATGCTGAGGTGGCGTCCCACATGCCACAACTAGAAGGACCCACAATTAAAAATACACAACTATGTACCAGGGGGCTTTGGGGAGAAAAAGGAAAAATAAAATATTTAAAAAAAAAAAAGCACACAAATGCAGCCAGCTCAGTGTTGGGTCAAGAACAGGGAATGTGGGTGTCCAGAGAAGGCACCAAATCCAACCTGGGGAAGAGCGTGGTCAGGGAAGACTTCCAGGAGGAGGTGATGTTGGAGCTGCGCTTTGAAGGATGTGTAGGAGTTACCTAGGCAGGCAAATGAGAAGAGCAGGTGCAAAGGCCTGGAGGAGCAGGAGAGTGCAGCTTCTTTAAGGACCTGCCAGGAAGCCAGTCAGCCTGAAGCAAGGTTTGGGGGAAGATGAAGCACGGGCCAACTCAGATTTTCTCCTGGCCACTCAAGCCCTGATGCTCATGTTTCTGAGTCCCCAGGACCTGCTCTGACCCCGACAAGGGTTAGGAGGATGTTGTGGGGGTGCAGGGGACTGGGCCAAGGATGCTCAGTAGAGATGGGGAAGCTGAAGGCCAGGTAGTTTCTTTGGAACTTTCCAGAACAGAGCCCTGAGCTCCTGGCACATGCACAGATCAGGGCGAGGGTGGCTGCTCTTTTGAACTTGTATTGCCCATCTGAGGCTTCAGCAGCGGGCAGGACCCGGGATGTTTCGAGTTAGAATATGCTGGGGCCCGTGATGGACTCTCACCCCTCACTGACAGCACCAGGGGCCTGGCCTGGATCCGACACCTCACAAAGGCTATTTCTAATTCTTGCTGCACCGTATCGCAGAGGTGGCCAGGGAGGTCGACGAAGCTGCCCAGGGCCACACAGGTGGTGAGAAGCAGAAGTGAGGTTGGACCCAGGCATGTGCGACTCAGCTTCAGGCAGGTGTGAAAGTGAGTGAGACGGACGGTCTTAGGTGGGGCCCGAATCAGACCCTGAGACAGGATTTGGGTGAAAGCGGTTTATTAGGGAGTGTCTCCAGGAAACCCCAGAAGCCAAGTGGGAAGTGAGACAGGCAGGGAAGGAGGCCTGGCAAAGTTGCGCCAGTCTCATAAGTCCCTGCCGGGCAGACAGTGCAGAGAGCCGGGGTCTCTGTTACCCCGCCCCCCGGGGACTTGGCAAGGGAAGGGGGGCTGCACGCCGGGAGTGGGCAGGGGCCTCAGTTCCCAGGTGCTCCCAGCTCCCCCTGGGCACAGGCAGAGGGGCTTCTGGCAGCCTCAGGCAGCCCCGACAGGGGCACAGGTGCAGAGCTAGAAGGGGTCCTCGTCTGTACAAGGGTGCAGAGGAGCCTTCCCCTTCCAGCCTCAAAATGCCTGCTGAGCAGTGGGAACAGCGACCATCTCAGGACTCTCAGTGACCTCTGTCCCTGTGACCCAGAGCCTCCCTCTGTGCCCTCCATGGTTGGACCGCAATGTCTGGGCTCAGTAGCCTGAACCCTGAGTGCCCGCACAAATGACGCCTGGATTGCAAAACACCACTTCCCAGGAAGGCTGCGGGTCCAGGCTTGCCCCGCCAGACGGCTGTTCCGGTCTGCCTCGGCAACGTCGGCCTGCAGGGGAAGCTGACCTGTCAGCGCTTCAAGGGCCCTTCCAGGAACAGCTCTATTTCTGGAGAAGGCCTGGCCTCGGCGGTGGTGAACCCGCGTCCTTGGCTCAGAGCAGCCTGTGACTGGACGGTCATCGCATCTCCTCCTTTCGGGAACTTTGAGCCTTCAGTGTGAGCAAGTTCATGAATTCGCTATGTGCCAGGCACTGTAATGGGCACTAGGAGAGACTGCAGCAAACAAGAAAGAAGCAAAATTCAAAACCATAAACCCTACCCCTTGTGGAGGTCACATTCTGCTAAGGGAGTTGACAAACAGATATGTCCTGTAAGGTTGGGTGGAGACAAGTGCTTTGCAGAAAAATGTAGATGGCTAGAAGCTACTAAATAAGACAGGGAGGTCCAGGAAGTATGCCCTGAAGAGGAGACCTTGGAGTAAAAACCGGAAGGAAGTGAGAGAGGGAACTATGTGGCCGTCAGGAGAAAGAGTATACCAAGCAGAGGACAAGCACATGCAAAGGTCCTGCTTGATCTGTGAGGAGTGGCAAGAGGCAACATGGCCGGAGTCTAGCGATGGAGATGGAGAGTGTGTTGGACATCAGGGTGGCATTTGAGAGTGCATTTTGTCTGTGTTTGGATGTGCGTGTGTATGTATGTGTGTGTGTGTGTGTGTGAGAGAGAGACCTGCAGACTCATAGTCTCCTTTCTCTCTTTCACCTCCTCCTCCCCATCTTGGCATCTTCAAGATTAAGAGGGGGAAAAACATAGATGATTAAATGATTTAAATGTGCAAGTAAAATAACACCTCAGTGAGCACATTATGCAAATCTATGCAATTAACATTGCAAACGAGGTGAAGCCACCGGGGCCAAGGAACTGATTTCTCTGGGAGCTCCAGCTCCAATGCTGCCCCTCCCTGTGTGCCAGAAACTTCTCTGGTGGAAGGGAAGGGGTGAGGAGGTGCTCGCAGGAGTGAGGGCCTACTGCGTGCCCGCCGAGGGGCTGTATCATCACTTCCCTGATCCGCTCTGCACCGCTCAGAGTCGGGAAAGGTCTTGCTGTTTTGTAGAAGAGGAAAGTGAGGCCTGGGGAGAAAGAAGAGACTAGAGCCCACGTCTCCTGGGGTCAAACTTACAGCTTTTTGCTGAAAATTTTCAAATTCATTCCTTGGGGAGGTTTGGGCTTCCAGGAGAGGCTGCAACCTCCTCAGGCCTTTAAGGAAGGTGAAGTGTCTGTAAAGGGCCAGGTTGTAAATGTTTTAGGCTTTGCGGGCCATACTAGACTGTGTGCCCTTGTTGGGAAAGCGGCCACAGGGGATGTGTAAAGGAATGGGCGCGGCTGTATTACAATAAAACTTTTTTTTTTTTGAGGAAGATTAGCCCTGAGCTAACATCTGCTGCCAATCCTCCTCTTTTTGCTGAGGAAGCCTGGCCCTGAGCTCACATCCGTGCCCATCTTCCTCTACTTCCTACATGGGACGCCTACCACAGCATGGCTTACCAAGTGGTGCCATGTCTGCACCCGGGATCCGAACCGGCAAACCCCGGGCCACCGAGAAGCAGAACGTGCGAACTTAACCGCTGCACCACGGGCTGGCCCCAACAATAAAACTTTATTTACAAACACAGGACCGGGCCAACCTGAAACCTGTCTTGGCTGATCGTTCTAAGGGATCTGGTTTGATCAGTGCTCCCCCTGCAGCAGGGCAGCTGGCCACTGAAGGCTGTGGGACCCAGAGCAAATCCCTGGTCCCTCTGAATCCATTTCTTCACCTAAGAAATGAGGGGCTGTTCTGGGCGAGTTTCTGGGTGAGGTTCCGTGAGGAGAGCAGGATGAGACTGGCTATGGGCCGCGCCCCCCAGAAAGGCACACTGTTCCAGCACTCTCTCTGCATCACAGACCACCCAAGACCTCGTGGTGTAAGACAACCATTTTACGACGCTCCCAGATTCTGCGGGTCAGGAACCTGAACACGGCACAATTTGGGACAGTTTGTCCTGATCCCCGATGTCAGCTGGGAATACCTGAAGGATGACTCAGTGGCTGGAGGCTGGAATCATCCAGAGACATTCTCAGTGGCAGGTCTGGAGATTGATGCTGATTGTCAGCTGGGAGCCCAGTGGGGCTGTCGCCAGAACGCCTACACAGGGCCCCTCCCACGGGTCTCTCTCCGTGTGGACTATCTTGGAGTGCCTTACAGGATGGTGGCTGGGTTCCAAGGGAGGGAAGTGGAAGTGCATGTTTATGACCTAGCTTTAGAAGCCACATAGCACTTCAGCCGTGCTCTGTTAGTCAAAGCAGTCACAAAAGGGAGGGAAAACAGGCCCCTGCTGCTCAACAGAAGGAGAGTCAGGGTCACATCATGAGAAAAGCGTGTGAGATGGAAGATGATGTCATGGCATCTTTGGGAAACACAATCAGCCCCACACATGTGGCGGGAGGGCCCCTGAGGCAGGCTGGGCCCGGGATCTCCTGGTTGAGGGCAGCATCAGTGCTGTCCCTGGGAGACACAGTGCTCGATCCCTCCCTCAGACCCAGTCATGCCTTTCTGGTCAAAGCCAGCCCGTGCCCAATCCCGGATCTCCTTCCAGAGCTAATCCTGGGGCCTTCCTACACGGGGAACATATGAGCCATCACAGCGCTGTGAAGCTTTCTTCTTATAAACAACGGAGGAAGCAAAAGCGAACGCCCCCCACCCACGCATCGCCCCGGTGACCGGCTTTGTAGGAGGGTTGACCGAGCAGCTGGGGAGATGCGAAGACTAAACCAGCTGGGAGGAGCCTCCTCAAGCCAGAGGACATGATTAAGGGCTGAGCGCTGGAGGGTGGAGCTGGGGCCCTGGCCTGGGCCCACAGAGGGGGGCCCCTCAGAGAGCAGATGGTCCAAATAGGGCCCCTGGAAGAGGCTGGGGCACGCCAGGGTCATATGGTCCTGAGCGGCTTTCAGAGTGGACAGAAGCGTTGAGATGAGGGTCCTGAGATTCTGGGGACGATGTGAGAGCCAGAGCAGCCTCCATGAGATTGACAACAGCTCCCTGATCCAGCCGGTTCCAGACTTCCACCTCCTCCACCATCTGACTCTCCCCAGCAATGGGAGGAGAACCCAGGCCTCAGAGAAGGGGAGGGGCTTGCCTGGGGTCCCACAGTAAACCGGTGGCCAAGCTGGGACTGGAACCCGGGGCCCTGCCTCCTTCCACTGCGGTGGTCCAGCAGAGGCCTCTTAAGGTTCAGAATCCCTTGTAAATGGGTCTAACTAGTAATCATGATGCCCCCTCCCACTCCTGGCACTTTGCGTGCTGTGTGTGACATGCATCTCCTCACCTAACCCAACAACAGCCCTGAAGGGTAGGGACACTTCCTGGCACCTCCACATCCCAGAGGAGGGGCTGTGACTTACACAGGGAATCAATGGTTGAGCTGGGACAAGACCCAAGGCCTGGTGCTCATGCTCAGGTGCACGTTTAGGGGAGCGAAGTGGCCCACCCCGGGAGGGCCGGGGACGCTGGGCTCTTCGAAGCCCTTGCTCAGGCACACTGGATCTTCCTGTCTCAGGTCCTTGGCAACTAGAACCTCAGGAGCCCCGGCCCGATGTGGCTGTGTCCGCAGCAGTTTCTAGGGGCTGTGGGAGCAGGTGGGCCCCGCAGTCATCTTATTCTCAGCCATCCGGCCCCAGCGTTCTGAGTTAGCACCAGGATTGTTGTCCCCATTTGAACAGATGAGCAAACTGAGGCCCAGAGAGGAAACCAGGTCCCCCCCCTCCTGGAGGAGTTGGGGGGGGAGCAGAGGCTGCAGCTGCACCCTGGCTGACATCCTGCTCACGGCCCCTCCCCGGGGAGAGTGGGGTGCGGAGTACTGATGGAGGAAGAGCGAGGAGCCAGGACTCCCTCCCGCAGACTTCAGCTGTGCAGACAGTCCTGTGACTCATCTCCACATCCCAGTGGCCCCGAGGCTGCCCTGGCCTCAGCTTTCCTGCCCAGCCTTGTTCCTCAGCAGTGAGGGGGGCACCAGCCCTGCCCGTCCCCACCCCTCATTCCCCGGGGAGGACTGTGCTTCAGTGGAACGCACCAGATGGGTAGGGAGACCACATCACTGATTACCCAGACCGGAACACTTTGGGGAGCTGTTAATAATGATGTGGGGACAGTAGGCACTCACCGAGACTGTCCAAGGCCAGCAGGGGTGTCTCCTCACCCTACTGATGGGTCGTTGCTTAACTCAAAGTATTAGAAGCACGAGGGTCAGACACGGAGGCATAAGCTACAAGCAAGGACAAAAGATTCTGGGGCAGGTATATTTTTGAGAACTCCTCAAGTCGTGGGGCACCACTTGGGGGATTCAAATCTATGTGTAGAGGTTCAGAGCACATACTCTGACGTGGGGCTGCCTGGGTTCACAGCCTGCTTCTGCCACTTATGGGATGTGTGAGCTCAGGCCTATTACCTTACCTCTCTGACCCTCAATTTTCTCATTCATAAAACCGACCTCCACCCATGGGATTGGTGTGAGGACAAAATAAGATAACGCAGGTAATCATCCACAACAGTGCTGGCACAGATTAAATGCTCAGTAAATGAGGTCATTGGTATATGGTATTAGTTTTATTGTTGTTAATTAGTGATGCCAGGTACTGAGACAGGCAGTCCTTGAGGCCTCAGACAGGGCCCTGCCCTCAGGTTATACACAGTCTCATGGGAACGAAGGCCAGGTTAAGGACGAAAGTGCTGGGCATGAAGGATAGGCCGAGGGCCATGGGGTTCAGAGATGTAGGAGGGTCTTTCTGACTGGGGGGGGGGGGTGTGGGACATCAGGGTGGGCTTCCTGGAGGAGGTGGCCACTAGGCAGGGTGGTAGTCCAGGTTCTTTGCAAGATCAAGGTCATGGCTCTTGTTTCTAAAGAGCTTACAATGCCCCCTTTTCTCAGGATAAGTACCAAGAAACAAAGTTCCCTGAAATTCTGCTTATCTTTACGACAACTTCCATGCTCTCTTTGAGATGTCAAATATAAAATTCTTTTCCCTCAAGAGTTCCTTTTGGGGTCCTTGAGCTCACATTTCGTCTGCCTGTTGTTTTGTCCCAGTTGCAAAGAGCACAAGTCCCTAGAGCTTGCTGAAGCAGGAAGCCGAGGGCTGGGGTGTGGTGGCGAGTGGTGGAACCCGTGGGAGCAGGGCAGCCAGGCCTCGGTGGGGGATGGGCCGGCCTGGAGCCGGGGGCCATCGCTGCCTCTGGGTCCCTTGAGTTTGGCTCTGGGCCTGTGGGCTTTGGTCCTCCCCCCGAGGACTTCTTTTCTGCTTTCTATGGACATGGCTGACACAACAGCCCTCTGCTCTTGAGTTTACACATGCTCGGTTCAGAAACTGCCGACCATCTCTGATTCCCAGATCCGAATCCCGGGAAAAGAATCTTATTGGTAAGCTTGGTTCACATGGCTATCTCCTCGTGCAACTGGCTTGTGACCAAGAGGCCCACGGCACGGAAGAGCAGAGAACGAATTCACTCTGCAGGAAGGGAGAAGGCTTGGAGGTGGGCAGTCGGAGGCTCTGTGTGGAGGACGCTGAGCGGCTAAGTTTGTGTCGGCCCCTCTGTGGTTGCTTGAAGGGCAGCTCCCGTGGCCACATCCCTTCCCCCGGCGCCTAGTGGCACAGACGTGGCCCAGAGAGGGAAGTCACAAGCCAATCGGCAGCAGAAGCAGAGCTCAGACCCCCTTCCTTCTCCCAGCCCAGGTCTGAGAGTCTGAGGTGTAGGAGGAAGCCCGGGTGGAGGAGCAGGGAGAATGAAATCAAGAAATAACAGGCTTCACAGGAGTGATAATGACATTTTAACTTGAAAATTGCAAGGAGACAGGGCTGTGGAGGCGTATGCAAATTTACATGCAGATGAGATGCAAATGAGCCTGCTTGCTCCTGCCTGGTGCACCTGGATGTGGCTCAGTGACAAATCCTAATGGGCACCGCATGGCTGCGTGATTGATTATCAAAGCCAGCTGGGATGACAACTGCACGCCCCTCCTGGGAGCTGGGGGAAAAATGAGACTGTTTCTAGAGTGCTCTCTGATGGAGGATCCAGAGGCGTGGCCCTAACTAGTTCAGGGTTGGCAAATTTGGGACACATCTATTATCTCTATCCCTGCTGGCATGCAGGGCAGACATCATTAATCAATCGTAGAATTCTGTCTTACTGAGCCAACCAGGTGCTCTAGGCAGTCCCTACTAATAGATCAAAGTTGGCTTTCATTCATTCCTTCATCCATCCATTTACTTAACAAACTTTGTTGACTTTCTTCCCTGTGCCAAGGATACATTGAACAGGCAGGTTCCGTTCCTGTTCTCATGAAACTCACAGCGTAGTAGGGGATATGAGCATTAATAAAATATCGCAAAATGCCAACTAAGATACGTGCAATGAAGAAGAACATGGCTTTTATGAAAGGGGGTTTTGACTCCTTCAGAGTAGCCAGGAAAGACTGATGCTGTTGCTGATGTGGAAAGATAAGGAGGGCTTAACTAATTTAAAAGGCGGGGAAGAACATTCCAGACCTTCAGAGCAAAAAGAGCCTGTACGCAGACCTTGTCAATGCTACGCCCAGATTCCCTAGGATTAATTTCCGTGTCTGTGCATCCCTCTTCTGGCTTTTTTTTTTAAGCTTTATTGAGATACAGCTCACATATCATACAGTTCTCTCACTTACTGTATACAAATCGATAGTTTCTAGTGTTCACAGGTACATGCAACCATCACCACAGTCAATTTTGGAACATTTTCATGACTTTGAAAAGAAACCCTTTACTCCTTAGGGATCCATACCCTCCCACCCCGCACCCCAGCCCTAAGCAACCACTAATCTGCTTCCTGTCTCTACAGATTTGCCTGCTGTAGACAGTTCATGTAAATGGAATCACACAATATGTAGTCTCTTATGACTGGCTTCTTTCACTTAGCATAAAGTTTACAAAGTTCATCCATATTGTAGCAGATATCAGTCCTTCTTTCCTTAAAAATTTTTTATCGTGGCCAAACATATATAGCATGAAGTCTGCCATTTTAACTGTTTTGAAGTGTATAATCCAGCAACATTAATTACATTCACAGTGTGCAACCACCACCACTAACTATTTCACAACTTTTTCATCACCACAAGCAGAAGCTCTGCATCTGTTAAACAACGATTCTCCGTTCCCCCTTCTCCCAGCCCCTAGTAGCCTCTAGCCTACGTTATGTCTCCGAATTTCCCTGTTCTAGATATTTCATATAACAGAATCATACAATGTTTGTCCTTCTTTGTCTGGTTTATTTCATTTAGCCTAATATTTTTTAAAATGGTCCATATTGTAATGTGTATTAGAAATTCATTCGTTTTTACAGATGGATAATATTCCATTGTATGTATATACCACATTTTGATGGACACCAGTTATTTCCACCTTTTGGCTATTGTGAATAATGCTGCAACAAGCATTGGCATGCAAGTATCTGTATGAGTCTCTGTTTCCAGTTCTTTTGGACATATACCTAGGAGTGGAATTGCTGGGTCATTCTATGATTACCTTTCTGAGGAACCACTCAAATGTTTTCTATAAGGGCTGCACCATTTTACATTCCCACCAGCAATGTAGAAGGGTTCCAATTTCTCTACATCCTCACCAACATTGTGATTTTCTTCTTCTTTGGTTATAGCCATCCTAGCAGGTGTGAAGTGCTATCTCATTATGGTTTTATTTTGCATTCCCCTAATGACTAATTATGTTGAGCATCTTTTCATGTGCTTGTTGGCCATTTGTATATCTTCTTTGGAGCAATATCTATTCAACCTCTTTCATCCATCTTTAAATAGGATTGCTTGTCTTTCTATTGCTGAGTTGTAGGAGTTCTTTACATATTCTGGATATTAAACCCTTATCATATATACGATTTACAAATCTTTTATCCCATTCTGTAGGTTATCTTTTCATTTTCTTGGTAATGTCCTTTGATGTACAAAAGTTTTTAATTTTCATGAAATCCAATTTACCAATTTTTTCCTTTGTTGCTCATGCTTTTGGTGTCGTATCTGAGAATCCACTGCTAATCCAAGCTCATGAAGATTTACCCCTACGTTTTCTTCTGAGTTTTGTAGTTTTACCTCCGACATCTAGGTTGTGGATCCATTTTGACAATTTTTGTATATGGTGTGAAGTAGAGATCCAATTTCATTCTTTTGCACGTGGAAATCCAGTTGCCCCAACGCCATTTGCTTAAGAGCCTATTCTTTCACCGTTGAATGCGCTTAGCAACCTTGTTGGAAATCGATTGACCACAGCAGTGGAGGTTTATCTCTGGACTCTTGTTCAGCTCTGGTGTCTCGATGCCTGTCCTTACGGCGGTGCCACACTCTTTTGATTACTGTAGATTTGTAGCAGGTTTTGAAACTGGAACCGTGAGTCCTCCAGCTTTGTTCCTCTTTTTCACGTCGTTCTGGCTGTTTGGGACCTCTTCCAATTCTCTATGAATTTGAGGATTGGCCTTCCAATTTTGCAAAAAGGCTGTTGGAGTTTGGACAGGGATTACGTTGAATCTGTAAGATCGCTTTGGGTAGTATCGATATTTTGACAATGCGGAGTCTTCCTATTCATGAAAACGGATGTTTTTCCATTAGTTTAGGTCTCCCTTAATTTCTTTCAGCAATGTTTTGTAGTTTTCAGCACGTAAGTCTTTCACCTCCTTGGTTAAATTTATTCCTAAGTATTTTATTCCTTTAGATGCTTTTTATAAATGGAATTACTTTCTTAATTTCCTTTTCAGATTGTTCATTGCTGGTGTAGGAAAACACAACTGATTTTTGTATACTGGTCTTGTAACCTGCAGCTTTGCTGAACTTGTTTAGTAGCTTTCGTGTGGATTATTTGGTATTTTCTTTTTTTCCTTTTTTTCTTTTTTCGTTTTTTTTTTAAAGATTTTATTTTTTCTTTTTCTCCCCAAAGCCCCCTGGTACATAGTTGTGCATTTTTTTTTTAGTTGTGGGTCCTTCTAGTTGTGGCATGTGGGATGCCACCTCAGCATGGCTTGACGAGTGGTGCCATGTCCGTGCCCAGGATTCAAACCAGCGAAACCCTGGGCCGCCAAATCGGAGCTCAAGAACTTAACCACTCTGCCACGGGGCCAGCCCCTGGTATTTTCTATATATAGGATGATGTCATCTGTGAATAGAGACTATTTTATTCCTTCCTTTCCATCTGGATGTCTTTTCTTTCATTCTTTTTCTTCTTTTCTTGGCTAATTGCTCCTTTTCTTGTCTAATCGGATACCTTCTATTTTTTTCTCTTCTCTCATTTTCTTGTCTAACTCCCAGGACAACAGTGCATAGCAGTGGTGAAAACAGGCTCCCTTGTGTTGTTCCTGATCTGAGCGGGAAACTTTCAGTCCACCTTTGAGTTTGACGTTCCTTCTGGGTTTTTCGTAAATGCCTTTTATCGTGTTGAGTAAGTTCCCTTCTATTCCTAGTTTTCCGAGTTTTTTTTTTAATTGCAAAAGGGTGTTAGATTTTGTCAGATGTCTTTTCCGTGTTACTTGAGATAATCATGGTTTTTTCCCTTCGTTCTATTAAGATGGTTTATTACATCGATTACTCTTCTTGTGTTTAACTACCCTCGCATTCTTATGGAGAATCCCACTTGGTCACGCTGCATAATTCTTTTAATACGCTGTAGCGTTTGGTTTGCTAGTATTTTGTTGAGGATTTTTGCATCTCTATTTATAAGGTATATTGCTCTGTAATTTTCTTTTTTCGTGATGCGTTTATCTGGCTTTGGTGTGAGGATAATGCCTGCTTCATAGAATAAGTTAGAAGTGACTTCATTCCTTCTTGGGGCTGGATAATATTCCATTGTATGGATAGACTACATTTTGTTTATCCATTCATTAGTTGATCAATATTTGGGTTGCTTCTTCCACCTTTTAGCTATTCTGAATAATTCTGCTATAAACCTTCCTGTATAAATGTTTGTGTGGACATTGTTTTCCTTTCTCTTGGGTGTATACCTAGAAGTGGAGTCTCTGTGTCACATGGTAACTTGATGTTTAGCCATTTGAGGAACCTCCAAACTGTTTGCCAAAGGAGCTGCACCACTTTACATTCTCATCAACAGCGTATGAGGGTTTCAGTTTCTCCACATCCTTACCAATATGTGTTATTATTTGACTTTGTTATTCTAGCCAGCCTAGCGAATGTGAAGCAGTATCTCATTGCGGTTTTAATTTGCGTTTCCTTGATGGCTAATGATGTTGATGCTTATTGGCCTTTTTTGTACCTTCTTTGGAGAAATGCCTATTCAGATCCTTTGCCTAGTTTTTTTGTGTGTGTGTGAGGAAGACTGGCCCTGAGCTAACATCTGTGCCAACCTTCCTCTATTTTGTATGTGAGACACCTCCACAGCATGGCCTGACAAACTGTGTAGGTCTGCACCCAGGATCCAAACCTGCAACCCCCCAGCTGCCAAAGTGAAGCACGTGAACTTAACCACTACACCACTGGGCCAGCCCCTCCTTTGTCTATTTTTACACTGGAGTTTAAAAAAATTATTATTTAGGGGCCGGCCCCATGGCTGAGTTGTTAGTTCACACGCTCTGCTTTGGCGGCCCAGGGTTTCACCAGTTCTGATCCCAGGCACAGACATGGCACCACTCATCAAGCCGTGCTGAGGCGGCGTCCCACAGTCCACAACCAGAAGGACCCACAACTAAAAATACACAACTATGTACCAGGGGGCTTTGGGAGAAAAAGGAAAAATAAAATCTAAAAAAAAAAAATTGTTATATAGTTGTAAGAGCTGTCTATGTAATCTTAACAGAGAATATTGTCTTCTATGGGCAACGCCCTTCCAAGGACTGCCCTCAGGGTGGCGGCCCTGCGCAGCGTGCTTTTGCAGAGAGCACGAAGTGCCTGGAGGGGGATGGCACCCTGCAGAGTCACCCCCCCCCCCCCCCCCCCCCCCCCCGCATCATCAGGCAGAGGCTGGGACTCTGTCTGAGACGGCACCTTGGCTCCCTTCCCTTCTCCGTCCTGCTTCCCTCTTCCCTCCACTGGTTCCTCTCGTGATCGCCTTTTCAACAAGTCACTTGCACCTAATCTTCACCGCCACGCTTGCTTCTAGGGGAAGTTGACCTCAGAGAGAGCCTGGATGGCTGAGGAACTGAAAGGAAGTCAGTGTTGCTGGAAGTCAGGGACCGTGGAGCTGGGGGAATAAGGCGGGGTTAGAGGGTGGGCGGAGGCCTGGCCACACGGGGCTCCGTGGATCACGGCGAGGGGTGGGTTTCTGTCCGGAGAGCCATGGGACGCCACTGGGCAGTGTTAAGCGGGGACTGACGTTACTTTATATTTTGCAAGTTCCCTCTAGTTTCTGTGTGGAGGACGGATGAAAGGGGCCCACGTGGCTGCAGGAAGATCCTTGAGGATACTGTTTTAGCTGTTCCTGGGAGAGAGGGTGGAGGCTGCTCTGAGGGTGGGGAGGTGGAGGGAGAGAGAAGTGGAAAGTTAGAGGAGATGGCGGGGGGTGGATGTAGGGCCTGTTGGGAAGTGTAAGGGCAGCTTGCAGGTTTCCAGCCTGGGCACCTAGGCGGATGGTGAGGGCACAGAGAGGGGCCGGGGTGGGAGAGGAGACAGGTTCCACACACAAGGCGACACAGTTGGCCATGCCTAGTCTGGCCCAATCTCCCCATTTCACAAACGAGGAAAGTGAGGCCTGAGGAGGTGTGGTGGTTCACCAGGGTCCCTCATCGTGCCCCAGAGGGGAATGGGACCCCAGGAGTCCTGCCACCCAGCCAGAGCACTTATTCTCCAGGGGGCCCGCTGACTCCCGCCTCAAAGAGCTATTTTTCAGCTGGGAGGAGGGGGTTGGGGCCAGACGGGTTTGTCCTGGGCTGGAAGGCAGTTCACAGCCCCCAGAGAACAAACATGTCTGTTTGGTGAGGGCAGGCTGTGCCCTGACCCCAGCCAGCTGTCCTGCCGGGGTCTGGTGTGGGTGACTTGAGGGTGTGAGGGGGTGGCCGCCTGTCTCAGAGGGGCTGACAAGAGGGAGGCCCATCTGCTCCCCTGGCTTTGGCAAGGATCAGAACTGGGCCCAGATGCTGAGGTTTCCCCTTCTCCATCCCTCTTCTTGCTATGTGACCTTAGGCAAGTCACCTCCCCTCTCCTGTCTTCTGTCTTCTCATCTGTAAAGTGGGGACATCCTAGAGTATGACTTTTGTGCCCTCGGGGTGAATATCAGATGAGGAAATGGATGGACAAAAGAGTACTTTGTAAACTGTAAAGTGCCTAAACTTCTCTTTGGGCTCCGTCCTACCTCTGCCTCAGGCCTCTGCCCAATGGGGTTCTCAGGCTTTGCTCCCTCACCAGACAGCCACCCCTCTGGAGAGGAAAAAGGCCTGGTGTGCAGCTCGAGGATCCCAAAATCTTATTATCCTGGCCCAGCAGGCTTGACAAACCCATCAAACAGTTGGGGAAAACTGAGGACCAGAGAGGGGAAGCAACCTGCCTGGGGTCACGCAGGCAGTCGGCCTCGGGGCAGAAGTGGCACGTGAGGTCCCTGACTCCCAGGCCACTCTCCTCCTATCACCCCTAGCCCACCACCCTTGAGCTGGAAAAAAGGGCTCCCATCTCAGTGGGATATTCACAGACTTGTCAGTGGCAGACTTGGGGTTCCCTGTCTGACCCGCCTTCTTCCCGCCAGAACAGGCTCAAACTTCCTAAAAATCCCACAGAGGGACATGGCCCCTCTGCCTCCCCGGCAGCCTGTAGGGGCTGAGGCTCTGCCAACGCAAAACTATGGCATCACCAGTGGGGACTCTCTGGGGAGCCCACGCCACGCCCCCATGCTGGGCGGGCTAGGGCAAAAGTCAACAAATCAGGTCTCTTTGGCCTTCGAGAGACAACTAGGGATCCAGAAAACAAATTAGGGAATTCACATAATTCAAATTGTCATTCATTGGTGGCCTCTGGAGAAATGTCTTCTGTGACTTGTTAGGTAATGAAAGCAGGGGCTGGCCCGGCTGGCGCCAAAGTATAAGACTAGATACCATTTAACAAGCACTTACGAGGCTCCACACACTTTAGCTCATTTAATTCTTACAGCAAGCCTCTGAGGTCTGAGTATTCTCATGTCACAGGTGAGGAAACTGAGGCACAGAGAGGTAGCGGAACTTGGCCAAGGACTCACAGCCTGTGAGGGGTGGAGGCTGGGCGGGAAGCCCATCTGTCCAACTCCAGAGCTGTGTGACTGACCACTGTGCCACACTGCCTTGAGTGCTACCGGAGATGGGATGTAAGTGCTAGTGCTGCCCAAAGGACCACGCCCGGCCCAACCACACCCCTGGGTACAGGGCGGTGGCCAGACACAGCAGGACTTCTGAGGGGACCAAGCCCATGGCCACTGCAGAACCAGCAACCAGCCCAGGCGTGTCGGAGGCTGAGTCCGAAGCATCGGCGTTGTATCAAGTCCCAGCTCTGCCACTCACTGCGTGGCCCTGGGAGAGGCACTGCCAAACCTCTCTGAGCCTCCGTTTCCTCCTCAGTAAAATGGGCTGAAATCAGTCTTGGCTTCATAGCATTGCTGTGCAAAATTCGCTGAGCCCTGGGAAGTTTTTAAAGGGCTTAGCACCAAGCCAGGACAAAGGAAATGCAGAATAAATGTTAGCAATTAATATTATTCTTCATTATCTTTATATATTATTCATTGTATTTCATTTCTGCATCTCCTTCTCCCCCAGGGGCTGCTATGAGTAGACGAGTTGTTGGGGTTCAGTTCTTTTTAGAGACAGAGGGATGCACAAGACGGCTTTGGGGACTGCGCCCTCACTAGGATTCTTGGACCATCCATCTCGCTCAGCCCCCCTCATCCCTAGCAGTAGCTGTGGTCGCTCAGAAGTCAGTTTCCATCCTTGCACTCCAGGTACCCTGGCTCCCTGCCTGTGGTCCCCACTGGCTGGATGCTGTTGCTGTGGCAACAGCATTTTAAGAGCCTTCGGCGTCCCTCTGAGGCGACAGGCACGGATGGAGATGGGCTGATCAAACACCGCTTGCATCCCCAGGCCTGTCTGGATGGAAGACGGGAGACTGGGATGCAAGAATCAGAGCTGGCTTGGGTGGGGGCCAGCTCAGACCCCAGCCCCAAATGTTTCCCAACAGCATCCCTCACCTCGCTGAGTCAATGGGAAATACCTGAGCAGCTGGTTACAAACGCAGATTCCAGCCACTCCTGGCCCCAAGGGTCTGATTTTAATTATCTGGGGTGGGTTCCCCTAGGAAGCTGCCTTTGATCAGCCTTGCTCATGGTTCTGAGGCAGACAGGCCTCAGACCACACTTGACAAAATCTTGAGTCTTGGAAGATTCTTGAAGCCACTGTGGGTATTGAGGTTTGTGTGGCTGTCTGCTGAGATGACTCCTGAGAAGTCCTGTTTGTCCTCATAGGCCTGTTCCAGTGCTGCCTGCCCCTATTCCATAGCCTCATTTGTGGGAGGATGTACGCTCCACCCTCTTACCAGAGCCAGGAAAATTCCAGGGCTGGGCGGCCAGAAGGCCGTCTTGGTAATGCATCCTAAGGCAGAGATGTGGGCGCACTTTCCAGCATAATGACGTTCAGGGGAGGCTCTAGCAGGGCGGTTGAGAGGCTGGCTCTCTTCTAGACACTCTGAGATCAGAGATGTAAAGGCCTCTCCCTCGGGCCCCCGCACCACCTGCTGAATGGGGACGTGGCTCCCTACCCCCTCGCCCGACCCCAACCACCAGCAGAACCCTGTGATGCTGGGCACCAGAGACTGTGCCTAAAGAAAGGTGGGGACCTGTGGGGGAGTGGATGCAGAGCCTGAGGAGTGGTGGGGAGGGGAAGAAGACAGAGAACATCGGAGGGCGAGAGTCCTTACTCTCCGGAGGGCAAGGACAAGACTGTGGGGTTCCTTGACTTTGAGACCGATGGCCCGTGTCAGTTGGAGGAGCCCAGGGAGACAGAGTAGAGAGGGCAGCAGACATTCCATCGCCCTTACCCTTCTGTGGGCACTAACTGGCTGCCAGCAGGTGATTCTCTTCACCGGAGGCCAATGGCGCCAGCGAATAAATAGCACACGGTAATTTACTTGACAACAACACCCTTTATTCCCTCCCCAGACTCGCCTCCCTACGCCTCCACCAGGGGTTCCTGGGATCACAGCCAAATAGATGTGCCCTCGAATCCTTGTCTTGAGGTTTGTTTCCATGGGACCCTGAGACAAGGCGCCCCTCCGGCATCTCCCCACCCATGGTTCTGTATGAGGGCAACTCTGCCCCTTGCTCTCCAAGGGGAAGCTGTGTGCCCCTGAACTCCAGGCGGGCATCGGGCCTGCCTATGACTGACACCCCTGGAAGGGTCCGTACCAGCAGCTCTTTCCACAATGAGACCCAGGGCCCGTGAAGCCAACCACCTGCTCCACTGCATCCTGCCTTGACCTCTCTCTCACCGTCGTCAATGTGCGTAAGTCGGGTCTTCCTGGAGTTTTCTGGAGCCGGGAGCGGGTCCAGGTGCTCTTCCCCCCAGCACAGGCCAAACACACTGAGGGCTCAGGAGCCATGTCTCCATGGGATCGGCCAGGGCTCCCCAGCTCCCTCTGCAGCTGGGCCCCAGCCCAGCCACCCCCTGGAGCATGGTGACATGGTGGGGGCTCCCAGCTAGAGGGATGCTGGGGGACTTGTCTGTGGCGAGTCCTCCAGAGACGTCTGGGAGTCTGTCCCCTCTGAGGAGAAGCTGCCCCCAGTGGGGCGGGGGCTCTGACCCTGCCTGGCGAGCCGCTGCCAGGAGAAGAGTGTGGCAAGAGACCGTTCAGGGGCAGGATCAAGGGGTTCACGGGGGCCCTCGCCATCCTCAGCCTCTACAGCCTGGCCAGCTTCCCTGGTCTGGGGGCCCACCAGGAAATTTCTGTTGCGCCCCACTCTGGGGGCCCAAGGAGGCCAACAGGATTTGGGCGAACTGTCCAGGCCCAGTGGGTGCTGGAGGGGCAGGTCCCGCCTTCCCTTAGAGGTGACCTCTGCATTCAGACCCTGGCCCTTGGTGGCTGCCCCTCTTGGCTCCGGGTGTGCTGAGTGGGCAGTGGGACCCGCTGGGCAAGGACAGTGGGCCACGGCCTTCTTCAGGAGGGTCTGGATCTCCTCGTGTCTCACCCAGGCCTCCTCCCACAGGTCCTGGCCCAGGCCTTCCCGGCTCAGGGAGGCCACCTGCAGCCCCATGGCCGTGAGCTTCTCCTCAGGGAACTCGGACGCCAGTCGCTGCAGGTAGCGGTGCAGGCGGCGCTGGTCCCCAGGGCTGGTCCTTTGGGCCTTGCCCAGCCTGAGCTGCGTCATCAGGTCCTGACAGTCCCTGTGGAACCAGGTCATCTGGGAGATAAGCAGAGAGGGAGTGGGGCTGTGGGGGCTCGGTGTGGACAGGGACGTGCCTCTCGGAGCAGAGAGGGGACCTGAAGAATAAATATTGCTGGATCGAGTTAATAACAAGCACCCGATCAATGTGAGGGGCCCCTCAGCGTGGCCATGATTTCCCCTGCTGACAATGATGACAGTGGGCTCCCTCTCTTCCCGGGGCGCACACGCCTGCCAGCAGGAAAGAGTCCCCAGCACCCCTGGGATCTTCGGGCACCAGCTGATAGACCTCGGGGCCAGCAAGCACTTACCCTTTCTGGGGCTCAGTGTCTCCTCCTGTAAAATGGGAGATTGTGCCAGAGGATCATGAAAAGGCTTTTGAGTGCTGAAAACTTGGATGCTGGAATTGTGCGAACCCCTTATGAGAGGGGCTGAGAGAGGGGGCCGGCTGACGTTTATTTGCCAGGCTCTCTTGTGTCTCATGTGTGACACACAGAACTGTACCCGCAGCCCATTTTATGGAGGAGGAAACCGAGGCTCAGAGACATGAAATCACCTGCCCCAGATCCCAAGTCAGGGAGGAGCTGGGTTTGAACTCAGATCTCTCCGGCCTTCCAGACAGCATCTTCCAAGCAGCTCCTAGCACAGAGAAACTGGCCCAGGTAGAGTCGCACCCCTGCAGTCACCAGTGACAGTCAGCAGACCCAGCCCCGAGGCCCCTCCCTCCAGGCTCTGCGCCCCATTTTGGGCTTCTGCCATTCACCCAAAATATCTGCAGGCTGCAAAGGAGCCAAGCCGTTCCCAGCAGCGTGTGAAAAACATAATCTTTCTCTCCATTAATTTAGAAGCCGACAGCGAGCTGTTAGCTTGTGGGATTGGAGAGCCATTTTCTCCGAGGAAACCGTCTTTCTGCGGATTAAGGGAATTGTCTTTAGATAAATGGCTTCCTATTGGTGGAAGCACATGGAGCTCACGGCCGCGGAAGGGCTCCATAAATCTCCGTTAGCCCCACAACTGTGTTATTATTATTTAGTGCACAAGCCGCTGCCCGCACGCCCTTCACCTGGGGCTGGGCCCAGCACTGGGCTGTCCTGTCTGTGTGTCTGTCTGTCTGGGACTCCATCTTCCAGGCCGAGCTGGACAGAGATGGAGAGCACCTCGGAAATCATCTCGCCCGACCCCTTGTTGTGTGGATTAAAATTCCACGCCAGAGAGAAGGGGCCTGCGCAAGTCGAGCAGCGGGGACGGCCATGGCGGGGCTTGGGGTCAGAGCTGCCAACTCCTGTGCCATTTCGAGGCGAGGGTCAGACTCCACCTTCACACACTTAACCCCCGCCTGCCTTCCTTTCCTAACTCCTACTCTTCCTCCCACCTCTTGGCCTGCCGTCCTCAGCGTTTCCGAGCCCCCTGGGCGCTGGCCCTGCGCTGGGCACTGCCAACAGGACCAGGACCAGGACCAGGACCAGTCAGCCCCAGCCACCGCATAGGGGAGGTCACTCACAGGTGACAGACGAGGGACAAGCAGGTGACAAGGCAGCAGGATAATGTCAGATCACAAAGGGCACCAGGAAACGATAAACACAGTGTGATGAGAGAGAACGGGGGTGGGAGCTGGGTGTCAGGACGGGGTTCTCGGAGGTGGGGACACATGAGCCAGAGCACTGAAGAAAGACAAGAGACCGTCTGGTGGAGGGGAAGAGCGTTCCTAGCTGAGGGAACAGCAACCGCAAAGGCCTCAGAGCTGGACTAAGCTTAGTTTCTCCGGGGAAGGCCAAGGGGCTGAAATTAGTAAGCAAGGGAGAGAAGCTTCCAGACACCCTTAAGCCATGAGGCATTACTACCCCTCCCACCACTACTAATGATAATAATATTGACGTTAATAATAATCGTTCCAAATTTGAGCAAAGCTGGGGGGTTACTTACGTTTAAATTAATTCTCCCACTACCAGGCACTAGAGCTGGATGATCTGGGTTTGAATCTTAGCTCTGCCACTTCTTAGCTGTGTGACCCTGGGTGAGTTATTTGACCTCTCTGTGTCTCCTTGAGTGTAAAATGGGCATAGTAATAGTGCCTGCCTCATAGGGTTGGTGTGACAACGAAACGATATGCAAAATGACAGGAACAGAGGGCCTGCCACGTAGTAAGAACAACATAAGCATGGGTTGCTGTTATTATTATAGTCATTATTATTGACGAGGAGCTGGGGCCCAGAGCAGTGAAGACTAGCGTTGAGGTCACACAGCCCCTGCAGGCGTAAGTCGCCTTTGACTCAGTCTCAGATCCAACCCCTGCCTCGCTCTACTGCACAGCTGGGAGTGGGGCATCCTGTCGCCATCACTGCCCACATCCGCCTCCCTTGCCTGCTGCCCCAGAGAGACAGAGAGCGGCCTGTTCTCCCGGCGCCCCAGGCATGAGTTGACCGGGGTCCCTCCCGCTGCACTCTGAAGCGTCCTGTATTCTCTGTCCCCTATGTGCTGGGTCAGCGTGACAGCTGGGAGAAGGGGTCAGCCTCTTCCCACACTCTGTCCTCGGTGGTGAGTGCGAGGGGCGGCTGAGGGCACTGGGCTGGGGCCAGAGATGTGGGTTCCTGACCCAGCTGGGTTACAGCTCCCTCGGGAGCTCGGTTTCCCCATCGGAAAACCGAGGGGTTTGGCTTCATGATCTTAGGAAGGGTGGGGCTCTTCGGGCAAATCCTGCTGGACCACTGACCCTCTGGGAAACCTCGAGCAAGTCACTGTCCTCTTTGGGCCTCAGTTTCCTCATCTGTGAAATGGAAACCATGTTGGTGCCCCTCCCTTATAAAGATATGGTGAGAATTAAGTCAGGCAGGGTTTGTGAAGCGCCCACAGGAGGGCCTGGGTGGAGGACACAGTCGATAATGTGGGCTCCCGCCTAAGGGTCACCTAATCTTCACCATCCTCATGCTGCTGGGACATGGGAGTTGGCTGCCACGCCCCCACCTTCGGAGAAGAATACGGGGCATGTTATGGGGCGCAGACACATCTGTGTTCAAATCCCAGCTCTTCCTTCCTCCAGCTGTGTGGCCTTGGGCAAAGTCCTTCCGTCTTTGGGCCTCAGTTTCCGCATCTGTAGGATGGGGCTGATTAACCGTGGCACACTGGGCTGCTGGGAGATGAAGATGCAGTTCCTCTGGCCTCCCACCCCAACTCTGCGCTCGCCCCCCACGTACACACACAGTGGCGCTACCCCCCCCCCCCCCCCCCCCGCCTCCTGGCCAAACTCTGGTTCCTGGTGAAGACTGAGGCCTCTGTTCTGAGGGTGCTCAGGGCAGCCTCTGGGCCCAGCCTCAGCTGACTGCGCCCTCCTGCCCCGGCGCCCCCACCTTGTGCAGGGCAAGGTGAGACAGAGGAAAGAGCGCTCGAATGGTGCCATGGGCTTGCTGTGTGACCTTGGTTAAGTGACAGCCCTTCTCTGATCCTGCTTCCCCAACTCTGCCACAGAGGAGGGGCACGAGGTCAAGGTTCTCAGCCTGGTCCTGACCCCTGACGTTGCCTGCAGAGATCCATGTGTGGAGGAGTCTACGGCTTTGACCGGATGCTCAGAAATCCCCGGGCTCCTTCCCCTAATCCCAGAGTTGAAGAAGCAGGTGATTCCTGAGGGTCCTTTGAGAGCTGACACCAGGTCAGTGGGAGGCTGCCTGGTGTAGTGGGACAAGCTGGGGTCAGGGGTCACCCGCCCTGGTTAGGAAGGTGACTTAACCTCGCAAACCCTGTTTCCCTTCTGGAAAACGCGGGTCATGCTTTCTCCCACTCAAGGGACAAGGGGAATGAATCATGCAAAGAGCCTCGTGCTGTGTCTAGGCCGCTCCCTGCTCCCCGCCCCCCACCGGGCCTCGTGGGGGTTGCGGGGGTGTCTGTGCAGGCGGGCCGCAAGGCTCACCCTCTTGCAGAAGTGGTGTAGGTGCAGCTGCGTCTCCAGGTCTGTGCGCTGCCGCTCGGCTGCCATGTAGAAGTGGGTCAGCTTAGCCTGGAAGGCCCGCTGGGTGGCGGCGAAGGCGGCCAGCTCTGGGAGCTCGGCTCCTCCCGCCTCTCCGGCCCCTCCTGCAGCTCCCAGCTGGGCCGCCTGCTTAGACAGCTCCAGGCCACGCCGGTACTGGGCCTGAGCGGGGAGAGTGGGGGGTCCACTCAGCTCCCGCCTGGGCTGCAACCTCCCGCTACCCGCTGCCGAGTCTGCGACTCCCTGAGCCTCAGTTTCCCCATCTATACAAGGGAGACTCAGGCCCTTGCCCAGGCCGCTCACTTCCTCTAGCTGGACTCTGCTTAGTGTCACCTCTTTCTGGGAAACTTCCCTGACCCCAACGTCTTCGTGTCCCCACAGCCATCCCTTTCTGCCTGTTTCCCTGTTTGTCCCCCGCCCCCATCCCCCTGGCCTGGGCCTTCCCTGAGGGCTGAAACAGAGGCTCAATCACCCTGTGCCCAGGACCCAGCGCACCAAGGACGCAGATTCCCCAGTCCTGCTCTCTGGGGCTGACTTTGTAGGCCCAGGGTGGGACCCTGGAATCAGCATTTTAAGAAGCCCTCAGAGATTCTGAGATTGGTCATCTGTGGACTTGGGGATCCTGGAAGGCTTCCTGGAGGAGACACCATCTAAGCTGAACCATTTGTGATCCGCACTGGCCTCCTCACTGTCTCTGGAAGCTTCCTCGCACTTTCCCACCTCCGCCGTGCGGTCCTGCCGTGCCGCCCCCTCTGCGCCCCTCCCTCTGCTCGGGTGTTGCTCCTCAGTTTCCGGAACGCACTGCAGCCTGCAGGAAGAAGTCCTCAAACGCGGCGTGGGCCTGCTCCACCGTCTCCAGGCTTCCGTCCCGGGGGGTCAGCGCTCGCAGGCACCGGCTTCCTTCCTGCTCCATCCAGTTGCTGACCTGGGGCGGGGGAGGAGGTCTGGACGTGAGGGGGCTGCCGGGAGACGGCCCCTGGCCAGCGCCCCACCTTCCGGGGAGGCCACTGGCCTGGACGGAAACCCTCCCAGTTCTGGGGGGAGAACAGACACCCTGTGGAAGGGAGTGCTCTGTCATGTTCTTCAAATATCCGAAAGGGAGGGGGCTCCCTGAGTGCACCCCAGAGGGCATTTGGCCTGGCCGGTGCCCTACACACATTAGGTGCACACTTGTCTGAATGAGTCACAGGGTGGCAAATTTCAGCTTACTCTAACCGTTCGGTGCCGCCCAGTCATCAAAGGGGCAGCCTTGGGAGGGATGAGCTCCCTGTCCCTGGGGGTGTGCAAACAGTGCTGGAGAAAAGCTGCCCGCTGTAGAGGAAGGTGCATGGGCCTGCTATGAACTCACTGTGTGACTGGAGCAAGGTGCTTCCCCTCCTGGGGCCTCAGTTCATTCAGTGGCAAAATGGGGTAGACGTAAGGATTCGATGACGCACAGGGGTGTTCTTGAACCCATGGGCAGAAGTCCCTTCTTATTCTGGGGTGTCTTAAAGGCGTGTATTCACTCACTTCATCCTCACAAAGCCCAGTGTGGCAGGAACTAAGATTATCCCCATGTAACAGATGAGGAAACCGAGGCACTGAACAGTTGAATAACTAATCTAGGGTCACACTACCAGTAAGGGCCGGAGCCACGACCGGACCCACGCCATCTGGCTCCAGAGCGCACTGCGCCCCACGGCCCCAAGGTGACGGGACATGTTGCTCTGGGCAGCGCAGTCACACGAGGTGCTGCCAGGTGTGGGCTCCAGGATCAGACCATGGGGTGTGGCCACGGGCCGGTGATGTAATGTCGCCTGGCCTGGGATTTCTCATCTGTGAGCACCTTCCCCACAGCATGGGGGAGTGATGAGGCTGGAAAGCGACGCTGGGTGCAAGGGCTCTGGCCCAGCCTCGGCACACAGCTGGTCTCCCATAAGTAAAGCTTTGGGGGTTAGGTTTTCACCCATTAAGCACTTGCTGAGTGTCACGTCATGTGTCCCAAGGATGCCTGCCCGGCATCCCTGAAGAACTGCCCACCTCGTGTCCTTACACCAGGGCAGGGTGCCCGGCTGGGACACGGCCTGGAACAGGACCTTCCCTGTGGGGGTTGGCCAGGCAGAAGCCACCACCTCCCCCAGGCAAGCCTCCCCTTTCACCTGGAGGATGGCAGCTTCCAGGCGGCCCAGGCGGACGCGGAGCTCCAGCCTCCCCAGGAGGTGGTTGGACGCGGTGACCAGGACATGCAGCTGCTCGTCCATGAGGCTGTACAGAGCAGTGGCTTCAGCCAGATGACTCCTGGGAGGTGGAGGAAGGTGAGAGAAGCCTAAGATGTGACCCTCCCCAGCACTCCTGCCCAGCATAGGCCTGCCCCCTAACTCCCACCAAGCCCGTGGCCCCGGCTGGGGTATTCCAGCTGCTGACTTGCTGTGTGACCCTGGACAGGTCCCTACACCTCTCTGGGCCCAGCCTTGGCCTTCCATGGGACTGGGAGGACTAGAGGACACAGCAGGAAACCAAATGACCCTTCCTTTCCCTCGGAGGGTATGAACGGAGCTGGACAGATCCGGGTTCAAATCCCAGCCCTGCTACCTCCTGATAGTGAGGCCTTGTGCAAATTTCTTTCTGCATCTCTGTGTTTTCATCTATAAGAAGTGTGGGTAACAGAACCCACCTCACAGGTTGGTTGCAGAGACTGAACGATCTCACGCCTTAGCTCTCAAGCCCGGCTGCACGTGACAACCCGCCCGGGAGCTTTAAAAATCTCGATGCCCAGGCCACCCGGGCCAAGTGCGTCAGGCTCCGAGTGTGCCCCGGACGTGAGTGCTTTCCAGAGCCCTCGGGTTTCCGGGGCCGCCCGGGCTGGGAGCCGGCCCCCACCTTCACAGCCCTGACCACGGCGCGGGGCTCGGGGTCTGCGATTTCCCCTGCCACGGTGGAGAGCGGCTGTCAGAGGCCTCCCGCTCTGGCCTCCGTTTCTCAGATGGGAAAACTGAGGTCGGGAGAGAGGCCCCGACCCCAGCCGGGCAGTCGGGACCGGCGCCCAGCCCACGGCTTTTTCTGCACATAATTTACAAAATTGGTCCAAGCCAGCAGGACGTAAATGGAGGGGCGTAGCTGGGACTCCAGGCGTGGCCACGCTTGGGAAAGGGAGAGTGCTCGGGCGTTCCATCACCCCTCAAATCCCGCCCACCCTCCTCTGCCCTCGGGGGTCTTACTACAGAAGGAGAAGGAGAGAGAGGGGATGGGAGGAGAGAGAGGGGATGGGAGGAGATCCGCTTTCCTGAGGGGGCCGCGCTGCGGGCCGCCCCATCTGACGGCCGCCCCCACAGGTCACTGCCCCCCCGCCCCAGGAAGGCGTGAGCCCCCGGGTGCGTTCGCGGGATGGACAACGCCACCCCGCCCGGCAGAGGGAGGGGGCAGGGCCGCCAGGCGGGAGCCCGGGACCGTGTGCGGGAAAACCGCGCGCGGGACTCATGTGGGGCCACAGCGCCCCCTGGTGGAGCCGCCGGCGGCCAGGGGTCTGCAGGGACCTACGGCGGACAAGGCGGCTGGGGGCCCAGCAGGGAGGCGGGGACGTGCCGGGAAAGACGGTGCCAGCCCACCGGCCCGTGTGAGGGGCAAGGAGGTGACTCCACACGCCGCGCCAGCACCCGCTGCTGCCCGGCACTCACGTCAGCGTGAATCTGCCCGTGGGCGCAGCTCCGGGTGGTGCGTTCAAGATTCTGGGCCAGGCTGCCTGGGTTCGAGTCCTGGCCCACACCACATCCCAGCTGTGTGACCCTGGGCAAGTCACTTAACCTCGCTGAGCCTCAGGCTCCTCCGCTGTACAAGGAGGATAACAGCAGGATCTCCCTCATGGGTGGGGATTAAGTGAGTCAATATCTGTAAAGCCCTGAGGACAAGGCTGTGTACATCCTTAGTGCGGCGTACGTGGTGGTGAAATAAACAAACTGCTCGTAGAAGCTGATGCAAACTTTGTAACTGTGTTTGTTCTGATGGAGAGAACAAACACAATTCTGGGGTCAGAGAAGGTGCTAGGTCCCCGAGGGTGACCAGAAACGGCCAGAGGCTGTCCTCCGATGCCCACACCGGCTGAGGATGGCCGGGGTTGAAGAGGAGCAGCAGAGAAGGGACGGGGACCTTGCCGAGGCGTCAGTCCAGGATCTGAGGCCTATGTGTCCCCTCAGCGGGGTGGCCCCAGCTCCAGGCTCCCCAGCCAGGGAACGGGGTGGGGTGGGGGCGCAGAACCCCGGGGTCTGTACCTGACGTCGGGGTGGAAGTCCAGCTTGCTGGCCTCCTGCTGCAGCCTGGCCAGGGTGGCCCCGCCCTCCCGCTGGAGGCCCAGCAGGCCCGGGTCCCTCAGCACGGCCTCCATCAGCTCCTTGGACCTGCTCAGACACCTGGAGGCCTCCTGCCAGTGGAGGGAGGTGGCCTGAGGCCCAGTCCCCACTCTCCCTCTACAACCTTCCTGAGCTCCCCACGCCCAGATCACGCTCAACTCCCCCAGTCTGGCATTCATGGTCCTACAGGAAGTCTGTGCTTTCTCACTCTAAAACATCTCCTCAAGCCAAGCCTCCTCTCATCACCGTGGCAACCTCACTGGGCCCAGTGCCATCATCTCTTGCCGGGACATCCATCCCAGCCTCTTCACGGGTCTCCTTGCCACACTCTGGCTCCCCCTGCAGTCTGTTCTCCACATGGCAGCTGGAAGGATCTCAAAGTGCCCGACTGATCATGTCCCTGCTCAAAACTCTCCAGTGGCTTCCCCGCCCACTTAGAATCAAATCACAGCCCAGCTCCTCCTTGATAGAGCCCCCCCCGGACCCGGAAGATCCTTTAGTTCTTCCCTCCTTCGCTGCACCCCCAACTCACTCTGTTCTACCTGGGCCTCCACGCTATTCTTGAACATACCAAGCATAATCCCACCTCAGGGCCTTTGCACATGCCTGCCCTCTGCCTGGAGCTCAGCCCCCTCCCATTCCCATGGCAGGCTCCTTCTCATCCTTCAGGCCTCAACTGAAATACCAGCTCTTCAGGGAGGCCCTCCATCCTTCCCCATTATCCTCAATCTTACTTTCCTGGCATTCCGCACAATTCGTAACCACATATCCATTTCTCTGTTTACTTTTTAAATGTCTGCCTCTATCACTGCACCGTAAATAAACCCCATGAGAATAAGGACAAATCAGTTTGCCTCAGGCTGGGTCTCCAGGGCATGACACCTAGCGGGCGCCCAATAAATATTAGTCAAACTAATGGATGAAAAGCAGGGGTGATGGCGCCCACCCCGGCTGTCCCTTTTACGGAGCCCTTGCTCTTGGAGGCCGGGGTGTGACGTGCTTCCCTACCACTCGCTCCAGGCTCACCTGTACCCCTCCAGGGGGGTCGCCCCTCTCAAACTCCTTGATGGAGGCCTGCAGGAGGGAGGAGGCCCGGCGGAGCCCAGCAAGGAAAGGGTCCAACCTCTGCAGGATGGAAGGCCAGAGAAGGGGTGTCAGTCCGGGCCAGTGAGGAGGGCGCACCCCAACCCAGGAGAACACGAGGGGGCAGGAGGTGTTGGTTCTCAAACTTCAGCCGCATCAGAATCCCCTGGAGAGCCGGTTCAAGTCCAGACTGCTGAGCCCCACTCCTGAGTTTCTGGCTTCGTTCCCCTGGGGCAGGGCCTGAGAATCTGCATTTCTAACAAGCTCCCAGGTGATGCTGATGCTGCTGGTCGGGGGGCCACACTTTGAGGACCACTGGTGCTGGGAATGCGGGAGGGAGAAGAAGGAAGACAGGCCTGAGCTACTCCAGGCCAGTGGGGACACCCTGGGGGAGCGGAGGGGGAAGGAGAAGGGGGCATCCTCCTCTGGGCCCCACGTCAGCCCAGCTCCACCATTTCCTAGCTGTGAGACCTTGGGCAAGTTACTTAACCTCTCTGTGCTTCCTCTTCCTCCTCTGTAAGATGGGATCACGTAGTTCCTGCCTCACAGGCTTGCATGAGGACTCAATGGCTTCATTTGTGCGAGGCACTTAGACTAGCACCCAGCACACAGTACTAGTCTCCATCATTGGCAGCTTTGTTTTCTGGGTCTATGGGTATGACGTCACTTACAGGGGAAGTTTTAAGGTGAAAATATAGTTCCAAAGCCGCTGGATTAATCGGAGGCCTCTGGAGAGGAGAGCTGGGGCCTGGGGGCCGAGCAGGAAAGACCTCTCAGCGCAGACCCTTTATGCCCTTGGAATTCAGAACATACTGCCTATTCAAAAACAGACAGGATTTTAAAAAGGGGAGCACGGGGCCAAAAGCGGACCACAAACCTCACGCAGCCTGTGTGCATGGACCGGCGGTTCTCGGCGAAGGGTGATCCCCCCACCCCGGGGGACACTGCCAGTGTCTGCAGACATTTTCTGTTGTCACAATTTGTGGGCTGCTACTGTCAGAGCAGGTCGAGGCCATGATGGCGCTAGTCAAGCTACTATGCACAAGACAGCTCCCCCCCAAAAACAAGGATTCTCTGGCCTACACCTGGATGGCGCCGTGGTTGCGCAGCCCTGTCCTGGGGGAGCCTGGGGCAGTGTCCACAGGCACGGGTGTCCACGCAGCTGAAGCAGTAATCTTCGGTGCACTGTTGTGCCCATCACCCGGGCCTGTGTGTCCCCACAGGGTGACTGGGCATGACCTGCCCCCTCGCAGGGCTGTGGGGAGGAGGGACTGAGATGGCACAGGAAAGCAGCCCAGCGCGGGCGGTTCCTTATTCCCTCGCTCTCGCAGGAGGGAGCGCATCTGCACCTCCCCGCCGGGCCCTGAGTCCCCCGAGTTGTGGGGCTCCACAGAGCAGGTGTCTGTAAGTGTATTTCCAGTTAACATAGACATACTCCAGCATGTGCTAGACACTCTTGCAAGCTCTTTACCCACAGTAGCTCAATTAATCATCGCGACAGCCCCACGAGGAGGTACTATCATTAACCCCATTTTGTAGTTGAGGAAAATGGCCCAGAGAAGGTGTATAACTCACTCAAGGTCACACAGCAGAGCTGAGATTGGAACCCATGCTGTCTGGCTCCAGAGCCTGAGCTCTTAATTACTCCATTCTGCACCCTCATTATAAATGTTTGTTGAATGACTGTTTTTGACCCCAACAGAGTCAATGGATCTGTGGGACAGGATGGCGGAGGGAGAAAGAGAAAGGGTGTCGGGGGATAAAGGCTGTGACGCTGGGCACCTGGAAGAGCTGCACCCACTGGCTGTGGCAGTAGGGGAAGGGGCCGTCCAGGGCTGCGGGCAGCTGGCTGGGGGCCACATGGTGGCTGAGGGCCTTCAGCGAGGTCAGCACCTCTACCTACAGACAAAAGAAGAGAGTCAGGAGGACCGGGACCCAGTGTGGGGGACAGACATTTGAGAAGGTCCTGCCGGATCCTGGCCCCAGCCCAGCAAGTCCCCTATGCCTCGGCCCCCGGCCGCTGCGTCCCCCTCACCTGGATGTCGGGTAACGCCCGCAGCTGGAGAGCGGCCTCCTTCTCCCCCAGGAAGAGCAGGGCCCGGATGGAGGCGGGGGGCAGAGCCTGTCGGAGACAAGCACGTCAGAGCCGCTCTGCCCAGGCCTTCACTGAGCCTCCTGGCTAAGATGCAGGCAAAGGGGCCACGGGTGTGGGGTGTGTGGGGGGGTCCCTGTGGCTGGACCCTTATGTGGTATGTTTGGAGGGCGAGTCATTGGAAGTCAAGAGAGCAGCAGGTCCAAGCTGTGTTGCAAACTTCCTAGACACCCCGCCCCCTCTGGGCCTCAGTTTCCCCATCTATAGAGAGAGGAGGAGGGAGAAGGGGAGGTGGAGGTCAGACCACGAGGTGAGCAGATGCCAGCCTTCCATTTACTCTGCTGCCCAACTGGCTCGATAGGAATCTCTCCCTCCCCCATTCTCCGTCCAGGAGGCTCCTGTGAGCCAAGTCTGAGCCAGTCGGTGCGTCCCACTCCCCTGCCCACAGAGACCGCGTGACGGATGGTCACCCGCACCAATCGGGGCTAAGGAGACACGAAGGAACTTTGGCTGGGACCTCTGGGAAAGGACTCTCTCGTTTCTTCCTACCCAACTTTAATGAAAGACCATCGGAATTCAGAGCTGCTGGGAGCCGGACTGCCACCGAGAGGGAGCCTGGCTGCGAAGGGGCCAGAGATGGGGAGAGAGGAGCCAGATCTTGCTGACGGCATCTGAGCCCCTGAATCAAGCCACACTTGAAGGTGGATTTAACTTCTGGAATGTCGAGTCGCAGGGACCAATGAACGACCTTTGTCTCTAAGCCAGTTTGGGCTGGGGTTTCTGTTATCAACACTGAGAGTCCCTGCGTGGGGTCCTGGGCCCAGCTCTGAGCTGCGGGAATGTCACAAGGCCCCCGGTGCTCCCAAGACTCACTAGGCTGAGGCTGTCCACCTCCCACTCACCTGGGTGGCCTGCAGGGCACTGACCAGACCGGGATGTGGGGGCTGGCTCCTGGCGTCAATCACAACTGCCAGCCCCTTGGCTTTCTCTTCAGGCCTGTGGGTGGTAGAAAGAGTTGGCAGTCTTGCTGGGTGAACCGGGACTCTCGAGGGGGAAGGACCTAGTGGGAGGTGAGGGGAACTGGCTGCTAGAAGCCTTGATTTATTGGAGAACTCTGCATCCTGTAAGACAAAGTCCCAGTGCCCCCGCTTCCAGGAAGCCCTCCCTGATTCTTCTCCAGGCAGAGCTCACTGCTCCCTCTTCAGTGCTCCCACAGTACTTCACATAGCTCTCTCTTACACCCCAATAATCAGAAACTATAAGCCACTCTCCCAGTTGCAGTGGGTGAGTCCCCAAGGCTCACCCACCCCTTTCGTGTGGGCAGAACCTCACTTTATTAAGAATCCAGCTCCCTCCATATAACCACGTGTATCCTTCACGCACCCTGGAACTGACTTCTGATTGGTTGAGGCCAACAGTAGTGACCCAAATCCCCTGGCCAATGATTGGTTTAGATATGGGTCATGTGACACTTTTCTGGCCAATGAGATGTGAGGGGAAGTTTGCTGGGGGACTTCTGGGAAAGACATTCTCACCTTTAAAAAGTTCTTACAAAGAGATATAAGGCCGGGACATAGAAGGATAGTTTTCCTGATCAGGTAAGACTTTTTGAATTGGAATCGGTTCACCCTCACAGGTTCACGATGCACTTTTCAGGGATTACCTTAGGATTTCCCAAACTGGCCCGCTTGTGTGGACTTGTCAAAATACCGATTCCGCACCCCACCCCCACCGCATCCCGCAGACATCATCCAGCGGGGCGGGGCGGGGCGTCGGTGTGCTTCCAGGTGCCCTCGGCCATGCCGATGACCAGGCAGGTTAGTACAATGACCCCCAACTGCATTCAGGCCCTACAACCACCAGTTCACAGGCGAAACCAGGGGGTCGGCGTGGGGGTGGAGCTGGGGCATGGCCACGTGTCTGTCACCCGGGCCCGCGCATTGCGCGGAGTCAATTTCGCATCTGTAAATGGGGCTGGGGTGGGCTGATGAGGTCGCGACTGTAAAGCGCTCACTGGCTGCGCAGAGCAAGGGGGATATGAAGGTCTGCGATTATGACAGTCCTGGAAGGGGAAACTGAGGCACGGGGCGGTGACGTGGCAAACTGAGAGGAGGCTGTCGGAGGCGAGGCCAGGTCTCTGGCTTCACGTCCCCCTCCTCACCTGCCTCGGGCTGTGCCCCGGCTGGGAGAGAGGTCTCCTCCACACCTGCCTCCGCCACCAGCCTGGAGGCCCCTAGAGGTCAGGGCCCGAGGTGAGGAGCGTCTGGGTGGCCAGCACGGCCCAGCATAAAGCCGACCCAGAGCAGGTGCCCAGCAACGCTGGTTCACAGCAGGAGTGGAAAAGCAAGCCCAGCACACAAGACCCCATGGACATGGCACTCCACGGTTTACAGTGCACCTCACCCCCACCTCTTGTGACCACACTGGGTCCTCAGAGCCCACCTGGTCATCCCCTTTTATCAGGTGAGCCTCAGAGAGGGGGTGTTACCACCCCAAGGTCACACAGCAGGCTGGTGGGATTCCAGGGTTCTGTCTACCACGCTGGCCACTTCTCAGCCTCGAAAGGGGGTTCCATCTCCCACTCAGGCCAGAAAAGCCACTCCCCCTTGGACAAGAGGAAGAAAAATCCCAGTGGCCAGCAGGTGGCAATGATGGCTCCTGTGGAGTGGAGTGAATGGAGAAGCTTCCAAGGATCCCTTCCTCCTCCCCCGGGGCAGAACCTCTAGGTTGGGTTGAGATCTATGCCACAGTCCCAGCAAACCACCTCTGCGACAGCCCTGGCTGGGGGCTGGGGGCTGGGGCTCAGAGAGGGTGGCGCCTCTTCCCCAGCAGTCCAACGTGAAGTCTGAATGGGGTGGGGCTGGTGGATGTTAGAAGTCAGCCTGGCTCACTTTCCTTCACTCCCTCCCTCACTCATTCTTGTTTTCACTCTCTCACTCACTCATTCATTCACTCATTCGCCCTTTTCTTCACTGGTTCAACAAATATTTATAATTCAGAAGCCAGCTCACTTATCACCTCCTCAGGGAAGCCTTCCCTGATTTCCCCATTGAAATTAGTCCCCCGACCCTTCTTAGTACAACAGTGGTTCTCAATGTGTCTCCGACCCAGCAGCATCAGTACCAGCAGGAAACTTGTTAGGAATGCAGATTCCCAGGCTGCACCGCAGACCTGAATCTGACAATCAGGGTGGGGCCCAGCGGTCTGCTTTCACGCCCGCCTGGTGATTCTGACGCATGCCGATCTACAACATCCCTCTGTTCTCTTCTCCACACAGACACCCCTGAGAGTTACTTGTCCGCGGCTTGCTTCTTGCACGCCGTCCACCTCCCCCACCAGCCTAGGGACCCCCGGGGCGAGGAGTAAGTCTGTCCTGCTCCGCCCAGCAGGGGGCTCGGGACTGACTCTGGGAACAGACACTGGATGGAAGGCTATGGTGTCTCTCCATTGGGTCCTGGGCTCTGGGTGACAGGTCAAGGGTGATGGAGTGGCCAGCTGGCCCACACCCTTACCTGGAGACAGTGCACAAGTAGGAGAGCAGTTTGGTGACCTCTGAGGCCGTGCACCATGGCGCCTCCCAGGCCCCCTGGGTGGTCGACATCAGAAGCAAGGGCCGCCCCGCCTTGTCCCGACCACCTGGAGGAGAGAGGACATATGTGAGCAGTGAGAAGGTAGAGCCCCCTCGACAGGGGGAGCCAGCTCTGTGGCCTCCAGACCTTTGCCTATACTGGTCCTTCTGCCGGGAAAGCCCTTTCTCTCCTCACCTGTGAACTCTGAACTCCTATTCATCCTTCAAGACCCAGTTCAAAGCCACTGCCTCTGAAAAATTGTCCCTGAAGCCTCCTCCGGCAGAGGTAGCCTCACCCTCCTCTGGGGTCCCTCTGTCCTGGGCTCCTGGAAGCGAAGCTCATGGAATGAGCTTTGGGTCACACGGACAGAGGTTCAAGTCCCAGCTCTGCACTGACTTGCTGTGTGTCCTTGGGCAAGTCAGTGTGTCTCTGAGCCTCAGTTTCCTCATCTGTTAAACGGGGAGAATAAAATACTGAGCTTACGAAGTTCTTTGAAGGAGTAAGTGAAATAGTTCTGAGAAGCGCTCACCACACGGCAGGGCTTACTGAGCGGCAGCTGTCCTAACCATCCTCTGTCTCCAGTCCCCTGTGGTGACCATGCAGCCCGCGGCCGCCAGCTCCCTATCTGCTCCTGCAGATTTTCAGCCATGGCTTCTCCAGACTATTTCCTCTTCCAGGAACCAGGGCTGTACGCCCCGCCGTCCCCACAGGGCTCACGAGTCCGAGGCCCAGGGAGTCAGCGCAGCCGTCTACGCTGGGGGAGCGGGGACGCGCAGCAGGGGAAGGAGGCCCGGCCTCTGGAGACAGCCCGTCCTGCACCCCGGCTCAGAGGCCGGCCCTGCAGCCCCCGCCACCCACCCATGTGGCACAACCCTCCACCGGCCCTTCACAGCTCAACCTTACCCACCTCCCAAGGGCTGCCTCGCACAGGGCTGCAACCACCTGGAACGTTCTTTCTGCCACACAGGTTTGAGAATTTGATGTAATTGAAAAATTTAAAAATATCTACATATATATATTTTATACATAAACAAACAGATTGATATTTGTATTTGTATATAAACTTCATACCCTCTCGATGGCGTGGGTTTGCCTTTTCCTAATATTCATTTACAGATGCCAAAAGGAAAGACATTTTGTTGAGGGCAATATGGGAAATTTGAATGTGAGCTGTGTATTGAACAGCATTAGGAATTATTTTTAATTTTGTTAGGTTTGCTCATAGCATTGTGATTATTAAGGAAAATGTCCTGATAGTGAAGAGAGGCAGGCGGGAGGATTTAGGGGTAAAAGATGAAGATCTGTAATTTACTATAAAAATTTTCAGGAAAAAAAGATGAAACATGCCAAAATGTTAAGATTTATTCAAATCTGAGTAATGGGTATAAGGGTGTTTATTATACTATAATCTCTACTTTTCCGTATATTTGAAATTGTTCATAATAGAAAGTCCAAAAGAAGTGAAATGATTAAACCATGAAAAAGTTGGATAACCGGCAAAGTTGGAGCTGTTTGTCCAGGCCCCTCAGGGGCCATGAGTCCCTCAGTCAGGAAATGCTACTGCGTGTCCTTGGGCCCATTTTACTGATGAGGACACTGAGGCCTGGAGAGAGGCAGCAGGTTCCCAATCTCCCACAGACCTGGGCCCCCAACTTGCCAGCGAGGGTGGGAATGGCGCCTGATTCAGCCCAGAGAGGAGCTTCTGTCTGCTGTGGACCTGACGGCTGGAGCTCAGTGACAGCTCCAGGGGTGCACTCCCTGCTCTAAGACCTGCCATGGCTCCTCATGGCCTCGAGGACCAGGTGCAAGCTCCTCGACCCGGCGCTCAAGTCTGCCCAGATGTGGACACTCTTCCAGCCTCCTTTACACACTCTGTGTCATGGACTGAAGGGGTTCCCCTCTCCCCAAAATTCGTAGTTTGAAGTCCTAACCCCCAGGGCCTCAGAACGCGACTATATTTGAAAATAGGGTCTTTAAAGAGGCACTTCAGGTAAAATGAGGCCAGAAGGATGCGTCTGAATCATGTATGACTGGTGTCCTTATAAGAAGGGGACATTTGGACACAGTACGGAGGGAGGCCCTTGTGAAGACAGGAGAAGACGGCCATCGACAGGCCCAGGAGAGAGGCCTCAGGAAAACCAGCTCTGCTGGCACCTTTATTCAGGCTTCCAGCCTCCAGAACTGTGAGAAATTAGTTTCTATTGTTGAAGTCACCCACTCTGTGGCACTTTGTTGTGGTGGCCCTGACAAACATGCACTGTGTCTCCCCTCGTCGCTTGTGGCCCAGCCAGAACGTGACCCATCCTTCCGCCCTGGACAGAAGCCCTGCTCCCCCCAGGCTCCTGCAGCGACGAAGGCCTCTACTGGGTCCTGCAGGATGGAGGGCTCCTCACGGGTGTTCAGTGGCTCAGGCTCGTTGTGCCCCCACACTCAGCACAGGCCTGCAGCAGATAATCGAGGCCAGTGATCGACTGGCCAATGAACGGAGGACAAACTTCCCTGTGCCTGGGGATCTTGTCAGAAGGCAGATGCTGCTTCAGCCAGCCTGAGGTTCTGCATCTCTCCCTAGCTTCATGGTGATGCCCATGTAGTTGGTCCCCAGACCACACTCTGAGTGGCACAGGAGTCAAGCGCTCTGGACATCCAGCCAGGACACTGTGTCTGGTGGGGACCCAGCTGTGCCTGGAATGGGGCTCTGCACACTGCCAGGGCTGGCTGAGCACAGACACCGGCTGAGTCCACTGGACCGAGGGGTCACTGTCCTCTGATTTGCCTTCGGCTGGGAGGCCTCTTTACCCCAGATGCCACCCTCACCTGACAGCTGGTGCCAGAATTACCATCACCAGCATCTCAGAGCCCTGACTCGAAGCTGTGCTGCTCACACTGGATTACGAGTCTCAGGTGGGCGTGGGGACTGCAGGCTGGGAGGGTCTGGGTGGGGCACAAAAACTGTTGCAGCCACCGAAAAACTGTCGCACCTCCTGTGGCATCATTCACTCCCAGTTTGGAGGGAAATTGTGAGTAAGTTAACTGGCAAGCAATTTAGAGCATTTTTCGTATTGAAACAAACATGAATGTATTCTTAAGTAGAATACAAAATCTATAGAAATTTTAAAAACAAAAAAGACTTCAAAGAGATGTACAGAGCAACTGAGAGCTCAGGGTGAGGTCTCAGGCCCTGGGACCCGGGTCCTCTCTTCTCCATCCGGGTGCATTTTCCAGTGAAAAGCCTGAGAAACCCTCTCACAGGCTTTGTGCCTGTGGGAGGCAGAGTTATGGCTCCAAAGATGTCCACGTCCTAATCCGCAGAGCCTGTGGATATGTCAGCTGACCTGGCACAGGGACCTCACGGACGCGATTAAGGCAGGCCCCGGAGATGGGAGAGCAGCCTGGACGATCTGAGTGGGCCCCGTCTAACCACACGCTCCTCAAAAGCAGAAACCTTTCCTAGCTTCAGTCAGAGAAAGGCGTCAAGACAGGTGAAGTGTCAGAGATGTGATGTTGCCGGCTTTGAAGATGGAGGAAGGGGCCACAAGCCAAGGAATGTAGGCAGCTTCTGGAAGCTGGAAAAGACGAGGTACAGATTCTCCCCAGAGCGTCCAGAAACGAATGCAGGCCTGCTGACACCTCGATTTTAATGAGTCAGACTTCTAATCTACAGAACTGTATGACAGTAAGTTTATCTCGTTTTAAGTCACCGAGTTTGTGGCCATTTTCTCTGGGCACTGCAGGAAACTCATACAGTGCCGGCTAAAATGGAGCCCCGACCCCCGGCATGGGAGCAGTCGTTCACGTTAGCATTGATCGGTCTCTTTCCTGAGAACAGATCTCTATGGAAAGTTTGAGCTCAGACCTGAGGAGAAGAAGGGAGGTGAGGAAGAGATCCTGGAAGGGGACTGGGACCCCTGCTCCACAAGGGCTGGCCTGGAGCAGAGCTTGATCTTGGAACAGTCTCTGGGGACTGTCTGGGCTACAGGGGAGCTCCCATGGAGGCCGGGAGACCAGCAAGGAGACTGCAATAGGCGTGGATGCTCCTTATGCTGGTTTGGACCTGGGTGGTGTGAAGTCATCAGATTCTGCTTATAATTGGATGGAAGAAGTGACAGGATTTGCCAACAAATTGGATGTGGGTGTAAGGGAAAGAGCGCAATCAAGGATGGAGCTGCCACCTTGTGCTGTGATGAAGATAGACTGGAAGGCTAGGAAGGTGGAGGGCCTGTGAGGTCAGGAGCCCTGTTTGGACATGTTGAGTTAGACATACAAGCGGAGACATCACGTAGACAGCTGGAAGAAGGATCGCAGAGCTGACAGGCGGGGTCCAGGCTGGAGAAATAAGTATGGGGGTTGTCAATGCAGAGACAGCATTTAAAACAAATATTCAATGGGGAGACTGATGACATCGCTAAGGAAGGGAGTGTGTATGGAGAGGAGAGAGGGTCCGAGGGCTGAGCTTTGGGGCCCCTCCGAGGTCTACAGGCGGAGAGGTGAGAAGGCGGGAGGAGAGGCAGAGAAGGGGTGGCCGGTGAGGAGGAGGCAAACCAGTGGGAGTGTGGACTGAGGGGCGGGAGAAGAAGGTATTTCAGGGAGGAGGGAGCAGTCGTCCGTGTCAATGCTGCAGATGGTGCACGGACAACGAGGACGGAGAATGGACCACCGGGTCGAGAAACGTGGAAGTCATTGGTGACATTGAGAAGAACCTGTCTCAGAGTCAAGGTGGGGAAGGAATTCTGATTAGAGCGAGTCGAAGAGCGAGGGAGAGGAGAGGTGATGCTGAGATGGGAGCCCAGGCAACTCCCACGCGGGGTCCTGATGTAAAAGAAAGATAAGAATGAAAGTGTGTGAGCCCCTGATGGTCACTCCACGCTGGGCATACTGCAGCATGTTCTTATGCCAGTAGAGGTTCCACAGAGGGCAGGAAAGGTGATCAGTAGGGAAGAGAGGAGGCTCTTGCCAGAGGGCTGTCTCTGAGTAGCGAGGAGGAGCAGCGCACCAGCGGAGAGCGGTTCCTCTGCGAGGGGGGCGCGTCTGCAGGAGAGAGCTGTATGTGCCCCTACAGACGTCCCAGGGAGCTCAGTGTGCGGGCAGGAGTTTGCAGTTTTCCTTCTGAGCTTCTGCTTTCTCAGTGAGACAAGAAGGATGGTCTCCGCTGAGAGTAAGGCTGAGGGAGGCGGTGTCGAAGGTCAGAGGGACAGTGGAGGAACCATTCCGGGCTCTGGAAGTCACAGAATCCACAGGCACCACTGGGACCCCCTGGAGGTCAGTGTCAGGAATCCAATGTGTGACCAGCCAACATGGTTGCGTGGACCTCCCGGGTTTGCTCAGCTGTGAGGGTGCAAGTGGGAGCGGGCGGGACTGGACTGGCCTGAGGTGGGGATTTCTCCAAGAGAGCGTGGAGGTGGGAGAGCACGGCGAGGGAGCTGAGAGTGTTTGGAAGGAAGTGACTATGATGAGCCATGGAATCTAAGCTGGGAAGGAGGAAGTGGGGACACGATGGAGCGTGGGGAGGGACAGTGAAATGTGGTTGGATCAATAGGTTGAGGGTGCTGGGAGACCAAAAGGTTATTAAAATTGGGGTGGCGGGTGAGCTGGGAAGAGAGGCAGTGTAAGGAGGGAGGAGCCGTCAGTGTGGGGATGGCCATGGGAGGAGGAGCTGGGGGGAACGAGGACAAGATCACTGAAGAAGAGGAGGTCAAGGAAGGGAGGAAGGAGCATCCACGTGGAGAACGTTCATTCACGCAACAAACGCTTTCTGAGCACCCACCATGTGCCAGGCACTGTTCCAGCCACTTGGGACTCATCAGTGGATGTTGCAAGCCCAAAAAATTACAAGAGAGTCACTGTGTAAAGAGTGATGGTGAGCCAAGTTCAGTGTGCTTCTTCTCTTTCTCCTCTTACACAAGGAGGAGCTTGAGGCCCAGAGAGGGCAAGTGGCTCCTCCCAGGTCACCCAGGGAGCTGGGAGAGGAACTGGAAACTAGAATGAAGGTCCCCTGCCCCCAGAACAGAGCCCTTTGATGGATAAAAGCTGAGCTCTTGGAACACGACAGCCCTAAAAGGATCGTGAGAGCCTTCATGTACAATTAAAATGGGAACACACAGCAAGAGCTTCAACAAAGATGACCAGGAAGACGACAGACAGTGCCTCCAGGAGTTTCAAAAAGACAGAGCAGTGGCCCTGGTTCCCCAGAGACAGAGAAGTCCATGAAGGAAAACAGAATTTCAGGACAGTCAGTTCTCAGAAAGCACAGTGGTCTCTCTTGCCCGCAGATCTTTACACATGCTTTTCCCTCTGTCTGGAACGCTGTTCCCACCCCTTCACATGGACAATGCCTACTCACATATGGAACTGAGCTTCACGTTACTTCCTCCAGAAAGTCTTCCCTGACCTCTCCCCCACCCCAAGCCTGGGCCAGGGGCCTCAGCTGTCCTCCCACAGCCACCTGTACTGCCCTGTGGTCACACATTTTTTACACTGGATTGTAATAACCTGTTGTAATAACCTGTTGAATTTTCTTCACCACCAGCACAGACTTCCTGGGAGCAGAGAACATATCAGACTTGTTCCCTCCTAAACCCTCAGTGCTGGGCCCGGAGCCTGGCACACAGCAGGTGCTCGATAAATACTCATTGCAAAGATGAAGAGATATTAAACAGGATAACGCCTTCAGTAGTGGGTGCTGTTAACACCCACCCAGACCCCCTCGTCAGGTCAGGGCACCCATCCCCCATGGGCTGTAATATTGGCTAGAATTGGCTCACAGACGCCTCCTTCTCTGAAGAATTGCCCTCAGCTGAACTGGATCATGGGCCCAGCTGTGCCCCCACCCCAGAACCAGCCTGCAGTTGATGACTGACAGGCCCAGATGTACAAACGGCCAGCCCCCTGCACTTAAGACAGAACCAGCTCTGTGGTGTAATGCATGCTCCAGGGCCCCTGTGGGGTCAGGCCGCATCCTTGCCTCCTCTGCCCTGCCCCCCTCACTGCCCTTCTCCTGAGAGCATCCTTCAGTAACGTAACTCCCTTTCCCAAGGACCCCCGGCTCTGGCTCTGCTTCTAGGGACCCTGGCCTCAGACAGCCGCCTTGGCTGCCTCACCAAAAGTAGTACGGACGGATGGAAGGATGGATGGATGGATACCTAGAAATCACTTTCATATACTCCAGCTCCTTCATTGGAAAGATGAGGAACCTGAGTCCTAGGGGGGCTTGGTCTCCAGGACTTTCCCTGCCTCCCCCACACCCACCAGCATGTGAGGATGCTCAGGGACTGCCCACCCCCAGCCCCTTCCACCAGCCCCTGAACCCGAGGACCTGGCAGGCATGCTATCCCAGAATGGAGGACTTCCACACTCAGAGCCCCAATCCCTGGTTCAGGTCCTGGCGGCTCCGCATCCGGAGGGCGGCCTCTTTCTGGAGGGCCTGTCGAAGCTTCTGGGAAGCCAGTTTTTTCCCCAGTCAGTGGGCCTGAGTCAGTGGCCAGGCCAGATGTTTTGGTATGAGATGTTCCAGCTGGGGAAAAGCAACAAGAAAAGGGTGTTAAGCAAAAGATGGGTTTTCCCAGGGGAAACGTTTTCTCTTTCACCTTCTGACTGATGATAACAGCTTACAACCATTGATCTCCTACAGTGTGCCGGGCATTGTGCTAAGCTCCTCACTTCTGGTGTCTCTTTGAACCTCAAAACAACTCTGTGAGGCAGGTGAGATCCCCACCGTGCAGAGAGAGGCTGGACTTAGAGAAGTCAAGTCCTTGACCAAGGTCACCTGGCCAGCATATGGCAAAGCTGGGGTGTGGACTCAGTCTGTCAACAGAGTCACAGGGCCTTGCTCAGTTCCAGACCCGTGACACGAAGTCTCTCGACATGCCACCCCTGCACTAAAGCCCTGAGACTGAGCCAGCCCAGGTGGGTCTCTGTCCCTGACAACCTGCGCCACCTTGTCACCTGACCACATCCAGAGGACAGTTCCACTGTCCAGCCGAGCAAGGGGGTACCTTACCTTTCCCCGAGCACCTGGCTCGGGGGGGCGTGGGCGAGTGGAGCGAACACAAGACTTTCCAAGGCCGGTCGTGCTGGAGCGAGGCTTTCTCCGGGGCTTGCCTCTGCCCCTTCAAGAACGAGAATTTGAGCCCAGGAGTGGGGGATCTGGAAGAGGAGGTGTTTCTACTGGGGCCCGTCACGGCCTTGGGGAGCCTCCCACTGACCTGTGTGGCCCCCTCTCCCATCTTGGTTTCAGGGGCTGGAGCAGCAGGAGCAGCTGGGCGGAGCCGAGGAGAAGATGCTTGTTTTGGTCCAGGCCTGAGCTGGACCATATTCTCCAGGTTTCCCAGAGGTCCCTGCATCTTGGAGACAGCTGGCTTTTCTGCGACACCTGCCTCGAGGCCAGAGGCATAGTGCAGTGGGTTCCCAAGAACGTTGCAGTCGGGCTCTTGGGGCTGGCGTGCTGAGTTGTTGTTGGTAGCTTGATGGTTGACCTTTTTCCTGGAGTCCAAAATGCAGGGCTCCTGCTCTGAGCTTGACAGCTCCGCACAAGCCCATTTTTCCAAGGAAGGCCCCCCACTGGCCCCTGAGAGAGGCAGCATTCTTTGAGAGACGGGCATTCCCTTACTTCCAGATGCCTCCTCCAGCGCCCCAAAGGGACACCCATGGCATTTCCCCACCTCCCGACTGGGAGACCCTCCTCTGCTCTGCAGGGGAAAGTCCAGGAGGGCCACATAGTCCCCCTCCAAGTCCTGGCTGGCCACATCATCCATCCTGAAGGCCGCCTCCCCGGGCCCGGCTTGTTCCACCTTGATGAGCCCCGGGTACTTGTTCCCGTACATCCTGTCTTTACCCTTGGCCGAGCTCCGGGCAAGCAGCACCTGGCTGCCTGGAGACGTGGTCTGGTGCAGCTCTCGAGGGCTGCTCAAATCGAGGGCCTCTATTTGAAGGGACCCCCAGGCCGGGGAAAGGACATCCACTTCCTGGGGTCTGTCATCCACAAACTCTGGGCAGGTTATCTTGGTCCAGGGCACAGGGACAATCCCATCTTCTGAAGCTACCAGGCAGTTGCGTAGGGGACTTCCCTCAAAGTCACTGTTGATGGCCTCCAGCCACGCTGGGGTGAAGATGAGAGGGTAGGATGACACGGGAACAGGCTTCGTGTCCACCGTGCGGAGGTCCGAGGAGAGGCGCTTGACCGTGATGCAGACGGCCTGCTCCTCCCGGGGCTCAACCTGGAGGTAGAAGTCGCCCTCACGCAATGAGAGGGGACTGAGGGGTGCCAGGTGGAGCACGACCTTGCCCCGCAGGCACAGCGGCCAGCCCTCGTGCAGGAAGAGGCAGTGTGCGTAGGGGGCCTGTGGACAGAAGGGGCCGGCATCAGAGTCTGGCCCTGGAATCTGCCCCCATCCCTCTCCCAGATGGAACCTGGAACAGGCGGGGGCCGGGGTGCGGCGAGAGAGGACGCAGCACTTCAGGGGGCCTCGCTCACGGGGTCCTGCAAGTCCCGCAGCCCGAGAGTGACGCCTCCTTAAATGTTGTCCCTTCAGCGCCTCTGTGTCACCCCAGTCCCACCAGGAACCTTGAAAATACTTGCTAACCCACTGGCCCAGGGGAGAAGAGCTCCGAGTGCCAGGCACCAGTTAGCAAGTGCCCCGCCCACGAGGCTCCTGCGCCCTTCTCCTCCCCGTCCATCTAAAGCCCCTCTCGTCCCAGCTGAAGCCGGAGTCCTCCGCTTTACAGCCAGGGAGACAGGGCCCCCAAGATCTGAATCGTTAATGTGCAAATTACTGAATTTCTTTGAGCCTCAGTTTCCCTACCTGCAAATAGGAATAACGATACATATTGGTATTAGTGGTTTGGGATGAGGATTAAGCCAGATTATATAAATGTACCAAAAATCCCCAACACAATGCCTGGCATATAATAGGTAGATGTAAAATAAATATTAATTTCCTTTCCCTTTGACAACATTTACTCTTTGAAAAATTGTGGGGATTTTCAATTAAAAAACAAAAAGGTAATTTACTGCCTTTATACCATTCTCTAGAGAGATTACGGCGTGAAGTAGAAACAGTACTGTGTGGGAAGTCAGGAAATCTGACCCTGCCTGCCTTGCTCGATGACGTTGAAAAAAAGTCATTCCACTATTCCGGGCCTGAACGTTTATTATTTATTTGTTTGTTTACTATTTAATTAATTAATTTATTAATTTCCCATTGGTGGTGATAACATGGCAGATGAGGCAAAACCTAAAAAGAACAATTTTTTTAAATAGAAAGTGCCAGCAATTCTCGGTACAGGTGGACACAGCAAGTCATCCCGGAGTCGGCCCCAGCACAGTGACCCGTCTGGGCTGAGCCTCTCCACCGGGCTGTGCGGGGACCAGTGTTCAACTGTGACACCACGTGGCAACCACGGAAACAACAGCTCCACTGGGCTGACGACATGTCTTTCTCTACCTGGCTTTTGGAAAAGAGTCTGATCCTGTCAACCGAGCAAACCCCAGATGATCTTATATAATTTGGACGTGTAGACGGGAGACACTGAACTTCCTGTTAGTTAAGCAAGTGTTTCCTGGAATTATTAATTGGGGAAATAATGAGATCTGACCATACTTGTGCCCCAAGCTGATAAACTAGTTCATCCCATTTACGCCATAGACCTGGCTGCCTCAGAGAAGCTTCCTATCCATAAACCCTGTGAGTCTGTGAGCTATTCCACCCCTTTCACCGAGCCCTCTGCTGTTTATGACATGCTTTCCTTCACCTTCTCATTGAAGGAGACGGAACAACCCAGCGATATTTTGCAAACAGCAAAGCACCACAGAGATGACAGTTGCGATTATCTTATCTGACACTCACAGTAACTCAGTGGTGCAGGCAGTTCAGTCATTATTATTCTCTCTTTACAGATGAGGAAACTGAGGCTCAGAGAGGTCAAAGAACAGGCTTATAGTCACACAGCTGATAAGCAGCAAAAAGCAGGACTTGGGTCTGGACCCTATATTATGAATCGGCTCTGACTGTCCTTAATATCCACTAGGCTTCATCTGAGGGTGGCTGCCTCTGGGTGCCTGTGGTTACAAAGGCAGACTCTGAGGCTGGCACAGTCTTATTTCAGAGGGAGAAAGGAAGAAGTGGGATAGTAACAGCCAGCAGCTACTGAGCACTGCCTGCCTGCCAGGCTCTGCGCGAGGCTGTGAGCATCATCTCAGCGAAGTAGGTGCCGTGTTATCAACATTTCTACTTTCCACACAAGGAAACTGAAGCTCAAGAGGTGACATGGATCCCCCGAGTTCACAGTGATGGAGCCCGGATTCGCACCTGGGGTTCATGTGGCCCCGAAGCCATACTGTTAGTCCCAGGCTACTACCCTCTGCTCTGAGGTGACATGAATTCATCTATAAGTACAATTAAATTAAAGTTGTCTATAATGACAAATAAAGAAGTAGAAAGGTGACCCTCGTCCCTGGGAGAAATGGGGAAGAGGACAGTGCAAATGTAGTTTTAATTGCCAAATAAAGGAAGTGGGCAATTGGATAGCTTGCCAGGGAGAAGAAATATGATGGGGAAGGATATGCATGAAACAATGTCAATGTGGATGTGTGGAAGTCGGCCGCAAGTGTTTCAATGAGACTCTTCCTTCCCCTGTAATAACAATGAATGTGTATGTAGCTATTTCTGCACGCTGGGCAGTGTTAAGCATGTTAAATGAATGATCTGTTTTTTTCCAGTTCCAACCATCTCTGATTCTGGCTCCTAAGCCTGAATTTTTATTTTTCCTGAAGAAGATTAGCCCTGAGCCAACATCTGCTGCCAATCCTCTTCTTTTATTTTTTTGCTGAGGAAGACTGGCCCTGAGCTAACATCCATGCCCATCTTCCTCCACTTTATATGTGGGATGCCTGCCACAGCATGGCTTGCCAAGCGGTACCATATCTGCACCCGGGATCTGAACTGGTGAACCCCGGGGCCGCCAAAGTGGAACGTGCAAACTTAACCGCTACGCCACGGGGCCAGCCCCACATTCAGTTTCTGTCTATCACTGAAGCGACGCACATGGTTCCCACCCTTGCTTTTTGCTCCTGATGTACCATGTCCCTGACAGGCATGAGCAGCTCAGGAAATGCTGGTGGGGCCTAAGACCCTCTTGGTGATTCTTGAGGCTAGGGGCGCAGGGGGTGGGCATTACTAAAGCAGAGCAGGGCACAGTTGGCAACCCTGTGAAGGGGGTGGGCAAGTTCCAGCAGTGGGCATCTGAGGATTGCTCTCCTCATGCCTCTCTCCAGCCATTACTTAAAACAGACTCCATCCTCTGGCCACAGAGGTAGTCATATGACTCAAGCCTGGCCAATCCTGGTACCCCACTCCTCTGGCCACAGTGATTGGTCCAGGGATGGACACAGGACCCAAGCCTGGCCAATCAGGATGCTTGCTTGTGATTTTTCTATCTGTAGCTGATGGGGAGGAGTTCCGTTTCCTCTCCAGGGTAGGATTTGATCCCAGGGCTGCCCTGGGCTCCAGCCTTGTGGGAACACCCAGCTTGTAAGAAGGATGCTGGCAAGCAGAAGAAGCAGAGACAAGAGACAGAAAGAGTCCTCAAGGGGTTTGATGGGAGGGTCCACTCGGGCCCGAGGCCAGATCACCCTGTCCCCGTCAGAGTGAGGATCTGTCATTTGCAGGCAGTGAGTCCTGCCTGACACGCTTTTCTTTCCCCTTTGCCTCAGGAGAGCCCTCCCTGAGATCTGGTTTGAAGGGATCTCCTGGGAAGAAAGCGAGAGTCCTGTGGCCTCAAGGGCTCCCCAGAAGGTCTGGAACATTCTCTGCTCTTTCCACTGAAGCTGCCCCACCACAGCCAAGGCAGCCTGGCAATGCCCACAACGCCAGACCCAGGGCAGACTTGCTTTTATCCAGGGCTTCCTCCCCGCCAGTGAAATGCAAACGCGATTGATGACTCTGTGTCAGAGGGTAAAGGGCTGAAGGAGCTTCCCGCTCCACTAGGGGGCTGAACTCTCCCCTTAGGAAGCAATGATACCTGGAAAACCATCCCACATCTTCAGCTCCTGCTCTGAGATGAGACACACATCAGCCCGCTTCCTTCTCTGCTCACCTCCAGCCCCATGGCCTTCTGGGAGAGCTCGCCCCCTGGCCCTGCATCCCCCCGACTCACACAGGCTGCTTCGCGCACTTGCTCACACAGGCGCTTGGCAGGGATCAGGAAGTCCAGGAGGAAGCTCAGCCCATCTCCCCGGAAGTCAGAATCCAGGAGACGGAACACTTGACCGAGGATGGTGGGCGCCGTGGCCTCAAAAGGGGGATAGAGGCCCGCCAGGGCGTGCTGGATGGCTGTGTCCAGGGATGGGGGGTCCTGTGGGGACAGGAGGAAAGGGTGAAAGTGATAGTAAGCAGTAATAATAAGGGTGGCCACTTCCCATGACCTTCCTGGCCCCGTATGACCAAGGCCCCTGCTAACTCTCTGACGTCCTCTCCTATCCCCTCCCGCTTGTATACCCTCCTCAACCACATTGGCCTTCTTTCCTGTTCTTCAGACACACTGGCCACAATCCCACCTCAGGCCCTTTGCACTGGCTGTTCCCTCAGCCCAGAATACTCCTCCTTAAGACATCCTCATTCCTTCACGTCCTGTAGATCTTGGCTCAAATGTCATCCACTGGTCCAAGGTGGAGTAGACAAATGGGGGAAGTCATCCAGGTCAGGGCTAGAGGGAAGGGAGAGGGTAGCCTCCCCAAATCCCACCCCTTGGCTGACCCGTGGACCTGCAGTTTGAAGCTGAGCCATCAGTGAAGCCCAGCCTAGATCAGACAAGCCCCAGTCAACATGCAGGTTCACAAGTGACAGTAAGGGATGACTGTTTTCCACCACTGGGTTTGGGGTGGTTTGTTACACAGCAATAACTAACTGATACAAGTTGACTGATATATGTTTATATGATATATAATTACGTGACACCTAATTGATATATGAGCCCCAGACTCATATATCCAGCTGCCTCTCGGATGCCTCCCGTAGACGTCTCTCAGGCGAAGACCATCAACACATCAAACCCAACTCAACACCTTCCGAAGCCTACTGTCCCCCCATGTCCCCAGCTCAGTCCCCACTAGCCTGTCAGACTCCTTGGTCAGAAATCTGCCATCATCCTGCCCCTCTTACTGCCTCCCCCGCCCACGCATAGCCCTCGGCCATGCCCTATCCTGTCTCCTCACCTCCAACAGCTCGCCCACCACTCGCTCCCGCCAGATCCAGGCCTCCATCGCCTCTTCCACCGAATCACCTCCTCACTGGGTTCCCACCTCTAGTCTGCCTCACCTCCAGCCCTTCTCCACAGGACCCCAGACGGCCTTTCTCAGATGCCGACCTGACCCCCTCAGGCTCCTGCTCAGAGTCCTCAAAGGCCCCCCACTGCCTTTGAGCATCCGGCCTCCAGGCAGCCAGATCCCCATGGCCCCGCCAGCCTTGCCTCCAGCCTCACCACCCCTCTCCATGCTTCCGCCTCGATGACACATGCCTTCTCTCGCTCTCCCCTAGGCCTTTGCACATGCAGTTCCTTCCTCTTCCACTCCCTCTCCACCTGGCTGACTCCGTCTCGTTCTTCAAGATCCAGGGCAGCCCTCATCTCTTCCAGGTTTCCTCTGTCTTCCCCCCCGCCCCCCCGCCCCAGCTGAGTCAGGTGCCCCCTTCTCTGGGCTTCTCTGGTGCCCCCATCATAGCGGTTCACACACTGATTGCCATCTCCCTCACGGACTCCAGGCTCCCTGAGGACAGGAGTGGTAAGGAGAATAATGGCCCCAACGATGCCTATGTCCTCATCTCTGGAACCTGTGAATATGCTACCTTACTTGGCAAAGAGGAATGAAGGTTGCTCATTGGCCGGCCTGAAAATAGGGAGATTATCCTGGATTATCCAGCTGGGCCCAATCCAGTCACAAGGGTCCTCGAAAGCAGAAGAGGATACAGAAGAGCTGAGAGCCAGAGAACAATGTGACCACAGAAGAAGGACAGAGAGATGCAATGCTGCTGGCTTTGGAAGTAGAGGAAGAGCCAAGGAATGTGGGCGGCTCCTAGAAGCTGGAAAAGGCAAGCAGACGGATTCTCCTGTGGGTCTCCAGTGTGCCCGCACCCCGGGAGACCCCCTTGATCTCGAATCTACAGAACTGCAAGATAATAAGTTTATGTTGCTTTAAACGACTAAATTTGTTTCAGCAGCAATAGAAACAAACCGAGCAGGCACTGGCTCCTATCCCTCCAGGGTCCTCAGCACCTGGCACCAAACAGGTAAGTAAACGTTGTGGCAGGATGAATAAAAATGCCTTTCTCTGAGCCACAATTTTCCCCTCTGTAAAACAGGAAAGTTGGACAAGGCCAGAGGTTCCCAGCCAGGTAGAGTAATAGAATCCACGGGTTATGATTTTCAACTCTTAGAAAGCCTCATGGAAGCCATGCTGGGTGCCCCAGACTCGTCGCAAGCTCTGAGTGCACCTGTCTCACTGGGGGATGCAGAGGAAGATGAGAATGAATGAGAATCCAACATAAAGGGAGTTTATTTAGGACAGAAGAATCATTCTTATAAACAGGACCCTGGAGACAGGGAAATAAAACAGAGACTCCAAGGAGGAGGAAGATGGCACTTCTCGATTCCAGCAAGATTCCAATGCTAGCAGGCTGTAAAACAGAGGACGCCAGCCCAGGGCATTCAGAGAAATGTCAGTGTCACCACTGTGTCCCCAGCACGCACACGGTGCTGGGCACAGGGTAGGCCCGCCATCACTATTTGTAGAATGAAATGTCTACAGTCCCCATTCTGATGGAAAGAGTGTCCTGGCACTGTCATGGCTGTGAGCTCAGAGGGGACAATGTTCGATGTCGAAAGTGCACCTGCCCAGGAGGGGCACTGTCACACGGGGGTGGGGTGGGTCTTCAATTTGACAGAACAGGGAAAGGCTCAGCTGGCCTTGTAACCTCTTCAACCTTGTCATTCGCTGTCCCCTTCAGGAAGTTTAGCATATCCTAGTGCCATTTGGACTGTTAGCTCTCACTGCTTTTCTTTAATCCACTCACTTTTTAAGAATTTACGTAATTGCCTTTTAAATGAAGACTCTGTGGCACCATGTTGGTGATGACAATGCAGCAGACTGCTGGAGTTCAAATTCTGCCTCTGCCACTTATGGTCATGTGACCTGGCAAGTTACCCAACCCTCTCTGCCTCAGTTTCCTCATCTGTAAAACAAGATGGCAACCATACCTGCCCTGAAGAGCGAGCGAGCGTGAACAAGGTCATCCACGCAGATTTAGTGGGCACTCTAAATATACAGCAGCCAACACTGCTAATTTGGTGATCATCTTCGAGTTATTATTGTATCACCAGCATAAATGGAAAAATCAGGACCCACTGGCATAAACAGAATGTAACTCCAAAAATAAACCAATGATGGATTGGGTGGTTTTTATGTTATTTTACTTATATAAATATATTTATATGTATTATTAGAATAGCTATAGTATATATCTCAAATAATATATATTTATTTAAATAATATAATAGATAACTATATAATAAACATAGATTTATTATATAAAATATATTTTAATTTTGCTGTTCTATTTCTATATAAATAATCTATTTTTTAAGTGAAAAAGTAAAGAATGAGAACAAATACTGCCATGACCTTCTAGGGGCAGCTGGTCACCTCCGGAAGGCCCAGGAGGTCTTCTCTGTCTCTTTTTTCCAAAGCAGGGTCGCCACGCATGAGAAAGATGTTACGGGCATCCTCCCAGCAGAGGGAGGCATTCTGTCTGGTCCTCAGCAGATCAGAGAATTCCAAAGGGCCCAACCCTCTCTCGGCACGATTCCACACTACTTAGTTCCAGTCTGTGACAACCTGTGTCGCAGCAGCAGTCTGCAACCCCACCTCTGGGAAACAAGGAGCTAAACCGTCTCTTCCTTGACGTGCTTCCGTTTCCCCATCTGTAAATGAGGATTCTCGTTCCTAACCTGTCTCGCTCAGGTGATTGTTCTGGAGACACAGGGAGATAATGGATGTAAGGGGTGTCGGGAAAAGTACAAGATGTTGCTGCTATTGTTATCATCCCTGCTTTTTATTTTTACTCATCGCGTCCAACAAGGCTCAGGTCCCAGCCTCTGTGTGAAGACATCTTCCCTGTCCTGGTCTCCTCCTGAATCCACTAGCTTCACCCCAAGAATAACAACGGTTTCCAGGCACCTGCTATGCACCAGGCCCTCTACTCACATCCTCCTTCTCAGTCACAGAAAGATCCTAGGGGCACAGTAAGGACACCCCATTTTCTAGATAAAGAAACTGAGGCTGACAGAGAGAAGGAGAAAGACAGAGCCAGGATCCAACCCAGGTCTGGGCTGGTTGAGTCCGCCCTCTGCCCCTGTCTCCTGGTGCCTCGTCTGCCTTGGGGCCACCAGCAGCCACCAGCCTTGGGGGTGACCTTCCCAGCTGCCGGGCCTCTGATAATTCAAATGGGGCCTAAAGAAGCTGTTTGCCTTTTGCAGACTCAGCCTCGCAGCCCGGAGGCCTCTGGCGTTCACAGATTGGCTCAGCGGGCCGCAGAGTGTAACCATTTAAGGAGCAGCCACTCAAAAGGAAGAATGTTCCAAGTTAATGGGACTCCGAGCTCTTGGCCAGAGCGTTACCTGCGGCAGGCCCGGACCCCAGGGGCTCCTACGCTGTCCAAGGATTGGGGGACGCACATGGTGAAGGGCCTGGGCTCTGCAGGAGGAAGGCTGGCCACTCCCCACTCAAAATCCACCGGGCAGCCCCGCCTGCGACCACAGGAAGCCAGACACCGCCGGCCAGACGTGGGCCCCTTAGAAGGACTTCCGTGAAACTTAATCGACGTGTTTCCATTCCTTCCCCGTGAGTGCAGCGCGGCTGGGCCTTTAATTGCTCCTGGGCAGCAGCCGACGCGGGAGACAGCATGAAGCTGGAAAGGAAGAAGGTGAGACAGCCAGAGCGCTGTGCAGCCCTCCAGCCCCTGCCCTGCAAGCAGGCCAGAGAAGGAGCCGCCAAGGGCCCGGCAGAACGGCCCGCAGGGCTGGCCTCTATGCGATGCTCTGGGACCTCCTGCACCGACACGGGGCCCCTTGTGTGGTGCCAAAGGACGCACAAAAGTGTCTGTTCCCGGCGGTTCCATCTGGGCACCGGAGGAGGCGGGAGTACAGGTGTTTGTATGTTTCTGTTTCCAGGTCTTTGCGATGGGCCTTTATTATTATTGTAATCTTAAGAGTTATCTTTATAAAGTAAAATAAATTTGAGATACACAGGTTGATGCATTTTCCCCTATGTACACACTCCTATAACCACTCCCCAGACCGGTATCTGAGATTTCCATCCCCCCAGGAAGAGGCCCCCTCCCAGACAACTCCTCCACCCCAGGGGGGGCTATTCTTCTGTCTACTGGAATGTTTTTAAGGAAAAATTCCCATCCAGTATGATCTCAAGCCAAGAGGCCATGAAAGAAAGTATTAACTGCTTCCCCCTGAGGGCTGTGAGGGCCAGGCCTTGTAAGGCACCGTTTTAATTTTCTTCATCTTTTGCTGGGTTTTCCAAAGGTTCTGTAACCAGCGTGTATAGCTTTTATCATGGGGGGGTGGGGGGAGGATAAAAGAGGGATCGTGTGTGTCTTTAAGGCTGGTTCCCTCTTTAAATGGTCTCACCAGATGTTGTTAGTTGGACCTTCTGAGATGTGGACTGAACTCTTCTTAAAGGTCCAGATTTATCCATTTACTCCAACAGACAAAGGGTTTAGTGTCACTTGGCACCCGCACCTCCTGGCTTGGGAAGAGGGAGGGTTGAAAAAGCTGAGTAGGCCGTGTCCTAGGGCCGCCTTCAACCCCTGCCCCCTCCATGGCAGAAATACCCAGGGAAGGTGAGATTCCACCCTTGACTTCCTGGGTGAGCCTGGCCTCAGTTTCCCCATTTGTAAAATGGGGGCACTGGGCTTATCTATCTCCAAGGGCCCTTCCAATGGGGCCATCCTAGAATTCAAGGTATAATCAGGTTCAGGAAGGTTTGGGGCTGGGATGTGGTTTCCAAATGGGAGCCATTCATCCTCAGTTGGTGAGAAAGGTTTAAAAGGTCTGTCTCATCCGTCTCCCTCCTCAGGCCCGGGGAGAGTTTAAACCAGCAGCCACAGAGGCAAATGCCTACTACAGGGGCCTGGCAGGTGACAGGGAAGACAGAAGTGCACCGAGTGTGAGAAAATAACCCCTTTAGCCCCTCGGTGAGCGGCCCCTGATAGTCAGCCTCAGTGTCAGGGAAGCAATAGGGAGTAGTGGGGCATGGGGCACACGGCCCATCTCATCAGCTCCAGCTGAGGGTTGCCGTCACCCAGCATTGCCTGATCTACTGATATTTTAGTAAAACCTCCCAATTTTTTAAAGGTTTGCCAAACCAAACACCTCTGTGTGCCAGACACAGCCCCGTGGGTGTCAGGATGTGACCACCAGGCTCAACTGCCTGGGACACTCCTCCTGAACTTCTCCAGGCTGGAGATGCTGAAACCAGCATTCTGTTGCTCTGGCTGCCAGGAAGTTGTTGCTCACTTCCAACGAAAACTTCTCCTGCTTTAAATCCTTCTTATTCTCGTGTGGGTGGAGGTATGAGCGAGAATTGGCTCCTTATTAAAAACACCTTTCAGAAACTGGAAAAACAGCTCAGACGCAGTGACCCACGAAACAAGTGGGCGTCAGAAGACCCATGTTCAAGTCCAACTCTGTCATGGATCATCTGTGTGACCTTGAGCAAGTCACTTCACCTCTCTGGGCCTTAGTTTTGTGTTTGTTCTTTTCTCTCCCTGTCTCCTTTGCCTCTGCCTTGGGGTTCACCACCTTGCACCCAAACCACACAATGACAACAGCAGTTATAACTAGAGCTTCTTCTTACCGAGCACGCCTTCTGTATCAGGACTTATCCTAAATACTTTCTATACATCATTTTATTTCATCTTACCGACAATTCTACGGGATGGATATTTTAATTCCCATTTTACAGATTGAAGCACTGAGCCCAAGGCTCTTCCACCAGTAAATGGTAGACCGGGATATGAACCACACTCATAAGCACCAGCTCTTCTGCTCCTTCCTGGGTCTCCCTGACACCAGACCAGGCTCCCCTTTGGCCACTGCAATGGCCTTTCTAACACCCAGATCCAGTGATGACCCTCCACTGCTCAACAATCTTGAGTGGCTCCCCAGTACCTTAGCCACCCAGCCCGGCACTGGTGGTCCCATCAGTCCACACTCAGCACACCTTTCCTCCTTCTCACACACTTTACTGTTCCAGCCCAGGGCTTCCCAATCACCCACGAGCCGCATTCATGAGTTTTTCCTGCTGTTCACATATCTTAATTTATTGTTTACTTAATATTGATTATTCCCTTCCCAGTATTCTTTCTGTCAATTCATTTTCAACTTAAATTTATTTCTATTTATTCTCACGTGTTTGTGCTATTTAAATCACTTCCTAACACTCATTAAGATGAAAAGCTCCAAAGTAAATAATGTTCATCTATGTGCCATTGCAAGTCGCCCCTCCTCGGACCCGTGGTGGGTGCCCCACCTGGGGAATCGTTGCCTGCAATCAACCCGCGCCCCTCCCCGGCCTGGGCGAGCCCCTTCTCACCCTTCAGAGCCCCACTCCACCTGCATCTCTTCTCTTTTCACGACACATGTGCTTCCAGGCAAAGGGACGGAAATCTCTGCGTGGGCAGGCCTTCCCCACACACTGCCGGCCCCCGAGGCAGGGCCCAGGGCTTACTCACCCCCCCTCTCGGTCCTTACACAGGGCCGGGCACACAGTAGGTGCTTTGGGGCACTGCCACGAAGTAGGTACTTTGCAATGTTGCATGAATTGAATTAGGCTCAACCAGCTTTTCTCAAAGTGTGGGAGGGGATGACAGGTGGCCCACAGGATGAACCGGGGAGGACATGAGCTCATCGTGAAATCACAGTAAGGAAGTGACTGCAACTCTCTCCAGTCCTTCTGTTGACACCAAGGAGAAAGTCTCAGTTCAGCGCCAGTGTACCTTAAACACCTCTCTGACACTTGGTCATTGCTCCTTTTAACAAAAAGAAAGCAGCTGGGGGGCTTGGAATCATCCACGCCCACCTCCTCCAGCCGGAAGTTACTAACACGAATTTGTTTATATTTTCACAGTTACTTTCTACTCATGATGATGGATACTGATTTTTCACAGTGAGATATAAAATTTCCTATTTAAATAAATTTGTAAGTTTATAAAGTAAGTTGATTTAAAGAAAAGTATTAAGCAAATAAGAAGTAGTAGATTTCATTATTTCTTTAAAATAACTTATCTAGTAGATGGATATGCAAAAATTGTTACGATGATACTAAAATTTGGGGAATGTGGGACTGGAAAGCCCCTTTGTCAAGAGATGCTCTGACACTGGGCTGCCCCAGAACACTAGATAACCATTAATCAAATCACCCCATGAAAATTACAACTGTGATGGGTGCCGTGAAGGAGAGATATCTGGCATGCTAGAGTGAGAGTCGGGGAAATCGGGAAAGGCTTTCCTGAGGAGGTGACGTTGGGTGGAGATTTACAGGATGAATAGGAATTCATTAGGGGAAGGTGTTCGACCCAGCAAGAATAGCATTTGCAAAGGCCCTGTGGCACAAAGGAGCATGGAACATAAGAGGCTTTGAACCAAGGTTAGAGTGGCTGGAGTACAAAAGTGAAGCCAGAGAGATGGGCAGGTGACAACCTTTAACATTTAAAAACAGAGGTGGGGGAAAAATCTGTCCATCATTCCCACTTAGGACAGACTTACTCATCCTTCGAGAGGAGCCACCCAGTGTCTGACCCTTGATGGGAGGGTCTGCGGTTCAGTGAGGAGTTTCTGGATTCTATGCTAATAACTGGGTTAGGTCCAAAACCTGGCAAGGTTTGGCAAACACCACTTGGCGCAGGTTGTGGCTCTGGGGTGGCCATGACAGCTGAGTGCAGGTTCAGAATTCAGGCTGTCCTAACCCCCACTTCCTGGGAGGGTGACCTTGGGCAGCCACGGAAGCTCCCCGAGCCTCGGGTCTGCACAGTGGGGTGGAGACACCAGCAGGTCTGCCCTTAGAGTTGGCGTGAGTTACACGAGCTCCCGCATGTCAGTCACCAGCACCGAGCCTCGCCCATGGCGAAAGGTGAATGACTGTTAGCTTACGATGGTTCCGGGCAAACAGCTCCGAGAGCAGTGTGCGTGTACACGGCCCTGCTGGAGCATGGCTTCAGGAGCCCGGCTTTGCAACATATGTGTGGTGTGTATGCACGTGTATGCTCATATTTTGCAGTTCGGGAGAGCAGGGCACGTGTGCGCAGCCGTGTGGGTCAGAGGGAACACGCTTTGGTGTGCTCTGCGCATGTGTGTGTGTGAACGCATCTCTATATAGAATTCTTCTGCATATGAATGTGCACATAGCGAAAACCCACACAAACCCAGCGTGGTCAGTGACAGTCAAGGGGTGAAAGCCATGGCCTGTCGTCATAGCTCTTTCCCAAACCACCACGGCTCCCGAGAAGCCGCCCGGGGCTCCCGGGCCTGTGTGCGGCTGGGCTGCGATTCCCTGAAAACATGCCTTTCTCTCATTCTCTGTTCCTAGATACTGGTGCAAACACACACACACGCACACACACTCCCCTCTTCCAGAGCACCTCAACCATCCCCAGGTGTCAGCCCAGGAAACCACGACATCCAGGTATTGCCCTCCTCTTCCCCCTCCGCAGGCCCACCTCCCACCCCATTCCCATGGGAGCATCTCTCCCAGTGCTACCTGCATATCTGCCTTTCCTGCTGAGTCTCAAGCAGTGAAACCACCCCAAGCGTGGTGAGCAGCTCTCCCCTCTCCCCTCGGCACCCCTAATCCCCCTTGCCCCACACTGCCCGCCTGGGCTGCCAGGGGCCTTTAACCCCCATCCAAACCCCCGTGGGGACAGTAGGCATATCTGACCCTCAGCCCCGATTCTAAAATGCGACACCAGCAAGTTCTGTCCAGGGCCCAAGAGCTGGGGTGCCAGCTCCGACCTGCGCTGCGGGCCGGGCCAGTGTCGAAGTTTGCAAGTCCTCTCATCTTACTCCACCCACTTCACACGGACAGATGGAGGCCCAGAGAGGAGCGAGGACGTCGCCCGAGAAGGGTTCCTGCACCCCCACCCCTACTCCTGCTGGTGGGGGGCAGTTAAGCACAGACCGCTGGAGAGGACCCGAGGGTCGTCTCAGCGTAAAAGGCAGGGGTCTGCCCTGGACACCCCCTCGAGGGCAGCGACCCGCCAAAAGGGGACAGAGCGAGGTGGTCCAGGCCTTGGCAGGCGTTACCATGGTGACGGGCTACAAGTGGAGGCGGCGGCTGCTCCTCTCCTGGGTGCCGGGTCAGTCGGTCCGCTGGTCGATCTGTCGGGTGCAGCCCCGGCCCCCTCCTAGCACTGGGGCGAGCGGAGCGGGCTGGCCCGGGGCGCCGACCCCAGCCTCATCTCCGAGGGGAGGCCAAGGACGCAGGGAGACAGACAGAGACAGGGGTGCCGGAGAGACGGGCGAGACCGAGACTGGAGACGGGGAGAGACGCGGCGGCGGGGGCCGGGCCACCACCGAGGGGCGGCCGCAGGGGCGGGGCGGGCAGGCGGAGGCGGCCCGGGGTCCCCGCCCGGGTCGGAGCGCGGCTCCCCGCGTGGGCCGGGCCGGCGCGACTGCAGCCCCTTTGTGCCGGCGCCGCGCCCCCGCCCGCCCGCTGCGGCGCGAGATGAGAAGCAGGCGGCCCGCTCCCGGCCCTCCGGCCGCCGGCTGCCAAGACGCGCTGAGCCGCCCCGCGCCCTGGCCTCCCCGCCCCCCCTTCCCGGGCGCTCCCGCCGCGTCTGGCTGCCCCGCCCGCCCCGCGGCCCCCGTTGTTCAGACCGGCAGAGGGAGGGTTCAGCGCGTACCCCTCTTTGGAGTCAGACCTGGATGGGGGTCTCCTCCTCGTCTACTTTCCAGCTGGGGGATTCCAGCAAATCGTCAACTGTCCTAAACCTCAGTTTGCTCATCTGTAAAATGGAGATGATGATGATGATACTGATAATACCGGCCTCCTAGATTTGGTGGCAAGGAGCAAGCATCTGTCGTGTCGCCCTTCCTCTGTGAAGCCCACCCCACCCACCATCATGATGGCCCAATTCAAGGCTTAGAGATGATGGTAGCCCTATGCGCGTTCTGGTCTCATTTCTCTCAGATAAAGACTAGCTTTGTGACCTTGGCCAAGCCATTGTTCCTCAGCTTTAGAGGGAGACTAGAAACTAGATGACTCTGGGATTCATCCACATATTTATCAAACATTGGACCCAGAACAAGTCAGAGTCCCTGCCCTCAGGTAATGTATAATCTAGTAGGGGGTGGGAGTGAGGAGTAGGGGGAGAAACAGAGTTCGAAGCAGAAGGAACAGCATGTGCAAAGGCCCTGAGGTATTAAGCTTAAAGAAATTGAGAGTAAGCAAAGAACTGAAAACAGCAGAGTGTGGTAGTAGGGGTTTAAGTTCAAAGCTCCAGCCTCATTCACAGCCCATCTTCCACCCCACACAGCTTAACCAGTCTTTTAACAGAGAGAACCTGAGCTAGGAGCCATCTCAAGTTGCTGCATAACTTTTAACAAGTTCCTTCACATCCCTGGACCTCCATTTGGGACTAATAATCCCCAGTAATTCCACCGTGCCACACAGCCCAGAGGTCCCGTCCATGGTATGTATTCAGCAATCAGATAAATCCTCTGCTGTCCTCAGGAGCCAGTCTGGACGGTTTTGGCATCACTGCTCTAGACAAGAATTTGGGAGAGAACAGACTTGTTAACATCGGGTGCACAGTTCCACTGCGAGTCGGGGGCTTGTATCTTGGAGGTTCCAAAGGCCCAGCTTTGCAGTGAGACAGAAGTGACACCTGGGGTTCTGGGCTTGCGGGCAACAGAGCCTGACTCCGAGTGAGTTAAGTGGAGAAATAATGGATTGGCAGGGTTTCAGACTCAGTGAGAGCCACAGAATCGATGAGCAGGCTGTGGGCCCGTCCTCTGGAAAACACAGGAACAGGGGAGATGCTCCAGGGGCCTCACTGGAAGGAATGAATTGTAACCCTTGAAGACTGGTGGAATTGCATGAAGACAGACAAACACACCGAAGTAGAACTTTCTACACGTTAGGTACTTCTCTAAGTGAGTGACAGTTATGAGGTAGATCTTACTATTATCCTTGTTTTACAGATGAAGAAACTGAGGCACAGAGAGGTCACGCAGCTTGCCCAGTGTTGGATAGCTAGTAATCTGCAGAGTCCAGAATTGGACAAGGCTATCCATTTGCAGCAGTTATGTTATTAACCACCGTCCTGTGCCACCTGAGTGAATTCCATGACCTCGTGTCACTCCTTGCTAGATTCAAAGACTTAAAAGAGAGATTCTAACTGGGTCATGTGCCCAAGGTCCCACAAACACAGAATACACCAGGAATAATTGGTCACCCAAAAGGAAATGAGGTTGCAAAAGAAGGGTGGGAATGGATCTGAAATGGCTTATAAATAACAAGCGCTCATTAAGTCCAGCCCTTGGGGCTCTTGCTATCCTTTGTTCCTTTATTCCCAGGCACGTCCTTCAAAAATAGTCTCTACTGACATGGTGCAACCCTATATGCAACCACAAATGTAAACACACACATCCAGACACGCTGTGTGGTTTCGTCCCATCCTGTGCGTGACCTCAAGGAGGTTCGCCTTTCTGAGCCTCAGATTCGTCCTTTGTAAGGCAGAGAATAATATTTACTTCCTCACAGGACTATGGTTGTAAATCAGTTAATCAGTGCGAGGTGCTTTGCGCTGTGCCTGGTATACAACACACAAAACCGTGTTGTTTACGTTAGGGGCCCATGGTTGTGAAACCTGCCTCCAAACGCGCAGGCCTAACTGGTGGGCTGGACACGGTTCATCTCTCAGGGGCTTTCTGAGGATTTTTCCAAGGACTGTCCAAGTATTCATTTCCTCTCTCTTTGGTAAATGAATAACTGAATCGTGCTCCAAGTCAGCACTAGATTTGGGAGAAATAAGAAAACCCATCCCTGGTCTTACACATGGTGGAGTGGAAAACAGGGGAGCGAGGTGGACATGGGTTCTGCTACTGATTTGCTGGGTAGCCTGGCGTAGGTCCCTCCCATCTTGGGGCGGCAGTTTCCTCAGCATAAAATGGAGGTTATAATCCTCTCCTCACGAGACTTCTGTGAGAATCCGACGAGATAATGCGTCAACAGTGCTTAACACAGTGCCTGGCATGAACTAGGTCCCCAGCAAATGGCGGCTTTATCTACGATTCTGAGATTCCCAGGGCCAGGTGCCAGGACATCTCACCAGGGGACAGTCTCATTGGGGGAGGTGGGTTGCCTAATTTAAACAGAATGTCATGGGATTCAGAATTCACTCATTCAATAAATACTTATTTGTTCCTACTATAAGGATAGCAAGTGCTTGGCATCCGTGCGTACACTCTCCCCTCTCCTACCCATGGTAGACATCGTTAATCAATGGTGGAACTTCCTAGTGAACCTGGAAGCAGCCTCAGAATCCTCAAGACAGAACCCAGGCAGCTGCTACCAATCAAGATGAGTTGGCATTAGAGACAGTGCTTGTCGTCTGTGGTCCCTAATGTGTAAGGAAGATTGGCACCGAAGAAGACACAGGCTCTGGAGGCAGAAGGCTTGGGTTTAAGTCTAGCCTTAAAACTCCCCACAGACCTTTATTATAATGAGCAGCTGCCGAGGCGTTGTATCAGCCGTGGAGTGTGCAGCTAGACTTCTCTTCAGGAAGGAGACTGCTGCGGGAAGTTCCATGAGCTGTGGGTACCTCCAGGATGCGTTTTTCGAGCTGAGGCCACGTGCGTCCTGGGCAGCCCTCAGCGGAGCACAGTGTGCACAGGGGTCTGCCATTTCTGCCTGAGGTGGGACTCTTCTGCGCACAGTCTTTGGGCCAGAGCTCCCCATCAGGCTGGCTAGACTTTCTCAGTGACGTGCCACATTCTGAAGCTCCTTTCACCCAATCCTCCTTTCTTCCCCCTTTTCTTGCACAGGTGTCAGACCCGCAGTTTGGTCTGAGGTTCTCCCTTGCTCTTCCTGCTCCCTCTCCCCTTTATCCCCACGGGCATCACCCCCAATGAATCTCGGGTACTTCTAACTCTGTCTTTGGTGTGTGTTTCTCAGAGGATGCAACTAACCCAGCATGGAGTCATGTAAGTCTGGGTTGGAAAGGAGTGTGCCCCTCTTCTCTGATGGTGAGAGTAAGGGGTGGCACAGAGATTATTGTGAGGGCTGGGGCAAAGAGTGAGCCAGAACTGGAAGCTGAAGGGCATGGTACCATGGCCTCCTCTGGATGAAGCTGGCCTTCCCTATCAATGACTCTTGATTGCAAGTGACAGAAGTTCAACTCAACCTAGCTTAAGTCAAAAAGGAACTTCAGGGTCATAAAAGTGAGAACTGGTGCCAGAGCTTTTCCTCATTCTTTGGGTGGTTTCTTTCCTCTGGCCAGGGGAGGTGGCTTCCAGAAGCTCCAGGCCTGCATGGTCTCAGCTCAACAATCTTAGTCCAACAACATTTTTTTCCCACATCTATATACTAATCCTAGGGAAGATGCTGATTGGCCTTGCTGGGGTCACATGTCAACTCCTGAACCAATCACTGTGGTCATGGTAAGGAGGATATTCTGATTGGCCAGAGTAGAATCTCCGCCCACTCCTGGGTGGGAGCACGTGAAGGTGGCTCTACCAGGACTGCATGGAGTGGGGAGAAGTTCTCCAAAGAAAACAGGAGGAGGGGCATGGAGACACAGGTACGCCAACAAAAGCTTTGGTGCTCCTCGCCCACTTCACAAACACTGGGAAGAAAAAAGACACAGTTTTATCCCTCAACAACCTTCTCGCAGGGGAAAATAAGCTGTTTAAATGAGCTTCCCGATGCCAGGTCTTGGGAGGGGCGTGGAGGAGACCTGTGGACACACGGGTACCTCAGACACTGCTGCCCCCTCTCCTAGGATGCCCGCAATCTGGTGATAGGGACAGAGATGGAGGCCACCCATGAGAACAAAACCTCTCAGAGGCCTTGAGACTTAAACCTTACTTTGTTCAACTGTCCTCATTTACAGCAGGGGGAGCCACCCAGAGAGGGGCAACTCACGCAGTGCCACACTCCCCAGCCAGGACAACTACCTGTCATACTCGGTCTGCTCTTAAAACTGCTTCCTGGAGAGGAGCCCATGATATATATGTAGGGGCCTGAGTTCAAGTCCCAGACTTCCCACTGACTCCCTGGGGATCAGGGCGGTTCACCTAAGTTCTCTGAACCTCAGTTTTCTCAGCTGTGCAATGGAACCAATAACCTCCGCTTGGCCTTCCTCCCGCGCCTGCTCTGAGGCTATAGCCATGAGCATTTGTCACATCTCGCACGGGATGGAGCCATGAGATACAGCTATTGACCGCCTGCTCCATGCCTGGAACAATGTGCCGGGTGCTGGGGGTAGCAGGGCAAACACAACACAGGCCCTGCCTCCTGGAGCTCACATGTAGTAGGAGATCAGATCTCAACAGTGAATGCATCCTACAGGTGGTGGTACCGTTGTTAAAGGGGGGAAAAGCACATATCAAAGGAACCCAGTAGATTCTAAGGGTCTGGGAGGGCTTCGGAGGGCTGCCCTGAGGCTTAAGCTGAGATCTGAAGCAAGAGGAAGGATTAACTAGTGAAAGAAGTTAGGGAAGAGCATTCCAGTCAGAGGGAACAGCACATGCAAAAGCCCTGAGGGAGGCACAAAAGAGGCAGAGTGAGGGGGACAGGGACCCAGGAAGAGGTGGGAGAGGTGAGCCAGGCTCTGCACATTGCAGAGGAATTTTCTCCTTAGAGCCTTGAAAAGCCATGGGAGGGAGTTAGCGAGGGAGTAACGTGATCAGATTGGTTTTTTTCAAGAGATTCCTCTAGCTGCTGGGTGGAGGAGACAGTAGAAGGGGGTGGGGGCTGCAGGGAGACCCACCAGCAAGGGGGCTGCCGTGGAGGGCTGGAGAAAGGTCTCGCTCCAAGGGCAGTGGAAACCAAGAGCTGAGGCCCCAGGGGGACTTAGGGCTGGAGGCCCCAAGGCAGGGGGTGCTGAGGGCACTCGCCTCAGCCCATCCCTTAACCCCCGCCCCCTGGGCCCCGCAGCCCTGGGGTTTCTCTTGTCCTCCCAGTCCAGCCCTTTCTTATTATTGTGGGACGGACTCCATCGATGACTCACCCAGGACTTGGGTTTCCTGTTCAGCCAGCCATGTCCCCCTCCCCAGCTACTTCAAGCTCCTCGGGGCCTGCAGACCTCACCCTCGCCATCTGGGGAGGCAGCCAAGAGCCCTGCCAGCTGCGGGGAGGTCTAAGGAGGAAGGAGCTGGGCCTCTGCCAGACTCAGGCACCTCCCACGCTTTCCTGCCTCTGTGATTTTGCTCATCCTCTTCTCCCTGCCAGGCAGGGGATCCCCCTTCCTGCAAATCCTGTTCATCCTCCTGGGACCACTTCCTCTGGGAAGCCCTGCCCAGTGCCCCAAGGCGATCACTCGTGCTCTGCTCAGCAGCACCTGTCTTTTCATTCATCCCTGAGGAGCTCACCTTCTGGGGAGGGAGACAGGGGAATGCATGGATGGAGCTGTGGACACAAATATGGTAGGAGCCTAGAGGAGGAAAGCAGTAACAGCCCTAGAGGAGGGTCAGAGGAGGTTCCCGAGAGGAACGGACATTTGCACTTGGAAGTTCACTGTGGGGAGAAAGATGAGAAGGCATTCCAGGCCAAGGAAACAGTGTGTGCAGGGGCTGATTGCAAGTCATTTCCATAGTGTGTGAGAGGGGCCTAGGGCATATAGTTGGTTCTTGAGTGAATGAATGTTTGGGGAGAACATTGAGAAATTCACTGTGGCTGCGTCAGAGTTTGCAAACTGATAACATCTGGGCCAAACCAGGCAAATAGTAGTTTCAAAATAAAAATTGAATAAGTTGTCAACATCTGAAAATAGGAAAGCTTCACATAAACTTCTGGGCTGGGCAGCAGCCTCTCCCTGCATCCGGGCACATGACATCCAGCTCATGGGAGTCTCCACCCGCTTCCTTTGCTGAACCTGTGGCCATTTGAGTTTGCACCCTGATCTAGATGGTATGTTCCTCAAGGCTCTGGGCTATGAACTGCTTACAGGGCTGGGCACACAACTGGTGCTCAATAAATGTTGGCCAAGTGGATGGACAGTGTGAGGATTTTAAAACACGTCCACAGATTTCTTAACACTTCTCCCTTCCCAAGGTGGCGGCCCCTTCAGTTGGGCTGCGTTTGGGAACTCACCTTTAAAGAACCAAATGTGGAGGTAGTGGTGGTGGGTGACTTCTGAGAGGAGGTCATCAAGGACATTGTGGCTTCCGCCTTGCCGTGTCTTGGATCACTCACTCTGGGAGAAGCAGCCACCGTGCTGTGAGGACACTCAAGCAATTCTACACAAACGCCCACTGTGGGGGGGGGGATCTGAGGCCTCCTGCTCATAGCCAGCACCCACCTCCAGCCATGTGAGCAAGCCGCTTTGGAAGTGGACTCTCCAGCCCAGTCAAGCCTTCAGACGACTATAGCCCCGGCTGATAACGTGACTGTAAACTCACGAGAGACCCTGAGAGAGAAGCACTCAGCTAAGCTGCTCCCAAAATCCTGATCCACAGAAACCGTGTGAAACAATAAATGTTTACCGTTGTTTCAGATGCTGACCTGGAGGTTATTTATTATGTGTTAATAGATAACTAATACGGATGGATGGATGGATGGATGGATGGATGGATGAGGGGATGGATGGATGGATGGATGGATGGGTGTATGGATGGATGGATGGATGGATGGATGGGTGTATGGATGGATGGATGGATGGATGGATGGATGGGTGTATGGATGGATGGATGGATGGGTGTATGGATGGATGGATGGATGGATGGATGGATGGATGGATGGGTGTATAGATGGATGGATGGATGGATGGGGGGATGGATGGATGGATGGATGGATGGGTGTATGGATGGATGGATGGATGGATGGATGGATGGTTGGATGGATGTAGGGTGTATTAGATAGGGAGGGAGATTCCACTGAGAAAGTGAGTTGGGATCAGGTTCCAACTAAGTTTTCATCCTGGAGAGCCAGAAGAAGTGTACAGTCTGGAGTGCCATCTCTAAGTTTTAGGCAGGTCACTCAGGCAGCCAGGTAGGGGAGGACAGAGTTGAAGAGCCTTAAGTCTGAGAGGTGAGAGAGAGGCTGGGTTCATCATCCTGGAGAGACAGGGAGCCCTCTGTCTCCAAATCCGGCTTCCTCAAGCAGCAGCCCCAGCCAGTCCTTCGCAGCCAGTCCCGTGGTCCTGGCTCCATCATTCCTCAGCCCTAGCTGGCCCCCTGAGCTGTGGAGGAGGTCAAGACTTTGGCATTTCTCAGAGGCCAAGTCATCCTTCTCACTCAAGAGTCTTCTTTGTGTGGAGGAAGCAGTTGTTCACCCAGCTGGTGGGGGGCTCAGCGTAGGGTCAGTGGCCTTCAGAAACCCAAGACGGGGAGTGAGGAGCTGCGACTCTGTGGACACCCGGCTGGCCCCTAGGCATGATGGGGGGCCTCAGCCACCAGCCACCCGGGGGGTTACGTCAAGCCCGATCAGTCTGCTGGGGTTATCTGAAATGGCCCACCATGTGTCCTGGGGAAATGTATATACAAATAAGCCTGACACACGGAAGAAGTTTTAATGCAAATCAAACAGCACCAAAATGCCATTTCTCATCCATCAAATTGGCAAACGCTCAAAAGCTAGACAGCATGTGTTGGCGAGGCGTTGAGCAAACAGATGCTCTCATACGTCATCGGTGGGAGAGCCGGTTGGAACAAGCCTTACAGAAGGGAGTTCAGTAATATCTGACAGGATGATGTGTGCTATACCCAGGATTTCTACTTCCAGGATTTACCCTAAAGTTATAACTCCACAAATGTGAAAAAACTTATGCACAAGTTTACTCATTGAGGCATTATTTGTAATAGCAAAATTTGGAATACCCAAGTGTCCATCCGTGCATGACTGAACTGTGGGACCACACAGGGAATGCTGTGCAGCCATAGAAACGAGGAGGGAAATGCCTATGACCCTGTATGGAGTGAAATACAGCATCAACTGTTTAGCAAAAAAATAAAGGAAAAGAAAAATGTAAAGTCCTGTACACAGTATGCTACCTTTCGTGTAAGAAAATTTTTTAAAAAACCATGTATTGGGCCCGCCCCCGTGGCCGAGTGGTTAAGTTTGTGCTCTGCTTCGGCAGCCCAGGGTTTCACTGGTTCGGATCCCGGGCGCGAACATGGCACCGCTCATCAGGCCATGCTGAGGTGGCATCCCACATGCCACACTAGAGGGACCTACAACTAAAAATACGTAACTATGTACTGGGGGGATTTGGGGAGAAAAAGGAAAAAATAAAATCTTTAAAAAAATGTATTTATGCACTTACTTATTTATTTAATTATGCAAAAGAAACCCAGGAAGGGTAAATCAGAAACTTATTGAAAATGGCTACTCATAAGGAGTCGGTGGCAATGCAGGGGAGAAGAAAAAGAGATGAGAGCGAGGCTTCTCTGAATATATTTTTGTACGGTTTTGACTTTTGAAAAGTGTAAATGTTTTACATTCTCAAAAATAAAATTAAATAAAAAGAAAATCTAAACCCTAAATTTGAAAACAAAGAAAAAAATGAGCTTAACTGTATGTCATATTAATAACATAACCACACAAAGAAAATAATTCAAGTAACTTTGGCCCCAGGCCAGCTCTCGGTGGAATATAGTCTAAGGATGAAGAGATTGCAAAGAAATCTTGAACTTTAATTGATAGCAATTTGCAGAGGTGTTAGTGTTATAATTCTGAAACTACTATCCATGTGTTGTCAGATAGAAGAAATGAGTAAATATATTGATGATTTGGGAACTTGGGTTCTCACTTTGAGAAAAGAAAGTTAAAAATATGGCTACAATTTTTAATTGGAGACATCGGTATAAGCTCATGCTTTAAAACACACAGGCACACACACACGTGCGTGCGCACACACACACACAAACACACACACACCCCTCCCCTAGCTCCACCCACTGAGAACACCAGGGAACAGCAACACCCCCACAGCAATTAGCACACCCAGAGCCCAGAGCTTGGTTCCTAAATACTATTCCTCAGTAAACAGAACTCCAGCCTTAGAGAAATGACTGATTCCAGGACAGGGCAGGGAAAGTGCAAGGCGCACCTGAGATATTTCATGTCAGAAAGCAAGGAAGCTCTCAAAGAAGGGTGAGGCCAAGTCGAAAGGAGCCAACTTAAAGGAGATTCCAGTAGCCAAAGTTCAGATGATTTGATCATCAAAAGAAGAATGGTGTGGGTTCCCCACTGTTGAAGTAAGAGGTTACAGACAAGCAAGGGACTAGAATGTTTATGTGGTAATGGATTAGAGCCGGAGACAATATGATTTCATGCTCAGCTTAACATAGATACAGACACAGATAGATTGAAATGTAGATACATATAGAAATATTTATGGATATGTGTGAACACAGAAGTGAGTCTATACACGTATATTATCTTGCTCCATCAGCTGAGAGGGCTTAGAAGCAATGACACCCCAGTAGCAACAAGCACATCTAGCACCCAGATCGTGGTGTCTAATACCATCCTCCAATATAAGAGACCGGGGCTCCTTGGAGAAATGGCTGATTCTAGGACTGGGCCAGGAAATACACAAGACGAGCCTGGAGCTTCCTGTAGAGCCCGAAATGGAGGAAGTGCTAAAAACAGACAAACAAAACCCACAGCGATGGAAAGGGGACACGGGAACCAACTGAAAGGGCTCCTAATGACCAAAGTGGGGACATTTGAGCAAGAAAGCAAAGTATTATAGTGATATAAATAAATAAGTGGGAGAGAACAGGCAAGTCTCCCGTGCAGAGGAATTCCAAATAATTTCTGCAGATGCTTTGCCTTCAAGGAGGTGGAGCAGAACTCCCTGCTCCTAAAGCATCAGCTGTGCAGCACAGTGTGGAAAGGGGAAAAAAGAGTGACTTCACATGGAGAAACCTGACGAACACCACCTCAGCCAGGGGACCGAGGTCAACCTCAGCAGTAAGTTCTGTTGACAGTAGCTACTCTTGATATGCTGTGCAAGCCTAGGGTAACTGAGTTACAGGCTGCCTTAGACCACCCTCCATTCTGCTCCCACCTGCCTTGCAAAGATGCCCAGAGAGGGCAACAGTCTTTTCCGAACCACACAGCATGTCCATGGTAAGTCAGGATTCAAATCCACCATCCTGACCCATAGCCCAGGGAATCTACCCCAAATTGCAGGCTGCTGGGAATGGCAGGCCCCAAACAGGCCTCCTTAGGGCATTGTCAGAGCTGCCACTGTGGAGAGACCTTTAAGACGGTAAGGGGGCTCGGAGAGCTGGTAGGATGTCCCCATATCACCTCGGAGAGGCAGAGCTGCAGGAAATCGGAAGCAGGGTTCCCCAGCCACACACGCCAACAGCCGCAGCTTGGCCTCGTTCCCCGATCCCTGAACTCTACTTAGTTTCCATCCTTTCTCATGGGGACAGTCCCTTCCTTCCTGTGGCCCCACTTCAGGGCTCTGGGGCCACCCAAGTACACCCTGGGCCTCTTCCTGCGGTGAAAGAGCCAGGGCAGTGTAAAAAAAAACTGAGCAGATGGTGCAGTGGTGGCAGCGACAGGGAGGGGCTGCGGTCATCCTGTGGCCTCTCCCGCCAGCAGCTGGCCTAGAACTGAGCCCCTGATGAAAGGGCTAGATTGTCCTGCGCAGCTGTGCTTGTTTTTCCTCCCCCTTTCAATCTGCAGCCCTGAGCGGGGAGGGAGGGGAGCCGCTTTCTTCCTGCCTGTGTCCCCCTCCCCCAGCGAGTCCTCCAGGACTGTGCCCCGGGGGCCATCAAGTGCCAATTTCCCCTTCTGGTTTTTTGTCAAAGCAGAATCTCAGGTCTGCAGAGCAGGAAGGGGCCTCAGAAGCCATGATGTCCAGCTGTTGTACATCAGAATGACCTGTAGGGGTGCATTAATGCAGGCGCCCCCTCTTCTCCAGGGTCAGAACCCCCAGGGCCAGGACTGGAAATTGTATTTTGAATAAACACAGCTGGTTGGTGAGACACCTGGTCATCAGAAAAACTGGTGTCCAGAGAGGAACATAGACGTGCTTAGGGTCACAGAGCAAGTTTTATGGCTAGACCCAAGCTGACTCATTCATTCATTCATTCATTCATTCATGAAAACATTCTCTCAGCACTGACTACGCCAGGCTATATGCTAAGGATTTACCAGAGAGAGAGTTTGCTCCTAAGATGCTCCCAATAAGCAAGGCAACAAACAAGTCCTTCAAAAGCACAGTGATTAGTACTGCAATTGAGATGTCCAAGATCTCCAGGAACCCAGGAAAGGGTACATAATGCAGGCAAAGGGGCAGTGATCAGGGAAGGCTGCCTGGAGGAGGTGGTAACCCAAGCAGAATCTTAAAGGAGTCCTAGGAAATATGTATGCAAAGGAGGAAGGGTCTTCCAGGCAGGTGGATCAGCATGAGCAGAGGCTTGGAGGTGAAGAGCAGCAGGGTGTGTGTGATGAGGATTATTTTGGGCTGGTCACTTTTAAAAACTGCAGACAGGAAGGAGGCTCTGAGGAGTGGAATTTACTTGCCCTTTGATGAGAGACATTTGCATTTGTGAAGGAAGTCTCCATCTATGGGGGTGTCTCCCTCTCTGCATCAGGAGGAAGGAGGGATGGCGTTATCTCTAGAAACTCTTACTGGGGACGGCAAGGACTTAAGTTGTTTACTGTCTGGTAACCTCATGTAGCTGACTCCCCCCCACCACCAACATCCTCCTGGAAGCATAGGACATCCTGACCTGATCTGATTCTTATCTAAAGTTATAGGACCACCCAATAACCAGACCCCATCTGCACTGATACCATTTTAATGACTTTTTTACATATTCTTTCCTTTATCTTGTAAAGAGATAACTCACATACCTATGCCTTATAAATTTAGCCCTACCCTCAACCCATGTTTGCAGCAGCTCTTACTGCCCACAGGTCCTGTCCCCAGGCTATTCCACAGTATTCTCTAAATAGAAGAGCACTACTGCCAGACCTTGAGAGTCCAAGAAATCTTTCTTTCAACTCCTCGCTTCCCGAGCCCGCATCGTGTGCGAGCAGCCAAAAGAGGTTCAGTGTTGCTGGAGCCCAAGATGCGAGGCAAGAAGTTCACACACTGATTACGTCTGTTGAGCGCTTACTGTATGCCAGACCCGACTCAGGCTCTGGGTTTGGGCACAGTGAACAAAGCAGACAAAGCTTTGCCCTGATGAACCTCACATTCTAGTGGGAAGGAGAGAAAGACACAAACCTATAAGCAAATAAATGCATAACATGCATGAAATTCCACAGGAGGGATGCAAAGCTGGGCAAGGGGGTGGGGGTTCCTGTTTCATGAAGGGGAGCCAGGGAAGGCCTGTTCGAGAAGACAGCTGTCAGTGGAGCCTTAAAGGAGGCAAGGCAATGAGTCATAAAGAATCTAAATGGAATGTGTTCTCCAAGAGGGAGCAGCAAGTGCAAAGGCCTGAGGCGGCAGTGAGGTGGCTGCAGAAAGGTGGGGAGGGGCCAATTCAAGGAGGAACTTATGCAACATGCCAAGAATTTTCTTTTATCTTCTTTTTGTAAAGTGTAAGAAGTCACCCAAAGGTTTAAGCAGAGGAGGGAGCATGGTCAAACTTAGATTTTAAAAGTCCTCCTGACTGCCTTGTGGAGAATGAAGCAGAGAGCAGCAGGAAGGCAGGCTGCTATGGTGGTCCAAGTGGGAGCAGACGGTGGCCTGGACTGTGGCAGAAGGGTGTGGGGGGATGAGAAAGAGAGAAGAAATGCTGAGCTAACTATCCAGGGGGCAAATGCACAGGGCTGGAGTGGTTGCTCTTGTTGGAGGAGACGGAGGTGTCCAGGGTGACACGCGCTTCCTGGGGGGGCAGCAGGGCCCCCCTCTTAGATGGAGGAACAGGAGGACGAGCAGGACTGGGGAAAAGATGTAGTGAGCACTCCTGAACCTGAGGCTCCTGTGGGATGTCCCTGTAGTGGGGAGGGATGGGGGGGGCAGCCGAGGGCCTGGGACTCTAGAGAGATCCGAGCTGGAGAGGGGGTTTGGGGAGTTGGCAGCATAATGAGGGGCTGGGGGGGGGGGCTTGACCCACTAGTCCTTTGTGATGGCCCATGACTGCTGAGTGGGAAGGGAAGGGGGTTCGGGACAGAACCCAGGAAGCCCCAGGGTTTAAGGGGTGGAATGGAAGCCCATAAGGGAACCGAGAAAGAGTTGTCCAGGCCCCAAGGAGCGTGAGGAGAGTCTTTCGGGTAAAACCAAGGGATGCTTCAATGGGAGAGAGACAGGCAGCCTTAGGGCCGCTCAGAGACCCATTCGATCAAGGACTGAAATGCACCCACGGGCTCTTTGTCAGGCCTTGAATAGCATGACGCTCTCTTCACGGACCGATGTGGCGCTCTCTTCAAGGCTGTGCTCGTTATCCAGTGCTGGGGAGCCAGCGACTGCGCAACTCAGCGGCTTAAAGCAACGAGGCATGTTTACTGTTTCTCCCAGTTTCTGTGGCTCAGGAGCTCAGGAATGGTTTAGCTGGCCTGTTCCAGCTCGGAGCCTCCCATGAGACTGCAGTCAAGTTGCTGGCCAGGGCTGCAGCCCTCTGAAGGCTTGACTGGGGCTGACAGACCTGCTTCCAAGATGGCTCACTTTCCTGGCTGATGAGTTGGTGCTGTCTGTTGGCAGGAGGCTCACTTCCTCATCCCGCGGGCCTCTCCACAGGGCAGCCTGAGCAGCCTCGCAACGCGGCGACGGGCTTCCCCCAGAGCGAGTGATCCCAGAGAGCAGGTGGAAGCCACAGCATCTTATAACCTGACCTCAGAAGCCACACAGTTATTCCCACAATATCGTATCATGGTCAACTCTTCAGTGTGGGAGGGCACGATACCTGGAGGCAGGGGCCGTTGGGGGTCCCCTTGGAGGCTGGCTTGCACAAGGCGAAGAAAGGCAGGACGGAAAGGGCCCAGCAGTGTGTGTGGGGCACAATGGTCTGTGGGAGTCTTTAAAAGGCTGCCAACTACACAACCACAGGACGCTGCCTCACAGGACATCTCTGGGAGGACACGCCTTTCACTGCTCCTCCCTTGGTATCTTTACCACATTTCCCTATTCTAATACATATATATATTTTTAAATAATTATCAGGCGACCTAAAGGAGCGTCCGTCGAGCTTGGAAAGAAGTTCTTTCATTCCTTCAAACAGCAAATATTTGCGCTGAGTTTCTGCTCTGTGCCAGGCATTGTTCTTGGCCCTGGAAACAGTGGAGAGGGCAGAGAAAGTTCCTGTGTCATCAGCTGGGTTTGCTTGCTCGGCCGACATAACAGAATACCACAGGCTGGGCGGCATAAACAACAAGAGGTTTATTTTCTCGAAGTTCTGGAGGCTGGAAGTCCGAAACCAAAGTGTCAGCGGGGCTGGTTCCTCGCCAGGGCCGTGAGGGAAGGAGCTGTTCTCGGCCTCTCTCCTCGGCTTGGGGATGGCCGTCTTCATGGGTGCCATGCCTTCTCCCTGTGCGTATGTGTGTCCGAATGTCCCCTTTTTATAAGGGCACAGGTCACATTGAGTTAGGGCCCCTCTAATGACCTCATTTTAATGTGTTACCTCTGTAATGACTGTGTCTCCAAATAAGGTCATACTCTGTCCAACTGGGAGTTAGGACTTCAGTGTATGAATTTCGGGGGGGACACGATTCAACTCATAACATTTGCCTCACAATCTTGGGAGGGAGGCAGACAAGAAGCAAATAAGAATTTAATGCCTCAGGACCGAGGAGGGGGAGACAGCAGGACATGGGGATGAGCAGGCCGACGGGAAGGTGTTGCTCTCATGTAGGGGGTGGAAGGTTCCAGGGCTGCGTGGGAGGGTGGCCGGAGGGCAGGAAGTGGGAGTCTGGGCCTGGGAGACAAACGGGGCTTAGAGGGGATAGAGGCCTAGCTGGAGGGAGGCCTGGGACCAGAGGGAAGTTTCATCTGATTTTAGGATGGAGAATTTTGTGAGCCGAGAAGACTCAATAAAGGAAATCAGAAAAGGAGGGCAAGAGCCCAGGTGGAGGGCTGGGGCTCTTCTGGGAGCTGAGAGAAAGGAGGGAGGGAAGATCCGGTGGCTGGTGAGCGTTGGGGAGGGGAGAGGAGGTGAAGGAGGAGAGCCACAGAGAGTGGAGGAGCAGGAGGAGGAAGGATGGGAGGTGGGAGGAGGCTGAGGGCCTGGCCGAGGGACACACGAAGCTTGAGGGTGGGGACTCTCCAGCCTTCTCTGTTCGCTGGGCTCCCTCCCAACGCGCCTCCCCCCCCACCCCTCCCCGCAAAGCCAGCAGCCTCTGTCCTTCCAGTTTCCTCCCCGTCTCCCGCAGGACCTCCGATGACACGTCTGGGGGACACTCCCTCCCCACTACTGTCCAGTCTGGTCAATGGACGCTGTGTTCTCTCCGGTGCCCCTTCCACGTGTCCCCCGTCACGGGGACCACATGATCCGTGATCAAGGCAATCTCCATCTGGCCAGAGCGAAGTTCTGCCCCCACATCCAAGACAATATTTGAAATTCTTCTTCTTAAGAAGCTGGGTTTTGTCTTTTCACATCCGTTGGACCCGGCCCCACTTTTGAAAACCCCCCAGTGACGCCCCGTTGCTCAGAGAACAGAGTCTAAACATTTCAGAGTAGCTCTGAGGTCTCACGTGACTTGGCACCCACAGCCCCTTTAAAACATTTTTTTTTTTAAGATTTTATTTTTTTCCTTTGTCTCCCCAAAGCCCCCTGGTACATAGTTGTATATTCTTCATTGTGGGTCCTTCTAGTTGTGGCATGTGGGACGCTGCCTCAGCGTGGTTTGATGAGCAGTGCCATGTCCGCACCCAGGATTCGAACCAACGAAACTCTGGGCCACCTGCAGTGGAGTGCGCAAACTTAACCACTTGGCCACAGGGCCTGCCCCGCCTTTAAAACATTTATGTTTGCAGAAGAGTTGCAAAGACAGTATAAAGAATTCCAATGTACCCTTCCCCTATATTCCGCTAATGAATGTTAACCTCTTACATAACCAGGGTACATTTATCAAAACTAAGAAATTAACATTGGCGCAATGATGTGTTACTTTTATAGTGAATCAATATGATTATGGATTTTTTCAATTTCATTGCGACATATGCCACAGATACAAAGGTGTATATGTGCAGTTTGAAGAATAATGACAAATGCCCTTGAACTCACCACCAGTCCATTTAAGAAACAGAACACTCTCGTCACCCTGGAGATGTCTGTGTGCCCCTCACTGATCAAATCCACCTGCCACAATGATTGTGCCCATAGATTTTAATTTATGGGGGGACTGAGTGACAACTTGGAGTGGCTAATGATGTTGAAAGAAGAATCTATTACTTACATTTCCCAAGGGAAGGGGGCACACCACGCCACTCAAGGCCACATGGGAAGGACATCTGGATGGTCAGGAGGCAGAAGCGGGAGCTTGGGGACCTCTTAGCCCAGAGCCTTTCTTGGGATTTCCATGGGAAAGGCTGGGCAGGGCAAGGAAACGGTCTAGGATTGGCTGGTTTGAATAATTCTGGCGGGCTTTGGGCTGTAGGGGTGGTCTCCAGTAGCCTGGTAACTGACCCTGGGACAATTTAGAGCAGGGGAAATATTGGCTTGATGTGTGAGTGTTAAAGTGGTTAGGAGTAGATAAGGACTCTGCAGTTGGTTTGCATATAAAAGGTTTGCTCTGGCCAAACCCTTTGCTATCTCTAAGAATTGGCTAGCCCTGGGGCCTGCCCTACTGCCTGATGATTAAGTTCCTGCGCCCTGCTTGGGCCGCCCAGGGTTCACCAGTTCAGATCCTGGGCACGGACCTACACACCACTCATCAAGCCACGCTGTCTGTGGTGGCATCCCACATAGAAGAACTTACAACTGGGATATACAACTATGTACTGGGGCTTTGGGGAGAAGAAGAAAAAGAATTGGCTAGCGCTGGAGTGACATCTCCTCAGTCAGCAAGATTCTTAAGATGTCAAAACACTATAAAACACAGAAAATTTAAAAAAAACCATGATTTACACACCCCCTCCTTCTATGCTCCTGCCCCCACCTGAGGTAACTTATCAGTTTTCTCTCTCATTGTACTCCTTATATATAAATCCCTAAACAAAGTATTCCTTTGCTTTGTCTGTTTTCAAACTTTATATAAATGGAAACATGCTGACTATATTCTTCTGTGACTCGCTTTTCCCCCTGGACATTCTACTTTTGAGATTCATCCATGTGGACACAAGCAGCCAAAGTTCATTTGCTTTCACAGCTAGACAGTATTTCATTGCTTGTATTTACAAAGTATATTGTACAACTGCATATTACAGTATGTCTATCTTCTATTGTTAATGGATATTCAAGTTCTCTCCAGGTTTTTTGCTATTGTGAACAATGTGTCTACGAACATTCTTGCATATGTTGCTGATTTACACAGGGGCTTCTTTGGGGTAACCGTAAGAGTGGAAGAGCATAGGCATACACGTTCACATCAGAGTATGGCATCTTCAGCTTTACTGAAGAGCATGGAAAGCTGGTTTTCAAAGCTTACACATCCACCAGCTCCCTCCAGACCCTCACCATCCTTTGGTGCCGTCTGACTTTCAAAATTTTGCCAATCCAGTGGGTATGTAATGATACCTCATTGGGTCTTCATCTCTCCATCTTTGATTGCTCATGAGGTGGAGTGTCTTTCTTCAGGTTGATGGATCGTTTCTGCTTCTACTTTGATGAAATTTCCGTTCCTGTTTTTGCTCATTTTCTATTGTGTTACTTAGTGGCTTCTTTCTTATTGATTCACAGATATTTTTACATATTATGGATGCTACTCTTTTGTTAGTTACATGTGTTGCAAATTTTGCAGATTGTGACTTGTCTTTTCATTCTCTTAATGGGGTCTTTTGCTGAATGGACGTTCCCAATGTTAAATTAGTCAAGCTTATCAAATATTTCCTTTATGGTTTAAACCTTTTGTATCTTACTTTAAATTTGGTTAAAGGATCTTTCCATAAAGATGCTCTCCTATATTTTACTCTAAAGTTGTTTTACCACTCACATTTAAATCCTTAATCCAGTTGGAATGGATTTTTAATGTATGGTGTGAGATAGGGAATCATTTTCATTTTCTTCCATATGATTTATTCTGGCACTGTTTATTGGAAAAACCGTCCTTCCCTTCTGGATTGGCAATGCAGGATGTGTTGTATACCAGCTTTTCATATATGCATGTAAAAAAAGAGTTAAGGAAAAACTAAAATGAAATAAAGGGGAATGCAAGTCTTTGTCCCAGCAAGTCTGTGTCTAGGAATTTATCCTGAAGAAATAACTATAAATGCAAAAAAATGCTTAGTTTAAGGATGTTGTTTTTAAGAGCCAAAAAATAGAAAACAATCGATTTGTATATCCACAAAAAGGGATTGTTTAAACAAATTTTTGTATATCCATACAATGAAACACTGCATAGCAATCTAAAAAGATGTGGTAGATTTTAATGTGGTGACATGGAAAGGCATATCAAAAAAAGCAGACTGTAGAACCACATATATAGTTTAATCCTCTTTATATAGTCTAGAGGTATATTCATAGATGCATTTCAAAGAAGAAAGGATTTATATTAAACTACCAGCAGTTTATCTGTATCATTTGAGTTTTTCATAATGATATCAGACAAACATTTAAAAAAACACCATTAGCTTTTTGCTGTATTAAAAAATAAGTGATGTTGCATATACTAAGATCATACTATAGGATCCACATGTTGATTATGGTGGTGATTACACGACTATGCATTTGTCAAAACTCAGACATAGGGGCCGGCCCCGTGGCCGAGTGGTTAAATTCTCACGCTCTGCTTCAGCGGCCCAGGGTTTCACTGGTTTGGATCCTGGGCACAGACAAGCCATGCTGACGGGGCATCCTACATGCCACAGCCAGAAGGATCTACAACTGGAATATACAACTATGTACTCGGGGGCTTTGATGAGAAGGAAAAAAAAAGGACAATTGACAACAGATGTTAGCTTAGGCGCCAATCTTTAAAAAAACAAAACAAAACAAGACTCAGACATAAACACTAGAAAGGGTGACTTTTACTGTATGCAAATTACGCTTCAAGAAAAAAGTGCCAACTATAAAAGGTGCTGCATCTCATACCTTTGTAAATTAAAATAAACCAACAATGTGAAAGCTAGAGAAAAAGATGTTGTGTAAGAATATTTAATGATATGGAAAAACATTCCCAAGATTGTGAAATAAATATCCATGTCACACAATTAATTATACAACAGGCTTCCACCTGCTGTTGTGTATATATGTGTGTACACAAATGCACACATACACCCACACACTAGTAGAAGGACAAACTGCTGGATAACACCAAAAATCCTGTCCAAAAGTCTCTGAGTGGAGCGGTTACAGCTGATCTTCATTTTCTTTTGCTCCTGTGTTTGCTAATTTTCCCACAATGACCACAGTCTGTCCTGGCTCCTTGGAACCGCTGGAGTCCAAGGCCGGCTCGAGGAGGCGGCCACTCCACAGCTGGGAAAACAGCAGCCCCGAGATGAACCCTGAGCCCCATCCTGTCGATGTTTATTTTTCCTCCCCGAGCAGACAAGGCAGGAGACTGGGAGAAGGGGCAGAATTTCAGACTCAGAAGCCCCCTTCACTTGCCACAAGGTAGCCTGGGCATCTCAGAGGCTGCAGCCCCCACCTGCACTCCCCTCCCCTGTGCTCTGCTAGATGATGGAAGGTCAAGGGAGGGGCTCTGGTGCCCCCCGGATCAACTCCCAGTTAATCACTTATCAACTGTGTGTCCCTGGGCCAGTAACTCAACCTCTCTGTGCCTCCTTGGCCTCCCCTGTAACATGGGTTGAAGACGGTGCTTACCTCATCAGGATGCTGTGTGTGTATACGTGCATGTACACATGTACAAAGGGCTTAGAATGATGCCTGGCAGCATTTAAGGGCTCAGTAAATGTTTAGGAAGATTGTTGTGAAAATCCATCTGATGGATGCGTGAGCCTTCTGGTCCCAGCTCAGGGCTTGTGGCATTCAGGGTCACAGTCCTGACATCCCAAAATAAATTTAAAATGACTCAAGCTCTTCACTCGTGATTTAGAGCATCCTGAAGGGAATATGCACAGAAATACTTCCTAGGATTTCCCTCTCTTCAACCAGCTGCTTCCCTCCCCACCACTGCTATCAGCTCTTCGGGGGTCCCCCTTCTCCAAACTCCCTTCATTCAGCCAACAAGTGTTTACTGAGCACCTACTGTGTGCTAGGAGCCAGTTTAGGTACTTAGCAAAAAAGACCAGAATCCCCATCGTCCACACGTGGATTACGGAGCCTTGCCCCGAGCCAGCCATAGAGCCTTGGCCTTCTCCCTCTTTCTTTCCCCACCCCGTTTCTTCCTCATTCTGCCACTACAAACCAGGAAAACCCTGCAGTGCCCCCTCAGAGGGCGGGGGAGAGGGAGAGGCTGAGTCACAAAGCCAGATCCTCTTCAGCAGGTAGGGCTCGAGCAGAGACTGACACCTCCTGTCATCAACAGCCACCTCCCATTATAAATGGAGAGCATGCACTCCGGCCTGGCACACAGTAGGAGCTCAGCCAGGGGGGCCTCATTTTACAGCGGTCATCTCATCCTCAGTCAGATTGGTCACAACTTCCGACATACAGGCCCACTGCTCTTCACTCCTTGGGGAGGGTACAGCACAGAGCAAGGCGCACAGTAGGCTCTTGGCGGCCAGCAGGGCGCCCCACGGACTGATCTCTTTCAGAGGCCATGAGTGGCCCACGTCAGAATCCACTGAGATGCTGGACAGGTGTTGGGACCGAGGGGCAGAGCTCACCGGCCCAGCCAGGGTCTTCTCTGCGCTCAGAGAGGTCACGTCACTCCGTTCCTTTAGAAACCCCCACCTGGCCAGACCCCCACCCATTTCCTCCTCACGGTACCTCTGCGAGCTCCGTGGGGCAGGCAGTGGGTGCCGTGAGAGGAGGCCAGGGTTTGAACTCGTCCTCAGCTCCACCCCTTAGTGGCTCTGAGGCCTTGGCGACCTTCTTGACCTTCAGTGTCTTCATCTGTAACAACGCAGATGTTTGCCCCTTCCTGGGTGGAGAGGGCAAAGTGAGGGGTGGGACATGGGAGCATTTAGAAAATGATTGTCTGCCCTTTTCCCTTAGAAAAGAAAGATAGTCAGAAAACAGAGTCTGACCTTTGGACTATCGGACACCTGGGCACAGACCCCAGAACACTGCCTTGTGTGGTTCTGTTACTGGCACATTGGGTTCTTATTGTCCCCCAGGATGGAAATCAAGAGACAACAAATGGGAATAGAAAGGTAAAAGTTTATTAGCTTGTGCACAGGAGAGGCACAAGGGAGCCTGTGTGGAAAGGAAGGGGGCAGGTGAATGGCTCATTGGGGAGCAGGATTGTGGAGCTTTTGTTAGGCAAAGGCTGGGGAGGAGTGCCTTGTCAGGGCATGTAGAGGTGAGGTTGTGCTTGCGCTTGCGCTGTTGTTCAACATGCCACCACATGCATTGCCTGTATCAGTAGTATGCTAGCTCTCCACCCCTGGGTGTGATTTTTAGTACGGTAGTGGGGCTAGGGTCACCTTCAGTGGACTCCTGGGTGCTAGGGTGCCTGCGTAAGCCCAGGAGAGTCCAGAGGCTGTGGAATGTGGAACTTGGTGGTCTCTATCTGATTCTCCTCGCTTGCGAATTGGTTAGGGGCCCTATCTTGTTAGGCCAGGGGCCTTGCAGATGGCCCTGTCTCATTAGGCTGGTTCTTGTCTTAGTTCTTATCATTGTGGCCACCTGGGTTCCTCAGATCCACATATGCATGCTTGTATACACCTCACACACACACAGGAACTTATGGGTATTGTACTAATCAAGGCTACTAATTGGAAGCAACAGAAAGCAACTGTGGCTGATTTGAGCAGAAAAGAAATTTACGGAAAGGATAAAAATCTGACTTATGGAACCACAGGAAATTCTTCAGATCTCTACCCTGAAGATAGAGCGAACTTCATTAAAATTGAGAGGCACAGGTAGCATTGTGCCCTACGTAGACTTAGTGCTCCATAAATGCCATCGAAGACAAGAAGAATCTTCTCGAGTGACACCTCTGCTCAAAATCCTTTAACAGCTCCACCTGTCACAGGGAAGTCCTGGCCTCTGGGCAGGAGGTGCTGGAGGTGGGGGTGGGGACGGAGGCTCCGAGGTCTTTCAAAGGGTCTGCAAACTCTTTATCTGGAGGCCAGCACACATCCCCAGGTGGGTGGGAAAATCCCTCATCCCCAGCTGCTGATCTGCTCTCCCCGTCCTCCCCCCCGGCCCCTAGGACTTTGGAACTGCTGCTCTGATTAGCTGGATTCTAGGACACCGGTTGGCCCTGTTTTCTAGTGGGCGGGAGTCTCTGTGGCTAAAGGGCCACATACCCAGGTGCCCTTTCTCTGTTCTTCGGACAGTGCCCTGTGACCAGTAAGCTAAAGCCCAGCTCCCGCCCCCTCTCTCCCTCCACGAAAGCCGGTCAGGTCACGTTTGAAATTTCTCCCCGACAGGGCCACCAAAGGCTACGAGGGGAAGGGTGAGCATGGCCCAGCCCCTGTGCTCCCGCCCAGCCTCAGCCATTGGCCCCCGGCCCAGCTGACCGGGAATCACTACCTAGTCTCTGAGGCTGACAGTCTCTGGATTCAGCTCCCCAGGTGTCCTGAGGGCCAGGGGGCAGGGAACTGGCAGGGCAAGTTTTGTCTGTTCAGAGGTCCCTTAGCCAAACTTTCCGCTATCATCAAACATGCCCCGTGCTCCTCATTTCAAATATCTGTAAGCCGGGAGCCAGAAAAATGCAAATTCGCTTAGAAGAGGTGTTCAGTTTGCAGTGGCTCTTTCTCAACCTACTAGTTGTAAACCTATTACCATGGGAGGACCTTCCTACTTGGAAAACTTGGGGGGTCTCTGGCCTCCAAGAACAAGACCACAACATGGCCGCATGGCCCAGGCCCCTTCCTTCCCCCTCGCAATCCCACACTGCACCCCCTAGGGATTTTCGCCCTCAGCGCCTTTGCCTAAGCTGTTCCCTCCACCTGGCCTGCCTTCCCCCACCCTGTCTGGGCAGATGCGGGCTCCCTGGACGTGTTTCTCCAGGAGCCTTGGCATTCCACAGGTACCTCCATCACACAACCCAACAGGAAGTGCTCCCTCCCCTCCTTTCGAAGCCCTCACCCTCCCTTTGCCACTTCTCAGGTGCAGGGCCTTGGGCAAGCTCCTTAACTTCTCTGAGCCTCAATTTTCTCATCTGTGAAATGGAGCCAATGAGACCTACTTTCAGGGACAGGGGAGGATTGAAAGAGAATGTTATCCAAGGGCTTGGCTTGGTTTCTGGCGTGGCTGGAGCCCTCTAAAGATGGGGCTGTGGTTATGGACGAGGACCCTGGAGCCCAGAGAGGAGCAAAGACTCGGCCAAGTTCACACGGCCATGCGGAAGCACAGCCAGGCCGTTCCTCACTGGCCTCGCTCTAGTCCGGGCCTCTCTGGGACCCCAGCCCCGTGCTCTCGCGGCCCCTGGGCAGGGCCAGGCTGGGAGGGCTGTGTTACTTGCCAGCACAGTTCTCTTTGGGACCAATCCTGGGCCCCCTGGGGCTGGCTGAGCACACACCCATTTCCTAGTGTGGCCGAGGGGAAATGACTCTGGATGTTGAGGCTGTTGGACATTTGGCTAAGTAATACAACTGACTGTTGCTTTATTTCCTGTGACCCTCCCTCGGGCTGGAGGAGGCCCAGCCCGCTGGAGCCAACACCGGAACACAGGTGAAGCTCTTCAGTTTCCGGAGAGAAAGGAGAAGTGAAGCCGAAGCCTTCAGCCTCCTTCTGTCAGGTGGGCTGCCACGCCAGGGCCAAGGCCAATTCTCGCCTCCTCCTGGAAGCCTTCAGGGATTGCCAGGTCAGGCCGAGCTTCTCCTTCTCAGGCTCCAAACACTTACTGTCTGGGATTCATGCTCTGGGTTCTGACCCTTCTTTCATTTCTTCCCTGCTGAACATATCCTGTGATCTACTCTGGGACTGTGGCAATAATCATAAGCATAATCATAATCCCACGGGAAGACGTGCCTCTACCTCCTGGACCAGTGTCCACCCTCTCGGGGTGATCTGCATGGTGCCAAACGTCTGACTGCCTTTTCCATACTCACCTCGTGGCTGGATCTCCATGAGGGCCTAGTCCTCTCCTCCCTTCTACCCCCAGGACACACCAAGAGCCCCCACCTACTCCCGCAGCCCCAGGATCCATCCAGAATCGGAGGAGGCGGGCTGCGCTGGGCAAAGGAGGGAAAGAGCTGGAGAATCAAGGCTGAGGGGGAGGGAGAGGTGATGGGGCCGCAGCTCACCTCAGAGACGGCCTCACGGTAACATCTGGGCCTGATGAGGGACATGTGCCTGAGGATGGAGCGTGGGGACAAATGAGGAAACTGAGGGTAGCAAGGTTAAGTGACAAGCTCAAACTCACCCAGCGAGTAAGTGGCAAGCTGGGGATTTGGGCCCAGGTCTGTGAGGTCCCCAACCTGTGGTCTTAACAGCCTTGCCAGCAGCTGTCTCTCCTCATGGTGCCTGGCCGAGTGGCAGGCTCACACAGGGATGTGAGCGATGGATTCCTCTCTCTCTGCCCATATCCAGCCCAAACCCAAAGACTAGAGGAGCAAGAGCTCAGTTTACGGTACCCTGTCTGTGTTTTCCTGGGGGCTCCAGAACCCTCCAGCCAGCTGGTGATGAAGACTGAATTATGACTATTTACTGAGCACCTTCTCTGTGCAAATTGATTCAGCTCTATTATCTCATTTAATCCTCAGAAAACCTCCCATGACGGGCATTGTTTCCTGGTCTTGAAATAAAGAATCCAAATTTCAGAAGGGTCAAAAAATTTGACCAGTGTCACACACAGAGTAGGTAGCTGGCTGCCCAGACCATGAACCCCTATGTACCGGCTCCAAACCGAATACACTTTCCTCTGGAAAAAGTCGACATCCTAAGGACCACAGAGTAGAAAGATGGACAGAAGCAGCCCCTGAATTAACCAACTCTTGATCCACCCCACCTCTGAATTCCTGCTGAGATAATTTATTTTCTTTATGAGTTAAGCCATGTTGAGTTGGGAGAGCAGAAGAGAATTTAAGGGGATGATCAAACTATTCTATATCCTTATCGTGGTCCTGGTTACACAGAGCTATACATGTATTAAAATTCATAGAAATAGAAGAAACTGTTAGAGGTAAATATGTCATAATGGTAAGATTTTATTGACCTGGGTAGTCTCTTCTTATCTATGTTTGAAATATTTTACGACAATAATAAAAAGACCAAAAAGAGGAGGAAGAAGAGGAAGAGGAGGAGGAGGAGGAGGAGACATTGGAATAAGCCTGCTTAGATGTGATGGCTGGAGCTGTTGCAGCCATCCTACAACCATGAAAGAAGCCAGTGTGAGGGTAAATCTGAGACACTGGGATGGCAGAGATGGAGAGACAGTAAATGTCTGTTAGCTGCTGAATCAACCAAAACCTCAAACCTGCCATCTCTCTGGGCTTCTTCTCTGAGATAACAGATGTGCTTAATTGTCAAAGCCAATGGGAGTTGAGGATTTCTGTTACTTGAGTTGAAGACATTCCCACTTATATAGAATTATACAGAGCAGAGAGTCAGATCTGAAGCTGTGGGGCACCTCTATCGCCAGAGGCAACACTGAAAAGGAGGCTGCACCATCACTGACAGCCTCATCCGGACTGGGCTGGGCACCAGCCATCAGAGGGAAGCCTGTAGGGATGGCTTATTCAGAAACTTGCCATCTGGTTTTAAGATCCCGATTTTGTGGCAACGTAAGTCATAGACATGTGAGTTTCATCTCAATGCTCCTTTCCTGTCCGACACCCTTGCAGAGGCAACATCTGTCTGAGTCCAGGGGACTCAGGAATTTCGGGCAATTAGAGCTGCAGGGGTTCAAAACTGTGTAAGATAATTTTTCAAAAATCTAATTTTCTGTCAAGTCATCGATCTATGCCTTTTGGCTGCTACTTAGAGCTCTCTTCCCTGTACAGAGGAGACATCTGACCCTGGGGGCCAGGAAGGTAGAGCTGGGGTGAGGACCTGGGGTGACAAGTCCTCCCCGCAACCGCCCCAGGTAGGGGGAAGAAGTCTCCTCTCCATGAAAGGCGGTGTGACCTTGACAGAGACATAGCCACTCTGTGACTCAGTTTCCTCATATCCCAAATGGAGAATAATCGTCCCTCCTTGCGGTTGTTTTTAGATAATAGACAGAGATAACGTGTGTAAAGCACCTGGCACACAGTAGGGGCTCTGCACATGGCCACTGTTCTCGTTCTTAAGCAAGCCAGGATTCTTGCTGTTGTGGATGGGGGCAGGAGGGGAGGCCCTTTTAGAACCAGGCAGAGAGAGGAAAGAAAGACAAAACCTCAGGGGGTCTCACGTCCTCCTGGCTCAGCGGGCTTCATTAGACTTTCATAAAATCAGACTCGGGAAACAGGGCGCCAGGGGGCTGATGGGGACCCAGCGGGAGAGAAGCTGGCCTTCCCCTCCGCAGCCCCACCCTTCCTCTCATTACCATGGAGACTAAGCAGGCTGCCCGGCAGGGTTCCTGACCACCCAGGGCCTGAGGATGCTGCAAAGGGAGGGGCCGGAGCTGAGCAGACAGAGTCCCGTCTGGAAAGCTGGGGTGGTGGGGGGCGTGTCTGCGTGGCCCCAACCATAACGTGCTGAAGGACCCAGGCTGGTGTGGGAAGCTTCTGGTGGTCTGCATTTGAATCCCAGCTCTGCTAGCAGCTAGCTGTGTGACTGTGGGAAAAACACTTCCCTCCAGAAGCCTCAGCTTCCACATCTGTCAAAGGAAGGGGGAAAAAGGAATGAAAACAAAAGCTTGGTGAGGAAAACTGTAGGATGAGGAAGCAAGGAAATATGGTGCGTGTGGAAGGATATCTAATCCTGGTAGAGACGGTCACTCCATACCGTTTATTGAAAAAAGGGAACTTTACAAAACTCACCGGTGCGATCCCACTTTTCCTTTTTGTTAGTTTTGGGTTTTTTGTTGTTTGTTTGCTTTTGAGGAAGATTGGCCCTGAGCTAACATCCATACCCATCTTCCTCTACTTTATATGTGGGACGCCTGCCACAGCATGGCTTGACAAGCGGTGCCATGTCCGCACCCGGGATCCTAACCAGCGAACCCTGGGCCATGGAACCGAAATGTGCAAACTTAACCGCTGTGCCACCGGGCCGGCCCCTCGATCCCATTTTTCTTTGTTCAAAAAACACACACTCTACCTATACTTACCAAAAAAAGGCAGGGGGAAGAGAAATACTCTAAAATACACTTCTGTTTGCCTCTGGAATCAGGGATTGCATGTAACTTTTATTCTCTTGGTTGTTTCTCAAATTTTGACCAATGAACATGGATTCCTTTTAGAGTCAGAGAGACATTAGCAGCTACCATCTGTGTGCTTGTCACGCAGGGGCTTTGTGCTAAGTGCTTTACCAGATTTAAAGCCCTTTCTGCTTCACAAGAGTCCAGGGAGTGTGGCAGCTCTGATTGTCCCCACTTTACAGAAGAGGAAATTGAGGTTCGGAGAGGCGAAGGGGCTTGACCAAAGTCAGGCCACCAGACAGTGGGAGAGCTGAGATTTAACAGCACAGCTAAGACCCTGGGCTCCAAAACTCAAGCATGTAATTATTGGCACTACTGCCTCTCAGGACAAGAAAACGCTAAAGGTTCTCTTGTCTTAAATGTTTTACTATGAAAAATAGCAAGGAAACCAAAAGTGGAAAGAAAAATAGAACAGTTACAAAGTGAATAAGTTCTGGGGATCTGACGTACAGCACGGTGACTATAGTCAAGAACAGTACGTCGTATGCCTGGAATTTGCTACGACAGTAGATCTTAAGTGCTCTCATCACACACAAAATACAGCAACTACGTGAGGGGATGGATGTGTTCATTAGCTTGGTTGTGGCGTCATTTCACAATGTATACATGTATCAAATCTTCATGGTGTATACTTTAAATGTATACAGTTTTATTTGTCAACTATACCTCAATAGAGCCGACAAAAAGAAAAGAAAAATATAATGAAACTTGACGTACCCACCACCCAGGTTCAAGGAAATCCATAGACGGAAGGATTTGGGTTAGGGGTCAGAGAGGAGGATGGGGTGCTTAGGGAGGGGAAGGATGCCCAGAGCCAGGAGTCTCACACACACACACACACACACACACACATGGCTCCCAGGCTCCACTTCCCATTGCCTCTGGGGCTGTGGCCCCAACCATGGCGGGAACAATGGGCAACAGTCCTCCCCCTCGCCCGCCCCGCCCAGGTTCCTTCCTTCTTTCTACATTCTTCTGACGTGTGCTTCCCCAGCCGGCTCCTTTATAGGTCCCCGGTTCCCCTCCGAGGCCTCGAGGCATTGGCAGCTCTAGAGGACGAAGACATGGCCAGGGGTCCTGACAACACACTGCAGTGGGCGACACTGGTGGTGCTGGCCGCCGTGGGCACAGCAGTGACAGCGGCCACCAACCCCGGCGTTGTGGCCAGGATCACCCAGAAGGGCCTGGATTACGGTAATCAGAGCCTTCCTTCCCTCATCTCCCACCCCTGAGGAGTACTTATTGAGCACCTGCTGTGTGCAGCCCTTTTAATCCAGTGCGTGGCATGCTCACAGCTCCCCCAAGCAGGCCCTCTTATCTCATCTTACGTATGAAGAAACTGAGGCAGGGTGAGTCGCCCAGGGCCACAGGGCTGGGAAGTGGCAGTGCTGGGACTGCAGAGCTGGTCTGGAGGACTCCAAGCCCAGTGCTCAGGCCCCTCAGGTCCTCACGCTCCCTTCCCTCCCTCTACCCAACCCCCAACTCGGGCTTCTAGGCCCTTCACTTCCCTCCACAGCTGGTTCTCAGCCCTGCCGTTTGCCTCGAGACCCCTGGCTCAGTCTTCAGCCTAGGCAGAACTTAGGTACACGAGGAGGCTGAGCAGGGCCAGGGCGAGCGTGGTGAGGGCCCTTCTTATTGGGCTCCCCCAGGGCAGGGGCTGAGCAGCCATAATGTGTAGCCCCCCATCTGGATGACCAGAGGGCCTCCCCCAGGCCACTCTCGAGGCCCAGACAGAGGAGAGAGGGTCCTGAAGCAGCCCCTGCGGACCTGCTCAGATCTGTGCCGGGCACTGTGCTAGGAGCTTGGCACGCTCCATCTCATTTCGTCTTCATTTCAACGCTGGGTGGGACATCCTGTTGCTAGCAACATTTACAGGTGAGCAACTGAAATTTGGAGTGGGTCTGAGGAAGTGGGCGGCCTGGCGTTGAGCTCCCGTCTTGCCCCATGCCCCGGCATAGGCTGCTCGATGCTGCCTCCCCGTGGCAGAGAGATTAACTGCAGAACAGTGGGGCATAGCCAGCCCCAGAGAAATGAGACCAAGCAGAGGGCAGAACCTCATGGGCCAGTGACCCCTGGGGGAGATCACCTCTGATTCCAAGGGTGCAGACAGAAGGCTCCACGTGAGCTAGGAGGGATGAGGACAGCTGTGCTCCGAACCCAGAGCAGGCATGGCCCCGAAGGCTTCCCCGAGCAGAGGCTTAGGCTCAGCCTTAACCCCATAAGTCTTCATGTTCGGTCCCGGTGGCCTCGGTTTCCCCTTCTTCTCATGCCCCACGGGGCAGCCAGTGGGTTTTCTGAAATGCAGCCATCTGCTCGTGTCCCTCCCCTGACTTACACGAGTCAGGGGTCCCCCAGCGCCTCAGAACATGTCCTGCCCTTCAGCACGGCACTGAGACCCTCCAAGACCCGGCCCCTGCACCCCGGCAGATCCGGGCTGTGTCACATCTTCTCTCCCCTCCAGGCCGTGACTATGTCTGTCTTGTTTAATTTGAACCCCCAGATGGCCTATTTCAGGGCAGGGGCTCTGGGACCAGAAGGCCTGGATTCAAATCCTGCCTCTATCATTTGGCAGCCGAGTGTCCGCCTTTCTGGATCTCAGACTCCTCATCTGTGACTCGGGGGTGGTAGCAGGACCTCCTTCCCAGGATTGTTCCAGCGACTTAATACACGCGCAGAGCCCCGAGCGGTGCCTGGCCCAGATAAATGTTTATCATGGTTATTCTTATTTCCTAACTGGTTCTTGGAAAACACAAAGCCTGGGGTCCCTCATCTCACGACTTACTCCTCCCCAGGTAACCAGTCTGTCTTTCCATTGGTTCTTTGATGCTGTTAGCCACACAACTGATGGCAGAATTCCTGACATGGGGGCATTCATTCCTGTATTCATCCAACAAATATTAAGTGCATTCTAATATTAACTGCCAGTCATTGTGGTAAATGTGGGGGACATTTCTCTACAATAGTAAATAAAACAGATATTGCCACTGAACTTGGGGGGCTTACATCTGGTAAGGGAGAGAGAGATTAATCAAAAAGTCACGTGAATAAAGGCATAACTACAAACAGTAATGGGAGCGCCAAAGGAGATGCCCACAGCATCGTGAGAATGATAACAAGAGGGGTTCCTCTCGTCTGCTGGGTCAGAGGAGGTTCCTGGAGGAAATGGTGATCGAACTGACTAGAAGTTGGCCAGGTGACGATAGGAGGGAAGGGTTTCCCAGTCAGAAGAAATGGCTCATGCAAAGGTCCTGTGAAGACAGAATCCAAAAGCCAGAGAGATGTGTATCTGTGAGGCCACAGCCCAGAGCAAGGCACAGAGGCGGGGTCCAACAAACACCCCTAGAATGCATGACTGGGTGTTTGGGGCTGATATTTCAGACCAGAGTTTGGCAAACTATAGTCCACAGGCCAAGGCTGGCCCACCACATGTTTCTGTAGGCCCATGAACTAAGAGTGCCTTTTACATTTTTAAATCGTTGAAAAAAAATCAAAAGAAGAATAGCTCACAACATGCGAAAATTATATGAAACTCACATTTCTCTGTCCGTAAATCAAGTTTTACTGGAGCACAGCCACGCTCATCCGTTTACACATTGTCTACGGCTGCCCTTGGACGCTAACAACAGGGTTGCGTAGTCATGACAGACAGTCTGACCCACAGAGCCGAAAACCTTTACTACATGGCCCTTTACAGAAAACCTCAGCTGACCCTTGCTTTAGACATTTTTCCAAACCCTGCATCCTTTCTGTGGAGTGGGCGAGGCCCCGCTCACAGCCTGGGCCTCTGACCATGACCTCTGCTCTCTCCCCTCAGCCTGTCAGCAGGGCGTGGCCGTGCTGCAGAAGGAGCTGGAGAAGATGAAGATTCCCGATATGTCAGGAAGTGTTAAGATGAAGCCTTTCGGGAAAGGGCATTACAACTTCTACAGGTAAGGCCCGTCGAGCTCAGTCCGCAAGTGCTCTGGGGCCGCCAACACCTCGAATCCCAGAGTCACAAACTCCTGAACCCAGAGAGGTTAGGATCCCAAAGCCAGCGTCTACACATCCCAAGGGGATGCAACCTCCCAAACTGAGCGTGGAGGAAGCCACAAAAACTGTCTTTCGGGCATTCACCGTGCCCCGTGGAGGGATGTGTCATGAACCCCAGACCTTGGCACTGGGCCCATAGATCAATTAGAATTTTGGGGGGTGGGAGGTGGGGGTTCAAGGATAGAAAACCTAATACCAAATGGCCTAAGCCAGAACTTACTGGCTCACAGGACTGAAAAGCCCCCAAAGCAGCCTGGCTTCAGGTTCAGCTTGAAGCAGCTTCAAATGCCATCAGACCCCGTTTCTCTCTTGCCATCTATCAGCATCTCTCCCCTTGGGGAGGTCTAACCCTCAGGGAGGGTGTCCCCTCGAGGAGGCAGGACAGTGGCCACCAGGGTCTCCTGAGAGCCCCCAGTCCTGAGGAAAGAGAACGTGTTCTGCTGGCAACTCAGGCAAAAACCCTAAGATTCACCCTGATTGGTCCATCTTCCGTTATGGACACACTCCTGAACCAATCACTGCGGGGAGGGGCACAGAATACGTCGATTAGCTTATGCCTACGTCACAAGCCCCGCCTCCTGAAGATGGAGGTGGCCTCGACTTTCTTTGCAGCGGGAGCGGTAGATGTGGGGAGGGGTTCCCCCAAAGTAAAATGGCAGAAGGGGGCATGGGTGCTGGGCAGAAAACCCATAAACGTCCTCTACAGAATTTTATACGCCTGTTCATTCAACGGATATTTTTCAGCACCTACTGTGTGACTAACAACAGAAGGCTTTGCTACAATAGTGAGAAAAGACAGACACGTTCCACCCCCTACCGAGCTTGTAGGCAGTGGGGTAACATTTGTTGTCTTCACTGATGCCACACACCCTGTAAGATGGAGATTACTGTGCCCATCTTACAAATGAGGAAACTGAGGCTCAGGATGACCAAGTGACGTGCGCAGGGTCACACAGTAGTAAACTGAAGAGCGGGATTCAAGGGCAGATTTGTCTGACTTCAAAGCCTCGCCCCTCTGCCCATTGCCCATAGAGTTCCCAAGGCTGCTCTGGTAGCTTCTGGGTTCTCCTGGAGTGGGTGGGGTGAAGGGCCAGGGGCGCGCAGTGAGTCTGCGTGAACGATTAACTGAGTCCTTATGTGGGGGCCTGGGAGGCTAACTGAACGTTTCCTCTTTGCAGCATGGATGTCCGTGGATTCCAGCTTCCCAGTTCCCAGATGAAACTGCTTCCCGATGAGGGCCTTGGTCTCTCCATCAGAAACGCCAATGTCAAGATCGGTGGGAAATGGAAGGCACGAAAGAGTTTCATGTGCGTTTCCAGGCTTGGGGTTGTTGATTGATGGGTGAGCTTTAGTGACTTGGAAAGGATGAGAGGAAGGCCCAGTTTTCGCTTTGTCCCTCACCATTTGTCCCCGAGGGGTTCCTGGGGGAATTTTTCACATTAGAAGTTTCAACATAACCCTTGGTTAGTAGCTGAGCGTTGGTCCGCCTCTCGATGCAGGGCGCTGGCAAGGCTGAGTTGGTGCATGTGGCTTGGGATGGAAGGCTAAGTGGGACTTGAATTTACTGCCTTATCAGTTAGCCACTGCTGAGTCACAAACCATCCTAGACTCAGAGGCTTAAAACAAGTCACATATCATCGCTTATGGATCTGTCGGCGAGGGCTCCCCGACCTAGGCCGGGCTCAGCTGTGGCGGCTTTGCTCCGCGCGTCGCTCCTCCTCCTCCTGGCCCCGGCGGGCTCCCCAGAGCCTGTGCTTGGTGGTGGCAGAGATGCAGAAAGGGCAGCGGACGCGTGCAGGCCCTCTGAAGGCCTAGACTCAGAACGGGCCCACGGTCGCTTGTGCTCATGGGCCCCTGGCCAAAGCAAGTCACGCAGCTGAGCCCAACGACAAGAGCACGGAAGTGCACACGCCTTCCCACGAGGCAGGTGGTGGTGAGGGTGTGGAAGCCAGGAGGGGCGAAAATTTGGGGCAAAGCATCAGAACGACGGCTCTGACTAGATATCGGGCTCTCGACGCAGCGACCTTGCCCACTGGTGACAGCGGCTCAGACTGACCAATGGCTCTAGCAATTTCTCCTTGTGGGAAATCCAGGGAGAAAATAGAATTGGTGAGGAGAGGGGCGTGAATCTGCCTTCCCCACCGAGGACCGCTGGGTCTGTCCATTCCCCACAACCAGAATTGCTCAGTCCTTCCCCCGGCTCGTTTGTGTCTATCATTTCTCTTATTTATGACCAAAAAAAAATAACACTTCATCACATTATAGAAGAATTGACAAACTACATTCATGTCCTCTGTCTTATCTAACGCTCATGGCATCCCTGAGGAAGGGGTTATTTACCCCTTTAAATAAACAAGGGCATTAATTAATAAAAGTTATTGGCCCCAAACACCCAGCGTTTTAGTGGCGAAGCTGATGTTCCACTGCTGGTCCAGGGTCTGGGTGAGGAGACTGAAGTTCAGAGAGGTTAAGAAACCCGCCCAAAGCCACACAGCACGGGCAGTGGCTGAGGCACTGGGTAAGAGCAGGGTTCGGCCAGGCAGACATGGGTTCACACTCCAGGGTGGAGTCCTGGCTCTTTCACTGAGCTGCTGTGTGACCTTGAGCAAGCTGTCTCCCCTCTCTGAACTCCACGTCCTCGCCTGGAGACTAGCAAAACTACCTTCCGGCCCTGGTGTGGAGTTCGAATGGCAGTGGGGAAGACCGTGCTTGCTCCAAGTCATTTCTCTTTGTCTCCCATCAGCAAAACCAGCGGCAACTTTGAGCTGAATGTGGAGGGCGTCTCCATCTCTGCTGGTCTGAGGCTGGGCCAAGAGCCCGCCTCACGCCGCCTCACCGCCTCCTGCTCCAGCTGCAGCAGCAACATCGACGGGGTCCGCCTGCACGTCTCAGGCAGCAGTCTGGGGTACGATCTCCCAGGGCTGTGGATGGGAGGAGGGACCTCAAGGAGGACTGTGCCAGCCATCCCTGGATTCAGGAAACACACCCCGAGTGCCACCTCCTTGCCAGGTCTTGTTCAGAGGCCTCGGGTGGGGGGCAGAGGACAGGACTCCGCAGAGGGAGCCCACACCGTCCGCCTCGAGGAGCCACTGTGCGTTCAACGTTCCTTCAGCCGCCTTTCCTGAGCCCTCGCTGGGCCACGGGCTGTGGGTTACACACTTTACGTGTACCAAGTTATACAATCCTCACCCAGATCTGTAGGCGTCCATCCAGCCGCCCCTCCAGCAAATGCCGGCTTAGAGTCTGCCCTGCAGCAGGCTGGTGCCACGCGCTCGGGCGGCAGTGGTGGCTGATAAAACTTTCTCAATAGCTAACAGCAGTGGGAGGCTCACTGTATGCCAAGCACAGTTACAAGCCTGTGTGTTATCTCATTCAAGCTGCACCACGGCCCTGTGAGGCTGGTCTCCAATTACCCCATGTTCAGGGGAGAACACCAAGGCACAGACAGGATGGGAAATAATCAGAGTTTTCATACCTAGTGAGTATTGAGAAGGGATTCAGCCCAGGACTGGCTGGCCCCAGACTCTTAGCCACGCAGTCCCTGTTTTCTGGAAGCTTCCAGTCCAGTGGGGAAGACTAACATTAATCAAGTCGTTGCACTTATGAACGGCTCACAAAGAATTACGAGAGGTTATCAGAAAGAAAAAAAAAAGGTACAAAGTGCTGCAAACACATAGAACAGGAGGATCTGACCCAGTCTGGGGACTAGCCACTTCTTCCTTGATGAAATGACATTTGAATTGAGATGAAAAGAGTAAGTAGGAGTGAATTAGGTAGATGTTGGGGACGGGGAGTGTTTTAAGCAGAGGGAGCAGCATGTGCAAAGGCCCTGTGGTGGGAGGACAGAAGAGGATGTGGCAAAGTGGTGTGGCTGGAGTGCAGAGAGGGAGGGGAGTGGTGAGGAAGGAGGCTGGGACAGGGCAGGGGCCCGGGCATGTGCCCATGGAGGGAATAATCTCATAAGCAGGTCCCTGCACACAGGGTGAAGTGTCTTATGGGGGTGTGTGCAGTTGGAGCCCAGGCCCGAGGATGCCTAGGCCTCTTTGGAGGAGGGAGGAAGCCTTCCTGGATGAGGCAGCCTCCTGAATGCAGCCCAGAGACAACTGGGAAGCTCACACATGTCCCCACGTGTCAATCTCCAGGTGGTTGATCAAACTCTTCCACAAAAAGATCGAGTCTTCGCTCCGAAAAGCCATGAACAACAAGGTAGGAGGGGCTCAGAGTCCCACGGCGGGTCGGGGATGGAGGGGCCCTCGGGGTCCACGCACCTCATGCATCTCTGGACACTCCTACCGTCGCCCCAGCCCCGTCACCAGTCCTTCCCGCCTCTGAAGCCGCTAGCCCAGCTCGGAGGTCAGTCATGTGCCTTCCTGCGGAGTCCAGCAAGGCACGAAGGACAGTCCCCTCACACAGCAGGGCCCCAGGCCGCTCACACCACCTCTGCTCTGCTCGCAGCCTCCTTCCCTGTCTCTGCCCCACCCCGAGCCCCCGTGGTGCTGCCCACCCAGAAAATGCAGTGGATGCAGCTGCTGGCCTGAAGGGTGGCCAGCTGTGCCCTGAGGCTGGAGCTGGTACGGAGGACGGCACCGGCCAGCGCCTCCCAGCCCTGCCTCCACCCTCACCCCCACCTGCTTCCCCAGCTGAGCAAAGGGCCTGTCATGGGGCCGGCTCTCTAGTCGTAAGCCGTCGGCTTCCAGGAACCCCCTGAGCGCCTTGCGAGCCGCATGAGCTTGGGCTTTCTCCAGAGGACAGTGGGGAGCCACTGAAGGTCTTAGTGAGGGGGTGACCTGGCCAGATCTGTGCTTTAGAACCATTTCTTTGGCCGTGAGAATGGCTGGAGAGGCCAAGAGTGGGGGCAGGAGGCTCAGGGGGACCGAGGAGGCCTGTGCCGTCTTCCCGATGGGAGACGTTGGTTTCCCAGGCAAAGGCACTGCCGTATGGGTGGGGAGACGTCTCTCCAATGAGATCATCCAACTGAGGGCACTCTGTCAAAAGTTAAAAAAAAAAAAAATCGGTGCATGTTGGTCAAAATGCGCAACGGTGGGTTAGAGAATGGGTTTTAGAGTCAGGATCTCTGGGTTTTCATTCCGGAGCGCGTAACCAGCTGTGTGATCTTGAGCAAATCACTGGACCTTCCCCAGCCCCCGTTTCAGCATCTGTAAGATGGGGACGTGGGTGCCTTCCTCCGCGGCTGCGGTAAGGGCGGCCGAGATGGTGCTGGCCACGTGCAGCCCGCCAACCTGGCTCCCCAGTGCGCCACTGTCTTTGTGGTTAAGTAACAATAACAGTCTGAGGGGAGTGTTAGCAGCTCTTTAACACGTGGGGCCGGGAGAACAGGTTCTTTCCCGGTAGACAAGCTCATGAGGGGGACGAAAGAGCCCCGTGTGCTGCTCCGTGTGCTGAGGTCACAGCGGGCCTGGCGCCGGGCCGAGTTTACGAGGATTCCAGCGTCTATTGCACACAGAGTCCCTGTGAGGGGTGGGCGTCCCCATCACCTCCATTTTACAGATGAGGAGACTGAGACACAGGGAGGAAGCGTCAGTGCTGGGGTTCAAGCCACACCCACCCAGCGCAGAGGCGAAGCTCTTAATAATAATAAGATGTAGTTTAGAAGAGAGACTGACTGAATGAATGAATGAATGAGTGAAGGAATGAATGAGCTGTCAGGATGTCCGTGGTGCTAGGAAGAGCTGAAAATGGGGAAGAGTGAGCTGTGAGTTAACTCCCAATGAACACAGAGTGAGGGTAGGTGTCCGAGGGAGGGCAGAGCCCGAGGCTGGGAGGGGTGCGTGTGGGGGGGAGGGGAGGCCGCAGGCTGGGTTGTGGTTTGCTGTGGTCTGGAGCCATCTGGTGGCCCTTGTAGGGGAGCGGGACTGGAGGGCCAGATGTGCCACCCCTGCCACCTCGGGGCCACTTGGAGCAGAGGCTCCAGTTCCTGAGAGGATGCTATTCTAAATCGTCTTGGGACATCCAGAGTCTTACGTGATAGAAACACACTCCGGGAAACCAAATTTTCTCTCTTTCTTCCCTCCCTCCCTCCCCCGGGTGAAATGACTTGACTGGTGGTGGGGAAGGAGAGAGGAAAGTGTGGAGGCTGCCGTCTGGGCAGACGATGGGCCAGCCCTGTGGAGGATTAAGGACCTGAGGGGCTTCCCTGGGATGTGCTGGCCTTGGGGGCCTATGGGACATCCAGGGACAGCTGTCCAGGAGGCTCAGGGGAGAGTCTGGGAGTTGGCCACATGTCCGGAGCCTGGAGGAGGTGACTCTGCTTGGGTCCCCACCACCTCCAGGCAGATGCTGAGACACAGATTTGGGTGCAAGGAGTTTATGGGGGGGATCCCAGGCAGGACAGCGAGGGGCGGTAGGGAGCCGGGGATAGGAACGTTACTGAGGGGGCCACTGCTGTGGCACCTGGGGCTCACTCAGTCTTGTTCGCGAGTCTCAGCAGAACCATCCCCAAGGGGTGAGGAAGCTGGGGTATTTATCCACCAGCTCGCATCCCTCTTTGGCTGGGGCTGTTTCTGGAGGCTGTCCCTCCTTGGCACTTGGAGCGAGGCCCAGGGAGTAGAGACTGTCCCGGGCAGGGCGAGGTGCTGGTGCTGTGGGGAGCTGTTCCCGGGAGGACCACTGATGTCGGAGGCGGGGCTGTGGGTGTGCACGACACGGCTCCGGAAGAGCACCTGAGCGGAGGAGCAGGGAGCCCAAACGGAAGCTCCAAGGAGCTCCGACACTTTCACGAGGGAGGAGCTGCCGACGCGGGTGTCCGGGGGAGAGGGACAGACGGAGAGATCCTGGGGATCTAGAAGGAGCATTTCTGGGAGACAGTGGTCCCTCATGCCAGGGGCCGCCCAGCAGTGGAGAAAGGCGAGGACTGGAGAGACCCCATGGATTGATGAGGCGGAGGTCGCTCGAGACTTGGGGCGAGCAGCCTCGTGAAGGGAGGGCCTAGTCTGCCCAGCTCACGCTCAGCCCCAGTGCCTGCGGTTAGGGAGGCCGTGTGGTTCAGCCTACGTTCCGGCTCCTTATTGCTTTATGTCGTTTATACATTGCAAGTGTAGCGCCATAAGGCAGCCACCGTTTTATGATGCCCATGGGTTCTACGCGTCAGGAAATCAACAGGCACGGTGGGGCCGGCTCAGCTTGTCTCTGCCCCGTGATGTCTGGGCCTCGTCTGGGAAGACTGCAAAGCTCAGGGCTAGAGTCATCCGGAAGGGTCTTCTGTCATCTCCACGGTGCCTGGGTGGGGAAGACAGGAAGGCTTGGCTCAGCTGGGGCTGTTGACCGCAGCAACGACCCGAGGCCCCTCCAGGGAGCTGGGGCTTCTCGCAGCTTCTCACTGGGTCCCCCAGGGAGCGTTTCAGGAGACCGAGGGGGACGCTGCACGGCCTTTGGTGATCTGGCCTCTGAGGTTACACAGTTGCTTCTGCCAGGTTCTGTTGGTCAGAAGCGAGTCACCGCACCCACCCAGGTTCTAGGGGAGAGGTCACAGCCCCCATCTCTTCATGGGGGCGTGGCAAGACCACATTCCAGAAGAGCAAGTGGAATGGAGAACAGAAGCTGCCCCGTCCCATTTTACAGATGAGAAAATAGAGGTCTAGAGAAATGGAGCAACTCCCTCAGTGCTAAAGTCAGCGTGGGACCCGGGTCTTCTCAAACCAGTGCTTGTTGCTCTGGGAGTCAGGTAGGGGAGGGGCGGTCGGGGAAGGCTTCTCTGGCCACACACAGCAAAGGTGAGGGTGCCCACCCAGACTGGAGCAGAGGCCTTACCCCTGCTCCCAGAAGCACAGACAGCGGAAGGCTGACCACTGACCACCTTCTGTTTGTTCTTTCACCACCTCATTCCACAAAGGATCTGAGACAGCAAAAGCAAACAGATAAATAGACAAAAAAATCCCACATTAAAAAATAGAAACATAAATATCCATCAGGAAAGTTCCACACCAGAGAAGGAAATGAAATGCAGATATTCAGGTCATACAGTGATACACACAGTTTCCAAGCTACTTGTTGGACTCTGAGCTTCCTGGTGGCCAAAGAGAAAAGGGAAACTTGATTAGTTACATGGTTTCAAGGAAATAGAAATATTCAAGGAAAGCTAAACATGTCTGGATCATTATTCCCCAAGGACACTTTTTGCTGTGGGAAGCCATCACTGATCACTTCTTTTGTTCTCCCCAGATTTGCGAGATAATGACCCATTCTGTGTCCTCCAAGCTGCAACCTTATTTGCAAACACTGCCAGGTGAGGGCTGGGCGGGGTCAAGGAGGCTGGGATAGAAGGGGGAGGGGGTGAGGGAGACAGAGAGAGTGTGATGGAGCCAGCAAGTTTCCCAGGCAGGCCAGGTCTTGGGCGGGAATGGGTGAAATAGGTAATTTTCAGATGGCACTTGGCATTGGATCACTATTGGGCTGGGTCCTTGAGGCAGGTCCAGAAGTGAGATGGGAAAGCAGCCCACCCCTACTCGTTCCCCTGCTGGAGCCAAATAACCAAATACCCCCAGCTCTCTGAAGCCTGAGATCTGAGGCTGCTCATTTCTCCTGTCTGGGCCTCAGTTTCCATGCCTTTAAAATGGGGACGATTCTCTCTGTCCCCAAGTGCTCAGGAAACTGTGAAGAGCTGCGGTAGGTGGGAGACGCCCTCTCTGGCCGCGGGCTCACCACGGGCCATGCACCCAGCAGAATTGTCTCCCCTCGGCCTCCCAGCACCTCACTAAGGTTGCTGAATTCTCCCAAATTTACCTCAAGGATACTGAGGCTCAGAAAGGAGCCGTGACTTGCCCAAGGTCACAAAGCCAGTGAGAAGCAGAAACAGGATGCAAATGCAGGTTTTCTGACTCCAGAACCCGTGCCCCAAACTGCAACCTGGGCTGCCTGCCCCGGAGCCCGGCGTGACCAGCACGTGGTACCTGCCCGTTTAAGATGCATTCCTCCCTCCAGGCCCCGCCCAGCGCCCCAGGAGCAGGGCCCATCCTGGGCATGGGCAGTGCAGTTGCGGTGTCGAGGTTTGGCCCTGGGACTCAAACTCCCCTCCTTCACTCTCCAGCCACCGTCTGGGACTCGTTACCAATTCTGAGCCTCAGTTTCTTCTGTATCATGGGAGGAATGGCTAAAGGAGGGGTCAATATTTATTTAATTCTCATTGGTTACTGCTGGGAAACAGAAGCCATTCAGGCCTGAGCCAGTCTGGGCTCAGCCCGGGATGTTATCACTGCTAATAAGGATCCCTTCTGGTTTTTGAGCCCTTACCATGTATAGGGCGTCTTCGGGTCACCAGTCTTGCCCCGTCCTACAAACAGCAGAAGGTGACTTGGAGAAGTGAAAGGACTCATCCAAGGTCGTAGAGTTTGATTCAAGCACAGGTGTCTCTGCTGCTGTGCTGTAGCCACATCTCAAGGCTGCTGAAAGAAGGGAGGGAGGTGATGTCTGTGCATGTGGGGTGTGGGTTCATTTCCCTTTAAAGGGAACTCAGGGAGGGCTCCCTGGAGGAGGCGGGAATGGAACTAGCAGTGCAGTTCTTGATTCAACTTTCAGGGGATGCTAACGCTGCATCCCAGGCCCCAGAGATGCCGTTCAGCTCATGGTCCGTCTTCTTTCCCTCTAGTGACAACCAAAATAGACAAAGTGGCTTGGATCGATTACTCGCTGGTGGCACCTCTGAGAGTCACGGCTGAGAACCTGGATGGGCAGATGAAGGTGAGACTTGTACCGAGAATCATATAGGCTCGCACCTTGGCCTCGGACCCTCCCGGGGCTCCCCATCAACCTTGGAAACAAATCTTACAAGGACTCCACCCCCTCCTCTCTATCCTCACCGCTCCCCCTAGTCCACCCTCTGTGTCTTCTCCCTGTTCCAGCCACACTGACCTCCTGCCATTCCTGGAATGTTTTGCACCTGCTCCCTCCCCAGGGCCTTTGCACTTGCTGTACCTTCTGCCCAGGGACTCTCCCAGAAATATCCATCTAAGTTGCCCCTCCCTTCGTTCAAGTCTTTGCTGAAATACCCTCTCCCTGGAGATGCCTTCCCAGGCCACTGTCGCTGAAATAGCTCCCTCCTCTTCCCCCATGGCCGGCTTTATTTTTCTCAGCAGCACTTATTACACACACACACACACACACATGAACACACACACATGAACACGCACATACACACACACACACGAGATGCTGAAACAAGTACGTACAAAAACCACATATACAGACGCAGAAATAAACGCACATATGCATATTCACACGAGTCCTACTGCACATACCGCTTTACAGCTTTTTAAAAGCAGAACAGTGTGACGTGGACGCCTTCCCATGAAAGCTCCCCCTGCAGCCCTTTCACTGGCTGCTGGGTCTTTGAGGGGACAGCTCGTGGTAAAGTGGGTGGACAGCGCCCCCTCCTGGAACATTTGGGCTGTTTCTTTTTTTCCCACGAATGTAACCAGAGCTGCCGTGAGCATCCTTGCCCCTGGATCCCGCTCATCCTTGACTATTGCCGAGAAGTGGAATTGCGGGTCCACATAGTATACTTTGCAAAAGTCTAAGTGATGCAACAGAGTAAAGGATTTATACCCTGCTGAATTCTCCCCAGCGAATGAGGAATGAAAATGCCCTATTGACGGTCCCCCCCCACCAGGCTGCTGCCCAGAGCGAGTGACCGTCAGCCCCAGGGGGTGTCAACCCCCACTAGCCCGGGTTCTAAGCATGCGCACACAGGGACATGTAAACCCATCGCGATTTTCCGGCTAGTCTGAACGGATACGCACGCTTCTTCCACTTGCTCTCCTTACCTCACAATGTGTATAGAGATGAGTCCTGGCTGGGCCGTTGGTCCATCTCAGTAGGCTTAGAGTCACGTGGTAATCTACAATATGGGTGGGATGCTCGGTCATTTTAAATGACGAAACGATTCAAAGGTACAGAGAATATTACACCCTCTCATGTACCCACCACCCACATGTAAGAAACGTTCCCATTTTGTCATATTTGCCTCTGATTTTTTAAAATGAAACACTGTAGAAATAAATAGGCCAGGCCCCCTTGGGCACCCTCTCCAAACCTGCCCGTCCCACCCCCCTGAGATGATCACGCCGATGATGTCAGCGTGTGGCCGTCCTGGGGCTGTTTACATCCTTTTACTACATATCTGTGTGTGTCAACAACTCTTCTATAGTATGTTTTATAGGCCTTTCGGTTTTACATAATGGTATCCTACCATATGTATCCATCTACAATTTGCTCTTTTATAACTCAACGTTATTATTTTTTAGCTAAACGATCTGCTTTTGCAGCATGTTGCCAAATTGCTCTTCAGAAACATATAAACATATATTCTCCAGCAGCATATGAATGCTCTCACCAAAAACTGGGAAGGATGGGTTTAAAATACACACACACTCAGAACAGCTTAGCTCTCTCTTTAAAAATTTTGCTAGCTTGATAGATGGAAACAAACAGAATCTCATTGTTCTATCAGTAGAATTTCTGTGCTTATTTGTAAGGTCAAGGCGGAGCCGGTGGAGCGGCTGGGGGTGTGCTGCTGGACCCTGGATGGCCAGGGTCAGTTCCTGGCTCGGTCACCTACCCCCGAGTGACCTGGGGCAAGTCACTTCACCTCCCCCTGCCTCAGTGTCCTTTCCTGTAAGATGGGCACGACCACACCTACCTCACAGGGTTGGTGTGAAAAGCACGTAGAATCTAGCGCCCAGGAGGCGTTGATGCTCCTGTCGGTTTCCGGCCTCGGCGTTCCCCTCTGTGAATGCACGATTGGTGTCACCAGCCCGTTTCTTCCTGGAATGGACAGGTCAAATTATGGCTCCTGAAGGATGCCCAGCCTCACTCTGTCGCCTCCGCCGCAGGGGGAGTTTTTCAATCCGGCCCACCGTGACCCGCCTCCCTTTGCTCCGCCGGCGCTGGCCTTTCCCGCCGACCACGACCGCATGGTGTACCTGGGCCTCTCTGACTACCTGTTCAACACGGCCGGGCTCGTGTACCATAAGGCTGGAGTCCTGAAAATGACCCTCAAGGACAGCATGGTAAAGCCGGGCGGGGGGTGCAGGTGGGAGCGCACGGGCCTCCGAGGGCAGTGGGCTTGGATCCGAGTCTGTTCACACCAGAGGGGCTCCAGGTCCCGACTTCAGAGTCAGCCAGACCTGAGGGCCGATAGCAGCCCCCTCTGCTCCAGCTGGGTGACCATCACTAGCTTTTTCACCTCTGAGAACCTCAGTTTCCTCATCTATAAAACACCAGGGACAGTAGCTTCCTCCGAAGGGTGGAACGGGGGTGAGATGAGATGTGACCGCGTGCAAAGCTCCTATGCAGGCCTGGCTGTAGGAAGCACGGGCTGAATGACAAAGCGACCGAGGACTCGCTAGGTGTCAGCTCTGTAATCCAGCCTTAGCGACGCATCACCATTAGTGTCCTCATCGTCGTTGTCTCTATTCGTGGCCAAGTCCCTCTCTGGGCCTCAGTTTACCCACCTGTAAAATGAAGAAATGACCATCCTTTCTAGTCTAGGTGCACCCTGATCCCAACCTGGTCACTGACATGTGGGGCTCCTCCTCTGCTGCTCCTGGAAGAGGGGCCAGGTTCTCGCTCTCTGTCGTGGCACCGAACGGATGCGGAGCCCCCGCAGGTCCCCTGTGGAAATAAACAAAGCCCACCCGAATGAGAACAATTCAGGGCCAGGGTCAGCTGCCATCACATGCATCTGGCAGAGACTCATAGGCAGGCAGGGGGTGGGAACGCCTTATAGGGAGCAAAAGTGAGGTCTTCAGACATGCCCTGTGGAGGCTGTCTCGAGGGGAAGCTGGAGGTGGGCCAGCAGGTGCCGGGCATCCTATGTGATCGCTTTGGGGAGCGTATTTGACTTTGTCGGGGGCAAAAAAATAGGGCAGCTGGCCATCACTGACCACGTCCTGACTGTTCTGGGCTGCTTGCCACAGAAGTGGGTCTGGTTCTATTGTCACATCTGGTCTGGGCATTGTCTGTCTGTATAGTTAGTCTCTCTCTCCTCAGATGGGAATTGCCTCCTACCCCTGGTCTGTAACAGAACCCCCCAGAATCCTCTCTTTTTTTTTTTTTTTTGAGGAAGATTAGCCCTGAGCTAACATCTGCCACCCATCCTCTTCTTTTTGCTGAGGAAGACTGGCCCTGAGCTAACATCCATGCCCATCTTCCTCTACTTTGTATGTGGGACACCTACCACAGCATGGCTTGCCAAGCGGTGCCATGTCCACACCTGGAATCTGAACCGGTGAACCCTGGGCTGCCAAAGCAGCACATGCGCACTTAACCACTGCACCACCGGGCCAGCCCCCCCCCAGAATCCTTTCTTCTTCTTCCCTTGCTTACAGCTTCCAAAGGAATCCAAATTCCAACTGACAACCAAGTTCTTCGGAAGGTTCCTGCCCGAGGTGAGAAAGCACCTGCTCCCCTTTAGTCAGCTCAGGAGGGGCTGGGGAAGACGGGTCTGCCGAGTGCCTGATGAGAGCCCCTCTCCAGGTCCAGAGGCGCCCCGGCCCGAGAGAGGGGCAGTAGCTTGTGCAGCCCGTGCGCAGTGCAGAGAATGGCTCGAAGCCCCCGGGCACTGAGCATAAGGGTGGAGGCTGGGGCTGAACCACTCAACAGACAGTTGCTGAGTGCCCGCTCTGTGCTGGGGACCCCACATGGGCATCCAGCAAAATAGACCGTGTCCCTGCCCTGCCAGAGCTGCAGTCCAGCCAAGAGAGAAAATGATTATTCAGGCACCCAAAACACCGAAAAAGAAGATGCAGACTGTAATAAGTGAAGCCACCAGGTCGATGAGGTCACATTAGACCAGGCAGTCATGGAAGGCCCCTATCTCAGTCGGCTCGGGCTGCCGTAACAAAATGCCACAGACCCGGTGGCTTCAACAGCAGAAATTTATTTCTCACCCTCTGGCGGCTGGAAGTCCAAGATCCAGGTGCCCGCAGATTCCGTTTTTGGCGAGGGCTCTCTTCCTGGCTTGGAGATGGCTGCCTTCTTGCTGTGTCCTTGCTTGGCCTCTCCTCTGAGCACAGGCAGAGAGAGCGAGCACTGCTGTCCCTTCTTACAAGGACACTAATCCCATAGGATCAGGCCCCCCCGTGACCTCATTGAATCTTGATTACTTCCTTAGGGCCCCATCTCCACACACAGCCACATTGGGCTTAGGGCTTCCATAGTATGAAATTGCAGATGGCACAAACACTCAGGCCTTAACAGGTTCTCCAGGGGTGACACTTCCAGAAATTTCTATAGAGAAGGTACTGGTGTGGAAGAGCTGTGGGGGGAATTACTTGAAGCTTTATTTGCATAACAATCGCATCATTTTTATTCAGGCTGAGAGTTTACTTGGGGGAGGTTTGGAGACCAGCAGAGCTGGGAGTGTCGCCAAAGCCCACCTCAGTTCCTCCTTGAAGCCACCCCTGCTCTCTAAGGAGGCAACATGTGAGCTGAGACCTGAAGGAAGGGAAAGAGCCAAGCTATGGGAGAGCAGGGGGACAAGCATTCAGGGAGAGGGAACAGAGTGTACAAAGGGTTTTAGACGGGAAGAAAGCAGGTCATATTTGAGGAACGGGAGCTGCATGTGGCTGAAGTTGGAGGGTAAAGGGGTAGAGGGATGTGGAGTGGGCTGATGTTGGCAGGGCACCAGGTCTCACATCGTGCAGTCTTTAGGATTTATTTGGAAATCAATGGGAAGACATCACAGGTGTTTATGCAGAGCTGGGACAAGACAGGATTTAGAAACATTTTAGGGGCCGGCCCAGTGGCTCAGCGGTTAAGTTCGCACATTTAGCTTCGGCAGCCCGGGGTTTGCCGGTTCAGATCCCGGATGCAAACATGGCACCGCTTGGCAAGCCATACTGTGGTAGGCGTCCCACATATAAAGTGGAGGAAGATGGGCATGAATGTGAGCTCAGGGCCAGTCTTCCTCAGCAAAAAAGAGGAGGACTGGTGCTAGATTTTAGCTCAGGGCTAATCTTCCTCCAAAAAAAAGAAACATTTTAATAAAATTGCTCCCTTTGTTGGTTGTCCCCGCGGGGGGCTGAAGGTGGCCAAAGTGTTCCCCAACATGAAGATGCAATTCTTCTTCGGAACCGCCTCCCCACCACAGCTCACCATGAGCCCCGCTGGCCTTGTCCTCACCCCTACCTTGGAGGCCCAGGCCTTCGTCGTCTTCCCCAACTCCTCGCTGGTCCCCCTCTTCCTGCTTGAGATGGTAAGCTATTCCCGGGTGTGGGCAGACGGGGAGCCCTGGACAGAGCTGAGAGCACGGCCCTCGGGGTCAGGGCCGGCCGGTGTAAGTCCCACCCAGATTCCATCCTGGACTGTGTGGCTGCAGGGTCTGAGACCAGAACCACTCTACTAACAGACATGCATTCATTCAATTACGAATCCCGTCGTTGGCTTGAAATAGGTGTACTGCTTCCGGTTCATTCATTCCTAACATTGGTCCTACAATTACGCATTTGTGTATTTGTTCACTCATTCATTTATTCATTCGATTATTTATTCATTCAATTATCCCTTAGACTGCTGACTTGCAAATGCTGTGCCTTTTCTGCTTCGTACACGCATTCATCTATTCCGTTGTTCATTCACTAGTTCATTTATACGTTCATTCAGTCAATCATTCGCTTGTGTATTTGTCCTTCCATCCATCGTTCACTCATCCATGCATCTTTGTTTCTGTTTTCACTTGTGTGTTTAATCCTTCGCTTATCCAAGTTTTTATGACCCTGCTGATGTGTGCATTCAACCATTTGGTCACTCTGTCACTCCACAAACACTTGGTGGCACCCTCTACGGCCACCAGGAGTGAGGGCTGGACTCTCTCCCCGCCGAGGAGGCGCTCACAGGCCTCGGGCACATCTGCCCGCTCTCCACTCAAGACCCATTTTGCCCACTTGGCAGATTCCGTGGGTTCCGATGGGGTCACCTTAGGTCACGCAGACAGTGGGCAGAGAGCTGAGGTGGGAACCTCAGTTTCCCAATTCAGTAAATATTTGTTGAATGAATAAATGAATGAGTGACTGTGAGAATAGGCCTGGCCTGAACTCCAACCCCCCAGTCTGTCTCACCTAGTCCATGGGAGTGGCCTGGGAATTCTGCAAGGGTCTCGGAAGCAGAGGGGAGAAAGTGGTAATTGGTTGAGGGTCCAGAACACACCAACAGGCACAAAGCAGGAGTCCCCCCTTCCTTGGGCTCTGTGGGTCTGCCCCTTGGCGAAGCTGACCCTCCTGGTCCTGGAGGCCTCGCAGAGCCCCGGCCCCGGATCGGGACTTCACCTCTTGGCTTGCTGCTTTGCAGAGCACGAACATTTCTCTGGAGGTCAGCGCCAGGTCCAACAGGCTTGTTGGCAAGGTCAAGATGGACAAGTAAGTAGGCCTGTGGGGATGGGAGGGGGGCTGCCCATCCATTCTTGGTGCCCATGGGCTAGCCAGGAGCTTACAACGTGCCAAGTACTGTTTCGTTGCTTTCCTGTTCATCCATCACATTTAAGCCCAAACAGTGCACCATGGGCACAATAGCCCCATATTGCAGACAGTGAAACAGATGCTCAGACATGAAGTGACCTGCCCAAGGCCATACATTGTAAGGTGACCAGTCATCTCAGTTTGCCCAGCGTGTCCCAGCTTAACACCCCTCAGTCCTGGGCCGACTCATGGCTGGGCAGCGCCTGCTGGCGATTCTGCTCCACACTGAACCCCAGCACCCCAGCCACCCCACATCCCTGGCCTCCCTCAGCACTTGGAGGGCCCACTTCAACTTCGTCACACCCGGTCCTCGGTCTCGGTCAGCCGCGCCCTGCCAGGAGCCTCTGGAATCCACGTGACCGGGTTGGAGTCCGGCAGGGGAAGTGGCGGTTGGGCCAGTGGGCTCTGGCGTTGAGGCTGCCTGCACCTGAAGTGCAGCTCGCCTCGGCAAGCACCGGACTCCCCAAACTTCAGTTTCCCTGCCTGTGAAACAAGCCCAACGATTATCTTTTGCCAACAGCATCGTTGTGGGGACTAAATGAGGTATCCATATGTGCTGAAGTGTTTGGGACACTTGGTAAGCAAGAGAGAAAGAGAGAGATGCACAGAAAAAGAGAAACACAGACGTGGGGGAGAGACAGACAGACAGATGGAGAGACACATTAAGAGGGAGACTCTGAGAGACAGAGACACAAGAGGAGGGAAGAGGAGAGAGAAGGAGATTGTCAGAGAGAGGGTCAGTCTCTCGGGGACCCCAACACTCAGACCTGGTGTCTCTCTCTTAATCAGCTGCACGCTGTTTAAACTGAGTCTTGACCCACCTTCCTGCTCACTTCTGCCTTCTCGCTTGCACAGAGCTGTCCTTCAGCTTGAGATCAGCTCCTGAGGTTTCTGTACTGCTCAGTTCTCTGGGCATCATTTTGACAAGTGTTACTCCTTTGGAAACATGTGAATTTCATTTTCCTGGAAACACCCGCGGGCCTCTCCAGTAGAGGAGCCAGAGAGGATACAGCTGGGTGATGGCTGAGCACAGACTCTGTAAAATATGCAGGGTGGAGGTAGTGAGGGTCCAGGGGGCAGGAGTCCTGGGGCTCCCAACTCCTGTTGAACAAGAGCGAACTTTCAAGTTTTGTATGGTATTGGAGACAACAGGAGTTTTGGCATCAGAGAGACCTGTTTGAAATCCTACTTTGCTAATTGTATGCTGTGTGATCTTGGGCAGATTGCTTGACCTCTCTGAGTGTCAGTTTCCTCGTCTGTAAATGGGAGTGTGATGGCTCTTGCCTCCTACGGTGTTATAGGAATCTCAATGGGATAAAGTACTCAACATAGTGAATGATAGGGGTTCATTAAAATGCCATTTATTTCCCCCTCTCTGTGAAATCGCTGTTAAAATGCCATAATGGCTGTAAAGAGAGGATAGTTTATTCGCTCAAGTAATTGGAAAGTCCAGGGGTTTCAGACAAGCATGAATCCAGGTGCTCAAATGATGTCCTTAGGACTCTGACTTTGTCCATCTCTTGGCTCTGCCATCCCCTATTGCTGGCTTCCTTTCCCAGCAGGCTGTCACCAAGTGATGGCAAAAATGGCCACCAGCCGCTCCCTAATTTTCCTGGAGAAAAGAGAACACCTCGTTCCCAATATTTCCAGCAGAAGTCCTGGGACCAGCTCTCACTGGGCCAGCATGGGTTGCAGGTCCATCCTTGAAGCAGTCCCTGTGGCAGGGGAGATGCACTCTGCCCTTCGGCCAGCTCTCCCCACAGCCCAGCACTGACCATGTAGGGGATGGGAGTGGATACTGGGTTGGGAAACCAGTGGCATCCACCAGAACGGGCCCCTTCTCCCCAGCAGCTGGGCCCTCGGCAGGGTCAGGTGAATGAGGTCTCAGCTTCCCCTCCCCTCTTCACAGGCTGCTCCTGAAACTGAAGCACTCGGTCATTGGCTCCTTCCCGGTGAGTCTGAGGCCTGTGGTGCCTCCTTCCTTCCCCTGATCTTGAGATAACTGTCCTGAGGGCCGCTCAGGCTCATGGCATCGTTTCTGGAGGCCACTGGTTCATTTGCATCTAATTTGCACCTGACATAGTGATGGGAGGAGCCCTGTGGCCAGAGAGACCTGAGCTGGCATCGCTGCTCTGTGCTTACTAACTGTGGGCCTTGGGCAAGTCACTTCTCCTCTCTGAGCTTCAGACCGTTCCCTCAAATCGGCGGTGACCCTTTCTACCTGAGTGAGTGTGGTGAGATTGAAATGGGGTTAAACATGCGCAGTCTGGAACAGAAAATCTCAACAAGTGTTTGTTGAATGAGCAAGTTAATTACTTTGTTGAGCACCTACTATGTGGCAGGCACTGCTCCAGGTGTGGGGATATGCTGATAAAGAAGACAGTGACCCCCTTCGAGAGCCTTACATCATGGTGGGGAAACAGACAATAAGAGGTGAAGATCGTTTCAGTCATGATCAATGCAATGAAAAACAACATGGAAAGTGCTGGGGAGCCTTGAGGTTAGACCCTGTGATCCGGGAGAGCCTCTCTGAGGAGGTGATATTTGGGCTGAAGGAGCCCTGAAGGGGAAGATCTGTTGCAGGCAGAGGGAATAGCAGGGGCAAAGGTCCTGTGGTGGAAACAAGCTTGGCGTGTTTGGGGAATGGAAGGAAGCCAGTGGGCCAGAGCAGCGAAGTAGGGGGCAGAGGAGGAGATGTGGCTGGAAAGGCAGGCAGGGGCTGGCTCACCCGGGCCTTCTGTGCCACAGTAGATTGTGTTCCAAGGGCAGTGAGAAGCTGGTGAACTGTTTGGTGCAGGGAGTGACGTGATCTGATTTATACCTTGACAAAGATGGCCCTGGCTGGGGCGGGGGAAATGGATTACAGGGGATGAGAGTCAGACCACGTGGATCAGTAGGGAGGCTGGTGGTTTGTCCTTGTGAGAGGTGATGGAGGCTGGGACTAGGCAAGGAAGAAAGAGGAAGATGTATTTTGGAAGTAGAATTAGACAGGACTTGGTGAGAGGTTTGGTGTGTGTGGTGAGAGAAAGGGCGATGAAGAAAGGCCTAGAATTTTGGCTTGAGCAGCTGGCTGAATGGTGGAGTCACTTACTGAGATGGGGAAGGGCAGGTGGGAGGGAGGGGAGGAGGCCCCTCGCCAGCCCATGTGGATGATTTCACTCCCCGGAATCACTGACCGTCCTTAAGGAGACTCACCCCTGCCTCCCCACCGGGGCTCTGGGATTGAGTTCCCCATGTAAGTAGCAGCTAAAACGCTCTCCAATAGCCGTCCTGAACGCACATCGCCCTGTGACTTCCATTAGAAGCCACGGCTGCTGACTCCGTCCTCAGCGACTTACTACACGTGGCCCGAATCTCCCAGGGGGCCTCTTGTCGAGCCCCTGGAGAACATTTCCTTAGATCTCTGAAATGCCCTCCAAGATCCCCTCCGCGGGGGTGCCTTGTAAGCCACCCAGCCCCAAAGTCAGACTGTCCCAATGTCCCCTCCAAATCTGATGGAGATCCAGCCAGCCGTTTCCATCTGATAAGATTACAATAAACGGAAAGATCCTAAGCGACCTCATTGTGTTTTCCTGGAGATACTGGTGCCAAGCCTCTCTCAGTGGCTTGACCTTGTCGGTAACTAACTTCTGCTTCTGCAGAGAATAAAAATGTAAAGTTCCAAGATTCATGGGAAAAAGGGCACCACATTTGATGAACCCAGGGAATTACCGCCTGGGGAAGGAAACTCAATTGTTCCAGAAACGAAAATGTACATATTTACAAGTTGTAAATGTCACCAAGACACGCAATCATCTTGAGGGTGTTACATTATTTTTGAAAAACTTTTTTTATTGCAAAAGCAAAACATATACATTGTAGAACAATCAGAACCTACAGATATGCAAAACAAAGAAAATCAAGACCATTTCTATTTTCACCACTTAGTTAATAATTTTTTTCTTTTTTTTTTAAGATTGGCACCTGAGCTAACAACTGTTGCCAATCTTCTTTTTTTTTTCCCCTGCTTTTTCTCCCCAAATCCCCCCAGTACATAGTTGCATATTTCAGTTGTGGGTCCTTCCAGTCTGTGGCATGTGGGACACCGCCTCAGCGTGGCCTAACGAGCAGTGCCATGTCCGCGCCCAGGATTCGAACTGGCGAAACCCTGGGCCGCCACAGCGGAGCACACGAACTTAACCACTCAGCCGCAGGGCCAGCCCCTAGTTAATAATATGAGGTGTACCCTTCCTGACCTTTTGCTGTGCATGTTTAATAATGAAATGGAATTACGTGGTTTCTATTGCCTACTTTTCCTTACTCAAAAATATATCCTGAATATCTCTGTGTTGATAATGATAGTTCTATAATATCAATAACAGTTGCATAGTATTTCCTAGAATCCAAGTGCCACCATGTCCCCAGATGAATCTCCAGTCGTTGGACATGTAGGTTGCTTTTAATTTATTGTTTTGGTTGAATGTCTCACTCTGATGAGCATCCTTGCATCGACACTTCTGCCACACCCTACGTCATCTCCTGAGGATAAACGCTTCCCGGGCGTGTTGGCTGGCCCACCAGGCACACGCATCTTTAAGGCTTTTGATAAATATTGCCAAACATCTGCCAGAAAGATAGAAGCAATGTGCCCTCTAGTCTGAGGATGTGTTTTCTTACGCAAAGGTTGTCATGTTTGAATCCTCTCTGAGGACCTCCCTTGTCTCTGCCCTGCTCTCTGCAGTCTAGAACATGCTTTACATCTGGACCTTTTAGAGTGAAAAACATCACTTCAGTGACCTTGATCGGGCTGCAGACTCACACGTCCTCACTTGTGTCCGTCTCTCGGTGGTTTTCCCAGCCGTGGGGTTGCGCTGCGTGGGAGGGGGTGAGGGAGCACTGCTGAGGCCACAAGGCCCTGACGCGGGCCCTGTCCTCTGATTTCCAGGTGCAGTTACTGCAGTCCATCATGAACTATGTCGTGCCCACTCTGGTGCTTCCCAAGGTCAACGGTAAGGAGCTTTGGAGAAACAATTCATTTTCCATCCTGGGGGAAGCAGAGGGGTTAATTCCTAGAGCCACCTAATGCCCGGCCCCTGCTGTGGGAGCTGGTCACCTCAAATGGCCTCTGCCCCGGAGAAGGGATGGAAAAAAGGGAGCACAGGAGGTGAGTTCCTACTGCAGGCCCATCCATTGTTTCAGCCAGCCCTTAACGACAGCGCCATGCGAGGGGGGATATTGATATCTTCAGTTTTCACTCGAGGCTATAGAAGATCAGAGGAGTTCAGTGACCTATTCCAGGTGACAGAGCAGGTGAGACATGGAGCACAGGTGTGATCCCAGCTCTGAAGCCAGAGCTGGTCTTTTCCTGACTCTGAGAGACAGGCTGAGCTTGCTCACCACCCTGGTGACGCCTGCAGAGTCAGGGGAGAAGACAGAGAGGCCCACATAACTGTGACTGGAATAGCCAGCAATCATACATTAAGACAACAAATTAGTATAGACAGTGTGATTGATCCTCCCACCTTGGCACACGTCTCTTCATAATGACCTGGGAGACCAGATTTGATTTAGAATTCTCCAGGGTTCCAGTTCAGAATATGGTGGTGCTGGGGAGCCAGCCCCCGGCCACTGACCATCTCTGCTTTCATCCTAAACATCGACGGGCTTCGTGTGCACACGAGTGGACACCCCCAGTGGCATGTCCAGGGACTGTCCACACCCCTGCAAGCAGCCGCCCCTGGCTGTCACTCGGGCCTGGTGACACCAGCAGTGCTGTGGGCAAGAGGCCTGCACAGGTCTTGGATGTGGGCGTGGGGCCGATGGGGTGAGAATGTGAGGGTCCCAGGTCTCTGGAGCACGGTGGAGGACAGGGCAGGAGACCCAGGGCAGCCCTCGTTTCAGTGCCCGTGCCAGCCCCTCCCAGAGCTGGACACACCGGCTCAGGGAGGGCGCCCGCCTGGCTCTCTCGGGCCCCTGCCTCTCCTCCCCTCCCCTCCCCCGGTCCTTACTTCCACCTCCGTTACAGAGAGGCTGCAAGAAGGCTTCCCTCTCCCGCTGCCCAGCCACATCCAGGTCTTCAACCTGGTGATTCGGTCTTACCAGGTGAGTCCAAAGGTCTCTGTTCACCAAACCTCCCACAACACCGGCAACCCGCTGCTGGAGAGCTGCCTCCGTGCCACCTGGTACGGAGTGCCTTCCGCCCTGACGACAGCCCTGGAGGGTGGGGGCTGTGAATGACGGAGTAGAGAGACCATGACGCAGGAAAGCCAGCAGCTGCTACATGAAGCCCAGGGTCAAAACCAGGTCCCTGCTTTTAACCATCATTGTCCCCACACTTCACCCGTGGAAGGGGAGCTCACTGGTGGCCGCTGAGCCTCTTCTATAAAGTGGAGGCGTTTACATATTTGGCAAATATGTATTGCCTGCCTTGCTTAGCATCCAGCATCCTTCTAGGCCCGTGGGGTGTAAAGCGCGGTCAGTGTCTGGCGGCTTTAGATGCCGGGATGGACGGCCTCTGCTTGCCTTTCTCCTCGTCTCACCCCCCACCCCCCACCCCACCGCAGCATCTGTCCTTGGGATGCTTTCTTCTCTCGGCTTTGGAGACCCCCTCTCCTGGTTTTCCAGCCTCCTCTCTGGCTGTTGCCACCTGCTTGGCTGGTTCCTCCTTCCCGGAGGGCATTCTCCAGGCCCCTGCCCTTCCCCCACGATCCCCGTTCCCTGGTCACTTTCATCCACTCTCTAGGGCTGAACAGCCACCTTTGTGCCATCCAGTGGCCCAGCTGCACTTCCAGTTTCTTCTAAACTCCTGACCTGTGCATCTGCTGGCTTCCTTGGTGCCTCCACTCTGAGGCCCCCTACACCCAACACATCCCAACAAAGCCAGTATCTCTGCAATGAAACCATTACCCACCGTCGCATTCCTTACCCGGACAGTGGCCTTCCTGATAACCTTGAGGCCCCCGGGAAACCCCCTCACCACCCAGATTCCTCACTCTCCCTCGCTCCCAATGTCCTGTCAATCAATCCCCAATTCTTCCAACCAGGGAACTAACGGGGCTCAGAGACTGTAGGAAAACAGCTGAGAGCACAGAGGAAACATCCCCCGTGTTCCCCACATTTTACCAAGATTTTTTTTTTCAAAAAAAAAACACCCCATGGGGCAATTTAACTTCTTCATTTCTGAAAACCCTGAGTGAAGGGCATGAAAGAGCAAAGAGAAGTGGTTTTTCAGCCTTGCTTGGCACAAGGGCTCCCTGGGGCTGCCATGAGGCCGGGATGACAAATGAAGGCCTCCACGCCGCCCGGGGCTCCCCACGGCTGTGAAGGAAACAGCCACAAGGGAAGTTGCTGGCACATTCATGGGCGCTGGCGGCCGTGATGTGCAGGCCCCCAAGGCGAGACCCCGAGGGCCCCACATTCGCTCTGACCTTTCTGTCAGCAGACAGGCCCCCTCTCCTCTCTCCTTCCCGACAGGCAGGCTCCCCAAGTTTCCTTCTAGAAACCCAGCAGCCCCACACCCACCAACAAGGGGTGCCCTTCCAGCTGATGACAGTGTTTCCGTCTCTCCCTAGAATTTCCTGCTGCTCGGCGCAGATGTTCACTATGGCTGAAGTCGCCATGGGTGCCCGGGGCTGTCACCCACGCCAGGAGGTGAGGGGTGGCCAGCACCCGCTCCTGACCGGCCTGTGGGGCACAGGCTACCTTTCTCCAGGCATCCCTTTCTAGCTCTTGACCCAGAGACCCTTGCAAACTTCTCTGAATTCAGATTCAGAAGTGATCTAAACATGGGGGAAGCTTGTCCTTGGAAAAATGTGTCATGTGTATTTTGGGGATTATGAGCTTTTTTTAATGGCTAAGTCGGCATGGTCATTTCCTCCAGGGATTGCATTTCAATTGTAGCCACAGTATTTCTCTTTGTGCTTCACATAAAAAAAAAAAAAAGGCCTGCTCTTTTTTTTGATGGACTGCTGTGTGACGGTATGGTTTCTTGTTTGGTATCCATGCATTCTCCCATCGGCTGTACCTGCAGCCCAGTGCACAGCACAGATACAATCACCTCTTTACTTCTCTAATTACTTCCTTGAGTCCTCACATCCCTCTGTCAGCAAAAAGCCCCATCAGGGGCCGGCCTGGTGGCGCAGTGGTTAAGTGTGCGCGTTCCGCTTCAGCAGCCTGAGGTTCGCCAGTCCGGATCCCAGGTGCAGATATGGCACCGCTTGGCAAGCCATGCTGTGGCAGGCGTCCCACATATAAAGTAGAGGAAGATGGGCACGGATGTTAGCTCAGGGCCAGTCTTCCTCAGCAAAAAGAGGAGGATTGGCAGCAGATGTTAGCTCAGGGCTAATCTTCCTCAAAAAAAAAGAAAAAGCCCCATCGTTTCTTTTGAGGACAGCTTTCATGCCGCACTGCCCAAGAGTGGGATTTCCTCAGTCCAAAAGAGTGGGTCTTGCTTCCAAGGTCCCACCCAGCGGGTCTGCCCAGCAGATCAGTCCACCGGGCTGTTGTTCTTGTCACCACCACACGGTGTCGCTGTTGAACAGTGAAGCCGCGCGGCCTGTTTTCCCTGCCCCACACTGGGGCTCCGCGATGGTGGCCCTCCTAGTCCACACTGTCCTGCCCAGCCAGTGGGCCCAAAGCCGAACACTGAGCCAGGGGACAGAGCCCACTGGGGCTTTTTCAGTCACTCACATCCCAGGACCCGCCAGATCACCAGCCCAGACTGTCCTTGGACTCTTGGTGAGTTTCCTTGGGGACTTTGGGCCATTTCCTGCCATGGGACATCGGGTGTGGCTATCTCAGGCCGTTAGGCAGGTCCTACTAGCATTACACTTCACATCAATTGGGCGGTCCTGGAAGGCCCCGTTAGCTGCTGACATTTGGTCTGAGACAGAAGGATGAGGAAGAGTTTGGAGCAGGTAGTGGGTGTGGGACGACATGACCAGCTTTAGTTTTAAAAACGTTTTGTCGTCTCTTCTGAAAGCTTTGGAGGGGTGAGAGTGGAAGGCGGTGGGCACAAATTAGGAGTCTGTTGTTGTCATTCAGACTTCTCCAAGTGGGTGATAGTAAAAACGGAGAAACGTCTTTGTAGTGAGGAAAAACAGATAAAAGATATTTTTACAACTGTATTTTTAAAGAAAAATGCACATGCTTCTGCTAACGTCATTGATTCTCTGTTAAATGGAGGTAGAGGGTCTGGAGCCACACAGGGGAAGGGAGGGACATCCATCAAGCACAGCACATGAGAGACTTGCTTTAATCCTCACGGCACTCTCCATGCCCCCAGGTGGGAATTGTTCAATGCTTTTAGACTGAGTCACTCTCCTTGGGTCACAGAGCTGCCATGTGACAGAGCTAGGATTCCCCCCTTCCCTGCCTTTCTACCATCAGAGCCCATCCTCTTTCCACTCCTCCCAGATGTCAAAATCGTGTCTGTTTGGGGCTTGACATATTTAAGGCAGGATGACCGTGTTCAGTTGCGTGGGTTGTGCACTGTAAAAAGGCACCAGGCTGAGGAAACAAAATCTGTTCTCTAATTTGTCCCCCAAGAGGGTGCACATTTCTCTATTTTCCAAAGGCACTGAGTAGGAACAGACAAGCCACCTGTGAGGCTGGAGGGAAGAGAGCAAGTGGGAGCACTGCATGGGATGGGGCTGGGAGACCCAGAAGACTGTTAAGGACTCTGGATTTTGTTCCAAAAAATAAGGGAAGCCACTGGAAAGTTTTGAGCAGGAGAATGACACAACCTAATTCATGTTAAAAAAAATTATTTTATTGAGGGCGTATTGCCGTATAACACTGTGTAAATTTCAGGTGTACGTCGTTCTGTTTCTGCTTCTGTATAGACTGCATCGTGTTCACCACCAATAGTCTAGTTTTTATCCATCCCCATACACATGTGCCCCTTGACCCCTTTCACCCTCCCCCTGCCCCCTTCCCCTCTGGTAACCACCAATCTGTTCTCCGTATCTGTGTTTGTTTGTCTTCCACATATGAGTGAAATTTGTCTTTCTCTGACTTATTTCACTTAGCATAACACCCTCAAGGTCCATCCATATTGCCACAAGTGGCACGATTCTGTCTTTTTTATGGCTGAGTAGTATTCCATTATATCTATCTACCACATCCTCTTTATCCATTCATCCGTTGATGGGCACTTGGGTTGCTTCCACGTCTTGGCTACTGTGATAATTCATGCTTTTAAAGGACCCCTCTGGCTGCTGTGACAAGCATAGCTGATGAGGATGGGGACACAGCCCTGCTTCCCCTGCCCTCACTTCCTCTTCTGTCATTCTCTTTGGAGATGGTTGGTCCTCTCCCACACCTACCCTCTACTTACCAAAGCATTCAGGCAGTCCCCGCCCCACTCTCTATAGAAAAAATGCACATATTTCTTGGAGCTAAAGCCTGGTAAGTGGAGCACCCTGGGCCCTGGGGACCTCTCTCCAGTGGCTGAGCACAGGCAGGAGTTCGGAGGTGTGACTTGAGGAGCATCCCCAACACGCTCCACATTGTCTGCCATGCTGCCTGCAAAGCCACTATACATTCTCCCTTCAGGCTCAGCATTGTCTGCTCCGAGTGGCTGCTCATGGGTGCGGGGCTTCTTTTGGGGGTGTTGAAAATGCTCTAAAATTAGATTATGGTGATAGTTGCCCACAGATAGTATATTCTGTGAATATATTACAAACCGCTGAACTGTACACTTTAAATGGGTGAATGTTACGGTATGTGAACTATATGTCAATAAAGCTGTTTAAAAAAGAATTGCCCGCTCCAGACTGCCTGCAAATCTCCCTATCAGAGCCGCTTCCCTCTGGGTTAAGCATTGCCCTCTTGGGCTTCCTTTGGAAATGCTGACATTAAATATGAGGGAGGGGTACCCTATGGGGGGAGATGGGTACCCTATGGAGGGGTTACAGGGAGACTGACCACTGTGTTCACCATTTTGTCACATCCCACTAGTGGCCATGAGTGGCCCTGCCCTGGGCCAGTCTCTTCATGGTCAAAGGCAGATGGAAGCCGCATTTTCCAGCTGAGGAGTCTGAAGTGTACGGAGGTTATGCAGGCTGCCCAAGGTCTCTCAAATCCATGTTCAGGGCCTGGGCTATGGAGTCACCCGTCCCTGGTTTGAAACATCAACCCAGCCCCTCATGGGCTGGACAACTTTCCAATGTTACTTAACTTCTCTGATCCTTTATTTCTTCCTCTGAAAAGTGGAAGTAAACCCTTGCCCTCCTCTTTGGTGTGAAGTTCTTGGGAAGAATCGGTGATAGAATTGATAAGCTCATAGCATGGTGGTGAAGAGCACGAGCTGGGCTCCCAGACCCTGTGGGTTCAAACCCAGCTCTGCTATTTACCGGCTGTGTGACGCTGGGCGATTAGCTCTCTGGCCTTCGATTTTCTCATCTGTAAAGTGAGGATCATCATAGTACCTACCTCACAGGGTCGTTAAGAGAATGAAATACGCGTGCCATCTGTGGTAGGGGACCTGCCAAGTAGTCATCAAAGTCAGTTCTACGTCTTAATAAACCCACTTCTTCTCACTGCGCGGTTAGGACAGTACCCGGCCTGCCATAGCTGTAAATTCCTGATGCCTGGCGTACGCAGGTGCTCAATAAATAGTTATTTTTAAAGTGATCTAGGATTTGAATCCACATCTGTGTGACCCAAAGCCACTATGTCAGCGATTCTCACAGCATGATCCAGGGCTGGCTGCCTGACAGGCCCGACCCCAAGAATTAGAGCCGCTGGCTGGCCAGAAATCCAGGCTGAGCGCTGGGTTCCCCGTGGGACCGGGACCCTTTCCCTCTCTAGGTCTCAGTTTCCCCATCTGGAAAAGCAAAGGCCCTCTGGAATCCCAGGAAAGGAATCCAATAAAGTGAGCTCTGGAAAATATCCAAGAATCTTTTCTTGATGAGAAATTTTCATTTTAACAGAAGCTCCTTAGGGTCCCCAAAACCATCAAGACCCAGTGAAATGAGGCCACTGCTGGAATCTTAGATGCTGCCAATTGCAGAGGCAGAGATGGGCTAGAGGGAGAGAAGGGGGTGTCCTCAGGTTCCCTAGAGACCCCCTGGGGTGAGGAGCTGTGTATCCACAGGGACAGCCCTGCTCCACAGGGTCTCCTAGCATCCTAGGTAGGTGACACACAACCTTCACACTGGATTGTCACTGACAGTACTATTTTTCTTCTGTAAATGCACTTGCCTCAGGGCTTGTGTGTGTGTGCGTGTGTACGTTCACACTCAGACCTGGAGGTGATAGGGCTGGGGAGGAGGCTGCCATCAATATCAAAGTGTCAACACCGAAGTACCCTACAGGGATCCAGAACTGCGGGTTCTCCTCGAACTACAGTGATGTTCTCAGGAGGGTGGGCACCATCATAGACAACTGCGCCGAAAATAAGAGTGAACAGCGTTATAGAAACGCAGAGCTGGCGGGGAACTTAGAGCTCATTTAGTCCCTTGTTCTCCAAGCATGGTCCAAGATCAGCATCTCCTAAGAGCTTGTTAGAAGTGCAGAGTCTCAGCCCCCAAAGGAACCTGATGAATGGCATTTGCATTTAAACTAGATCCCTGGTATATTCCACAGCTGCTTTGTCTGTCCATCATTGGACACTCAGGTTGTTTCCATATCTTGGCGATTATGAATAATGCTGCAATAAACACAGAGGTGCAAATATCTCTTCAATATCCTGTTTTCATTTCCTTTGGACACATACCCTGAAGTGGAATAACAGGATCATATGGTAGTTCTGCTTTTAATTTTGGGGGGAGCCTCCATACCGTTTTCCATAGTGGCTGCACCAATCTGCATTCCCACCAACAGTGTACCAGCATTCCCTTTTCTCCACATCCAGAAGTTGTGCTGTATGTATATTCAACAGAATGTTATTCAGCCACGAGAAAGAAGGAAATCCTGCCATTTGCAACAATGCAGATGGAACTCGAGGGCATTATGCTAAGTGAAGTAAGTCAGTCAGAGAAAGACAAATACTGTGTGATCTCACTTATATATGGACTTAAAAAAAAGCTAAACTTGTAAAAACAGAGAGTAGAATGGTGGTTAGCAGAGGCTGGCGGTGGGGGAGCTGGGGAGATGTTATGTAAGGATACAAACTTGGAATGAGTAGATAAAGAAGTCCCCGAGATCTAATGCACAGCACAGTGATTAGAGACAACAATACTGTATTATAAGCTTCAAAGTTGCTAAGAGACTAGATCTTAATTGTTCCCACCACGCACAAAAAAAGTAATTATGTAGCGTGGTAGAGGGATCAGCTAAAGCTACAGTGTAATCGTATTATAATATATCAATGTATCAACTCGACACATTGTACACCTTAAACTAGGACCTCAATGAAAATCAATTTTAAAATAAATAAATAAATAAACAAGATCCCTGGGGGATTTGAGAAAAGCTGTCCTGGTCCACCGCTGTCATCTGCATTTGGGGGGAAATTGAGGGTCAGAGAGGGGCATGGTTTGCCCCATGTCACACAGCCCATCAGAAGCAGAGCCTAGACGAGGACCAGGCTTCCTTGCTGCGGGTCCTTCCCATGTTGTGTGTCTGTCTTTTGGAACATGCTGCTCCCTCCTCTGGGACGGCCCTTTGCTTTCTCCTCCACAGAATCTCCATGTGACCTTCAAGATCCTCCAGCAGGATGTCACCTCTGTACAAAATCTTCCTCAGTGACTCCCCAGAGACTTCCTTGGTGGCAGAACATGGGTTGCTGTAGATTTTTAGTCGTGTCTTTCACAGTCTACTGTCCCCGTGGAAGACTTGGACAGACTTGGGAAAAGAATTCAGAGCTCGCTGCCGGAAGAGGAAGGCATTTGCTACAAAAGGTCCATCATGCAGAAGAAATGCTCGGTGTACTAATTATCTCAATCAGGGTCAAGGCAGGAAACCAGAATCCAACTCAGATGGTTCTTGGGATTCGAACTAAGGGGCTATGTATAGACTTAGGGGGCAGGCTTAGGGACACCGTGAAGGATGCCGAGGCCCCCAGAAACTAGCATCCCTTAGCTTGAAGCAGCAAAGAGTCAGGGTCCAAGGCCAGTGAGGGCTGGAGCCACAGGTGAGGGGGGTCAGGAGTGACATGCCACAGCCTGAACTGAGACCTGAAGCAAGGAGGGGGCAGGGAAGCAGTGCCCTGACCACTCACTCTCCCTGACCTCTGACCTCTTGTCGTGCTGCCCTTGGGCTCAGCCCAACTACAGATGAGGAAACTGAGTCACAGAGTCAAGCCCAGGCCATCTGGCCCCAGAGTCCATGCCCTTAACCTTGCACTGTCTTCTGCCACATGTCCCTTCACTGTCAACAATGATCTATGTTGTGCTGCCCAGTAGGCCAGACACTGTGGTTTCCAAATCGTGGGTTTTCCAAACTCTTTTCAACCAACACTTTTGTAATCCACACAGTGGGTGGAGGCCTGGCCTGGGGCCATGTGGCGTGCTGGCCAGGCAGATCTAAGGTCCACAGGTCGCTGCTATGGGAAATCCCGCCCCTGCAAATAGCCCCCAGCTAGGGACATCCTCGAACTGTTGCCACAGGAAGAGTGACATCTGTGTCCCCATGAGGTCCTCACTCTTCAGACTGTCCTCTCCCACTGTCCAAGCTGGAAGGGCCTGTGGGAGTCACTTGCTCTGCCCCCCTCATTTCGCAGAGGGAAACTGAGGCACACAGAGGAAATTAGGCTTGCTGAGGGTCACACAGCCAGGCAGGGCTGAGTCAGGGCGGGAGCCTGGTTTCCTGACTCCCAGCTTAGGCTCCTCCCCAGGCTGAATCCAGGGAGCAGACCCCCCACCATTGCCCCCAGCACGTGGGGAGAACCTGTGAGCCCTTGCCCTCTGCCAGGCCTTGGCCCTGCTCCCTGCTCCGCTGGGATGGCTCTTCCAAAGGCCAACTCCTTCTCCTCCTTAGGGCTCAGCTCAGATGTCATCTTCCCAGGGAACCCTTCCCTGACCTCCTTTTGAAATGGCGTCCCACAGATCTGGGTTCAAATCCTGCTGGGCGACTGTGGCCATAATCACTTCACCCCTCTGAGCCTCCATTTCCTCAGCTCAGAACAAGACTGGAAGACCCACGTTAGAGGCCACTGCGGGGCCCAAGGAGGAGTGTGCATAACCAAGATGGGATCTGTCATTCAACAGGAGCTCAATAAATGTCAATTTCCTGCCAGCCCGCTAGATGCTGCAAGGATGGCGGGATACGGAAGTCTCGGCCCTGCTCTTGGGAGCAACCAGGCTGGTGCAGGACAGACGGGGCCCCGACAAACCTCAGTCAAAGGGACCGGAGCAGCAGGGTACAGAGGAGCAGAGGGGCCTGGGCTGGGGCTTCCCTGTGCTCAGCGTGGGAAGTTCTGATCTTAATGTCTTTTCCGACCCACTGGGAAGAAATTCTGTTACTTCTGCCCCATTCGGCTGTTGAGGCAGTCACAAAGACCTGCTGGATTTCACGGGGCACGGTGCAGAGACTTTATCTTTAGATGGAAAGAGTATCAAAGAATTTGTGGACGTGTTTTTACAAGACCACAATTATGAAAAAGCAGGTTGATGCTGTGATGGTGAAAGTGCAGATGATTCTGGGAGCTCAGAGGAGGACTTTTCCCTCATCCAGGGAAACGAGGGCGTGATCAGGGAAGGCTTCCTGGAGGTGGAGGTAGAACAAAGCTCACAAATATAGGGAGTCCTGGGGCAAGGGGATCCCTACGAATTAAACACAATCCCTACTATAAATTTTGTTTTCCAAATAAAATGCTATTATCTTTACTTACTGCCAATACAGTATATCCCCAAGAAAATTAAAATTTTAAATACCAACAAACAAAAAGACTTTAAAAACACCGGTAATCCTGCCCATCTAACCAGAGATAATCTCTCAAAACTCCTTGCTAAAAAGTCTCCATATGGCAAACATGGGGGTAGAACAAAGGAGCAGCCCCTCACTGTGTGGTGCCCTTGGAAACCAACCCTCACCAGCACGTTTCTCTAACCAGAAATACGTTAATTTCCGCAGCATCACTTTAAATGTGTCATAATGCGTTTCACCGATGCTCTGTCCTCGGCACTTTGGGTTGGGTCCCACTCCCCCTGCCTATTTCACCCAGCGCAGCAATGGGCATCTTCTTGAAGGGATGTATTTGCACGCTGGCTTAATTCTGTCCACAGGGTCAAGTTCCAGAAGTAGAATGACTGGGTTACCAGGCAGACGGGTGTTTAAAGACCGGCCACGTCACTTTCCAGAACATTTTACCGCCAGCAAGGTTTGGGAAAGCCTGTTTTCCTAGGGTGGGCGTGGGTTTCTTTTTTAAATAAACAGAGTCGAGCATGAAGAAGAGAGAATTTGGATGGCTCCGGACCTGGCTGTGAGTCCCAGCTCTGAGCGAGTGACATGGCCTCTCTGAGCCTGTTTCCTGGTCTGTAACACCGGGCCTTCCTAGCAATGACTGTGGGGTTTTGTTGTGGGAAGAGCGGACAGAGATTGTCACCTGGGGCCAGGCCAACCCACCCTCTGATCCTGGGGTGGCGACAACCAGCTTCTCTGTGTGACCTGTGACCCCAACAGTGTCGCAAGCAGGTTCCGGTCCCTGTGCCTCCCCTTCCCGATCCCAGGAACCCGCCCCCAGCCCTCAGGCTGCTTAAAGGATCTGGGCCCAGCCCACAGTTGTGACAGTCCTGGCCCCCTGACCTGGAATCCAGGATGGAGGCCTCGGCTGGGACCCTGTTCTCTCTACTCCTGATATTGCTGTTCACGTCCACCCCGGGAGCTCTGGGCTCCAACCCCGGCCTGGTTGCCAGGATCACCGACAAGGGCCTGGAGTATGGTAAGAAGCTGCGGGTTTGGTAAGGATTCGACTGGTTTTGGCTGACCTGCTTGGCACCAGGCTGCTCTGGGCGCAGTGGGGGCACAGACCAGGTACTCTCCCTTGGCTGGTGCAGCCTTCCCGGTTAGGTGGCCCTGGCTCAGCTTCTAGCCAAGTCACCCAACCGCTGGGGCCACTTGGGCACCTTACTTGTCTTAGCTGGGTCCCCACTAACCATCAGAGATAAGGATTTGGGTGCAAGTAGTTGATTTGGGAGATGGTTCCAGAAAAAACCATAGGGGAGTGGGAACGTGAGATGGGAAAGGAAAGGCAGCCAGGAGAGGCACATTATTAAACCAGCAGCCACTGCAGTGTCTGGAACAATTCTGCTGGAAAATCCTTGGTAAAGTTTGAAAACATATGCCTTAAAACTAGAAGTCAGAATGGCGGTTGCCTCTGGAGGCAGGTAGAGACCGGAAGGGACGTGAGAGAGCCCGCAGGGGCACTGGGGGTGAGCTGCATCTTGTCTGGGTGGCGGTGACATGCGTGTACAGACATTTAAAAATTACCTAGCAATACCTTTAAGATTAGTGCCTTTGAGGACTTTACGTATGTCATACCTCAATTTTAAAGGGTAGGAAAAGGAGGACTATTTTTAAGATGCTGAAACAAAGCCTTAGAATTAATCCATCTGAGTGGCCAGGGATCTGGGGTGTTTATATACTCCTCCCCACAGCAACTGACCAAGGGCTGCTCCTCACGTTTGTGGAGCCTCGATTGCCTTATGTGTTAAATGGGGTCATAACATGCCCTGGGGGTAGGGTTGTTGGGAGCCCAGACTGGCTGAGGGCAGAGAGTGAGTAAGCAGGGAAGGCTTCTTGGAGGAGATGAGGTGAGCAGAAAAGATAAAAGGGAGTTAGGCAGAGACAAAGGGTAGCATTCTGGCAGAGAGACCAGCATGTGCATTTGCTAGAGGGAGGAAAGTGGTGGAAGTGGGGCTACTGGTCACCGGTGTACACATGCCCTCCTCGAGGGCAGAATCCTGGCTCCCTCACATCTCAGAACAAACAGAAGCTCCTAATAAATGCTGTTTATATTGAAACCCTAAATCGGGCAAAATCTGCCTTTTGTCCCTTCCCACTGTGTGGACATACCATGTTCACTGAACCAATCCTGGAGAGTTGGACATTTGGGTCCTTTCCGTATTTTTAGTAACGTAAACCCTGCTTGCTATTCCAGACACTTACAGGGTGCCCCGCTGTGTGCCGGCACCAAGCTAGGTGTGCTGTGCATCCCCGCAGCCCCGTTGGTGATTTGCAACGATCTACTTTAACCTCAGGGCCCCCCATTAGGAAAGCATTGTTGCCATCGCTATTTGACAGAGGCAGGAAGTGAAGGCTGAGGACTTGCTCAAGGTCACCCAGCTAGAAAGATGCTAACGCCAGGATTCTAACCCTACAATCCTTATAGTTTCTTCTACGCAGGCTAGACACCGTGAAGGACAGGAAAGAGGACTGCCCCCAGCCCAAGCACACAGCACTCCACCCCTCGTGGAGTTGCTGACAAAGGCGTTCTGTTTGCTCATCCCTCAAATGGGCACGAATGTAACAACACCACATAAAACGTGGTGACCCTCCTGAGTGTTTCTCATGCCACTTGGCACGCAAGAGGGGCTCAGTCAGCTGCAAGTGTAATTAGTGCTAATAAACAAGTTGGCCTCTCTCCCCAGGGCAAGTGGGAGCCCCTGAAGGCTTTAGAGGGGAAGGAGGCAGGCAGAGCAGGCTGACTGCCAGCTTTTTCCTGTCCACAGTGGCCAAGGAGGGGGCAATGGTTCTGCAGAGAAAGCTGCGTGGAATTTCTCTGCCCGACTTCACTGGGGACTTCAAGATCCGCCACTTGGGCCGTGTGCACTATGAGTTCCACAGGTGGACCTCCTTTCTGCTGGGGCCCCGAGGTGGGGGGGTTCTGGAGAGGAAGGGAGGAGAGCCCCAGGATTCCTAGGTGGCCAGTGGGCTAGTTCCTCGCAGAGTTCAGAGGGAAGTTCTGGGAGGGACTCGGGCTCCTGCATTCATTCATACAACAAAGATGAATGGAGACCTCCCGGCTGTGTGGCTGAGCCTCAGTTTGCCGATCTGTACAACGGGGAAGACACCTCTCCTCCTCGGAGGGACGTGCAGGCTCTGGTCTGGCGGCTGGAGGGTGTCTGGAAGGGAAGACAGACCTTCAACTTTAAATATAGTAGCCCAGCTGTTAGAGCCACGCTTTGTTCATCCAGGGGAGTCAACAAAGGCTTCCCAGAGGCAGTGGCATCTGAGCCTAGTCTCCAAAGGGTCATTCGACATGAGCAGCTGATGCTGAAAAGAGACATGAGACACTTTTTGACGGACGGCAATGGGAGGAGGGCAGCTGAGCCCACTGCTCATCAGGGCCCTTCCTGCTCCCTACCATTGATTGCTTCCTTCATTCCTTCTTTTATTCAGTCCACCGCAGTCGTTTATTGAGCACCTACTGTGTGCCAGGCAAATAAAATGGAACCTGACAGCTTTTTTCCCACGGACGACCCCACAATATGTGTCATCGTCTTGGTTTGCTGGTCCCAGCCATTTTGTGTCTTGAGGCTGCCCTTGACCTTCCCTGAACCCAGTTCCCAGACATGGATGTAGGGAAGGGATGGCTGGGAGAAGGAGCTGCAACCCCAAAGGGGTGTGTCTACGTGCCCTGCTCCGGATCCCACCCAGGATCACGAGTTCGTGGGCTCTGATCCTGATCGTGTGGCTTTGGGCAAATGCACCCCTTCCAAGAGGTTCTGTTTCCCTCTGTGAAGAGGGAACAAGAAGCATATGGACTCCCCTGTGAGGCCTAACTGACTTAACAGAAGGAGAACACTCCTCACGGCAGCAGCAGTGCAGGCACACAGCAGGCACTCGAGAAGTGGGGGCGCCAGACACCTGCCCGAAGCAGACTCTGCTGGCCTGGTCCCCACGGGGAGTGGGGGAGGAAGCAAGATCCAGGCTGAGGCTGGACCCAAGCTGGGGCTGATGCTGCCCTGCCTGCATCTCTTTCCGCAGCCTGGACATCTCCAGCTGTGAGCTGCTCGGCTCTGCTCTGATGCCTCTCCCCGGCCAGGGCCTGAGGCTCACCCTCTACGACTCTTTCATCGGGGCCCACGGCAAGTGGAAGGTGCGCAAGTCATTCTTGTAAGTAGACTCTGCTCCTAGGCTTTCCAGCCCTTGGCCTTGATTTCAGCCTTGGCCTTGGCCCTCTTCCCATCCTTCTTGGGTCAAAGGTGTTCCTAACTCAACAGAAAGGCCACATGGTGGGTGGAAGGAGCCCAAGCCCAGAGGTCGACCTGCCTGAGTCCTGGCTCTTAGATGAGTCTCTTGCCGCCTCACGCTTCCCTGACGGGCTTGTGGGCGAGCTAAACCAGACAGAGTTGTCTTCTCGGTTTGCTTTCCCCAGCAGCCAACCCCAAGGCAAGAATTCAAGGGCACTTAAGCCCCTTAGCTGGGATCTTTCTAAGGAAAGATCCGGATGGGTCTGGAGTGAGACAGGGAGCTAAGGAAGTCAGTTTGGCCGCCCATTGGCACTCTGCGCTCCTGGGGACCTCTGCAGACACTGTGGGCAGAGCCCAGCTCTGAGTTACCCCAACTCGGCCGCGTGACCCCGTCTTCCTGTTTGCGTTGGTCAAGGCTGGCTCCCAGGGCCCCGACTCTCCAGCACTCCGAACCCCTCTCTGACTGCGAGGTCCTTGCGGGGAGGGTGGGTTAGTCCCCCCAGGCTGCCTTACCGAAATATCACCGCCTGGGGGGCTTCAACAGCGGAAACGTACTTTCTCACACTTTGGGGGCTCCAAGTCCCAGATCAAGATGTCGGCAGGGTTAGTTTGTTCTGAGGCCTCTCTCCCGGGCTTGCAGGGGACCCTCTTGTGCTGCATCCTCGTGTGGTTGCCCGCTCTGTGCTAATCTCTTCTTAGAAGGTCACCAGTCAGACTGGATTCTGGCCCACCCAGTGGCCTCACTTTAACTCAATCACCTCTTTTAAGGTTCTGTCCCAAATACGGGCACATTCTGAGATGATGGGGTTTGGGCCTTCAACACATGAATTTGGGGGGACCATTCAGCCCGTGACAGGAGGGTTGACCAGTCTCTCCTGGGTGACCTGACCACATTTACACTTTAGACCTGCCCCATCCAATACGTAGCCTCCAGCCACATGTCTTCATGGAGTACTTGAAAAGTGGCCCAAGGGAGACCTGCTGTAAGTGGGAAACAGCAGATTTGAAGATTTAGAACAGAAAAGAACATAAGAAATCTTCTTAATAACTTATTTATTGATTACACGTTGAAATGATAATATATACTATTAAAATAATTTCACTTCCTTCTTTTTGCCTTTCTTTTTTTTTCTTTGAGAAAGATTAGCCCTGAGCTAACATCTGCCAATCCTCCTCTTTGTGCTGAGGAAGACTGGCCCTGAGCTAACATCTGTGCCCATCTTCCTCTACTTTATATGTGGGATGCCTCCCACAGCATGGCTTGCCAAGCAGTATGTTGGTCCACACCCGGGATCCAAACTGGCGAACCCCGGGCCGCCGAAGTGGAGCCTGTGAACTTAACTGCTGCGCCACCAGGCCTGCCCCTTCTTTCTGCCTTGTTTAATGTGGCTACTGGAAATTTTAAGTTATCTATGGGGCTCACAGTCTATTTCTTTTGGACAGCGCTGTTTTAGAAAGCCGCTCAGGACATGTAGCACCTGTTAAGTGCACACCCTTTCAATTTTCACGAGAGGAGTCAGACCGTGCTCTTCTGTCCTGGCCTTTTTCACTGACATGTCTCAAAGCTTTCATTATATGAGCCTATGAAGACCTACCTCACTCTTTTTTAAACTTTTTTTTAATGTTCTATTTTTATTGAGGGGAAGTTCATATAACATAAAATTAACCATTTTAAAGCGTACAATTCAGGGGCATTTAGTACATCCACCACGTGCTGCAATCACCACCCACATCTACTTCCAAAACTTTTTCATCACCCAAGAGACAACTCCGAACCCATTAAACGGTCGCTCCCCGCTTCGCCCTCCTCCGGCCCCGGGTGACCACCCGTCTGCCCTCTGTCTCTGTGGATTTGCCCGGTGCGGACATTTCATATAAACAGAATCTTACAATACGTGACATTTTGTGTCTGGCTTCTTTCACTTAGCATAATGTTTTTGAGGTTTATCCACATTGTAGCACGCATCAGTACCTTATTCCTTTTTATGGATGAGCGATATTCCACTGTATAGATAGATAGACCACATTTGGCCTCATTCTCTCGAAAGGCTGCATAGCATAGACGCCGGTGACTTCCGATCCTGTCCCTACTAGCTGACATTTAGGCTGCTTCCTCATTTCTTGCTATTACCCATGATGCTTCAGTGAGCTGCCCCCCACACACATCTTGGCAGGAAGAGCCACAAAGTAACAACTTAGAAGCAAAATTCCTGGGCCAAAGATATGTGTGTGAAAATTCGGAGAGATTGTACCAATTTGTGCTCCAGACACGCTGTCCTGGACGCAGTCTCTGGGGCTTCCACTTAACCTGCACCTTCGCAAGTGCTGGGTGTTAAAACTCCACAGCTTTTATTAAGCTGATAGGCAAAAGCTGGCATCATTGTTATTTCCATTTTTAATAACTTTCATATGCTTCTTTGCAATTGAACTTCTTGTTCACATCTTTGATCTTTTTTTTTTTTCCTTCTTTTGGGTTGTTTTATCCTTTCCATATTAATTTATAAAGGCTTGTTCTTTGTGATTTAAGGAAATTAGTCATGTATTAGCTCAAGATAAGGAAATTACTCTTTAGCTGGCTCATGATGCCTTTCTTTGTTTTGCTCTCATATGGCATTTGTTTGTTGACTGAACTTTTAATTTCCTATGGTAGTAAGTGTATCAGTCATTTCCTCTATGGCTTCTGAGATTGGGTCCTGCCTAGAAAACCCTTTGCCCTTCCCTGACCAGGAATAAGTGAACACAGGCTTTCTTCTAGATTTTCTATGATCTTATTTATAATAAATCCTTGCTTTCTAATAAATATTTGTAACAACTATTTGTAATTAAATGTTTACTCCAGCTCCACTTATTTTCAGGTAAGAATTGAGCTCATATTTCCCCCCTAAATGGTGGCCAGCCCTGGCCTACGGCTCAGTCACGGCTTCTCCAATCTCCTCCAGGAAACTAGATGGCTCTTTCGACGTGGGGGTCAAGGACATCACCATTTCGGTCGACCTCCTCCTGGGCAGCGAGCCCTCGGGGAGGCCCACAGTCACTGTCTCCAGCTGCAGCAGCCACATCTCTGACGTGGAGGTGGACATATCAGGAGATTTGGGGTAGGTCACCACTGGGGCAGTCACCAACTTAACTCCTGGTTGCCACTCGAGGCCCATCCAGCCCGCAGCCTGGCCTCTGATAGGCGTAAGAGTCCAGGCTTAATGCAGGAGCCCGTCACAGGCATTTGCAGGTAATTCTTTGGGGGACCCTGCTGAAATTGACAGATGCAGATTCAAGCCAGAATATTGGTGTGCTGTTTCCACCAAAACATGAACTTCTGGGGGCCACCATCAGGAAATGAAATTTGCCTGTCGGCTGAACACAAAGGTTTTAGGCCAAAGGAGAGTTTGTGAAAAATATACAAGCCCTTGGGCAAGTCTCTTTGAGTCTCAATTTCCTTGATGAGAACAATGTGGATTCTTGAGCCCCTCCCTCAAATCTGCTGAATCTGATTGGGGCTCAGCCAGGGCCTGGGGTGCCAGAGGCACCGAATCAGTGAGTGCGCTGGAGCCAGGACTGGCGTGTTCATCCTGTTCCAGACCAGACACAGCAGGGTACCAGGATGGGGTGTGAGGGGTTCCCTTGGAGACTGGCCTGGTGAGAGGCCAGGGCCTAGCCTTCTCAGCCACCCTGCCATCCCTGCATTCAGTGGCACACAGCTGACCATCCACTGTGCTCCATTCCCCAGGTGGCTGCTGAATCTCTTCCACAGCCAGATCGAGTCCAGGTTCCAAGAAGCATTAGAGAGCAAGGTAAGAATGTCTGAGCTGCTGGTGTCCCCTGAGCCACCCAAAAGCTGGATGCAAGTCCTCAGTGACCTCTGGTCCTTGACAGCTGTGGGAGCTGGCCCAGACATACTTGGGTCCAAGGCCCAGAGAGGACAAATAATTTCCCAAGGTCACAGAGCCAGTGTATGGCAAAACTGGGGGCAAAAAGTAGGTCTCTGGACTTCAAGTCTGTCCAGCTAGGGAGAGAATGGTTATATGGTTGGCCAAGTGTCACACAGCAGGGGCCGAGCAGAGACTCCCACCCCTCCCTCTGCTTGCTCACTGCCCCCCACTGCCCTGCATTCCACAAAGACCAAAAAGGAGGTCAGCGGGGACCAGGCAGGAAACTTCCGGAGCGAGTTCGTGAACCAGGTGGATGAGCTCATGAGCACCTGCCTTGGATGGAGAGGCAGCGACGCAGCATCAAATTTTCTCATTAAAAAAATAATACGAAATCTCTTAATTTTGTAATCTCTGGCTAAAACAAAGAGGTTTCCTGTTGACCTTCTGTTACCCCCCAAATCCTATTTCTGAAGTATCGTGTAACTGGAGCTGTGTCTGTAGCAAGGGCTGTGCTTGGGAAAGGAGAAAATGATGAAGGAGGAAAGGAGAAACACAAACACACACACACACACACACACACACGAACACGCACCTCTCTTGGTCCAACCTCTGGTCTGCCTTTAAGTGCCCCCTGGTGGTCTAATCGAGAATAGCAGGTAGACCCCACAGTTGGGCGTGACAATCTGCACACGTTCCTGTTCTTGTTCTGGGGTCCTGGGGTCTGGGTGAGCTTGGGAAATATGCCACCCTCCTTCTCAAGCCCCCTGCTACCATGTTGCCATGCCATTCTGAGTGGGACATAATATTCTTTAGCGGTGTGGATTTATACTCCCCTGTTGATGGGGATGATAATAATGACTAATAATATTATATAGCAATAGTAATATATTATAATTAATTGTAACATAATAATTATCAAAGTAATAAAGTACCATGACAATTACGGTTTTGATAAATTAATATGATTACTGTTATATAGAATATATCATTGTATAACTATTCTTATTTGTAATAATAATGGCGGCTATTTATGGAGCCGGGGGTTTGGCCAGGAATAACGTGCTAAGCACTTGGCACAGGCTTTTGAAGGAGTTGCCATTTTGCACATCTGACAGAGGAGGCTCCAAGAGGCGGAGTAATTTGCCCGTGGTCACCCTGTTGGCGGGAGGCTAGGTCGGGATTTGAACTTCCCAGAGCGGGGAACAGCTTGTACCAAAGGCCTTATAGGGCTGAGGGTCTCTCACCTGACTCCTGAACAGCGTGGGTCTTCAGAAATCTCCTTCTCCGGGGAAAATGTATTGCCCCGCACAAGATCCTTCTAATTCCCTGCTCAGGGCAGGACGTGGTGTCTGACCAGCAGGGCCAAGATGAACGAGCACTCACTGCGTGCTTGCACTCTGGGTCAGATATACTCACGCACCCTGCGAACACTTGGCCTTGTCACTGTATCCTGTGGGTGAGGACCCAACAGCAGAGAGAGATCTGCAAAGGTCACACAGCCAGTGGGGCTGGACAGGATTTGAACCCAGGTTTGTCCAACTCACCTACTACACCTTTAACCACTACCCTAATCTGCCTCTCCAGGAGGCCCTACTGTGTGTCTGGGACAGAGGTACCAGAGTGCCTCCTCCCCGCCCCCCCCCCCCCATCATTCAGGTCCCCTCGGGGTGGGGCATCCAGGCTCAGGCCTTTGGGATGGTCTAAAGGAAAAGCAAGAAGGAACAGCCTTGGGCGAGTTTTCTCATTCCTGTGAAATCAACCATGAACGTTCCTCACCATCCCTTTGCATTGCTTTCTGGCAGCTCCCCACTGCCAAAGCCCTCTCCCCAAACTGTGCCGGCTCCAAAGGGGGCCTAAGATTTCACCCCTCGCCTGCCCAGCCGCTCGCATAGCCCTCCCCACTGCCCTGTCCCTGATCAATGCCTGCTCACCCCTTTTAGCTTGTCCTTACAGTGTCACCTCTTCAAGGGAGCCATCTGTGACCCGACACTAGGCCAGGACCCCATCACGTGCTCGTGGAGCACCCCCAGGTCCCTCTCCTTCACTGCACATGTGGATTCACTTGCACAAGAGGTGGTAGCTGGTTAATCAGAAAAGCTGTTTAAAGAGAGGACTCTCTCACACATGTATAAAGGAAGAAAATATTTACATATAAATCCAAATGTTTTAAGATAACAGCCAATGTAAATTCATTTGATGTCAGGCTCAGAACTGTTCTCTGAAAATAGTCTCCCACAACTCTTAGGACCCACAACTAAAAAAACATACAACTATGTACTGGGGGGATTTGGGGAGAAAAAAAAGCAGGGGAATAAAAAGAAGATTGGCAACAGCTGTTGGCTCACAGTCTCTTGATTGGCGTTGCCTTTCTTGCATAAAACATCAATCTGCTACAAATTCCAGCTCCGATTTCTTTAACCACAAGGAGAATTTAAAGACATTTGCAAAGAAATCCCAGTGCAGAATCCTTCTAGATGTTTTTGATTTTTTTCTTCCTAAGCTTTTCTTGTCCACACCAAATTTAACAGCATTTTCTTTAAGCAACGTACCTTTCCAAAGGGTTTATCGTCACACTCCATCGGTTTACATAATAAATAATCTGAGTGATTACAATAGCAAGTGCAGCAAACGGGTTTGGGAACATGCAGTTCCTTTTCCTGAGAAGCATGCACCTCAGGCAGTGGCACTCAATCCCGTGTGCCCGCCTCCTGGGGTAGCACCCTCAGCGTGAGCATCCGGTCTTCCCTGGACGTCAGGGCAAACGAGGAATATTCGTCAGTGCAGCCAGCCTAAGTGATGACATTTAAGAAGCATCTACACTAATTACGCATTCGTTCGTGTGGCCATTTCTACCTACTGCCTAGTTCTGCTGCTCAACTCTTATCTATGGGCGGCCAGGGCCTCCCAAAGGAAACACCTTCAGTGGCAGAGCTGCAGGCAGTGCCTCTAGGCTCTGTCCCCTCATCAGGCTGTGGACGTGAGTAGCTAGCGCAGATGTGCAGCCTTGGAACTGACTTTGAAAGGTCCAGTTGGACTCTATTGGGGTCCACACGGGGATCTACATGTTTTTGGTCATTTCTGTTTCCTCAGTACCCAGCACATGATAAGTGCTTATAAATTTTTATAGAATCAATGATGAATGAGCAAATACGTGAAATAATGGGACTAAAGCAAACAGCACAGCACAGGGCCAGACCAAAGCCAGGGAACTCACGCAGGCTTTCTCTTTCATTTCTTTCAGATTTGTGAAAAGATCCAGAATTCAGTGACCTCCGACCTACAGCCTTATCTCCAAACTCTACCAGGTAGGGCACCTCACCCGCTCCTGGCTCAGTTTATTTCTGTTAATTTTTATAAAAGCATATACATCCATTATAAAACCTTAAATGGGGCAGAAGTATAGAAAGTAAAAATTAAAGGTCCCTTTTTCTCCTCAAATTTTCTTCTAAGAGGTAACTTCTATTTTGACTGTATCCTTTTGGATATTTTCTTTGCTTGCACAAATATAAATATACACATACATAAGCATATGAATATACCTTGATATATGTATTCCTTTTGTTCATGAATATGTGTATATATGCATAATTATGAATATCTATTAATCTAATCGTTGTATAGACATTGTCCTTTTGTAACTTGTGTATGTCGGAGATCTTTCTATATCAGCACACGTAAGTTGATTTCATTTTTTAAGTTTTCTGTGTAAGTTAATATATAGAGAAAAGTGCTCAAACCAGAAGGGAACAGTTTAAAGAATTTTCACAAACTGAGCACACGCACGTAACCAGCTCCCAGATCAAGAAACAGAACATGAATGGCCCTTCAGAGCCCCCTGGTGTCTCCTTCTGTCCCCGCCCACCTTTCCAGGGTAACCAGCATCCCAACTTCTACCAGCAAAGATTAGGTTTGTAACTTGTACATGAATAGAATCATCCAATATTTGTCCATTCTACTGTTGAAGGCCATTTGGGTAGTTTCAGTTTTAGACCATTTTGGGGAGTGCTGTTATGAATATTCTAGAACATGTGGACGCACGTCTTTGGGTCTATAGCTGAGAGTGAAGTTGCAGGCTCATGTGGTCTGCACAGATTCAGTATTATCAGATCCTGCCCGACAGTCTTCCGAGGTGGTTGGAACAGACGTCATTTTAACAGCTGCATAGTATTCCATCACATGGATGTGGGTTCATTTGTTTAATAAGTCCCCAGCTGCTGGACATGGAGGGTTGTTGCCATCCTTTGCTATTGCACAACCTCTTTGCCCGCACACGTAAGTGTAACTGTAGGAGAGTCCCCTAGAAGTGGAGGCCCCAGATCTAGGGTGCACACCTAGAGTTTGGAGAGACAGTCTGACAAGTTGTCTGAGGTGTTCTCTGATGCCTTGGCCCCCAGGGCCCCCCACGCTCACTTATTGACATTCCCTTTTAGTGGGGTCCCAGGCAGGCACAGATGGCCCAATGCATGGGACATAGGACCCCTGTTCCCCTAAGGCTTTATAAGGGAGTGGCTGGGCCCTGGACATGGCCTGACCTTCCTGGTTATTTGGTTCATGTTGATAGGAGGCTGGTTTCCCCGAAGATCGAGGCCTCTGTTGTAAACCTGGGGAGTAATACCTTTGGCTGGAGAATTTTCCGCATTGTGTGGCTTCCTTGGCATGAAGCTCCAGGGGTGGAGGGGCTGCCAGAACTGGACTCCCCTGCCCTTGGGGTGTGTGCGTGTGTGCATGTGTGTGTGACCCTGGAACCCACTCAGGCTCCACCCTGAGCATACCGCACCCTCCACCGGTAATTCACCGGTGGGACAAGAGAACCCCCGTCGTCTCTTTCTTGAAGAAGCAGCTCTTTGCCCCAGGGCTGGGCTGGCTGGAGGGCCTTAAGGCAGAGGGGCAGGGGGTTCTGAAGAAAGTCACAGGGAGTGTGTGTCAGCCAGAGCCCCTACCCTTTCCCCATCCCCTGGCTCCTAACTCCACCCTTCCCCCACTTCACAGTCACAACAGAGATTGACAATCTCACCAGCATCGACTACAGCTTAATGGAGGCCCCTCGGGTAACAGACCACGTGCTGGATGTAAGGTTTAAGGTGAGAGTCCTGGAGCAGGGGCTTGGGTGGGTCCAGCCCCAGTGTGGGTCCAGCTCCTCTTTCTTGGAGCCTCCTATCCCCTTGGCTTCAGATCTGTCCTCATCTCCCCAGTGGTTCCAGCTGCGTCGAGGACAAGGCAATATGGAGTGGTGGGGAGTGTTCCCAGAGCCAGGATCCTCCCACAGGTGTCTTACAATTCTTAGGCCTTGAAACTTCCCCTCCCCCTACTTCCCCTCCTTCGCCTGTCCCACCATGCAGGTGAGGTCACAGCTGGCCCTGGGTGGGGGAGAGGAGCCGGCCAGTAAGTCCTGTGGGTTAATATACCAAAGCTTCTGGGGAGCTTTTCATTAAGAGATTCTGGAAGCACAACACTTAGACCCAAAGTCTTTAATGGTGGAGTTTCAGACAGTATCTCTAGCCAATGCAACCTCATCAGGCTGTGGAGGTGGCGACCTAGCCCAGATGTTCAGCCCTGGGATAGACTCTGAAAAGTTCAAATGAACCCTACTTCTCTCTCCAGGGTGAAATTTTTAACCATGATCACCGCTCCCCAGTTACCTTTGTTGCTCCTGCCATGAGTCTTCCTGAGGAACACAGCCGAATGGTCTACTTTGCCATCTCGGATTATGTCTTCAACACAGCCAGCCTAGTTTATCAAGAGGCGGGGTACCTGAACTTCTCCATCACAGATGACATGGTAAGGATGGTGGCAGAACAGGACTCACGAATGATAATGTAACCTGACCTTCCTTCCTTCTTTCCTTTCCACCTCATTTACATCAGTGACATAGGAAAAAAGATCAAAGACCAGGAAAAATATGTTAGCACAATTTCCCTTTTCACTTTGGCTGCCAGGAACCTCAAAGTCAAAGTTCTTTCTCCCTTATATAACAACTGTGGAAGACTTTGTGGCTTGCTTATCTGTTTTATTTTCCCCTAGTCTAGCTCTGTTGTTCTGATTCATATTTTCTCTCATCCTGATGGTTTTTGGAGGTTTTTTTTGAAAAAAATATGTTAGTGAATGAAGCAGAATAATAGACACACTGATAAATGCATAAAGTCACATAGAGCAGGAAATAAAGACCGAGTGAAAAGTAAAGCACAATTATGAAGACACTGGATCCAGAAATTGATTTTTTTTTTCAATCACAAGCCTGTCTGGGAGCTTCTTTGTAGCCAGAAGGGAAAGGGTACATGGTTTAGTGACTCACGGTAAAAAGGAGAGACCAAGTCCTCCTAGCATTTATCTCTGAAAAAACTGTCTCCAATGTGACTTTGTCTATAGGATACTAAATTTGGTAGTATAATGTAATATTCTGGGTTTCAGATGGTTGTTTCTTGTAGCTCTTCGTAAAAGCTGAGGCCTCGTGTACAGTGTCAGGATGGCAACGCAACACGATGTGGTCCAGCTTGGAGGATCTAGCTTCCCCTGGTGATAAGTCGGGGACCACCTGCTGGATGGGTGGAGTGACTTTTTGTCCTTCAAATGGCTTCTCTCTCACACACAGGCTTTCTCCCTCTATTATCACATTTGATACCCCATCCCCGCTGCAGGTCGTCCTTTCTCTTGGTGAATGGGACCACACGGCTGTGTTTGAGTGCTCACCATGTGCTAGGCCTCGTGCTGGATACTTTGGACCCACCATCTCATTTATCCCTCTCACACTGACCCAATAGGTGGGGACCATTATTGTTCCCATTTTATAGGTGAGGAAGTTGAGGCTCAGAGAGGTGAAGGAACTGGTCTAAGACCACACAGCAGCAAAGCCAGGAGCCAACCCTAGGTCTGTATGACTGCAAATCTCACCCTCGGGGACCCTCTGAGTGGGTCCTGCATGTCAGCCAAGCTCCAAGGAGAGCAGCCAAGACCCTGGGGACTCACGTGCTCATGGTGAATGCAGGACGGGCGTCTTGTCACTGCCGTGGTGAGCCCAGGCAGTCGAGAAGCTACAAGATTGAACCTCCCTCCACCTCCCTACGTCTCTTTAGATCTTCAGCTTCAGCAGGAGCACTGTAAAACTTCTTTGTGTCTCTTTGCTATAGGTTCCGCCTGACTCTCCCATCCGACTGACCACTAAGTCCTTCCGCGTCTTTGTCCCCAGGGTGAGTCCCCTCAGCCCTTTTTGGGCGCAGGTCGGGCCCACTAGCCTTCAGGGGTTTCTGTTTAAAACCTTCACACTCTCTCAGTTTACCCAAGAGCCAGAAGGCGGCAGCAAGGCCCCCAGTGAAGCCTGGAGTGCTGCAGGCTTCAGGGCTCCCTTCCCTTCAAAGCCCACGTAACAGATGTCTGAGCCCCGTGTCTCATGGGACCACAGCTTGTCCGGTCTTTTATTGGTGATATCTGAGAGTCCCAAGGAATGCCAACATGTCCCACAAAATGTACCCTAATCAATATCATCAAACAATTACAGAGGCGTCCTGGGGTCCAGGCACTGTCCATGGTGCTTAAAAAATTATTTTTTGACTGAATAATAAATTCTCATGGCTCAACATTCAAAAGACATAAAAGGTCATAGAGGAGAAAGTCTCCCATCCATGCTGTCCCCTAACCACCCAGTCCCCATCCCGAGCCCACCAGTATGATCAGATATACATCCTTCTGGGGATGCTCCACGTATATACAAACAAACGTCGTGTGCCTTTTCCCTCATTTTTTTACACAAGTAGAGGCACCACTTTGTACCTTACTTTTCCCCTTGCTGTACCAGGAGATCATTCCATATAGGTAGATAAAGAGCTTCCTTGCTCTTGTTCTCCTGGGTATCCAGTCTGCCAGTGAATGGATTTACCGTAGCTGTTAAGCCAGCCTCCCATGGGAGGACTCATAGGTTGTTTCTGGTCTTTGGCTCTCTCAGAGTTGCAGTCAATAGCCTTGAGCCCCATCATCACTGGGCAGCATCTCGTTTAATCCCACAAAAACCCACCTGTCCTCTCCCCCACCTTCCGAGTCCCCCAAGATGCGCTCAGACAGGCGGTAGTGTTCAACATGTCCTGGCATCAGGCAAGAAGGCCTGATGACGGTTGAGGGGAATTAAAATGGTGGGAAAAGTTTTAAATTTCACGTCCTGCTGTGCCTGGGTCATGTCCTTCCATAAGTTTCCCCCTACAGGCCCTTCCCCTCCCTAGAGACCCGCGACAGCCCAACCAGCCTCTGTACTGTGGGTGCTAGCTTTGCAGGGCCTGTGGCCACATCCTGGCTCCAATGTCCTTTTGCTCCAGCAAGAGGAGGGAACTCTCTCTCCCTCTTCCTGCTTGTATGATAATCAACTCAGCCCACCTTCCAAGTAAAGTGGTTGCCCCCCTCAACCTTCTCTACATCCCCCTTTTACAACTGAATGTAGATTTCACATTTGCATAACCAAAAGGCTCATGGGACTCTCGCTCTTCCACCAACCTCCCCCTGAAAAGGAACAGTCTCACCCCAAAATTAAATTCTAGTTAAACAGAAAATTGCGAGCACTTTTGAAATAGTGGCATCTAGTGGTATCGTATTTCCAAAACATTGGCGTCCGGTCTCCGCATGTACAGTTACCCGAGTGTGATGAGGATGTGGAGAAACCACAGCTCTCGCCTGCTGCCCGGGGAGGGGTGGCCGGTGAGAAAATTGGCCCGATCTTTCTGGAGGACAGTTTGGCAATGCCTGTCAGACGCTTGAAAAATATCGCTGCCCTTTGAGTCTGCAATTCCCCCAAAATAACAGCCAAGGGCACACAGAGGGGTGGTCATTTTAATGGCGAAAACTTGGAGACAACTTGATGCCCAGCGGGGCTCGATCAGTCACAGTACTCATGCACGATGGAACACAATGCGGCCACGAAACAGATGATGCAGACTCTGGCGTGGGAAGATGTTCCGTTGTGTGGTTAAGAAGAAAGCACTCAGCATTTGTGGAAATAAAACCAACCCAGAAGCATTCTCAGTTTTATCTGACTCCCTCAAGCCTCTCCCAGCAAGCATGCATCTTTCCTTCTCTTGACCTAATCTCCTCATTTTGCCCCCAGTTAGCCAAGCTGTACCCCAACATGAACTTGGAGCTCCAGGGAGCAGTGGTCCCGGCCCCATTCCTGAACTTCAGCCCTGGGAATCTGTCCTTGGCCCCCAACATGGAGATTGACGCCTTTGTGATCCTGCCCAGCTCTGCCAGGGAGCCTGTCTTCCGGCTTGGTGTGGTAAGTTTCAAAGCCTTTGCAAATGTTGTTCCCTTTTTCTGCATACTTTTCCCCTCACTCACGTCCTGGCTAATTCCTTCAGATCTCGACTTAAACATCACTTCTTCGGAAAGCCCTTTCTTGGTTGCCCTGACCCCTGACCCACCTCAGGCCCCTTGTCCTTTTTTTCTTGTAACACATAATATTTTTCTTCATGGCATTTATAATAAAGATGCTGATGCAGCTGTTGGCAGGTTTATTTGTTTAAGCATGTATCTCCCACTGAGTGAGTCTGGGCTGTGGCGGGGAGGAAGGTACAGGGGTCTTTGACCCATTTGCTCTGCTCTGTGTCTGTATCTGACCCCGGAAGACTACATTTCCCAGGCTCCCTTGCACTCTGACTTCCAGCTAGGTCAGCCAATGGAAGGTACTGTCAGGAGAATGGAGGGGGAGAGGAAAGAAGTGAGTGTTTTTCCTCTCTCTTTGTCTTGCACAGAGACTGTCTCCTGCACGGCGGCTCCCATAACCCCACTCCCCACTCTGTCCCCCAGGTCCTGGGGTGGAAGCAGCTTCCTCCTCTGCTAACCTCTGAGCTGCCTCTCCAGCTCTTTTATTGGCTTCTCAGCAATTCCATCACTTGTATAGCAATTCCCTGTATTAAATTCCCTCTGCATTAAATACCCAGAGTGGTTTCTCCTTTCCCAAGGGGCCCCACCTAGTAGGGAAGGGATCTGAGTCCTTCGGGGTCCTGCTCACTGGATGGAGAACGTTGCTCTCTTGTTTCAGGTTTGAAACTCAACAACACAAACCTCTGGAAGGGTAATTGCTCCTAGATGCTGTATCTGCAATTTGATGTTGTCATCAATATATTTTAAATTAAAACAGAATCTATTATTATTATTACTAAGGCTGAATCTTGAGATAGCTAAATCCACCCCCTTTAGAGATCTCCATGGATCGACCTTCTCCTGGTGGTCTGTTCAAAGTTGAACTGCTGTCATAGTCAGCAATTCCAAGGGGTGATGTTCAAGGTCACACATGTATTGAGCACCCACCGTGAGCCTCGTGGAAGTCCACAGTTAGTGGACAAGTGCCTGCTCTGACTCACGGAGCTGTTGTTTAGAGGAGAGAGCTGGTCCTCATAGGCATCCTTCCTGTCTGTGACAACCTCCCTCATTGGGACCCGTTTCCTTCTACTGGCATTTCCAGACCACTAATGTGTCCGCCGTGTTGACCTTCAACACTACCAAGATCACTGGGTTCCTGAAGCCAGGAAAGTAAGTCCTCCTCCTGCCCCCTGGGCTCCATCTGGGCACTGTCTCTGAGGCTCTGAAGCTGGGGTGGGATGTGAGGAGACCCTCCTGTCAATATTGGGGGCCTGCCATTTGGGAAGGAAACTTAAATTTCACCCCAGGTGGCTCAATTCTTTTGCCTCACTGGTCATGCCCCCACAAACTTCCTTTCCACCTAACCCCCATTACTTCCAAATTTCTAAAGAATTTACTAACACTGCTTTTTCTTAAGCTATAGATTTTAGATATCCGCTGTACTGACTTCCTGAAATGATAAAGATTGAGGTCTTTTTACACCACCTCCCTCCCCCTGCCAGTCTTCATAATGTAATTGTACCACTGTTTTTTGTTACTCACTCATCTTTTCCACTCCCACCTCTACCCCACCTTTGGCCCTGTGACTTCTCAAGTAGGTACCTCCTACTTTCTTGGGACCCCCACATTGCTTAGGTTTCCCACGGATGTAATACCTATGTCTCTGAATCTTCCCTGATTCCTTGTAGGGTACAAGTGGAACTGAAAGAGTCCAAAGTTGGAGTATTCAATGTAAGTTATCTTTGTTTTTATTTATGACATGATTAGGGCATTAGTCAATTTAGAGTGTGTACTAAGCAATGCTATGGCGCCTATTGAAGGAAATAGAAAAGAAGAAGAGCAGCTATCTGCCCCAAAGAAGTACAGAAGCTCTCGAGGACACAAAACATAGGGCCAAGAACAATTACCTCCCAAAATAAGACAATATATAATTAAACATTAATTAAACATATAATTAAATCATCTATTGGACAGAATTCTTTTAACTGCAAGGAAAAGATAACCAACTCAAATTGTCTTAAGCAAACAGGAGGAATGTAGAGAGTCATATACCTAAAAAGCAAAAACCAAAAACCAAAAAATTAGGGCCACAGGTTTCAGGCACAGCTGGATCCAGGTGCTCAAATTAGTGCATCAAGAATCTCTCTCTGTCTGTCCATTCTGCTTTCATCAGTGTTGGCTTCATTCTCAGGAAGGTTCTTCCCATTAGAGGAAAACCCCAAAATTTTCTGTAGTTTCACTTTCTTAAAAAAAACTTACCAAAAAAAAAATCCATATAGTAACTCATTGGATTAATCTTAGTCATGTGCCCATTCTTAAGCCAATCACCGTGGCCAGAAATTGGACCAATCAGCAAGCATCCATTTTATCTACAGTCCTGGAGCCAGGATTTGCAGTCCCAAATCATGTGGACTAAGACTGGAAAGGCAGGTTCCCCAGGGGAAATTAAGGACCCTGTGACAAAACCAAGAGGAATTGCTTGCTGGGCAGGCAAAGCCAAGAGATGATTTCTCAAGGAGGACAAAGTGGTGAAATAGGCAGTCCCCTATTAAAGGAGGAAAGAGAATGGGAAGATCGGGGTGGGCTGAAGGCATCAAGGAGAGATCTCTGAAAAGAGCGAAGGCGGACGATGGCAGCTGCTCTTCCCAGGCCAATGGAGAGATGCAGTAGTCGTCTTCCTTTCTCCCATCCCACAATGCCTGCCCCCTCTCACCACCCTCCCCCCCGCCCTCCTCTTCCCATGGAGAGACACTGCCCACAGGGACCCCAGAGGATGACTCCTTTCAGAGACTAAAGGATAAAGTGAATAATGACACACTAACATCGTATCTGCGCATGGCATATAAAAATGTCCTAGAAAGTAAAATGATCATATGTAAAGATTCACAAAAAGTCATCCCTATCAGGTTTCCTGAACATGACATGTAACAAGCAAGAGCTATAGAATCAGATAAATCTGGATTCAAATTCTGACCCTGCTGCCAAGTTTCTAGCCAGTCACTTTCCTTCTGGGGTCCTCAGTTTTCTTATCTGTGAAGTGGGGACATTAATATCAACTTCGAGGGGCTGTTGTGAAGGTTGACTCAGATACAAATGTAATGCTCTGAGCCGACAGCTGGCACACAGTGAGTGCTCAAAGTTGTGTTTCATAATTTTCGTTTTGACTTACAAATTTCTTTATTACACAGGTACTTCAGGAGAACATTCTCAATGTAAAAAATTAAATACTAGAGATAAGGCTAGGCCAAGCCTTGATGTTCTTCCCAGAGGAAAGACAGTTGGCTGTGCAATCTTCCAGAATTTTTCTATCCCTTTTCACACATATAAATGTGCATCTCAAAACAGTTTTATCTTATGAAATAGTAGATATCTATCCGCAATTTGCTTTTTTCAAGGCTTTTGCCATGTCAGCACTTACAGAACCCCCACCCCCGTGCCTGGGGGCGGGGGTGGCGGGGGGAGCCAGGTGGAGGGTTGTTGGTGAGCAAGAGGCTGCCGGTGGTGACAGTGTACCTCTCCTGCTCTCCACCAGGTGGAGCTGTTGGAGGCGCTGATCAACTTCCACATTCTCAACACCCTCTACCCCAAAATCAACGGTAAGAACATTGTGGATTTTTCCAGTCAAGAGGGGACATTGCCCTTTGGGTGAAAGAGAGCTGGCCTTGCGGTTGGAAGACAGGGCTCTCCTACAGGCTGTGTGATCTTGGGAGAGCCACTTCTCCTCTCTGAGCTTCGGTGGCTTGTCCGTGAGATGGGAGTGTGGAAGCTGGTGTCATCTTCCTTCAGAGCTCTAATGAGGCTTGGGGACTGAGCTCTTTGGAGCATGGGAAACCTCCTCATAAAGGGAAGGACGGACTCACGGACGTGTCCCCCACACCCTGAAGTGGCAGGTGACAGATTGAGGACCAAGTTAATATAGAGGGCACAAGGCAGCCCACCTCTGAATTCATTTTCCCAGGCAATTGCCAACTCTCTAGTCAAAAATTAAAGCGTAAAGATCTAAACCCTGTTTCCGTGAGGCCCTGCTTCATTGGGCTGAAAGAGAAAGCAGGGGAGGGTGGGGAACGGGTCCACCAGCTTCTCATCGTGAGTGTCTGCTGCCCCAGACCTGCCACTTCCTCCATAAAGTGCCCTGGGCTCAGGCTCCTGGGTCAGCCTGCCTGGGTTCAAATCCCACTTCTGCCACTTTATAGCTCTGTGACCCAGGACAAGTTACTTGGCCTCTCTGTACCTCAGTTTCCCTATCTGTAAAATGGGAATAGTAATTATACTTACCTCATAGTCTTTGGTGATAATTAAATGGGTATAGCGTTTGCAGAGATGACCTTTTCATTTTGTGTAAAACTTCATCTATAATCGTTATTTATTAACTAACCTCTCTCATTGTCATGCCTCAACTTCCAGATAAGTTGGCAAAAGGCCTCCCCCTCCCTCTGCTGAAGCATATTCGGCTCTACGACCTTGTTCTCCAGATCCACAAGGTCAGTGGGTTCATGGGGGGCTCTGAGGATTGGGGGGGTGCAGTTAGCTTGCCAGGTTCAGAGGCCGTAACTCAGTGAGCAGGACCCAGCCCAGCCCAGTGGCTGGGAAACTCTGCACTCGAGGAGGATGCCCTGGGCACAACTAGATGCCACAAAGCCATCGCGTGTCCTTCAGAAGTGCCCCTCTATTGAGGCAGAGGGCGTCTGCCCAGCTCATGCCCCCTTGCCTCCCACTGCCCACTGTGGGTGGCTGGGGGAACTCAAGACCAGCTCGTTTTGAAAATCCTGCGATCTTTGACTGGCCACAGGTTGAGTTCTGAAAGCCATTTTTAACTTTTTAAAAATTCTTCTAAATTCTTAAGTGGAAGAGCTTTATTATAAATATGTTTGGAGGCCAGCCCCCGTGGGCTAGTGGTCAAGTTCAGCACACTCTGCTTCAGCGGCCCGGGTTCGGTTCCCCAGAACAGACCTACAGCACTCATCCGTCAGTGGCCATGTGGTGATGACGACTCACATAAAAACAAGAAGATTGGCAATAGATGTTCAGGGTGAATCCTCCTCAGCAAAAAAAAATACATATATATATGTTTGATGTGCTCCTCCTCCCATTTTAAACAAGTAACATAACCATATTATACACATTTTTAAAAATTATTCATAAACCCATTGCCCCACCACATTGACAGTTTGAATTTCGGTGTACCTCCTTCCATTCTTTTTTTCTCTCTAAGCATTTTAAAATGTTGTGTTTGTTTATTTTGGATAGTTGCGTTGCTGGTGCTCACACCTGTCTTTTTTTCTTTTTAAATTTATCATCCCTTGGGCTTGTTCCCTTGTTGCAATCTAGTCCCCCCTCCCATGTTAATTACTGTCCCATCCATCAGAAGGACCATAATTCATTTATCTATTTTAATACCAGGGAATATATCTGATTCTCCCCTATTCTGACCAAGGATTTTATGGTCCACTCGTGTCCCACAGTTCAGGTTATCTTTCTAGAACAGCATCTCTAAGGTGGGATGACTGGTGGGCTAGAAGCGTTAAAGGAGATGCTGCATTGTGCCCGGTAATTGTCAACATCTGGTAAATAACAGTTACTAAGGAGTGTGAAGGGCAACAGAATGGTCAGAAACATTGAAACATTGACTAAATGTTGTGTTTGAAAAACAAATGTCCAAAGCCCCTTTGGGCCCAGAGATATCAACACCCAAGTACTATTGAGTGTTTACAAGGAATCAGACAGATCTTGGCCCGGTGACTCAGCAGTTAAGTTCACACGTTCTGCTTCGGTGGCCCAGGGTTCACCGGTTCGGATCCTGGGTGCAGACCTATGTACCACTTGTCAAGCCATGCTGTGGCAGGCATCCCATATATTAAGTAGAGGAGGATGGGCACGGATGTTAGCTCAGGGCCAGTCTTTCTCAGCAAAACAGAGGAGGCTTGGCGGCAGATGTTAGCTCAGGGCTAATCTTCCTCAAAAAAAAAAACAAAACAAAACTGGAGTGACAGTTCCTGCAGTTGGCCTCAGTTTTCCCCCCTGCAAATGGGGTGTAGCCCAAACTCCACTGGGCTCTCATGAGGATTAGAGGCCAAGTCTGAAAGCATCTTGCTTCAGGACACGGGAAGTGATTAGAAGATTTATTATATGTCATCATATTCGTTAGAATTTTGAGGTCAACTCCATTCATTTGTTTGAGCGCCAAAGGCAGGGAATGGATCGCTGTGGGAAAGAACTGGACTTTTCCTTGAGTTCAAAATTCTTGTCCCTTAGGGTAATGGAAACTTATGAGAGGGTAGGAGAGTAAATCCCCACAGCTCGCAATTTTGTGTTATTTGCCAAGGAAAGAAAATTTAGGTGACACAAAGGACATTTATGAGGACTGCCAGGAAGCAGCAGCTTGGGAAATGACAGATAAATTGCCGCCTCGGAGAAGGTAGCTGGCAAACCTGTGCTTTATGGAGACCTTGGGGATGGAGACACGCTCACAATTTATGCATTGACCTGGTTTCTGCCAGAACTTGTGTTTCTTCAATCACGGGCCTCCCTTTAAACCAGAGATGCTTCTTTTTGGAGTGGAGGATGCGTTTACCATCCTGTCCTGTCTCGTCTCTCCTAGGACTTCCTGTTCTTGGGCTCCAACATCCAGTACACGAAAGTCTGAGGGCAAGGAGGAAGGTGGGGCTTGGAGGTCACAGCTGGATCAGCACGTTGCCCTTCCAGATGTGCAGCATCCTCCCGGAGATTCTGGGAGGAGGAAGACACTTCTGTTCTCAGCTCTGGGGGCGAGGTCTGCGGGGCCTCTACCCCGACACTCCTCTTCAGCAGGTGCACCCACGCCCTCTCTGACTCCAGACTTTCCTTTCCTGCCGGGATGGACCATCCTCCCTCTCAGGCCTGTAATGTCTTTAAGGGCAGGCACTGTCTTTTTTATTCACCATCCAATCCCCATGCCTAGCGGAGGGCTGGCACTTAGTAGGTCCTCAATAAATATTGCCTGAATGGTTCAGTAAAGGAACCACCTGGTACTCTAGCTGGACCTCCCTACTGCCCACGCTCTTTTGCCTAAGGGGTCTTTCGATGGTCAGTCCCGTCTGTGGTCTGCGAGGCTCGACTCTGACCACATTCCCTTTTCTCATGGGCTGCTGCTTTGGGACCTGACAGAGAGAACAAGGGATCCCGCTCCCCGCTCAGCCGTGGCTCTGGCACTGATGTCTGCTCTCTAAGGAGCTCGTCCCTCTCAGTTCATGGGCAGTTCAGGGCTCGCTTCCACATGCGCCCCCTCCCTCGCTTCTTGCCTGCTGCACACACAGGGGCCAATGGATCTCCTAGAGCAAAATGTCAGCCTCCCACTGCTTTCTCTGACGAAACGGGTATCAATTAGGAGGAAATGGATCCATCTAGTTTTTGGTCTGTCCCAAATAAAAAGCTCATCCAACGGTTGTTTATGAGCCCCAAGCCTGGAGGAAGAGGCTTTGATTTCTGATCACTGAACAGCCAGCCTTTGATCAGACTTACTAAAGAGTCATTTCCAAGTTATGTAGTTGTCCCTTGGGGACTGGGAATCAGAAGGCTCGTTTGATTTTTTTTTTTATTGTGTTAATGAGCAGATGGATGGAGCTGCCAGCTAGCAGATAATTCACAGGGAATAGACCCATTTACCCTGTATGTGACAGCAATGCATTCCAAGATGGGACGACACGCTGTCACCCAGCTGGCGAAGCCGTGGCTTTGCCTTCTCCCTCCTCTTTCCTTTCGTCCACCATCGTCCCTGTGCAGGGCTGGTGGAGGGCTCCAGCTCAGTCCAGTACTAGCCATGTGGCCTTGGGCAGGTCCTTTCCCCCCTCAGCTTCCTTATCTATAAAATGAGGATGATAATGATATATTAATAATAATGATGACAATATTAGGTAATCCACATCAAAGGCTTCATTTAGCCATAGTGGGGATTGGAAACTTATTGGCTGGATTGCCTCCTGAGCATCTTCTATTGGCAGGCACGGGGCTGCTCCCCACGGGGACACAGAGGCAGCACAGACCCGGATCCGGTCCCTGATTTAAGAGTGTGGCCTCGGGTGTGCTGGAAAGGGCCAGCCTTGAGTCCAGCTTACTTGCTTTAGGCGCCTGGGCAACGCCTCTCTAACCCTCAGCATCCTCACCCTTCAAAAGGGGCTGGGAACTCCTCCTCGCAGGGTGACTAGGGACCCCACGGGGTCAAGCTTGTGGGGGTGCCCAGGGCATAACTAGGTCCTGGTAAACAGCTGGTGCGATCATCACCTGCTTTCCTTTGGGCTCCCCAGAAGTGGACACTGAGACAAGAAGGTGAATGCAAGTAGTTTATCGGGAAGAAGATTCCAGGAAATACCCACAGAGGAGAGAAAATGAGAGGAGGAAGGGAAGGCAGCCTGTAAAGGATGTGTGACCAAACCAGTTACCAAATGGCGGGGCTGGGATTAACCCCACTGGGGAAACTCCGGGAGCCAGTGCAGAGCACTCCTGAGTGTCCACCCCAGGGCCAGGGCAGCTGGGATATTCGCACACCATGTCCCATCAGTCACTGGTTGAGGGAGCTCCTGGAGGACCTTAGCTCCCTAGTTCTTCTCTGAGCAGACCGGGCTCCAGTGGCCACAGAAACCTCTCAGACAAAAAAAGAAAAATGCAAGTAGCGGCAAGTAGAAATCAGGTTGGTGTGCACTGACGTGGTAATGTGGGCGGGGCCCTGACATGGCGGCATATAGCCCTATAGCAGGGTAGGAAATTCAAGAGCTCACACTCCTGGATGTGCTGTAAAACCGTCTGCCACATTGCCTGGAAAAGTTGTGGGTTGTTCTCCTCTGCATATTTTTAAGAAACTCAGGCTAGTTTGCAAGCAAGCCTGCATTCCAGAACCTTCTAAGACATTCCAGGGGATGGCTCCAAGAAAAGATTCAGGGAGCCCCAAGCAAGTCCTTGATGAGTATGGAGCAACCAGGTTTGCTATGAGACAGGGGAAAAAACACTTATTTGTGAAAGAATAAAATATTTCTTATTCACAAAGCAAGGAAAGGCCATTCTTACCCGGTGAGACTAAACGCATTCCCTTTGTAACAGAGCCTCAAGTTAGAGTTCATCGTGCCTTGCTGGGATAAGTCCAGGATCACCACACTGGCCCTGGGGTCCCATAGAAGGTTCTGACATCCTGAAATCTGACTGTAGACTTGTGAGTATCCTGGACAGCTCAGTCTTGTATAGAAGGACTGGCCTTGGGACAGGACATTCTGACGTTAATGACCAGGACTCTGCTCTATCAAAGAACCATCAAGAAACCACAGTCTCATTGCACATAGACCTCATCTCCACACCAAACTAAGACGCCACCCTGGAGACCCTCCTCTTGACCACAGCCTGTTTCCCCCTCTCTGCTCCTCACTGACTTCCCCACGACCCCTCCCTACAGCTACACAGTGCTCCACACTTGTGTACAGACAAGGCAACTTCCTCTTTCTTAAAGATGCACAGGATGTCCTGGTGGGGATGTACCACAATTTATTTAACCAATCCCCTACGGATGGATCCTTAGGTTATTTCCAACGTTTTGCTTTTATACACGTGGAGTCCAGCTCTTCGTTTTAACCAGAGTCCAACAATTTAACCAAAAACTTATGTGTGACTTCTGAAGTCGGACCATAGGAAAGCTGCCTTCCCCACCAGTCTTGGTGCACAGCCGATGCCTCGCAGCCTCTGGAGGGAGTTGCAGCCAGGGACACAGGCGCCGGCTGGCGATGCCCTTGCGTATCTGCATCCCTAGCCTGAGCGCCTGCATTTCTAGGTCTCTATCTGAGGCGCCTCTGCTGAGGACTCTTTATCAGAGAGACAAGGGCAAACTTTGAAGACGTTTTTCCCTGCCATGACTCAGCACTCAGTACTTTGTCACTCCCAGCCCTTCCTTCCCCTGGCCTAGGGTCCATAAAACTGCCAGAAGCTACTGTCTGGGGCTCCCTCAACAATGAGATGGCCCCCATGTCTACACGGATCCAGTTGATCCATCGCTGGCACTCGGTTCCATGAGGAAATGAAAGGCGGGTGGGGGTGGTGGTGCAGGTCGGAGCCTCTTGCTTGCTTAGACTATGGAGTGAGTGACAAATGGCTTCAGTGTCACTTTCATTTGGGCTTGTTGTTGCTTTACCCAGCTACTACGACACCTGGCAGCTCAGCTCCCTCTCCTGCTCAGCTCCGCCCCTGACAATAAATAGTGCTTCAGTGAATAACTTTATCCGTACATCATTTCTTGTTCATACATCCGTACATGTGTATGTGCAGGTACTTCCGTAAAATAAATGTCAGGAAATCGAATCCAATAATTTACAGAAGCTCTTCGGTGAATTTAGCGCTTGGGTACTTGCTCAGTCTCTCCTCTCACATGCTCCCCTCTTCCTGCGATGGTGCCTGAGTAGAGAGAGAGGGTTCACCTGGGATCAGGCGGTGGAGGGGGGCGGGATGCATAGTAAAGAATTCACCCTGGCTCACAGAGAAGTCTGGTCTTTGCTCTCAGCCCTAAGAGTTAATCTCTGCACCCTTGGAACTTATGTGTGGTCTTGGGGACCCTCAAACTTACAATTGGTGTCAGAAATGAGGGTGGTCTCGTGGACTGTATACCTCTAACTTCACAACGGGTCTTCTGTTCTCTGGCTCCTTCGGTCACCAGACACGCTGCTGGCCTCAGACACTGAGCATGAGGCCAGTGACACTTGATATGTATTTTCTGTGGTCTGGCTGGGCCTGGAGGGTCCCCACCTCCTGCCCCCCGCTGACTCATCCTCAGCTTGGCTCTGGTTGGCACCACACACCCGTATTGCTCAGGGTCTCTAACTGCCAACTTCAGAATCCACTCTGGTTAGCAAAAGCAGAGAGGGGGTTTCAGCGTTCCAGACGTTGAAGAGCATCAGTGGTTGCGATGACCCCCATGTCCATGTCTTCGGTCCAGACCTCCCTTCTGAGATTTGACCTGTCCCCTACCTCCAGGCTTGACGTTCCCCGCAGTCTGACTGGATTTGGGGGCTGCACCTGTCTCATGTGACAAAGGGACCTCTAAAGGCATCCTGAGGATTTCCCCCGGAGGCCGGTGGGGAAATTCCCCCACAGCACATCCACCTGGCCCTGCTTCTCCCAGCCCGCAGAGGACGGCTGGTGGTAAAGCACAGCAGAACAGAAGGCTGCTTTATGGGCCAGAAGAAAGCGATTTCCCACCAGGGGCCACTAAAGAATCCAGAGCTGGATTCGCTGCTTCCCTCAGAGAAGGCTTTCCTCCTGCCTCAGGCGATCTCCTGGGGCCCTCAGGGCAGCCCTATCAGCAGAAACCCCTGAGACAGGTAGGCTGTTCTCAAAAGGATGCTCTCACCACTGCCGTTTCGTCTTGGGGAGCAGGGTGGGCCCAGAACGATCACCTGCATCCCCCAGACCCAATGCAGCCCAGCTCTCCCTCAGCCCCACCCCTCCTCCCCCAGCTGGCTTTCTAGGACCAGCAGTTCCGTCAAGAGTGGTTCTCTAGGAACTGTGCAGAATCATTTTAGGAGTCAACGCAAAATGGCTAAAGTGAAAAACACAGACAAAATCCAACTGTTTGCTAGAATGTGGAGTAACTGGAACACTTGTCCAGAGCTGCTGGGAGCGTCAATTGGTACCACCATTGGGTGGATCTGCTGAGGTTGAATATGCATGTGCCCGGGACCCAGCAATTCCTCTCCTCAGTAGACGCTCACCCGAAATGCCCACATATCTTCAACAAAAGACACATCCTGGTGACTTCATAAAGCACTCTTCCTGACAACTCCTAATGGAAAATAACCCAAATGTGCATCAGTGGTCCATCAGGATAAATGGTGGAATATGCACACAATGGAACATTAGACAGCAACGAGCACCAATGAACTTCAATGCATGCAATAACATAGATGAATCCCGCAAACAGAAGCTGATTTAAAGAAACCTGACCCAAAAGGGTGCATACCGTATAATTCAACTGATACAAAGTTCAAAACAGGCAAAGTTAGCTCATGGAAGTAAGAATCAGGAGAGTGTTCATGCTTCCAGGGAGGAGGCATGACTGGAAAAGGACACGAGGGTCTCCTGGGATTTTGATAGTGTTCTGAGTGCTGGTTACGAGGGTGCGTTCACTTTGTGAATATCCATCCCTCTGTACGCTTACTTGTACACTTTTCTGCCTGTGTGTTTACTTCAAAGAAGAATACATAAGATGAATATCTGTATTTAAGAGGCCCCTTATGTCTTCGATTAGTTAGGCTCCCAATAAACAAGCTTCCATTTTCCAGGTTTATTCACCTAGGATCCCAGGATGTACACCTTGGATAGGCTGTTTATTGTGGCATTGTTTGTAAGAGCAAAACACAACAAAACAAAACCTGAAAGCAGCTGATGTGGCCCTTGATAAGGACTGGTAAATAAATGACAGTGCATCCATGCAAAAGAATACTAGGCAGTCGTTAAGAAGAATGACTATATGTGCAGACGTGAAAAGATGTCAAGGCATTATTCATTGGAAAGAGTAAGCTATGGAACAGAAGGTACAGTATTATCTCCTTTCATTTAAAATGATATAGACATATACATGCATGCTTATATGTATACAGGAAATTTCTAGAAGGTTACCCAAGATACTGGAAACAGAGGTTACCTCTAGAGAGTGGAAATGAAGGGTTTGTAAAGTTGGGAAGTTTTTATTTTCCTCTTGTGCCATTTTGTACGGCTCATGTATTTTTTTTTTAAAGATTTTATTTTTTTCGTTTTTCTCCCCCAACCCCCACCCCGGTACATAGTTGTATATTTTTCGTTGTGTGTCCTTCTAGTTGTGGCATGTGGGACGCTGCCTCAGTGTGGTTTGATGAGCAGTGCCATGTCTGCGCCCAGGATTCGAACCAAGGAAACACTGGGCCGCCTGCAGCGGAGTGCGCGAACTTAACCACTCGGCCACGGGGCCAGCCCCTGGCTCAGGTATTTTTTACACAAGCAAATATTACTTTTTAAAAATAAAAATTTAAAGATGCAAATCAAAGTAATTTAGGCACATGGTTTAAAAATCAAACATACAAGAGTCTATAATAAGAAACAGTGGACTCAGAGGGAACAATTTTTAATCCCTTAAATGTTTCCATTTTCAATTCTTTGGATAGATAGCTACAAATATCAAGTAATGTTCCTATTTTGGTTTTTTTTTTTTTTTTTTTAAAGATTTTATTTTTTCCTTTTTCTCCCCAAAGCCCCCTGGTACATAGTTGTGTATTCTTCGTTGTGGGTTCCTCTATTTGTGGCATGTGGGACGCTGCCTCAGCGTGGTCTGACGAGCAGTGCCATGTCCGCGCCCAGGATTCGAACCGACGAAACACTGGGCCGCCTGCAGCGGAGCACGCGAACTTAACCACTCGGCCCCGGGGCCAGCCCCCCTATTTTGTTTTTTTATATACAAATTTTAAACATAATTACTGAATTCTTAAGGGTTAAGCTCTTTAACCTGCTCCACTTACCTTCCCTCACTCAAAATAGTTATATAACTTAATATGTTTGGTTTCTCTACTGGTAAGCTTATAATTTTAGATACTATATTTGCACATTTGGTTTTTGCTCCATCAACTACATATAGATGGTGCCTCTTGAATTCTCTTTACTCACTGACCTTGGACCTCTCTGAGCCCAAGTTTCCTCATCTGAACAAGAGGCAGGTGTGGAAGAGTCTGACTAGACAGCTAGCCATAAAAGCATTTCTCTTTCTTCCTGGGCACACAGCTATGTTTCCCAGCCTCTCTTGCAGTTAGGTGTGGCCATGTGGCTGAGTTTGGGCAAATGGAATGTGGGCAGAGACGACTTGTGCCACTCGTGGATGATTCTCATCCATTCTCTCTCTCCTCTCTCTGCTAGCTAAATGTTGACATCTAAGGTGACTTGAGATAAACGTGTTGAAGATGGCAGAGCCTCCAGCAGCCTGGGCCCCTGAATGATTGCATGGAGTAGAGCTCCTCCTACCTCCAACCATCAATTGGACTTTACAAAAACACAAATAAAGCTCTGCCATATTTAACCACTGAGATTTGGGCATTTATCTGTTACAGAAGATAATGTTGTTTAATTGATACAGAAGTGACAATAGCAACCCATGAGACTGCTGAAAGACTTAAATGCCATGAATACGAGGAATGTAAATTACCGAGTCTGCAGTAATTGTCCGATAAATGGGAGCCATTATTATTGTTAACACACTCCTTGGGTAACAGCTTTCTCGCCTGCTTCCCCACACAGAGCCTTCCTTGGTGGCTCTGCTCAGTCTTTTTTTTTAAGTAGTAATGTTTATTTTAATTCAGCTTCTAAAAATTTTTTTATTGTGTTAAAAAAACACCTACCATGAAATGTACCCTCTTAACAAATCTTTAACTGCACAGTACAGTATTGTTGATTATGTGCATATTGTTGTTCAGCAGCTCTCCAGAACTTCGGCAGCTTACATGACTGAAACTCTACGCCAGTTGAACTGCAGCCCCCCGTTTCTCCCTTCTTTACATGTTTGGTAGAATTCTCAGTGGAGCGTCTTGTCCTGGGCTTTTCCTTGTTGGGAGATTTTTGGTTAATGATTCAATCTCCTCACTAGTTACAGGTCTGCTCAGATTTTCTTTTTCTTCATGATTCAATCTTGGTAAATTGTATGTTTCTAGGGATGTATCCATTTCTTGTAGCTTCTCCAATCTGTTGGCACATAATTGTTCATAATAGCCTCTTATAATCCTTTTAGTTTCTGTGTCATCAGATGTAATGTCTCCTCTTTCATTTCTGATTTTATTTGAGTCTTATCTTTTTCTCTTTGTCTAGCTAAAGGTTTATGAATTTTGTTGATCTTTGTGAAAAACCTAACTCAGTTTCATGGATTTGTCCTGCTCTGTTAACCCTTCCTTTCCCCCAGGAGGAAAATATGCACCTCTCTAGAACATAAATAACCAAATAATCTCTCCTGCTTCAGAATTCTAAAAGCTTGTTACCAGCTTGGCAGTTCATTTGGCAACTGATCATGTGCTATTGTGAATTGCTATTTAAATATTTTGTTCTCTAACTTCTCCTGAGTTTTGTGTCTAACCTCCCTAAACAGATTATAATTTCCTTGAGGGCAGGAAACAGATATTACTTGTCTTTGTATCACCCACGGCTCATTGCAGTACTGAGGCAGGCACTTAATATGTATCTGATGATTTGATGGGAAGTCTCTTGTCACTTAACCTAATACTCCAATCTTTTCCCCAGTTATGGGCTGCCCTAGGCCTTATCACACAGCTCCTCCAGTTTGTAGTCAGCCGTTAATCGTCTCCATATCTTTGCCTCTGCCTGTGCTGCACATGCTCAGCTGGCCCTGTGTTTCACTTTCATATCACTCCTGTTTGGACCACAGAGCTCCCCAAAGGATATCTCACCCTGTTCTCACTCCTTCTGATGGTTCTAAGCTGTCTACTGGGGCTCCAGAGGGTACTCAGGAGGTGGATGAATCATGAAATGTTAAGTTAGGGGAGAGAAGACACAAAGGGCCTACATTTTGGAAGGTGGTCAAGGGCCGCAGCAACGGGAGACCTGGTGAGAGGTGATGACCTTTATCACAGTTAATATTTTAGTGAATTTCCTTCACAACTTCCCATTTCAGGAAAGCCTGGGCATGGGTAAGGTCATGCAAAGACGGGGTATAGAGTGGGGTAACTCCAACGGAGAAAGTCTCTTTTAGCTTTAACATTCCATGATTTCAAGTTACTTCCTGTTATGAGTTGAATTGTGTCCCCTCAAAAGATATGCTGACGTCTTAACCCCAAGCACCTCAAAACGTGACCTTATTTGGACATAGGGTCTTGATAGAGGTAATCAAGTTAAAAGGAGGTTCTAGGGTGGGCCCCAATCCAATGACTGGTGTCCTTATAAAAAGGGGAAATTTGGACACAGAGACAAGATGACTTAAGACACCCATGTAGTGATGGAGGCAGAGATTGGACTGATGCAGTTGCAAGCCAAGGACCATTCAAGGCTACCAAAAGCGAGGAAGAGCAAGGCAGGATTCTATCCGGAGTCTCAGAGGGAGTATGGCCCTCTGGACACCTTGATTTCTGACTTCTAGCCTCCAGAACTGTCAAATAACAAACTTCTGTTGCTGTAAGCCCCTCAGTTTGTAGTACTTTTTTACAGCAGCCCTAGCAAACTGATACACTCCCCTTCTCCATGCTTCCTTCCCCTGATCCGTAAAACTGCCACCTAATGTCAACCTCACGACAGTGGGAGGGTTTCAGCTGACATGAAGATGCCAATGGGCTTCAAATTAGCCATGCAAAAGTCAGCTTCTCACTAGTTTGCAAAATAACCACAGCTGTTCCAAGTATCCTTTCGAGGGGAAAATCTTCCAAAGTGTTCCCTTGGTAGATGGGCTCCCAGGTTGCCATGTTCTTTTCTTGAGAGAATGTCCCAGACTGCTCAGCTCCTTCAAGACCATCCCTGCCCACCCATGTGAGTCTCAGATGTGCTGAGGCAGAGAACCAGATGGTGGTGGCTGCTGATGTTTGCTGTTCAATTATTTGAAAAAATTCTTTTTGTTTCTACTAGAACATTCAGTTTCCCCAGTCGACATGCCAAGGGGAGGGAAAGAGAAAATTCACTCATTCCACAAATATCTGTTGAGTCTGCACTATATTCCAGGTACTGTTATGGTACTTGAGATATATCAGTAAACAAAATAGACCCCAAATTCCCACTTCTGTAAAGCTTACATTCTAGTGAAGAGACAGAGGCGAGAAACAAAAACATAAGTTAATTACGTGGTAGGTTAAGAGATGATAATCGTTGTGGGAGAAGATAGAACAGGGTTATAACTCAATCTTTATTTTGTTGCTCAAATAGTCACAGCTTTGAGCCGTCAGGAATGACTGCAGGTTGGCTCCTCTGTCCTTCGCTATGGCCCCATCATTTTCTGGGCACTTCCTTAGTGGTAAGCACCAAAATATTTGTCAGGATCATGTTGTACTTTCCCTTTCCAAGCTCTGAAATCAGCCATTTCTCCACAGAAATCTACACTTTTTTAAAAATAGGAAAATGGAGTTTAGAAACCAAGATGTGGGCGCTAGATGTCTACGTGTGCTCTTTGCTTTTGGGACGTCATTGCCTTCTGAGAACTAGGAATACACGTGGGTGGACTAACACATAGGTGCACACATCCACATTTATTTCTATGTTTATCCGTCAGTAAATATATTAAAAACCCTGGGTTCCTACTTATATTTCTGATTCCAATCCAACACCACACAGAGTTCATTCTAGCTCTTTCCTTATTTCTAATTTCTTTTTCTGACAGTGAGAAACCTGGCTCTCATTATCCACACCGTATTTCCTGTTATTCACACCTAGTATACACGTATTTACTAATAGAGTACAAATTGTGTGCACTTCTTTTTGTCTGTAGTAACGGTATCCGGTCAAAATGGATATTGGAAAATACTGTTTCCCAAAGTTACTTAGGCTAGCTCTTCTATTCTCCATAGCCTTCGGTGGGGTTATTTTATTCACATGTAATGCAGGTTCATTCACTACTCTTTGTACATTATTTGGGGTTCCTCCCACATACCCTGGATGGTTTGGGTCATTTATTTGCTTATTGGGTATGTGAAACATTACCATGGTTCTAGGAGTCAGGGCTGTACAAAACGGTGTACTCGCCAGCACTTGGTAGTACTGCATTTTTAACTTTAGCCTTCCTAGTAGGTGTGTGATGGTACTTACTGTAACTTTAATTTGCATGTTCCTAATGGCTAATGATGCTGACCATCTTTTACTGTGCCTACTTGCCTTCTTTATGTTTTCTTTGGTGAAGCGTCTGTTCAACTCTTTTACACATTTTCTAATTGGATTGTTATCTGAGTGTTGAGTTTAGAGTGTTCTTTGTGTACTCTGGATACACATCTTTTGTCAGCCATGTGATTTGCAAATATCGTCTCGCAGATTGTGACTTGTCCTCTTGTTGTCTTAACAGGATCTTTGACAGATCAAAGTCTTTAATCTTGATGAAGTCCAATTTCTCAATTATTTTTCTTTCCTGGCTTGTGCTTGTGGTATATTCGCCAAGCCCTAGGTCATGAAGATTTTCTCCTATATTTTCTTCTAAAGGTTTTGTAGTTTTGCATTGTATTTTTAGATCTATGACTCGTTTCGAGTTAATTTTTGCACATAGTGTACAGTTTTTGTCATGGTTCATTTTTTTGCCTTCATAAATCCAGCTGTGCCAACACTTCACCATTTGTTGAAAGGACTATCCCTTCTCCACTGAGCTGCTTTTGCACCTGTGTCAAGAATCAACTGGGGGCCGGCCCCGTGGCCGAGTGGTTAGGTTCGTGCGCTCCGCTTTGGCGGCCCAGGGTTTCACCAGTTTGGATCCTGGGCGCGGACATGGCACCGCTCATCAGGCCATGCTGAGGCGGCATCCCACATGCCACAACTGGAAGGACCCACAACTAAAATATACAACTATGTACCGGGTGACTTTGGGGAGAAAAAGGAAAAATAAAATCTTTAAAAAAGAATCAATTGGTCCCTTGTGTGGATCTATTTCTGGACTCTATTCTGTTCCTACACCAACACTGCTGTCTTGGTTCCTGTAGCTACATAATGAGTAGTAAAGTCAGGGGGCGTGATCCCTTCAACTTTCATTTTCAAGCATTTTACGTATTCCAGCTCCTTCAGCTTTATGTATAGAATTTGGAATCAACTTGCTTGTATCTACAAAAAATCCTGCTGGAACTTTGATAGGAATTATGTTAAACCTATAGATAAATTTGGGAGAAATGTCATCTTTGGTATGTTGAATCATCCCAGCCATGAACACAGCCACTCTCTCCATTTATTTAGGACTTTGATTTCTTAACATTTCATAGTTTTCATCATATAGATCCTGTACATGTTTTGTTAGATTTATACCTAAGTATTGCATTTTACAGAGATACTGCAAATGGTATTGTGTTTTTAATTTCAGTTTCCAGTTTTTCATTGGTAATAAGTAGAAATATGACTGACATGACTGGTTTCTGTGTGTCAACCTCCCACGATTCAGCTATAGTTTATTATTCCTTAACGGTATTACTAGATTCTACTTCTTCATCTTTCATAGAGAAGTTCTGCTTCAGTATTCACAGATGAAATTAGTCTGTGAGTTTCTTTTGCGGCTTTGTCAGGTTTTGGTAATTGTCTCAGTCAGCTCACACTGCTATAACAAAACACCATAGACTGGTGGCTTAAACCACAGAAATTTATGTTTCACAATTCTGGTGGCTGAGAGGTCCAGGATCAAGGTGACAGCCAATTCAGTGCCCGGTTAGGGTCCAGTTCCTGGCTTGCAGATGGTCATCTTCTTGCCATGTCTTAACAGGGCGGAGAGAAAGGGAGGTCTCTCAAGTCACTTCTTATAAGGCCACTAATCCCATCACAAGGGCCCCACCCTCATGACCTCATCTAAACCTAACCGCCTCCCAAAGGTCCGGCCGCCCAGTGTCATCACTCTGGGAGTTAGGGCTTCAACACATGAATTTAGGGAGGGGACACAATTCAACTCATAGCAATATCAGTACCCTTATAAAAACAACTGGGCAGTTTCCGCGTTTCTTTATGCTCTGGAGGAGTTTGATGAGCCTGTCACTGGTAGATTTGAAAGAAACTCTGCAGCTCTCCGGGACAGCTTCCTCAGCCACATCTACAGCTATCAGTCTGTTTAGGTTTCCTATTTCTTCTTAAGTCAATCTTGGTAATGTGTTTTTTAAAACTTATTTTGGTTTCAAAGCATCTTGATTTTCAAGAGGATCAACATTGCATTGTGTCAAATAAGCTTTTATAATTCTTGCCTTTCCCCTCACCTTTACACTGTGTGATATCACGCAACAGTTAGAGAGAATAAAGTAGATCTATGTATGCTGACATGGAAACATCTAAAAGACATAATGGGGGACAAAGCAAGTCTCAAAGAAATACAGAATCTATGTTTTTATTTTTATTTATTTATTTTGAGGAAGATTGGCCCTAAGCTAACATCTGTGCCCATCTTCCTCTCTTTTACGCCTGCCACAGCATGGCTTGATAAGTGGTGTGTAGGTCCGTGCCCAGGATCCGGACTGGTGAACCCCAGGCTGCGAAAGCAGAGTGCACAAACTTTACTGCTATGCCACTGGGCCAGCCCCAGAATCTATTTTTTAAAATAAACTTTTGTTTTGGAGTTAGAATCTCATTTTTAATATATAAAATGGTTGTAAAATGGTCTGAGAAGATCCCCAATAACAACCACTGGTGTAGCAGTATCACCCTTAGACCTGAGCGAGGGGGCCTCCACCTCGAACCTGCACTTCAGAGGGGCCTGCTCCAGCGCCCTCCACAGGCACCCCACCCCACAGGGGATGCTTCTAGACCCATCTAGAGCCTGAGATTTGCTTCTAGACCAGGCTTCCACAGTCTCTGGGACTCGCCCCAGGCACCTCCACCTGAGGATGGGGTGCCCCACTGCTGTGACCACTGCCAGGCCCAGCCAGCAAGCAAGGGTTGCTCTTTGGGGGGGGGGGGGGCGTGTGGAGGAACCCTGGATGTACAGGTTGCAGTCTCCTTACACATCAGCGTGAGGCCATCCTGGTGTAGACAGAGGTTTTCCAGGTCAAGCTGAAGATATATTTGTCCAGGTAGGAGGATAGAACATTTTTACTTAACTGTTTCTTAGCATTTACAAAAACCATGTAGGTATACTACACGTAGGCCTCGGTTTGGCTCTTGTCCTGGGCCCCACAAATGTCGTGGGAGAGCCTGGTTAGTCATGTTACTTCTGGGGAGAGAGGTGGGGCTTGAGGGGAAAAGGTGAAAAAGAGTGTCATGGGCTGAATTGTGCTCCCACCTACCCCCCCCAAATTCCTATGTTAAAGCCCTAACCCCCAGTACCTCAGAATGCAGCTGGGCGATGCAGGACTTTTCACCTCAGAGGGGAGAGCTGGTTACGTCACAATATGGCCTTTAAGGTGCACCCTAATCAATCTGGCTCGTGTCCTTATACAAAGAGGAAATTTGGACGCACAAATTGGAGACGTCGGGGGCACGGGTACAGAGGGACAACCATGTGAAGAAGCAGCCATCGGCAAGGCAAGGAGAGAGGCCTCAGAAGACACCAGCTCTGCCCACACCTTGGTCTTAGACTTCCAGTGTCCAGAACGGAGAGGAAGTAAATTTCTGTTGTCTGAACCACCCAGCCGGTGGCATTTTGTGATGGCAGCCCCACCAGACTGATCCAGCAGGCTTTAACTTTTCACTCTATTTTTATTTCTTATTTGACTTTTGTTTCTAATGCATTTTTCCATGCATTATTTATGTAATTAAAAAATACATATTGAAATGTTCTCAGCGTGCTTATCTTTCATTTCTCCTTCCTAATTGTGCCTCCTCTGTATGTGCCTTTCCCTTGATCAGGCTGGTGAGTGGCTTATCTGTTTTACTGTGTGGGTTTTTTTTCCCCTAACGAATCAGCTTTTCAATTTATCATTTCTACCTTTGTTTTGTTTTCTGATACATTCATTTCTGCTTCATCTTCACTCTGGCCTTCTTTCCTTAGATTCATTTTGTGGCTCATTTTATGTCTTCCTGGGTTGAATGCTTGATTCATTTATGTTTGTTTCTTTTTTTTTTTTTTTCAGAAATATAAGCATTTCAGACTGAATTTTCCTTTCAATGTGGTTTTAGCTGCAGCTCATCGCTTTTGACACACAGTGTCTTCTTTTTTTTTCCCTTTTGGTTCGAACTCGCCATTTTGACTTACTTTTCTTCTCAAATAGAGTTTTAAATTTTGAGGAAGAGGTATTGATTTTTCCATGTGGTTGGGTTTTTGTCTCATTTTTACTTTCTTTAATTTCTGGTTTTATTACCTGGTGGTCAAAGAGGTCCCCGCTATTCCTATTTTAGGGAGAGCTGCTGCTATTTTCTTTACAGCCACGGTCAATCTTGTAAATGCTCTCCTGCGTGTTTCAGTGGAAGGTATATTGTCTGTTTGCAGGACACACAATGCGATATTCTCTCTTACTTCGACCTGACTAGTTATTTGATTCAGGTCCTCCGTATCCCTCTGTGACCTGTGGCTAATGGGAAAGCCCTTTGTCCAGTGTGCAGCTCTGTTTATTTGTCTCTGCTCAGCTGGCATTGTGCAAGGGTGCTGTCAGAGTGTCGTTCCCACCTCTCTCTCCTCTCCCTGCCCTCAGGCTGGTGGTTTGGGTTGGGAGCCGACTCAGAGAAAATAAGGGTGTCAAGGGTACCTTGTCCTCCCTACAGCCCAGCTTCCACGGTCCTGGGGCTTGAAGACAGGCCTGAGGTGGGACCTTCCCTAACTCTCTTGAGTCCACCTCTGCCCTGAGTCTGCATCTTTCCAAGTAAAGATGTTGGCCAGACTCTTCTAGATCCTCTCACTTTTAAGAAGCCTACACCCACTCATTATCTGCGGGATAGGCAGTGGCTTCCTTAAATGTGTACAGATACCTCTGTGTGTCAGGAAGACACTCTTGCCAACTTGCTCAGACCTGCCAAATTCATTATAAGCGGCACATTCTTCCGTTATGAGCCCCAGTGTTTTGTCACTGCTGTTGTTCAGCTGAGAGGCGCTGGAGAGGGTCGTCGAGGGCTTTCACCCTCCTCATGCCCACCCAAGCCGACTGCTCCTGTCTGCTGCCACATTCGATGAAAGCCAATAGCTGGATCCTCACTAAATTGAGAGACTACGTGTGGAAGTGTCTGACTCTAAACAAAAGCTATTAACTTTTCGCATCCCTGGGGACGCCTCGAAGGTCTTTCTGAAACCGGACTCCAGCGGGAAGCCTGTGTGCCTGCTGATGGGGACAGACAGGCGTGTTAGGATGTGCTGAGGGAGGACACAGTGGCTTCAAATCGTAAGTCACAGGGACAGAGAGATGCTCCCCATTGCGTCTCACACAGGCAGCTCCGTGTGGCCTGTAGGTGGGCGGCAACCAGCTTGACTGGTTCAATAATATTCCTTTTACTTTCCTGAGCAACGTCAGGGGGTCTGTTGAGTTGTATACAAATAGTATCCTCAAATTTTCCTTGCTTTTCCTTTCATGTTTTACCTTTCTCTTTTGTTCGTTTTATTCCTCCTCCTGGTCCTGTAACAAATTTGTAAGCCCCAGTACTTCCAATGTCCAGGAAGTATTTTTATGACTCCTTCCCTTTTCCTTTGAATAAGACCTTATTCACTCTTTGTTTAACCATAATTCTTACCTCCTCATAGTCTGTCTTTTACAAAACATTTATTTGTTATATTATTTGTTTTCATAAAAAAGGCTAGAGGGCTTAAAATTATCTGACACTTGAGCGTTCAGAAAGTCTATCTTTGACATGAATCCTAGCCTGAGTGCACCCTACCCCAATTTTTCTGGTTGATTCCAAAGTTAATTTACAAAAGAGAAGCTGAAGGGTATGTATTATTTGTCTCCTCTTCATCTCATTTATGGCAGTTGGCATTGTCCCAGAGGGATCTTCCATGTACTTTCACTGGCAACTATGATATAAAACATTCCTCATGTGTATTCCTCAGGTTTCACCAGATAATGCCGTGGAACAAACAACCCCAAGATCTTAGTGGCTTGTCATCACGACGGTTTATTTCTCATTCACATCACGTGTCAGCTGCAGCTCTGCTCCAAGGCCTCTTCATGCTGGGACCCCGGCTGCAGGAGCAGCTGTTATCTGGGACTCTGCCAGGGGCGTATCCCGGCGGAGGGAAATGAGAACAGACGAAACCACTTGATTGCTCTTAAAGCTTCTGTTCAGGAGCAGCACAGGCCACTTCCACTTACATTTCATTGGCCAAAGTAAGTCTCATGGCTGAACCTGGTGTCAACTTCGTGGGAAATAGGATCCTCCTGCAAGGATGGCCTTGGAGGGAAGGACTGGTAGGCAGGGCTGGTATGAAGTGGCTGTAGATGTTTTGAACAAATAATGCAACCTATCACAACAAGGTTTACCCACTTTACCCTTGCTCTTCCTTGATTTAGCCTCTTAAATGTCTCTTGCATGTGCGTGCTTTACTGTGAATATTACAGACATACAGAAAAATGCATAATTATCACTATACAGTATAGTGAATATGTCTCTCAGGGCTGGTCCATAACGAGTAGGACTCATCTTTTTATATACAGAGGACAGAACTTACGATGTCTGATCTACTGGAAAGAATGTTAATTTGCCAAGCTGGCTCTGTTCCCTGGATCAGGAGCCGGCAAACATTTTCTGCAAAGTGCTGGATAGTAAGTATTTAGACTGTATATGCCATGTGGTCTCTGTTATACTTCTCGAGTCTGCTGTTACAGGACAAAAGCAGGTGTAAACAGTGTATAAACAAACGGATGCAGCTGTGTTCCAATAAAACTTTATTTACAAACATCAGATTCATGCATTATAGTCTACATGCCCTATAAAATGTGGGGCATTTTATGTGAATTGTGCACATTTGAGCTATTTTATATATAATAATTAAGTCAAATTATACACCCAAAATATGAAATCATGTAAATTCCCCCCAAATCAAAAGGTCATCAGGGATCACAAATCTGCAAAGCTGGTGAGCAGGCATGAATCATGTTTGCGCAGTTAACACATGTTGGTGCCATTTCAGTTGGTAAACAGAAATTCTGACCATCCTTTGTCAAGAATAGCCTAAAATTATCTGTTTTTGTTGTTTTTTTTTAAAGATTGGCACCTGAGCTAACAACTGTTGCCAATCTTTTGTTTTTTGTTTTGTTTTGTTTTTTCTCCCCAAATCCCCCCCAATACATAGTTGTATATTTTAGCTGTGGGTCCTTCTAGTTGTGGCATGTGGGACCCCGCCTAGACATGGCCTGATGAGCTGTGCCATGTCAGCGCCCAGGATCCAAACCGTCAAATCCCTGGGCCGCCGAAGCGGAGCGCACGAACTTAACCACTCGGCCACGGGGTCGGCCTCCTAAGTTTTTAATTGTGTGAGACATAACACTCATGTAAAGGGAGGGTGCCCATCTTGGACACTTTGGAAGCATCTGTAGGGTTTGATGGGTATAAACCATGAAGACCAACCGCACCTGTCTTAAGCCAAAACAGAGGAACTTGTGGAAGGAAGAGCTGCACAGCCAAGCCTGGAGAAAATAAGGACCTTGGTGGCTCCCAGGACCTCAACAGCAGTTTATTAACAATGGTGGACAGTCCCCTCAGGGCCCCGCACTGGGAACATCTGAGCTCCGTTTTCTATCTTCATATGTCTTCTATCAAGACTCCAGTTCACAGGAGACACAGCCTGGTTGGCCTAGCTTAGACCACACAGCCATCCCCTTTGGGGTAGGGCCAGGAAGGAGGCCCTTGACTGGCAGTCTCATGGGGATCACATGATACGGAGGAAGAGCAGGCTCCCAAAGTAAACACAATTTGCCATTCTAGGAAAGGACGCTGCGCAGATGCTCACTATAATATCTAAGACATCGACAAGTCCCTCCTCCTTCCAGCTGCTTTCAATCAAGGAAACCCTTACAAAAAATTTAACATTACGACAAAATTCATAGAATTTTAGCCAGGGAATGAGCATCCTGGGTGACCTCTCCAAATGCATATGTGACCTAGAGATGATGACTGACTTGCAAAAGGTCAAATAGCCAGATAGTCAGGACCAGACCCAGGGCTCCTTGAAATCCAAGTCTTTGCTGTTTCTGCTGCTCTCTTGGCCTCTTCACCCCATGTACCAGGCGGGGCTAATTCCCCAAGTGCAAGTCTCAGAAAACCAGCCAAACTAGTTGTAGCAAAAAAGAGAATTATATGGCTCACGTAACTGAAAAGTCCAGGAGTAGTCGGACTTCAGGCTCCCCTGGATTCAGGGGTCGAGATGAAGCCTTCAGGATCAGTTTCTTTTTCCTCTGCTCCTGCCTCCCCTGTGGTGACTTCAGTATCACACAGGCTCTTTCACTGTGACATAAGATAGTGGCAGCAGGTCCAGTCTCACGGTCTTCTATTTAGGAGGTAGATTCCAGAGGACTCCATGCTAGGCTCAGATGAGAGAGTTACAAAATAAATACATCACAGCAAGAGGGAGGTAGGCAAGATTTTATCCAAACTTTATAAAATGTAGAGCTTAAGTTGTAGACTATTGATTCATGGGGGTCTTTGAAAAGAAGAGGTCTTATCTGTTTATGATCATTTGAAGGCCTAAAGATGGGCCACAGCAGGGCAAGTGGATAGGAGAAGGATTATTACAATGATTTCTTGAGAATTCAAGAGATTTATGAGTCCAAATGATAGCTGTTGTCTAGAGAATGGCCTTCTGGCCCCAGGACCTTGGCTCTGTGTGTTAAGCTGCAGACAGGCTTCCTGATGAATGTGATAGGCCATCAGCTGCCCTACCTGGCCATGGACATCTGTGCCCAGAGCGTCTCCCAGCTAGGCCCCCTCCCTGCATGCGTAGCAGCAAGCAATGCCTGTCCACCCTCCTCCAGCTGCTCCTCAGGGTCTGAGCTTGGCAACAACACGGGGAAATGTCACGAACATAATGTTAAGAGAAAGAAGCCAGACACACAAGATTGCATACTATACGATGCCATTCATGTCAAGTTCCAAAACAGGCAGAACTAATCTATGTACTTAGAAATCAGGCTAGTTGTGTTTCTTGCACAAGTGATGACTGGCAAGGACAATGGGGGGGGGGGGGTCCTTCTAGAGAGCAAGTACTGTTGTTTCTCCATCTGGGGGGTACGTATTTGTGTCCACCTTGTGGAAATTCTTTGAGCTGTGCAACAGATGATTTGTGCATTTTTGTATGTGTGTTAGACTTCAATAAAAAGGTTTTAAAATATTAAGTAAATAAGCTCTCAGAAACACTTACTGTTCTTGTAAACACTACTTACTTGTCACCTAAGAAAGGCAATGCGTTGAAATTATACAAAATGATTTCACATGATTTCTGGAAGATTTCTGTTCATTGGCTGAAGTGATCTCATGACAGTCGTGGCCAGGGGAGCGTTTGATTAAGCATAGTTTTATCCTTTAGGAATTAAATTCGCCTGCAAGGAACCTAAAAACCCAGATAGAAGTTTCTGAGTCAAGGTAGGGACTTGTTTTTCTCTCTCATAATGAGGGCTATGAAGAAAGGCAGGCCAGGACTATCAAAGAGACAAGAGATAAGCACAGGTAAGGATGTGGAGAAAAGGGAACTCTTTTCCACTGTTGGTGGGGATGTAAATTGGTACAGCCACTATGGAAAACAGCATGGAGGTTCGCCCCAAAATCAAAAATAGAACTACCCTATGATCCAGCAATTCCAGTTCTGGGTAGACATCTGAAGGAAACGAATTCAGTCTCTTGAAGACATATCTGCACCCCGTGTTCAGTGCAGCATTACTCACAGTAGCTAAGAAGTGGAAACAACCTAAGTGTCCACTGATGGATGAATGGATAAAGAAAATGTGAGATAGATACATACATACACAATGGAATATTACTTGGCCATAAAAAAGGAGGAAATCCTGCCATTTGCAACAACATGGATGAAGCTTGAGGGCATTATGCAAAGGACAGTCAGACCGAGAAAGACGAATACTGTGTGATCTCACTTATATGTGGAATTTTAAAAAGTTGGACTCATCTAAACAGAGTAGAATGGTGGCTGCCACGGGCTGGGGAGTGGGGAGATGTTGGTCAAAGGGTATAAACTTTCAAATATAAGATGTAGAAGTTCTGGGGACCTAATATACAGTATGGTGACTATAGTTAACACTACTGTATTGTGTACTCAAAGTTACTAAGAGTAGATCTTAAATGTTCTCACCACACACACACAAAAATGGTAACCATGTGAGGTGATGGATGCATTAACCAACCTTATCATGGTAAAGATTTCACAATATATATCTACCTCAAATTATCACACTGTACACCTTAAATGTGCACAATGTTATGTATCAATCACATCTCCACAAAGCTGCAGGAAAAAAAGGCAGTGCAGGGCAGCTCCATACATCAGGTATGCAGGCTCCTTCTAGCTTTTCTGTCCACCATCCTGAGAATGAGGCCCTCTTCCTTCCTCATGCTCACAAGAAGGATGGCATGGCAGCAGCCATCATGACCACGTTCCAGGCAGGAAAAAAAGAGAAGACCAACATGCAAAAAGGATAATCTAGCCAAATATAATCCCTTTTAGGATTTCTTTTTCTTTTTAAAGATTGGCGCCTGAGCTAACAACTGTTGCCAATCATCTTTTTTTTTTCTACTTTTTCTCCCCAGATCCCCCCAATACATAGTTGCATATTTTTAGTTGTGGGTCTTTCTAGTTGTGGCATGTGGGATGCCACCTCAGCATGGCCTGATGAGCGGTGCCATGTCTGCTTCCAGGATTTGAACCAGTGAACCCTGGGCCACCAAAGCGCAGAGCACGCGAACTTAACCACTAGGCCACGGGGCCGGCTTAGATTTTTTTTTTAATTATTATTTTTGTGTGTGTGAGGAAGATTGGCCCTGAGCTAACATCTGTGCTCACCTTCCTCTACTTTGTGTGTGGGTCCATGGCTGATGAGTGGAGTAGGTCTGTGCCCAGGATCCCAACCACGAACCCCAGGCCACCAAAGTGGAGGGCAGGGAACTTTAACCACTTGGCCATGGGGCCAGACCTAAAATCTAATCCCTTGTAAAGGGTTTTCCCACGAGCCACCCTTGCTGGTTCAGGTGTGCTCACTCAGCGGCCTCCTAGAGTGCAGCTGGCTATTCCAGCACCCAGCTCCGGCAGCCACGGGAACTAAGGCCAGCAGCACCCCGCCCCCTCAGCATCCCCGCCTTTGGTGATTTTGTAATGGAGTGCCTCCCTTAAGGCACCTCCCTGTGCATAGCTTTCCCAGGCAGCACAGAGGGCAGTGTCCTGGCAAGTTCCAGAGGACAGATTTCCAGCAAATTCCTCCAGCACGACCACAGTGACTTCTCTGCCATGCAGTGAACCATAGCCGTGCCCTCTCCAACAAAGTCTGGATTTCAGCCCTGGGAGGAGAGAACGGGGAGCCGGGGGCTCTAGCTCAGCCCTAAGAGGAGTGGCTGCTCCCTGTACCCGCCAGTCCTGTATTCTTCAGAGTTCTCTTTACATCTTACTAGCCAATCCCTCACTACTGCAAGCCCCTGTTACAGTGAATAATTCTTTATGTTAAACTTTCCTTATTCAAATTACCATGTGGTTTTTCTCTCCTGATTGGATCCAGACTAATACACTGCCCAGCATTGTGGCTCACAGCTCACAGGCCAGGATTAGTTGCCAGTGCTGGAAAATACAGTCTTTAGCTGGGCAGGTGACCACTTCAACTAACCCAGGGTTCTGCTAATAAGGAAGGAGAGGAGATGAGGTGTTGCATGAGCAGGGGGCAGTGTCTGAGTCGATAGCCGTGTATACGGATATGGATGCCTTCCAGAGCGCCAGGCCACCGCTCTGCTTTCAAGGACACTTCTCTTGACCACACCCATTGGTGAAAATGCCCACCTGCCCGCGTCTCCAGGCTCATTTCACACCACCCTCCCAGACACCGTGGATCCCTCCTCTTGAAAATCCCCTCAATGTAATCTATAGAAAAGGATTAAATAAGTGGAAACAAACTCAACAAGTGTGATTTGCTCTATAGTGGGCACCACACAGACTGGCTGTCCCACTGTGTCCCTCCAGCCTCTGAGTCTGCTAGAGAGCAGCCCCGTTGGCCCTCAAGTGCTGTGACCCACGTCGTTTCTGCCTCCCTGACCATTTGAGCACCCCTTTGCAGGGGCGCTGACCTGGTGTCTGTCCCTTGCAGTTCCGTGCCTGGTCACCCCAGCCCCACAGGCAGGGAAGAGCATCCCCTCCTTTCTCAGAACAAATAAGAGCTCTGAGAGCATGTGCCTGCGATGCAGACAGTATTGTCCCCATCACCTCCTCTAACAGAAGTACACGTTCCAGCCAAGATGGAGACAGGAGGTGGTGACAGTCACTTGTTGTGTGACTTTGGGCAGCTCACTTCCTCTGTAACAATCCCTTCCTCAGGGGTTGTTGTGAGCATCACATGGGAAAGTGAGTGGATTGAGATTGTCACAGTGTCTGGCACACAGTAAGCTCTCAGTAAAGGTTGATTGAGGCTATTATCACTATTATTATTTTAATAGCTTTTCAGAAAACTGGGGAGGGCTCTCTCCCCGGGAAGAGTAGGTCATCTCTGGTTTAGGGACATCCAAGTGAGTTCTGACCCCTTTAAGGCCTGGGGCATCAAGAGAAGTCATTCTGAAGGGGCAGGAAGGGAGAGCAGGAGGCAGGCAGCTTAAGCAGCCATGCTCTCCTGGATCTTAGCTTGAATCCACAGGAAGCATCTCAGCCAGATCTTTCCAAAACCCAGGGAGCTGCGTTGAAAGTGTGGACTACAGCGCCATCTACTGGCGCTATTTTGGAACGTTATGGCTGGAAGGAAGGCAGACAACTGGTCACGTAGGATGTGGGTTAACCAGGCGGACTCCTGGCTCACGCTCTCAGGAGGACTGGGGGGATCCGCATGTTTATCAAGTCCCTGAGGGTATTCTCATGCGGGGGGTCCAGGGCTCCCCACCTACTCCCATGAGGGGACGCTGTTTTAAGGTTGTGAACAAAAATGTTCACGATGACGTGATGCACTGAGATGTTCTCCTGCCCCAAATACCCAACCTGGATCTGATCCTGATGAAACATCAGACGAATCCAAAGAGAGTGACTGGCCTGTACTCTTCAAAAATGTCAAGGTCACGAGAGACCAAGAAGCTGGGGAACTGCTACTGAGTCAAGATTAGAGGGACAGGGGCCGGCTCCGTGGCCGAGTGGTTAAGTTCGCGCGCTCCACTGCGGCGGCGCAGGGTTCGGATCCTGGGCGCGGACATGGCACCGCTCGTCAGGCCATGTTGAGGCGGCGTCCCACATCCCACAGCTAGAAGGACCTGCAACTAAGATATTCAACTGTGTACCCCCCCCCCCCGTTCCTCCCCAGGTTTGGGGAGATAAAGCAGAAAACGAAAAAAGATTAGAGGGCCAGAGCAACTGAGTGCAATATATGACCCAAGACTTTCTTTTGTTATAAGGATACTATGGGGGGCTGTAATTTTGATCATTGTACTGCAACTATATAAGAAAATGTCCTTGCTTTTAGGGAATACACACCAATGTGTTTAGGGGTAAAAGGCCATCAGGTCTGCATCTGACTCGCAGATAATTCAGGAGGGAAAGAATCTTAGCAAAGGGCGTTCAAGAATTCTTTGTACTGTTCCTGCAACTTTTCTAACAATCTGAAATTCTACAAAAATAAGAAGCTAACATTTTTTTTCACAGCCCTCCTGAAGAAAATAGTGACACAATGGCACCACAAGTTCAGTTACACATTAAAACAGTCACACCTCACCTTTTTATGGAGCCCTTAGTAGGAGCCAGGCATGTGCTAATCATTTTTCATGGTTTATCTTATTTAATCCTCATGGCAATCCTATGAGAGAGATGCTAATATCACCCCTAATTTTCAGATGGGGAAACTTTCACCTTGGAGAGGTGAAGTGATCTGCCCAAGGTCACACAGCTAGTAAGAGATGGAACTGGGATGAGCTCTCTGAATCCAGAGTCATAAAGACCAACTAGCAGCGTGTACAGTCCACAACACTAGATGACGGGGTTCTCATTATTCAAAGGACTGGGGACCGCTCCTGCGGCCACCAGAGTGAGCTCCACAATCTCCTCCAAACATGCCCGGGCCTGGGCTCTGTGCATGTCATTGCTGCTGGCCCACGTCTCTCTAGACACGTCCCTCCCTTACCTCCTCTTGGGGCTGAGCCCCCTCTTCTCCCATCATTCCTTCCCAAGGCCCTGTCCCTCCTCCACGTCCCACAGCCCCAGACCTGCGTTAAAGAACAAAGATTCGAGCAGTAAATTTAAAGATCTAATTGGCTTTGTTCATGAATCAGGCAGCAAGCCATCGAACAAGTAGAGAAGAGCGCCAAAGAGTTGTACAAAATGGAAAGTTTTTTATAGGAAGAAAGAGGGTCGGTCAAAGAAATTGAAAGAGTACATTATTTCAGGCAAGGTCACCTTCCCTTGGGGGGAGGCCAGGGGTCTTATCAGGCAGATTGCCTCATTAGGGTTGGTGGGGAAATTCCAGACTGATTGGTTTAAAATTCCACTCCTGGCAGAGGCTGGAACTTCAGTTGGGTTAGGTATTAAATCTTGGTGGGGCTTAGCATGAGTGACTCCATCTTGGGCCTGTTGTTTCCTTTTAACACTTGTCCTTCTCACCTATCCCACGCTCCATCTCCCATTAGCATTCCTTTGACAGAGGCGGAAGTGTGTAGCTATTGCTGGCTCCAGCTCCAAACTCAGACAGGCCTGGATTCAAAACCTGACTCTGACATTTACTGGCTGTGTGATCCTGGGCAAGTCACCTCACCTCTCTGAGCATCTTGTCAGTAAAGGTGAGCTGCTATAACCGAACTCATTACGAAGAGTCAATGAGCTGAGCTGTACAGCACCTTTCATTTAATGTCTGGCGAACAGCAAGTACTTAATAAATGTTGGCTACCATTCCTATGTCCTATCTCCATAATGACTGTTCTAAATTTTTTCAGATAAATTAGTTATGAGCGTGTGTCAGAGTTTAATTTCAATCTTGCCACAAAGCTGAGTCACAGTTCCCTTTTATTAAGGCCATTTCACAGAATTATAGAAAGGTTAAATAATCAGTATTACACTGAATACAAGACAAAGATAGTCTGATAATCAGCTGAGCGTTTGGGTAGCTGATTTCCCCAAAGAGGTTTTCATCTTGTTAAAGTTTATCAGAAAATTGCTGGAGCATTTATCAGGGATGCTAATTTCCTCCCAGAAGGAGGTTGTGAATTGCATCAGCAAGAGCTTCTATACCAGACCCAGACTGGGACTCTCCTTCCTTAATCACACCCATGATAATCCAGGCTGACATTTCTTGAGGCCTCATCTGTGCACAGCTGGGAGCTGGCACAGGCCTAGCCTTGAAGCAGATCCTGGATGCGTTTCACCGTTGCCCCCATGCGCCCACTTAGCTCAGGGTCAGATTACGCAGGTGCCTACTACATCCTGATGGAACGGGTGAGTGGGAGTAGGGGCGATCACGTCCCAGGCCTTGGCACAAAGTGGGACACACGCCGTCTCCTGTCCTCCACACCAAGAGAGGAATAAATGGGTTTCTGAGAGTAGAAACCACCCAGTGCTCCCCCAGTTTAGTGAGGTGTAAGTAGATGCTACCCAGGAGCATGTGACCTGGTTAGTCTTTCTGGTCTAAGACTGTCAGGTAAGGCCTTTACCAGATAGATGACAAGGTGCTTTATTTGGGCCAAAGAGCCTGGGAGAGCAGGAAAGGCTCGTTACCAAGCTTGGATGCCTTTCATCTGTCAGACAATAAAGAGCTGGATCCAAGTTGATCTTTAGCCTCCTTAGAGATGTGTTGGACATCTCGCTATTGGGTGAACAAACAGATGGACTTGGCTGCTGGTTGCAAGGCTATCTTGGAAGGAGCAGATCTGCCTACCCATTGTGAGGAGCAAAACACTGTATCCAAAAGGGCTGCATGGTCTCCAACCTGGTTTTGGATGGGGTCAGTGATCCTCAAGTGTGGTCCCCTGACCAGCAGCATCAGCATCACTTGGGAATTTATTAGACATGAGAAGACTTGGTTCCCAAACCTGCTGAATCAGAAACTCTGGGGTGGGGCCCCACAATCTGTGCTTTAACAAGCCTTCTAGGTGATTTGGATGCATATTCCAGTCTGAGTTAATTTGGGTTAAGTGGTTATAACTTTTCCTCTTTTTGTCTTCTCTTGCTTCCTACCGTCTTTTCTTCCTCCCCATCTTCTCCCATCCTTTCTCCCCTATAAACCAACACCTTCTCAGAAGCCCCTGAGATTCCATCTAAGTACCCCAGCAGAGTTGCGAGACCTCTTGGGGGATCACCAAGAAAGAAAGATTATTAAGCTCCAGAAAATTGTCACATTCTCCCAGCTGAATGTTTGAGAGCAGGCCTGCTTGGATGCGCTGGAAGGCATATTGATGGCTAACTGAGGCCGTGACAGCACATACTTCTGAGGCAGAAACGGGACCACGCCAGAGTTTGGAGTCTGTGCTGTCCTGGAGCCAGCCTTAGCTAATCACGAGGATGTTTGGAGCAAAATGGCTCAGGAAAAGAGCGGCAGTTGGGAGAGGAGGTTAAAAAGTGGCCGTAGGTGAACACGAAGAGGCCTGGAGCAACAGAGCTGTCAGAGCAAAACACAACAAACAGCCACAGGATGGATCTGTTGGAACACGTCAGCATTTTCTAGGGACTCAAACATACTTCCTGCAGAGCCGGGGGCTGATGTTCAGTAGAAGTCCAAGGAAAGGGTGACTCCTAAAGGCTAGAGAACTGGGGACACTCATCCACGCAACAAGAAGTCACAGCTGATTCTTGCAATGAACATTTGCCGAGTGCCAGCTATTCACTACAGCACGTGCTGGATCTTAAGCAGAGGGCAGATCTGGTACCTCACTCTGGTACTGCGATCCCTGCTAGCAAGCTCTCCAGCCAGCCCCTCAGTCACCTCTGGGTCTGCTTAGACCACTCAGGACCTCAGAGCATCTCAGGGAAACTAAATTCCAAGACCTCCGCTATGGACTGAATTGCGTCCTTCCCAAATTCATGTTAAAATCTAACCCCCAATGTGACTGTGTTTGGAGTAAGGAAGAAATTAAGGCTAAATGAGGTCATCAGGGTGGAGCCCTAACCCAGTAGGATTAGCATCCTTGTCAGAAGATACACCAGAGAGGCCACTCTCTTCTCTGTCTCTCTCTCCACCGTGTGAGGACATAGCAAGAAGGCAGCCATCTGCAAGCCAGGAAGAGAGCCCTCACCAGAAACTGAGTTGGCAGGCACCTTAAGCTTGGACTTCCAGCCTCCAGAACTGAGAGAGTAAATTCTGTTGTTAAGCCACGCAGCTGTGGCATTTTGTTATGACAGCTCTAGCTGACTTAGATACCTCCCTCTGCCTGACCACATCAGCTGTCCACTTGTCATGGCTATGCTACGGCTGGGGCAGAGGACAGTCCAAGAGGTGGCCTCTTTTGAGTGTCAAATTGCACACAGAGTCACTGATTCCCCTCCCTGTCCTCAGTGTCCCCTCTAATGCACGTTTCCCTCTCTAAGCCAAAGTCCAGAGAAGGGAATCTGGGAGCCCCATCTTAGCCATTTGCCTCCTGCTTCTCTGTTCTCCTCTCCTTCCTCCCTCGCCCAAGGTCAGAACGGCAGCAGGCTTTTCTTTTGTGACTCCTAATTAGATCTTTCTTCCTCACTCCGGCTAGGCCCTAGACGTCCAGATGTTCCCCCACTTCTCATTTCTCTTCTATTTCCTCCTACACTTTCCCCCGAGCAGCCTTGGGGAAACTTCAGCCTACAACTGGGAAGTTGTTAGAGACCACCTCCCACGTTTTTCATTTCCCCTCACTTCCGGGCAAGCAAGATATACTGACTGCTTGAATAAAAGTGAATTATTGATCCCTTCTGCAGTTCCCTGCAGTTCCTGCTAAAGTTTCCTTGAGCACATATGCCCACAACTGGCCCACAGAGGCTTATGGGAAACTCTCTGGTCTATGTAGTGATGTGATAGCAGACATCACCCCTACATCGATTGTGTCCCGCTTGTGATGCCAGGGGGGAAAAGTCTCTCAGGTCTGCAACCAGGAGATGCTTTGCTTCTTATGAATAGCTGTATGTTTTCTCCATACCTTATGTGGATCTTGTTTACCACTTCCCTTTGGCTGTAAGGAAGCTCAATGTCTACCACTAGTAACATTCTACACGCTAACTTTTCCTCCAGTCTTACCTCACTCTTCTAACTTTATTTTCTTTAGGTAGATTTCTTTATCTATCTAAATTTCTTTATCTGTCTAGATTTCTCTATCTATTTTCAGCTTATCGTAGTGTTATTGCATTTGTAAGTTACTTTGAAGTCTATTTAAGTAAACTGATTATACATATAAGCAAACTCCTTGAGCTTGCTGTGTGTTGTCCAGAATTCATCTGGGACACCTGGAAAAATTAGCTTGAATACTTCTGCCCCTGAGTTGCAATGTCTTTGAAAGTGGAATCTCCTCCCTAAGATTCTGGAGAGTTCCTGGTGGGCTTAGAGTCTCACTTGTTCAACCGACTTATATTTTGTCAGCATCTATCATGGTTTCCTCTGTATCCAGTGGTGCCACACTTACAGCCTCGATTCTAAACATAAAATGTAGCTCCTTGGTTTCTCAAAAAATTGAATATATTTGATCCAGCAATCCCACTTACGAGCACATATCCAACAGAATTAAAAACAAGGACTCAGATATTTGTACTCCAATATTGACAGCAGCCAATTATTCACAATAGTCAAAAGGTGGAAACAAGCCAAACCTCCACCGATATATGAATGAATAAACAAAATGTGGTTGGTTTTGGGTTCCAGGACCCGATTCCAATGTGTGTGTTTGTGAATGGAGGCTTTCCCACACTAACAAGCAATTCTTAGACACCAGCAGGGTGTCTGAGGGTTCAACTCAGTTCTGACGCTACCTACCTGGAGATAGCATAGGTTCCACAGGTTGAGTTCCCCAAGACTGCCCTGCACTACAGACGCCAGTTGCAAGCCCAGGTTGCCGCCTGTGCTTCTGACTGAGCAGCCACAAACTGGAGGTTCCAAAGACCCCTCCTCGGGTTCCATTAATTTGCTAGAATGACTCACAGAACTCAGAGAAACATTTTATTTACTGGATTACCAGTCTATTATAAGAGGAAATGAAAAAGGATACAGATGAACACCTAGATGGAAGAGATGTGTAGGGCAAGGCACGGGGAAAGGGTACAGAGCTTCCATGTCCTCTCCAAGCGCGTCACTGTCCCCAAATCTCCACATGTTCACTAACCCGGAAGCTCTCCAAACCCCATCCTTTTGGGTTTAATGGAGGCTTCATGACACAGGAATAATTGATTAAATTATTGGCCATTGGTGATTGAACTCAATCCCCTCCCCCATCCCCCAAGGTCAGGGGGTGGCACAGAAAGTTCCAACCCTCTAACCACGTGGTCGGCTCCACTGGCAGCCAGCCCCCACCCTTAGGTGCTTTCCAAAAGTCACCTCATTAACATAACAAAAGACACCTTGATCATCCTCAACATTTAGGAAATTCCAAGGGTTTTGGGAGCCGTGAGCTAGGAGCAGTGGAAAAAGACCAAATATATATGAGAAATATATTTTGGTCATCTGAGTGATCAAATAAATGTTTTTCTAATAAATCACAATATTGCAGCAGTATATACATGCAATGGAATATTATTCAGTCTTAAAAAGGAATGAAATTCTGACACACGCTACAACAGGGATGAACCTTGAAAGCATTATTCTAAATGAAATAAGCCAGACACAAAAGGACAAACGTTGCATGATTTCATTTATATGAGGTACCTAGAGTAGTCAAAGTTATAGAGACAGAAAGCAGAACAGTGGTTAGCAGGGGCTGGGGGGAGGGGCAATGGGGAGGTAGTGTTTAATGGACACAAAGTTTCAGTTTAGGAAGATGAAAAAGTTCTGGAGAAGGATGGTGGCGATGGTTGCAAAACAATGCGCATGCGCTTAATGTCACCGAACTGCACGCTCAAAAATAGTTAAATGATAAATTTTGTTATACATAACCACAATAAAAATTAAACTTAAAAAAATACAGCTCCTTCACCAGTTTCTACCAAAGGAATCCACTAAAATAAAGATTCCTAGGTACCTCAGAGCCAGCCCTCGTGGTCTGGCGGTTCAGATTCAGCACTTCCACTGCCGTGGCCCGGGTCAGGGAACCACACCACCCATCTGTCTTTTGTCATGCTGCGGTGGCTGCCTGCTGCTGTGATGATGAAAGCTATGCCACTGGTATTTCAAATACCAGCAGGGTTAGCAGCACCAGCCGGAACGTGAGGGGATGGCGTAAAAAGACCAGGCAGGGGTCCACTCTGCTGTGCAGAGTCCCTAGGAGTCGTAATTGACTCCACGGCACTAAGTACAACAACAAACACCTCAGAACTTATCAAAAAATTGGAGGCCATCAAGAGGAGAGTATAGAATGCACCACTCAGAGAATCTTCAAGCCCACGGTCAGCACTGCCATTCTGAAATGTCCCTTTTGGCAACTTGCAACCTGACTTTTCTTTGACCCTTTCACCTCACTCATCTCCGTCTTCATTGTGGTTCCTCTCTGGTCCCCTCCCTCCTCTGAATTTCACTTCCTACTGCTCTGAAATTCCAATCCCCACCCCTTTACAATATAAATAAGTTCAGTTGTGTCCAAAGTCTCGTCTCAAACTTATATAATCAGTGTTTTCCGTTGAATACAAGCCACCTGCTTGGAAGGCAGACGTGGTTATAGGTGCTGTTATTTCTTGGGGACCAGGTCAGGATGAACTTGAAGGTCAGCGTTCAAGGATATGAGGGGCTGAAAAAAGGTTCACCCACTTCACGCCTGGATACTACGAGTAACATAACGGACGGCTCTTCAGCATAAAGAGTGGCTACAAATGAGACACGCTACAAGAGCCAGATAGACGTCTTTCCAAGGCCAAACCCTCCACCAGAACTCTTTTACCCTCTTTGAGATTTTGTTTTATTGCTAATCGCTCTTCACAGCTCCATTTTCTCCTCTCTCCTCCCTGTGACTCCATATGTCATGTGAACATTGGGCTCAAATGTCTGACATGCTGAAGAAAAAAAAAAAACGACTTTTCCTCAACTCTACCTGCTCAACAGTTCCTTATCTCGTCTCATAGTTCTTTAGAAAGAAGAAACTTGTGGGGAACATCCTCAAGTTCCTGCTACCAAGTTTACAAGGCTTCCTGCATCTGTACTTGAGCTCTCTGCCCTCCACCTGGCCATTCACAATAGAAGTGTCCCTGCTTGCAATGGACTGAATGTTCGTGTCCCCCTCAAAATTCATCTGTTGAAATTCTAACCCCCGATGTAATGGTATCAGGAGGTGGGGCCTGTGGGAGGTATTTAGGTCCTGAGGGTGGAGCCCGCATGAATGGGATTAGTGCTCTTCTAAAAGGGACCCCAAAGAGCTTTCCTGCCCCTTCTACCGTGTGAGGACACAGCAAGAAGATGGCCAGGAATCAGGAAGCAGGCCCCCACCAAACTCTAATCTGCCAGCACCTTGATCTTCGACTCCCCAACCTCCAGAATTGTCAGAAATAAACGCTTGTGGGGCTGGCCCCGTGGCCGAGTGGTTAAGTTCGCGTGCTCCGCTGCAGGCGGCCCAGTGTTTCGTTGGTTCGAATCCTGGGCACGGACATGGCACAGCTCATCAAACCATGCTGAGGCAGCATCCCACATGCCACAACTAGAAGGACCCACAACAAAGAATATACAACTATGTACCAGGGGGCTCTGGGGAGAAAAAGGAAAAAAATAAAATCTTTAAAAAAAAAAAAAAGAAAGAAACGCTTGTGGTTTCATCTGCCCAGTCTGTGGTGTTTTTGTTACAGCTGCTCTTTCAAAAACCAAGCTTCTCCACCTGAGTCTTGGACCCTCCTCGTTTTCTCCAGGACTTTGTTCCTTCCCCCTCCTGATCCGCCAATCTCTTCCTCTATGCGACATCACTCTAGCAGCAAACAGATGTGATATTTCCAGCCTTACTGAAAAATGAATAAAACCTCCCCTCCCCTTCCAGCTACCATCCCGTTTCTCTGCTTCTCATCCATCAAAATCTTCGGAAAGAGTTGTTACCCACACTCCCATCTCAACCTTCTTACCTGCCTTTCCCTCTTCAACTTACTCCATCTTGTGCTTGTGAGGGTCAGCAAAGCCATGTGGCCGGACCCCGTGGTCATTTCTCTGACTTCACCTTACCAAGCTTCTCAGTAGCATATTACGTGGTTGACCATTGGTCCTTTTCAAAAGGCTCTCTTCTCTCAACTTTTGTGACTCTAAATACCCTAAGTCTCTTCCTCCACCATGAGTCATTCCTGCAGAGCTTCCTTTATGGGCTCCACCTCTTTTCCTGGGCTCCTAAATGTGGCCGCGCCTCAAGGCCATGGTCCTGACACTCATCTATCTCTTCATTCCCTTCCTAGGGGACCTGGGCTGCAGTAATCAAACTATTCAGGTTTGCCCAAGACTGTCTCCGTTTTAAAACTGGAAGTTTTGTGTCTTGACCTCATCCATCCACGTTATTACCATTAAAGACCCGGCAGGAAGCACATGGCTGATTCAAAGGGGATTTCATAAGGTGCAGAGTTTATAAAGATGTGGGTGAGGATAAGAGGACCAAAAAGAAATGATGAAACACCAGGGACTGGCAATAGCTGAAAGCTTTTCTGACCCCTGAACCTGAAGGAGCTATTACCGGAAAGAGTACTAACCAGAGGACAGGAGCCCCCCAACAGGAATTGTGGCCTTGGGGAGAGCCACTGCCTGGCTTCTCTTTTTTACTTCACACTCTCATCTCCTGCCAGTTCCTGCCATTGTCTGAAAACCAACCTGAGGCATGAGGACAAGAGTCCCAGTAACACCTCTGTAGATGTCAGCCCTCGAGGGCATAGACAGCGTGGAGAAGGGTGGAGGGTCCAGTGGAGACTATGCAGCCACTTTAATCCAGCAGGCCTTTAATGGGATCCAAATACAGAAGACTCCCAGATTTATATCTTGACCCCAGATCACTCCCCCGCCCTCATATATGCAAATACTTGCTTGACAGCCTCACTCAGCTGAACCACAGACCTGCCAATCCAAATACATCCAACATGGAGATCTTGATTTCATAACTGATGGTTCCCTGATCTTATCCACCCCAATGGATGGATCTCCCAACCTGCATGATCTAAGCCCCCAAAAAGCGAGAGTTATCCTTGATTCTCCTTCATGCTTACCCCCATACCCAACACATCAGAAGCCCCACCCACACTGCCACCCGAATCTGAGGCTCAGTCACCCCTCCCCAGATCAAATATCTTCTTCATAGGGCTTCCTTCTTAAACATTCAGCCTCCTCCAAACTATTCTCTGCTCAACAGCCAGAGGGATTGCTGAAAATGCTAACCAGCTTGTTGAGCTCATCTGCTTTGAATTCCTCCTTAACAGAACAATGTCCAAACTCTATCACAGCCCCCAAAGCCATGCATGAGTAGAGGAGTTTTGCTGTGAGCCACTGAATTTCTATTTGCCCTTCCTGGCCCACACTGCATTCTTCTCCACTCTGCTCTGTGCCCAGGGAGGCTGATCTGTATGGACCAATGGACTCCCTACCGTCTGGGTTCCAAGTGAGTTTGGCAGGAGATGAGAGGGAGGAAGATAAGCAGGGTATCCTCTAGAGGAGGCCTCTATACCACTCTCCTCTTCCAGTTCCAGTGACTGCTTCCTCCCTTCTCCTTTTTTTGCCCGGGGGTATAACAGCTCAGCTGTCACTAACTCCGGGTTCCTGCACCAGCCCTTGTGGTTCCTTTGCACCTTGCCCTTACCTTTGAAATCAGTCCCTTTGTAAATAAACCCTCCTTGCATTGTCCTAAGTAAGTGTGACCTCCACTTCCTATTGAGACACTGACTTATAAAGCTATAAGCCAACAACTGAGCAGCTGGCTGGAAACCTTTAAAAAAAAACCTTTTTTCATAAGAAACATTTCACCTTATATTAGAGTAGAAAGAATATTATAATAAACTCCCATGAACCCATCATCTAGCTTCAGCAACTAACTTATGGCCACTTGCAATTCATCTAACCCCTGTCACTCCCCATTCTTGCCACTGGATTATTTTAAAAGATCATGGACATCCTGGACATTCTTCCATAAGTAGCTCAGTATGAGTCTCTAAAAAGTAAGAATTTTTTACGTTAACTACAGTACCATTGTAGGGAGGAAGACTTTTCCTCTACCTAATGTGGGTTCGTCTGGCCGGAGAACTAATTAAATTCACCTGACAGAATAGCAAGAGAAAATTAAACAAAGCTTCATAACATGTATACATGGGAGAGGTCAGGCAAACTGAGCAACTCGCCAAAATGGCCAAAACCACCACTTAAATATCTAAAGACAAAGGAGGATGTTGGGGGTGGAGGGGGAGTGATCATGGGAGATTACCACACAAGTACAGTAAACAAAATGCAGGTTTAAGTCTTTGCCTTTGGCATTGATTAAGAGTTTCTAGAGAGAAGGTCATCGCCCCTTCCTGGTTCAGAGAGGGAGACATCTTTACAGATGGAGATTTCCTTTACAATGTAAATGTCTCTTACAAAGGGTAAGTAAATTCTACTTTTCAGTTGCTTTCCTGTCTGCAAAGTAACTAGCCCCAAATAATCATGCCAAAGAGACATATCTTGGGGTGGCCAATTCCAGTCCCCACACCATTATCACATCTTAGAATTTAATACTAATTCACTAATATCTCAAAATAGCCAGTCACTGTTCACGTTTCTCCAATTGTCTCATAAATGCTTTTTCCTCCTCAGTTTTTTGTACCAGGATCCAAAGAAGCTCTCTTAAGTCTCTAAATGTCCCCTATATCTACTTTTTTTCTTTTCCATTTTTTGGTTGAAGAAACCAGATCATTTGTCCTGTAGAATTTCCCATATTTTTAACTTTTCTAACTACATCCCTATGGGGTTAGTGAACATATTTCCTGTGGGGACCTGAAATTGGCCACCCCGAGATATGTCTCTTTAGCATCAGGATTATTTGAGGCTGATTGCTTTTGATAAACTGGGACAGGGAAGGAGGAATGGAACTCGCTCTTTGTTAGGACACATTTATGTTTGTAAGGTAAATCTCTATCTGTAAAAGGTGCCTCCCTTGCTGTACCAGGAAGAAGAAAGGAGATAACCTTCTCTCTAGAAACTCTTAATCAATGCCAAAGGCAAGGACTTAAATCTGCATTTTATTGGGCTTGTCTGGTAACCTCCTGTAACTGACTTCCCTCACCTTCCCAACGTTGGCATCTCCTTAAAGATTAAGCATCTTTCTTTCGGCTGGGAACCATTGCGGCGCTCATCTGTGACCCCCCAGCCTGAGGCAGCACACCTGCCACCCTGCGGGGTTCGCTGAGGCAGCTGACCTATCTGCCTCCATCAAGCGCTGTGCTGACAGAGCAGCCTCATGACTGTTGTAAAAGGGACATTTCAATCACATGTGAAACACCCTGTTTGGGGGTATATAACCACTCTGTGCACCCCACTTCTTTGGTGCCCTTTCTTCCTTTGGGAAGAAAGGCCCCGGGCCATGGTTCCTCATAAAGCTTTGTTTAATTTTCTCTTGCTGGTCTGTCTCATGTGAATTTAATTCGTTCTCCGGCCAGACGAACCCACATTTGCGAAGAGGAAATGTCTTCCTCCCCTACATTCCTTTCCCTTGTATTTTCTGTAAACTATTAAGATTCATGGCTGGTCACATTCAGATTTGAGTTTGTGGCAAAAAATACTCACAGATGTGTCTGTGTACTTACTTCTATTAGAATCATATCAGGAGTTACATAATATCCTTTTGAGGGCAATGAGCACAGCTACCATCTGGATCTTGATTTCTAAACACCAGTCTCCATTAAAAGAAACCAGGCTCCTTGGAGAAGTGAATGATACCAAGGCGGAGGCAGGAAAAGTATAAGTTGAGCCTGAAATATCTTCCTGCATCAGAACGTGAGGAAGTGCTCAGAGAATGATGGAGACACCTCAAGAGGACACATGAGCCAGCTTGAATGGACTCCCACTGAAGAAATGTGGGATAATCTGAGCATCAAAATAAATAATGACATTAATGCATTACAACCCACTGAATAAAATAAAGATCCATGGGTCCACACTGATGTAAATAGGTAAGTGAGCAAATAAGAAGGAAACGCTCTTCCTTATAGCAGAACGTCAATTAATATGTAACTTTATGTTTTGGTAGCTTTCTATTTTGAAATAATTTAAAGCTCACAGAAAAGTTGCAAAAATTGAACAAAAATCTCCCATATCCCTTTCACCAAGATTGCCAGATTATTAATATTTCACTATATTTAGTTTAGCTACCAAAACATAAAATTACATTCTCACATAGTTGAATTGTAGTACGCAAATTTTCATCCTCATTTCCCCACCAATGACTCCTCATACATGTGTGTTGGTGTAGATATGAGAGAATATCCTTACAATAATTTCTTGACAGTGGAATTAACGAGTCAAAGTATTTTAAACTTAAATAAATACTATCAAATTGCCCTTTGTATTCGCTTCCTAGAGCTGCTGTGTAACAAATTAGCACAAACTTGATGGCTGACCACAGCAGAAATTTATTTCTCACAGTTCTAGAAGCCAGAAGTCTGAAGCCCAGGTGTCAGTGGGGCTACAATCCTTCCAAAAACTCTAGAGGAGGGTACTTCCTTGCCTCTTCCAGCTTCTGGTGGCTCCTGGTACTCCTTGGCTTGTGACAGCATCACTCCAATGTCTGTCTCCATCTTCACATGAACTTCCTCTGTGTGTCTCTCTGTGCGTCCTCTCCTCTCCTTACAAGAACACTCTCATTGGACTTAGGGCCCGTCCTAGTCCAGTATAGCCTCGTCTGGATTCTTACCTTAATTATATCTGCAAAGATCCTATTTCCAAATAAGGTCACAGTCTGAGGTTCCAACATGAATTTTTGGGGGATGCTATTCAATCCATTATACCCCTCTGAAATGTGTAAATTTATACTCTAGCAACAGTGTGTGCATTTGGCCCTACATTGCTAACTCTGTGTAGCATCCACATTCTTTAGCTTTTTAAAATTTTGTTACCCAAGACCAGCCCCGGCCCCACTAAACTACCTGCTCCATGATGGGGCCCAGATATGTTGATAAGAAGTTCCCTGGAGAAGCAGGTGCCCAACCACGACTGTGAATTCGTGCTCCAGTTCTCTTGTCCTGTAATTGCCTTGGGTCCACTGTTTCCTACATCCGTCCCGGGTGACTTTCAAAGCTGCTGGAAGGAAGAAGAAACACTCTCCCCCCAAAAGCCCCCTGCTTGGTCTGCAGGGCAGCGAGAGGGAAAAAGCTCCCTCCATCCTACCAAGGAGGAACTGAACATGCTGTGCACATAAACACACACAAGCAACTCCTTTCTGGCTACCACAATAGCTGGCAGGGGAAAACCAACCAGGAAAGGACAATCCAGCAGCTCTTAAGATCCCCTGCCCAGCTCTTCCTTGCCTTTGTAAGAACGCTGTGATTTCCCCTGTCTCTTTCTTTGGGATTCAACACTTCCAACTCCCTCCTCTGCCACAACCCTGAGAGGTCACTATCATCATCCAGATTTTATAAAACAAATGCGAACATTTATAGAGGGGATATGATTTCTCTGGGTCTCAAGCTGCGTGGCGGCAGAACTGGTGTTCTCTGCACATCACATGACCCTCTTCACTGCTAAGCGCGTCTCCTTCCCTGGCCTTTTCCAGGCCTTTGTAGGTTAGACTGAGCTGGCACGGGTTTGCTAAGACCACCTTCAGTCACCCCTTGGGCAGACAAATCCAAGAAAGATTTTAGCCAAGCACATGGCAGTCTCTGTTGTGGCCAGGACGGAGAAAGAAAGGTTGATGAAAGAGCATTTCAGTGGATTCTGTCCTGTCTTATTTTAAGGCTAAAAAGAACAGGAAAAGTCCAAGGAAAGGTCCTTTAACAGACAGACAGATAGATAGACAGATAGATAGATAGATGATAGACAGATATGCTAAATAAAAACAAAAATAAAATAATATAAATATTATATAAATAAAATACTATATTACATATTATATTTGTATTATATATAATAAAATGCTATCTACTTTTTGCATTTTAATCAGGAGGAAAATTTTTCCTACCAGGTGCACCATGTATTATTATGGGTTGAATTGTGTCCCCCCAAAAAGATGTTGAAGACCTGTTCTCCAGGACTGTGACTATGACCTTATTTGGAAATAGGGTCTTTGCAGATGATTAAGTTAATGTGAGGCCATTAGGGTGGACCCTAAACCAATATGACTACGTCCTTCGAAAAAGCAGAAATTTGTACACACAGACAGACATGCACAGAGGGAAGATGATGTGAAGACACAGGGACAATGCCATCTACAAGCCAAAGAATGCCTGAGGATGCCAAAAGCTAGGAGAGAGGCCTGCAGCAGATTCTTCAGAGCCTGCAGAAGGAATCAACACTGCTGACACCTTGATTTTGGACTTTAGCCTCCAGAATTGCGCAAGAATAAATTCCTGTTGTCTTAAGGCATTTAGTTTCATTAATTTTTTATTGCAGCTCTAGGAAACAAAGGCACCTACCTTATAAGATAATAATGAGGATTAAACAAAATGATGCTTGTCAAGGCCTGAGCACAATGGTTGGCACACCATGTTGTTAGTCATCCTTACTTATATTATTTAACTCCATGTTTCCTTTTTCCAACCTTGTAATTAGTTGTATAATATGCGTCTTCTCTGATAGACTGTATGGTCCATGCGGGTAAGGACTTTGACTACCTTCGTTAGTATAGTCAACAAACATATATTGAGCCCCTATCGTGTGCTCTGTACCGATGAGTTGAGGATGCACTTATGAACAAACTTGACACAACACCTTCCCCGCCTTCCCCCAAGAAATTTATAGTCTGTTGGGAGAGCAGACAATTAGAAATAATCAAAAATAAATTTAAAAATATGACATGCATGGAAGAAAATGGAGATTCTTCTTCATCAAGTATTGGCCAAGTAGCTCCTACCAGGCCACCCTCCCCTATATAACAACTCTAAACACTGGACAAAATGTGAAAAACAACTCTCGGAAGGCACTGGATAGCATTCAAAGCAGGGAGATGCTGGAGGGGAGTTAAAACTTGAAATGAGGGATCAGCACTGGGTGAGTTTCCCATTTTTTGTGGCTTTTTAATTTAAGGAAAGGCCACAGTCTTGCTGGTGTCGACGAAAATAATCCATATCCAATCTATAAATGAAAATTTGGGTGAGTTTATTCTGAGCTTAAATCTGAGGATTATAACCCGGGAGAGTCTTTCCACAAAGGAACAGAGCACTCCAAAGAAGTGGGGGTATAAGGGTGGTTATATACCCTCAAAGAGGATGTTTCACATAGGATTGAAATGTCCCTTTTACAATAGTTGTGAGACTGCTCTGTCGGCACAGCGATTGATGGAAATAGCAGGTAGGTCTTCCGTCTCTGTGAACACAGCGGGGAGGCAGTCTGTTGTCTCCAGCTGGGTGGTCACAGGTGAGCTGGGAGGTGAGTGCAGCAATCAGTTCCTAGCCTAAAGAAAAATGCTAATATCGGGGGAAGTTGCATCTTTATCTCAAGGGCCTTTGTTCTGGCCAAAGGAAATGTCTAAGCAGATATGCAATGCGTGCTCAATAGCCAGTCAGGCCCTTTTGGAGGAAAAAAAAAAGAAGTCAGGCCGAATTAGGTTTATACCAAATGGCTTCCTCATATACTCCAATATATCCTATTGCTTGCCATTTTTATTTGTCATTGGTTTGAAGAACCGGAAGACAGAGTTTGTGGCAACCATAGTGGCTGAAAGTGAGGGAAGAAACTTTTCAGAGAGGGAGGAGCCTCAAATTCTGTGCATAAACTCTGCTTAAATCTCCAGCTAGCTTCTGAAACTGTGCATGCACAGTGCAGACTCTAAACAGCCTAATTACAGCTGAAGTAACTGAACTGAGATTTCAGCTGCTTCCCAGCACAGAGGAGACCAAGTTTTCCATTTAAGATCAACCAAAGTGACTGCCTGCTAAAAAAAAAAAATCAATACACAACAAAACATAACATAACATCATCTATAGAAACATAACAAAATCTATAGTTTTCACATCATTCACAATGTCTAAGATACATCCTACGTTACTCAATATGTGAAAAACAGAAAAATATGGGCCCCCCTCAAGAGAAAAGACAACTAAAAGAAACTAACACCTAGAGGATCCAAATGTTAAAATGATCAGACAAGGATTTTTTTTTTAAAGATTGGCACCTGAGCTAACAACTGTTGCCAATCTGTTTTCTTTCTTTCTTTCTTTCTTTTCTTTCTGCTTTTTCTCCCCAAATCCCCCCAGTACATAGTTGCATATTTTAGTTGTGAGTAGACAAGGATTTTAAAGTAATTATTGTAACTATGCTCAAGGACATAAGGGAAATACACTCGTGATGCATGAACAAATAGAACATCTCAGCAGAAATATGGAAGGCTTTAAAAGGATCAAATGGAAATCCAAGAGCTGAAAACTTACTGTATCTGAAATTTTTAAATTCATTGGATGGATTTAACAGCAGATTGAAGGTGGTAGAAAAAGAAAGAGTGAGCAGACTCAAAAGAAAGTATCTAATATGAAGGACAGAGAGAGAAAAGAGTGAAAAAATAATGAACTGAGCCCCAGGAACCTATGGAACAATATTAAAAAAAAAAAAAAAAAAAAAAAAAACTTATGTGTAACTGGAGTCCTAGAAAGAGCAAAGAGAATGAATAAGGCAGAAAAAATTTTTGTAAAAATAATGGCCAAAAGTTTCTCAAATTTGGTGAAAGATATAAAATTGCAGGTTCAAGAAGTTCAACTAATTCTAAGCAGGATAAATATAAAGAAAACCACACCTACACCCGTCATTATACAACTACTAAAAACCAATGATTAAGAGAAAATTATGGTAGAAGTTAGAGGAAAATGTTACATACAGGAGAACAGTGATTTGAATGATCAATGACTTGTTCACAGAAACAATGGAGGCCATAAAACAGTGTAACAACATCTTTAAAACATTGAAAGGAAAACTGTATTCTATACCCTGCAAAAGTATCCTTCAAGAATGAAGAGGACATAAATTAAGGAATGAAGAGGATACTGAAGTAGACAATAAAAATGGTGCCTGGGGGTGGGATCCCATTTAGGTAGAGCCATCCAGCGAGAGGGGGACACTTAAGCTGGAACCTGACAGATGAGGAGCAGTTAGCCTTGGGAACAGTCTGCCTCACTACTAGACCTTAGCACCAGCACAATGCCTGGCACATGGTAGAGACACACTGCATTTATATAGAATGAACCAAGAAAAGAAAGAATGGATGAAACATTGTATGTGAAAGGGATTAGGCTTTTCTTGACAATTCTAGAGTCAGAACTGGGGCCAACAAGTCAAAGTTGCAGAGAAGAAGGAAAGAGTTATCAATTATAAGTCTGATAGTAGAAAATACTGATAATAGAAATTAGCTCAAGATTCCCTAGGGTCTGGAGCAATTGTTTACAGAAGAATTATAAAGAATAGTGCAAGCCAGGAGAGGGAGAGACTGGCTTAAAACCTAACCCACCCAAGATGGACAGGGAAGAAGAGCCCCAACTCAGGTTGTGAGTGGGCAGTTTTCACCTGGAAAATGATCAGAGACAAGAACTGTGGTTCTTACACTTCAGTGTGCATCAGAATTACCTAGTGGGCTGGTTATAGTTACAGACTCCTGAGCCCCACCCATAGGGTTTTCTTCAACACAGCTGTGGTAAGTTCCTGGAATCTTCATTTTAAAGTATTCTTTGGGTGATTCTTATTGCAGTGACTAGAAGTCCACACTTTGAGAAACAGGCTCACCACACTTGTTCACCGTCCTTTAGACTGTTGACAACCAGGGAGGTGGAAGGTGAAGTAACTAGATGTCCCTCACTGGAGGGCAGGGTGCTACAATGGAAAATCCAGCATAGCAGTTCCCTAAATGCACCAACCCTCCAAAAGCACATTATCAAAGGCTGTTTGACAACCGAGAGAAAAATGTTTATGCTTACTGAAAACAAAAACAAAAAAACACGCTAGATATTTGCCACTATATTTTACTATTATATATACTTCTTATGGAAAGAAACAGAGATAGAGAAAGAATGCTGGAAGGATATATTTTAAAATGTTGAAAGTGCTTACCTTCAATGATAAAGAAATGGAAATCTTTTATTCTCTTTGTGCTTGCCTATATTGCCAAGTTTTCAACAGTGCATATATAGTACTTTCCTTTTTGTTTTTCCTCCTGTTTATTAGACAAAACAAATTCACAATACAAGGCTTCCGGCATTTCCAATGTCCCTTGTCTGCATTGTAAATGCACTTCAGGTATGTGAGTTTTTTAACTCATCAAGGTAATAGGTTTCATTTAGGATGCTTTTGGCTGCAAGTAAGAGGAAATGGTAATAAATTATCATCTCACATAACGGCAAGTACCAATGTCAGCAGCTCCACATTTGGCTTATTCAGTGGCTTCATATTTGACCAGAGAGATAGTTTCTTTCTCTTTCTGCTCTGCCATCCTCCACATGTCAGTCTGTCCTTGGCTGTCTCCCCTCACGAACCCAAGATGGCTGCCACAGTTCCAGGTATCACATACTGACATGACAACCTCCAGCAGAAGAGGTGCTATGTCTCCCCAGGCAGTTTATTTACAGTCAGTCCCCCTTCCTCAGGGGACTTCTACATCTATCAGTGGCCAGAATTGGATTGTATGCCTCTTCTAAGCTAATCACTGGCAAGGGAATGGTATTGACGGACTTAGACAGGTCAGAATTTACTAGATGAACACGGAGGAGGAGTGGACATGAACAAAACCTAGGCTTTGCTCCCAGGAAAATGGCTTTGGGTTAGGCAGCCAACTGGGTCTACTACACAATGTTTCTTCATTTTGAGCACTTGAGTCTGAGATGAAAAGTCAAGGTCTTAAGTTCATCAGACTCCCTTCACTAATTCATTTACTCACTCATTTATGAAATATTGGTTGAGTGCCTAATATGTGTCAGATATGTGCTGGGAGGTAGATATACAGTTGTAAATAAGATAAGGAAGACTATCTTATGGTAAATGTATTTTAGCATGTGTTTTTGACAGAATGGCACCAAATATTTTTTTAAAGGGGAAAAAAAGTTATAAAAAAGTGGTCCACGTGGGAAATAGACATGTGATGGGCTACAAATGAGAAGTGGGTTTCAGTTCCTGGCACAAGTTTCAGAGGCAAAGCTCCCAGCTCCTCCCAGAATGAACGAGACAGATGTGAAAGAGTTCAACTTGTTAGAAGGAAGCATAGCAAGAACCTAGCAAAACTTGTCAATGCAAATAAGCCGCCAGCCAGAATACTTGCTTCTAAGAATAATTCCCACAGACATAGTCACACTGCACACAAATACATTTACACAATGGTATTCTTTGCAGTGTGATTTGTCATGGCAAGAATAGAGCTAATCGAAACGTCCATCAAGAGAAGACAGGTTAAATAAATTGAGAACCTCTAGATAATGGAATACTCTACAGTCATTAAAATAAATGAGCCTGATCTGCTCGTTGATATGAAACCATCTCCAAGCTCTATTGTTAAGTGCAAAAAGCAAGATGTAGAGAACTTGGGTTACCATGCATGCTTCCGTGGTCACAAAGTGCTTCTGGAAGGATGAGAAAGATACTGCCTCTGGGGAAGGGAGGTGGAGGACTGGGGACAGGGTTGGAAGGATGAGTTATTTTCATGCTTTTGTACTACATGTACCATTTTTTATCATGTACAGATATTGCCCAGGAAGATGCTTTTCAATCAGGCTAGTTGGAGTTTCAGCCCAGTTCTGGAAGAAGCAGACGAATGGAATTGAGCCAGACAAAGGACCCTTGTTGCAAGTCAAGATCTGTGCAGGCCTGGGGTGGACCCAAGACACAAGTCAAACGGTCCCACCCAGGAGGAGAAGAAAAAATGCCAAGGCTAGGACACCCATGGTGTTCACAGATTGGAGTGAGCTAGCTCCCTGTCCTTGGGAGAAGAGGCATTGGGGTAGAGGGCAGTGGGGAGACCAATCCTGGGATGAACTGGCAAAGGGAACACACTAAATCAAACATGTTCAAGAGCCCTGGGGGCCGGATGAAGAGGATAGCACCTGTAAAAATGTCTCAAAGGCACATTTTCAGCCCAGAGGTTTTGAGGAGCTCTAACCCTTGAGTTCTAAAGCATGAGCTCCCAATTTCCTGGCCCTAACCTCAAATTTCAGCCAAAGGAGGAGTAAAAGCCATAATTGGGAGTTTTTCTCTACTGCGGTTCCACATTTCCAGCAAATGTGAGATCCCAGGAGTCCAGCTCAGGGGATGGTCCCTGATCCAGATGACCTAACTGTCCAGGCTCAGCAGGTACCAGGCACTCAGTACATCCCTAAACGTTATCTTATGTAATCCCCACAAGAACCCTGCAAGGTGGGTAATATTATGCCCATTTAGGGGATGGGATACAGGCTTATGGAGGAAAAGTTATACAGGATCCTGACTCAAATCTCAGCACCGCCATGACTTTAACTGCCATCCTCACTCCTTACAGCTGAGGGGACACCGTGGGTTGAATTGTGTCCCCTTCAAGTTCCTATATTGAAGTCCTACCCTCAGAACTTCAGAACGTGGCCTTCTTTGGAAATAGGGTCGTTGCAGATGTAATTAGTTAAGATAGTTTATTAGGGTGGGCCTCTAATCCAATATGACTGAATTCCTTATAGAAAGAGGAAATTTGGAGACAGACATGCACAAAGGGAGAACGCCATGTGGAGACGAAGGCAGAATTCGGGTGATGCGTTTACAAGCCAAGGAATGCCACAGATGGCCCACAAACCACCAGAAGCGAGGGCAGAGGACTGCAACAGATTCTCCCTCACAACCCTGAGAAGGAACTGATGCCGCCAACACCTCACTCTCGGATCTCTAGCCTCTGGAACTGCGAGAAAATAAAGTTCTGTTGCGTAAGCCCCACAGCTTGCAGTACCCCATTACGGCAGCCAGCAAACTGATACAGGCAGAATGTTCCATCCCCTAAACCATTCTGGAGTCCAACACTGTGGGCATCCTTAATGTGGATCTCTGTCCTCCACCTGCTGCTGGACCTCTGTGTAGAGCCCAGACCCGAGCTGACCGCTCTGCTGATTAAACCATTTCCTGGGGTTTGTAAAGAAAGACTCTCGGCGATCCCTTCCCCACACCATCTTATGGGAGAGGGAAGGATTCTTGGCTGCTTCCCCTAAACAAAGCCAAGGCAGAAGGGCCCCCAACAGAAGCACTCTCAGAAATGTAGAGACTCTGCAACAAGCAGAGACTGACATCGCATTTCCTTAGCTGGTTGTCAGCTGAGCCCAGGGCTTGCCGGAAAAGAACATTGATGAGGGAGGCAGTGGTGCTGAGGGCAGACAAAGAAGAGGCAGGGACCACCTCCCTGGGATCCCATCTTCCAAAGGAGGAAAACTGGACTCAATTCTGGCCACAGGGTCGAGGACGTGAAATGGCGGCCGGAGGCAGAGGAGGATTCCCCCAAGGGCTGATCCTTGCCTAGAGCAGCTGCTTGGAATTGAGTCCCTCGTTGACAGGGCTTACGGGGCCTCTGTTTACCCACCCTGAACTGTCAGACATCGTTTGGTCAGTGGTGACGACCTTCAACAAGGGTCACTTCATCACCACTGAGATAAAAAGAGAACTTCCAGCTCCCCCAGGTGGCTTCCCTTCCCTCTCCCTTACAGGAACAGAGCAGGGAAGGGGGAGGGGTACCTGAAAGAGAAGACCAGCTCTACACACACATGCACGCACACACATCAACATGCACGCGCACACACACACACACAGACTTGCCTACTCCAAGCCAGGGGAGCCTCAGGAAGCCTCCACAGGGAGAGGGAAAACATCAGGCAGAAGACGAGATGGAGGTTTTACATGGACAAGACCAAGTCCAAAATTAAACCAAACATGACTGAACCGTTCGAATCAGGACTGAGATGTCATGAGGGGAGCCCCCTCTCCAGGGAAAAAGGAGACTTTAACACAGCATAGGGAGTATCTCTCACTGGAAAATTAGAACTATCCCATGTTCGTACTTCAACAAGGATGGGTTTGTGTCTCCTCTTCCGCCACTCTCTCCTCCATCCCCAGCCCTCACCCCTTACTCTCCCACAATTCCTTGTGCCTTCCAGAATGTGCAGTGCTCTCTCAGGTTTCCTTGCCTTAGCTTACGCTGTCCTCTCTGCCTAGGATAACTTCCCTCTCTGTGTCTGTTTGCCAAACTCCTACACATACTTCAAAACCAAGCTCGAGCACCTCTACTGTCTTAATGGCTCCCTCTCTGTGCTTCCATAAGCCCTAGAATGTAAGCTCTCAAAGTACCTTCCATGTCTCCTAGCACTTATCCCAGGAGAATTTTTTGTTAATTTGATGGGGAGGAGAGAGGAACTGGGAAGATGCAAACGAGGGAAGAGAGCAAGATTTTTCACTATACATCTTTTTATTACTGTTTGATGTTTGAACCATGTAAATGTATTTCCTATTTGAAGAAAATTAAAAATACGATACAAATAAAAGGATCGTTCTAGCTACTGTGTGGAATACTACTCAGCAATAAAAAGGAATGAATTGTTGATATGCAAAACAACATGGATTAGTCTCGAAAACACAATGCTGCATGAAAGCAGCCAGTCGGAAAAGAACATACTGGATGATTCCATTTATATGAAGTTCTAGAACAGACAAAATGAATCCATGGGAACAAAAAGCAGATCAGTGGTTTTGTGGGATGAGAGGTGGGGAAGGAGATTGGGAAGAGGTACCAGGGAACTTCTTGGGGTGATGGAAGTGTTTTCTATCTTGACTACGATGTGGTTACACAGATGTCTACATGTGTTAAGGCTCATTGAACTGTGTACTTAAAATGTGTGCATTCTATTGCATCTAAATTATACTTTAATAAAGTTGATTGACTTTACTAAGAGAATATAGGCAAGAGAAAATCCGAAAGCATCTGGAGCGTAGAGCTGCAGAACCCACTCGTCGTGGTTGTGGCCCGGCCCCAGATGGTCTTGCACGATGGGAGTGGAGGACAGCGGGTTTCAGCAGAGTCACAGTGCAGGCAGGCTCGGGCAGGCTCGGACCGTGGAAGGTCCAGTTGGAGAGCTTCATTGCAGCCAAGCTGTGATGGCCTTCGCTGCCAGGCTGGGTGCTGAGAGTTCAGTCTGCAGACAACAGGGGATGAATGGAGGGTGTTCGGCTAGAGAACGGCGTTGTCAGGAGGCTCCTTGGGTACCAGTGCTTGGAAGAAGAAGAGGTTGGAGCTTGTGGCACCACTTCCGCTACTCTCAGACCAGAAATAAACCTCAAATGGCTTCACAAGCAACCTTCTCCCCATCTCAAGTTGCTGGAAATTGGGCTGCCCCAAAACCTTGAATCTTCCCCGCCCTTCCTCCCAGCTGGCTCATTTCCTCATCTGGCCCCTGTATTTATAAGCATCTCAGCCTCTGCTGTCACCTTCAGTAAGGTGGGCTCTTACAAAGAGACTCTGCCCAGGAAGGAGCTGAGGACGTGATGATGGCCAGACTATACGGTGTGGTAGTGGTCCTACTGCTGCTGGCAGAGGTCGCCATGTTTGGAGAAGGGGCATCGAATCCTGGGTTGGTGGCCAGGATCACCAGAAAAGGCCTGAAATATGGTAAGGGGGTTTGATCATTCCTATGGCGCCCATTGTTGCCCACCAGAGTGCTTTGGTAACCAGGACAGGCTCGGGTTCTGCCACTCCCTGTCTTAGAAACTTTGGCTATGTCACCCCTGGGCTTCGGTTTCCTCATCTTAACTATCAGAAGCTAAAGATAGGACTAGATCGGCATTTTTCCCAGGGTGGTCTGTAGACCACCTGCATGAGAACTGCTCAAACAAATAAATACAGATTCTAGAGATCCACTGAAGATTGACCGAAGCTGGGCCTGGGAACCTGCATTGTTAACATATGGCTCAAGCAATAGTGGAAACCCTACGGTTTGACCACACTGAACTAAATGATGCCTCAAAAGCCCCGCTGTATTCCACCACCGTTTCCACGGTCTTGGGGAATGAATAAATAACAATGATTGCCATTTATCTGACATTTTGAGTTAATGATCTAATTTAATTCTCAGGCTCCGGTTGGCATCACCATTATTATTACCATTTTACAGATGGGGGAACTGAGGCTCAGGGAATTTAAGAGGTTTGCTTGGGATTCTATCAATAGTAAGTGGCAAATCCTGCATTCGATCCCAGTTCACGTTATCACAAAGCCCAGCCACTCAACGGTTACACTTAGTTACGTTCCACTGAACGAGCTGACTCCCTCTGTTTGCCTGCAGTCCACGAACATGTAGCAGCCGCCCTGCAGAAGGAGCTGTCCGCCATCGAGGTCCCTGATTTCTTAGGAAGCTTCCAAGTCGGTTGGTTTGGAAGAGTGAGCTACGAGTCTAACGGGTGAGGTCTCTGTTCTCTACCACAGGGGCAGCAGAGGAGGAAGAATGGGGGCCTGGGGTCATGGGGGAGGGCCATAAACTTGGGACCATCACTTGGACTAATGGCAGAGGGATCATGACCAGCTCTTGTGGGGTTTTCTGGAAGGTTCTATGTGTTTCTTGAATCATCAGGATGGGAGGGAGACACTTAGAAATGATTCACCAGCCCCTACATCAGTCCTGCAGAGACTATCCCTGGATTTTTGCTCTGCCAAGGACTCCTGGCTACTCTCTTAATTGCCCAGATTAGGGACCTGCTTGAGACATACCATCCATCCCTCCAGAACATGGTAAGGGTCTGTAATCCAGGACTTTAAGTCTTTCTGGAACCTAGTCACATTTTATTTGCAGAATACCCCTTGAGGGTAGCATCCACACATATCCCCAGTGAGGAATAAAGCAGAGGACCTCCTGGTTCCTGGTGACAAGCCCTGGTCCTCGTCACCCTCCCCATAAGACTTAACTGATCTTAATCTCCCTCCAGCTTGTACACATTCAGTCTTAAAGCCCTCACCCCTTACTCTTTTTTCGTCCATTCTTTAGTTGCATGGATTTTCCTTCCGGCCTCCTCAGTGTCCAGAATAGGTCACTGGGGATGAATTATCTATCACTGATAGAAAAGGCTGCTTCTTGGAATCCTTTCCAAATCTCAGACAATTTCCTGAAGTCAGTAGTCAAAGAAGAGCTGTTTTAAATTTGAACACACACACACACACACACACACACACACACACACACAGAGATATCCAGGCCACGCCTCCTAGAGGGCAATGCCTCCCCACAGCCTTAGAGCACCCCTTGCACCTATTTTTCACAGCAGGTTCCTGTGGTCTGTTAACACATCCAGATTTGCCACCAACTGTGAACTCCTCAAGGGGAGGGACTGAGTTTTGAATCTCTGTCGCCTCTGTGCCTAGAACCAGGTCTGACAGAGCAGGATCTCAGTGAATGTTGAGTGAAGTAATGAGAGTGGATCTGACAAGAGCCACAAACCCAAATGGTCACAAGGGAGTGGGTAACGTAGATGAGCATACTGGTCCATCAGGGACCAGCCAAGAAAGCAGAACCCACACCAGGAACACCAATGGAGGGGATTTAATATAGGGAATTTGCTTCAAAGGTGTTAGAAGAACTGAAAAGCAAAAGAGGGAGTGGCGAAGCAGCCCAGAAATTAGTAACAACGAAGAGTCTCTAACATCCCTAGAGCTGGAGAGGTAAGAAAGGGATGAGGGGTCAACAGACCACAGGAGCCAGGGTCCCTCCAGGGTGGCAGCTAGGATCATAAAAGAAGGGATTGTCTGGCAGGAGCTGGTCCCAACACAGAAATGGAGCCACTGTCAAAGACACAATCTGAGGCATCCCCTGTCTTCTCCCCTTTTCCTATTCACTCATCTCCCCCCAGTGCTTCCCATTGGCCAATCCTAACTAGAAGCCAGTGGCAAAGGATCCTGGGAAATGTAGTTTGTACAGGGCAGTCCCATCCAACATAGGTCAGAGCAAGGGAATGGCAGGGAATGGACCTGAGAGCAAATGCGAGAATGACCAGCGCGATGTTTACCTGGAGGGCACCTGCCCCATTTAAAGGAGGCAGCTACTCACCTGCAGTTGATTGATGCTGTAAGGGAACATGAGTATTGTCTTTTGATTTTTTCAAGAGAAGCCAGAAATTTAGGTCTTTTTTCCTTCACATTTTTAGGGTGAAATTCCCCAATTTTAAAATGTTGGCAACTGATTCAAATTTTTTTAAATGCTGTAGGAAAAGAAAAGCATATCTATAGTCTATGTATCATAAATATGACCCACAGGTGACCAGCGGGTGATCTCCTATCTATATCGTGAGCCCTTATTTGTATCTGAAGCGTGGGGAGCCCAGAGGGGAAGCTGGTTCCTGGAGGAGCCCTGGCCCCAGCTGCGGGGACAGGACACAATGCACAGCCAGCTCACAGGGTCCTCTCGATGTTGAAGGTGGAGTGAGCAGGATGGACAGGAGCAGCGAATGCGGGTGGGTGTCAAAGGCGAGAGGAAGGTCTTCGGCCTTGGAAGGCTGGGGAAGTCTTCCTGGAGGAGGCAGTCTGATCAGACCTTGAAGCATGTGAAGGCGATGGTCTGTTCGTCCTGGGTGGTTTAGGTCAATACATTCGAAAGAGACTGTGACACGTGGGAGGGGACTCATTCAGAGGACTGGTGTGCCCCTGGTTTGTCTGGGTTTGATGGTCTGCCTTCCTCGCCCAGCCTGAGGATCCAGAGCTTGGAGCTCAGGAACTCGGATCTCAGTCTTCGCCCAGGGCGGGGTGTCCGCGCCTCCCTCTTCAATAACTACGTGTCTGTCAGCGGGAGCTGGAAGGTGAGGACGGCTTTCGTGTGAGTAGTCCTTGGCTTGGAATGTCTCTCAGCTTTGGGCAAGGGCTTGTCCTCCCACCCCAGGCTTTCTGGGTTCTTAAATGCCCAGTCTATAAAGGACCCAGATCTGACTATCCCTAATCCTCAGTTTTATTATCTGTAAAATGGGCTAATAATAACCCACTTCACGGATGCAGCTGTGGATTTAATAAAATAGCAGCTGCAAGGCATTTAGCAGATAGTATTTACATAGCAAATACTCAATAAACACTGGCTATTTGCGCTAATGGTAAGTTGAGGCTGAGACAGGACACAGCTGGTCAGTGGGGAACCGGAAGGCAGATCTGAGTCTGCGTTCTTCTGGCTCCTCTTCCTGGAGGTGACTGGTTATACACCATCTGCTTCTCTTTTCTCCCAACCAGCATCCTAAATGGTACTTTTGGTCTGAGTGTGGATGGCATTTCCATCTCAGTTTCCTTGAACTTGGGCAAGGACCCGTCTGGACGACCCACTGCCTCTGTGGCCCACTGTGACAGCTCCATTGATGGCATCGACATTAACATCTCTGGACCCCTAAGGTAAGTGGCCCCATACACTTGCTGGGGATTGTCAGAGCTGCTTCGGCATCCAGATCACCCAGGGGACGTCCCTGATGGGGCATAAGGGCAAGATTTAAAATCCATCAAGATCAGAGGTTAGTGAACTGAGGCCTGCAGGCCACATCCAGCTACCGTCTGTTTCTGTAAATACAGTCCCACTAGCGCACAGCCACGCTCATTCGCTTACATTTTGTCTCCGGCTGCTCCAGCACTACGACAGCCCTGTTGAGTAGTTGCGACAGAGACCATATGGCGTGCAAGGCCAAAATCATTTACTTTCTGGCTCTTTAAGAAAAAGTTCGCTTACTCGTGGGCAAGATTGTCTTTAATGGCAACCCAGCATACCACAGTGACTGGCCTGGAGGGGATGCTCGGGGAATCTCAATGAATGATGGCAGTCTCCAGGGTGAGTGGCACTCTCTAGGGACTTACCTAGCCTTGGAGCAGGGACAGTGTCTTCAAGGAAATGATATCTGAAACTAGCCTTGAATTCTAGCAAACGGGGAGGAGGAGAGAGTTTTTCTAGCAAAAGGAGAAGCATGTGCAAAGATCCTGAGGCATAAAAAAGCCTGTGCTTTCCGGAGGGTAAAAGAAGGTCAGTGTACCTGGAGGAGAAGTAAGTAATTAGAAGAATTGAAGGGAGTGAGCAGGAGCCAAACTCTAGTCTTTGTTTTAAAGTTAGGCAGTGGGAAGCCTTTGGAGAATTTTAAGAAGGGCAGTGATATAATCAGACTTGCTTTTTTGAAAGATCACTTCCTTTAGAAGAGATTAAAGAGGGCAGATTGGACAGAGGGAGGCGGAGAGGAGGCAGAGGCAGATGTCCAGGGGAGAGACGATGATGCCCCCGGCAGCCAGTGGCAGCGGAGGTGGGGAAAGGATGCTCCTAGGCGTATTTAGGAGGTGGGATTGAATTTGGGCAACAAGAGGAGGAAAAGTCCAGGCTAACTTTGTGCAGTCTGTGACCCACGGAAAGTCTCTTACTGCTTCAGTCTTTAGACCTTGACTCGTTGTTGGAGGGGTACCCATAGATGTCGGAGGGGGCAAGCTTTTCTGGAAGCGGCATCCCAACCACAGGTGTCAGGCCCTCAGCCATGGTCTCTACAGCCAGTGTCCCTCAGGCCCACCCAGGGGCCAAGGTTCAGCTGAACTATGAGTCCCAGGCTATCTCAGGGGACAGAGCCCCAGAAAGTTCAGGATGCTTTCTGCAGAACCCCAGGAAGCGCTTGTGTCTGAAATTCCCTCATGAATTTATGGCACACACATTCATAATCTGCATCACCAATCTTTCAATCAGCAAGCATTGAATGGCAAAGAAAACTTTATGGGAGAAAATATTTTCCTGGAAGTAATTCCACCAGCTTAGTTCACTGATTTCCCGCCACCTCTCACGGTGACCCCCCAGGCGAGAACACAGGGTGGAAGGCCCTGTTATGAGCCACATTCTCACGGAGCGGGGGCTGTGGCTGGGAGAGGTTCTCTGCGGGCAGCTCCACCTGAAGGGGTTAGACTCACATTGTGAGCTCCATGAGGTTACCCCCCAGAGACCCCTCAGCAGCTAACTCAGTGCTTGACCCGTAGGAGGGGCTCAGTAAATGTTTGTTGAATGAATGAGTGAGTGAGTGACTAATTGCTAAACTTCCAGGTAAGTTGTTTGGTGGACTTTGGAGGGTATAAAGAATAGGCCTTGGGGCCGGCCTGGTGGCGCAGCAATTAAGTTCGCACGTTCTGCTTGGGCAGCCCGGGGATCACCGGTTTGGGTCCCGGGTGTGGACATGGCACCACTTGGCACGCCATACTGTGGTAGGCGTCCCACAAATAAAGTAGAGGAAGATGGGCATGGATGTTAGCTCAGGGCCAGTCTTCCTCAGCAAAAAGAGGAGGATTGGCAGCAGTTAGCTGAGGGCTAATCTTCCTCAAAAAAAAAAAAGAATAGGCCTTTATTCCCCTTCTTATACCTTAAAGAAATTTAAATGTTTTCGAGTGGGTAATTCATCTGCATAGTTCAAAATTCAAAAAGTGCAAAAGGGAACAGAATGAAAAAAATCCCTCTCCACTCTGGTCGCCCCCCCTGCCAGTTCTCCTTGGTGGAAGCAGCCAACGTTAACAGTTTCTCACGTATCCTTCCTGAGCAAGTCTATGCCCGCACACTTGGATATTTTTCTCTTTTATTTTTTACTCATGTGGCAGCGTGCTATATTCACTATTATTTCTCTGGGTGTTCTCAACTACCAATGTATTTATGAGCCCTTCCACATCAGAACACATGAGTTTCCTTTTTAAAGGATCCCATTATATGAAGACACTAAAACGTATATAATTAGGCGTCTGTTGATAGACTTTTCGTTGGAGTATTTTCTTCCAGTCTTGGGCTGCTGCAAACGGTGCTGCGAAGGATAACCTCGTGCATAGTATCGTTTTGCACCTGGGCAAATGAATTACAGGCTGAATTCTTAAAGTCGTGTGTGCAGTTTGTGATTTTAATACATACCAACAAACTGCCCTCCAGGGGTTTGCAGTTTCTGCTCCCACTAGCAGGGTGTGAAAGCGTCTGTTTCCTCTCACTGTCACCAACACGGTGTGTTACCAAAGGTTTAGCTTTTTGCCACTCTGAAAGCTGAGGGTATCTTGGTTTTAATCAGTGTTTATCTTGTTGTAATGTTGAGCATCTTTATATGTATTTGCGTCACATACTTCATTTTTTCTGCACAGTCTGTTCATATCTATTCCTATCCTCTCTGTCCACCTTTTCCCCCTTCCCAAACAAGCCCTCAAGACTTCTGACCTCTAAATTCGCCAGCCTCCTTTAAGTTGCAAGTTACAAAAATTCAACTCAGGGGCTGGCCCCGTGGCCGAGTGGTTAAGTTTGCGCGCTCCGCTGCAGGCGGCCCAGTGTTTCGTTGGTTCGAATCCTGGACGCGGACATGGCACTGCTCATCAAACCACGCTGAGGCAGCGTCCCACATGCCACAACTAGAAGGACCCACAACAAAGAATATACAACTATGTACCGGGGGGCTTTGGGGAGAAAGAGGAAAAAATAAAATATTAAAAAAAAATAAAAAACAAATTCAACTCAGACATTTCAGCCTTAAGAATGGACTTGACTGGCTCACATATGCCTGAAAACTCCATGGAATGAATCCAAAGCTGTGTCTGGATCCAGGAGTTTGACCCATGTCACCAGGAATCTCTCTGTCCCTTAGGTCTGCTTCTTTCTCAGGCAGGGTCCTCCATCCTTAGAGTGGCAAAGATGGTGGCAAGCAGCTCCAGGCTTCCCTGGCCATTAGTGCTGCCAACTCAGCAAGTGGGAACAGCCTTCCCATACAACATGGGAGGGGGCAGGGGCTGGGAAAAGCTCTCATTGGCCAATGTGGGGTCACATGCCCATCCCTGGACCAAGCATTATGGACTCTTATCGGCTGAGCCAAGGTCTAGGACCCACCCTTAGACCTGGGAGTAGGAGTAGGGTTAGTCCCACTGAACCACAAGGACTGGAAATGGAGAAGTGGGTTTGAAGGAAGGAAAGGCTGCTGGAGAAGTTAAAATCAGCGATGTCCATAGTTAACACCCCAACCCTAACTAGGCTACTCCCACTTACATTTCTGATTCAGGAGAATACAATGGGTCACCCTCCCTTGGATTAAATTTGAATGGCTTGGTCCCTTCTTGGGATAACATGAGGAAAGGTCAGATTCATGGATAGCCCTCCTCTTGGGAGTCTCAGTTAATCATAAAGTGGGTCCTGACCCTCTTTCCTCTTTTCTACAGCCGGATCCAGAACTTCTTCCATGGAATTATGGAAATCTATTTCAAAAATATCTTGGAACAAAAGGTAAACAAAAGAATCATCAGATCCGTAGTTAACACAAGGATCTTTGGCATGTACGTATTTGAGATTTGGACAACAGCCTTGTCTCTTAAGTATGTTGTCATTTGAATTTGCTTAGCAAAACCTTCCTCATTCATGGTGCAAAGGCAAACCTCAAGGCTTTCTCCAGTTTGTGTGACCACATATGCTGAACTGACATTTGGAACTGACACAGTGTTTGATATCTAGTTGTAGGTAATATTAAGGAGATATGGAGAAGTGACTTTGGACCCCTCCCTCACACCATACACAAAAATCTACTCCAGGTGTTCTAAGGATTTAAATACCAAAACAAATCTAAAACTTTTTAGGAGAAAATCTAGGATATCTTTCTCACCTTGAGGAGAAGAAAATGTTTCTTAAATAATCAGATTCCCCCTGCCCCCCAAATGCACTATATTGAGAACAGTCGTGGGGTTGGCTGTCAGGATCTCTCATGTCTGGAAAAAGCCCTGGTCTTGAAGGCAAAGAGGTGGCTTTTCCATTTCCCCTCTGTGTATCTTTGGGCAACTTGATGGATTCCCTCAGAGCCTCTGTCTCCTCATTTGTAAAATGGGGACAATGACCCCCACCTTGAAGGGTGTTGGCGAGGATTTGATTAGATAACATAGAGGGCCTGGTATACAGCGGGTATTCAGAGCAGTCACTATCATTACTGTTTCAGTGTCATTTCCCACCTGGATTTTGCCTCCTTGAGTCTTCCCTGTTGAGTGCATGAGCTCTGCAATCAGACACTTTAGGATTAAGCCCCAGCTCTGCCACTTTGCTGGCTCTGAGGCCTCAGTTAACTGACTTAACCTCTCTGAGGCTTAGGATTCTTGTCTATAAAATAGGAGTAATCATAGCATCTACCTTGCAGGGTTGTTGTGAGGACCATATGACATATACACATATGACATATATACCATATGGTGTATATACCATTATGTCATATACACAGGCATCAACTGGTACAGAGGAAGAGCTGGGTAAATGGGGCTAGGTTATTTTCATTGCCCAATAGCCCTGTGCTGAGGCCAGAGACATGTGTCCAAAGGAGAATGGGGCTGATGCCAGAGAGGCTGAGCCCAAGGAATGGACAGTTTCAGAGGATGTGGTCAATGACTTTGGCCTCCACGGAGCCGTGAGTGCAAAGCCCTGAGTGGCTCTGCAGAAAGAGGACCTCTGACCAAAGGACCTGGGGTGGGCAGATTCAGGCCCCAGAAGGGCTGGCTGCCTGGGTAGCGCTGCTCTTCCTCTGTGGTCCAGGAGAGGCCAGGTCGGGCCCACCTGACCCAGGCTGCCTTGGAGTTTGAACAAAACAACGGTTCCCAAAGTGAGAAACTTCCCCCAAAGGAGAGTTGATTTTAAGTGATGCAAAGTGTCAGTATTACGTCATGCAGGATGATGGAGCGAACAAGTGATTCCCTGTCAGTCCTTTTTCTCTCTTCTCACATCAAAGGGGAAGCAGTTTGGGGCCAATGTATCCTGAACACTTTTGTTTCACAGAAAGGGGGCATTATCCAACTAGACAACAGTGTCTAGCCAGACTTCCAGAGCATTTTTCCAATTCCTCGTATTCTTTTTCCCAGTCACTTTCTGTTTATGCCAAGGGATACCAGTTTCCCATTGACAGGAGTGATATAAAGTTTCTGTATTTTTTGCTAAACACATGTAATTTTTAAAAGGCCACTTGGCATAAAGAAAATTTTAAGTCTATTAATAGATGAGAAAGGCAAAGTCATAGGAACAGCTGAAGTCAGGAAATCGTGGACTAGGGGCTTCTGAGATCTCCCCAGCTGGAATTCCTTTTTTTTTTTTTTTTTTTTTTTTTACTTTATATTATTTTATCGAGGTCACATTGGTTTATAACATTGCGTAAATTTCAGTTGTACATTATTATGTTTCATTTTCTATATGGACTGCATTCATGTTCACCACCAAGAGTCTAGAATTCTTGATTTATGGGGGACTAGGCTGGTGGCTGACAGAGGAAGGAAATTCCCGGGGACCCCCCTTGTGGCTCTGCTTTGGGGCCCTCTGGTGGCCCTAATCGGTACTGCTGCAGACCAGGCACCACGCTCTTTACAGATCCCTCATTCCCAGGCAGCAAGGAACCCAAGCAGGAAGAGGACGGACACAAAGGGACTGAGGATGGTGGGGTGGAGCCGCCGATTCACGACCTGCCTCCTGCACCTAGACGCTCTTCTGCTTTGTCCCCTCTGCTCTTTAATAAATACACCACCTGCCACTGAGCCACTGAGACATTGAACTGAGGACCATGACAATAGCAGACCCTACGGCAGAGCCGATTGACCACCATCCACTTTTAATGTGGATTCCAGAAAAGTCTAGGAACCTAAGCAGGGCCCACCTGTGTGAGAGGCCAGTCCAGATGGGACAGTGACCAAGTGCTGTGTGTTGATGGGATTGTGGTCTCTTCTCCCTTTTCACCATACTCTCCCTCCCCTCACACACCTACCTCCACTGGGGGGTGGGGGGAATATAACCCAGGTTCCTGGAGTGATGGTGGGGATGGGGGTGGGGGCATTGCCAAGGAGAGAGGCGGAGGAGGACTCACCTGGCTTTCTCACCCACTTTCGGCAGATCTGTGAAATGGTGAGGATGTCGACGACCTCACGCCTGGAGCCCTACCTCCGAACTCTGCCAGGTTTGGAGCCCCTCTCCCTCCTCTGGGTGCAGAAAGATGCCCTGGTACCCAGGACCGCTGGCACCATCACCATGGTCTCCCGAGAGCCCTGAAAGAATTTTCCCCATGGAGCATCTCTCCATCCTAGAGCTGGACATGGGCTGACTCCTCTCTTGGGGCCTGCTCTCTGGAGGGGGAGTAAGGCACTGCAGGGCGCTGACTCAGAAAGCTGCTGGGAGCTCGCGGTGGGCAGGGGATGGCAGAGCGTCCAGTGTGTTGGCTCCAGACTGCCGGCTTTAACAAAACACGGGTGCTCTGAGCCCCCTGTGTGGAGCTGGGGGCCCTCCGGCCCTGCCCCTCTGGCTGCCATGGGGCCCTTTCACAGTCTCACATCAGGTCAGGCCTCCCCCTCTCCTTGAAACTCATCGAAGACTCCTCAGAATACCGAGCCCAGCTGTGGGTGCCAAGGCCTTGTGTGGTCTGACCCTGACCGCCGCACCACACTGCTGTCCCCAGCTTCCTCTTGGGGGCAACTCGGCCAGCCACTCTGGTCCCTGGTTAGTTCCTCTGCTGTGCCATGCTCCTCACTGCTGCAAGATCTTCGCACATGTTGTTCCCTCGGCCAGGAATGTCCTTCCCCCACATCCACCCCCCCTTCGCCCAATCACCATCTACTCCTCCTTCAGATCTCAGCCCAGGCAACCCCTCGTCTGCGTCCCTGTCCAAATCAAGTTCCCTCCCCCGACTCTGCCCCTGTTCTATGGCTGGCATCATCCTACAGACTTACGCTAACAGAGTTGCAATTTTGTACTTATTTTCTCAAGTATTTGACTGTTTTTTCCCCCTCTGGACTGTCAGCCCCATGAGGACAGGGACTTTGACTATCTCACTCAGAATGTTATCAGCCCATTGCACTGCGCCTGGCATATAGCAGGGGCTCAATAAATGTTGCATGAATGAATGAGTGGATAAACTCTCTTTGTGACGGAAGGTAGCATGGATCAGTCCCAGCCCCATTTCCATTCTCCAAAGGCTACAGTTCATGTGAAAGGAGCTCCCTGGAGTTATGCAGTACACAGCTGGTACAACTGTGTTTGGCCACCCTGTTCATAATGCTGTCTCTTTCCTATTCCATAGTCACCTCGATGATTGACCAGGTAGCTGGCATTGACTACAGCTTAGTAGGAGCTCCCCAGGTGACCTCCCAATGCCTGGACACACCCTTCAAGGTAAGGGGCTGTGGCAAAAGGGCTGTAGAGCTGAGGGTTGGCAGAAAATCAACTCTATCTCCCAGAGTCAGCTTCTGCCCTCCTTCTCCAGTCCATCTGCCTGTCAGTCCACAGCCCTGGCCAGTGCCCTCAGTGGGCATTTGTGGTACTTAGCACTGCAGAGCAACACCTCAGACAGGATCTCTGAGCCAACGTGGTAAATCTGTCAGGAGTCTAGAAGCCATGAGCTCAAATCCTGGCTCTACCACTTAAGTGCTGGGGAAACTTGGGAGAATTACTTAACCCCTCTGAGCCTCTATTGAATTGGAATAATAATAGTCTTACCTGGTAAAGTTGCTGTAGGAATTAAGTGAGATGTGTATAAAGTGCTCAGCAAGTGCCTGGCACATAGTACACGTATGAGGTGGCACTGTTATTACTACCTGTCTCACCCCCTATAGTAGACTGAAGGATGGCTCCCTAAAATGTCCATGTCCTAATCCTAGGGATCTGTAAATGTTACCTTATAAGGCAAAAGGGACTTTGCAAATTTGGTTAAATTAAGGATCTTGAGATGGCAAGATTGTCCGGGATTATCCTGCTAGGCTCATTGCAATCACAGGTCTCCTTATAAAAGGGCAGCAGGAGATAAGGGGCAGAGCAGTGTGACCACGGAAGCAAGAGGCTGCAGCGAAGCAAGAGGTGAGGGTGACGTGAGGAAGGGGCCACGAGCCAAGGTATGCAGATGGCAGGAAGCAGATTTGCCCTTGAAGCCCCCAAAGGGCCTCCAGAAATGGAAGAAAATAACTCTGTGTTGTTCTAAGCCACTGAGGTTATGGTTATTTCTAACAGCAGCAATGGGAGACCAGTACACCCCCTCTTGATTCCTCTCTTCCACAACTCTCCTGTGGGTTAAGCCAGGCCCTGGAGCGCTACTTTCCTCCAATTTTATTTAACTAGTGCTTATATGCTCTTACTCTGTGCCAGACGCTGTTCTGAGTATTTGTACAAATATTAACCTATTTAAATGTCATACCTCCTCTCTGAAGTAGAAACCATTAGCATCATCCCCATTTTACAGGTGAGAAAATTGAGGCACAAGGAAGTTGGCGACTTGCCCACGGTCCCAGAGCTAGGAAGTGGCAGACCAGGATTCAAACCCGTACAGTTAGGCTCCGGAGTCCATGCTTTTCACCCCCCGGGCTGGGCTTCCTCTCCTGCGCCCTGAGCCTGGGAGACAGAGGACGCACCTCCCCATCCACAGAGACGACTATAATGGGGGATTTCAGGAAGCTGTCAGGGCCTAGATGTTGTTGGCCAAAAGGAATCTTTCAGGATCCCTGGCCCCGCATCCTAGAGAAGAACCACCAACCCAGCCACCGGCCCGGGCACAGGCGGCCTCCCCCAGGCGAGCTCTGGACGCCTCTGCCTGACACCGTCTCTCGAGGAACCTTGGGTGACTGATAGGTCCTTCTGTCTCCAGGGTGAGTTCTTTGGCCGAAGCTGGCACTCTCCAGTCCCCTTCGATGCTCCGCCCATCAGGCTGCCCCAGGAGCATGACCGCATGATCTACTTTGCAGTCTCTGATTTCGTCTTCAACACGGCCAGTAGGGTTTACCACCAGGCTGGGCACATGAAGTTCATCATCCAAAATGAGCACGTGAGTCGGGGAGGGGAGGGGGCTGGAGGTGCCAGGAGAAAGCGGCATGTGGGACTGTAGACCCGCTGTGTGCTCTAAGGAGACAGAGGAAAAGGTGGAATTTGGAGTCTGTCAAACATGGGTTCAAATCCAAGCTGTACCTCAGTTTCCCTGTCTGTGCACGTGGACCCCAATCGTGCCTATTCCCCAGGGATTGTATGAGAGATTGTAGAACTCAGTGACACATAATACATATTAGCTGTTATTAGCAGTACTTTAAAAAGTAAGACAGACTCTGGTGTCTGGTCATATCAGGTCCTCTGAGCAGTGGATGCCAAGACGACACTAGACTTGTAAGAGATTTATTAGGAAACGCCCCTGATGTGTAAAGGAGAGAAGGAGGAAAGCTGGGGCGGGCCCTCAGACTGTGATGCAGGGCTGCTGCGCGGGAAGGGAGAGAGGGCAGGAAGGCAGGCGCGGTCGGAGAAGTGCTCCTGCGTAGCTCCGAGAAAGTCTCAGGCGAGCTGACAGGGAGCCCCAGAGCAAAGCCTGCTTATTAGAGCAGGGCCATGTCAGGCGGAGATTGGAGAAGACCCCTCCAGGCTACAAGCCTGCGTGTGGTCTTTCAGAGCCGACCACGAGCAGTTACAAAGCTTCCCTGGCAGTCTCGCCGGACCAGGCTTGGTGCATGGCAGGGCTTGACAGCCTCTGCGGGAGATGCAGCCAGGGGCTCAGGCCCAGCCCCCCAGCCACCCCTGGGATGGCCGTGCTCTTATGCGTATCCGCGTTCCTAGCTAGACACCTCCGTTCAGAAGCCTCCTTATGGATGGGGAGGCGGGAGCCTCAGCTGAGACATGTCCAGGTGCCTCTGCTGACATCCCTCACTGGGGGCCTTGAAGACAGTCTTCTCCAGTCTGGCGTGGTACTCAGTGCTTTTCCACTCCTGGCCTCTCCCTTTCTCTGCCCCCTCAACCCCTGGGCCCATAAAACAGCAAGAGCCTTTTGTTCAGGGCCCCCTTGGCAATAAATGATCCCCCATCTGCCCCTCGCAGGTGCCATGTCACCAGGAAAAATGGGACACTGGGGGGCAGCGCCCTTTCCAGTCAAGCCTCTTGCTTGTGCTACGGCAGTAAGTGAATAAAGGCTTAATTGTGACTTTCAGTTTGCTCATTGTCTTAATTGACCACCTGGAATCCCAGCAGCGATCTGACAAAATTCTCCAGCTCCACTGCCCCTGCCCTGCTCAGTCGGGGGCTGGGGGCTGCCAGCGTGAATGGAGTGGGGCCCGAATGGGAGGTGGCAGGGGGCCGTGAGCCAACTGCCCTCCTCGCAGCTGATCCCCTTGCAGGCAGGTCTGAGCGGCGCCCCTCCATAGCCGAGCACTATGACAAGTGCTATAGGAGCAGCCCAGGTAAAGAGTGGGGATCCTGAGGAGGAGAGAAGGAGGAAGGTGGGCTTTGAACAGGTGTCAGCAGGGCTCACCATCTGAAAGACGAGCAAGTCCTAGGGGTGGGTAGAGAATGGCACCATGAGAGACTGCTGGCAAAGGAGTCTGGGTGAAGCCATCTCTGGAAGCACGTTAAATCCAGATTGCGGAGGCTCTCGGCTCTCATTGGCCCTTTGGGGGAGCATCCTGAGAAATAATAAATAACAATAACAGACATTCATTAAGTACTTACCATGTTCCAGGCACCACACTTGGCGCTTGACCCATGTATCTCATTTAATCCTCTCACACCCTGGACCATAAGTGCTATTATTACCATCCCCATTTTACAGCTGAAGAGCCTGACAAAGCTGGCCAACAATGAGTCAGCTAAAAAGTGGCGGAAGCAGTACTCGAACTCAAGCTGTCAGACCTCAAAGTCCACATCCCTGACTGCTACTGTGTCCTGCTTCGCGAGTAGCTTCCTACTTCTCCTGCTGCAGATCCCCCTGGACTCTTCCATCGCCCTGAACACCAACTCATTCCGGGCCCTGATTCCTCAGGTAAGCCTCTGCCCACTCACCACAAGCCCTTGTCCTCAGCCACATGTGGAGACGGCATTTGGACATGGATGAGCTATGCATCAACTTTCTCCAGGCAGACACCTTACCTATTAGAGCAGTGGGGAAGGATAAAAGTTACTAAATTAATTTTTTTTGTACAAAATTCCCATCATTTCTGACTCCTTGTGGCATAAAGACGCAGAATGTGGATTCAGATTGGCTGGGTTTGAATCGGGGGTCTTCTGTTTTCTCTCTTGGGAACTCAATCTCATTGGTCTTCACTTTCCTCATTTGCCATATGGACAATAGTACCTGCCCCACTGGGTTGCAGGGAGGATCAAATGGGAGACAACAGAACTCAACCAGCACAAATACACAGCTTCCTTCCAGGACACAAACGGGGCCATGTTGGGCAGGCTAATAATTTGGGGCTAGGCCAATAATCAATATGTGTTTGATGTTTATGTAGAGTCTAGCTGACAAGTGGCAGGAGCAGAGTGGAGAAGGCACTCAGCGTCTCCTCTCTTCAACCAGACAATTCAGCTCTGGCCTCAAACTTGCACGCTAGTCAACACAGGCTGGACTGCACAGCAGGAAGTATGGCGACCATCTGCTGTCATGGGAGCAAGCCCATTGGGCTGTCTCACCCATCCCCTTTATCACTTTATCAAAGTGCTCTTTCCAACCACAACAGCTGCCTATTAAAATCCTGTGATATTTCCACTGCTGGTTTAGGGCCCTCGGAGATTTGAGCCTTGGAGTTCTGCCCATCTGGCATATCCCCAGTATAGCTAAGGGTCCCTCTGTCTGTCTCCTGCCCTCCTTTGAGTTTCTGCCCTCTTTCTTCAGCTGGCCAAGTTGTACCCAAATATGCAGCTAGAGTTTGAGACATCACCTGAATCAGCTCCTTTCCTGATGTTCACCCCTGGAAATGTGACCCTCTTGCCTGTGATAGACATCCAGACCTTCGCCCTTCCACCCAACTCCTCCGACCGCAAGCCACTCTTCCAGCTCAGGGTGGTAAGTCTGATCCTGGCCAGGGCGGCAAAGGGTCATGCTGGCCCTGGATGTAAGCCTCTCCCTCTGCTCTCCTTCAGCTGAAGGACCAGGGGACTACACAGCTGACGGATGCTGGGGGCTATTGATTTCCAGGGCATAAGTGGGCTTGGAATTCCTGGTCTGAACAGCCAGGCTTCCCAAGGGCCTAGTTAATCAAATCATATTCTGTCAGAGTTGCCAGAAACCTGATAAGTCATTTACTCCAGCTGAGTTAGAAGATTTTAGCTTTCTGTTACATTCGCTATAAAAATTTGTTTGATTTAAAGCGTAACCCTATTTAAATTGTTTTAAATAAAAATCATCAAATTTCCTTTTTAAAGAAGCTATAAAACCTAAAGAACTCTTAAGATAGCAATACTCTCCAAAGTGAGTTACAGATTCAACACAATCCCTATCAGAATCCCAGCTGGATTTTTTGCCAGCTGACAAACTGATCCTAAAATTCATATGTAAATTCAAGGCACCCAGAATAGCTAAAATGATCTTGAAAAAAATAAAGTTGTAGAACTCATACTCCCTATTTCAAAACTTACTATAAGGCTACAGTAATCAAGATAGTGTGGCCCTGGTACAAGGATAGATATATAGATCAATGGAATAGAATTGAGAGTCCAGAAATAAATCCCCATATTTATAGTCAATTGATTTTCAACAAAGGGACCAAGACAACTAGAAGAATAGACTTCCAAGAAATGGTGCTGGGGCAACTGGATATCGACATGAAAAAGAATGAAACTGGACCCCTTCCTTACACCATTCACAAAAATTACTCCAAATATATCATAGACCTAAATGTGACAGCTTAAACTATAGAACTCTCAGAAAAAATATGCTGGTAATTTTTCAAGACCTTGGGTTAGCAAACCCTTCTTAAATATGACTCAAAAGCACAAGCAACAAAATTAAAAATAGATAAATTGGACTTCATTGGATTTCATCAAAATTAAAAACTTCTGTGCTTCAAAGGACACCATTCAAGACAGTGAAAAGGCAACCCGAACAATGGGAGAAAACCTGCAAATCATTTATCTGATAAGGGATTTGTATCCAAAATATATAAAGAACTCTTACAACTCAGTAATAAAAATGACAAATGACCCAATTTAAAAATGGGCAAAGCACTTCCACTTCTGAGAAGATGGAGGGGATACATATTTCCCTATTCCTCCTGCTAAGTACAACTAAAAACCCTGGACATTATAAATAAGACAAACATAAGAAGACTCTCAAAGGTGAAGAGAAGAAGGCAAATCAGCTAGGGACCTCAGGATCTAAGGAACAACATGATGATGAGTGCCCTGGGTTTTCTTTTTTCCCTTCATATCCCAATTTGGGGTTGACAAAGTCAACCCAGAAATACCAACAAATACAGACTTAAAAAAAAAAAAGCCCCAACAAGTCTCCTCTCTCTAGCCAAAGGGCCAGAAAAAGGGCAGCCTAGTAAGATAGACAACTTTTAGAAATAACTGCTCTACTGCAGCCAAACATCAGAGAAAAAATGTGGCCCTTACCCCACCCATATCGCCAAGGCTGATTGGGGAGCCTAGACTTCCATTCTCATGAGGTTGTGACAAGGTGCCCCAACACCTCTGCTTGGGTGATGTCAGTGGAACAGAGAAAAATATAAGTGAACTAGAAGACAAAACAATAGAACTTACCCAATCTGAACAACAGAGGAAAAAATAGACTGAAAAAAGAAAGAAAAGAGCCTCAGTGACCTGTGGGACTATAACATAAGATCTAACATTCATGTCGTCAGAGTCTCAGGAGAGGGCAAAGTGCGAAGGCTGAAAAAGTGTTCCAAGAAATAAAGGCTGAAAACTTCCCAAATTTAGCAAGAGGCATAAATCTACAGATTCAAGAAGCTGAGCACACTCCAAACAGGATAAACCCAAAGAAATCTATGCCAAGACACATAATAATTAAATTTCTAAAAACTAAAGACAAAGGAAAAATCTTGAAAGCAACCAGGAAAAAAATGACCTTACCTGTAGGGGGAAAACTGTTCCACGGGTACCATGTCTTTCACCAGAAACCATGGAGGCCAGAAGAGAGTGGTACAATATTTTTCAGGCTGTCTTAGTCAGCTTGGGCTGTCATAACAAAATATCATAGACTCGGTGGCTTAAACAACAGAAATTTATTTCTCACAGTTCTGGAGGCTGGGAAATCCAAGACAAGGTGTGGAAGCAACACACATCATTTAGGCCTACATTCTATTGGCCAGAACTCAGTCACCTGGCCACACCTAATTGCAAAGGAGGCTGGGAAATGTAGTCCAGCTGGGTGCCCAGGTGACAAAGGAAGTGAGTCTTGGTAAACACATAGCGGGCTCTGCCACAGGACTTTCCTTGTCCATCTTCAATACTTCTTGGTCACTGTTCAAACTGATGCTGACCTTGCCCATGCCGAAGCAGAAGCCAGCCTTCTGTCCTTTGACTGTGACACAAATAGTCTTCCCTTTCTCCCACCACAAGCCTCTGGGACATCAATTATATTTCAAAGTGGAGCTATTCAGTGATGTCGCCACAAGCACTCGCTTCAGAGTTGTAGGTAAGAGCTCACCTCCGGGTAAGAGGAAGTGGATTCAGGTAGAACAGCTAACCATTATAGATGGGACAGGCTTTACAAGGTCTCCAGATTCAGTCCCCTGGTTCAGCTCCACCCCTCGCAGGCCAGGCTCCATCTTCAAACACAGTTGTCAGTTGGTGGTGCCTTTAAATGTCCGTAGGGCTCGGGGACTCTCTGAATTTCCCTTGGTATCCTGCTCCAAAGCTCAGTCATGCTTTTGGGCAGAAGCTCTCCCTATTTCAATGCTCTGTGTCTTTAGTTTGGGCTTATTCCCCCTTCTCGATGCTTCCATTAAGAGGAAGACCTCTGAAACCTCAGCTCACCTTTCTTAAAGTCACCTGTGGAGCCACCAACATCCTTCATCCTCAGTCCATAATCCTTTAGGTAGCTGCTTTTCACCCATAGTCCCACATCTGGCTGTGGTGTCTCTTTCTGGAGATCTCTCTTCTGGACTGGGAGCCAACAGGATGCTTACTTGGGCTGAGAATCTGGGTCATCCCCTTTTGCTTTTCTAGAGAACCAGCATCTCTGCCACCATCGGTGTGACCTCCAGCAGGATTATTGCTTCACTGACCTCAGTAAGGTAAGAGGCCATGGGTGGGGGATAAAAGGGGGTGGGATGGGTGATCAGAGCATCTAGTCTGCTTCACTGAAATGGCTGGGGTTGACCCTTGGAAACAGAGATCTCCACTGAGACTGGCTCATTCTTTACTCCAGGAGCCCCTCTGGAAAAGGCATATTTCCAATGCCCCAGGGGAAAAGCCAGAAGCCGAGAAAAGTTGCCAGGTAGCAGAGGTTACCCTCAGGCCCCCTATCACCTTGGGCTCCTCACTTCCCCCCTAAGGCATCAGTAGGAGGAGCTGGAACTTCTGCAAAGAGGGTACTTAGGAACGATCGTCTAATTGGAGAAGGTGGGGCTCGAAATGGTGTTTGCAAGGACTTTACATATAAGATTGAGAAAAACTGTCAATATTACACATCGAAAAGTGGAGAAGATTTTGGATGGAGGACTGAAGGTGCCCCCAAGCCACTGCCTGCTGCTCCACTGCCCAGATACCCAATCAATAGGCAAGTATTGATTTAACCAGTGAGTCAGCGAGGAGAGAGTTCGAGCTTTGGGCAGGAGAGACTACACCACTTGCTGAGGCTGGCACTCGCCCTGGTGTTGTCCTCTTTCCAGAACCCTCACCTGTGTGCCATGTCTCACCCACTCTGGGTGCTTCTCCCTGCTGGGGTACAGGTGCAACAAGTTCATCAGAGGAACTAATTCTTTGCCTCAGGGTTAGAGGGCTGATAGAATGCCCTGACCCCGTTAAAATGAACACCTCCTTAAGAGGTCTTTAAAAAGAGAAGTTAATGGTGAGCTTTTGGGGCTTTTGGGGGTCCTGGAATTTGAGTTTATGCATAGACCTGGCTTGGGGGTGGTCTCTGCAGTACTGGGGAGGTCAGCCAAGGGCTTAAACTATGAGGAGACAGCAAAGCGAGAAGGATTTGAGAGGATCTCACATGATGATTTTATCAAGGAATTATCAAAACTACTCTGCCCATGAGCAGAAGGCAGAGAGATCTGTCCAGGGTGCTTAGAATCCCCGGACAAGGGGATCAGGCCAGCAGGCAAGAGGAAGGCATTTCGAGGCGGTCAGTGGGGGAAACTGGGATTCAGCTTGTGTAGTGAGAGCAATCGAGGGGCCCTAAGTCATTCTCCCTTCCTCACTCCATCAGGTGCCACCTGCATACCAGCATCATTTGTAGCGCCTCTTGTTTCCATTTTTGTTGTCTATTCCCATATCATAAAAATAATGCATGCCCATGGCAAGAAAAACTTGGAAATTATAAAAGTATTAAAAAAAAAACCCAAATCACCCATGACCTTGTCACATAGACTATCACGATTGTTTCACAGTTCCTTCCAGTCTTTTAAAATACATTTTTATATAATTGGAGACACACAGTGCATTACTTTTTGTATTCCACTTCTTCCAGTTAAGATTTATATCATCATTTCTTCAAGTTATCAAAGATGCTCAGCAAACCTATTTTGATTTTTTAAAATTTTATTTATTTTTTTTTTTGAGGAAGATTAGCCCTGAGCTAACATCTGCTGCCAATCCTCTTTTTGCTGAGGAAGATTGGCCCTGAGCTAACATCCGTGCCCATCTTCCTCCACTTTCTATATGGGATGCCTGCTACAGCATAGCTTGCTGAGCAGTGCCATGCCCGCATCATGGATCTGAACCAGCAAACCCCAGGCCACCGAAGCAGAACGTGTGCACGTAACCGCTGCACCACCGGGCTGGCCCCACAAACCTATTTTGAACAAAGCCACTTCTTCAATCACAGGGCGTGTTTAAGCCTTAAGCCCACAAGCACCACATTGCAGAGGGACCCTTGGGTGCCCAGCACCAGAAATGTTCTTGGACATAAGCACTGCACACCCCACTGGGGTGACTGCAAAAAAGTCCCAGCCGGGGCCTGGGTGACCCGTGCTTCTCTCCTTCTCCCCACAGTAGGCTGACACTGGAACTGAAACACTCCAACGTCGGTTTCGTCAATGTGAGTTTTCTCTCAGCATTTCTGGAATGTCTTCTCCACGCAGGGCTTCATGGGGCTCCAGGAGAAGCAACGAGGTCCCAGACAGAAATACACTGCGGTCTTGCAGAAAATGGGAGACTCCACCTCAAAGTTGACCATCCAACAAGGACACTGCTGAGGGCTAAAGGGTGGCAGGACATGGACATTAAGAGTATAAACTTTGGAGGAAGATAGATCTGGGCTCTTATACCAGCTCTGCCACTTGCTAGCTGTGTGACCTTGGGCAAATCACTTAACCTTTCTGAGCCTGTTTCTCTGATTGTAAAATGGAAATAATAATAGCATCTACTTCAAAAGGGGGGTATAATATGAAATGGGGCAATGAATTCACAAGACACTTTGACAAAATGTCTCACACACAGTAAGCACTCATGTAGGTTCACTATGGCAATAATAGTGGCCTAGGTACATAATGTCTTATCCAAAGCCCTTAGGACTGATGGGTTTCACAACTGAGAATTCTTGAGAGGTGATATGGGGCATGCACCCTATGTGATATGACACTCACAGCAGGATCTGGGGCAGCACTATATAATCAAATACATTAATATTTCTGCAACAAAATTTAGAAATATTCACACAAAGTGGAATAAAGAAACACTAAATAGTGCCATGACAGTTCAGGTCATGTTTTGCCATAAAATGAGCTTGCGTGCACTAATGGAAAATGAAGTGCAGAGGTTTGGGGCTTGGGGGGTTGTGAAGAAGGAGCCGTTTCTCTGGAATGGTGACAGTTGCAGTCAACCTCTGTTTTGTAAGTGGAGTGACATGTTGATGTTTCCAGAGGTGAGGGCCAGATGTTCCTCCCGCGGACCTTTATTTTTATTCACGTCTGTCTGCCCCCTTTGCTCTGGCCCCTCCCCTGCTCCAGGTGCAGTCGATGGAAACCATCCTCAATTACTACGCGTTCCACATCCTCTACCCCTCTCTCAACGGTAAGAAGAGCTGCTGCTGCTGGCCCCGTGCAACGCTTGAATTCTCCCCTTTCTGTAGCATTGATGGTTCATTGATTCGAAAAGTTGGGCCTCTTTCTCTGCTGGCTGGGGTACTGGCAACCCATGATCCTGGCCCTCACGGAGTGCACGCTTTGTTGGGAAGGCAGACGTGTAACAGGCAATGACGACACCATTTGATAGCTGCTACAACAGAAGGAAGCACAGGGGGCTGTGGGAGCCAGGAGGAGGCACTGAACATGACCTAGAGGTCAGTCTAGATGTCTAAGAGGTGAGGGCTAAGTTGAGTCCCAAAGCACAAGGAGTTAAGCCAAGGGAGGAGGAGCATTCCAGGTGGCCCCATGGAGTTGGCATTCCTGGGCGCTGGGTCTGGTCAGGTCACTGGCTTGCTGGGCAGCCTTGATGGGAGCACTGCTTTGCTGCCTGAGAACCCAGCAATGACTTGGTTTTTGGTTCGAGTGAAAACTTGTCCCTCCCAGTAAATGGTGAAAAGGGTTCCCTTTCGGGAAGCTCCTATTCTGCTCAGGTCAGAAAATGATCTTTCTTGTGTGTCCTTTATGCCTTTTCTCCCAGAACTTCCTGCTCTTAGGGGCCAACATCAACGAGGCTGAAGACTGAGGAGGAGCAACTGTGGCTGGAGGAGGAGCTGACGCCAGAGCTGGACCGGCCCCCGGCCCTGCGCAGGTCCAGAGGCTGCAGCCATTCTGCCTCCTCTCCCACGAGCGCCCCGTGTCCCCGTGGACACTAGTCACCAGGGAGCCTGTGGCATCTGAAGACACACCTGACCATGGGACACCTTCCCCACCTTTCTCCTCCTCCTCCTTCCCATGTCCTTACATGCCCTCTTTGCAGCTGTCCTCAGGCTTTCTCTGGAGAGCGCAACCATGACTCCTCACCTGTCTGTCGTTAGAATAAACTTCGGTAAAGGAAAAAAGCAAGAGCAGTGCCAAGTCTCTACGTCGCCCAAAGCATCCTGCTCCACATTCAACATGCAGAACAACTTAGTTGTATGTGTCATTTGATGTCATGACACAGGGAAAATGTGAGATTTAAATAAAGTCCGTAAACCTGGTCTCTGTGGCAACTACTCAACAGGGTAGGATTTACACCATGAATGCAAGCCTGGTTTGCAATTAGATTTACTAACCTATCATACCTGGTCACGTGAGTAATAATGAGCAAGTCTGAGCTGCTTTAGAACTGTGGCTCCATCACCTCTTAGCTCTCTCGGTAATTTACTAAACCTCTCCAAACCCCCAGATTCCTCAGCTTTAAAATAGCATGAGCAGCGGCCCATCGCCATGCCACCCAAGGCATCCTGCTCCATGTTCAACATGTAGAACTTAGTTGTCCATGCTGTTTGATGTCATGACCTAGGGAAAATAAGAGATTGAAATAAAGTATGTAAAGTGGTCTGGCCAATTCTTGGCTCATACTAAGCTAGATCAATAAATTACAGTTATCAGCATCATCACCATCAGCCATTCCTAATTATTAAAAATCCCTTATATACTAGGAGTAGAATGGCAAATTTTCAAATTTAGAAAAATCTGTCGTATGCCATCAACCAATATCATACTTAAGGTGAAATCAGAGGCCTTCTGTTTTATCTTGCAAGGCCCAGGAAACTAGCTGGATATGTCTGATGACCTTGGCCAGGAAAATCTAAGGTGCCTAAGAGCAAAGAAGTGAGATGGTCGGCAAGGACAGTGAAAGATAATGAACCAGAGCTTAAAATTATCCTGGAATGTTCAGTTAATTAGCAAAGAAAGTTATCATTTTTCCTTCAGATTATTGTATGTATTCTATTGCCCTAATCATGGGCTGTTTGAGAGAAACGTACTATAGAAACTGTCCATCCTCCTCCTCTGCCCCTCCTCCTGTTTCTGCATCTTTGGGCAGCAATGGGCTCCCCTGTTCTTCATGGATTTTCCAGGCCAAGGTCATTGGACAACCCTGGCTGCCTTCTTGGATCTTCAGGGTAGAAGCATGCCCCCTCCAATCAAAAAGGCCCACTACACACACACACCCCTCTTCTCCTGGGGCAGAAAGTGCGCTTGCTGTTTTATTTTTAATATCAGCAGACATGTATGCAGACTGACAAGGCCGAGCCTCCGAGAACGGTTTGTTGTCTGAAAGCTGTGAGGGACACAAACTTGTTTAGAGAGCTCAGCACGCCACTTTGATTGCTGGACTCCTGGGTTAGCTAGGCCAGTGTCACAAGTGGGCAAGTCGTCCTAAAGTGCAACACCTGTTGGGCCTCATACTCATGAAGGGCCAGGCCCGTAAGAGAATATGCTAATAATAAGTCGTCATGTTTGGCAAGCTTCAAAAAAGACTCAGCCTTTTAGCCATGATGCTTTGGGTTGTAGGTGACAGACACCCAGCTTGACTGGGCTTATAGAGAAAATAGGAGACTTGATCAGAAAGCTCATGTAGGCAAACTAGTGGAAGGGCAGGGGAAGAGCCAGGCCTCCAGGACCTAAGCACCAGGGACTGGAATTCCACTAGGACTCTGTCCTGCAGCTCTACCTGTGTGTCTGTGTATGTGTGCGTCCTTCTTTCACACCCACTCCTTCTTCCCCCTGGGGAACATGCCAGGGTTACCCCCAAGGCACACGTCTACCCATCTTCCCTTGTGGGTGTGCGAGACTGTCACACATGGCTGTGCAAGTTGGGCATTGCACACCTCTTGGGAGCACCAATCACATCATGGTCTACGGTTGAGATGCAAAGATGTTGGGAGATGCTATAGAACGTGCTTGACTTAAGCCAGGGTTTCTCAACCTTAGCACTATGGACACTTGGGGCCAGATAATTTTTTTTCTTTGAGTTCATAGTAGTTTACATCGATGTGAGATTTCAGTTGTACATTACTTCTTGTCTCTCACCACATAAGTGCTCCCCCTCACCTCCTGTGGCACTCCCCACCCCCGTTCCCTTGGTAATCACTGAACTGTTTCCAGATAATTCTTTGTTGTGAGTGGCTGCCCATTTTTATTGCAGGAAATTTAGCAGACCCTAGGCCTCTACCCATCAAATACCAGTAGCACCCACACCCATGCAACTGTGCCAACCAAAAATGTCTCCAGACATTGCCAAAAGTCCCCGAGATGGGTAAAAGAGCACCCTGTTGAGAACCACTGACAAAGGAAAGATGTTCTCCAGGCATATCCTACTTTGGCGAAGGATGGCCCTGTGACCATCCCAGGGGAAGATGGAAAACCCCACCCTAACCCTTACATGGCTGGTCTCATTAATAAAGCCACCTGAGAATACCTTAAGAGTAAAGCCCCTGTGGAGTTCTCCATTCCCAAGATGTACCCTCATTAAGCAGAAGATAGCCGAACTTGCTGAGAGCCAAACTCGTGCAGGCCTAATAGAAATCAGACGGTTTTACAGGAAGTGTGGGGGCGCTCCAGGAAGCATAGCACTTAACCGCAACGTTTGTGCTACAAAAGCACACAAGCCCCAAAAATACTTGGGAGATTTTTTGTCAAAGCTCTATTTATAAAAGTAAATTTTTTCATTGTACATTTTCTTAAAAGTTGTCTGCCTTGATTCGGGGAGGAGAACATTCTCTGTTACGGAGACTCCCCAGTGGTCGTTGGGATATTGGTCAAAGAAGACAGCGTCTAGAAGTAAAGCCCAGTTTCCTTCAACACCTCCTACAAAGCAGGAATGCATCTTACTCCACAAAACTACGTAGCAAATCTCTCATTCCTTCACCTTGGCTAAATCAAACATAACCTCCTCTGTGCCCCATTTATGGAACTATTGGGAAATTCTTCCCCCATTGTTACTGGGTTTCCTTATTCCCTCAGACACATATAAAGGTCTTGGAGGTGTTCCCTAGTCCCGAACATTGGGGGACCCCGCTGGCCTCCAGCCCACTCTGTTCTGTGCTGACAAACTCCCTGTCCAGTGAGTCCACTAAGGAATTCCCCAAGGCGGGAATTCCTGCCTCTCCAAGCCAGGCTTGGGCACGTGGGTCTCTTGCCCAAGACCATTTCCTCTGACACCTCGCCTGCTCAGAGGTCTGTCACCACCTGTCATTTCATGGAGAAGGGAGCTTTGTGAAGGATCTGGTCACTGCTGTGTGGAGAACCTGCAACATCCCCCCTCCCCTTCCAAGATGATGGGCGAATTTTCTGCTTTGACCATTTCTGCCTCCCTTAGCTCTTACTTCCAACCCCAATCCTTCTGAGACAGGTTAGCAAAACTCCTCTCAAAAAACCTGTGGGGTCAGCCATCTCCTCTCTCCTCCTCCATTCCTACAGGGACCTTCCTGAAGCTCTGGAAAAACGGCTTGACCTATGGCTGGGGCTCCCTCACCTGACTTGTCTCATTGATGGGTTTGGAAGGCCTTGAGCCTGCGTGACTCAGCCCCCTCAGGATTTCCCTGATTAGCTGGTCATCAGAATTCTTGGATAATTTTCAGCCAAAATCTGATCTTTTAAGAGCTCAGCACACCTCCCTGATTGCTGGATGCCTCAGTTTGCTGGACCAGTCGCAGACAGGCAAGTCTTCGTAAAGAAGCCTGTCGGGTCTCATGCAGGATGTGTCCTGGGTAGGCGGTGGGCACAGCCTGCAGTCAGCAGGTATTAGGTATTAGGGAGCCCTCCCACTAGTGAGCGCAGAGCTAAGCTGCCACCTAGCCCTCATAAGGAATAAAGTTGACATTTTGATCTCTATCTGCCTGATTCCTGTTTCTCCCCTGGGATGGGACTCAGAGTATTTAAAGGGAGGGGCAATACTCTCACCCTTAAAGGACAATGGGGCACAGACCTTCCAATCAGGAGGGGATCCTCTTTGCCACAGCTCAAGCTGAAGCCCTCCAGGGGTTTCAATCTTATAAAATCTTTATAGCACTACCAATCATGAAGACATGTTTTAGCTAAAACTATAATTTTCAGATCCTCACTTTTCTAAAAGCTCAGACAAATGTTAACTTGAGTCAATGACTAATAATTTTTGGATATTGGACAATTTCTAAGTTAAAAAATTGTTTAAACTTAGATCACTAAACCTGATTTTAATTTATCTTTATTCTAATACATTTAAAAATGGGAATAAGTTAACTAGATGTACAAATCCCTTTGGGTGATGTGTTTAAAATATATGATAATATTAAACATATGCTAATAGAAAAAAATAGCTAGATGGTTGTTTTCCTGCTTCCAGTTTTCTCGTGTCTAGAGAAAACAAAGGGTGTTTACTTTGCTAATGATGGTAATTAACAAGAATGACTAAGATGATATTAAGTATAACTACAGGGAGATGCAAGTATGCATACAAGATAATACTTGTACTTTAAGGGAATTATGACAGTTTATTATGATGGCAAATTCACTATGCTATGTACATTGTTTAGTATGTTGATAAGGTTAATGATATTTTGAAATTAAAGTTGAGCTTTAATTTTATCATCTATTTACATAGCTATGTATTTGTGTATGTCTAAACAAATACATATAAATATACATTAAGATTCATTTTTTAAAGTCTATAATAAAAATTTAAAAATTATACTGTAAATGTACAAATGTTAGTAAAAATTTTTTGACTTGGGATATAATACCTACAATGTTTTCAAAAAACAAAGAACTTTATTATAATTTTTTGACAAAGTTGGCTCAATGGATTTATTAATAATGAAAAGGGTTTATAAATCCTTTACTGCATCGTTACATGATTGGCACACAAAAAAAAACTAGAATTTCGGTTCTTTTTGTAAAATGATTATTATTCTGTGCCCACAGACTTCTCTTTGTCAACCAGCTATTGTTAACTATACATCTGGGATACTCTTGATTCATTTTAACAAAAAAGTTTCTTATTTTTTAAAAAAGTTAAGTTTCTAAATAGCCAGGTTTATTTTGCTGTGATTTTTAAAAAATTTTGTCTATAATAATGTTTTTACATTGAAAAATTGTGACATGTTCACATTTTGTCTCCTCTTACAGTTCTTCTTGACTTTCCCTTTCCCAAACTCACAATAATAAAGTGATTAAAATGCCTTTTATGCCTAAACTATCTTTCGGTTTCCTTGAATGGCCACCAGGTAAACAAAGATCTGCTCCTTCATCTTAAAAAGGATGAAAGATAAAATTAGATTTTAGTATTCTCCAACCCAAAATTTTGACAGTTTTTGTTTACCAAATTTAGGATAAAAAACACAAAACTGACAAAAGAGACGGTCCATCTTCCCGAGTTAATTATGTATAGATAAACTATGTTCATATAAAAACATTTCCATAATTTTGTACTTTTCAAACAGTTATGTCCAAGCAAAAAGACTGAGGCAGTAACTGTCCCATGATTGTTCCGAGGTTTCAACATCCTTGTGTATCAGTGACAATCACAGAGCACTTTATCATATAAACCCAGAGCTACTAGTCCATCAATGTCTTCACTGTTCACGTTCGTACTCCAAGGTAAGCCCTCACATCCTCAGAAACCTATTCCTCAAGAGAGGTTCTCCCCCTCTTCCACTCTGATTACATTAGTGGGAGCTGCTCAGTCTCAGCGCTTTAGTAGGGGTAAGTGGCTGCCACCTTAAACATTGGTAGGGAAATTTTAAAGGCCTGAAAATGATGTTTCTCATGCATGTCCCGTTTACAACCGAATTCTGACAAAACTTTAGAGTCTGAAGCCAAAGCTTCAGGGTCCCTTTACACTCCTCCAAATGGACTGTTCATCGTCTCCAGCAATGGGACTTTTTTTTGGTCATATGTCTATTAAAGGACGGATCAAAGATTTCTCGTCAGAAAGTCACAGCTTTAACAATGACAAAAAAAGTCCATGTTGCAAAAGGCTTTCTGACTGAACTGTCCCTTGTGGGTTTTTATCAGACTATTCAAGTTTTCCATTTCTCCTTGCGGCAATTTTGTTTGATGTTTTGAGGTGTCCACTTCGTCAGTTTAAATTTTTATAGGTAGAAAGTAATCTATATTATTCTCCAACTTTTTAATCACAGCTCTGTCCTATGTCCTTTTCCCTTCCTAAAATTATTCTTTCATCAGTTTCATGTCTTTTCAAAAAACCAACTTTTAGCCATGTTGATCTTCATTATTGTTTTTGCCTTCTGCTTGAGTTTCTGCTCTCATTTTTATTCTCATTACTTCTATTTTCTTTTTTATTACTTACTAAATTTCAGCTTTTCTTCTACACTAAGCATGTGAAGGATAACTTCTCCTGAGGAATTCCTTTAGCTACATCCCCCAAGTTTTGGTACGTACAAATTGTCATTACCATTCAGTTACAGTTATTCTCTAACTCCCCTTATGGTATCATTGATGAGTTATTTTCAAACACGTTTTAAAATTTCCCAAACACAAGCATTTTTTCAAACCTGCTTTTTTAAAAATTTTTTTGGTCCTTAACTCTATTGTAGTACAAATGTAGTATGACTCTGATTCTTCGGTATTCATGACTTGTTGTGTAACCTAGAACATAAGAAGTATTTGTAAATGCTCTTTATATGCTTGAGAATACCATATATCCTCTAATTTGGGGGTAAATGCTTCTAAATATCTACTAATCAGTACATTACACAAATCTTATACTGTAAAAGGAGGGGAACTATTTTTACTTTCCTGGAAACTTCAGCATTAGGGATTATACCCCAAAAGCCCCCAAGACAAGAAAAAAAAATTCAAAAAGACCAATCTTGGTATGGTGCAGAGGAACCTTCAATAAATAGCTATCAATTACTAACACTTCCTGAAGGCACACACCACACAGGTTTTTATAGACATCAGCCTGTTTAATCCTTACCTCAACACGTTCCTATAGTCCTTATTTTATAAGAGGAAACTGAGGTCAGGTGATGGAAACCTGCCTTATGTCACCCAGCTGGGTTAGACCTCGTCTGTGCGACTCTAAAGCCAGTGATCTCACACCCCCTCCAAGCCACTGCCCCAGCCTTACGCACCCACATAACCATAACCACCCTCATCGGCAGGGACCCGGCATCGGGCACACCAGCCTTCTTTGGACTCCTCAGATGACAGCCTTCCTGTAAGTGTCCCAGCGACACTCTTCTTTCACAGAATTAGCCTTGAACTCCTTATCTTCTAGATCAGCGCTGTCTGATCTTGCAATGAGGGAAATACTTTACGTATTGTGTTGTCCTACACAGCAGCCACTTGTGGCTATTGAGCACTTGAAATCTGGCTGGGGCTACTGAAGACCTGAATTTTAAACTTTTAAATCAATTTAAATACCCACACATGGGGCCAGCCTGGTGGCACAGCAGTTAAGTGCACATGTTCCACTTTGGCAGCATGGGGTTCGCCAGTTCAGATCCCAGGTGTGGACATGGCACCACTTGGCATGCCATGCTGTGGTAGGCGTCCCACATATAAAGTAGAGGAAGATGGGCACGGATGTTAGCACAGGGCCAGCCTTCCTCAGCAAAAAGAGGATTAGCAGCAGATGCTAGCTCAGGGCTAATCTTCCTCAAAAAAAAAAAATAGCCACACACGGCTAGTGTCTTACCATAAGGGACAGCAGCTGTAAACAAGATCTGTGGGGCAACCTCTTTTGTTCAGAGCTGTATCCCCAACACCTACAGCAGTGCACAGCAGCAGGGCATGTTCCATAAACGTTTGGTATATGAACACGTTACCTATATACTTATTGGTGATTCCCTTGAGGGCAGAAACTCTTATTCACTATTGTACCCCTATTTCTAGCTTGGTGTCCGGCTCAAAAACAAATGTGTGCAACACACATGAACAACCAGTCACAGCTTTCTCAAGTGGACCCAGATCCCTTCTCTCGGCACCTTTCTAGGCAGCTACAACCAGCTGACTAAAGGTGGCAAACAGAAGTCAGAGGATAGTCCTCGGGGCGAGGTAGAAAAAGGACTTTTGACTTCTGGATGCGTCTGCCGGGAACTGGCTGGCAGAGTGAACATTTCAGCCACGAAGAATGCCTGCTCCAGCAGAGAAGACCATGAAGGTGGCAAACTCATCAAGGAAGGCTTCCCAGGCAGAACTCCGCCTCAGCTCAGCCAAAGTGGTTTCAGTTGGACAACTAACTCCAGCCTTTCATCATGGCCTTTGGGACACATTCCTTCATATAGACCCCTCCATCTGTAAAATGGGGATTAAAGAGTTCATGCACGCACATCCTTAGCACATTATCACACTGTTGCAATTATTGATTTTACTCCAATTATCTCCAAGAGCCTGACCTTGAGGACATTCCCAATGTCCACCAATGGGAGCTGCTCCGTGCTCACCCTGCTCCCATCTTTACACAGTAACTTGTCCTCTGAAGTTGACACCATGTATTTTACACCTTAGATAAGCTGACCAACTTGTCCCAGTGTGCCTGGGACTTTCCTGGTTTCAGCAACGAAAACTCCCACATCCTGGGAAACCCCTCAATTCCAAGCAAACTAGGACAGATGGTCACACAAGCAGGCATTTACTCATGAGCCAGGCTCCAGAACTCCAGGACATCCCAGCTTCCCCAGATGACACCAGCACTTGTCTCCCTCCAGGCCACCCTTCCAAAGCTCTGGCTTGTTCCTCAACACTCTCAACCCTCACAGGTCCTAAATCTGAGCCAACCACCAGCATTTGTTCACCTCCCGGCCCTAAGTGAACACCTCAAAAAACAGCCTATGTGTCAAGCCTCAGGAGTGCGAGAGGAAAGGCTCAAGGACAGAAAACAAGATCTAGTCTGTGACCCACTTTCTCCAGGCCAAGCTTCGCTGGCATGTGGCTTGTTACTGATTTAAAAGGCAGGTGGAGGAAGTGTGTAAGGTTTATTGAATGGGGGAGTGGAGAGGAAAGTGATGAGTAGCTACAAATTCAAGAGAAAAACTCTTGGTTATTAAAGTCATTCCTGGGGCCAGCCCGGTGGCACAGCGATTAAGTGCACACGTTCCACTTCTCCGTGGCCTGGGGTTCGCCTGTTTGGATCCCGGGTGCAGACATGGCACCTCTTGGCAAAAGCCATGCTGTGGTAGGCGTCCCACGTATAAAGTAGAGGAAGATGGGCATGGATGTTAGCTCAGGGCCAGTCTTTCTCAGCAAAAAGAGGAGGATTGGCAGTAGTTAGCTCAGGGCTAATCTTCCTCAAAAAAAATAAAGTCATTCCATGCATGGCAGAGGGACACGGGGCTGGCCTTCCCTGTCCATGGCCCTCTAAGGGTACTGCTGTATCAAGACTCAGAGCCAGCTGAAGTGGACCCCAAGCCCCCAGTCCCAGCGCTTTCCCTCTGATCTCTTGTGCAGAATGAACACTTGTTCCATGATGCTCTGAGCAGACAATGAGGAGGAGCTCTGATGACGCTTCATGTGGGGACCTCAATCTCCATTCTCTGCCCCATCTGGTGTCCAAGACCACCACCAAGAGAATCTGAAAAAAAGGACAGGTGAGACCAATGGTTTGGAGTTCCCCCCTGCATAAAAGCAAACCAGCTTCCCTCCGGCTGTGGGTTCCCAGCCCTTGGCATTAACTCACCTAGGGGAGAAATATCAGCAAACCCAGATCTCAAGGCACCCCGAGGATCACAGACTCATGGCCTTGGGACTTCCTTCAAGAGTCTCCGGATATAAGGCTGACCTAGGAGGGAGAGGATGCATACTAGCGTTTAGTCTCCAACGCCATCTTCTTCCCAAGTGTCATCACTGAGAGTCCCAGTCACCCAGACCCAAGCTCCCAGTTTATGCACGCCGAACTAGCTATCACCAGAATAGAAAGGGTAACAAAGGAAATACATCTTAAAAGTCTAGTTTTTATAATAAATGACTTCCTTTCAAGCAGTTCATGACCAGACAGGGTAATTCACAGGAAGACAGCTCAGTGCTGTCAGGGGCTTTGACACTGAAGTCCCACTGCATCTTGATCAAAAGGACAGACCTTCCTCAGCAGCTCTCCTACCATAGTGTCATTACTTGTCTGCCCAGCCTGTCACAAGGCCCCAGCAGCCATCACGCCATTCTGCAAAGACCCACTTAATATGACGCATCAAGAAAGGCAAATGAAAGGTAAACTTCCAGCAAGATGTGTTAGGTGCCCAGATCTTTGAAGATCAAGACTGCCAGGCCCATTTGAAGGATAAATAAGAAAACATCATCAATGCTTGAGGACATTAAACAAGTGAACTGCAACTCAACCCACAAGACTCTACACCGAGGTCTACATTACCAGGTCTGGGGTCGGGGAAGATAAACTGTCTTTTCAAAACCGTCATTGTCCATTAAACCCTCCAGACTGGCTGAGGAGCTGCAGGACCAGGAAGTAGGCTGTGGAACAGGACAAGCCTCTGATGTAAAAGGGGCAGAAGGCAGGTCTGAAAGACCAGGGGGCTCTCAGGTGGCTACAGAGTACCAGGTAGTTCACACATATTATTCTCACTGCCTCCACGTCTCATGAGATGGAACAAAATACAGGACCCCATCCTCAAAGACAAGAGTCCTGAATGTAGACAGAAGAGGACTTGGGAACCAGACAGGAGCCATGGGACCAAAAGTGGAGGATCAATGGGATAGATACTTTGACCTCACCTCACCTGTTACCCGGGAGCCAAGACACAACTGTCAGAAGCACCGTGGAGCATCTTCTGAGTCTACAGATGAAGGTACCTTCACAGGGTTCTGCCTCCCACGGAACACCTCTGCAGCACACAGAATGAAAGGCAGAAGGTCAGCCTACCTGCTGATCCCTGACTACATGGCAGGGAGCCCAAGCAGCAACACAATATTCTCACTAACATGAGCCAGAAAGCAAGCTAGGGAGTCCTGAGTCTACAAATACAGATTTCAAGGGTCCACAGGCCTGAGAACTTCTTCTCTAATAAACTCCTGGGGTCAAGAGACCCTTTCTCTTTTCAAGACAAACCACAAGAGCACAGAGTAAAAGTCAGTGAAAGGAGGGTTACAAACAGGTTGGCAAGTCAACGTACTCCTCTCTCATCAGTGGCTGACAAGAAAACTCCCTGGGCTGCTGGCAGACCGTGACAAATGAGAACTTTTTTTACTGACTCAGAATTGAATCACTCCCTCTTTGCCCCTACGCCTGGCCCCTAACGTTATTTTTGTTTCTCCACTTATTGGACATTACTGACAGCTCCTGGAGAAGGGACACAAGTTGTGCTCAAGAAAGAGTAGAGGAGCAAAGATGACACACAAACAAGCATTTAGGTCACAAGCTGTCTTGAATAATGTATTATTATGGATTATCCTCCATTCCTATAAATTCATAAAGCAGAACCCATGATTTACAGTGTGCACTTGTGCCCTTCAGCACTATCTGAATTTATTCCCGTGTGAGGTCCAAACATAAAGGCATAGACTGGTTTCTGACAAGACAACCCTTAACTTGAAAAGACAAAGTGAACCACAAGTCACGGGGCTAGACCACTCACCATAGCACATGGGGGCCAGCAAAGGCCCAAGCTCTGAGGGGAAGGGCAGGAGAAAAGCTAGTGTGGGAAAGCTTCAGGGTTTGGAAGGGACGGATGGGACCCTCCAAACACGGGGAAAACATCTTTCAGCACTTGCTCTTCCTGCACTATCAATGACCAGGGCACAGGCAGCCCACAATCACTTTCGAATGCAGGGGCAGAAAAGGACAGAAAGAGAACTACAAAGGACAGGAGGCTGGTGCCAGGGACCTGGGGCATGGCCTGAGTCGAGGAGAGTGGCCCAGCCCAGCAGAGAGCCCCAGTAGCTTCTGATGTGTCCTGTGAAGACCCCATAAAACTTCCCTGCCATAGGGAGCCGGGACACTTCCAGCGTAAAAAATTGGAAATGCTTTTGGGTTGGAAATGATCAGAATCATGTGGTCACGACATCACCATGAAAATTTTTTTAAAAACCTTCTCTGCTATCCCAGCTTTGCTTTTCAGGTGAAGAAATGGAGGTTGAGAATAGGTCACAGAGCTGCACGGGCCCAGAGGTGGAACCAGAGTCTCCGGTGCCTAAATCCACGTGCTTTCCACACAGCACGCTGCTGACAGCCCAGTCCTCAGAAGGGAGATGCCCAGGGAGCCCTCTATCCAAGTGAGTTTCTAGAGGCCTCTCCCCTATAGGCACGTGAGGGACTGCCCCACAGCCAGGACACAACTGGGAACTCACGGGATGCCACGTTCACCTGCCACCTCATTTCTCCTCACATCATCACCAAAGCCCCAGGGAAAATGCACATGACTTTAGAGACACACGCAAATCCAGAGAACGGCCCAAAACCTTACCGCAGGGCCCAGGGTCTAGCACCTGGCTGATATGAAGACGATGTCTCCCACGAAGCCTCTGCACTGCAGACACATCTGCAAGAGACAAGGCACGAACGGGCACTCACAGCAGGCCCTGGTGGGCAGTGGCTGGCAGATTACAGCACCCACAAATGCAGGCTGTTACTACTGGCACCTCAATGGCCATACTACTGTCTTAGGACAAGAACAATTTAACTCTAGGAAGGGGTCTGCAGATCACCTGTGACAGAAGTAACATCCATGTTATCCTATGTGCCAACTGTGATCAGTCTGTTGCTAATCAGTCTGTTAAAGGATGCCGAGGCCTGGTTTTGGGGAGAGTGCCATAGCTGAGTGGCTGCGACTAGAATGGACTGGGAGGGGTAACCAGCAGTGGGAGGGCCCCACGTCCACCAACTAGTGTAAGGGCTGCTTTATGTATATTCTCAACTATATTGTGCTTTGCCCAGCTCAATTACTACTAGTCCCTGTCTCTTAATCTAAGGGCAGAAGGAAGATCACCCCCGGTGGACCATGGGCCCTGCCCACGGCCAGGACTCAAGGGGGACTGTAATTAAGTCCACCCCTCAGTAGAGAAACAGCACTCCAGTGGGAAAAGAAAAGGAGACTGCCTCAGCCTCGGCAGGCGGGTATGCTCAAGGGCATTGTTCCCCAGACACTCCACAACTGGATGAACGCTATCACGTCACAACCATGTGTCACCTCCATCTCCTTGTTTGGGGTTTTTGTCCAGGTGTTACAAGTCAGGCAATGCCCTCAAGCTTACAGCACAGGGCAGGAGAAGTAAGCCCCCAATTTCCAGGTGTGATTATGCTGAGGGGCGGGGCCAAGAATGCAGGAAGGGGTGCAATGGGGAGGCCAAGAAAGCTTCCAGGAGGGGAGTGACCATGAACCCATTAACATCAACTCCCTGAGGCAGGGCCCTGCTTGGCAAGAGGAGTGCCCAGGGAGCCACCCAGAGCCAGGTACCAGGATGTCACACAAACTGGCAGGAAGGATGGCGTGTACGAAAGCTCCAGGGTTTGAAAAGGACAGGATGGGTCCTCCAAACACGGGGAAAGGCTTTCAGCATTTGCTCTCCCTGCACTATCAATGACCAGGGCACAGGCAGCCCACGATCACTTTCGAATGCAGGTGCAGAAAGGGCCCATGAGTGAGCCGAGGAGAGAGGTTTTCCAGCATCCTGGGAGGGAGCGTGAACTAGGAACAGATGTGCAGACGAGTCAATGACCAGATTTTCAGCCTAAGATTACAGCAGCTACCACTGATTTACAGAGATTATTTACCACTCCCTGCCAAGAGTTGGAGAGAAGACTAACAGCACAAATACTGAGAATCCCTGGCTTCTGAAAGACTGGGAGTAAGTGGTACCAATACCGCACACCTGACAGGAGACTCAGGCTTACAGAAGCACACACAGCTGGTCACTGAATATGAATGGAGGTTTGACTCTGAAATGCAGCCCTCTGTCCATTACTCCAGCACACTGCTGTTTTCCTCTCAATATCATAGTGGCGTTCACTGGGGACTCTCAGAAGCAGGCCCAGACCTGTGCCTGCCGGCTCAAGGGGACAAAGCTGGTGGCACTAGGAAGCAGCCTTCACCTGCACTTTCTCCCCACACCTCATAAGCTAAACACCTGTGGCCTCGCAGCCTGCACAGACTTGAGCTCTAGAGAACCAGGCAGGACACCACTTACCTGGGACTTCACAATCCACGCTCTCCCTGAGGACACCTCTCATGAACGCGGATCAGCAGTCACGTGACACTCCTGCAGGGCACAAGAAGCCAGCACATGATCTGCCCACTTGGCACTGCTTACAGCATGCCCAGAAACCACTCTGCTCACCAAGAGGAAAACCCCGGGGGAATCCAGGTGTCAGGAGGTGAATGCACTGACAGCCTGTCTCCCTCCATCCTCATGGTCGGTCACTGCCTAGTCACCCAAGGCTGTCTCGTTTGGAAGGGACACATATGGATGTCCTGAATGCAAGGAAAACCTCCCAACTTTTCCTTTGCCTGCATTACCAACAACCAGGACACAGGCAGGCTGTAATCACTTCACACAGGGGCAGAAAAGGACTCAGCACTGCTGAAATTGGAGACTAGTGTCAGAAAACCACAGGTGTGGCTCCACAACCAACCCACGCATTCCCCGAAGCAGGACCCACTCTCACTACCCCTTCTGAAAGCCTCACAGAAACCAGGAGCCAAGGCAGAGAGCACTCAATGAGATCCCAGGGGACAGGGGTCATCCAAAAGGTGGCAGGGGGAGGTGGTGTGGGAAAGCTCCAGGGTTTGGAAGGGACAGGATGGGCCCTCCAAACACGGGGAAAGGCTTTCAGCACTTCCTCTCCCTGCACAATCAATGACCAGGGCACAGGCAGCCCACATCACTTTCGAATGCAGGGGAACAAGCGGGCAGAAGGCGAGCCAGGAAGAGAAGCCCACGTTAGCCCACTGTCCCCCTAGGCAAGCTCAGAACCCCGAGCGCTATCAGAGCTTCATAGAAAGATGCCAGCTCCCAGCATCAACACAGTCCACAGGAGGAACAGCTTCTGGTAAACATGCCTCAGTTCTTTATTCACCCCACAAATACTGACTGAGCACCTACTGGGCGCCAGGCACTGTGGCTTCAAAAACAAAGAAAAACACAGACAAGGCCTCTGTCCTCCCAGAGCTCCTGCGGTTTCCCTATCTGAAGGAAAGGAAAGCTCAGGAGCATGAAGTAACTCGCCCCAGGATACCCGGGTAACGAGGAGCGGAGTCCGGATCTGGGCTCAGGCCTTTCTGACCCCAAACTCACCCCCCCTACTACACCAGGCCTCCTCCTGCACAAGGGCTTCGAACACAGTTCTCAGAAGTCACCTGAGCCCCAGGACCACCCCCTCTGCGGGCAGCAGGAAGCCACCGAGCCCCCTTCAAGGTGCTCAGGAGCCGCAGCTCTCACCAGGGCACAGCCTCAGCCGCTGGACACGGAGGGCGCGTCGGGCAGCGCGGGTCAGGGACCCGCAGGAGAGCAGGGGGCGCCGGCGGACGCAGAGCCCGCTCAGCCGTCCGAGGCCGAGGTCCCATCTCTCCGCGAGCTCGGCAGCCGCAGGGCCTAGGCAGGGAGAAAAGGGGAAGGGGCTTGAGCCAAGGGGGGCGGGAACCCAGACTCTGCCCCTCGAGGCCCTGGGGGCGTCCTGAATCCAAAGCTCAGCCAACAGGTCTGCAGAAGGGACCTTTTAACACATCCCTTGAGAGGTTATTGGGGAGAAATGGCTTAACGGCCGTGAGGACGCTTCACCTGGTAGGAAGCGCCGAGGGGCCCTGGGGGATCGAACGCCAGGAGGCGAGGAGGTGGGGCGGAGAGGATCGCGGGCTCGGCGCCCTCCGGCCAGCTTCACCCGGGCTCCGCACGGCGCCCTGCGGGCCCTCGGGCCACGCGTCGCCGGGCACATCTCTCGCCGTTAGCGGGACGAGTCCTCCCACCGGGCGCTGAGATCGGGGGACCGCACGCCCGCGGCTCCGGAGCAGCGGGGTCCGCCCTGCGGGCCCCTTTCTCGAGGACACGAATCCCGAGAGGACCACCCCGGCCGAGGGGGCGGGCACGGAACCGGGGTGGGCCTGGGCTCGGAGCTGACCTCTGGCCGCTCTCCCAGCCCCGTCACGGCCTCAGTTCCCCCTTATAGAGGGGACGCAGACCACGTGCCCAACGCTCCCCGCTGTGGACTCACCGGAGCGCGGCGACCCACGGCGCGGGACAGAGACAGAGACAGCGCCTGCAGTGCGGGAAGGTGCGGATGTCTGAAGATTTTGGGGGGATGGTGCCGAAGACCGCGAAACCGCGCCAGAGGAGGATGACTCCCGCCAGTAGAACAGGAAACCGCTTCCCGCGCTCAGCGCCGGCGGAAATGCAGCCGAGGCGCGACCTGCGGCCTAGAGCGGCGGCTCCGGGGCGGCTCCCGCACGCGTAGTCCTGCGGCGGCCCCTGGCGGAATGGAGGTCAAATTCGTTCTCTGGAAGACGGAATGATTTGCGAAAGCAGTCTGGACTTTGGGAAATAACATTCCCTCACTTTTTTGCTTTTCTGTTTGTTCTGTTTGTTGTCATTGATTTATCATTAATGTGTAGGAATGGTTACTCTTCCACGTGAGGAGCTGTTATTAGCAAATCACGTTGATTGCGTTTGGTTTGAACCATAGGGATCTTGTCTGATTGACCACCGTATTCACAATACCTTGGTTAGAGGCTGGCACAGTTGAACAAATGAATGAATTCCGTTCATATATATATTTGGACATCGCCAGACTAAAATATTGTTCTGATGACCTAACTGAACGTGAGGGTGACAAGGAGATAAGCCTAGAGAGGCGGGCAGGTGCTTTGCTAGACTTCGCCCTGCAAGTAAAGAGTCCTTGAAGCAGAAGGGACCTGATCAGATTTGCATTTGAAGGACCTGATCAGATTTGCATGGTGGCAGAGAAGACAGGCGAGGTCCCGCGATCCCAATAGCACACTGCACACAGGTTGGAGTGGGGGCTCAGTGCCCCCAAACCTCACGAGCACTAACACTACCTGCATCCTGAGCCATGTGTACTTCTTGGGCCTGAGGCCACCCTGCCACTAACTGGCCCACATTCTGAAGTGTAAACAGCTTGAAGAGGGGGAGCCCCAGTCAGATTCCTGGCACTCACTAAGTCAGCACGATGTGGAAATCCAGCCCTGACTGATGCCACCAAGCGGGAAATGGGGGTCTCTGAGGGTGAGAACACTCCATAATATTCTGTCCCTGGGAGGAGCCGATGGGATTCTAAGACTGTGAGAACGTTGGGGGTCTCCGTGATGAGGAGGAGCCTTCGGATGCTGTGGCTGTGAGGACGCTGGAAAAAGGGGTCAGGCGTGCACACTGTGGCCACACAGCCCTGGTGTCCTCCCTACCTCCTGCTCTTGCTCTTACTCTCCATGCGACCTTGGCTAAGTGCCCTAAAGTCTCTGCCCAACCTTAGTTTTCCTTTTCTGAAAAATGGGCAGAGTCATAGCTCCCTGCTCATAGCGTTGCTATGAGAATTAAGTGAAATGATTCCTATCAAGAGCATAGCACAGAGCAAATGGCTTAGGCATGGTAGTTGCTATGCTTTAGTATTTCTGGGAAAGCCAAGGGCTTCTGTCACTGTGAGGACACTGTGGGATTATTTATGAGGCAGAGAGGGTATGTGCTATGTTTGAAAAGTCTAAGGCAGTAATGTCCAGTAGAAATATAATGCCAGCCACATAGGTAATTTTAAATTTTCTAGGATCCACATAAAAAGGTACAAAGAAAGATGAAATTGATTGTAATAATATATTTCATTTAACCCAATATAATCAAAATATTATCATTTCAGCATGTAATCAATATTTTAAAATTATTGATGAGGTATTTACTATTCTTTTTCTTTGTACAAAGTCTTTGGGATCTGGTGCATGTTTTACACAGAGAGCACCTTGGAATTTGGACTGGCAACATTTCCAGTACTCCATAGCCATACGTGGCTGTGGCTGCTGTCCATCAGCGCAGGGCTAAGGCCATCTGGTTTGATCGGCCCTTTAGATCCAGAGGAGAGAAGCAGCAAGCAGGAGGTTGAGAGCACGTCCCTTCCACAGACCCCCATCCAAGAGCCTGGGACCCCTAGGAGGGGTGGATCTCCTGCACCACTCAGGTTGGGGGCCTCATTGTCCTGAGCTGGAGATTAAGGCAAAGTTGCCCTCAGAAGGCTGGGAAAGGACAGAGGCACGATTCAAACCGAGATTATTCTCCTGCACCCCTTGCTGCCCTGACACCATGGAGGGGATCTGGGCTGGTTCATTTCTGCATTCCATGTGCCTAGAGGAGGCTGGGCATCTAAGAGGTATGGTTGACGCTTGTTAATCGTTAGTGTGACAGGATGTTAAAATGGACATTTCAGCCAAGGCACCAAGGGGGCACCAAGATATAGGAATGGACTGCTGAACAACAACAAATTGCTGTTGTGGCAATTTAAAAATGGTTGAATATTGGTTGAATTTTTGAGGATTCCACCTGGTAAAATGGCAGCCGCCTTCCAAAGACGATCTTGGACCAGATACAGAATTTAGGCAGAAAATAACTAAAAAATGGTTGGTTGTGACTCTGAATCCTCCCTTCTAATTTGAGGATGTTCAGACTTAGACATTAAAAAGAGGGGGAATTATGAATTATATTTTTTAAAATAGTCCCACCCACTGCCCCAAGAGGAAGAGGAAGAGGAGCTTCAGCAGGAACATGCGAGAGTTTGGTATATGTCACCTGGAGTTGGGTAGCCCAGGTGACCGGTGCCCAACCCACTCCTCAGCCAATGGTTCATCATCTCCTTCAGCAGAGGTAGAATCTGTGGCAGGAATGTCCACCTGCTACTCAAGAGGTCCTGCCCAAGAGGGATCCTGTTAGGGTGAGGACATCCCAAGAAGAGGGCCTGTTCACATCACTAGGGGTGCAGCCAAAGGGCTCCAAGAGGCCAGTGGGTCTGAACAAGCCCTGAAATAGAGGCCAAGAGAGAAGACAACATTAAGTATGTGCCCAGCCTGGGGACGACATGGCCCTCTTGCAACAGTAGCATCAAGAGAGAAATTTCCCCTCTATTTTACTCTTTATTCCATCTGTTTTGATCCTGGAGGTACTGGGAGTGGGTGAGGGGGCAGAAACTGCTGGTGAAGAAAGACTCATTTGGATAAACAAAGACAGAAGGCTCTCATCCCCTCCCAGCTGACAGCAGCCCACCCTATGCTTGGCCCCAGCTGGTGGAGAGGAGAGAAGCCTTACCTACAATTGATCATTGCAAGCGTGATTAATACATTAGGCTGGACATTTAAAATAATTAAATGGAAACTGTTTCCCCAGTTTTAGTAATTACAAGACTTACTACCCAAGAATGATTGGAAAATTTCCGAGGCCTGCCTGATATTTTTCTAGGGACAGGGAAAAGATACTTTCATTTTGAAAGTCTAAAGAGACAGGCAAAAAATATTTTTATGATTACATCCCAGGGGGCCTGCTTTCAATGTACTGGTTGCATTAATGAAGGATTGGGCTGCAGCTGGAAGGCCAACCTTCCACTCTCCTGGAGTTTGTGACTTCACAATGTCTGAGAGAGCCCCATGGCCTGAAGCCCCTTCCCTAGAGGACATGAAGTCACAGCTGGCTGGACAGATTGTCCCAAAGAGGTGGTGCCCAGGATCTAGACTGGAAGTCAGCAACTGACCCGGTGAGGGCTGTAGGAGCTCCAGCCGCGGTGCCCGCACTAAGAATGACTACCATGCTGGAGGTCTTGCTGTTTCTTTTCGTCCTCCTCATCTGCTTCTTACTGCTCCTCTGTTACTGCATCTTTCAAGAGGAATAAGCTCCATCTCCTCCAGGTTAGGACCGAGGCCTGATGAAAGTCTTGGCTGGTCCAGCCCCCCCCCCAGGCCCTCTCAGGCAGGACGGGTCTTCCTGAGCTGCCCCATGGCCTGGGCCTTGGCCTGTTTTGGGGCCTAAGGCCCTCACTGGATGCTCTGGCAGACCTAGATGAAACAGAGGGTCTCCTCAGCAGGGTCAGCTTCCATCTAGGTCTCAGCACCACCTCTTCCTGGGTCCCCTAGCTGGGTCCTCTGATCCCCACAGCCTCTTTATTGCCAGTTTTGGTTCTGGTTTATTTGTGTCCTGGACTGAAGGCCATTGGGGCTGGAGAGGGGATCAATGTGGGGTCAAAGAAGGTTTAAATGGCTTAGGCCTCTGCCATGGGGACAGGCATAGGAAGAGGTGAGCCTTTCCCTTCAGAAACCGGCAGGGCTTGGCCCTGGGAGACCAAAGACCTAGCCAAAGACTCATGACCTCAGCCAGTGACATTAGACCTTCTGTCAGTGGTGGACAAGCCTTGAAAATAAACTTCTTGACTAAAGAATCTGGATGGTCTTGGCTAAGTAACTCGGGCTTCCCTGAACAACAAATTTGGACCTTCCTTGCTAACTAACTAATTGAGATATTTGTGACCAATTACTTAAACTTTCCTGGCTTGAGAACTGTTAACTTTCTTGCCTGAATTCTTGGGCATTCCAGGATAATGATATTTGATTTTGACTTATCACCTTTCACCATGCTAGCTGACCACCTCAGTTCTTCACTCTTAAGACCTTGGATTTTTCCCGGGCCAGCCCCAGTGGCCTAATGGTTAAGTTAGGTGTGCTCCGCTTCAGCGGCCTGGGTTCAGTTCCCAGGTGTGGACCTACACCACTCGTCTGTCTGTGGCCATGCTGTGGTGGTGACTCACATACAAAAAGAAGAAGATTGGTAATGGATGTAAGCTCAAGGCAAACATTCCTCAGCAAAAAAAAAACCACCTTGGGTTTTCCTGGCCAAGGGCATTAGACATCCTTGGCTTTTTTCTCGAACTTCCAGGATAAAAATAGAAGAATGCTTCTATGATTTCACCATTATGGATGACATTGGCTGATGGTTTAAGATGTATATTCTATTTCTAGAATTCTACAAATGTTTAAAAGTTATGAATGGATATTAATTTTTATCAAGTAATTATAATGATGATAATTAAAATTAATTAAACTAGCTTTCTATAAGCCAACAACTATTAAAAAAGCACTTATAGTACTGCATTTCAATGTATTATTTTATCTATTTTTAAATGTTTTAATTGTGGTAAAATACACATAACATAAAATTTACCATCTTAACCATTTTAAATATTCAATTCAGTAGTGTCAAGTACATTAACTGCAAACAATCTCCAGAACTCTTTTCATCTTGCAAAACTGAAACTCTGTCCCCATTAAACAACAATTCTCCATTCCTCCCTCCCCCAGCCCCTAGCAACCACCGTTCTCCTTTCCTTCTGAATTTGACTCCTCTAGGTAGCTCATATATGTGGAATCATACAGTATTTGTCTTTTTGTGACTGGCTTATTTCACTTAGCATAATGTCATTAAGGTTTATCTATGTTGTAGCATGTGTCAGAATTTCCTTCCTTTCTAAGGCTGTATAATATTCCGTTGTGTATATAAACCACATTTTGTTTATCTATTCATCCATCAATGGACACTTGAGTTGCCTCCATCTTTTGGCTACCATGAATAATGCTGCTATGAACATGAGTGGACAAATATCTCTTTAAGACTCTGCTTTCAACCCAGCCCTGATGGCCTAGTGGTTAGGGTTTGGCACACTCCACTTCAGCAGCTGGGTTCACTTCCCGGGTGCAGAGCCACACCACCCATCTGTCAGTTGCCATGCTGTGACAGTAGGTCATATAGAAGAACTAGAACAACTTACAACTAGAATATACAACCAAGCCCTGGGGCTTTGGGGAGGGGGGAACAAAAGAGGGAGATTGGCAACAGGTGTTAGCTCAGGGTGAATATTCCCCCCCCCCAAAAAAAAGACACTGCTTTCAATTGTTTTGAGAATATACCCCAAAGTGGAATTGCTGGATCATATGGTAACTCTATTTTTAATTTCTTGAGCAAGTGCCATACTATTTACCATAGCAGCTGCTCTATTTTGTGTATTTTATCTATTTTAAGTTGAAAAACTGAGGTAAAGGAAGATTAAGCAGCTTGCTCCTACAGCTAGAATACGGTCGAGAAGAATGTTAAGTATGTCTGTTGTATCAGTTTCCTAGGGCTGCCACTAACAAAGTGCTACAAACTGGATGACTTAAAATGACAGAAATTTACTCTGTCACTATCTGGAGGCTGGAAGTCTGAAATCAATGTGTCGGCAAAGGCCACGCTCCCTCTGAAACTCTTGCCCCCTTCTGGCTTCCGCTGGTGACCGCCCATCCTCAGCGTTCCTTAGCTTGCAGCTGCCACACTCCAGTCTCTGCCTCTGGAGTCACATGGTGCGCCCCCTAAGTGTCCTTTTCCTCACTTATATGGACATCAGTCATATAGGATTAAGGGCCCTCCCTACTGCCACATGACCTCATCTTAATTTACAAATTAATCACATTTGCACAGATTATTTCCAAGTAAGGTCACATTCCCAAGTACCAGGTATTAGGACTTCAACATATCTTTTGAGGGGATACAATTCAACCTGTAATATCTGTCTCCCTCCAAACTCCATATTTACCACAGCTTCGACCGCCTGATGCAATCTACTATAAGATTTCCCAATATAAAACCAAGCTTGCATTTATGGCGCAAACCTTATTTGATATTGGTGGATTCTCATATTAGACTATAAACTTGGAGGAAGGCAGACACTATGGGTTTCTTTCATTTATCCCTTTACCTCCCAGTCATTATACCAAAAAAAAAGCACAAGCAGTTGTTAGAAAAGTGGTATAGCTTTTCAAGTGCCTTTATGGGGAAAATACACTAACTGAAGAGTTGTTTGGGGAATTATTTGGGTGGTAGTTTTTGTTGTTGTTGTTATTGTTGTTTCTTTTTCAACTTCCTGCAGAATCAGGCTGTGGGCACACCCACCAGCACAGTGCCACACAGAGTGGAAGAGCTCAATTACTGTGTTTTGAATGAATGAATGAAGGGATGAATGATTAGAAGGCTCATTGGCTCTTCAGTGCCCCTGCCTCCTTTTTGCTGCTACTGTTCTGTCTTGAGGACCAGTGGCTGGTGACTCCTCCTCTCCCCACAGCCACCTCAAGCCCCCTAGGCCCACTCCTGAGAGAGCCGTGGTCCCGGAGCCCGAATCACCAGCCTCCTCCTGCCTGGTAGGCCTCCCACACACTCCCTCCTGGCAAAAGACCCACTGGAAACACACATCCCTTCTGGCGCTTGTGGAGAGTGTACTGCTGTGTTGTTTTGTTTTTAAAGTCAGCCGACACATTGGCTGACTGACAAATAAGGACAAGCCACCGAGAAAGAACTGTCATCTGAATGCCAAGAACAGAGGCTCTCACAACACATTTATTTCCAGAGCTCGACAAGATTCCCTGTCTGCTGGAGTCCCTGGTTAACTGGGCCAGAGCTGTAGATGGGAAAGTCAACCTGGACAAGCAAAATGTCCACAGTGCCTCATGCAACAGCCAAACCCTCCATGGAATACCTTAATACCTGGCTATTTGGGGCAAGTTAAGGAAAAGACTTGGGCCGATAGCCAGGAATGTAGGTTACAGAAACCTAACGTGATAAAAAAAGAAATACATTACTAGAAAACTTATGTAATCAAACAAAAGAAAGGGCAGAGGTGAAGCTGGGCCTCCACCACAACAAACACTGGGAACTGGAATTTCACTGACTCCCTGCCCTGCATCTTCATCTCTCTCTGTGTGTGGATTTCTGACTTTACATTCCCTTTATTTCCTGCATACAGTCGGGGAACATGTGCTGGTTTGCCCAGAAGCACATCTCCGTCCATCTTCTACTGAAGACAGGAAGGACTGCTACATATGGTTGTGCAGGTTGTGTACTGCCCAACTCATGGAAGCACCATTTACATCATAGTCTCTGGCTGAGAAGCAGAGATGTTGAGGATGCTTGGCTGAACCCAGAAAACGCTTGATGTTTTCCTAGCACATCCTCTGGTACAGCAGAGTGACCCTGTGTTTTACCTTCTTGAGGGGGGTTTCAAAAATCCCCATTCTAATCCTCAAATGGTGGGCCCTTCTAATAAAGACCTTTGTGACTATCTCTGAAGGGCAACATTTTGGCAGAACTTTTCCCTTCAAGCTTAATGAGGTCAGGCAGAAGATAATTAAACTTGTGACAGGGAAGAAGAGAAAGGTTTGCAAGGAGTAGAGGGGCTTTCTGAGAAAATTCAGCCCTTAACTCTAGGACCTCTGATACTCAAACTCTCAATTCTCAAAGTTAACTTCACAGCCAAAGGATAGGCGCTTCCACCCTTTTCATAGCTCTGGGAGAAGTCACCCATCTTAGAGGTCTCTCATCTCATGAGGGGGTTGGAGGATGTCACATGCACAGGTCACCCCTCAGGGCCTCTGTGGTCTACCTGTGCTTGGGATGCTTGGCCAAGACCCAGCTCCTTCCTGGGTGAGCTGACTGGGCAGGTACTACCCAGTGAGGCAGTGGGCGGAGAGCCTGCAGCCAGAGGTGAAAGGAAGAAGACTGAAGCTGGCAGAGCTGGGTCCTATGTCCACCTGTCACCATTGACAAAGGCTGCTTCCACCTGAAATTAGCCAATATTTTTTTAGGATGTTTATATCTACAATCATGAGTGTATTGGCCTGTAATTTACTTTTCTTTTACTGACCCTGTCTAATTTGGGGGTCATGAAAATTTTGTGAACTAAGCACCGTTCCATCTTTTTCTCCTATCTGGGAGACTGTGTAAGGCTGCGAAGCTTTGTAGAATTTATCTATAAAGACGCCTGGCTATGATGTTTTCTTTTTGGGGAGATCATTAACTACTGATTCAATCTTTAAAAGTGTTATAAGATTATCCAGGTTTGCTATTTTTCCTTAAGGCAATTTGGTTAAATATTTTCTAGGAATGTATCACTTTATCTAAATTTTAAATTTTACAAGCAAAAAGTCAAACATATTATTCACTTTTTTACTTTCTGCTCCGACTATACCATGTCCCCTTTCTCACTCCTGAAATTGTTTAGCTATGTTGCTGTAAATATGGTTATGCTCAATTCTACCATTTTAGTCTCTGTTCTTGTTATTTCATTGATTTTAATTTATTTGGATCAGTTCAACTGTCATTTGTCTCATCTTTCAAGCCCTCAGGAGCCAAGAGCAGACTGGGACACATGGAATTTTTCTTACATTTCAGAATTGAGTCCCTCTCCTGTTGCAACAATGAGAGTGTCTCTTTCTTCTCTTGTCTCAGTATTAAAGATCCTCTATTACAGACCGTGCAATGAGATGTCGAGATATTGCCCCATCCAGTTCCTAACTTCTTCACACATCAACACATGCGTCCACTCCCCCACCCCTTCCCCCACTTCAGCTGCTGAGACTTCCTCTTCCTCCCTTTCCCTGAACATCTTGCTATTCCTCCTTTCTATTTGAGTCCTTCAAAATCCCACCAAGGCACAACACCTCCCAGAAGCCACATTATTTGGAAATTGATTGAAGTCTGACTCTACTCACAGCTCCATAACTAGCCTCCGAGCTCCTTTAGGATCCACGCTTCCTCACACTCAAGATACAAAATCAAGGAAGAAAGCATCATTTTCCCAGCTTGGGTCCCACATCCAATCCGTCGTCAGGGGAGGGCAGGACTCTCTCAGTGACACTCTCAACAAGACTGAATTCAACAGGAAGAGTGAATGCCAGAAGAAAATCAGAGCGAAGGAGTAGGTAGGTCAAAACTACAGATATCCTAGCCATTTAATATCCAGAGTCATGTGAGAATAGGCGGTTTGTTGGTCCTAGTTTTTCTAAGGGAGCCTCTAAAGTTTCTCCTTGAAACATAATGTTGTTGGCTGGTGATGGTCTGGATCACATGATGAAAATATCCCTTTAGTCCAAGTACTCCAAAATATACTTTTCTGAACAGTAATAGAAATTAAATATTATCAAACACATTTTCAAGCACCTATTAAGTTGCTCTTAGATTTGCTTTCCGGTTTGAATTTAGATTCTGATACCTACTGTTAGGAGAGGCAGTCTGCCATGGACCCTGAGCATCTATGTACATTCCTGCTGGGTTTGCCAAGAATGTAAGGCCCTGGCTGCTGTTTTCCTGGGCCGTCTCTTAGCGTCATGTTTTGCAGTGAGTAACCTTGAGGGATGAGGTAAAGTCTCCTCTCAGACTAACAGCAGGCTTACTTCTGTTTCCTTTAAAGATGTTGAATTCTGCAAGCTCACTGTCCTCTCCTGTAACACTGTAACACAGTGTGCGTGCAGGCATTCATCACGGGCCCTATGCCATCCCCATGGGACTTGTGAGGCATAAGAACCAACGTGAATGTGAAGCTCCCTCTGCTTTGCCATGAGTAACAGAGTCCTTGAACCCTGACTCAGGAATTTCACGTCCTCTTCCAGCAGCCATGAAACAATAACAGGCTAACTCTTTAGCTTGAAAGTAGGGCTAACTCTCAGACTATGCACAGTTCTTAACACATATTAACTGCATGACCTTGGACAAGTCAATTAAACTTTCTGAGCTTTTGTTTCCTCATCAGCAAAGTGGACAACACTAGTGTTTACCTTTTAAGATTGGTATGATGACTAAATGGATCAAAATACCTGAAATATTGTGTTTTCTCAAAAAATATTAGACGCTATACTTGTATTCCCTGTAGTGTTGACAGAGGGGCATGGCAGTGACAGATGTCATACTATGACAAACACAGTTGATCTGCCTCCGTGAACTTCACATCTTCACACTGTTTTACTTTCTACATATATTCCTGAGCATAGTCTGCTAATATTTTCATGCCTGGCTCCTTCTTTTCCATCAGGTTTTAGATTAAATATCTCCTCAGAGAGGCCCCTGCTGTCCTTGCTAAGTAGGTCCCCACTGTCATTGTCTGCTATACCATCCTGCCCATTTGCTTTGTAGCACTTGTCATGATTTTCATGATTGCATTTGCTGACTCATTTGTTTATTATCCCCACTAGAATATAACCGACAAAGTCAGAAACCACGTCTGTCTTCTTTAGTATATTTCCAATGCTTAGCCCAGTCCCTGATTTGAAGTAGCTGCTCAGTAGATTTTTCTGGATGGATGGGAATCTAGATAAACAGATTGATGAGAGGATAAATGGATGGATGAGCAGATGGATGGATGGATGGATGGACGGACGGACGGATGAGGAAGCTGGTGCTCCATAAACGTTTTCTGGATAAAGGGATGGATGGATGGGTGGGATGGTTGGAAGATGGAGGGATGTTTGGATACTTGGCAAGTCAGATTTTCAGCTCCGATCCTCTAGGGGGCGCAAAGGGACTGCATGCGCAGGTTCGGCCCAGGGAGACACGGCTCTCCGCCGCAGCCTGAGCGCCAGCCGCATTTCCTCCCGCGCAGGGCGGGTGGGGGCCGTGTCCTGATCTTGTGGCTCCCGTCCCGAGCTGTCCCAAACCATCCCGCAGCTTCTCGCGCCGTCCCTTCTGACCCGTCGCCGACAGTTCTGGCCCCTTGGGTGAGTCACTGCTGGACCACGTCGCACTGGAACCCCCGGCGGCCTCCAGGGCCGGAGCTGCGTCCCCCTGCCCCGACAGGAGGGGAAACTGAGGCCGTGCGGGGGCAGGGAGAGCGGCCAGTGGTCAGCTCCCAGCCCAGGCCCGCCCCGGTTCCGTGCCCGCCCCCTCGGCCGGGGTGGTCCTCTCGGGATTCGTGTCCTCGAGAAAGGGGCCCGCAGGGCAGCCCCCGCTGCTCCGGAGCCGCGGGCGTGCGGTCCCCCGATCTCAGCGCCCGGTGGGAGGACTCGTCCCGCTAACGGCGAGAGACGGGCCCGGCGACGCGTGGCCCGAGGGCCCGCAGGGCGCCGTGCGGAGCCCGGGTGAAGCGGGCCGGAGGGCGCCGAGCCCGCGACCCTCTCCGCCCCACCTCCTCGCCTCCTGGCGTTCGATCCCCCAGGGCCCCTCGGCGCTTCCTACCAGGTGAAGCGTCCTCACGGCCGTTAAGCCATTTCTCCCCAATAACCTCTCAAGGGATGTGTTAAAAGCTCCCTTCTGCAGACCGGGTGGCTGAGCTTTGGATTCAGGACGCCCCCAGGGCCCCGAGGGGCAGAGTCTGGGTTCGCCGCCCCCCTTGGCTCAAGCCCCTTCCCCTTTTCTCCCTGCCTAGGCCCTGCGGCTGCCGAGCTCGCGGAGAGATGGGACCTCGGCCTCGGACGGCTGAGCGGGCTCTGCGTCCGCCGGCGCCCCCTGCTCTCCTGCGGGGCCCTGACCCGCGCTGCCCGACGCGCCCTCCGTGTCCAGCGGCTGAGGCTGTGCCCTGGTGAGAGCTGCGGCTCCTGAGCGCCTTGAAGGGGGCTCGGTGGCTTCCTGCTGCCCGCAGAGGGGGTGGTCCTGGGGCTCAGGTGACTTCTGAGAACTGTGTTCGAAGCCCTTGTGCAGGAGGAGGCCTGGTGTAGTAGGGGGGTGAGTTTGGGGTCAGAAAGGCCTGAGCCCAGATCCGGACTCTGCTCCTCGTTACCCGGGTATCCTGGGGCGAGTTACTTCATGCTCCTGAGCTTTCCTTTCCTTCAGGTAGGGAAACCGCAGGAGCTCTGGGAGGACAGAGGCCTTGTCTGTGTTTTTCTTTGTTTTTGAAGCCACAGTGCCTGGCGCCCAGTAGGTGCTCAGTCAGTATTTGTGGGGTGAATAAAGAACTGAGGCATGTTTACCAGAAGCTGTTCCTCCTGTGGACTGTGTTGATGCTGGGAGCTGGCATCTTTCTATGAAGCTCTGATAGCGCTCGGGGTTCTGAGCTTGCCTATGGGGACAGTGGGCTAACGTGGGCTTCTCTTCCTGGCTCGCCTTCTGCCCGCTTGTGCCCCTGCATTCGAAAGTGATGTGGGCTGCCTGTGCCCTGGTCATTGATTGTGCAGGGAGAGGAAGTGCTGAAAGCCTTTCTCCGTGTTTGGAGGGCCCATCCTGTCTCTTCCAAACCCTGGAGCTTTCCTGCACCTCCTCCCCCCTGCCACCTTTTGGATGACCCCTGTCCCCTGGGATCCTGCTTATTAAGCACTCTCTATGTGAGGCTTTTAAAAAAGAGAAAGCGTGGTCCGTGTCTCAAGGAGCTATGGGCTGGTTGTGGAGCCACTAATTGGGTTATTTCTCACCAAGGGTTTCCCTCCAGGAAGCCACTTTTGCCTCCCTTCTCTCCCTTTTCCAGGTCCTTAGTCAAGCATGTTTCCTGGTGTGATGTAGTCTGGGAAGTGGCTTGACGTGAGATGAGGGCACTAATCATACCTTGTGAAAATTGTTGCTTTTCTAGTCTTTTTGCCCCTCTCAGCTCTGATCTTGAGGTCAGCGTCTGAGTCTCACCTCTCCTTAGGCTCAGCGCCTGGTGGGGGTCCAGTGTTCACCAGTTGTGAACAAATGCACAAGAGAGAAGAAAAGGAGAGACACATCCTTGTAAGGTGGCATGGCCTCATCACGTTGTGGAAGATCAGAGAAAGACTACGTGGGAGCCAACCAGAGGGAGGTGAGAGCGCTTCCTCTGTATCCATTGGAGGCCCTTTGGCATGAGACGGAGCCTAGTCCACCAGGGGACGACTTTCCTGGTGGCCTGCGGTCATGGTCATAGGAACCAGAGCAGTAAGGAAATTGGACCAGGCTGATATAAATAGAAACCAGATCTCACCTTCACGGGCCATCTGAGGTGCTGCTGCCCCATTGCCTCCCTGTCCATGCCAGGCACTGCCTGTCAGGTGCCACCCACTCCCAAACCTGTCCTGGATTTTACATCCTGTTCAAGGTCCAACTTCCAGAACCTCCACAATTTCATTAGAGTTCACACAAAAGATGACCTGAAAAGCCTTCTTTGCCATAGATGATCTGTTGTCCCATGCGGAGTTGTAAACTTCTTTCCTGTTCATGAGAAAATGATGCAGCTTGTGGGTTAGTAACAATAGCCCACATTTTGAAGCAGCCAGCTATGGTGCTAGATACTCTGCATGTGCCTACCAGGACATGTGGTGACCAGGTGACATCTAGGTTGCTCATCCAGGGCTTCTTGTTTATTGCAGAGGGGGCAGCTCGGTGCAGAGGGGCCCTTGAGAGGTGTCTCCATCCTGTCAGGAAGCAGCTGGACCACAGTGCTCCCAAGGTGAGGTCTGTTCTCTGGAAATCTGGGGCTTTGCATCCCACAGGCGCATGCAGGTTCCCTGGGTGTGATGTCGTTGGGGAAGTAGATAGAGGAGACAGGAGGGTGGCTCTGTCCTGGCCCTCAATTTTACTCTCTGTGACCTTTGAGAATGCACCTGCTTCCTCTTTATGTGCTTGGTTCTGAGAGCCCTTGGGGAGCCCTTCCTCAAATTGATCTGTTGGCATCAGAATGGCTGAATCTAAAGCAGGAAGGATTTTGGCATATTCGCCTGTGCCCGGGTCTCAGTCACTTCTCTGCCCCTTCTTAGCTCTGGGACCTTCTCTTATCCCTGGTCTCATCACCCAGAAAGCAGGAATACAATGAGGCCATTTTTCTTAGGATCGCATAGCCCCTGTCTTTTACAACCCAACAACTCTATCGCTTTTCTTTCAGAGGTGTCCACCCTTTCCTCTCCTGTCTGGGCCAAGTTGAAGGAATTTTTCTGCAGGATTGAAGCAATTACGTGGTGCTGTGCTCAACTAGGCTGACTCCTCCAGGCCTCTGCCACTGGCCTCCTTTTTCAGCAAGCCCTCTGTCCTTTTCTGCCTCTGCATTTGGAAGTGATCACAGCTGCCCGTGTCCTGTTCATTGGTAGTGCAGACAGAGGAAACGTGGAGAGGATTGTCACATGTTTGGAGGGTCCACATCCTCCCCTTCCAGATCTGGGAGCTTTTCCACATTCCTACTTCTCTTCTACACACACCTTGGGCCTCCAGGGCCTTGAGGGCTGTCATGTGTGTGTCGGTGTCATTGCTGGGGCTTTCACTTCCTGCCCCTGCTGTTGGGAACCAGGCTATGTGTGTTGCTTAAGTTCCGCTTCATGCCCAGCTCGGTTGCTGTGAGTCAGCCATGGCACACTCCCATAAACCCGGCCTTGGCATCCTTTTCAGCCTATCGCTGATTAATTACACGTTAATCAGTGTTGCCCACCCTGCCGTAGGCCATCCACTGTCTCCCTCTTTAACTCTTTAGAGTTAACTACTATCCCTTTTATGAGAAAATAATGTATCTGTTTAGGAAGTAATAACAGCAGGCATTTGTGGACTGCTTACTATCTGGTAACTACTGTGCTCAGCTCTTTCCTGATGCCGACCATGCCCTGTTGTGAGCAGGGACAAGTGAGGTGCTCATTCATGGCTTCTTTCTGTTTCAGATGAGTCCACTGTGTGCCAAGGTGGTCATGGGAGTTATCATGTCAGGAACATTCTAGACCCCAGTGTCCTTGAGGTAAGATCTCTAGAGGGTCTGTTCTCTAGTGTGTTGATTCCTTGCATCCAGTAGAGTCCTGTTTGTGTTTCCAGGGGCTTTCGGTGAAGATGTAGGGGAGCTGAGAGTTGAGATGAAGATAGTGTCCGTGAGTTCCCAGATCCACTCGCTACCCCAGCCCCAGGCAACCTAGATCACTTTTGGTCCTTTACATGTCTTTAGCGGCTGCTGCAGGGGTGGGGCCTCCGGAGTCCCCTTTGGGTAATGATAGGTCTCTGGGGTATCTGCCCACCCTCCCTGGAGTGTCAGCAGAAGCATGTTGTAATGGAAAAATGGGTGGACCTAAGCATCAGATACTCCCGTCCTGGGTTTGAATCCCTTCTGCTGCCATCTCAGTCAGTGACATATTCAGAACCTTCTTTTCTTCATTTGAAAAACAAAGCTATGATAGAGGTGACTTTTGTGGTACTTAAGCCCACATGATTCCTATCCTTTCCAACCTTAATATTTTCCCAATGTTTTTGCCCAAAGTGACTTCTCTTTGATTGTAGCGAGGTTCTGTGGGGCTTTCGCAGGAAGGAATAGCCATTCCTGGGGTCCTGTGCTTGGCTGAGTTGTTTTCCCAGACTCAACCTATTCCACAGGCTGCTGGCACCTGCTCCTCTTCCAGATCTCTCTCTGCCCTTGTACACACCTGCATTCAAAAGTGATCACGGGCTGTCTGTGCTCTGGTCATTGATAACGCAGGGAAAGGAATTGTTGAAAGCAGTTTCCCGTGTTTGGAGGGTCCACACCTGTCCCTTTCAAATGCTGGCGCTTTCACACACTCCCACCTCCCTCCAGCCAGTGCTTTCTGCGCTCAGGCATCGTGGGCTGCTGTGTGAGGTTCAGTGACAGGAGGCTTCTTAGCTCGGCCTTTCTCAGCTTGGCCTCCTGTTATCTGAGCCAGGCTATGTCTGTGTCAGGTTTAGATACCCTAGGGGGTGTAAGGAGCCAGGATGAATTATGCATAATGAATAAGTGCAATGTCAGGTGGTATATAGTGACTGCCAGAAGATTTTCAAAGGGAAGCACTTTTTGGAGGTGGTAGGCCTGGGCAGGCCCTTGAAGGGGTGGGATGTGATGGGCCATAGGAAAGTATTCAAGGGAGGGGAGCAACATGAGGACGACTTTGAGGCCGGGGTGAGCATGGGCACCTGGGAAGACAGATGTGCAGGCAGGTAATGACAGTGTGGAGGGCCAGCTGCTGAGGTGGCGCCCTTCACTCCCACCACGGTGTGGTGGGGCTCAGTGGGAGGAGCTCTGGCAGTTTCAGGGCAACACAGCAGATGTCTGTGTTGCCCTGAAAAAGCCCATTTTTTTAAGACCTGTTCCTTTTAACTCTTCTCTGAGAGCACTGAGATTCTTTTTTGAGTCAAGTTTAGTGTGAAAAACAAAACTGGCAACTCATCCCAGATTAATTGGGGGCATCCTCACTGATGACAGCTTGAAGAAAGAGGAGATGACATTGGAGATCAAATGCTCCTTGTGACCTCCTGCTCTGTGGCCTCCTTGTCACTCTAGGGGTGCTGCTGTAGATCTGGAGCTCGTTGGAGGAAGCCTCAAGGGGTTGGACGCACTGGCCCTCTCAGGATGCTTACCTGGGTCCCAGTTCTCCTGGAGAGGCCTCCTCGTGGTAAGTTAATGCCAAGGGGCTAAGTCAGCCTTTGTTTCTGAGATGAAAATTCTAAGCTGTTGGCCTTGTTGACTTTCTCCTTTAGATTATTTTGGAGTTCATCACAGACACTGGTGTAGCAGAGTGAAGAGTGATGTTGCCACATGACACCTCGCCAGACCTTCTAACCCTGTTGTATCAGCAAAACATAGGAGGACTTTTCCCTCAGCGTGAGTGGATACATGAGGCTTATGTCCAGAGCTGGCTCTGCCCTTCCCCAGCAGTGTCGCAGAGCGTCATGGACCAAGAAGACTGGTTTCCTTTCGTCTGGGCCAGGTCATTCAGTGGCCTCCATGTCCCCCTGTCCTCCAGTGTAACTTTTTAGAGCCAAGAGTTTTCTGTGCTTTGTATCCTTGTCCTCTCACCCACCAAATAAATCTTGAAACTGCCCCGTTGCTTGTTTTTTTGTTCTTTTTTTAAGCCAATACCTCCCAGTGTCAGCAAGGCTGGATACAGAGAAAGTGGGTCACAGGGTAGATCTTCCGGTTTTCACGCACTGAGACTTCCCGCTTAGCACAGTGCGAAGCCTTGACCCAGGGGCTAGGAGGTGGGATGTAGAATTTGGACTAGGGGTTGAACAATCCCAAGTGGCTCAGGTGTAGGGGAGAAGGAAACTCTTAGGATCGAATTGGATGAGAGACATTTGGGCCAGGGCTTTGGAAAAGAGGGTGAAGGTGGGTGGACTTAGAGACAAATTCAGGGGCTGAAGTACTTGAGGAAGGCAGGAGGGCCCTGAGTTCTGGGAGTGAGGGTACACTGGGTGAATTTAGGAAAATGGTTTTGAGCAAGGGTGGGAGTGGGGTGTGTGAGGAACAGCTGTCCTTGGGAGAATCTGGGGCTGTGGTAGGCAAAGGCCAGGAGTTGGGGTTTCTGTTACTGTTGCCAGAAGGTAGATTTGGTCTTTGGGAATTATGTTCAGTAACAATGGCGATGATGTGCTTTACCACCCTGTGGGCACGTGTTACTCTGTCCTCATTTTTCAGGTGTAGTCCACATAGACAAACTCCCAAAGGCCGCGGTGGAGAGGGAGGGGTTGATTGTCCATCCCTTGCATTGAAATTGAAAGCACATTGACGGGCTGAGGTAGGAACCAGGTGGTCAGGCCCGGCTTGGTGAGTTCAGCACCTTGATGGCCTCTGTCAGCGGGAGGCACTCTTCGGGGCTGAAAGGCCTCCTTCCCGCCACTTCCAGCAGAGGTCCTTGTTTCTGCCTTGCCCCTCTCCTTCATTCCTCCCCAGGGACCATGTGACATCTCCCATTTGCTCTCTTAAGATCTCCCACCTACTCCAACTCCTTTGGGCCAGTTTCATCCAACCGTGGCCCCAGTCCTCTAGTGAAAAATGAACACATTTCCCAACGTGGCCAAAGTTCCTTCCTTTTCAGTGAAGTTTTCCTGTCGGTTGTCGCCTTGACATTTGCAAACCTCTTTCTTCAACCCTGACTGTCCCCTCGTTGCTAAGCAGCGTCTGTCAGCTTTCAGTAGTGGTGTCTGCACCTTGTTCCCTTGCCCTTTATTCTGCTTATTCTCTCATAGTTTTTTTGGACCCCTACCTCAATCCTATAGCCTGGGGGTCCCTGATGTCCTTTTGCCTATGTTCTGTAGGAGGGGACAGTGGTGGAGTGCTGGGAAAGAAGGGAAGAGGTGAAAGGGCCGTGGCTGGTGAAATGGGGGAGGGCAGGGGAGTATAGGGTGCTTGAGGTGTGATCACTTCCTATGGCTCAGCCCAAGATCGCCAAAATTTCCTTCCTAATAAGCCAGATGGTCAGTGTGTGGAGGTTTCTCTCATTGCTTGCCCTGTTTCCGTGACATCCAGCATGATGACTGGCTGTGGAGGTCGCCTGCCCTGTTTGCGTGGCATCCAGCATGATGACTGGCTGTGGAGGTTGATGAAGTAAGGCATTAGAGGTGCTTCTTGCAGCCCCTGGCACAGTAAACACTCAGTGAAGGACAGCTCCTCTCCATCATTAACTTCTTCACTTTCCAGTTGTAAATGATCCTCAGCCTTGGCCCAGTCTCTTAGGTCTGCCCTCCCATGCCTTGTGCCACCCTCGCCCCACCTCAGCCTCAGCCCCCACATAGACTTCTCATTCTCCAGGGGTGACATGCAGGGCCCTCCTCACTGCCCGTGGTTTGCCTGTCCACCCTCATCTCACGCTTCACTTCCCACAAGCACCATAGGCCCCAGCCACATTACTACTTAAGGTGTCTGAACATGCTCTCCTTTCCCTGGTCTGTGTGCCTGGAATGCATCCTCTATTTCAGATGCTTGCCCGACTCAGCTGGTGTCACTTCCTTCCGGAAGCCTTCATTGGCTAAACCTCGCCTGGACTGGATTCCCTGCCCTCCCTTCATTCATATCAAGTGCCAATTATGTGCAGGCACAATTCTAGGAACTGGTGGTAAGCAAAAGAAGGCAAAAAAGTGAATTCCCGCCTTTATGTGCTTACATTTTAGATGTCAGAGACATACCATAAATCCAGTACTAAAACGTGTAATATGCTAGAGAAAGGCTCAGGGGACTGAGGAGACAAGAGACCTGCAAGGCCCCTGTAGTGTTTCACCTGATTGTGAACGTCTGCTAGGTGGGGAGGGTGGCGGCCGAATCAGGCTGGGATTGGCTACCCACACCAGGCTGTGCATGTCTTGAGGGCAGGCTCTACAGCTGTCAGCTCTGCAGCCCCATGTCCACCCCCCCCCCCCCCCGCCCCTCACACACACACACACAGCTCAGTGGACTAAGGAAGCACAGGCACCCAAGGGTGGGCCTCACCCACAACCTCAACAGGCCTAACTCATGACCTTGGTCTAGGACAAAGAGCAGTGGTAACCAAGCCAGGCAGGTTTTCCTCTTGGGGAGTTCTGAGTGTGTCAGGAGCCTGAGTAATTGGTTGTAGGAACAGAAACAGGAAGAGACAGTGGAATTGAGTTCCTTTAACAGCAGAGTCCAAAGGTACAGACCAATGAGCTCCTGTTGCAGGTGAGAGAACCATTTCTAGAACTCTTACAGGGAGAGAATGATATTTCAATTTCCAAACCATGTTCATACTTGACAAGTCCTGGCTATGAGCAGCATTCAGACTTGCCACCAGGCCTGGGGGTTCAGTTTTCCCCTAATTTTTATAAGCCAAGTGACCAAAATTCTCGTCTTCCCTTTTTTTGGTGAGACCTTACATTCACCACTGCTGGGCCATTACTAGAGGGAGCCAAATGAGTCTCTGCTCATAACAGCCTAAAGGGTATTACTTATCAGCAGAGTGACTGACACAGGCAAGGAGCTAATCTTCATTTAAGGATGAGGAATGAAGGCAGTGGTGGCCTTGACCATGGGCACCAGGAATAGCTCATTGAGGCCCCTTTGCCCCTGTGACTACGACTGTCATGCCACCAGGATACCTAACTCCGCCTGCACTGGGAAGCAGTCTGGTGAAATCAGTGAGAGCCTGTTGAATTCTAACGTTCTGCCCTAATTTCTATGGGGCTTGGAGCACGTTTTTTTTGCCTCCTTGAACCTCAGTTTCTGGCTCTGTAATTTGACCATGGGAATAACACCTACCTCAAATAGTAAGGATTAAATAAGACGATGCAGGTTAAATGCATAACACAGTTCCTGCCTCGTCCTGAGGGCTCAATAAACATCAGCTATTTTTATTTGGTGTGCACTTCTAGCTTGTTGATAGTTAAAATGAAGAACAAATACAAAATGTCATTATGACAGACTCATCTGTTAACGTGACACCACGAATACTTTCTACTTTGCAATTTGCAGACATCCCGGTGGGGCTGGTGTTAATCATTGCTACTATTGATTGAATTTTTATTAAATTCCATACACTGTGATAAGTAAGTCTGCATGTATAATTACCTCATTTAATCTTCACAACAACCCAGTGAGGTAGATTTAATTATCCTCTATTTTATAAATGAGGAAACCAAGTCTCAGAGAAATGAAGGGACCTGTCTCTCTTCTAATGAGTAGCTCAGCTGGTTTTCCATTTCCTGGTGTATTAAATAGTGAAAAACATTGCAGGATGATTTCATAAATAGCATGAACATACCAGGCTGTCAGATGCTTGTTTATACTGGAAATTAGGATATTTTACTATTCCCTCCATCTGCTTCAAATTATTGCCTATTATCCAGTCTTCCTAAAATATTCCCCGTCTTAATCAACAGTCTTGAGGAGTGAACTTGTGAACCTGACGTGTACAGAGACAAGAGGCTTATTTCAGCTAACACTAAAATAACAGCCTCTCATCACTGTTGTGTCTCAAGCAGGAGTCATCCTAGGTCTTCTGAGCTCGAGGAAACCTTTGCAGGGTGTTGGTGAGGTGGCCCAAGAACCAGGATTAAGGTCATGAAGAGCCATGATCCCATTAGACAATCAGTGCCTGGCACCAGAGGCCCTGGTGAAGCAGCTGGTGAGAGTTACATAGCAGAATCAAGCCAGGAGAACAGAGAACTGGAAGAATGAAGGTTCATTTGTCCATTCAAAAAGTGTTTGTTAGGCACTGTGCTAAGAATAGGGATATAATGATGAATAAGAAAATTTCTGGGGCCAGCCCACTGGCATAGTGGTTAAGTTCATGTGCTCCGCTTTGGCAGCCTGGGGTTTGCAGGTTCTGATTACTGCTCATCAAGCCATGCTGTGGCAGCATCCCACATAAAATAGAGGAAGATTGGCACAGATGTTAGCTCAGGGCCAATCTTCCTCACAAAAGAGAAAAAAAAAAGAAAATTTCTGCCTTCAGGGGGATAACACACAAGTATATAGACAATAAGTTCTATTAATTTGCATGCTGGGTATTTATGGAACAGTCACTATGTGCTGGGCCCTGCTCTAAGCTGAGTGGACAGCTCTGAACAAAGCTGAAGGATGTCATGGGTCTTACAGTCCAGAATAGCATAGTCCAATAGAAACAATGCAACCTACATTATAGTTGAAAACTTTCCTAGTAGCCACATTAAAGAACTAAAAAGAAGCAGATGAGACACATTTTAGTAATATATTTTAACCTATGACATCAAAAAATATTGTCATTTCAACATATAATCAATGTAAAAAATTTTAATGGAATATTTTAGTTTTTTCCCAAACTAAGTCTTTGAAATCTGGTGTGTATTTATGCGTACAGCACATCTCAGTTTAAACTTGCCACATTTCAAATGCTCAGTAGCCACGTGTGGCTGGTGGCTACCTTATCGGACAGCGTAGACCTAGACAAGGAGGGGCTCAAGACGAATTCCGTGAAAGGAGAGTGTTGTGAGGATGCTCCTTTACAGGAAGGCTGCTGCATCTTGTAGGGGCTTAAAGATGCTGCTCCAGCCTGGGTCCTCCGTTTTCTAGCATCTCTATTCCCCATCTTGGCAGAGTGGGGCTGGATATATATCCGGTGTGCCTGATGGAGACTTGCATCGTGTTCCAGAGCCTTCTGGAGGCAGGATGCCAAGTCCATAGTGCTTCCCCAGCACAGGTCCCACCTACTGGAGATAACCTAGTACGCCCAGAGTTTGTTCATTCAGTGTCACTACTTATTTGTTGAGCACCTACTAAGTGCCAGTCTCTGTGATAAGCACTGGGAACACACACCAGTGAACAGAGACAGCTGTCAGCTCACAGGCCCATCATGATAAGCAAGTAACCGACAAACGAAGAAATCATTAAAAACGGTAAGAAATGCTATGAAGGACAGATGAGAGGTGCTGTGAGACTAAACACAGACACACGACTTCTTGGGGGTCAGAGAAGGTCTCCCTGAGGAAGTAGAATTGACTGGGCAAAGAAGGAGTGGTCCACGTGCAAAAGCAGCGTCGGGGATAGAGGGAGGAGCTCAAAGATGACCAGTGTGGACGGCATGCAGCCCTCAGGCTTAGGGCAGCAGCCTGGAGGGGGTGTAAGAGCACTGGCTTCAGAGTCACATAGACCTGGTGCAACTCAGCCGGGTGACCTGGGTGACAAGTTTCAACCCTTCTGGGCCTCAGTTACCCCCTTAAGAGGGATGTGGTAAAGATCAAACAGAGTGATGTGTGAAAACGCTTGGTATAGCAGGTGCCCTGATTCATTGTTAAATTTTTGACCTCTGTTGTTATCTATTAAAGGTTCTTCTGCACCTTATCAAGAAGATGGTCAAGTCTGGTGTTTGTTTTCTTGTCTTGGGACTTTGGGGTTGAAGAAGTGCAGACAGACCCTCCCCCCTTATTTTCATTAGAAGACTTGAACAATACAAATAACAGACGACTTTTTAAAGTAAACCTTTTATTTTGGAATAATTTTAGGTTTACAGAAAAGTTAAAAACCTAGCACAGAGCATTCTCATATGCCCTTCACCCAGCTTCCCTTAATAAGCACCTTATGTAACCACAGTACATTTGTCAAAATTAAGAAATTAATATTGGTACCTTGCCATTAACTGAACTCCAGACTCTATTTGGATTTCACCAGTTTCCCCACTAATGTCCGTTTTCTGGATCCAATCCAGAACACCATATTACATTTAGTCATTAAGTCTCCTTAATCTCCTCCAATCTGAAACAGTTTCTCAGTCTTTCCATGTTTTTCATGAACTTGACTGTTCTAAAGAGTGTTGGTAAGGTATTTTGTAGAATGTTTCTCAATTTGAGTTTTTCTGCTGTTTTCTCACGGTTAGACTGGAGTTATGGGTTTTTGAGAAGAATATCACAGAGGTGAAGTGCTCCTCTCATCACATCATATCAGGGGGTACGTGGTATCAACATTACTTATCACCGGTGATATTAACCTTGATTACTTGGTTAATGCAGTGACTGCCACATTTTCCACTGTAAAGTTACTATTTTTCCCTTTCCATACTCTAGTCTTTGGAATATAGGCTTGATTTTAATAGATATTTTAGAAAACATATTTCAAAATCTTTGCCCAACAGTGAGAGAGTATATATTTTTCTCAAGCACATTTAGAGCGTTTACAAATATTCACCTCATTTTAGGCTGCAAAGCAATTCTGAAATACCAATGTGTCGGTATCAGACTACAATATGTGCCTACAAGAGAAAGACATATAAAAAACAGAACAAACTTTAGAGAATACTTAGACTTGAATGATAATGAAAATACCTTACAGCAAAACTTGTGGAATGCAGCTAAGCAGTACCTAAGGAGACACGGATAACCTCTAATGTTTTCACTGGGAATTTCCCACCAGTAAGCGAGCATGTGACTCCTCACACAGGAGACTCACCTGCACTGACCAGTATAGACGAGAGTTTAGAGGGTTTCTCCCCGGCGTTTGGTCTTTGGCACTCCTATAGGACGTTATCAGAACCCAAAGGGCATCAGAACCCCATAACAACTGAGATGACTGCCCCACCAGTTCAGGAAATGGGAGGCCCAGAGCAGATTCTATTAGATTCTACAAAGAAAAGGCACGAGACGTTTTCCCCACCCTAGCTTTGTGAAATAAGTTGCATTTGTGATATCCCTCAGAGGTGTTGAAGGAAACCAGGCTTTATGTTATGTTTAATTTAGATCTGCGAGAGACACTGTTTTGTCCGGGGCAAGAGTTTTATAATTAAAAAAAAAAAAATGCTGTCTTTTCCAAATTCAAGACAGACAGCTTTTCCATAGTGAAGCAACTCACACAAGAATGTAGCTTCAACCTTTTTGTCTTTAATTTCTAAGTAACTGAAGTGTGGCTGCTCCGATGTCACAGGTATTGCCATTAAGTGCTACATTTTTCTGAAGGTGCCACACTCCTTGTAAACCTCTCACCATTTCTAATAGACCCTTTATGGGTTCTGCCTTCACAGGTTTAACTATCTTCTGCTTGACGTGAATCAAGGCTGGGAATACATAGCTTCACAGAGCCAATGCCTTTGAGCTATGTCCTGGCAGTTTATTACGGAGGTCATCAGGGGTTAGGGTAGGGTTCTTTGAACTCCCCTGCAATGGGCTCATCAAGGGCCACTCTCCTCCACCAGAGAAGGATATGCTAGGAAAACCTATCCTTTTTTCCCCTCCCTTTAACTCAAGCATTTTCTATGGCATTGGCTCAGCTAAGCATCCCCAGCATCTCAGCTTCCCAGCTGCAGACTATGATGTGAACGGCTCCCATGAGTTGTACAGTGCACAACCGTATGTGGCAGTCCTGCCTACTCTCAGTGGAAGATGGATGGAGATGTGCCCCAGGATAAACTCAACATATGTCTCTCACTGTATGCAAAGAGCCAGAATGAGTGTGAAGTCAGAAGTTCACACAGAGAGAGGCAGGGAGGCAGGGCAGGGAGTCCCAGTGGGATTCTGGTCCCCGGTGTTTGCTGTCTTGGGGGCCCAACTTGATCTCTGCCCTCCCCCTCATTTGATTACATAAGATTTCCAATAAATATTTCTTTTTTTAAGCGTAAGTTAGGTTTCTGTCACCAATGCATCCTGGCTAAAAGCCTGAGTTTTTTCCTTAACTTACCCAAATGGCCAGTTCTAGGGTATTCCATGGAGGGTTTGGATGAGGCACTGCAGGCATTTTGCTTTTCCAGGTTGACTTTCCCATCTACGATACTGGCCTACCTAACTAGAGAGTCCAGTGAACAGGCAGCATGTCAAGGTCTCAAAATAAACATGTTGTGATAACCTTTACTCATGGCATTCAGACAACAGTCCATTCTCAGCAGCTTGCCCTTATTTGCTGGGCACTAAATTTACTTCCTGTTGTTAAAAATCAAAGAGCAGGCACACTCCCTCCAAGCAGGAGAAGTATATGTGTGAACTGGACCTTTTGATTGGAAGGGATGTTCTGGGGCATGAGCAGCCACTCCAGTGGGGGCTGAGGCAGGCAATTAAGATGGCCTGGAAAATAGTGCTCTCAAGAGTAGAGGAGGGGCTGGACCAGTGGTGCAGCAGTTAAGTGTGCACGTTCTGCTTCGGAGGCCCAGAGTTCGCCGGTTCAGATCCCAGGTGCGGACATGGCACCGCTTGGTAAGCCATGCTGTGGCAGGCATCCCACATATAAAGTAGAGGAAGGTGGGCACAGATGTTAGCTCAGGGCCAGTCTTCCTCAGCAAAAAGAGGAGAATTGGCAGCAGATGTTAGCTCAGGGCTAATCTTCCTCAAAAAAAAAAGTAGAGGAAGGGAACTATGGGGAACCGGAGGAGGCTATAGGATGAAGAGGAGGACACCAGCCAAGACGGTCCTAGTATGTGCAAGGCCTTGGGCAAATATATTTTTGCATGGCACCTGTCTATATATAAACAATTTGCTTAAAAATGTATTACAGGGGCCGGCCTGGTGGTGGAGCGGTTAAGTGTGCACAATCCACCTGGGAGGCCCTGGGTTTGCTGGTTTGGATCCTGGGTGTGGACATGGCATCGCTTGGCACACCATGCTGTGGTAGGCGTCCCACATATAAAGTAGAGGAAGGTAGGCATGGATGTTAGCTCAGGGCCAGTCTTCCTCAGCAAAAAGAGGAGGATTGGCAGCAGTTAGCTCAGGGCTAATCTTCCTAAAAAAGAAGAAAAAAAGTATTACAAAATTCATGGGCCCATGTGGAATATAGTGATTTATTGATGGAGATTTAGAATAATGGGTAGAGAAGAGGTACTGGGACTTTATTTATTTTCCTATCAGTGCATATGAAGATTCTTGGTAGTATCCAGGCACCATCTCTTCCTGTTTAAGTCCAGAAACCATCTCTTCATGTTTTTTATTGTAAAATATATCATTATTGCTTAATTTCATATTTCCTGCTGCAAAAATACATATGCTGTTTGGAATCTGTTAGTACTGAAGCAATACGTAGTTCTCTAATACATTTATTTAATTCTAGGTATCATAATTCTGTAATTCTGTATCATATAGTAATTCTGTATCTTTACTCACGATGCTGTATCATCCATGGGTGGTCCTTGACTACTGGCTTCCAACGACTCTCTCAAAGATTTTTACTGTGCCTCATTGATGAGAACTACAAATACAAATCTTACCCAGAGTATGCTAGAAAATGTGAATGATAATTATTTTCTGGTCATGTTAGATTTACCATTTGGAGTATTGTTTCATAAACATAGACTGACATATCTTCCAATCATGGCTTGAACTCTTTAGGCCATAACTACTGCATTTCTAAAGTGTAATTGCTTTCAATCACACTCCTGCCTTCCACACACCACCATCTTGGGGAGCACAGGAAAGGGGCCTGTGAGTAGAGTGAGAAGAGCAGTCCCATTTATACAAGATACACCCATCCCTTGTTCTCCATGGCTTAAGACAGATGAGAGCAGCATGTTACCCCATCTATTGGAGGCAAGAAAGTACATCATTGGGAAGATACACTGCATTGCGGACCAATGTCTCAGAAGTCCTTGGAGGAGATAGGCACGGCCCCTCCTGCCAAAGAGGGTGAGGGACTACCTTGGGGCCAGCTGTGGAGGGACTGCAAAATACACAGAGCAAGTGATGCCCACTGTCCCTCTCCCTCATCATCCCTGCTGCAGTAGGTCAGAGCGGCACTGTGGTCTGAACAGAGACGTATGAGCCAAGGCCCAGGCAGACACATACAGCTCAAGCCCCAGTGTTTGCAGTGGTCTGTTGGTAGCTAAGGGTCTTAAACTCACCCTGGTTTCAATTGGAGTGAGAGTCACCAAAATCAGCATGCCAACACTATTTTGGCCACCCAAACTCACACAAGCTGGCAAAACAAATACACTGCTAGCAAGAGTGAGTTCCTTGCCAGGCTGTCCTTCTGGGACCACAACTGGCCATGAGGTCCAGGATGATTCCATATATGAGCCCTGGAGCGCCTCAGGGCATCTGGTCAACTCTGCACATAAATGAGAGAGGGGCGGTAGTAAGATGGAGGGTTGAAGAGCTCTTCAAAGAGAAGAAACAGAGAATGAGACCCACAGGGTATGGACATGGTCTGGGACTGCATCACCCTGCCTGGACGGTGCTTCTGCTTCTGGCCAGTCCCAACCACTGGAGTGAGACTTACAAAATTTCAAGGTAGAAACTTTTGGCAAACAAGACTCACATGGGGCCTGGTCTGGATTGGGGCACCCTACCAAGATGGCATTGTTGGCCTTGGAGGGACACTTAGAAAATTCTGAGGAATACCAGTACAAGGCGCAGTACTCTTTGACGCACAGGGTCTGGGGCAGGGGACCTCTTACCTAGATCTGATGATGGTACTACCGCTAGCCATTGGATATTATTCACTAAGACTTAACAGTAGCAGCAAGAAAGTGGGTTCAATGCTGAGCCAATGAACCATCCATCCACCATCCATTTACCTCCCCATCCATCCAACAAACAGTCACTGAGCACCTACGCTATGCCCGTATTGTGTTAGGTTCAGGAGAGACAGTATCAGTCCTCCCAGCTGTTATCTACCCCAAGCTAGTTCCACACAATTAAAAAAGGGAGAAAAAGAAAAATTGGCTAGAGACAACATACCTGTCGTATAACTGTTCCATTAGCAACTCTCCTCAGTTATGGCTCTTAAAAAGTGTTCCAGTTACTATGATTGTATACAATTTACCCCGAAACTTAATGGCTTAAAAGAATGACAATTATTTATTTTGCCCGTGAATCTGCTATTTGGACTGGGCTCAACAGTGTCTCTGCCCTGCTTGGTGTCAGATAGGTTGGCTTGAAGCCTGGGGACTGGAATCATCTGAAGGCTTCCTTGCTCACATGTCTGGCCATCGATATTGTCAGCTGAGACCTCAGCTCAGGTTGTCAGCTGGAACACCTCCACATGCTCTCTTCATGTGGCCTGGGTTTCCTCCCACATGGTGGGTGGGTTCCCAGGGTGAGTACTGCAAAAGGCGGAAACTGTATCCTCTTTACGACCTAGCTCCAGAAGTCACATAGCATTACTTCTGCCCTGTTGGTCAGTACAGTCACAGCCCCCAACTAGACTCAAGGGGAGGGAATATGGCTCTCATCTCTCAGTGGGAAGAGTCTTGGTTACATTGTAGGAAGAACCATGGCATGGGTTATATCCATATTGGTGTGGCCAACTTTGGAAAAAAGTCTGCCACAAAAGGTTAATACAACTGCTCCGTTTTTTCCTCTTTCAAGTGCAATGCCTTTTAATACACAGTAAATAAGTACATGATACAAAGTCATACTTTGACATAACAGTTTCAGATGAAGACATTCCCCCAATTTATTCTCTGTTTCTAGGTAGAAATTATGATGTGGAACAAATATGAATTGTGTACTATATCTATCTAGAGAATACATAATGTTTTACTCTGTATAGCATTTCATATGTCTCTTCAGTCTACTCTTCAATTTCCCCTCATGTTCCAAAGTGTTCTGATGTTTAGTCTTTAATTTTCCCTCAAGGTGTTTTCTGTGTGTTACAACTTTATTTTTATGTTACTTTAAGTGAAGCCCTCAAAAATCTTAAAAATTGGTAAAGAAAAATATATCACATCAAAAAAATAACTCATTTACATCTTTCCTCCCCCAACCCCCACTGAATATTAAATCTTGTCTTTCTGGTCTGTATAACAGCCCTCATACCTTACCTTTTATGTAAAAGCCATATTCTGTTTTTTTTTTAAAAAAAAGATTTTATGTTTCCTTTTTCTCCCTAAAGCCTCCTGATACATAGTTGTATATTTTTAGTTGTGGATCCTTCTAGTTGTGGCATGCGGGACCCCGCCCCAGCATGGCTTGATGAGCAGCACCTCGTCCGTGCCCAGGATCCGAACCGGTAAAACCCTGGGCTGCCAAAGTGGAGTGCGTGAACTTAACCACTCGGCCATGGGGCTGGCCCCTAAAAGCCATATTCTTAACTTAAAATTATTTATTGCTTACACAATTTTTGTTTGCATTGTTCCATTGATATATTTTTTTCTGTTAAACATATTTAGGTGTCTTGGGTTAGAATTGAACACATATTTTTTCCACTAAAATTAGTGAAAATATGTATTTTTTCATTTAACGGCTTTTCACTTAGAGACAGTATTTTCAGGAATGAATTAAAGTCACCAAGTGGGAGACAGATGTATTTCTATCATTTCCCCAAGAGCTTTTAGACAGTTTCCCAGTCCTCTGTGTCTGTCACTTTTCCAGTTCCCATCACTCATTGCTCTTCCAACTTGTCACCCCCATTATCAGCCCCTTATCTGTCTGAAATATTACAGGTGTCCAATATTATGATGTTAGGAATGAGTCTGGTTGAAAGTAACAGATAACCCAAAAAACTGTGGTCTAAATAACAATTTTTTCCCCCTCATAAAACAGGAAGGCAGTCCAGGGTTTGTGCAGCTGCTGAGTATGTCCTAGAGAACCAGGTATCTGTTGTCTTTCTGTTCCACTTTCCTTAGCACTGTTCTCCCCGTGGTCTCAAGATGGCTACTGCACCTCCAGGCATTATGCCTCAGTTCCAAGCATGAAGTAGGGGAAAGGTGAAGGTTACAAACTTCTCCAAGGACTTCCCTTTTATTCTGGAAGGGAAGCTCTCCCTTGGGACTTCTTCCTACATCTTATTGGCCAGAACTTTGTCTCATTGCTGCCCCTAGCTGCAAGAGAGGTTGGGAACTCTGTGCTTTGCTTCCCAGCCTCTGTAGTGTAGAAAGGCAAGGGATAAGCGGTTGGAATAAACACTGAGTGAGCCTCTTACAGTATTTGTCACATTGCATTTAACTGAAATGTATTGCTTTGATCCACAAAGTGACCTGGATATAGCCCTGTTCCTGTCTTGGAACATTCTTACTTCTTTTTCCTTTTCTCTCCTTTAGCTACTTTCCTTGGGGCTGGGGGGTGGGCGGAGACAAGGTCTTGAGGAAACACTCCTCTCTTTTATCCTTTCTATGAAGAGACCAATTCCCTTGTCACTCCTTCTTTCATGGTCTCTTCTAACTGAGGGTAAGGAGTCAGCATCTTCTTTGCTCCATTCTGCTCTTTTCAGATAATCATGCCTCCAGCACTACTCAACACCCTGATGCCTTCCGCTCTGAACATCAAGGACAGATTCTCTCTCCTCTTCTCTCTCAGCCCAAGTTTCCTCCTTTACACTCCCAAGCCACTTGAGCTGTACCTCTCTAATGGTATTTATTATTTTCTCCGATGACGCTGAAACCAAATTATTGAAAGTGGTAGTTTACAAAATGCGTGATGCATTGTAGGTGCTCAAACTGGTATCTCTTGCTATTATTATTACTATTAATAATGTTTTATCGCCTCTATCAGACTCAGCTCCTTAATGACAGGCTCCGAATCTGATGTCTGATTCATTTTTGTAACCCACACCTGGCTTGGAAGGGAGCATTGCTCATAATTAACGCTATGCCCAGGTAATAAGGGGCGGCGGGTAAAAGACAACATTTCAAAGGAAGGGTGCTGTAATGGTGGGATGTGAGAAATTCCTAGAACCTGGGTGAGTCATAACATTGCAGAGAAGACCCTTACTCCATTCGCACAGAACACAGGCGGAGTGCAGGTGAATTCTCAGGGATACAAGTGCAGCGCCTCCCCAGCCGGATTTCGATCGGGACTGCGCATCCGTCATCCCACTCCTCCCGCTCCACTTGATCCGGAAAGGGAGGAGGGAATGCCCCGCGCGGCGATCTGGGATATCTGCGCACGCGCAGCTTCCGGCTCCATGTCTCGGGAATTATTTGACGCCGCTGCTTCGGACTCGGAGAAATCTCTGATCAGGCGCGCCGCGCACGCGCAGTGACCCACTCGGCTCGGGGAGTTATTTGACGCTGCCGCCCCTGGCAGTCGGAAGTTGCCTGAGCAGAGCCCGGCCGGCCGGCCTGACCGGCCTTCGTCGTCCCCGGGCACCCTCGGCTAGTAGCTGACTGGTGGACGGACCCACCGCCTGAGGACAGCCGGCCGGGGCACGAAGGCGCCTACCCTATGGCGCGGGTGGCGTGAGGCGGAAGGCCGAGTGCGGCCGGCGGCGGCGGCGCCCGCCCCAGCGATGCGGGCCCCGCCCGTCGCCTCAGGTAACCGGGCGGCCCTCCCCGTCGCGGCGGGACCCTCCCCGCCCTACCCCTCCCGGCACGCTCGGGGCGGCTCAGCCTTGCTTGTCGGCCCCTGGTGCTCCAAGGGCCCGGCCTTCGGAACCGCATCTCGGCATTTTTGGGGGGACCCGCGGGGCCCTGGGCAGCTTGGCCTTGGTGTCGGCGGCTTCTGTGGGGTCGGTTCAGTCCCAGTCTAGCCTTTGGGGGCTGCCAGTGCCGGGCGAAGCTCCCTCCCGGCGACCAGGGGGAGGAGGCGGGTCTGTGGCGGAGCTCGACAACTCCGGCGAAGAATCTGGTCCAGGAGCAAGGTTGGTCGAGTTGCTGCCGCCCTGTGGGGGCGATGCTGCCCCTCGCACGGTGACAGTCGGGTGAGGAAGAGTTAATAGTGAGAATAAACAGCCAGCCCTTGTTGGGCGGTTACTATAGGCCAGGCATCGTGCCAGGCCATTACGTTCACCACATCTAACTTCCCAACAGCCCTGCAAGGTAGGGTTATCATCCCCATTTTACCGACGAGGCAGCTGAGGCCCTCCCTGAATGGTTAGGTGACTTATTGCCTAAAGTCACGCAGCTGGTAATTTGAACCCAGGCCGTCTAACTCCAGATTCAAGTTCTTAACAATTAGGTCAGTGGCTCTCCAACTTTACTGCACGTTAAAATCAACTGGGGCAGCTGTTAAAGATGCCCTCTGCCCGGGTGGCACGCCCAGACCAATTAAATCAGGGTGTGGGAGGGAGTGGGAGGCAGACATTAGTTTTTTTTTTTGAAAGATGCCCGCTTGATTCCAGGGTGCAGCAGTTTGGGAACTGCCGCAGCAGGTAATTCTGCATCTCAACAGACGTTTCACTATTTCTCCAGGTTAAGTGGAGGAGAATCATCAGAGTTTGTTGAAAATGCAAGTTCCGCCCGCAGGAATCATTTCATTAGGCCCACTGACTGCTACACCTTGTGAAAGCCTTTTTGGGGTGGGAAGTAACTTTCTCTGCAGTATTTCTGGGTCAGCTGGACCTTTTAAAGTGTATACATTTCATGCAAAACTGTTAATTTGCAATCTTCCTGAATAGACAGTACATATGGATATAGTGTCTCAACCTCTGGGTCTTTGTGTATTCTGTTCCTCTGCTGAGACTATTTTCCATGCTTTCTCCCCCCTCCACACAAACGCAGACACTTCTGCTCCCTCTTACACTCATCCACATATCTTTTTCTTCCCATCTCTGGCTGCCTGAATCCTAACATTCCCGACATTCAAGATGCGTCTTCTGTGACCCCCCAGCCACCATGGGTCTTTCCTGTTTGCTCTTTAACGTCATAATGGAATTTACCAGTTATTTTTCTGTGTCATATTTCTGTCTCTTCTACTAGATTATGAGCAACTTGAACCGTGTGTTCATCTCTATGTTCCGCTCAGTGCTTTGACATATAAAGATTTCACTGAATGGAAAGATTGAGTCCTTTGTATGTCATTGACTTCATACTGCAAACATTTTTCTCTGTTTCCTTTGTTGCAGAAGGTGTTCGGTAGTTCTTAGCCTATAGAGTTTTGTTTTTTTGCTTGGAAATCTCTACTTAGGTTCATTAATTTATCCATCTAGCAGTTGAACAAACATGTTGAGTTCTTACCACTGGCAAGGCACTATGTAGGACTACGTGCGGTCAACATTGGTTGATTTTTAATGTCTGATTTTATCACAGTCAGACACAATCAGTCCTGTAGTGGAAACCTTTTTATTGCCCTTACGACTTTGCATATGATCCCCACGTCGTTGTCCAACAAAGTGTTTAGTTGTCATCCACTGAGTGTTAGTGATCTATTGGTACTCGGGAAATACTAGTAGATAAACTTGCCGTTGATATTCACCCTAGTCACCAGGAGAGATGACAGAAGAAGCACTTAATGAAGATTAAAACCTTGATGTCAGAGGAATTGACAAACTTAGTATATATTTATTGCAGAATGCCTGAACTGCTATTGCCTAACATATTTACAAGTTTTGAAGGAAGGCAGGGCAGTGATTCAGATTGTATTTGTTCTTGGCCGGTCTTAAAACCCTGTAAGGTTTATAAAAAGTGAGTATGTGTGTCAGGGTCCTTATGAAGAGGTTTTTGGACAGTAACGATTTTTTTAAAGCAGTTAAATGTGGTGAAGTATGTGGACTGAATAAAAACATACACATTTAGTATAATGACGTTCTTTACACCATAAGGATTGTTGTTGAAAGATTTTCTTGGTTCAGTTTTGTACTGTTCTGTCAATTTTTAGGCTAAGGCTAATAGAGAAACTGATGGAACAATTCATGTTAAATTCAGATACTCAGGAAACTTGCCCTTGTTTCTCTGATCAGATATGGACAGAGTATCCAGTTCTGGCCTCAGCACGTGGAAGAAACTCAATCTTTAAGCCTGAGGTTTAAGTCTAGTTGATTGCCCAAGTAAAGGTGAAAAATTCTACATACTCAGTTAAAGACCAAAAGTGACTAATCGTGATAGCCTGAGACCTAGAAATGGATTCTGTTTAATTTGAGATACCCATCGGTGTTACCAGGTATGTTCCCTGTCATGTGTAAAGGCCTTTTTGATAGAATACATGGTTTCCTTTGGTGCAAAATGATTAAAGTTTTAGAATTAAGGTACATGGAGTTTAATTCTAATTTTTATAGATGAAGAAAGTACATACTTGCCCAGGAATACTTGGTTGGCTTCTAGCACATCTAGTACTAGAAAGCAGGCCTCCTTCCCCTGGTGGCAATGTCCCCTTCCACCCCCATTCTACCCGTGAGAGGATGTCTTGTTGTTTTGTGTGTTGGGGATGGGGGAAGTGGACAGAGTAGTCTGCTGTGTTTGAGATACTCACTTAGATGTAAAGTGAGTGCTTGATGTATGACATGTAGTTTGCGATATAAACTGGGGATACCAAGGTAAATAAGACACAGCCCCTGTCCTCAAGGAGTCTATAGTCTAGTCAGGGTTGTAATAAAAGTAATAGTGCCTAAGGCAGCTCTGTCAAATAGAATTTTCCGCAGTGATACAACAGTCTTTATTTGTACTGCCCTAGAATTTTCCACAGTGATGGAACTGTCTTTATTTGCGCTGTCCAATATGATAGCCACTAGCCACGTATGACTCTTGAGTACTGGAAATGTGACTAGTGTAACTGAGGAACTGAATCTCTAATTTAATTTAAATTTAAGTAGTTACGTGTGGATATTGGACAGAGCGAGTTGAGTCATAAGAGATGAGAACTGTGGTGGTGCTTGGGTGGGGCAGACAGGGTATTGATTTTTTTTTTGGATAGATTATCAAAAACTACCTATTTCCACTTTAGGGAGGAATGCAGGCAGAACCTGTCTGTCTTTTTTGTAATTCAGGTGTTTGATAGGATTCCTAACAGATAGAATCTGGTGCATAGGTGAATCATTCCTCTTTAGCCAAACTTGATTGATATTTGCCTTGCAGGATCAGTCAGACTACAACAAATATGAGCTATGATCCTTTTTACCTTTGTTAGTCATAAAGTTATATCGATGACCTTAGGTGCACTTGTGTGCCTTAAAATCTAGCACAGTTCATTTGTTTACCAGTGTTTTGGCACTCTGTACCCTATTTTTCCTGAGAGAAGCAAGGTATGCCTGATAATGTGTACTTGGCATTTGTACATCTCAAAGTATGTTGACTTATGTTGCCTTATTTGATCCTGTTCCCAAGTCACTTTAGCTAGGTACTGTCGGTATTCTCCCTGTTTTACAGATGAGGAAACTATGAGAAAGAAATGCCAAGTGATTTGTCCAAGGTCATACGATGAGGTATGGAGTCAGAAAAAGAGGAAAGAGCATTGGACTTCGAGGCAGGAAGTAGAGTTTCTTGTCCCAGCTCTACTGTTACTTGATGTGACCCTGAGCAAGTCATAGCCTTACTTTCTTTCCATCACCTGGTGGATGATGACATCTGTCTTACTTAACTTTCCAGGCTTGTTATTGGAATAAAATGAGGTAACGTGAAAACTCTTTGAAAATGATCAGTTATACAAAGGTACACTGTTATCAAGCAAGATCTCCAGTAGGCTTTCTGTTTTGTGATGCTACCTTCATACCTCATCATGTCAGTTATCTTGTTGAATTCTATTTTATTGTGGTGTCATGGATTTCTCTTGTCTTCCTCACTATGACACCTTATCTTGGGCAGCCATTGTGTCCTGTTTATATTGTGTAGCTACATCCTAGGATAACACCTAACACGTAGCAGGTGTTGAATAAGTGTTTGTTTAATGCAATAACTGATATGTGGATTTACTTTATGAAGTTTTAAAATTTGTTCTCTGTAATTAGACTTGAAGCTCCTTGGGAATAGGGATGATGTTTATTTGCTATTATGTTCCCTGTGCTGGATGTATAGAAGGCATGTAATAAATATTGGTTGAATCAATTGATGTAGTTAATGTCAGGCTCTGGTCTTAGTGTGTCCACCACTATATCGATCGTTTTGGTAATTTGTCAATTAGACCAGACCTTCATGTTCCTCTGTGGTAGAGCCTACAAGCCGTAAGCTGTTAACCAGAACACAGTCACCTGAGAATGGAAGCCTCCAGAGAGATTACCTAGAAAATGGGTACATGTAGAGTTGGGAAAGAAATTAAGTGATCTGTAGAGGAGCACTTTCACCTTCTTCCCCCTCCTCCTATCAGATTTACTTCTGGAGCATCGAAGGTGGAGACTTCTCTGCTAGCAGCTCAGCTGGGCAGAGCCTATCTGGGGAGGAGACTTATGGCATCCTAAACATAGCAGTCAAACCCCTTAATCATCTGACTATAGTTATGTTTATATCTCACTGCAGTGCAACCCTCCCTGCCGCATCCCCAGCCTTCCTGCCTCCTCCTCCTCAATTATTAGCCACATTGGAGTTTGCTTTTCTCTTGTCCCTTCAGCCTATTGTGGACACTTCCATCAAACTTCTTTAATAGGAATTGAGTTCCTGTTGTATCATTCCTTTGATAAAGTTAAACTTTCATTCTCTCCCCCCAGTTTTTACTAAATTAATTACAAATCTCCAATCCTAGTATTCATAGTCCTTCAAAATTGGCCACTTCTTATCTTTGAAACCTTACCACCTTCTACTTAAAGCTTTCTCTTCTGCTACTCTGGGTTTTTACTTTCTGGTGCTGTTTTTTGCTCCTTGAAGTAAGCACCCTTCCTCTTATATATTTTTCTTTTTTCCTCCACCTGCCCCTTCTTACTCTCACTCTTATCCACTCAATTTTATCTCCGTTAAAATTGTAACCTTCCTTGAATACCCAAATCATATGCCCCACATACTAAAGTCTTACCTAATCTTATCCTATTGTTTTCCAGCACAACCCTTCTTTCACTTAAGAGTAATCTTTTGTCTTCTGAAGTTCCACAATATCTTGCCTATGGCTTTTTTTTAAATGGCGTTTAGCACTTTAACTTTCTAACTTATATTTCTCTTTCCTGATCTTAACACTGCATCATGCATAGTAGGTGGTTAATAACTATTTATTGAATAAATCAACTTGGTGGTTCCTGCCACTGTCTCAGTGTTCATATGTATAGTCAGGATGCTGATATATACTTATCAGTTCGATGACATGAAGATCTAGCAACAAAAACTTATTACATCAAATTGTACAGTTCTACCACTCAGTTAAAACTCCTTGCATTTCTCTGTGCTCTTTCTAATCTTTAGTCATGTTTATATGTTTATCTAGTTGTAATCATGATATATACTTTTTCTCCCTCCATATACTAGCTATCATTTATTGATTGCTTACTTTTGATTAGGATGTGTTCCAGACATCTTACATATGTTGATTCTCTAATCACCACAACAACACTGAAGTAGGCTATTTTCCCCGTTTAACAAATGAGGATGCTCAAACACAGAGGCAGAGTAGCTTTTGCAAGGTTTCCCAGCTTGCAGGTGGTGGAGCTGAGATTTCAATCTAAGAAGTCTAGTTTCAGAACCCTGTCTCTTAACCAGTCTTGTATATGCCTTTCAGGCTTCTCATCTCTATGTTTAATGGCTACGTTATAGCATATAGAGTTAATATGCCCTAATTACGAAGTTACCCCATTATTGATGGACAGTTAATATGCCCACTTCCCAATCTTGTGTACAGTGCTACAGTGAATGTCTTGTGCATTTTTCTATTGAGTTGGTTTATAAGGATAAATTAAGTGGTATTACTGGGTCAAGGCACCTACTGTGTTTCCTGCTATGTGTTGGCAAAAGAGTCATGCTATCCCTGGCCAGATGGTTAGAAAAGTGGCATCAGCCTGAGGTGCCTTACAAGTGTGCCAATTTATTGATGGGATAGAGCTACAAACAACCCCATGGCAAGTGAGCTAGTGATCAAGGCTCAACAAGGTTCTGGCATGGTGCTGTCCCAAGAGGTTGATGCAGATATGAACATCCTTGCCCAGGAGGACCTAGGCTGTGCAGCACTTCTGCTTCCTGAAAGTAATGATGTTCTCTGAGATCTCTGGATTTGTTGCTTTGGACAGCCCGAGCTAAGTAAGAGGTAACAGTAAGAGGAGGTTTTTGTTTGTGTATTTAAGAGTAGGCTTCCCACTGACAAAACTGGGCCCATCAGAAGTCACCCTACCAAATCTGTCACACTACACTCTACCCTCATCTTTTTTTTCCCCTAACAGCAACAAAAATAAACAAAGTGAAGTTATAGGATCTCCGTAGTTGGGTTATAAGCCCAGCCCCTGGAGCACAGGCAGGTTGGGGTGACTTCCAGAGCAGCAATAGCTCATCCATAGCATACGTCTCTCTCCTCCCTCCCCAAGAACTGTGCTAATTCAGTTACCAAAACTAGCATATGCCCTTATCTTTGATTAAAGGCATCAATTGACCCACAAATGAGTTCTTTTTAGCCTACATTGTGTGTGTGTTTTTTAAACTTGACTTAGTTGCCAACATTTGAAGAGCACAGTCAAGCGTTGCTTAAAGACAAGTATGTTCTGGGGCTGGCCCCTGGCTGAGTGGTTAAGTTTCTCATGTTCTGCTTCAGTGGCCCAGGGTTTCACAGGTTAGGATCCTGGGCGCGGACATGGCACCGCTCATCAAGCCATGCTGAGCCGGCATCCCACATGCTACAACTAGAAGGACCCACAACTAAAAATATACAACTGTGTACTAGAGGCCTTTGGGGAGAAAAATGAAAAATAAAATCTTAAAAAAAAATAAAAAAGACGAGTATGTTCTGAGAAATGCCTTGTTAGGCGATTTTGTTGTGTGAACATTGTGGAGTGTACTAACACAAACCTAGACAGTATAGCCTACTACACACCTAGGCTATATGGTACTAATCTTATGGGACTACCATTGTATATGTGGTCTGTCGTTGACCAAAATGTTGTTATGTGGCGCATGACTTCAGAAATGTCCAGATTTTCTATGTCTCTTGAAAAATTGGATCATGTGGTAACACTGGGTCTACATTCCTTCAAAGTAGTAGTTGGCCGGGCCTGACTAGTGGCTGTGCCCTTTAAGGAGAGCCTGTATTTTGTAGTTTGCCACAGCGCCCTCTCTACCCACTTCACTACGTACTACACTACGTGTTTGTTTCCTAGACTGGTGGTTTTCATCCTTCTCAGACCTAATATTTGCTAGTGACCTCTTTATTATTCTGAAATTAACAATATATAACCTACCAACGCATAGAATTTTTAAAAAACCTATGAAACTTTTAATGATAAGAAACGAAAAGCATAAATTACTATCCTTCCAATAAAATTAGTATTTCAATAAAAATGCTCAGGTACAGCTATAGTAGAGGACATAATGAAGTGGTCGATGCTTGGGTCTCCTTACAAGTGGAGAAGTAAGACTGTAATGTGGCACTTTTTCTTTATATTTGACATTTTGAAATAAAGGATAAATCAGTAAATAGGTAGTTCTCGTGATAGTGTTCCTCACAGCCGTGTGTAGTATTAGCAACTCAGATACCACAAGTGGCATGGCCTTTGGTGATGTGATTTTTCTGAAATGGTTAATAATTCTTAGCGTAGTAAGAGTCTGTACATAAAAACGTTAAATTTTTCCTCAATTTACATGATTAATTGCGTTACTGAAAATTCAGTGTATATTAAAATAGCACAAAATATTTTGTATTTATGTGTAAAAGGGAGTTAGATTTTTAGGCTTAAACAATTAAGAACAGGATGATTTTCTGGCAGACATTTAAACGTCCTGTAAAATGTAGCAATATTGTCCATTGCAAGGACTGTCTCCTGCACTGCAGGATGTCTGGATTTCCTGACTCGGCCCATAAATACCAATAGCACACCCCGATCATTCTGTTAACTAAAAGTGCACTTACTGTTTCCAAAATGCCCCCTAGGGGGCAGTTCTTTTCTATTGAAAACCATTGCCCTAAGATCTTGAATGTGTTCTGTTGGCCTTACCGCCTAATCAGTATAATTAGAATTGAGTTTTTATTGCTTGTTTTGTTAGTTTAATAGGTACAAAATGATACCTTAGTTGCTTTACTTTGTGTTTCTTTGATTTCATGTTTGTTTCCAAAATTTATTTTCTCTTCATCGTTTTATTTAATTTGCCTGTAATTATAATGCAGTCTTTGTCTTAATATTTTTGTTTTATATGTATTTTAAAAAAATTTAACATGTTTTTTCTGTTACGTATGTTTTAATATTTTAATTCAACTTTTTCATTGTATCCTGTCTATAGTTTTCTACTTTATGTGTTTCCTGAAAGCATTTATTTCATTTTCTTACATTTGACCATTTAAACATTAATACATTTAAAGAATTAAAATTTCTTTCATTTAAAAACTGTATCGTTTTTAAGAAGAATTTAAGAGCTTTTAAACCTGTTTTGATTGGTCTTTCAAAGTGTTTTTTTTTTTTTTTTTTAAGATTTTTTTCCTTTTTCTCCTCAAAGCCCCCCGGTACATAGTTGTGTATTCTTAGTTGTGGGTCCTTCTAGTTGTGGCATGTGGGACACCGCCTCAACGTGGCTTGATGAGCGGTGCCATGTCTGCGCCCAGGATTCAAACCGACGAAACACTGGGCTGCTGCAGCGGAGCACGTGAACTCAACCACTGGGCCACGGGGCCAGCTCCTCAAAGTGTTTTTTAAAGAATGGTAATCTTGTCTTCATAATTGGGAGAGGTGGTAGCTGTTTTTTAAAAAGGCAGATTCTCAGGCCCCAATCTAGACATAGAGCTTTCTAGGGATGGGGCCTTGGAGTCTGTATTTTAAATCAGAGCCACCTTGATGACTTGTGTACGATGGAGTTTGAGAGCTTGCTAGTTCTTTTTTTTTCTTAAAACATTTTTTCGTCCAATACTGTGTTGTCTGGAAAGGATGCTAAATATTCATTAAATATCCCTTAAGTATTTGGAAACCATCCAACTGTTTTGTTTTGTTTTGACCAATAATTAGCTTGAAACAAATGGACATTTTTCAATTTTTATTTGTACACAGCATGCAGAATTTTGGATATCCTTCAGTGGAATTAAGGGAACACCTTCTAACATCTTCCTTGTCCCCATTGGTAAACCTTGACATCCTGAAACATTTATTCAGTATCCATTACGTGCCAGGAACTACTCAAAGATTCAGGAAGTGAGGTTTCCACTCAAAAAAGGTTGACATACTTGTGGTGAAGATATCTTTACACAGTTAACGGATAAGCTAACGTGCAGCTTGTTATGAACAGCCTGTAATAGGCATTCAGAGCTGGGCAGGAGGGGTGATTTGAGGAGTCAAGAAAAGTTTTACCAGAGAGGACGTTTGTGCTGTGCCTTGAAGGATGAGTACTTCATAAGGCGGGTCAGGGTGGGGAATGGCAGTTCAGTCAGTGGGAGTAGCATGAACAGTAATAGAGGGTTTGGAAAAACTTGTTGGGTTTGAGCAATCGGCAGTAGTTCTTTGTGGCCATAGCTTGTGGGAGGTGGGTATGTGTGGGAAAGTGGCCGTAGAAGAAGGCTAGGAAGGTGGAATAAGCAATTTCAGTTGCAATTCTAGCAAGGTTTTGTTTTATTCTTTTCTTTAATTGGGTGAAATCATCTTAAATTTTATATAGAAGAAAAATGCGTGAGAGTAGCCAATAAAATTATGAAAAAGAATAGTTGAGGTGGAGGGGGCTTCCTTTCCAGGTATTAAAACATTCTATAAAGCCACTGAATTTAAATCATTATTGTATTAGCATAAGAAGAGACAAATAATTGAACAGAACAGATTTGTAAACACATTCCTCTATAAATGAGAATTTAATTTATGACAAAATTTCAGTTCAGTGGAAAAGGATGTATTTTTTTTTTTTTTTAAAGATTTTATTTTTTCCTTTTTCTCCCCAAAGCCCCCTCGGTACATAGTTGTGTATTCTTCGTTGTGGGTTCTTCTAGTTGTGGCATGTGGGACGCTGCCTCAGCGTGGTCTGATGAGCAGTGCCATGTCCGCGCCCAGGATTCGAACCGACGAAACACTGGGCCGCCTGCAGCGGAGCGCGTGAACTTAACCACTCGGCCATGGGGCCAGCCCCGAAAAGGATGTATTTTTAATAGATAATGCTGGCACTACTGACTATACGTCTAGAAGAAAATAAAATTGGAGCTTTGCTATACCACTTATAGAAGTAAATTCTAAGTGAATATAAAACTTAAGTGTGAAGGATTAAGCAATTATCTTGCAAAGAAATGTAGTAGACTGCATATATACTTTAGGGATATGTTTTCAGACTTTTGGGCCTAGACACATAATAAATGTATTTTGTGTTGTGACCCAGAACGTATACATATGTAAAGGGGGAAACAAGCATCACAGAACATTGCTTACCTTTACTATGTGTGATGCCTTTATTGTATATCCTATTCCACATAATTAAAAACAAAAGTATTACCCATTACATTTATTTCATGACCCATAATTTGGGGAATGCTGATAAAGGGAATGGGAGGGAGAAATCACCTAAGCCAGACTCAAAACTAGAAGCTATAAAATACAGGAAAATATTTGGCTAGAATAATGAAATTTCATTTCATACCCATCAAATTGGCGAAGGAAGGAAAGAAAGAAGGAAGCTGATTCCTGGCAGGAGGCTGTGGGTGAGAGGAGGGAAGGGCTCTCATCCATTCCTAATGTCAGTGAGAGTTGTTAGAGCTTTTTTGGGAAGCAATCTGGCAAGACCTATTAACATTAAAATATATGTATACCCTTTAATCCAACAGTTTCACTCTTTGGAACTTGTTCCATAGAAATTAAAAGGCCACTGCTCAAGGATATATAAACAAGCATATTTATTGCATCATTATTTCTTGGTGACAAAAAAATGGAAAATGAAGTAAATGCACATCATTAGGAAACTGGTTGAATAAATTATGTCACACCTGTGCCATGGAATATTACACAGTCATTAAAAAGAGTATTAAATTGAAAGGATACTGATGTGGTACTCTTGAACAGAAGAAAACAATATATAGAAAGATATACACTCCCTAGCTATGCATGTGTATAAATTATTTTAATATGATTGACTTAGGGTACAGCAAAATACAAGAGGAAATGTTGGGTTGTTAAGATGGATTACCTATCCAGGGGAGTGAACTATTTGGACAAGGAATGAAGCCAAAGAAAAAATGAAAAGGATGAAAAACTACAGTAAAATAAACAAAAAAAATGTGTAGTATAACATTTCTTGTGTATTTATGTAAGACAATATATATAGTGTGTGTATGTACATATATATTATACTGTATGGTATACTATATAAATGTGTGTATTATGTATAAGTATGTATGTATATATGTTAATTTAAAAAGGTGAGAAAAAATGTATGGTGTGGGAATAAGTTGTCATCTGATGGGGATGGCTCCCTATCAGAGCTTTTCCTTTTCCATTTTTGAGAGTGCTTATTTATGGGGGGCACCAGGATAGCCTTGGGGAGGATTCTTTATAAATCCTGAGGAAACTGAGGCAATTTTAATAGTTGCATCTACCCTTCCTTCAAATTGTAGGTACCTTGTTTGATTCTGGTTCGTCCTTCCTGCCTTTCCATTTTCAGGGCCTCTTGGTCCAGAGGAGGAGGACATCAGACCTCATAGGGTCACTGAGAGGTAACTGGGCCCAGAGTCCATGAGACTTCAAAAGAAGCTGAGAATGTTGAATAAGATGAGGGGAGGGTACACAGGAGAGGAGAGGGAAGGTAGTAGGTTCCTCTGTATGGAAAGAAGAAAGAACAAACAACGGTGGTTTGGGACCAGTCTATGAATGACCTTACCTTTGTGCTAAGGAATTTGATCTTTATTCTGTAGGCCCATGATTCTCAAACGTCATATCCTCTTGAAAAACACTGATACTTGTTGAGCTGGAAGAGGTTTTCCAAGATAAAAGTAAACAGTTCTAGTCTCTTCCCAGTTTGAAGAAAAGTTTGCTTAAGGGATAGAACTTTTTAAAGATTAAGTGTAACCATGTATTTTGCTTAAACTTTGCTGGCTAGGCAAACAGATTTCAGAGCAAGTAGAAAGTGGAAGTTAACAGAATTGATTGGAAAGGGCTAACTATCCTTGATTCTCTTTATGAATGTGGCATTTATGATTGTAATATTTGCATTGCATTCATATGGATATGTTTTCTGTGGCTAAAATTTCTCATTTGTATGGTAGACATAGATACCATTTCACGGAGAATGTACAGCATAGGGAGGAGCAGTACACATCATGGAGAATTTATGGGATATGGAGAGGCAGTACTTGCCGTGGTTAAGAGCATGGTCCCTGGGAGCCCAACAGATGTAGGTTCAAAATCCATCTCCGCCGTGTTATAGCTCTGAAGCTTCAGATAAGAAGTAAACCTTTTTAAGCTTCAGTTTTTCCATCTGTGAAGTAGGGATAACATTACTTAATATTCATAGAGTTGTTTTGATGTCTGCATGAGTAGCATGTAGTAAATGCTCAGTAAGTGGCAGTTCTTAATATGTTTTCTGAAGGACGCTGTCACTTCCAGGTGTTCCATTACTGGGAGTTTGTGTGCCACTGCTGCAGGGAATGAAATATTCTCAAAGAATTTTTTGTCTGCTTTGAGGATGGTGGTACGAAATTGCTGGGGTACGTTTCTAGTCTGTAATAGGTACTCGGAAACTGTTGACTGAAAAATCTGAGTCTTAAACTCTTTCCTTTGTTTCCCTTTCCTACTTAGGGCACTCCGTTCTTCTGTCTTTTTCTATCCTGAAACGTAGAATGAGGAAGATTCCCTCATGCTATGAGTGTACCAAATCTGATTATTTTATCCCCCTGCATAGTGGCCGTCTGCCCTAGCTCTGTTCCAGGGCTTCTGAAGGCTCTTTTGGGGAGGTGCTCACACAGCTGTTTCTCAGGGTCTGCTTTCCTACCAGATCTCACCATGAGGCTATTTTAGGACATTCTCACAACATTTAGACATGATTTTTTTCTCCGTCTTCTTGAGGCAATGTATTTATAGCTTCTTTGTCTTGCTATGTAGGGTAAATCTGTGTTTTACTTTTGTTAATTTTCAATGGTATAATTTGACATATAATTCTGTTTTGTCTTTTCAGGTGCTGTTTCGATAGTCTTTTAGCGGCACGATGTACTCTGAGTGGAGGTCGCTGCATTTGGTGATTCAGAATGATCAGGGCCATACCAGTGTGCTGCACAGCTATCCAGAGAGTGTTGGGCGAGAGGTGGCAAATGCAGTGGTCCATCCTCTTGGGCAGGCCTTAGGCACCCCTTCAGTGGCTGGTAGTGAGAGTTTGTTAAAAACTGACAAAGAAGTAAGTGTTTCTTCATTTCATTCTGCTATGTGAAAATATGTTTGTTACTCAATATAAATTTATGTAACATTGTCTTTTTAATGATTTCTGCTCCATATAGTGTGGCTTCTCAATTTTGATCTTATTTGACTTGAGATTTGGTTCAGTTTGTGGGAGTTATAAGGAATGGGTTGTACCATTGTGCTACTGGGACTTCCCACTAGCCAGACCAAATTCTCCACTTGAGCTATGTGCCTGAGACAGAGACTTGAGTGTCAGGCCTGTTCCCTTAAGCTCTAGGCTCAGTCTTCAGATTTCTATTCAGAGGTGTGTTTGGAAGGTGTTCATTCTTACCTCTGGATGACCTCTGACTGGAGGCCTATCTTGTGTCAAGTTTTCAGGCTGCACATAAGCACTGAGCTTGAGGCTCCCCCGTGTCTCCATCCCTGCCTACCCTTACCTGACTTCCAGGTTTAAAAGTGCTGCAGAATAGCTAAACCTGTATGGATGTGAGCCCAAGTGGTTGGAATTGGAGTTGTGCTTGCTGTCACTAAAGATAGGGGGCTCTTGGAGTGGCTTCTCCTGGATCTGGTCCTCTGTTCTTGGATTCAGGGGACTGAGCTGAAGTTAAGTTGCCAGTGGGAAGTCATGAAGGAGCCCTGAGAATGGAGTGATATAGGAGCTTGCTAGTATGAATTCTGGCTAAGATCAGGATTAGAACTTTGTCCTCTGTGCTTGAGGACATTCATAGAACCTTCAGGCTTTGGGTTTACCTATTTTTCAGACCTACCCGTCTCCCCCGCCGTTTTTTTCTGTTACTTTTTGATTTCTCATGAAGGAGAGATTAGGTTTAATCTAGATAGAAGACTAATCCAAATGGAAGACTAAAGCTTATAGCTCTAGAGGCAGTTTACCCTCTGTAGGCCATGGCTTGGTAAAGGGCAAAGCCCTTCTTTCTGAGGAGCATTTTTTTCTCCTCAGAGTACCCTAGCAGAGACTTAGCCCTGAGGACCAGTGCTTGCTTGCCCTGGTGCTCTCCCCTCTTGGCATATCTGTAATCCCTTGCTGCCTTCTCCTGGGAAGAGATGGCATGTGAGTAAATAGAGGTGCTCCAGTGCAGCCCTTGTTTATTCTCCTTTCCCATCCTCAAAAGGATATGAGAGAACAGTCCTTGAATCCAGTGTCCTCTAGAATTATACGGTTAAATTGTTGTGTGAAGATATCACCAAAGATATTTCCTCCTTTGTCTTTTATCTGATAATTAGGGACTTGCAACCTCTTTTAAACTTTTTTCTATTGTGCAGCTAAATCCCACCTGCCCCCCTAAAATTTGTCACAGCTTCACTGTGCTGTCATAGTCTTCTTTAGCATTTGTTGCTGTTATACATTATATTAGTTATATTGCCATTATATATTTTCTACCCTTAGCCTTTATAGTTATTGTTTTTTGTTTTTTTTCTGCTTTTTCTCCCGAAATACCCCCAGTACATAGTTGTATATTTTAATTGTGGGTCCTTCTGCCTGTGGCATGTGGGACACTGCCTCAGCATGGCCTGATGAGCAGTGCCATGTCCGCACCCAGGATCCGAACCAGCAAAACCCTGGGCCGCTGAAGCGGAGCATGCGAACTTAACCACTCAGCCATGGGGCCAGCCCCATGTGGTTGTTTTTGAACTTAAAAATTTCAATATATGTATTTATCTTGTTAGATTCAACTTTAGTTTTAAGCTATTGAAGTCTTTTTGACTCCTGAATTTCTATCTAACAAGTTAGCTATCCTTTTTAGATTTGTGATATCTACAAATGGTCAGCATATAATCTGTTTTGCTCTTTTTTTTTTTTTTTCCTAAATTAAGGTCTGGGTAGGGCCTTTGGCACGCCAGTGAGCATTTTCTTCCAAAATGATCTTGGTACATGAATCCCCTGTTATTCTCTCATGTGGTGTTTCGACCAGTTATAAATCCAGCCATTCTACCTCCCTCTGGACTGTAAGTCTCCATCTTGTCTACAAGGATATCCTGTATCTGACCAAATTTCTTGTTAAAGCCCAGATCCTCCTTTGCCAGGGAAGGCTGTTAATGGCATGGTGAGAATAGCTTCACATTTCTAGTTGGAAGACCAGGGTTCAAATTTCCAACTCCGCTGTTTCCAAACCACCATTGCTTAATTTGCTAAGCTTCGGTTTCCTTATCTGTAAAGTGAGGACAGTTCACCCTCTCACACAGAGTTATTTTGATGGTGAGTTGATGTTTATGAAATGCTTTGTAAACTGCCAGGCTTATACAGTTATCAGTTGCCTTCATAGTAACCTGTTAATAAAGGAATGGAGCTCGTCTGGCATGACTTGTTCTTTTTGAGCAGGCTGGTTTCCAGTGATCTTGCTTCCCCTTATAAGTAATCATTGGTTATCTGCTTAGTAATTTGTCCCAGAGTTCTGTCTGAAATTCACTTAAACTTTCCAGTCTACAGTATCTAGAATATAGTTTTATCCTCTTTTGCAAATTGGGCTATTTGCCCTTATCGCATCTTGTTCATTCTTCATGACTGCAGGCAGTGGTTCAGCAGTCTCCTAGGCAAGTTCTCTCAGCCCCTAGGATGTGATTGAGATGGGTCAGGAGGCTGAAACTCATTTAGTGCAGCTAAGTGGCTTATTAATATCTTACCCAGCTTTAGTCCCTTCTCACCTGTGTTTGTTCTCCCCCTTCCATTTAAAATATTATTTTCTTTGGCAGAGAAAATAGTCACAAAATAAGAGCTGAGCAGTTCATCTTCCTTTTTGTTGTTTGTCTTCATTGCGTAGTCTGGAAAATAAATGTGATTGAATTTATGTGTGTGGTTTCCTAAATGACACACGTACCTGTAGGCAAATTAAGTGGAGAAAGACATCTAAAGTTTTCTGTTTCTCTGCTTCCAATCTCTATGGAAAATCAAGATGACCTGTACTTGTTTTTTATTTTACAGAGCAAACAATAATAAAGTCTCAAGGCTAAAAGCCGATATAGGCTTGGTATTTGGAAATAAGTAATTTATTTTCTTCTTAAATCTTTTGCTTAGGAAATACGGTTTGAGTGTGTCTTATTTTTGGAAAGTACCTTCTCTAGAATAAATCTGATATGTATGTTGAGATGAATATAGTGTCAATTGAGAGGTTTTTGGCAATAAAAGAGGTTAATTTTTTTTTCCTTGGTGAGGAAGATTGTGAGCTAACATCTGTGCTAGTCGTCTTCTATTTTGTATATGGGACACTGCCACAGCATGGCTTGATGAGCAGTGTGTAGGTCCACACCTGGGATCTATAACCATGAACCCTGGGCCGCTGAAGCAGAGTACATGAACTTAACCACTATGCCACTGGACCAGGCCCAAAAGAGGTTAATATTTTAAACCAGTCTACTGAGGTATAGATAGGGATGTGTGATAATTTTGTATGTATATTTTCTTTTGTTTAGGTAAAATGGACCATGGAAGTAATTTGCTATGGACTGACCCTTCCATTGGATGGGGAGACTGTAAAATATTGTGTTGATGTATATACAGACTGGATTATGGCTTTAGTGTTGCCGAAAGATTCTATTCCATTGCCAGTTATTAAAGAGCCTAATCTGTATGTTCAAAGTATACTGAAACACCTGCAAAATCTTTTTGTACCAAGGTAAGCTACACCAGTCTATCTGGCCTATTATCAGGATCATAATGAAATATCCATAAACGTTCCTTTTTTATTTTATAGGAGTTGATTTCGTTGTTAGCCCTTTGAACAGTAACTTTCATTTCTCATTCAATTATAGAGTATATTAATATGAAACAAAAGATGGTCTTTTGTAATGTTTACTAGAAATTTTTAACAAGTGTGTGTTCATTTTAAAGGCTTTTGGCTTTGCTTCTAGGATCCGATAGTTATTAGATATTAAGATACTGTGACCCCTTTCCCTTCCACTCAGAAAACATACTTTTGCCTATAATTTTTGGCTCCACTTAAGCTAAAGGCAGCTAAGCCTTCTACCTTAAGATGAATGTTTCTTATGAGAGAAAGAAGACATTGAATTAAGCAAACTGGAATTATTACGGGCAAATTTGTACTAGGCCAAAAGATTACCCTTGACAGTTTGTTGCTAATTTTTTTCCCCATCTTCTGAGGCAAAGACCTTAAATATCATAATGTAAGACATGTGCCTTACTTGTGCTTGAAAATTTTTTTCGACATATCCTTGTAAATTCAGCAAATATAGAAAATTATGGAGAAGAAAGCATTAGTCCCCTACCCATTGGAATTTCCTGTAAGAAAAATCTGTTTTCAGCTATTTTTTGAGAAAGGGGCAAGGGGGCTTGCCTCCTTTTGGAAAAGTTCTGATTAGAGCTTTTCATCTGTTAGATGCTGAGGGACTTCGACTCATGCAAAAACTATCTCTGTAAATTGTAGCTTTTTAAATTTAGAAGGAAGATTACTTTGGAAAATCTGAATTAAAAAAGAAAAATCTCTTTTAAGAACTCTGATCTGTAGGAACAAGTGTAAATTCCTTACCTTGTGTGAAATGCCTGCTGTAATCTGGCCCCTAACCAGATTAGCTGCCACTAATTCAGCATGAGTGCTACTCTTTGGTCAGATTCATAAATTAAACCTTCCCCAAGACTCCCTAAAGATCTTCCCCATCATGGCCTACCCTTTTGTTTTCCTCCTCCTCCTCCTCTTCTCCTACCTGTCCACATCTCTTGTTGATTCATCTTAAATTCTGCCTTCTCTTTAAGAGAAGCCTTATGTGACCATCCATGCCCACCGTGATCACACCTTCTCTGAACCTATAGGCTACTTCCTGTGTCATTCTTGTATCTCTCCACTGTTTTATTGCTGATCTTTTAAAATGTGTATGTCTCATTTCCTCATCTCACCAATTTGAGGGCAGGAACTGGGTTGTTCAGGCTTCCAGTACTTGGCGCAATACTGGTATTACTGTGGGTGTGGATTAAATGCTGATTGCTTGTGTTTATTGATTTCAAGTAGAAATAATAACAGGAAATGGTTGGAAGTAATTAGCATGTTGTTTGTAGCTAAGCAGGTTCTTCTAAAATGGTATACAGTAGTCCTCCCTTATCTGTGGTTTTGCTTTCCACAGTTTCAGTTACCCATGGTGAACTGAGGTCTGAAAATATTAAATGGAAAATTCCAGAAATAAACAATTCATAAGTTTTAGATTGTGTGCCATCCTGAGTAGTGTAATGAAGTCTTACTCCATTCCACTCTGTCCTGTCTGGGAGTGCATCATCCCGTTGTCCAGCGTATCCACTACCTGCCTGTTATCAGATCGACTGTCGTGGTATCCAAGTGGTGTGTTCAAGTAACCCTTATTTTACTTAATGACCCCAAAGGGCAAGAGTAGTGATGCTGGTAATTGGAATATGCCAAAGAGAAGCTGTAAGGTGCTTTCTTTAAGTGAAAAGGTGAACGTTCTTGACTTAATAATGAAAGGAAAAAATTGTATGCTGAGGTTGCTAAGATCTATGGTAACCTTTATTACAGTACATTGTTGTAATTGTTCTATTTATTATTAGTTATTGTTATTAATCTCTTACTGTGCCTAATTTATAAATTAAACTTTTATCATAGATATATATGTATAGGAAAAAACAGTACATACTGAGTTTGGTGTTATCCATGATTTCAGGCATCCACTGGGGTCTTGGAACATATCTCCCTAACAAGGGGGGACTACTGTAATAGTTTTAATGCTTTCTTGTCATCCCATTGAGGAGACTAATTTATTGGGCTTTTTCTTTGTGCATGGAACAGTCTCATGAGTAGTATTGCCACTACATCTCAGTTCCTTGTACTCTTACTATGTCTCAGTGCTAGGTTAGTTTGTATTGATGAAAAAAATGGCATTTGAGTTAATTAGGCTTTTGTTTTTGCGAAGCATGATTACCTTGTAAATTGTTCATTTTACTCTTTGGTAATTAGCTTGTTTTCTCAAAAGTGTGTGAGTACTTCTGAGAGGGTATTGAACTGACTATTAGAGTTCTCCTGGCCAATAGTGTCTTAGGGAGCTGAATATTTTCAGTGCTAATATTGAGAGTTATGATCTCATCTACCATTATTGGAAGTTTCAATTTTTATTTGATTCAGATAGTTTACAAAACAGTCAACAAGTTTACTTAATTAGTTGTTTTTATAGAAAGTGACACTCAAAATAGAGGAAACTGCCTTACCACTTTGCTAGAGATTGTCAGAGTGGATGTAACCTTTCTTTTTTGCCTATCAATTTGATTTCTTATTTTCATAATTTAGTGAAGAGTGAACCATCTTTTAAAATCGATTAGGGTTTTCATTGCTCAAATAAACTACTTTTTTTGGAGGGGTGGAGTGAGGAAGATTGGCCCTGAGCCAACATCGGTTTCCAGTCTTCCTCTTTTTGCTTGAGGAAGATTGTTGCTGAGCTAACATCTGTGCCAGTCTTCCTCTACTTTTCCACAGCATGGCTTGATGAGTGGTGTATAGGTCCAGCGCCTGGGATCTGAACCCGTGGACCGTGGGCCACCAAAGTGGAGCATGCGAACTTAACCTCTGCACCACTGGGCGGGCCCCTATACTGCACTTTAAAAAACATGATATTTTTCCAAAGCAGTGGTTGGCAAACTTTTTATTGTAAAGAGCCAGACAGTAAATATTTTAGGTTTTGTGGACCATAGAGTGTCTATCATAACTACTCAACTCTGCTAGTGTAGAGAAAGCAGCTGTAGACAATATGTAAATGAATGAGCATAGCTGTGTTCCAATAAAACTTTATTTACAAAACAGATGGCAGGCCAGATTTGACCCATGGACAATAGTTTACCAGCCCCTTTCTAGAACAGTTTTTCTGAAGATCACAAGTTGCTTTTGCAAATATTAGGAGGAAAGGAAAATCTCTGGTGTTTAAACCTTTCTGTTTATTTTTTAGTAAAGATTATGTTGTTTCTCTTAGCTTTAGAAACTTGGACATAGGCCTTGTGAGTGAGGTTACAGTACCTAAGGAGTAGATGTTTCCTTTACTGCCACTGGGCAGATACCTGGAAATTCTTGGTAGGCCTAGGTTACCATTTGGGAGGCTTGCAGTGTTACCGCTAGCTTGGAAGAGTGTCAGCTCCAGGACCACTAGTGGAATTTTTATTTCTTAATCTGGGCTTTCTCTTCTATGGCTAGATGAGGTTTGGGGCTATTATATAATTTCTTACTGTTCTTCAAGCAGCAATAGACAAAATCTTGAGCCTCACGGCTTCACGTGGACTGGATTTACCTCTGGCTGAATGAGGGACATCTCTCTGCTTTTAGGGGCTCTTTGCTTTTCCTAGGTGAGTGTCTCATCATTTTGCTTTAGGTCTGACTTCTTTAGGGAAAACTTAGTGGTGTCATTTGTTTGCAGCTCCAGGGTAAGTGTCTGGCTTTCTGGGTCATGGCCCGGAATCTGAGAATCTCTATCCTAATGTTTGGGTAGGAGTTCTATGGGCACTCACTTCATTTTCTGGATTTTTCGAGGAGTCTTTGATATTCCCTACTCTGATTCAAACATGTTTTATCAGTTCTTTGTGACATGAGTCATCGTATATAGAAACTTGTCCTCAAGATTAGTTTTAATAAAATTAGTTACTTGTCTTGGGTTTTACATAGGAGATCTGGAGGCCAACTCACCATTTGCTAATGCAGTGGGTTTTTTACTGTTCTCAAAATTTTCAGGTGGTCCACTTTGGAAAGTGGGGATAAGGGCCAGGGCTTGGATTTCTGTCTTCCTCTTCAGGTGCTCATTTCTGAGACAGTTGCCTCCGTGCCTCATCAGTTTTGGGGACCTGTTAGGATATTCCATTGGGTCCGTAGGCTCTTCTCTAGTAGACATTGGCTTCAGAGGGACTGTGAGCACTATGAAATCGCATGCAGAATTCTTGTGAATGTGTGTAAGAAAATTTAAAAAGAGTACAAAGGGCATTCTGCTTCAGCGTGAGCGGCAGAAGTGGTTGTGGGTATTTATTCATGCACTGAGCAGAAACCTGTTAAGTGCCTGTTGTTATGTTCCAGGCACATTTTAGACTTAGAAAATCCAGAGGTGAAGCTTACATTCTAGTATCCCCCCGCTCCTCCCCCCCCCCCCCCCAGGAGCTTTTCAAGCTCTCATAGGAGTGGAAGGTTGAGATCCCAGAGTGCCGAACTGTATGACGGGGAAGTGGCTTTGAACTGAAGAGGGGGTACCTAGTCATGTCTGCTGATGCATTACTTGTTGTTATCTATAAGTCACCTGTCCTTAAGCTGTTGCTTTCTCTCCTCAAGGCTTGTCAGTGATCTCTGTCTGTCTTCTTCAGACAGGAACAGGGCTCCAGTCAGATTCGACTATGCTTACAGGTCCTGAGAGCCATTCAGAAACTGGCCCGTGAGTCATCCATCATGGCCCGAGAAACCTGGGAAGTCTTACTGTTGTTTCTTCTGCAGATTAATGACATACTTCTAGCCCCGCCAACTGTTCAAGGTTTGTTTATTTTTTTTCTAATTTATTTCTGAGCTTCAAATATAGTTCACTTTAAACTCAATGTGTAGTAGACTCAGTGGGCGTTTAAATTTTGGCACAATAGTTGACAAACCAAGGTTAACAAGTCTCAGAACGGAAACCCTGAAAGGCACAATACGACGTTATTTTACCCTCAGTGACAGACTCAGTGAGTTAACACGTTTGATAATGACAGGAATAGTAGCTTTTTTAGGATATGAAGATAGAACCTATATAAGAAACAATTAATTTAATTAGAGCCTATAAGTAGTGTACCTGATTACAAAGTAGTTATCAAAGTAGACTCTGAAAACTTGATAGCTACAGGAGATATTTTGTTCAGCAAATGAAACCTACAAAGTCTTAAAGTGTTCTCTTTGGAAGTATGACAGTATGTCATTCATTACCTAACCATTAAAAAGCCTCCAGTTTTATAGGACTTTAGTGTGTATTTTAGAAGCCCTGCTTTGTATGTTACAGCACAGTGTACACAGACTGTAAGTTGATGTTCCAGTTCCGAGTTCCCTTGTTGCTTATTCATCTGTGTAGTGTCTTTACTAACACATGTGAGTGTGCTTGTGCTCTCACATAAATTCAGTGTCCAGGAAAATATCTAAAAGGAATCATGGAATTTTAGTGTTGAAAAGGACCCCATAATAGGACTACCCTGGCCAGTCGTTGATTCATTGGCGCTCTGCTACACGCTCCCTATACCAGGAATAATAGCAGCATAAGGTGGGCAGTTCATCCCCTTCTGGGGCTTGTTACTGTTGAAACTTTGTTTTTGTGCGTTTGAAATGTACATCCTTATTCCTTTTCCTACTAGTCCCAAGTTTGCCTTGTGGAGCTATGCAGAGTACAGACCACTGCTTTTCTCCCTAGTTCCAGGGCTCACAACAGAGGAACAGCTCTGTTTTCATGTTTGAGGCTCTGTCCTGCCCAGCATCAGTCCTTTTGCTGTCTTCTTTGTCCCCCTACCCCTTGAAGGGTGGCTTTCAAACACCTGAAGCATTTTATAACAAAGTTTGGCGGTAGAAAGACCTGGGTATTTGTTCTGATTTCTTCACTTACTGGCTGTGTGAAGTTGGGCAAGTTACTTAGATTTCCTGAATGTAAGTTTTCTCATCTTCAAAATAGGTTTAATTGATAATTGGTAATAGATGTTATAAATACCTATCCTGCAGAATTAATGTGAGGATTATGTGAGGTCGTGTGTGTTAACTACTTGGCACAGAAACTGACTCATAGCAGTTACTTATCACAGACACCTATCCTTTCCCTTTTCCCCTATGTGTTCGTGTCCCACTTGCTAGAAGGTTATCTCTGATAAGAATAGAAGGTTATCTTTGATAAGAACTGAGCAGGATGACTTGAAAACTTTCAAAGCAATCATTGGTTGATGTATCCATGATTTCCTTCATAAGAGCTCCTAAGAATGGTTTCTCGTTCTTGCTATTAAACGGTTATTTGAAAGTCAAAACTTAACATTGCATTTTTTAATTTTTTGACCAATTCTCCCAAATCAGTGAATTAAACATTTTGCTTTAAAAATAAGTATGCCAAAGATGTGCTTTCTTTTTATTGGTAAGGTGGCATTGCTGAGAATCTGGCAGAGAAGTTGATTGGTGTTCTCTTTGAGGTTTGGTTACTAGCTTGTACTCGGTGCTTCCCAACACCTCCTTATTGGAAAACAGCCAAGGAGATGGTGGCTAACTGGAGGCACCACCCGGCAGTGGTGGAGCAGTGGAGCAAGGTCATCTGTGCGCTCACTTCAAGGTAGGTTATCATTGACTTGCCTGCCTTCATCCATCTGGCCTTAGGCAGCTTTCCCCTAGTTCTTTGTCTTTCTGGGATTCATGGAATACATGGTAAAAAACTTGTATCCTGTGTCTGTTATTACTGTACCTTAGATATAGAATCCAACCACGTTTAAAAAGCAGATATAGCAGTTTGACAAGTGCCCATCTAATCTAAAACCTTTTAGATTAAGCAAGTATCTTGGAGAAGCAGATAAATCCTGCGCTCTAACTCCCCCCTTCCAAAATCCCACTCTTCTTCTGATTATTAAAATATTCATCATTTTAAAAAAGCAAACCAAGAAAGGTATAACAGAAAAAGTTAAGTTCACCAGAAATTCTATTATATATGTTTATATATAATTTTACAGAAATGGGACCCTAATACAACATGCTACTTTATAACCAAAGTAGGTAGTTGTTTTTTGTTTTTTTTTGAGGAAGATTAGCCCTGAGCTAACTACTGCCAATCCTCCTCTTTTTGCTGAGGAAGACTGGCCTTGAACTAACATCCATGCCCATCTTGCTCTACTTTATACGTGGGACGCCTGCCGTAGCATGGTTTTTGTCAAGCTGTGCCATGTCTGCACCCAGGATCTGAACCGGCAAACCCCGGGCCACGGAGAAGCGGAACATGCACACTTAACCGCTGCGCCACCAGGCGGGCCCCGAGGATTCTTTTTAAACAATCACGATACCATTATCACACCTAAAAAAATGTTAACTATTCTTTAATATCAGTTAGCCATTCAATGTTCAAATTTCCCTGAATGTCTCAATTTTTTGTTTTTATAGTTAATTCCATTGAATCAGAAAACAAACAAGGTTCAGACATTGCGTGTCAGACTTGACATGTTTCTTAGGCCTATTTTAAACTGTAGGTGCCCATTCTCTCATTTTTATTTCCTTGCTGGTTTTTTTTTTTATTGTTGAAGAAACTGGGTTGTTTTGTGTTACAGAGTATTTTACATTCTGGATTTTTGTGCTTATGTCTTAGTTCTGTTAACATATTCCTCTGTCCCTGTATTTCCTGTCAACTGACAGTTAGATCTAGAAACTTGATCTTATTCAGGTTTGATTGGGGGAGTGTGTAGAGGAGGAAACAAATAATTTGTCGGTGGTGTTATGTATTGGAAGATAGGCTAGTCTTTTTCTAAGTTAATAAAATGTTTATATCTTTGTCATCACTTAAACTAAGAGATGAAGGTTTGCAATATTTTTATTCCAATATATCTTGGCGAATGTCAATATTATGAATCTATTTTTAAATAGTACTTCTTTTTAATTTTAATGTATTTTTTTCCACTTAGTTCTCTTTTTAAAAAATCAGTTTGAGATTATTCTGTGTAGTATTACTATCTGCTTTTCTCATTTGATGTCTGATTCTTGTCCTATTAATTACATGTGCCTTTTTTCATTCTTAAATAGATCTTGAGATCATATTTTTAATGGCTCTGTAGGTTTTCATTATATAAATGGAATTATAATTCATTCAATGATTTCCCTGTTGTTTTGATATATGTTAGTCCCAGTGTTTTACTTTAAAAATATTGCTGATATGAATACTTTATACATAGTCTTTGTGTGTATTCTGGTTATTTCTTTAAGATATAATCCCTGGGTGTAGAATAATTGAGTCAAAGGTTTTTGAACAGTTTTAATACATTTGGAATATTACTGTTAAATTAAGTATTTGAATTACTTTTAAGCTACACCATAAATTCTGAACTTCACGTAAAGTTATATAGCAGTTATTATTATGAGTAAATTATAGCTTAATTGTGTTGAAGGAGTTTGCAGTGGGATGAATTTTTTAAAAATAATTTAAATTATTCAATATAATTTTATTATGTGGCTAAATTTACAATTATGTAAATATAATTGCGTATTATATAATTATATCTGCAATTGTTTATAAATAGTTTTTTATGAATTATATCACGTAAAAATGTAAAAATTTATAATTTTATGTTATTTTATAATATGATTTGTAATTTGTATTACATATTATAAAATTCTTATATAATTATAAATAGTACATATTGCATATTATATATTACAGAGCTATACATAATAAAATGTATTAAACTTTATATAAATATATTTAATTTATAAATGACTTATTTTATAAATTTAAATAATATATGAATTTATATTAATTATATATCAAATATTAATTATATAAATTTATATTAATTTATAGAATTAACTATTTTATGTAATCAATAATATATACAAATTATAAAATTTATAAGTACAAATTAATATATAATTTATATATTTATATACATGTAAATTAAAATATTTTATATAATTAATAAGTAATTTATGTAATTAATTTTATATACTAAATATATATTAATATATAAATTTATATTTAAGTATATAAATTTATAAAATTATATAACAAAATATAAAAATATAAATATGTAACTCAATTATGGATATTATTTAAGTAAATCATTTAAATGTTTAAAAAAATTTTTTAGATCTTTTGCAAAACTGGAAATCCCTTTCTAGTTTGTCTGTTTTATAAACAAGTGTTTTCATTTATCTTATTCACTTCAATGAGGTATAATAAATGTTATCTTTCATTCTGTTAAGAAATGAACTTAGTGGTGTGCATTTTTATTTTCCAGATTGCTACGCTTTACATATGGTCCATCATTTCCTCCATTTAAAGTTCCTGATGAAGATGCCAGTCTGATCCCTCCTGAAATGGATAATGAGTGTGTTGCACAGACATGGTTTCGCTTTTTACATATGTTAAGGTACTGTTATTTTAGTATTTCATGTGCTCTTTACCTGTAAGTGTCTTAGGGCAGGAATCTTGCTATACTCTTGCTGGAGTTCAGAGTGTAGCTGCTAAGCACAATCGTCAGCTGGAGCTGAATTGAACAACGCGCACATCTGCATCAGGTGCCTTCTGCTGTCCCTGTCCTGGCAGGGTCAGGCTATCATTAGTTGCTCTTGGTCTATACACTCTAGGATTTTGTCACTGGCGTAGATGAAGCATTTGTTCTCTTCCCTGTTGTCACAGCATGGATGATGATATCTCTCCCAAGACCTTGTCATTCTTTGGGGACTGAAGACTGCCTTGCTCCTCTCTGTGATCAGCACCGACTAGTCACTCTGGCTCTGAGGGCCTCTAGTAGCCTTGTTTAAAATTTCACTGAGGGATAAATTGCTGCTTCCTGCTATCTCTTTCTTTATGGTAATTCTATTCAGTTCTGTTTCATCACTTTCTACCTTTCTCTCTACTAGCCCCATCTTTGTGCTCTGTGAAACTTTCATTCTGTTTTGTACTATCTTTTTTTTTTTTTTTTGGTGAGGTAGATTGGCTGTGAGCTAACATCTATTGCCAATCTTCCTCTTTTTGCTTGAGGAAGATTGTTACTGAACTAACATCTGTGCCATTCTTCCTCTATTTTTGTATGTGGCATGTCGCCACAGCATGACTTGATGAATGGTGTGTACATCCACACCTAGGACCTGAACCCATGAACCCCAGGCCACCACAGTGGGGCACACACTGTTAACTACTGTGCCACTAGGCCAGCTCCTGGTGTGCACTATCTTGATTCTTAAACCATTTCCTTGCATATCTTTTTCTGGTCTGACTAGCTCATTTTTCTGTTTGTGTGTTAGTGATTCTAAATTACTCTGTATGACTTTTTATACATTAGGGGTGTTAACTATTTTCTGTCTTTTTTTTTTCAGATTGTAGTTTGTGTTTTTTATCTTTCAGTGATTTCAGTGTTGTTTTTAATCTGTTTTTCTTTGATCATTTCTATTTCCTTTAAAATTAGAAAGTCTTTATTCTTTGATCAGATAGATATTCACCTGTTACGTCTTCTGACTTTGTTTCCTTTGTGACATTAAGTTCCTTTTAATATATATACCAGGTTTTGTCTTTGGGTTGTGTATTATCCCATTAATCTCCTCATTTATTCTTATATGAGATTCACACTTTTTAATTATTTGAACTTTATAATGGTTATTGATATTTGGTAGGCCTAATGTCGTTTTCCCTTTTTCCATTTCTTAGAATTATTTTTGGATCTCTTCTTGCCTGTTTAACATCTCAGATGAATTTTAGAATGAATTTGGCAGATTACAAAACACAAGCAAACAGCAAAATCCCACAAAAACTTTGGGGTTTGGATTGTGTATTTATTAGGGTAGGGAACATGTCCTGCTTTGGCAGATGAACCTGAAAGTCTTACTGGCTTTACTCTAGTATAAGTTTCGTAAAGTCCAGGGTAGGGAGTGGCTTTGCTTACATGGTCGTTCAGGGACACAGGCTGGCAGAGGCTCTTCCAGCTTCAGTATGTGGGTTTATTAGGTCCTCAGCTTTATACTCAGGAGCCTCTGTATCTGGCTAGAAGATGGAGAAGAGAGAGCAAGGAAAATTGCGTGGGAGGTTTTTATGGACCAGGTCTTAAAGTGAAGTAAATTGCTGCTCCCCATATTCCATTGGCCAGAACTCACATACCACACTTAATTGCAAGACAACATAGGAGGAAAAGAGGAACTAGTAAACAGCTAGCCAGACTCTGCCAAAGATGAGAATTATATTAAGCCTGTATTTATATTTAGAAAAAGCTGATATCTTAGTATATCGAGTCTGCCTAAGAGTATGTTTTTCTTTTTTAGAATCTTGAATATCTTACAGAAGTGTTTTGTAGTTTTCTTCATAAAGATCTGCATATTTCTTTTACCATTATTCCTAGGTACTTACTGCTGATGTTGTGAAAGGTTAACTTTTTTCCTGCTGTTAGATCTTATAAATGGCTATTGCTGTATAGAAAGTGTTTTCTTTTCTTTTCTTTTTGTATATTATATTTGGGTATTTAAAAAAGCACTGAGTATTTCATTGATTCTTTTGAGATTTCTAAGTATGGTGGACACATATCTACAAATAAGAAGTGTCTCCTTGCCAGTAATCCATGCTGTGGTGATTAATTAGAAGTGCTTTGGTTGCAGTAAGACCTGTACATGAGTTCTAGTTCTACTACTTTTTTCTTTGTGGACTTAAGCACATGATGTAGTCTCTCTGAGTCTGTCTCTTTTTAATCTATAAAATGGGGATAATGATAGTATCCATCTTATTATGAGAATTGAAGAAGAAAAAGTATGTAAAACAGTACACTGTCTAGCGTGGTAGGCACTTGAAAAATTGCCGTTATTGTTGTAATTATTTCTGTATATTATTTTACTGCATTTATCAGAACTTAGAGAACGCTGTTGAATTAAAATGATACAATTTTGGGGCCGGCCGGTGGTGCAGTGGTTAAGTTCGCATGTTCCACTTCGGCGGCCCAGGGTTGGCCAGTTCGGATCCCGGGTGCGGACATGGCACCACTTGGTAAGCCATGCTGTGGTAGGAGTCCCACATATAAAGTAGAGGAAGATGGGCATGGATGTTAGCTCAGGGCCAGTCTTCCTCAGCAAAAAGAGGAGGATTGGCAGCAGATGTTAGCTCAGGGCTATCTTCCTCAAAAAAAAAGAATGTTTAAAAAATGATTTGGTTTTGACATCCTTTTTTTGTTCTAATTTTCATTGGAAAGCCTCTACTACATGAAATTTTGAGTGGGATGTTAGTTGTTGATAGTAGATACTTATTTTTATTATCCTGGTTTCCTAAGCAATTACAAAATGTAAAATTTAAAAATATAAATAAAATGAAGAATAGTGCTCATTTTTTTCAAATTGTATATTGGGCTCCATTTAAGCAATTAAGTGGTTTTTCTTCTTATTGATGTGCTATATTAATTTATTTCCCAATATTGAATCATCCTTCATTCCTGAGAGAAAAGTTCTGCTTGGTTATGGAATGCTGTTCTTTTAATGTTTTTCCAAATTGTCTCTAGTTTTAGTTTTTGACTAATTTGTGTTTTGGTAGCTTACAAAAAAAAATAGAATAGGAAACTTCCTATCCTTTTCCATGCTCTGTCCCGTGAAAGTTACGTGTTCCTTAAGAGTCTGAAATAAATCGCCAGTAAAACTTTAGTCCTGGAATCTTTTTTGAGAGTTAGTTCTTGGATAATGTTTTCCCGTTTCTTCACTATTAACTAATTTCTTCAAGCTTTGTCTTTCTTGTTGAGCTGAAAAATTTGAGTATTTCATTCAGGGTTCCTTTGGATGTAAAGACTAGGAACCTCCTTAAGCAAACACAGGTGAAAGAGAGGGGTTATTGTGTGATGATGGAGAGGTTTCATCTGGCTGCAAGCAGCAGTGAGCAAGTAGTCCTCATGATGAGTGGTCAGAGCAGTCTTGTGACAAGCTGCTCCGTCATCTGTTGACTCTTTTTCTCTTGGCTTTTTTGCTTCTCTTGTGCATACAAACGGTTTACTTTCTCCTTCAGGCTTCCGTTGAGCCCCTGTTTCCTCCTGCCTTTGGGGTACACACAGCCTTATGATAACTGCCCAGTGGTGTAAATAGCTGTGGTACTGTGTGACTCTCCGACTCTAACCCTTTCAATTCACTGAGGCTTTCCCTTTGCTCAGATTCTCAAAAGAGACAAATTGTATCAAATTATTTTTGTTAGTTAGGCTATGTCAGTTGTAGGTCTCTAGCAGATTTCTGGATAGACACCTTTTGGACGTTTTACCCCACTGGTTAAATGAGCTGTGGCTGGGTGGGAGGCAGGTCTATGAAAGTCTTATTCGGGTCTTACTCAGAAGGGGCTCCCATGATCATTAGCAAATTTACTAGGACGAGGCTGAGTATGATGGTGAGACAGGGGCCAAAATTTTTTCTAGTATGGTAATGCTTTATCTTTTTCCAGGTAAAAAAAATATTTCCCTTGATTTGAATGCTACTATTCTCAAATGCTTGTCCTTGGACTTGTTTGTGCGTGGCCACCTGACCTTCAGGCCCTGCTCAGAGGTTCTGTTTCAGTAAATCTGGGTGGAATCTGGATTTTTAACAGGCTCTCCAAATGTGTCAGATACTCAGGGCATTAGGAGCTACAGGAAGGCAGTTTCTGTTATCTAATCCATATTCTTTGTTACCTGTTCTCATTTCGAATTTTATTTTTTTCTTCAATCTGTTCTCTGAATATTTGAGTACCAATAAAATCATTTCAAGTTTACCTCTAGCGAAACTGGTATAATGCCTTTGTCTCCTCAGTTTTCAGTGTCAGGTAGACATGAATTTAGCAGAGCTCTGCTGCACTCAGGTGTAGTCCACTCCAACCTTAGTGCCTGTTTTCATAATTTCTGAACAGAAGAACTGCAACCCCTGGCAGGTAGTGCTGCTAGAGATTCCTCATCTTCTCTCCCCACCTCATGGAGTACAGTTCTAGGGGTACAATGTCCTAGTGCTAGAAGCCCATTTTCCCTACATGCACATGTGCTCCCTCTCCCCACTTGGAATTATTTGAAATTAAGATTCTGTGTGGGTGGAAAATGAGATTTCAAAGGGCAGAGAAGTACACTGATTTGTATTTCTCAGCCTAGTTCTTTTGGCTTTGTAGCTGGTAGAAATTCTTTCCAGATGCTGGCTATAGATTGTTTAACAAGGTTACTTTGAGTTGAATAGGCTGTTTAATGGACAGCTAAGCAGACCATTTTGAGTATAAATCTAAATCTGTTTTTTAATGGAAATAGTTAAAATTATTTATACACAAAATATAACTCAAGCCCAGGTGCATTGTTTTGAAATACATGATTTTAGTAACTACACATGAACACAAATACTAATCCTGATTTTCAGACAGTTTTTAAGAAATTGGAAAAGTTAAAATAAGATATTTTCCTTGGGGTTCTGGTTGATTTGTTTATAGTTTTACCATTCCATCACTTAATTCCAAACATATTAGAAAAATATCCACATATACTCTTAAAAAATTAGAAACTTCTAGTCTTATTTTGATTCTCATTCTCTGGACAGGCAGAGTAAGTTTGTGTAAACATACTGAAAATTTTCTGTAAAGGAGTGTTGACGTTTGAGTCCCTAGCCTATTAAATAGAGATCATTCTCCTCTCTGAATCAAAGAAATAGGCACAGACAGCCCTGGTGTTAAATTAGATTGCATGCGTTTTATTGCTAAAGGAACTTCTAAATGTTTAATTAATTCTTCTCTCTCTTTTTGATAGTAATCCCGTGGATTTGAGTAACCCAGCCATTATAAGCTCTACTCCCAAATTTCAGGAACAGTTCTTGAATGTGAGCGGAATGCCACAAGAATTGAATCAGTATCCCTGCCTTAAACATCTGCCTCAAATATTTTTTCGTGCCATGCGTGGAATCAGCTGTCTGGTGGATGCATTCTTAGGTGAATTTTGTGTATGTTGCTAGATGTTTGAAGAGCTGAATGTAGATGACTCTAAAGTCTAGTTTTAGAAACTATTTTGGAAAGACCAAAGAAAAAGATGAACAGATCTGGTTATAAATAACAAACTGGGAAAAATTATTTGCAAGAAATGTTATAGCTAGGGAGTTTTGGTTGTCTTCATATAAATAGATTAAACACTGCTAAGAAAAAGAATAAGACCTGGTAGATAAATGGACAAAGGATGTGAATAAATGATTTACAAAAGACAAAAGTGTTCATTCTCACTAGTAATATAAGAAAGTACAGATTAAAATGCATTAGAGGTCATTCTTACATGTATCATTAGGAAGCAAATTATACCTTTTGTGAACTAATGTTTTAAACTGTTTTTCACATTTTAGGAATATGAAAAATCAGAACTTTTTTAACCTGTTGTTGAAAGGCAGTGATATTTAATATCTATCATTTTCTAAAACGTCTGTTTTGTACACTTTGTTCATATGTCACGTAGGTAATATATTAGTTCAAATTAAGTTTGGCTGCACATAACAATCGAAAATACCAGTGGTTGAAACAAGATAATTTATTTTCACCCATGTGAAGCCCAGGGCTAGGCAGTACAGGGCTGCTATAGTGGTTCCATTATTGTCAGGGACCCATGGCCCTTCCATCTTGTGACTCTCCATCCTTTGTGCACTCACTCATGGGCCATGATGATTGAATGAGTTCCAGCCACCCTGTTCAGGAATTAGGAAGGAAGGAGAGTCAACACTTGATTGGTCTTTTTTTTTTTTTTTTTTTTTTAAGATTTTATTTTTCCTTTTTCTCCCCAAAGCGCCCTGGTACATAGTTGTATATTTTTAGTTGTGGGTCCTTCTAGTTGTGGCACGTGGGATGCCGCCTCAGCATGGCTTGATGAGCGGTGCCATGTCCGTGCCCAGGATCATAACTGGCGAAACCCTGGGCTGCCACAGCAGATCGTGTGAACTTAACCGTTCAGCCGTGGGGCCGGCCCCTGATTGGCCATTTTAAGGAGATTTCTTGGAAGATCCATCCAACAGTCACCCCCTTCACTGTGGTCAGAACATGGCTACATCTAGCTGTAAGGGAGGCTTCAAAATATAGTTGTTTATTCTGAGTAGTCGTTTTCAGCTAAAATTTGTGGTCTTTCTCAGGGAGAAAGGGCAAGTGGATATTGGGAGGCAACTAGCCGTCTCTGCTCTAATCTGTCCTGAGCCTTCACTGGTGTTGCTTGAGGAAGATTTTCTGACCATCTTTTTTGAACTATGAAAATTAATTCCATTTTTTTTTTTTAAGGCATTTCTAGACCCCGATCAGACAGTGCTCCTCCAACACCCGTGAATAGATTAAGTATGCCTCAAAGCACTGCTGTCAGTACCACTCCACCACATAACCGGAGGCACCGGGCTGTTACTGTGAATAAGGCCACCATGAAGACAAGCACAGTAAGAGTTTTCATCACCGTTATTATGCTGTATAAAGATTGGCTTTTTAATCTGCCATCCTTTTTAAAAAGTCCTACTGTTTTCTCAAACTTTTCATGTGTGGATGTATTCTTGTGTTCTTCTAATAGGTTAGTACTGCTCATGCCTCGAAAGTTCAGCAGCAGACATCCTCCACCTCTCCTCTGTCCAGTCCAAATCAGACTAGTTCAGAACCCAGGCCACTGCCTGCACCTCGGAGACCAAAGGTTAACAGCATCTTGAATCTCTTTGGATCATGGTTATTTGATGCGGCATTTGTTCACTGTAAACTTCATAATGGGATAAACAGAGACAGCAGCATGACTGGTAAATATTGCTCAAGAAATACGTTACCATGTTTTTTCCTTTTCTTTTTTCTTTTTAATCTTTCCTACCTGCAAGATTAATGTTTCTTAAAAAGCTCTCTGTCTCTCACCAAGCAATGTCTTGTGCTTAACCCCTTCCAGCTGAAGTAACAGAATTTTGGAAGTTTTCCTACCTGTCCTTTTTATGTATGTTCTATGAGGTTTGGCTTTTGTCTGGTTTTATTTACTTCAGGTTAGCCACTTTTTGTTGAATCAAATTTCTTTCAGTAGGTGACCTGGAAGTTACCTTCATGTCAGCCAGGATAATAATATTGATATAAAGAATTAAAGATTTTGACCAGAAATTTATTTACAAGAAGTGTTTTCTTAGATTTTGACAACCAGTCACTCATTAGTACATATAAATATCGGAAAATTTTCGCTTCACAAAAGACTCTAACCTCTTAGGTTTTATAGAGAACTTTATTTCAAAAATACCATTTGCTCTGTAACTAAATAAGACTGGTGGAGAATTAATAACCCTGATATCTTCATTTAGATTTTATTACAGAAGTGATGAAACTCTGTCTTAATAAAATCTGATTCATTTTTGTCATCTTACCATTATACTTAGAAGTAGTGGCAATCGGGTACAGGATGGGAGGGTGGGGTACTGCAGAACGTACTGAATATTTATGACATGTCTTATAAAGCTGAATAATGATGACCAGGATTTATTGAGCTGCAGTTACTCGGTGCCAGGCACTGTGCTATATGCGTTAATAAGTATATTGGTTGTGTGTTAAGAAAGCACATTTCCACTGGGGTTGGAAATAGCTTGAGATAAAAGGATGCCTAATTGCATTAGTTTATGCATCCCTAGGGAGAATGTTAATTCCATGGGTAAAACTAATGTAATGGTCATAAGGGTCTCTGCTTTCTCTCAGAAATGCATTCTTAGCTATTATGTATCATCTTAGGACTAAGGTCTGTGTCTGTTAGCATTATACACATACATTTATTTTGGGTGTTCTTACAAATCTTTTAAATAATTTAGAAGGGTTGTGAATATAAAGACATTTTTCAGGAATATAATTTGAGGTTGCATGGTTGAGTTAGGGATTCCTTTGTTTATTTTGTTGAATTCAGACACTTTATATTCTACCATTTCCATATTATATTTATTTACAAGTTTGAAAGTAGTGCTTAATTATGGATAAGGAAATGTGCTTACTTATGACTAAATGAAAACTTTTAAAAACCCATTTTTGGCTTATTTTCTTATGTTCATGTGCCTTATATTTTGGGATTTCTGTTTATAATTTGTATTGTAGTTTCTAGAATGAGTCAGTTGTATGTCATTTTTATTTTTATTAAGATGCAATTCTTACAGTGTAACTTTTGATATCAAGCTGTTGACAGTAAAATCTCTGAATCCAGAGTGGCTCAACCTACTGCCTCCTTGGTGGGCTTGCTTAAAGGGAACTTACTGATCTTCCCACTCTCTAGGGAGTTTGTAACAGCTTTGCTCAGCATTTTGTGCCAAAAGGTAGAAACCAGAATTCAAATCATATGTGGGCAACAAATTCTTATTTATTTATTTATTTTTGATGAAGATTAGCCCTGAGCTAACAACATTTGCCGTCAATCCTCCTCTTTTTGCTGAGGAAGCTCAGCCTTGAGCTAACATCTGTGCTCATCTTCCTCTATTTTATATGTGGGATGCCTGCCACAGCCTGGTTTGATAAGTGGTACATAGATCCACGCCAGGATCGGAACTGGCAAATCCTAGGCCACCAAAGTGAAGAGTGTGGACTTAACTGCTTTGCCATCGGGCTGGCCCCAACAAATTCTTGTTTTTAATTCTTACCATTTGCCTTGGTGGGGAAAGGCTAGAAACCGCCCCCCTCACACTCCCCAATGCCCCATATTCACAGGTGAGAAAGTCTGTTACATGACCCAGGAGATAGGAGTGTCCAGATAGCTGAATGAGTTAGAGTGCTATTGGGTGCCACTCTTGAGGTGTTGGGGGTGGTGGGAGGTTTCGGAATGCTAACACTGTTAGTCTGTTTTCTAAGTACTGGCTGCCATCAAGGAATTCTGCCATGCAGTTCACCTCTAACTTTAAATGTTTGCTTCTATGAACTGGATAGCTTTAGATTTACGTGACAGTACACTGTGCTTTGTAAAAGTAACATTGAGCTGGGAAGGGTTAATAAACTAAAATTTTAATGCACGTTATGGGCAGTTCAAAAATCTCAGTTCTTTGTAGTTGTGTAATATTCTTCGTTCATTGTTTTGCATGATACAAAAATCATAATTTTGGATCTGAATGCACAATTTCCTATGTTTTTGAACTAGCTTGTGGTATCATAAATCTTTTAATCTAACTTTTAAAAAGCTAAAAAGCTTCTTAACTTACTGTAAAATTTCACCATCTTTAAAGTATTTTATAATTACTACTGTCCTTTGATTTGTTTCCATTTATTTCTATTATCTTGCAGCATCTTTTATCCAAATTCTTCTTTCTTATAAATCTTGTAAGTAGGAACCAGAAGCTTCTCCTTAATTGCAGTCATGTTTTATTTTTTTCATAATTCCATTAAAAAATTTGATTGTCATTGTCTCTTGTAGTTTTTGCACTTGGGAAGAAAAATACTTTTCTGTGTTTTGAATGGGGAAGATTGTTGGCAAAAGCAAATTAATCTGCCTGAATCAGTCCCATTATTTCTGTACACTAGTCTGGTCATGTCATGAATTCCAGGATTTTGCACTAACTGTGTTTTGGCTTTTTTTTTTTTTTAAAGCTTTAAGCTTATTTTTATACAGATTTAGTGTTTGATTTGTATGCATTCTGCATGTAGTGTTTTTCAAATGTATTATTGCTGGATAGCTTATTCAGGACGAAAAATGGCTCATGGGAAGTTGCATAAAGATTTATGCTTAACTCTGCATTCTATTAAATCTATTATTACAAAATAATTTAAACATTTCATGTAGAGTGATAAAAGATTTCAGAGTGATTTTCATTACACTGTGAAATCTTTTGTTAAAAATAAAAGCAACTTTCGAAGGGCTTCTGTTTCAGTGACAACAAATGACCATGATAATCTTTCTTACCAATCCGATTTTCTGATGTATCAACCTCAAGTTAGCTGCTGTCTGTGGTTGTTAAAATTCATTCTCATTTTGCTTGGTTGGGCGGTTCTTTGGTGTGTGTGTGGAGTTGGGTGGGTGGTGGGAATTCTATCTCTTCCTCCCTACCCATTTCTCATCCTTCCTTGCCCTCTCCCAAAAGTATACAAACTGGCATGGGATTGCCCATTCAGTTATGATATGTCCGTCTGGGGTAATGTATAAATTGCAGTAGCTGTTTTTCTTAATGTTTAAGCATCATTCTATAGGGGGAGGAAAAAAACAGAATAAATAATAGAAAAGCCAAATTCTGTGTTATGTATCTGTATTCACATACAGATATATTACAAATGTATTCTGCTTATCAAAAATTCAGTTGAAAAATGCTTCTTGTAGAATTTGTTAAAATGACTATACCGCTGTAAATTAATTGTTACCCATTTTCAAAGATTCCAGAGAGCCCTTTTTTTAAAAAAAAAAAATTAAGACATAGTTGCTAAACAAAAGCATTATTGGATTCTATTCAAGTAGCTATTTAATGACACCAACATTTGATCTTTGTGTCCAGGGTCCCATGAGCCTATTTGCATATTGACAAGTATAATAAAACCCTCCTTTTCTCTCCCCAGCCATTACAACACAAGCTAGCATGGAGTTTCGACGGAAAGGGTCACAAATGTCCACAGACACCATGGTTTCCAATCCTATGTTTGATGCAAGTGAATTTCCTGATAACTATGAAGCAGGAAGAGCTGAGGCTTGTGGGACACTATGTAGGATTTTTTGTAGCAAGAAGACTGGAGAAGAGATTCTGCCAGCTTATTTATCCAGGTCTTAGAATTTTTTTGTTTATTTTTCCATTTATATAGTTTTGATGGTGAAACTGTTGTAGCGTGGCTTCGTAGGCTGAATTGATAAGTAAATGTTGGTTTGAAGTACCTGCAAATGTCTGTAAGTAATAAAAATTTTTCCTAACTTCTTCCATTCATTTTACCTGCCTTATCAGGTTTGGTAAAGATCCTTAAGACCTTTTTTATTGTAGAAGTTTTATTTATTTGATCTTATTTGCCTTTTATTAATTATGGAGAGATTTGGAAGGACCACAGTAATTTTTAAATAAATTTTTAACACAATATTCGACTCTGTAGGTGGTCCATAAATGTGAACTATAAATCCTGCCTCTGAGGAGCTTATTTTTCTGAGTGAGCAAAGCCATGAACACAGGTAATAATGATCCAATAGTAATAGGAAGTCATAGAGGAGAGAGGCACAGATAAAGTGCTGTGGGCATTCAGAGGATGAAGCAGCATATACTTACCCTGAGGGTTCAGGAAGGAGTTATAGTGGATTGGGTGATTGTGCTCGACTTATAAAGGATGGGTAATGTTTAGACTGTGTTAGCAAGTTGGGTGGGATCATCTTATCCAAATTTATGACTTCAGTCTTTGTGAATGGTTCTGCCATTCATTCAGTTGCTCAGGCAAGAAACTAGGAGTCATTTTAGACTCCTCTTCTTTCCCTCTGTATCTTTATTTGGTCAACCAACTCCTGCCTTTCTGCTTTATCTTAATCCTCTTTCTAATCTCTCTGTTCCCACCGTAACACTTCACGCCTTGTCACTTTTTTCCTAAATGAATTTGTAATGGCCTCCTATTTTTCTTTGACTCTATTTTCCTTCCTCACATGATCATTCACATGGCTACTGAAGTGATGTTAATATCAAGAGCATTCAGGTGTGTGTGTACCTACTAGGTTCTCAGGAGAGAGGATTAAATTGACTCTATCAGGGAACAAAGTACAGAAGCATATAGATATGAAACAGAGTGGTACATGCTGGGAACTGATCAGGGATATCTTAATAGGCTCTTGGCTTTAAGTAACAGAAAACCCTCTCGATGTGACTTAAGCAAAATGGGGATGACTTATGAGAACCTAGTGCTATTTAATATATTCTAAGGTCAGGACATGCAGTAGGGCCTCACAAAGGGCAGGAACCAGGGACTAGAAAGTGTTCAAGGACCAAAACAACTTTCCTCCTTTCTGCTCTCTGTCTAAATGGTCTCCCAGAACTGCTTCATTCTTCTCGTCTCTGCAGATCATTATCTTGTATTGCAGTCTACTTCTAAGTTCCTAATTTCCGTGGCCTTGGTCTAGGTGACCAGCAGGGCCAGTTAGTGTCTCTGAATCCGAATATTCAGATTCCTGGGAAAGAGGATCTGATTAATCAGATGTCTACCTCTTGTCTAGTTAGCTATGAGTGTGAAGGTGGGCCACATGGGATGCTGGCACCCTTGCAGTGGGGCCACATTTCTTAGGAGGGAGACTAAGGTTGGGGAGATACCCCATATGGTATCAATAGAAGGAAGGGAGAAGGCTGTGACCATGAGCTTTCTGTCTGGCCCATAAGACTGGATGGGTGGTAGTATGACCAACCAAAAGAGCAGATTTTTGAGGGGGCCAGTGATGAGCTTAGTTTTGAACCTATTTGAAGTGCCTGTGGGATATTTATCAACAAATATTTACAGACTTTTACTAAGTTCCTACTTTGTACCAGACACTGCACAGGGAGTACTGGAGTAATCAGTAGACATGTCCTGCCCTCGGGTATCCAGTACAGTTTTGGCTAATAGATCTGGAGCTCAGTTGAGAGGTAGGCGCTAGAGACTGATTGGATTATATTTGGTGGCTTAAATAGTGTTTAAAACTAGGCTAGTGGAAGAGATATCTTAGAGAACTGAGGAACACCAATATTAGGAGGCCGTGGAGTAAGAGAATCTGTTAAAGGAAATAGCCATAGAGATCAGAGAAGAAGAAAGAGAGAAGGAGGAAGTAATCAAAGGGTTGAATGCTTTAAAAAGGCAAAGCAAAGACTTAGATATGTCTTCTGGATTTAGCAATTGAGAGGCCATTGGTTATTTGCTAACCTGGTTTTAGCTGAGTTCTAGAGCAAGAAGATAGATTGAAATGGGTTGACAGTGACCAGGAGGTGAGGAAGTTGTTTTTGGAGAGTTTTGCAGAGAAGAGAAGAGTGCCTTACGATAGTAGAAGAGTATACTGATGTAGTTGCTTCTGAAAGATGGAAGATTGAACACTTAGTGGATAGCGGGTGAGAGGTAGAGGTTAAAAGTAAGGTATACGCAAGTATATTCTCAAAAGGAGTTTTACTCACAGTTACCTTCATATCATGATGAACGCATGGTTGAATGAGGTTTCTTCCTTTCATTGTCCCTCCAAAACTAATGGGGAAGGGGAAAAAAGGCACAACCACACACTTTTTTTTAGGAATTGTGAAATGCTGCAAAATTTTACTGATGTGGAATTCAATTCAGTAATTCCTCCAGTTTATTGATAATTACTGCAGCCATTTGTTTGGTTTTGTTTTGGTTGCTTTCATTTGCAGGCACCTGTAACTTTGAGTTACAGGGCTTAAAACTTCCAGAAGGTATAATAGATGTGAATCTTTTCTTCCTTTTCATTAGGAAAGAACATTTGTTTATTAGTGTATTTGATTCTGAATTGTTTAACTCCAGTAATAGCTTTTAAAGATAGAAGTAATGAAGAGTGGAAGTAGACGTTCAGATGACTATGTACAAAATATAAATAATTATAAAAACAGTTGATCAGCAGTTTGTTTAAAATTTTTTTCTTGCTTTCCTAGATTTTACATGCTTTTAATTCAAGGTTTGCAGATAAATGATTATGTGTGCCATCCTGTCTTGGCCAGCGTTATTCTAAACTCCCCTCCTTTGTTCTGCTGTGACTTGAAAGGGATTGATGTTGTGGTTCCTTACTTTATTTCAGCTCTTGAAACCATTTTGCCAGACAGGTAAGCCATCATTCTGTACTAGTATATCAGTTGTCGGGTTTGACCTGGTCTGTTTTGGTGCTGCCTCCCCAGTTTCCTGATTTATCCTATCCAGTTGTCTTCGTAGCCCGAGGAGACTCAGGCCACATTAAATGAGTGTAGAACATCCAGACCCACCTCATCCCTGAACTGCTTCCATTCAGCTTTGTCCATGAGCTGGTTGAATCCTTTTTGGCCTGATGTAGAGGAGTAAGAGCAGCAGTAGCTCAGAGGTCCTACTTTTGTAGAGTCGGCCTTACATTTAAAATCAGTCAATCAATCTGTCAGAGTCTAGTTTAATTCCCCAACAATTTAACATAGAGATTCACACACACGCATACAAATTGCAGAATATAAACTCAGTGGAAAGTAGTTACTGCATTCTCTATGAGACCAAACCCAGTGCTTGTATTGTGAAAAATTGGCATAATGTATATTTGGCAATAGCTAAAAATATACTTTAGTTCAGAAATGCTAATAGCTTTTTTTTTCTTTGGCAGAGAACTCTCAAAATTCAAAAGTTATGTAAATCCAACAGAATTGAGAAGATCTTCCATTAATATCCTACTTTCTTTGTTGCCCCTCCCGCATCACTTTGGCACAGTCAAATCTGAGGTAATGTTTTATTAAAGTTTTTTATAGTCTGTATTCTGTTTTGTGTACTAATTCAAGTCAAATTACATTTTGAAAATGGAATAGGAGCTTTTAAAAATTGTTTTCAAATTATTTCAAGTGAATCAGCAAAGTTGATTTGTTGTGGTATTTCTTCTGTCAGTCAGCCATCATGCCTTGGTCTACCATTTCAAGTGGTGTTAGGTTAGTGACATCTGATACCATATGTTGTGTGAGTTAGTGACAGACTTAGCACAGTGGCTAATATTAGGCAGACTGAAAGCCTTGCTTGTTAGACTCATTTTTCCTTTGTGCACTGTAGCAGTTCCTACCTGGGCATAGTGTACCACAACAGTTGATGTTAAAAATTATTTGTTTCTTCCGTAGGTGGTCCTGGAAGGAAAGTTTAGTAATGATGACAGCTCTTCTTATGATAAACCAATAACTTTTTTGTCCCTGAAGTTGAGACTTGTGAATATATTAATAGGTGCCTTGCAAACGGAAACGGACCCCAACAACACTCAAATGATACTAGGTTTGTGTTCACACATTTTTTTGTAAGTGAAAATCCAGTTATTGTTCACCCCAGCCTGCTGAGGAGGCAGGGGTCAGGGGTGGAAGCCCAAGCCTGAAGCTTTATTCTGAATCAGAGGCAGAATTTGTTTGCTTTTATATGAAAAAATTTAAAGGGGTGAGATGAGAGAAGAAAAGCATTACAGTGGTCTTGGTAGGTCATTTTTGCTTAGTTTTATTTGTGTTCTTTGTTTTTCTCTTTTCTACTAGCCCTTCCTCTCTCCTTCTATCCCCGTTTCCCCCCACTACTCCCCCCTTCCTCTCTTCTCTTTTCCTCCTTCCTGAGTTCTGCCTCTTCCCCTTCCTCCTGCCCCTTACATATATGTGAAAATATTTTGAGTTGGATTTAATTCTGGAAGCCCTGTCAGAACCCTGCCAAGAGGAAATTGAGGAGTAGCTGTTGCTATGCCTCCTGCCTTTTTCCTTATTGATTTCTGTTGGTCTCCTAATCATACTGATTCTCTGTCTTAATTGGCTCATCATTATATGGCCACTGCTGAATTCTGAGCCCTCTTCACGTCTCAGCTTGATTACTGCATCTGTCTCTTTCTGTACTTCTGGCTTTTCATCAAAGCCAAGGGCCTCGTCCTAGGTACAGTACTCTGGTGGGAATACTAAAGAAGTGAATGGCATAGCTTTTATCCTTGAACAAGTCTCATTGCAGAGATTGGAATACCCTCACAAAATTGTCAGGTAACAACAGAAGGCAGTGCTTGTTGCCTTCATGTCATGTCATTTGGGGTGTCCTCAGTGTTGAGAGAGAAGAAACTGAAAGAGCAAGGAAGACTTCATAGGGGGAAGTGGAAGTTAATATGGATCTTTTAGGACAGCATTTGAATAGGCAGAAATGAAGTCAGGGTTTCATTCTAGGAGAGGAAATGCCATGGCCTAAGAATTGGTGATGGCAGTAGTGGTTGGAGTGGGTGCTCAGGAAGGATAGTATGTTATGCAGCAAGAAGGTGGAAAGAATGGCTAGAAAGAGCTGATGAGATGGTAAAGAATAAACTAGATGCTTGCTTCCAGCCAGCACTAGATCTACCAGGGATGGAAGGATTTATAGAGTAGGGGGGTTTTCCTACACTATTCAAGCCAACACACCAGCACAGCAAAAGGGACAAGTGCTTTAAGTAGACACTGTCCAGGAATAAAGACTGCATTTAGCCAGAATTTCTCTCATGCAAAATCTCTCAAGGCCCTGACTTACAGTTGAAGAGCCAATGAAAGGTATGAAATCTCAAAATATATGATGCTTTAAAATAGGATCCTTATGAATCATGGAGCTGAATTTATAAACACATGTCCTTGTGATTGCCCCCGTCCTTGTGATTTTTAAAGACAAGGACATAGGGAAGAGTAAATCCTTTCATTTTGGAAGGGAGTTGAAAGAACAGAGGTTAGATCTCGATATGAGAGAGCCTCCGAGTTATAGTGTTTTAGGTTATCCAAATAGCATATCACTTGAAATCAGATGATTTCTACAGTTGATAGAGTAGTTTTGCTTTACTCTTGCTCTAAAGAGCTCCCTATGTACATTCAAGAGTCGCTTGTCACTCTTGTCATAGATTGGCAAAGCTGCGTCTCTCCTCTCTTTTCATTGTGGGCAAGAGTACTCTCCCAGGGAGATGAGAGGCAGTGTGCTAGGCTCACCATCTTTGTTTCTGTCCTACCCTTTCTAGGGCTATGAGTTTCTTGATAAATACATGCAACTTGCCTTTAGAATATGCTGCCATGGGCAACCATGTGGCTTTAATTATTCTTAAAAAGCAGTCAGTCAGAAAGATAATAGCTGTGATTTTTATTGTGTTGTTTTTATTTTTAAAAGGTCAGCATCGGGTTTTAAAAGTATTCCATAATATTTTCTTAGTTTGTATTACCCTTGAAATTGAGATGTTTATGTCTGGTCTTTCGCAGCAATTAAAAAATATGTGATAATCATCATGTTTTTATGTAAGGCAAAGTTCGACCTTTAGAAAAATGTGGTTTTAAAACTTTGGGGGCAGATCAGAATTAGGGCATTTCTAAAGAGTATCTTTCTGACCAACCAATGGATTTGTTAGTAATTTTATGGAAATTTCAGGAGTACTCAGCTAAAATCATGTTCTTATCTCTACTGTTAATTGAGATGTTTTGGCCATTTTAATATTCTTGTTATGTATTTAAATAAAATGCATTTTTTTCTGTTGCAGGGGCAATGTTAAATATTGTTCAAGATTCAGCACTTTTAGAAGCCATTGGTTGCCAAATGGAGATGGTAAGAAGCATACCACATGTTATCTGTCAGAGAATGTCAACATCTAGTTTTATGTAAATTACATTCCAAAATGTCTGTCCTTGGGATATTTGTTTTCTGCTTTTTCTCCCCAAATCCCCCAGTACATAGTTGTATATTTTAGTTGTGAGTCATCCTAGTTGTGGCATGTGGGACACCGCCTCAGCATGGCCTGATGAGTGGTGCCATGTCTGCGCCCAGGATTCGAAGCGGAGAAACCCTGGGCTGCCGAAGCGGAGCGTGCGAACTTAATCACTCAGCCATGGGGCCGGCCCCCTGTCCTTGTGATTTTTAAAGACATTTGTTTGTAAATTCAGCTCCATGATTCATAAGGATCCTATTTTAAAATGTCATGTATTTTGAGATTTCATACCTTTCATTGGCTCTTCAACTGTAAGTCAGGGCCTTGAGAGATTTTGCATGAGAGAAATTCTGGCTAAATGCAGTCTTTATTCCTGGACAGTGTCTACTTAAAGCTCTTGTCCCTTTTGCTGTGCTTGAATTTGCTGTGCTTGTGTTTGCTTGAATAGTATAGGAAAAGTCCCCTACTCTATAAATCCTTCCATCCCTGGTAGATCTAGTGCTGGCTGGAAGCAAGCATCTAGTTTATTCTTTACCATCTCATCAGCTCTTTCTAGCCACGCTAGACCGAAGTTTGAAGGTTCCTCAAAGCACCAATGCTCCTAAATCAGAAAAGCTTCCCAGAGACTCCCAATGCCCCCTGCTTCTGTCTTCAAGATACGTGATCCCTATACCTAGAGTGGAGGCAGGGGAATGGGGAAATTAGTAGAATATACTGGATGAGCTGGGTGGATGGAGCATGGGCAATCAAATTATTGTTAAGAAAATTCATGTACCAGTAGGTGGCTAATAATAATCAACTGATCTGGTTATAATGAATTGTATTTATATAGGAAAAAAAGAAAAGGAAATCTTTAATAGCTTTGTTAGCCCCTGTACATATAGGAATTAATCTTTATACTAACCATAGTATTTTTTTTTTCTTTTTCCCAAAATCCCCCTGGTACCTCGTTGTATATTTTAGTTGTGGCTCCTTCTAGTTGTGGCATGATGAGCGGTGCCACGTCACGCCCAGAATCCAAACCGGGGAAACCCTGAGCTGCCGAAGCAGAGCGCACGAACTTAACCATTCAGCCACGGGGCTGGCCCCCTAACCATAGTATTTTATTGTTTGTGTTTCATTATATAAATACATTTGAAAGTTACTTTATTTGTTTATTTGTGTTTTGTTTTTTTAAGATTGTATTCCTGTTCTGAAGTTTGCTTGAGAGGCACTAGGGTATTTCTTTAAGGACCCAGAGTCATTAGCTAGTGAAGTCTAGTGATGATGGAAAAGGTCCTGGGCTGCCTTTTATAAACCCCAGCAAAGAAGACCCCAGAATGGGCACCTGTAATCATCAGACCTTTCTTACCCTCCAGTAGCTGGTGTCTATGCAAAAACATCATGATAGTTTTAATCCCTTGTTAATTGTTATCTGTGTATCAGTTTGTGCTATTTGGTTAATTAGCACATTCAGTTTTATCAACATACCTTTTAATGATTGACCTCTGTCTATAGTTGTAAACTATGTACACAGCCCTCAAATGTTTGATTCATTTTTATTTGACTAGGGTGGTGGAGAAAATAACCTGAAGAGTCACAGTCGCACTAATAGTGGTATTAGTTCAGCAAGTGGTGGAAGCACGGAGCCCACAACTCCTGATAGTGAAAGACCTGCTCAAGCTCTCCTAAGAGATTATGGTAAGCCACGTTTATTTTTTTGAAATTCATTGTTTGTGGAATGACTTTTAATGCCCAGATATACAAAACAAACAAGCAAACATTTCTTAAAAAAATTTTAATGTTCATGATTTTTTATGTACTTAAGTGTAATAGAGAGGCTGTTAGTCTAAAAGATTAAGAAAAAGAAAACTCTTTTAAATTTAGCTCTATAGCTTCTAGCAGTTAGACTTTGGGTAGTTTATTAGATTTTATAAAGGATTGTAAGAGGTGGTTAGGAAACATTTTTCGATTCTGTACTAGATGCTGGTAATACAGAGTCAAATAGGACATGGGCTGTGCCTCAAATTCTAATGGCAGAGTCTGCCAGTACAGCACTTATTGCAGTGTGGTCAGGGTACATGATGGGATATGCATTATCTGGTAACCCAGAGGAGAGTGTCTTCGTGTTTAAAACCTATAATTTAAGGAAACATTTGCCAACAGAGCATCCTATTCAATGAGGTCCTTACCCTGGGCAATTACCTTACGGGTTCTGTAAGTTTGTGGGTGCCTTTATGTTTTTATTCGCAAATTAGTGTATTGAATCTGTGACTATTAATCCCACTAGATTGGAATGAAATCTAGACTCTTAGATGTGAGTTTAATTTTTTAATTATCTGGAGAGTTTATGAGCCTAGGAGTGCAGGCATGTTTCTGTGGTTTAAGTTTGCTATAAAGTATCCTTGAGCCTGTCAGATACATAAGGTCGTTTTGTGGATATTCAACAGATTTAAATATGGCATTTTTGAAGAAATTATTTAAATTATCTTACTCATTATGTTTGTGGATTTAAGTATACTATTGGTGAAAATGTTTATTTTTCATGCTTTCTAAAACACTTTTATGCTAAAGAAATATTTGCATTATTGTATGTGTTCTAATATAAATGTTTGAAGTGAGTATTGTTTGTTTCAGCATTTTGAACTGGTGTTAGTGAGTTCTGCTTGTAATGTCGTAAAATACTTTTTACTAAGAAATCCAGATTTGTGTTAGTGTCGCATGAATGTCTCTCTTTAATGATCATTCCTTTTTCTGTTGTCACTGCCCTCTTTCTGATAGGATCGACAGGTATAATGTCCCTAAAGCTTCTTTTATAAATTCAGTTTAATTGTCCTAATTTATTATTAGCTAAGTAGTAATTACTTTTAAATATAGAATTGGAGGCCAAATAAAAACACAATGACTTGGTTATTTAATTCTTTTTAGAAGTATTAAAGTAGTCTTAGAGAATTAAATGTTAACATGTGTTTGAAAAGGCATTGCATGTGACTTTGGATGGTTTAAACCCTGAGAACAATTTCAACAGATGCTTTCAGATAATTCCCAGCATCTGAGGGGATTCTAAAATTTGAATTTATTCCTCTATAAAATTCCAAGGAAATAATTGATAGCCTTTTCATTGTTTTTTTGAAAATGTAACTCTATTGAGTTAATTTAGAAATTTTAAGATTTACATTGTTATAAGATTGATATTGAAACTGCCAAATCCCGGTGGATGTCTGTGTGAAAGTACCTGAGCTGGGAGCTAGGAGCTGCCCTGGTCCAGTGTGTGTGCCCCATGCACTGTTGTTCAGTCAGGCTTGATGGCTCAGGTCAGTGGGGCGGGGAGCATAGCACTGTGTGGGTGCCCATTGTGCTCACTGTGGCTGCTGTGGTCTGTGCCTGGTGGAATGCTGTGCTTCTCGTTACTAATGCTTAGTTGTTTTCCCTCCCTGTGGGATGTGGCATTGGGGTTATATCCTAGCTCTTAATACAGATTCAGCTGCTGGGCTCCTGATTCGCAGCATTCATCTCGTCACCCAAAGACTTAATTCCCAGTGGCGGCAAGACATGAGCATATCACTGGCTGCTCTGGAGCTCCTTTCTGGCCTGGCAAAGGTGAGAAGGGCAGCCCTTTCATTTTAGCCCTGTGAACTTGGATCTTGGCTCTTTTTTCTGTATCTCATGATCACTTGGTGTGGGTATTGCAGTATTGGTTATACGCAAACATAGTTTGTATCCATAGTGTGCAGGAATGAGCCTCCAAGTGAGACTTTACAAAATGGCCTTTGCTTTTTTTTCAATAAGTTCAAAGAGTATAAATGATATTTTTGCTGTTAAATTACAGGAAACATTTTAATACTTGCTGTTTATTTATTGGGACATAATAAAATACCTATTGATTTTGTATTTGCATATAGTACCCTTAAATTTTCAGCATGACATTTTGTGCCATTATAGGATCATCTAATTTTAATAAACAAACACAGCTTTGGTAAAGGAAGAAAAGAGGCTCTTTTTCTAAAGAGTGATTATCCTAAAATATGCCATTTGGGACTTTTTGTGACTTTTTTATCTTCCATTATCAGAAGTAAGTGAAAATTGGCTGTACTTTCAAATTTCTTTCACAGCTATTATTTCAGTTTTGTGGAAGCTTAGAGCTGGGTGGCCATTTGCACGTCTCCAAGTATTTTTTTATTGAGGTGAAATTCACAATGTGAAATTAACCATTTTAAAGTGAATGGTTCAGTGGCTATTAGTACTTTTACAGTGTTGTGCAACCACCGCCTCTATGTTTTAGTTCCAAAACATTTTCATCACCCCAAAAAGAAACCCTTGTATCCATTAAGCAGTTGCTTCCTGGTGTCCCCTCCCCCCAGTCCCTGACAACCACTTATCTGTGCTCTGTCTCTCTATATATTTACCTATTCTGGACATTTCATATAAATTAAATCATACAGTGTGTGACCTTTTGTGTCTGGTTTCTTTGACTTAACTTGTTTTCAAGGTTCATTTATGTTGTAGAATATGTCAGAATTTCATTCCCTTTTATGGCTGAATAATATTCCATCTTATTTATATACACCAATTTGTCTATCCATTCATTTGTTGATGCACATTTGGGCTCTTTCTACCTTTTGGCTATTGTGAATAACGCTACCAGACTTTTTTCCACAACAACTGAATCTCTTTATAGTCCCACCAGTGATGTATGAGGGTTCCAGTTTCTCCACATTCTCACTAATGTCTAAGTGTTTTCTTATCTGTGAAATGGGCAGGATTATCTTGTGCACAACACCTGGTGTTATCAGGATCAAATGAAATGAAATACGTAAGACACTTTTTGAACAAAAAGGTAATGTTCATACATAAGGTGATATTGTCTGAGATGATAAAGTTCAAGCCTTTTGTTTTACAGATGTAGGGACAGGTGAGCAGAGGCTTTGACTTACTAACTCACGAGAGACAAAATAGGCAAGAAAACCTAAGGTGTTCTTACTGCCCCTTAAGCTTACCTCAGAGATTGTCAGGAATAGATGTAATGGCCATCATTATGTGAGGAGCAGCTACTGATGCAGAAAGTAAGAACAGCCCTTCATGAGACATGCAGGACCACACTGTCTTTGAGCACAAGGTACTGTTTCCTGTGACCTTCAGTATACTCTCAGTATTAAGGAATAATTAGCCCTAGATAGAGTGCTGCTCCAGCCCTTCAGATAAAGGGCTAACACCACCTGATTTCAAGACTTATTATAAAACTACAGTAATCAAAACAGTCTGGTATTGGAGTAAGTTTGTACAGATCAATAAAATAGTATAGGGAGTCCAGAAATCCACACATATGTGGACATCTGCTTTTGACAAAGGTGCAATGGTAGTTCCAAGGAGAAAGGATAGTCTTTTCAACAAATGGTGCTGGAACAATCAGTTACTTGCATACAAAAAAAAGAAAACTTTGACTCATAACTTGCACGATGTACAAAAATTAACCCCAAATGGATTGTAGACCTAAATGTAAAATCTAAACCCTAAAACTTCTAGAAGAAAACATGGAAGAAAACCTTTGTTGGTTGTACAAAGATTTGGGTTATACAAAGATTTCTTTGATATTACAGCATAGAAGAATAAACTATTAAATTGCACTTCATTGAAATTAAAAACTACTCTCCTTTGAAAAACACTGTTAAGAGAATGAGATGACAAGTCACAGATTGGGAGAAAATCTTTACAAACCACATATTTGATGAAGGACTTGTATCCAGATTATATAAAGAACTCAAAACTCAATAATAACCTTTCCTTTTGGCAATGTGCAACAGTAGTATGGTGGTGCAGATTTCCAAGAAGGGGAAGTTTGTTGGTGATGGCATTTTCAGAGCTAAACTGAATGAGCTACTCGCTCAGAGACTTGTTGAAGATGGCTACCCTGGAGATGAAGTCTGAATTTTACCAACCAGGACAGAAATCATTACCTTGGCTTCCACGATGCAGAATGTTCTTGGTGAGAAGGACCAGTGGATCTGGGAGTTGGCCAATGAAGGTCAGAAGATCGGCTCCCCTGGGTGCTGTGTAGAGCTGCATGCTGAAAAGGTGGCCACAATAGGTCTGTGTGCCATTGCCCAGACAGAGTCTCTGCATTACAAACTCCTAGGAGGGCTTGCTGTGTGGAGAGCCTGGTATGGGGTGCTGCAGTTCATCATGGAGAGTGGGGCCAAGGGCTACAAGGTCATGGTGTCAGGGAAACTACAAGGACGGCGCTGAGTCCATGAAGTTTGTGGATGGTGTGATGAGCCACACTAGGGACTCTATTAACTACTATATTGATACTACTCTGCACCACGTGCTGCTCAGATCGCATATGCTGGGTGTCAAAGTGAAGATGATGCTGTCCTGGGACCCAAGTGTTAAGAATGGCCCTAAGAAGTCCCTACTTGACCATAGGAGCATTGTGGACTCTAAAGATGAGATGCTATCCACCATCTCCATCTCAAGGACAACAGGTTAGGAAGCCAGAGCTGCCTGCCATGCGCTAGCCAGTCTCTGCTGCGTAACAGGGTCTTCTTGGCAACTGAATCTAGAGTCTGGATGTTGCTTTGTAAAGACCTTTAATAAAATCTTTTAAAAAGGCAATACAATAATAACAAAAGACCTCAATAATATAACAACCCAGTTTAAAAATGGGCAAAAAAGTTGGACCCTTTACCAAAAAGATATACAAATGGCAAATAAGCACATCAAAAGATGCCCTATATCATTAGTTATTAGGGAAAGGCAGTTAAAACCACAGTGAAATACCACTCCATACCTATTAGGATGACTAAAATTTAAAGACCAACTATACCAAATATTGGTGAGCATGTGGAAGAACTGGAACTCTCACACACTGGTGAAGGGAATGTTAAATGCTGCAACCATTTTAGAAAACAGCTTGGCAGTTCCTTAAAAAGTTAAACATACATCTATCCTATGGCCCAATCATTATGCTCCTAGGAGATAAGAGCATATATCCATATAAAGACTTGTACGTGAATGTCCGTAGTAGCTTTATTTGTGATATCCAGAAGCTTGAAACAACCCAAATGTCTATCAGCAGGTGACTGGATAAATAAATTGTAGCATATCCATACAATGGAATATTTCTCAGCAATAAAAAAGAAAGCACAATTGATACACACAAGAATGTGGATAAATCTCAAAATAGTTATGCTGAGTAAAAGAACCCAGACCCCTCTCTCCCACTGCAAAAAAGGAGTACAATGCCATATGATTTTATTTATATAAAACTTTAGAAAATGGAAGTTAACCTATAGTGACAGAAAGCAGACCAGCAGTAATGTAGGGAGGGGGCAAAAAGGAGTGGAAGGAAGGATTACAAAGGTGCATGAGGAGATTTTGGGAGGTGATGCATATGTCTACTATCTTAATTGTGATAGTTTACAGGTGTATATTTATGCCCAGATTATCAAATTGTGCACTTTAAATACCTGTAGTTTACTGTATGTTAGTTATACCTCTAAGCATCTGCACAGAGGTTTGTAGCCCATAGAGTATTACTGCGAGGTTGTGTTAGGGGGCTTAAAAAATGTGTACATGTTCTATTGCCAGCTGTTCTTTTGATCTCTGGCAGTAATGAGTAGGTACACCCCAAGAGTTTAGGTTTTAGGGCATGAAAAAGTATGCTGAAAGGAAATACTGCTTTAGTGTTTGAAAAATGTCCTCTATTTTTATAGAGTATTGTATGATAGTACATCTGAAATATTCTGTTCCTCTATATAAATAATATTTTAAAAAGCAAGGCTTCCAGTGGTGTGTCACATTCTCAGAAAGGCTGGGCTTCAGTACAGATGCTTTGAAATTGGTACACTGTTTCCCAGCTAACTATGTTCCCCATATGAATATGCTTAGGTGAAGGTGATGGTTGACTCAGGAGACCGGAAGCGAGCCATCAGTTCCATATGCAGCTATATTGTGTACCAGTGTAGTCGGCCAGCTCCTTTTCACTCCCGGGATCTGCACTCCATGATAGTGGCCGCTTTTCAGTGTCTCTGTGTCTGGCTTACAGAGCACCCCGATATGCTTGATGAAAAGGTTAGTTTACTAGATCTTTAAACAGTAAATAGAAACAAAAATGTATACTGGGAAATGTCTTTTAAAAGAGAATATCTAAATTTAAATACAATACTGCATACTTTATACCCAACATGCTTGTTATATTTCTGTAGAACACTTGTCGTTTTGAGCACAACTTAAAAACGGTCATTGTGCTTATATTCGTTTGCAAATTAAGTCATAGAGAAGTTCTTTTGAAAGATGAGGTCTCGACTAATTTATCTGAACTATCAAGAGTGTTCTTTCTTGAAAGGATGGTAGCCTTGAGGTGGCCAGTAGGCACTTTGGTCATCCTTCATCACACCAAGAAGGGCACTTGAGGGGCTGGCCCCATGGCCCAGTGGTTAAGTTCGCGCACTCCACTGCAGTGGCCCAGGGTTTCGCTGGTTCGAATCTTGGGTGCGGACATGGCACTGCTCATCAAGCCATGCTGGGGCGGCATCCCACATGCCACAACTAGAAGGACGCAAAGCTAAGAATATACAACTATGTACCGGGGGGCTTTGGGGAGAAAAAGGGGGGAAAAAAAGGGGGGGCAGTTGATAGCCAGGCTGCAAACCTAGAGCACAGCTTGTCTGTAAAGATTGCTTGTATCTAAGAAATTTCATATCACACACATTTCTCCATCTTCATGTAGACACAGATACCTAGGCTGCTTTCCCTGGCATTGTTCCATGTAATACCTTTCTTATGGGGAGGCAGGCAGTTATAAAGAATTCACAGTGTAAATAAAAGACAAGATATCAGTGAGGAATTTAAAACTATGGACCAAGAACATTTTAGTGGATACCAGGGGAAAGGTGGGGTGGGGGGTGGGCACAAAGGGTGAAGTGGTGCACCTACAACATGACTGACAAACATTAATGTACAATTGAAATTTCACAAGATTGTAACCTATCAATAACTCAATAAAAAAATAATTAAAAAAAAAGAAGACAAGATATCAGGCTCATTAGATATTTGTAGAGAGCTTTATAGTTTTAAAAATAATGCTGTCAATTAAGTCTTAGTCATTTTCATTATGGCTTCTAAAGTTATGGTACCAGAAATTGCTTAAAAATGTCAATAACTGATGAACTTCCCTTTGGATAATCTAATATGTTTTAAACCATCCAGGTTTAAGTGAATTTCTGTTACATCTCTTTCTCTTGGGCTTTCATGATTTACAGTACATGGTAATTTTAAAGAATTGTGACTGATAAAATTGAATTGAATTTATCATTATTATCTAACTCTCTGAACACTAGTTTTAAAGAGAAATTGGGGGAGGCAAAGTTTATTATATCATTATGAAATTAACATATACCTGTTAAAGAAGATGAGAAACTAGAGCCCCATCACCAAAACAGAACCATTATTAGCATTTTGGTGTATATTCTTCTCCTCTTCTAAGTGTATTACAAAAACTGATCTGCCTTTCCTGCATCTAGGACTGTCTTAAGGAAGTACTGGAGATTGTGGAACTGGGTATTTCAGGAAGTAAGTCCAAGAACAGTGAGCAAGAGGTCAAGTACAAAGGAGATAAGGAGCCAAACCCTGCATCTATGAGGGTAAAGGATGCTGCCGAAGCCACCCTAACATGGTATGAAAGTGACTGCACAGGGATTGTGCCTAGGAATTAGATGGGCTACCTGTGATCCTTGTTGTTTCGTCTCATCCCCGATTGTTAACATTAAGTGACACAACCCTTTGAGGATACTTTTTCTCCAGAAATAAAATGGAAAAGAAAATGTCTTGTTTTTTGGACCAAAAGAAACCAGGAACTTGGGGCTGAGAGTTTGGTTCTTGTTTTTTCACGGTGGTTGATGTTAATTCAAGTCATCATATTAGAACTACAACGGATCTTGGATAGACTTACTCCACCCTTTCACTTTGATGACTAAGTCCAGAGACGGGATCTGTCTGTAGTCACACTATCAGGTTTCCTGTGCTCTAGGTCAATGGTCTATATTCTTTGCTACGCTATTTTATATTACATGTTACAGGTTCATTCAGCCAAGATTTATGAAATCCTTCTTATACTGGAAATAGGATCATAAAGATAAATCAGATTCAATCACCACCCTCAAAGAACTTCTTATTCAATAGGGAAGATAAGATATGAACGCAAATAACTGTAATATTAGGTGGAAAAGACGTGCTCTAAGAGAAGAGATAGAAATAAAATGCTGGAGAGTTGGAAGGAGGAAATGAATGCTTCCAGATAAGGGAAAATCAAAGTAAGATTCCTAGGGAAAATGACATTGGCCTTGCCTCTTAGAGGATAGGTAAAGTTTGAGCTGTTAGCCAGATTACTGAGTGGTTAAGGCAGCAAGAGAAGATTCCTGTTTCAAGCATTTTGTTAGCGAAGGGACGGAGACGGGTTGATACCTTGAAAAAGTACCCAAGAGAGCTGAGAGAGTTTGTGAGAAGAGTAGAAGGAGTGAAGGAAGGCAGTTTAGGCACATTTATGGACTGAAAGGAAGAGGTAAATGGAGAAGATTAGGTAGAATCAATACAGATGGAAAGATGGGGCTTATGAAGGGATAAATGTGATGAAAACCTGGAAAAACATAAAAGCAGGAAGAAATGTCAGGTCTTTCTGGGTTGGCTCATCTTGGTCTTTTTAAGTAAAGTAGCAGGCAAGATTGCTTGAAGATTTGCGTGTAAATCAGCCCTTACCAAGATCCCAGAATCTTTTGTGAGTTCAGTGGTCTGTTGATAACTTAGGGTGTGCACCATAAAGTTGGATTTATTTCTGTTCCTCCTGGGCTTAAGGTCATCCAGTCAAATTTTAGAAGCATACTTGCTTTAGTTTAGTCCTGCTCACTATGCTAATGCGGGGTTTTGGTGACTTTGTGGAGGTTTGGCTAATAGCTAAAAAGTAAGGAAAAATGTGAATGAGTACTAGAAATAATAAAAGTTCAGAGAGAAGACCATGTGTGGGCAGGAGTAGACTCAAAAGAATTATAAAAGAACTAAGACTTGATGTGTACTTTGAAGATTAAGAAGGATATGGAGAGAAAGGGGCAGGACATTTCTTACTAGGAAGTCTGCATTATACAGAAATAAGTTGGCTTCATCCTACCCTGGATGGGATATTCCTATCGGAGTATAATTGGCAGTGAGGATTGGATATGTACTCAGAATGAGTAGAGAGCCCTGGGATGCTTACCCCAAACCTAGCCAGTAGTTACCTAGATGGCTCATCTGTCTCCTCCCTGCTGGTAAATCCACAAAGGGTATCTCCAGTTTACCGTCTTGAACAGTGCCCTGTGAAGAGTACTGTTATCATGAAACATGTCCAAAACCAAATTTCTTTGTTCCCTCACAATTAGAGCTTTGTGTCAGTATCACTGCTGTTTTCCAGTTATACAAACATAGAACTTTGGGTTTTTTTTTTTATTTATTTCTGCTTTATCTGTCGTTCCCTACATGAAGCCAGTGACTGAGCCCAGTGGACTTGACTTTTGAAAGTATTTCCTCCAACCCCTCTCACCTCAGATAGTATCTTACTCCAGACCCTTGTCACTTCTTTCCTGATTTCCCTGTTTTCAGTTTCTTTACCTTTCTGGTTGTTCATCTTGCGTTCTATTGCTCAACTCGTTATCCGTAGGCACTATTTTAATTCCACTGCTTGAGTTGAATTGAAAACTGAATAGATCTCTGTTTCCTGCCATGTTGTGTGAACTTCTTTGTCTTGTTTTCAAGGCCCTCCTTATTCTGTCCCCACTCGAACTGTCTCATCTTTCCCAGCACATCCCTTCTGCCATAGTCAGGCCTGGCAGGCCACTTGTGGTTGTGAACTGGGCATGCTCATACCTGTCTATGTACCTCCCCTGGGTTTCAGGACTTCCCTCTTCCCCCTCAGCCACATCCTCCACTGTTCAGTGTATATATCAAATCTAGCTACCTCTGTGGGACCTTCTTTGGTTATTCTGCTTCTGAATGATGACTCTTTTCTGCACCTCTATGCTCGTTCAGTCTGACCCTACCGCAGAGCATGGCATTCTATACTGTCATGATCATACCTGATTATATTCGGTATGTGCTAGTGTTGTCCCCTCAACCTGGAGAGAGGCATGTTTCCCTCTTCACACCCCAAACAGTGCTGAGCGTACAGTAGACAATTATGGAGTGCAGATTGGCTGGTTGGGTTTTTTCCCTTTTTATATATATATATATATATATATGTATATATATATATACATATATAACTATAAATATATTTATAAAAGTAAATATATATATAAATATAAGTTCAGAATTAGAATGTTGGGGAGTCATTTCGGCAGCCCTTCTGCTTAAGTTGCCTTTAAGACATGTTTACCAAGTTGTTTACTCTCTAATTTTGGGATACTCTAACCCCCAAGGTTGCCCATTTCATTTTAATTGTTAAAAACTTGATGTTTACATTGAGCTAAAATCTGTCCCACTTTAACTTTTACCTGTTGGTCCTGATTCAAACTTTTGGTAGTGAAATCCAAGCAGTAGCAATGTCTAAAGACAATGCTCATGTTCTCTCTGAGTCATTTCTGCCAGTACCTTCAGCTGTTTTTCGTATGACGGGATTCAAGTACCTTTATCATCCTGGTCATTCTCCTCCCAATGGGCATAGGTTTGACTATGTACCTCTTAAAGGTCATTTACTGAGTATAATATGCTAGTAGATGGGGTCCGATGACCTTTAAACTCTAGAATATTGCATTTTCATTAAAATGTATTGGAGACTGCATTGGGTTTTTGAGAACCTGTGATTTGCGTTAAGTCAACTAAAATCTTTTGAGTCTTCTTTCACACATTTACCTTCCGTCTGTCTTTCTCATCCTTACTTATTTGTTTGGGAGTATTTGGATATAATTTACAGAACTTTACATTTAAATCTGGAATCTCTTTATGTAAGATTTACCTCATTATTTTTAGTCTTTTAAGATTTTTTAGAATCCCAACTCTTACTCTGATAGATTAACTCTGTAGCTCAACTTTCAGTCAACTGAAGATTTAATGAACCTGTCCTGTATGTCCTAATCAAAGATACTGATAAAAATATTGAATAGAGGGGTGGGCCCAGTGGCATAGTGGTTAAGTTCGTGCCCTCCGCTTTAGCAGCCTGGGGTTCGTGGGTTTGGATCCTAGGTGCACGCTGCTCATCAAGCCATGCTGTGGCGGCATCCCACATACAAAATAGAGGAAGACTGATGACACAGATGTTAGCTCAGGGCCAATCTTCCTCACCAAAAAATATATATATATATATTGAACAGAGGTAGACTCCCTTCAGGTTCACAGTGAATTTTAAATCTTGTCTACAAGTTTATAATGGGTACACTGTCACATACTTGCGTGTGTTGATTTCAGAACTATTTCTCTGCCTTTCCAGTGTAGTCACTATCAAGAAGAGAAAATGTGGTTAGGCTGCTGTGATTTGATCATAGTGACCTATTCCCTTGCTAGCAACCTATTTGGTAATGTCTTAGAATCTTGCATGGAACACAACATGCTCACGTGGTCTATATGCTTTGGGGCATTCATCTCTGTCCCATTTTAGAAAACCAAAGCCACGTTTTCCCATTGCTGGTCTCCTGGTATTTTGCCTATTTTCCACAAATCCTTAGGCCTGAGCTAATCATCAGATTCTCCTGGTCCATGAAATTCTTAGATAATCCTCCTCCTAGGAGGCGACAGAATGGAAGGAAAATATCTGTTGAGCATTGTTGCTGTCCATTATCAGAGATGTTTGGGTTCAAGCATTAGAATGAAAGAGAAAGAGGCCACTGAAGCTCAGGATTGAGATCATCAAAGTGGTGTTGGGAATATTAGTTTTCCAAATGAGTTGCATATGAAGGGTCAGGTGATATTAGAACCACAAGATAAAATCTTTATGTTTTCATTACTAGATAATTCTCTCTGTGCTTTAGTTTCTTCATTGTAAAATGGGAATAATAATGGCACTTGGGTTGTTATGATAGGGTTGTTATAATAACTAAATAAAATAGTGTGTGAAAAGTGCTTAGATCAGTGCCTGGGACATGGTAAGTGCTGTATATGTTATTATTCAGTGAATGTGTGGAAATATCTATGGATATAAACATTTCTGAATGTTAAGTCTTGATCAGTTGAATTCCTGTTTACAAAGCATTTTTTTGCCTGTATATTCTCATTTAATAATTACTACATTTCTGTGAGATGTAACTATTACTGCATCAAGTTCCTTATGTGTAAAATGAGGCTGTCCACTCATGGCCACACAGTGAGAAGGCAGGAGGCCCTGGTTTCCAGTCTCTAAATGATCACTTATCTCTTCTGAGCCTGAGTTTCCTCATCTGAAAAATTGAAGGGGTTTGGCTGATCTTTGGGTCCTTTTCTAGGTCTAGAATGCTTTGGCTAGCATACTTCTGAAACCTGAAGCACACAAAAGTTTTAAATATATCCTTAGCAGCTTCATGATTTGAAAGTGTGGTTAGTCAGCTTCCCTGGGTAGTAGACTCTGAGAGAGAGATTTGCTTGCAAGGAGTTTATTGGAAAGTGCTCTCGGGATCAGTCCCTATGGGGGAAATGAAGGATGTGGGATTGAGCAGAGGGAAGAACTAAACTGTGATGCAGTTGCAACCAAGAGCTATGGAGCTGGGTTGACTCTTCAGAGTTCTCTCAAGTTGGGGCAAGGGGGCTGGGACTTAATACCCCTGCATCAACAATTCACTGGATGCTGGCTCTCTCAGGGGAAAGCTGTGATCTTGGCTGAGGTGGTTCTTGTCACCGAGGGCAAGTCCTGGAGACGGACTCAGCTGAAAGCTGGGACCGCCATCTGTTTGCATCTAGGGGAATGAATCAGTCTTGGAAGGGCAAATCTGGATAGCTCACCACAGCATCTACTACAGGGAGTAAATCTGACCTGCGAAGTAGAAGTGTGGCTGTGGTCAATTAAAATTCAAAATAGCAGAAAGACACATTGATGCATGAGGTAAACTTAAGATTTCCTTTGGGCATTAACTGTTATCTTTTCCATTCTCCATAGTATAATGCAGTTGCTTGGCGCGTTTCCTTCTCCCAGTGGTCCTGCCTCTCCTTGTAGTCTGGTGAATGAGACCACTTTGATTAAATACTCCAGGCTGCCAACCATAAACAAGCATAGTTTCCGGTACTTTGTCCTGGATAACAGTGTCATCCTGGCAATGCTGGAGCAACCTCTTGGAAATGAACAGAGTAAGTTTCAGCACTTTGGGCCTTCTCCTCTTCTAAATCACATGTTCATCGGTTCCAGCAAGCTGTTCCCAAGATCAGGGAAGGAAAGACTGCAAGTTCTAAGTAATTTTGCATTTGTCAAAAAGACTTCTAGCTGTGGGATAATAGCGACTAAAAAATAGAGGGTCAGAAAATGGAATATACATATTAAATAGACTGTTTTAGAGGCTCTTTATGTGTGTCTGAAATATTGGAGAAGAACTCTAGTTTTATAAGAAGTTTATTTTAGTGGGATATTTTCTGTGGTTTACTGGGTATAAAAATTATTGTCACTCTTCCTTCCCTCTTGAACTTCAGATCTTGCCCCTCACCCCCTGTTGTTCTCTTTCAGTTATTGGTGCCACCCAAACAGGTTGGAAATTTGAGGAGTCATATTTGCCTGCTCCCCTCTGTTTTCTCCCTTAAGTAATTGGTTTCCAAGTTTCCGTCTTCCTGGTGACTACTATATCTTTCCTTTCCTCTGTATCCCTTCCTATACATCCAAATGCAAGGCCTTGTTATTTCTTCTTCTTCTTTTTTTTTTTTGAGGAAGATTAGCCCTGAGCTAACTGCCGCCAATCCTCCTTTTGCTGAGGAAGACTGGCCCTGAGCTAACATCCGTGCCCATTTCCTCTACTTCATATGTGGGACACCTACCACAGCATGGCTTGATAAGCGGTCCATATGTCCACACCTAGGATTTGAACTGGCGAACCCTAGGTCACCAAAGCGCGGAGCATGCGAACTTAACCGCTATGCCACCAGGCCAGCCCCAGGACCTTATTATTTCTCACCTAGGTTATTGCAGTTGCTTCCTACATAATCTGATCCCCTCTCCCCGCACCTTCCAGTTCCAAAATTTGTTTACCCTTACCTCCATCCTACTTGCTGCCACTATAGTATTCATCTTCAGATACAGATCTGATCATGCCAGTGCCCTCCTGAAAACCCTTCAGTGATTTTCCATTGACACAATGTGTACCATTTTCCTCCTCTCCTTTCCCCCAGTTATAGACCATCTCAAGGCATGTGATTACCACTGTAACCCAGACTACTCACAGTACACTTTTTCCTGATGGTGATTGGAATCAGCCAGTTTGTAAAGGAAGCATGTTCTTAGAGAGATCCTTACTGCTGGGAAGGTGAAGGAAGGTGAAGATTACAGAATCTGTGGGAGGACATAAAGGGACCTTAGGGAACCACCTAGTATACAATTCCCTCATTTACAGGTGAAGAAACTGAGGCTCAGAGAAGGTATGTGACTTGTCCAGAGTCACTTGAGAAGTATACAGTGTGAAGGGACTAGAATCCAAATTTTCTGTTATCTTTGCAGCACAGTGATAGGATTTTCCTCATTATTTAAAGACTTGCCTTCTTACCTTTGCAAAGGTGAACAGGGTATTAGAGTCCCATGCAAATTATTTTGAGCATATATGAGTAGGGTCTTATAAATTCACAGAATGAAAGTGAGACATTTCCTCGTAGTTCAGGGATGAATGAATACCATCACAGGTTTCCATTATGTTTTGGTAAAATACAATGACTTTACTATGAAATAGATGGGGCCTTTTATTATTGCCCAACTCCAACGTGGTGGTCCCGTCTTTCCTGCAGGCACCTCTTCCTCCTCTACCCCAGACGTAGGGCTTGCTTGACTTTCTTTCCTGGCTTGTACCTATTATTCATGATTCTTCTGGCCTCCTACTCCCAAGCCACCTGCTAAGGAGTCTGTAAAATTCCAGTATCCCCTCCGGGTTTCCCGGGGTAAGTGTTAACCCTTTTCCAGATTTTTAGGACTCCCCTACTCTCATTCCAAGTAATTTTATTGCATTGGAAGTCTACCAAAAAGATAAACAATTGGAATTTGTGGATTCACAAGGACATTTTAATAGTTCATTGTATGGCTAATAACAGAGGAAGTGAGGGAGAGACATTTGAGCAAGTTCAACTCCCACACCAGAGACGAAAGGGAATAAGAAGGATCTGGGTCACTCGGGAAGTACATCCTGAGTTCTTTACGTCCCTTCTTCCTGCCCCTGAACTTCTGCTGGGATGGAACAGTGCCATCCTGTGGTGGACAGCAGGTACCGAAAGGCATGGGTGAATGTAACATTAGCCCTGCCAGCACCCAGGCTGTCTTCCTGTGCTTAGGTCGTTTCCAACAGTATTTGCCAGGACAGTGTTTCCCAAAAATGTTTATGTGTACCACTGGAGGTCTGTGAGATGATGTTAGCCAATATGTTAGTGAACATTATGTGCTTTTAAACATGTGTTTAAAAAATAGATAATTAGCACACCAAAGTTCATGGTTTCTCATTTAAAGTAGAGATATACAATTTCCTTTTAAAATAAATTTGTTTCAAAAAAAAGTAAAGAAAGTGGTTGATAGAAAGTAAGATAATAGTTCTTATTGTACATGGGTATGGCAGAAACCACAGAGGTGGTACACAAAGGATGACACTGTGCTAGGGCTTTGATTATTAGAGGCTCTCCAGTTGACAATAGGTGTATTTTTGAGCGGTGGTTGTCTGAAATAAAAACTTTTACACCAACATTTTATTCTAGATGATTTTTTCCCCTCTGTCACTGTGCTGGTCCGGGGAATGTCTGGAAGACTTGCTTGGGCACAACAACTTTGCCTTTTACCCAGAGGAGCAAAAGCAAATCAGAAGGTATCCATCAGAAGCTACAGAGAAGTGACTGGGAGTGAATGTGATTGTGTGTGCATGTGTGTGTTATGATTTAAAAGTTAAATAACATTCCAACAAAAATCACAGATAAAATAAATATTTTTGGTCCTAGCCAGATCCTCAGTCAGTGGGTTCACATCAGTATTATCTTAGAAGCTTAGAATTTCAGATCCACTGAATTACTCTTTAAAGACATGTTCAAGGCAGGTGTATTTTCAAAGAGCTTCCTAGGTAATTCTGACATCCACTTATGATTGAGAACTACTGTTCTGAACAGTGGGCCCAATTTTTTTCATGCAATGTTAAATATAATAAAACTCAGATACATGCCATATGTGAAAAAAAACTTGGCTGGACCTTTGATGACTCTGGCAATAGGACTTAGTTTCAAATTGTTTCATATGATTTATTCTTGTATAATTGGTAATAGTCTCTGTAATTTTTTAATGTGCTGTATAATTTAATAAAATCTTCTTTTGTTTTGGCATAGTTTATTTACTTTATAACATTTGTAATTATGTGAATAAAATTTCCTCATGGGAGAAAGTGGGAAAATTCAAATAATGAAGAAATTTTAAATCACCTGTTTTCTCAATCTCCAAAAGTAGATCGCACTGTTAATATTTTAGTGGATTTCTTTCCAGTCTTTCCTTTCTATACACAATAACACTTAAATAGAATTTGAGTCATATTTGTATACTGCTGTTTTCACTTATCACATAGTAAGCTTTTACTTAGGTTACTAAAAATCTTTAAAACCTGCCAATAAAATTTTACCAGCATTTAAGAGACACCTGCAAAATTGGAGCGTGTGTCTAAAATCACTTAAAATCCTAGATGTCTCTGTTAGATGAGATATGTTTATTACGCTATGAGGAGCACACTTCTGTTTTCTCTTGGTGGCATCATGCACATCATATTCTGTCAGCAGCACTGTAAGCCACTAAGTTAGCATCAAAGACTGAGGAGGAAGGAGATCAGGAAAGGAACTAGAACTTGGTGGTGGTTTAGTATGTTTCATATGTATTTTATTTAATCCTTACAACAATCTTGTGTTGGGTTTTTTTCCATTTTTCACATGTGAAAACGGAGGCCACACAACTAATATATATTAGAGCAGGGATTTGGAGCCATGAAGACTTAGATTCTGTGCCCATATTCTTTCAATTAAGCCAGCTACGGTTCTAATTAAACTCACTGTCTAGAGATGCCCAGTGTGCCTAAACTTGTGCTTCATTATATGGAATGATTTGAGAGCACTTGGGAAAGAAGGGAGTTTGAGGCTTAAGCTCTGAAATGCCTTATCTGTTGGCTTCCCATTAATATGGAAGATTCAGGCCTGGAGTACTGGGATTCACAACCCCATTTATCAGTCACAAAATCTAGAATAAGTTTTCTGGAAAAGAACATTTTTCTAATAATAAAATAGAATACACTAGACTGTTTACCTTTACTGTTAGCAGTAGTATCTTCAGATTCTTACTGAGTTTCTGTGTTATGTAATCCTGGGGAAACACAGGCGTCTAAGAGACCAGGGAAATACGTGGTTGTTATAGATGACACTAGGAGTAATAAATATAATGTTATTTGTTTTATTTTAACAGCTTTTTGTGCCTGAACCTCGTCCAGTTCCTAAAAATGATGTTGGATTTAAATATACTGTGAAACATCGACCATTTCCAGAAGAAGTGGATAAGATTCCTTTTGTGAAAGCAGATCTAAGCATTCCAGATTTGCATGAAATCGTCACTGAGGAAGTAAGAAAAATTATTGTTAGCTCTTGTTAAGGGAATGACTAAAAACATTCTTAAACAACTTCCATGGGCAAGACACTGCCTTTCTTTTAGTGTTATTAAAAGCGATTCATAAGATGACCTGGATCTCTGTTATCTGAGAGGTTACCATGTAGTAAGGCAAGTATAGATTGTGGCTGATTGAAAGTAATTACGTGTCTCTTAGAGAGAGGTGTCGCTGAGCTGTCTCGGCTGGTCTATGGTAATCTCAGTAGTGTGGTGAGATGATCACATGCTAGTGGAGGATATTTGGAAAAGGGAGACCAATTCAGAGACTGTTAGGACAGTCCAGGCAAGGGAAAGGAAGGACTACCTCACTGATAGTGGAAGTTTAAATATATGGAATGTATTGTAGAGGTAGACCCAGGTAGTCTCAAATTGCTGAGGGAAGGAAAAGAGCCAGAGAACTTTAGATTTTGAGTTTGAGTGAGAAGGAAGATAGCGGTGCCATTTACGGAAGTATGAACGTTATGAAGAGGACAGGTTTGGAAAGACAGGAAAAATTTATTTGGCTTTAGATTAATTTAGATAATTGGATGAAGTCACTGGTATCTTAGGTCATGAGAGAAGAATTTTAAGAGATGGGGGACAGAGGTCCGTCAGGGCCTGAGAGAGCAGAAGGGCAAGAGTAGAAGCCGCCTGCACTATTAAGTGCTAGTGAGATCAGGGAGAAGGGGCGCTAAGAGGAAGGGTCATGAAATTGTAGGTGACCTTTGATAGCAGGTTCCAGAGTGTTAAAGTGAGGGGCAGAATATAAGGGGCTGGGTAGTGAATGGTTAGTGAGAGGCAGTGAATCTAAACTACACTGTTAGCAGTAAAGGCAAGGCTACAGAGTGGATAATAGTGTGAGGAAATGACCTCACTGAGAAAAGCAAGACTAGTTTTTTCTTTTCTTTTTTTTTTAATTCAAGGATGGGAAGAGTATGAACATGCTTAGAGGTTGAAAGGAAGGAACCAGTGGAGAGTGGTCTGTATCTGCTAACACTGTAAGATGGACTGGGGGAAATGATAAGTAATAGAGTAAGGCCTTGGAGGCGGTAGGGTCAAGAGTCTGTGTGACTGTGTCTAGAAAAGGGATACTTCTGGTAAGACAGGAGAGGAGAGCGTAGGTGAAGATTCAGAGACATTTAAAGGTAGAAAGGAGGGAAATTGAAGGAGCTTATGTAAACTTTAATCTTAGTTCTTAGCAATGAACAAAGCGTTGAATCAAAAATGGGTCTTAAAATTGCCAGGCAGCTCACCTGAGGTTAAGTAACATTATTTGTAGTGAAGTTACTTAACTTACTCTGCTGACTTGCTTCAAAAGTCCTTGGGATCTGGAGGCATATGTAAAAAATTTGAATGGAATGGAGGTTGACAGAGGTGGGAATACGGAAGAATAAGGAAAGACACAGGCATTTATATGCTTAGAAGAAGGTATTAAGGTGTTAGATTTGGGGGTCTAGGCTTGGTTGGGAAGTAGATGAAGCCAGAAGGAAGCTAATGCCTGGGAAAATACAGGGAGGAATTGAATGCCTCACACTGAAGAGACAGCACTGCTCGGGGAGTGAAGCCATGGGAGAGCTGCAGGAAGGGGGTTTGTGATTAGAGAAGGGAATTTCAGAATTGTAGCTCTTGAAAGTACAGCGCATCTGAGGTACAAAATGTGCTCATGGATGGCCAAAGTTGTGAAAGTTGAGGAAGTTGTAGAAATAGAGGCCAGGCTGTTAGAAGGATCATTGCTCACCAAAGAGGATGAAGTTTTAACTAGGATTGATCGGAAGGGAAGTGTGGAGGGGTCAGTGGGAGTTTCTGAGAATGTAGTGGAGTAATCCGTATGGACCAAAACATGAGGGGGGTCACTGCAGGATGAAAGTAGACACTGATCTGGAAGGGCGCGTGAGAGCAACAACTCTTCCATCTTTCTTGCCTGCTAGAAAGGAAGCAGATACAGGATGGTTTCATTTATAGCAAGGAGATGAAGGAGTGATTGTTGAGGCTATACGGGAACTTTTTTGGTGTTTGTTTTAATGTTGAAACATGTTTGCTTGGTTGCATACTCTGTATTGAATTGAAACTCGATCACTGAAAATTATCTTCATTTACTTTGTTGCATGTAGCTTTATTTTCATTTTAAAATAAGATTAATCCTATTACTTTTATAATAATTCACCAAAAATGAAATATTTGCTTTATTTCAGTTGGAAGAGAGACATGAAAAATTAAGGAATGGCATGGCCCAGCAGATTGCTTATGAAATACACCTCGAACAACAAAGTGAAGAAGCATTGCAGAAGAGAAGTTTTCCTGATCCGATTACGGATTGTAAGCCCCCACCTCCAGCCCAGGAATTCCAAACAGCACGCCTTTTCCTTTCACACTTTGGGTTTTTGTCCTTAGAAGCATTGAAGGTAACTTTCTTAAACTTTTATGAGAATATATATTCATAAATTAACATTCAGCTGATGATAGCTAAAACATTTTTATGAGGCTAGAGGTAATTAAGAAAGAAAAACCTGATTAAATCTTAAGCTCTGCATGCAAGTAAATGAGATTCTGTGGTGCTGCAGGTTACTATACGAGTCCTTGACAGTCGGTCCTGTGAATGCTTTCAGAGTTCTTTCTGGGGAGACTGCTTTGATAATACCTCCAGCTCTGAATTTTCTTGGGTAATGTAGGACCCTGTTAGATATATAAGTGAAATCTACAGATAATTAGAAAAGGAATGTTAAAATCTTCCCCTAATAAAATCTATTACTAAAAGTATGGGCTACAGTTGGCTCTGCTCTTTCATGCCACTTTTAAAAAGGAGGAAGTATTTGCGAACCAGGCATTTCTTTTTTTTTTTGAGAAAGATTAGCCTAGAGCTAACTACTGCCAGTCCTCCTCTTTTTGCTGAGGAAGACTGGCCCTGAGCTCACATCCGTGCCCATCTTCCTCTACTTTATGTGTGGGACGCCTGCCACAACGTGGCATGCCAAGCGGTGCCATGTCCACTACCTGGGATCCGAACCGGTGAACCCCGGGCCGCTGAAGCCGAACGTGTGCACTTAACTGCTGCGCCACCGGCCCGGCCCCCTAGGTGCTTCTGAAGTTGTACAGTTTCCAAGATGAGACCAGACTATCTAGGTTTGTGTCCGGGCATCACTACTTACCAGCTAGATGGTTTTGGCCAAGTTGCCCTACTTTTCTGAGTTTTAGTTCCTCATCTATAAAAAAAAATGGGGATTATAAAGGTATCCATCTCATTGTGGTTGTGTAAGGTGCTTCGTGTAGTACTTAACACAAAGTAAGCCAGCTTGTAAGGTGAATATTGCCATTATTCCTAATTCCATTATCCTTAAAACAATTTTACAAGGAAAGTGGTGCTATCCCTATTTTACAGATGTGGAGACAGAGGCTCAAAAATGTGAAATAGCTTCCCTGTGGTGGATTTGGGGTTTGTACTAAGGCCTCTCTCTTTTTTTCCCCTCAGATTTTTTTTTATTGAGGTTGTGATAGTTTACAACCTTGTGAAATTTCAGTTGTACATTATTATTTGTCATTCATATTATAGGTGCACTACTTCACCCTTCGTGCCCACCCCCCAGCTCCCTTTCCCCTGGTAACCACTAATCTGTTCTATTTGTCCATGTATTTGCTTATCTTCCACATATGAGTGGAGTCATATAGAGTTTGTCTTTCTCTATCTGGCTTATTTCACTTAACATAATACCCTTGAGGTCCATCCATGTTGTTGTGAATGGGACGATTTTATCCTTTTTTATGTCTGAGGAGTATTCCATTGTGTATATATACCGTATCTTCTTTATCCACTCATCACTTGATGGGCACTTAGGTTGCTTCCACATCTTGGCTATTGTGGATAATGCTGTGATGAACATAGAGATGCATAAATCTCTTTGAATTGTTGATTTCAAGTTCTTTGGATAGATACCCAGCAGTGGGATGGCTGGGTCATATGGTATTTCTATTTTTAATTTTTTGAGAAATCTCCATACTGTTTTCCATAGTGGCTACACCAGTTTGCATTCCCACCAGCAGTGTATGAGGGTTCCTTTTTCTATACCACCTCTCCAACATTTGTTATTTTTTGTCTTGGTTATTTTAGTAGGGCCTCTTTCTTTTGGAAAGCACAACTGAGATTGCCAGGCAAGAAGTTGCTTATTGCACAGGTTGTCCTCTGCCCTTACTCCCTAGCATCTACTTGATCAAAGGTCATTTAACTTTTTGGGAAAGCAGGGAACATGGCTGGCTGATTTTGGATTTCAGCATATAGATGGAAGATATTTTACGTTGTAGAAAAGTGAGTTGGTGATGGGGAGTATGAACATAAAAACTCTTTTAAAATGTAGAAGAAAAGAGGAGAGAGGAAAACAATGAGAAATACAGTGGCAAATATGGAAGACAAGGAACAAAGATACAACGTACAAATGATTAGTGATATTCCTAATGGAGAAATTTGAACAGAATAGAAGCAGTAGATAAAAATATACTGGAAGAAAATTATTACATCCCCTAAGCTGAAGGGAGACAAGAACCCTAATAGCACTGTCTCTGAGATAGTAATTTTCCATTCATGTTATCTATGCTAGTTGAGAATTTTAAGTTTTCTAGAAAATAATTCTCATGCTTTTTTCTCATCTGTGTGAGAACATAAGAAAAAGTCAGAAAGTTCCCTGGTTTATGAATCTTAGCACCTCATTCTAATAACTTAAACCTGACAGCACACATAAAAAAAAGCTATAAACCAATCTTATTTTTGATTTTGTGTACAAAAATATTAACGAGAATGCTAGTAAAACTCAATGCAGCAGCATGTTAAGCAAATTACCTTCCACAACCAAGTAAGATTTATCCTAGGAACTCAAGGCGAGTTAGCTATTGAGAAATATTAATAAAGCCATTAAGAAAGTAATTTGATCCTCTTAGCAGACCAATCAATAAAACAATATATCAGTATTCAGTAGAACAATATTCATTCTGATTTAAAAAAAAAAAAAACAAGAAAACAAAAGCTTAACCAGGACCAGTAAAGTCGATCTCATTAAATGGCAGACCGTGAGAAACTAGAAGGACCCTCTGTTAAAATCAGCGGCACAGGGTATCTACCTTAACCACTATTTAACAGTGAGAATTTTTAGTCAATGAAATTTTTCTTTACTTTAAAATAATTGTAGATTAACAGAAAGTTGCAAAAAAAAGAGAGAGAGGTTTCTCCCACTGGTAACATCTTACCATAACTATACTACAATGTCAAAACCAGGAAAATCAATGAAATATTAAAAGAAACTAAATAAGAGGTAAAAAGCCATTGGAAAGAAGACAGTTCACAGGTAATGTGACTTCTAATTAGACAACCATAAGAGATTCAATAAAATGTTTGAAATAAATGAGAAAACTAAGATCACCACACAAAAAAGTACAGAAATTAAAGACTGCAGCTGTAATATCCAGTTAAAAATATGATTCAGGGACCAGCCCGGCCTGGTGGCTCAGCGGTTAAGTGTGCATGTTCTGATTCGGCAGCCCTGGGTTTGCTGGTTTGGATCCTGGGTGGCAGACGTGGCATCACTTGGCAAAAGCCATGCTGTGGTAGGTGTCCCAAGTATAAAGTAGAGGAAGATGGGCATGGATGTTAGCTCAGGGCCAGTCTTCCTCAGCACAAAGAGGAGGATTGGCAGTAGTTAGTTCAGGGCTAATCTTCCTCAAAAAAAAAAAAAAAGAAGGGGACAAGCTGATGAAGCAGCATACTTAAAAAAGAAGAAGGGGACAAGCTGATGAAACAGCATACTTAAAAAAGAAGAAGGGGCCGACCCCGTGGTGTAGTGGTTAAGTTTGTATGCTCCACTTTGGCAGCCTGGGGCTCGCAGGTTTGGATCTCAGGCGCAGACCTAACACTGCTTGTCAAGCCACGCTGTGGTGGCATCCCACATAAAATAGAGGAAGATTGGCACAGATGTTAGCCCAGTGACAATCTTAGATGGATTTTGACAAAAAGAGAAAGATTGGTAACAGATGTTAGCTCAGGGCCTTTCTTACAAAAAAGAAAAGAAAATTTGGAAGCTTTGCCTTACAAGGTCTGTTACAGCATGCTAAAGGTAGATCCACAATTCGTTATCCCTGATTTCAAAATAAAAACTGAAAACCGGGAGTTTTTTTGTAGCAGATTCGTCGAGTGGCAAAATCTGACCAGAATTAACACTAGGCTCTTTGTAGTCTTTACTTATTTCACTTAGTGTGAATACTCTTCGGTTTCCCTTGCAGAAATGTTAGTGTCTTTGGTTGTAGGATGTTGCCCCAGCCCTTGCTAGGAATGTTACGTAACAGACTAGAAGACCAGGCTTATAATCCTTGCTAATGTAGAAAAGAGTAATCCTTGCCATCTCTGGTGGGTGCGTTCCTGAAAAATACCATGGATGGCAAAATCTTGTTGGGCAAGATCAGATCTCAAAGAAGATAAGGGATTAGGGGAAAACAAAACAAAACAATGCATTTTAAAAAATTAATAGCCGTCATTTTTTAAAGCAGTTCTAGGTTTGCAGAACAATTGAGCAGAAAGGACAGAGAGCTCCCATATACCCTCTCCCCCTCCCCACCCCACTCCCCAGTTTCCCCTATTATTAACATCTTGCATTAGTGTGGTACATTTGTTAAAATTGATGAACCAGTATCCATGCATTGTTAATTGAAGTCCATAGTTTACGTTAGAGTTTACTCTGTCTTGTACAGTTCTGTGGGTTTTGACAAATGTATGATAACATGTGTCCACCATTACAGTATTGTACAGAATTAGTTTCACTGCTACTGTACTCTGCCCATGCACCCCTCCTTCTCTGCCTCCCCCAACCACTGGCAACCACTGACCTTTTTACTGGCTCCACAGTTTTGCCTTTTTCAGAATGTTTTATAGTTAGAATCATGCATAGCCTTTTCAGATTGGCTTCTTTCACTTAGCAGTATGCAGTTAAGGTTCCTCTGTGTGTTTTTGTGACTTGATAGCTCATTTCTTTTTATTGCTAAATAATATTCCATTGTATGGATGTATTAGTTTATTTATCCATTCATTTAGAGAAAGACATCTTGATTGCTTCCAAGTTTTGGCAATTATAAATAAAGTTGCTATAAACATTTATGTGCAGGTTTTTGTTAGACATAAGTTTTTAATTCATTTGGCTAAACACCAAGGTGTGTGATGACTAGTTTGTATGGTAAGACTATGTTTAGCTTTGCAAGAAACAGCCAAACTGTCTTACAAAGTGGCTTACCATTTTGCATTCCAACCAGTAATGAATGAGAAAAAAATGCATTAAAAAAATTGCTAGAAGGTATGATGTAGAGAAAATAGGATCCGAAATTATATGAATAATACTCAGTTGTCTTTAACAAAAAAAGACAAAAGAACTTGAAGGAAGTACACAAGAATATTAAATAGTTTCTTTAGGCTTATGGTTGTGCTTATTCCTGCCACTTTATAATTTTCTTACCTATTAAACTGTGAGCAAGTCATGCTTTTATAATTAGAATAGTGAAAAGAGATGATAATTCTTTCTTTCTTTCTGTGGTGGTAGGAACCTGCAAATAGTCGTCTACCTCCTCACCTTATTGCACTTGACTCTACAATACCTGGATTTTTTGATGACATTGGATATCTGGACCTCTTGCCATGTCGTCCCTTTGACACAGTTTTTGTTTTCTATATGAAACCGGGTCAGAAAACAAACCAGGAGGTAAGATTTCCAGATTGAGGGGATAATTTTTTATGCAATAAATACGAAAAATTGTACATGGCTTGTGCTTATCCATAGTAGGAGATGAGTTGTACTTGATGCTTAAAGACTTGTGAACAAGTTCTGAAACTGAGTTAATGAAAACTATGATGCCAAGAGTCCTGAGTGTTTTGACTCTCCATGAATGTGATTTAGAGAAGAGCTATAGCATGTCTTTTTTCCCCTTAAGGAATTCAGATTATAAGAGAAAAGAAGTGAAAATACAGAAGGTTAACCACAAGAAGGTAAAGCTAGGCCTGATTGCTTAGAAAGAGTAAAACAACAGCAACAAATATTTACCGAACATCTTCCCTGTGGCTCAGTGTGCCAGGATATGGAGGGGAATAACAGTCTTCTTGTCAGAAGCTCCCCTTTGAGCTAATTTCATGGACAAATAATCTCAGTTGAGGCATGCATAGTGTGCAGTGGGGGAAAATAACACCTGAAATTAAGTAAAAGATAAAAACAGAAGACTAAGTAAAACACAGCTGGATGTGTTTCATAAAGAGACTAGGAGAAGGATGAAGAAAAATACAGGATGGGTGAGAATGGGAAGTTGAGAGCAAAAGGCAAGGGATTTGAAGTGTGTGTTGGAAATCGATAGTTGAAACATGGAGTGGGGCAGGTAGTTACCAACTGTCACTAGGAAAGGGCCAAAGGAAGATCTGTGAAATACAGTGTTCAGATGCATAGGGCGCTGAGATATGATCTTGGAATTTTACTGTAATCATTGTAAGACCATTAGGTAATCAAATTGAGCAGAGCTTAAGAAATTTCCAGAGTCACAAAATGTTTGTTTATAGTGCTGTTTCCAGTTATTGGTGAGCTGCTAGAAAAGGAGATTGATTTATAAGAAAGTTCTTCTCATTTCATGTTATTGAATCAATAAATATTTAGTAAGTGTCTGCTATCAGTTAGGTGCCAGGATTATAGTGGTGAACTAGATCTTAGATTCATTTCTAGCTGCCAGCCGGTGGCTTGCAAGTTGATTTTGACTCACTTATTGCATCTTGACTAAATTTTCAGAAGTTTTTTATTTTTTATTTTATTTTTTTACGTCAGACAGGTAATGTGCTGACATTGTAACAAGGTTTGTGGGAGGCACATCTCACACAACAGCAAGAACACCCAATCATCACACTTAAGAACTACAAAAAGATCGATAAATTGTTTATTTAAAAGTTTTACTTCTGAATAAAAATTTTAATTTGAAGAAAACTGGAGCTGGCTGTCAAATCAGTTTCCTGGCACTTATAAGAATATGAAGGGATATGGGTGAACTAAACAGTACACTTCTAAAGACAAGAGAGAACGTGTTTAAGAGATGATAGCCTGGCAGTGATGCACAGTGGATTGAGAAGTAATAACTTAACACCCCATATTTTGACTTTATCAGGCCTCCGGATGGTCTTGATGTAGATTAGCCTTGCGTGAACCGTATCAGTGATCTGTGGACTGGCTGTATCACAGTCGTTTGGGGGAGCTTTTAAGAATAGTAATTCCAGGATCCTGCCTCTGCTGATTCTGATGTAGGAGGTCTGGAGTGGGCTAAGAGAATCTTACGTTTAAGAAATTCTTTAAGTGGTTTTGATACACTTCTCTCCCCCTTTCATTTTTAATTTGTACAGGATTTCTCGTTTTCCTTCCTTTAGCATAGAGTTTTCAACAGCAGCACTATCACTATTTGGGGACAGATAATTATTTTGGGAGCTGTCCTGTAAGTAAGACATTTAGTAGCATCTTTGGCTTCTCCTCACGAGATAACCAGTAGCACCCCACCAGTTGTGATAACAAAAATGTCTCCAGACATTGCCAGATGTCCCCTGGAGGGCAAAATCAGCTCCATTAGAACCACTGTTTTAGAAGAAGGGACTTTTCTTTCTGAGGCCAGTGAAAAGGCCAGGTGTTAAGTTTGGTACTTAGTGAAGAGGAGAGAACCTTCTAGTCACTTCATTTTTTCCTGGAATGACTACATTCTCTTCTTTGGACTAAGAGAAGGATGTTTTCATGCTCATTTATTAATTATACCTAATCTTTATTGAATTTTTAATAGATTTGTGCTTTTGATAACATTTGTCAAGATTTGTAATTAAATAATCACATACCTATGTAATGTTTCTCACTAATCAGACAGTAAACTCTGAAGGTGGGGGCATAGGGTTTTTGTTTACTTTTTATAAACCTGTCTGGTTCAATAGTTGTTTGCTAGGGAGGGAGATAAGGGCTTTACTTGCATTGTCTTACTTAATCTTTACAACCATCATTATTATCCAGACTTTCTAGGTGAAGAAACTGAAACAGTGGGGTTAAGAAACTTGCCCAAGGCCCAGCCAGCATTTGAACCCAAATCTGTTTAACTCAAAAGCATGCATTTTTAACAATAGTGATATAGTCATAAGTTTATTCTGAGCTTGGACTCGATTTGTCAGACACATCAAAGCTAACCACTTTTTATGAAGATTTATTTTGATATGCTCTTTTGTTGCCTTCATTATAGTTGATGATTGGTATGTATTTCAGATTCTAAAGAATGTGGAGTCTTCCAGAAATGTTCAGCCACATTTCTTAGAATTTTTGCTCTCTCTTGGCTGGTCAGTAGATGTGGGCAAACACCCTGGTTGGACTGGGCACGTTTCTACTAGTTGGTCTATTAACACTTGTGATGATGCTGAAGGACCCGAACAAGGTAAAACTCGTAACGGTCATTTGTTTTTTCTTGTTTTGTTACTCTTGATTTTTTCCCCTTTATTATGAGTTTGTAGGCTTATTAAAAAAACAAAGCAACAGGTGTATAAAGGAGAATCCTCCTTTTCCTAATCCTGGACCTCATAGGAAGTCACTTAATAATAGTTTGCATGTTCTTCCAGACATTTTCTGTGTGTATGTATATAATGATAGAGTTAATTAATACAAAATTAATGGCTTAATTATCATAAGGCTAATAAGTTCCTTTTTTATAGTGTGAGTAAACAAATTCCATTTGCTATAACAATATTATAATAGGGCTGGCGTGGTGGCTCAGCAGTTACGTTCGCATGTTCCGCTTCTCGGCGGCCCGGGGTTCACCGGTTCGATTCCCTGGTGCGGACATGGCACCGCTTGGCACACCATGCTGTGGTAGGCGTCCCACATATAAAGTAGAGGAAGATGGGCACGGATGTTAGTTCAGGGCTAGGCTTCCTCAGCAAAAAGAGGAGGACTGGCGGTAGTTAGCTCAGGGCTAATCTTCCTCATAAAAAAAAAAAAAAATTATAATAATTTTAGGCTATCTATAACTAACAATACAGTTTACTCAGAAGTGTACTTTGTCTAATAAATGTAGTTTTCTATTAAGAGGCATGTTTGATAGACTTTGTGGCTATCATTAAAGGTTACATTCTTGGGATATTATATAAAAACCTTTGTAGTAAACAGCTGACCATCTCTGACAGATTCGTGCCCATCTCTACAAACCCTCCTAAGGAACTATAGTCAGGGTAACAAGTACCACAGCAATTATAAATTTAAACTTGCGAACTTTGCCCCACCTGGCTTATGTTCTTTGTTCTGAGGGCTCCTGAAGTCACCAGAAGGTTAATTTTGTCTCTCTGAAGTAGGTAATGCCTGTGTCCAGTGCTTTGAATTATCAGAGTTCCTCCGTCAACACGATTATACTCTCTCAAGGTTTCCCATTAAATACCATTGTGACTTGTGGCATGAAGATTTTTCTTATTTCAGCTAAGGCTGAAGCAAAGTATTGGGGATATACTCTAATTTTAATTTCCACATATCTTTTAATATGTGCTTGAGTATATTTATAGACTAAATTTCCATAAGTAGAATTGATAAAGGATATAAACATTTTTCAGTTTGATAAAAATGTAAGTTGGATGCTTATTGTTGCAAGTAACAAAACCTGACCCAAACTGGTTTAGATTTTAAGGGTCATTTATTGCTTTACGTAACTGAAAATTCCAGAGATTAGTATACATTTTTGTTGTCACTTGATCGGCATTCCTATTCTATTTCTCTGTAATTTTCCTTCACCTCTGCTCTCCATGTGTTGACTCTGTCCCCAGCCTGGCTTCTCTCACAGTAGGAAAAAGGCATTTCCAGGCATTGCATTCGGTGTACCACACTAGCCTGAAGAGAAGAGATTAGCTGGGTCTCAGAACCTCCCTACTCCCCAGATCCTGAGACATGCAGTGACTGGACCACCGTGAACCTGTTGCTATGGCAAGAGAGATGGAATGACCCTATAGATATAGGAAAGGTAGAGCTGGTATGAAGGGTCAGTCCCACCCACAGTTCAGGCCTGCTTCAGAGGAGGGGAGGGTGAGGTGGGTGTTGAGGCAGTAACCACAGTGTCTACTACAGTAGATGCAAAGTGCCTTCCCAGCCTCTAAACTAGGAGTCAGCAAACTACAGCCCGTGTCTGTTTTTGGAAATAAAGTTTTATTGGAATTCAGCCAAACTTATTTATGTATTGTCTATGACTGCTTTCCTGCTACAATGGCAGACTTGAGTAGTCCTGGCAGAGACCATATGGTCTGCAAAGCCTTGTTTACTGTCTGATCCTTTACAGAAAAAGTTTACTAGCCTCTGCTCTAAACTTCCTGTTGGCCATGTATGTTAGGTATCTTCCAATCTGTTAAATGAGAAATTTCCTGTTTTTCAGTTGTGATTGAGTTTCAGCATCTTTTCGTATTTTTCTTTCTTTCTTGAGAACTACTTGTTAATTTCCCTTCCCCAAATTTTTTGTCAGGTTGTTGGTCTTTAATGTATTATTGGTAAGACGTTGTGTTCATTTTATTTATTTATTTATTTATTGAGCAAGATTACCCCTGAGCTAACTACTGCCAATCCCCCTCTTTTTGCTGAGGAAGACTGGCCCTGAGCTAACATCCATGCCCATCTTCCTCTACCTTATATGTGGGATGCCTCCCACAGCGTGGCTTGAAGCCAAGCAGTGCCGTGTCCGCACCCGGAATCCAAACCAGCAAACCCCGGGCCACTGAAGCGGAATGTGCGAACTTAATTACTGCAGGCCCCTGTGTTCATTTTAATTGAGAACTATGCTAGCTCTCAGGAATGTTACTTTTATTAATTCAGTTTTGCTGGCTTAGAGCAGATACTATTACTAAAACTGCCTGTACATTTTAATATTATATCACTGATCATTGGGGAAAATGGAGCAGAAACAGAGCAGAGGAGCAGTAGAGAGAGACCAGGGACAGGAATGCCATAAAAGCAGGAGAACACACACAGACACCTGCCTCCACCCCTTCAGAGGGACTGTGGTGGTCTTCTTTCTTTTCATTATTTCCTCGTCCAAAAAGACTGTCCCTTCATACAGATGAGCTAAAGGCCCTGCTAATCAGAAGTAGTCTGATTTAGAGTAATTTCAGAAACTATGAAATTAAGATTTTATGATTTAAAGTAGAGTAAAGACATTTAATGAACATTTATAGTTTATTCTTACACACTAATCGGTTCTTGTTGAAAACATACCTTCTTATTAATCACTTTATTAACTAGTTAAAATTTCACGAGCAGGATGATATTGGTTTTTTCCCACTTTTTGGAGCAATAATGTAGTGTTTCTTATTTCCAGATGAAGTGATTTCCTCTGAAGATGTTGGGGCTAGCATTTTCAATGGACAGAAGAAAGTGCTGTATTATGCTGATGCCCTTACGGAAATAGCTTTTGTGGTTCCTTCTCCTGTGGAGTCCTTAAGTAAGAGCATTTTTTGTATGGTGCTGTTTTAGGATCTGTTTTTGTATTCACCAGTTTGTACAGTGTTATTGCATTGGAGAGGTTCTGAAGTCATCCAAGGCATTCCTCGGCTTCTGAGACATGATAGCTTTAGACTATGCAAAGGTACAGGATGTTAGCTTCTCTTAACTTTCTTAAGGAAAGTAGTTAAAGACAAGCAGACTGACCCTCTGATAATTTTTAAATAATGAAGGAGACCCACTTCAACTCATTTTTCGTGTTTCTTTAATTATTTAATCAATATGTAGAAGCCTTGTTTTCCACTTGATTCATTTTTTTCTTTAATTCTGAGTGAGTGCCCACCTATTTCCCTGTTTTTGTGTGAGAGCCTTTGTATGGAACCTCAGAAAATCCTGCAGTTGGAAGGCTCTCATGCTGGCACCTGGCTGGTTTTCTAACATCAAGTGGGAGAAACTTCAGCAGCCTAGAAAAGACAGTGATCAAGCCTGTTCTTCTTAAGGATCAGGAGTGATTATTATTTCTCAGTCTAAACTCATAGTCTTATTTTGCCTAGAACCTTTGCTTCTTGCAAATTAAGCCTGTTTCTTTGTGCCTGACCAGGTGGTAGGTGGAAAACTTCACCTCCTTCTTCACTGAGACCATGTGTAGGATGGGGTGCTACACGTCACACTTTGACAGTCTCATCTTTAGGCTAATGACTTTTCGTGTGCCCTACCTCGGCAGCCTCCTAACCTTTGTACTTGGACTCTTGATTTTTCACTCTTGGCCCTCCCTATCTCATACTCTGGGGCCAATTGTGTTCCGGCAGGAGTGACCTTCCATGGTCTAGGTCAGTATCTTAGCAGCTGTTTGCCTTTATGTCAAAGCTGTAATCTGCCACCCTAATTCCGGGAACCAGGCTCTGTCTGTCCTCCATGGACTGAGTCCCTGCCTAGTGTCTCTGGCCCATCCTGTTTGCACCAACGCAGTCCTCCCAGAGATAGATCCTTGTCCTTGCACTGTAGTTCCCACAGTTAGGTCTTTACCTCCTGTCATGACACAGCCTCCCTACCAACTGTGCTCCTGCTCCTGCTCAGCCTCCTCCTGTTTCTTGAGATTTGTCTGTCTTTGTTTTTGTTTTTTATAAATCTCTGTGTGCTTGTCTCCAACTAGATCACACCTTAATCACAGAGACAAGGTCCTCTGTAGCTTTGGGGTGCCCCAGTGCTACTTGGCACTGTGCTGCATGATTGAATATATAATCAAAGTAATTCAGAGAATAGCAGATGGCTTTTATTATATTCTACATCTAAAAAGTCAAATATTTTCTACTCTTACCTCAGTTATCCTGTAAAGCAGGAGCCGGCATACCACAGCATACAGATTAGATTCAGAACACTAGGAACAGGCTTTACATTTGTAAAGGTTGTAAATAAAATATGAAGAATATACAATGGAGACCTGTATGTCCAGCAAAGCCTAAAATATTTATTACCTGATCCTTTACAGAAAAAGTTTGCCAAACCTTGATCTAGAAGCGATGTTTCGCTTAAGTGACTTAGGTTAAACTATTAATATAACTGGTTTTAACACTTTTGCTCCAAAGAAGTAGTGGGTATTACAATTATTTATTTTCTTTACCCCCTAGATGATTCACTGGAAAGTAACATCTCGGACCAAGATAGTGATTCAAACATGGATCTTATGCCAGGAATTCTGAAACAACCATCCCTGACACTTGAGCTTTTCCCTAATCACACAGACAATCTTAATTCCTCACAAAGGGTAAGTCGCTTTGCTGATGTATCTCCAAAAATTTGTAGTGAAATGGGGGTAATTATAGAATCGTACCTGAAAAGCTTTTAAGTTTAACCCAGAGTGTTATTATAGCAGTACTGATTCATTAGTATCTTTTTTATTTTTTCAATCAAATTCTCAGAATTTCTCTTTTTCAGCTTTCAACAAATAGTTCATTCTAAGACAGCCTTTGTTGTTTTCCTTGACTTAGCCATTCTGGTACCATGCTGGGTTCTTTCACCCCTTCCTTCTCAAGCCTAGGTTTTTATTTGGTCCCTGAAATAATCCACTAAAGGTACAGCAGTGCTATGCACTTCACATGTTTAATCATGCAACATTCAACTTAAACAAGTATGACTATATATAAATGGTAGCATTTGGGAGAATAGCCCAGTGTCTGAATAAACATGCTGAGTGAGGCACACAGTGGCTATTATAAGAAGAGAGCATTTTGCTTTTTTTTTTTTAAAGATTTTATTTTTTCCTTTTTCTCCCCAAAGCCCCCCGTACGTAGTTGCATATTCTTCGTTGTGGGTTCTTCTAGTTGTGGCATGTGGGACGCTGCCTCAGCATGGTCTGATGAGCAGTGCCATGTCCGCGCCCAGGATTCGAACCAAAGAAACACTGGGCCGCCTGCAGCGGAGTGCGCGAACTTAACCACTCGGCCACGGGGCCAGCCCCTGAGAGCATTTTGCTTTTATACTTTTTTCTTACTATATCAGTGGATATTGTGCCTTTATCTGTGTTTTTCCCTCGTGTTATCTCTAAATCCTTACTGGAAAGTGGTCAAGTAGTGATAGGAAGAGTACAGGATCAGTTCATAAGTATAAGAAGATTGATTTAGAACAAATAAAAAAAAAAAAAGTATAAACTTGACTGAAGCCATTCTTCCGTTTTACAAGATTTTAATTTGGCTCCTTCTATAGTGAAAATTATTTTTAACATAGGTATATGGTTAGTATGGGAGAGATTTTCACCTTTAAAATTGATTTAGGAGAAAATAGTTAAGTTGTATAAGACTCTCTGAAGTAGAGTGATTTTGAAAATCAGAGTTGCTTACAAAGGTTTCACAGAATATGGTTAGGAGATGAACGAGTCAGTGTTGGCAGTAATGCAGGACTTGAGTCAGATCCATAGTCGGTGACTGGCTGCCCTTGTACTCATCTTCTGAATGCCAGCAGCCTTAAAATCCAAAGAGTGACAACTCTTAAAGCATCATGTTTTTATTGCAGACTACTAACAAACTAAAAAAAGAAAAATCACTATCTTAATAGATGCAGAAAAAGCAGTTGACAAAAACTTAACACTCATTCATGAGGAAAACTTTCAGCACTCCATAAATAGAAGGGAACTTCCTCAACCTGAAACAGCTCTACCAACAACCCACAGCTCACATTATACTGATACCTTACACATTATTCTTGAAGTTTTCCCCCTGAATGGAGGACGAGGCAAGGATGTCTCCTCTCACCACTTCTGTTCAACGTGGTAGTGGAGGTCCTGTACTGGGATATTTCTGTCTTGTTAGACAAGAAAGAGAAGTAAAATGCATAAAGATTGGAAAGGAAGAAATAAAACTCTGTGTGGTTGCTGATGGCATGATCATGTATGTAGAAAATACTGAGGAATCTATTTTTAAAAATCTACCAGATCTATTGAGCAAGGTTTCAGGGAAGAAGATCAATGTGTTAGGTGGAATTCTAAGATGACCCCCAATGACTCTTGCCCTTGTATAATGTCCTCCCCTTGCATGTGGGTGGAACCTGTGAATATGATGATATATCCTGTGATTATGTTACCTTATATGGCAAGGAGGTTTTGTTGATGTAACTAAGGTTACTTGCAGTTAATCAAGAGGAAAAATACCCAGGTAGGCCTGACCTAGTCACAGGAGCCCTTTAAATCTAGGGCTGGAAGACAGAGATGGAGGAAGTCAGAGATTCAAAGCTGATTAGGAGCCATGATGCTAAGAAAATAGTCCATGAGTGTGGCTGGATGTCTGTAACTAGTTTGGGAAAAGTCTCTTGGTCACAGTTGTTTTTTGTGAATACCAGAATAGAAACAAGAATCCAGGGGAGTTGCCATGGTCTCTTGTCATCTGGTAAAGATATGTATATTTCTCTGCTAATAAAGCAGTTTTATTTTTAAAATTCAAGGATGGGATTCTCCCTTCTGTACACATAGCTTTGTGTAGGGCTTTAGCATAAACTCAGCTATGCTGCATGCCCTAAAAATGATGAAGCTCAGAGTGCCAGTTTGCTAATGGGGAGCCACATAGTCCTGCTAGCCTCTCAAAGAAACCTAAAGCTGATTGGGTGGGCAGGGAAGCCAGAAGCAAACTGTGCCTGACAGCAAAGACCTAAGCAACTCTTTTTTTCTTTCTGCCGACAAGAAAAAGGAATTCGGGGGGTCTAGGTTGTAGTAGGAAATACTTGGTCTGAGAACTAGGAATAACTTTCTAATGGAACATTTAAGAAATTAGAATCCCCAGGCAAATCAGGGATGTTGCTGTGAGGGGGAAAGCTTACTGCTTTCTGGCCATAGAGGTAGACTCAGAGCCTTTTAAGCTCTCACTAAGACATAGCACACAAATTTAATTTTTATTAGTGTCACATAATTGTTTAGTATTTCTTACCTTTTTTTCCTTTGAGGATTTTAGGCCTTCATTTCCTTGATCTAGGTTGAGACTTGATAAACAGAGGAGCTGAAGAAGAGCTTTTTTGCAAATGTATTTCACACTTTTTTTCTGAAATGATTGCCCATGACCTGATACTGTCACTGGGCAGCTTGATGAATGTATGGTTTTAGTTTTATTAAGCCAGTTATTTTTTCTCCCCCCTCTTCTGCTTTTCTCTGCCTCATATAGCTCAGTCCCAGTTCCAGAATGAAGAAGTTGCCTCAGGGTCGCCCTGTGCCTCCCCTTGGACCTGAGACAAGAGTTTCTGTAGTTTGGGTGGAACGCTATGATGATATAGGTACTGTATAAGGACTTTGTCCATAAATAAAATTAGCATAGAATGACAGTGACTTGCTGAATGTCTAAGCAGCAGCATAGGCATGGTGTGGTGGGCCAAGAACTGGGTTTGGAGTTGAGCAAGCCTGGGTTTGAATCCCAGTTCCACTACTCATTTAATTTCTTTAAGCCTTGGACTACTTATCTGTTAAATGGAGACATTCTTGACACTCATTTCAGAGTCCTGAAGATCTGATGAGACTGGTGGGTATGAAGTCTTTAGCTCTTCTTGGTATGACAGTGGTTTGTTGCCACTGCACGTAGCTCCCAGTCACCCTGCGACCTCTGGAAAGGGGAAGGGGGAGCGCTTCCCTCACCCCCTTTCCACGAACCCTGCTGTGTCTAGTTTTAGTGTAGAGATTAACAGAAATTCTGCTATGAATAAGTTTCTCGTGAGTTTTATGTAAGCAGTATCAGAGCATTAGAAATGCGTATTTAACCTACGGTCTCCTGCAGCTCAGAGTCTGGGGGAAAGTGTTGTAGTTGCCTTCCAGCCCCTCCAAAGCCCTCAAAGACTTCAGGTCATCTTCTCTCAAACCTCTCTGCTTTAGATGAACTGTAATAAAGGAGGGAGCATTCTTTTTTATTTATGAGGAATAGTCAGGATTATATATTTTAGGATGGCACAGTCCGTATATTTGTTGCCTACTTGTAAAGAGATTAGGAAATTAGATTTCCTATTATTTATTTAGGAAATAAGAGGGAGATATTAACTATAATGCTATTATTTTCTTCCAGAAAATTTTCCCCTGTCAGACCTGATGACAGAAATCAGTACGGGTGTGGAAACTACTGCAAATAGTAGCACGTCTCTGAGGTACACTGTTATTTGCTCAAAGTTTATCAGCATGTCTTTAAGCATAGAGAAGCCTATTTTTTAGATGTTGATTGCGGTTTAATCAAGAAATAAAGACTTTTAATGAAACAAAAGGGATGAAGGCAATAAGAAATAAACATAATTATTGGAAAAGAATCAAATTAGGAAGTTGTAGATAAATGTACAAGGTGATAAATTAGCAAGGATTTGTAAATGGCATAATTAATTACTGTTTTGCATTTATCTGCAGCAAAAAGACAAATGAAGAAGTGGAGGCAGTTAAGTATTAATGAAGACTGATAATAGGGTAGCAACAGTAGATAGAAATAATGGAATTAAATTGGCCAAAACATTCTGGATAGATAGCAGTTAAAATGTCCTTATCACATGAACTATTTAATGGAAAAATGTTTCTAAGTAAAATGTAATATGGTCATTCATCACTTAACAATGGGGCTACGTTCTGAGAAATGCGTTGTTAGGCAATTTTGTCATTGTGCAAACATCATAGAGTGCATTTACACAAACCTAGATGGTATAGCCTACTACGCACTGGGGCTATATAGTACTAATCTTATGGGACCACCATCGTATATGCAGTTTTTTGTTGACCGAAACATCATTATGTAGTGCATGACTGTACCAACTTTATTGTAATGTTAAGATTTCTATTTTAGCTCCCCATGCACAAAAAGGATTAAAAAGTTATGATTCCAAGAACAGTAACAATTTATCTGTATAGGTTTTATAGTTTCAGGGCTTTTAGCTTGCTTGTTTTTGGTTTAAACAAATACTTTAAAACAGCTTCAAGAGGTACAATTATCTTCTCCATTTTATAAATGGGATAAAATAGGCTCATAGAGGTTATTCCTCAATGTCACACATCCAGCAAATGAAGGAGAAAGCAATCTGAACCCAGGCCCCTGACCCCAAATGGTAACTTCATCTCCCACATCACAGACTTACCCTTAATATCAAGTTAAACTTGATATTTTAGCTTTGAGTAAGTCCCTTCTGTTTACATGATCTGATTCATTTTGCATGTGTTAGATTATTGTTTAGAAATGAAGTCAGTAAAGATGATTTATTTTAACATCATATTTTTAAATTTCTGGAAGGGGGCAAATCATTCTTAAAACTTTCATGTTTTTTTATGCTAAAGTATTTTAAAGCAAATTACAGGTATCCTAACATTCTAAATATGTCAGTATGCATCTCTAAAAATTAAGAACACTTTTCAAATAGAAAATGTTGTCACAATAATAAAGTTAATAACAATTCCTTAATTTTTTCTGATAACCAGTTCATACTCAAATTTATGCATTTTCCCTGAAAAATATCCTTTACAGCTGGTTTGTTCCAACCAGAATCCACTCCAGGACCTTGCATCTGGTATTAAATCTTTCAGTCTCTTTTAATCCAGAACAGTCCTGTTTTCCTTTTCTTCTCCATGACACCACCTGCTGAAGAGACTAGAATAGTTTTCATGAGGTGGACTTCTCTCAAACTAGTTTGGAAGAGAACCTTTAAGTGTCTTGTACTGTTTTTTGTTGTTGTTTTAATCTTTTTAGATCAAAAGTTCTAATACAATTAGATTGTAAAATTTGTATTTTATTGTTAGATTAGCAAAGTTTGGAATTTGTCTTGGGACAGAATTAATACAGGATTGATTTTTATTTAATGTCTTGAAAAATTAACGCACTGTTTCTTTGGCTGAAATCACTTTACCTATATAGAAAGGAAAGCTCATTGTCTTGCGGGGAAGAAACACCAACCTGCCGTGTAGCATCAGAGTGGCATGGGTACTCTAGATGCGTTGGCATATCCCTGACACGTGATATGTAACTCAGTCTTCCAAAGGTGCCTTTGCTGACCTTAGCACCTGTTACCTGTTCAGAGGCTTTGAGGGCTTTGGCTCTGCCAAGATGCAGCCATTTATCACCTCTGCTAAGGAGGATGCTTGCAGGTGGCCCAGACTAATGGCCCTCCCAACCTCCTTCCCCAACCCCTGAAAAAAAAAATTATAGCAAAGATTCCCATAGTGAGCCTAAGCTATATTCCTACTTCTGCTCTGAGATTACAGTGTTGACTGTGGTGGAATTACCTGCATTCTGGCCAGCCCCACTTTTGTCTCCTACAAGAAGGAGGAAGTAAGTGAAAGTCCCATAGCTGGGTGCTAGATCTGTAGCCCCCGACAATATATTTCTCTGGCCTTTCTTTCCACCCCCATGTCCCCAGTGGTTTTCTAAGCACATTTTTTAGCCCCTTTTTTGTCAGCTTAAAAGGCCTGACCCCTGTGATGACCATTTAGGGTCAGGTGTTGATGGGGGGCTTCAACATGAGCTCCCAGAAAGAGGATTTTGAGCAGACTGACCCCTTGGCTCTTGTCAAACACTACCTGGCAGCAGGTCCTTTTGGTATTCTTATATTACGCGTGGGAGACTTCAACTCTTGAGGATTTGGGGTAAAAAGTGTTTTTTTTCCTTAAGATCTACCACTCTTGAAAAAGAAGTTCCTGTCATCTTCATCCACCCTTTAAACACTGGATTATTCCGGATAAAAATTCAAGGAGCCACTGGAAAATTTAACATGGTCATCCCTCTTGTGGATGGGATGATTGTCAGCAGGCGAGCACTCGGTAAGGTCTTCATATGTGGCTCAAGGGTTAAGGTTACTTTCTCCTTTTGTCTTTGACATTTTTATGAACCAAAAAGTAGTAGAAGTAAGGAAGTGATGATAATACTTAATAGGTTCCACATGTAGAAAATGCTGTGGCTCTTATTAAAAAGGAAGCATGTTTTGTTCTATTTTGAACAGTGCTTAATCTAATAAGTATGAGTGGAGCTGTAATTCACAAACTTCCAGTATTGGACGTGAAGATAGCTGTTTGTAATCCAGGGCAGGAAACGGGTTGTCAGAGCAGATATTGATTCTGTTTTTCCTTGTCATTATGTGTTTCTTCTGACAGTTTTATCTTAGTAAATCTCTGTCCATCTCTCCGGGGAATGAGTGGAATGAAATAGTTTGAGTTTGCAGAGCATAGTTCCCCTGAATACTGTATAGTTCACCTAGCTGACTGATTATTCACATTGATTTTAAAACCCTCTGTTTTCAAGGTTTTCTGGTGAGGCAGACTGTAATTAATATTTGTAGAAGAAAGAGACTGGAGAGTGACTCCTACAGTCCCCCACATGTCCGCCGGAAACAGAAAATCACCGACATTGTCAACAAGTACCGGAACAAGCAGTTGGAGCCCGAGTTTTATACTTCACTTTTTCAGGAGGTTGGACTCAAGAACTGCACTTCTTAGACCACTGTCTGTCTAGGACTGTTGAACTACAGTTTGGGGCTATAACATCAAAGCAAAACAATTTGATAGGTGATCACTGTAAAAATAAAAACAAATCACTCCCCAGGAGCTCACTGTTTAATCACCAGAATAGAAGGGACACACTGTAAACCCATTTGTTGGAAGACTTTTGGCTTTCTAGTGAAATGGGCTCCCAGACACAATTGTATTCCTGCTGGTAATGATGATACACATTTTAGCCATAAACTTTCTTTTAAAAGTGACAATTTTAGTTAAATATAAGCCTTTTGAAGAGAAAGGCTTTGATGCATCTCAGTTAAACACATGCATTGGTAGTATCAAATTTGCAAATTAGAAGTTGAAGATAGTTTTATACCTCACTTTTTAGGAGGTTGTGTTCAAAATTAAAATCTGTCTCAAAATCGTCCAGCACATTTAAAGACTCATGTTGATAGCATGGAGGAGAAGGAAAGAAATCTCAACTTTCTGCTCGCTCACAGGTCCATTTGTCATCCAACTGTCAAACTGACAGAAAGAACGTAAATGTTTTCTGCTCAGATAAGAAGTCTGACATTAAAATATTTCATTCTTTCCACATTTCAAAATGCTTTCATTCTCATTGTTGCACAGATCTGTCTGAAGGCCTCAGTTTCTGGGCAGCCCAGGAACAGATCTGAAATGGAGGCATAGCCCCGTCCTTTAATAGGGATACAAATAGCGTTTGTGGAGTTAAAAGTTGTAAGACAGTAGTGATGCCTCCACGCTCTCCATTATTATCTAGCTTGATGACATAATAATGGGTTAAACATTTGTAATTCCTTGGTAATTTCTTGGTTAAATATTAAGAAATGTAAATTCACAACAAGGGTTGAAAATTATTTGGTTTCGTTCATTGTCTCTTATTTCAGGACCAAGCAGGAAACTGCAGTAGTTTATGAAGGATGCTATTTGGGGTTCAGGAAATAGCCTCTCAATGCTCCTAATTCAGATTTCTCGTAGAGAGCTACTGGATTTCATCATAATTGGCAAACATTAGTGGCCGCCTCCTTGGGTGGCTGCTGTTTGAAATGGCTGTTGTCATATTTTCTTTATTTTGCCAGCTGAAGGCACAACAAATCCCTGCCTGGGGTTTTGGAAATACTGCTGTTACCTCGCTGCTCCTTTTCAGCCAGGGATAAGTGTTTTGAGGTGGCCAGTCCCAGAACATCCTTACGAGGATTCCTGTTACAGTGCTAGAGTGTACACTGCTCATTTCTCCTATTCTTATGTGCTTTCTTCTTTATTAAGATTATTTTGTGTTAAGATTAAGTGAAATTTAAAGTCCAAAGAGGAGTGATCACAGTTGTATAAGGGGTGATTTCCCACTTGAATTCTGAAGTCAGTAGATTCCTTCGGTCAGGGCTACAGTGGTCTGTTTGGTTTGATGTTTTGTAGTTTAATTAGAGAGGGATAGTGTAGGACCTAGTTCCCTGTGCAGATGTTTCTGTTCCAGAAGTATGTATTTTGTCATCTGTGAGTAAGAAATGCGGGCATAGCAGCTCTTGGTTTTAAGTTTGCCGTACCCTTTTCTTCGTGTTTTTTTAAGCTCAGGTAAAGGTAACCTCTTCCTTCTATGACTCCAGTTTCCATTCAGGTATAATACTATTCAATATTTGATTTTATGTTTCATCTGGGCAATACATTGATGTTTCCAGAAGGTAGCACAGGGGAGGGGGATATATGATAAAGATTAGCAAGTTGTACCCTAAAAATGTTAAGGTGAGGTTTAACGACTTTCATGGAAATTCCAGATTGACGTTTCAAGGGAAAAATGGGTCCTTGTTCTAGTGGATATGAACGAAGAAGGGTGTAAATTGATGTGCAACTTATAACATTCCAGAGGTTAAAGATAACTGATGTAGGTCTGCTTCCTCAGTGTGATTCCTCAGATAAAATTTTTATCTTTGGTATAGTTTTACTATCAGCAAAATGTACAGTGGTGTATGTGTTGGGGGTGAGCTTCCTGATCCTTCACTTTGCTCTAATTTCTGGCAACTCTTTGTAATTCTAATGGCCTTGATAAGTGAACAGCCCTGTTGAATGCAGTTTGTGATCTGGAAGACTTTGTGGTCTTCCAGGGAAGAAGGGATGAATGCAGGACTGCAGCTCCCGAAGGCATGAAACCCAGTGTGTACGGCACAAACAGAATATGGTGTACGTATACCTTTCAGGTGCTGGTTCCTTCTGCTCAGAATAACATCTGCCTAAAAAGGAAGTGTAGTGAGGACCCTTGGACCTTTCACTAGTGTAGGTTTGAGTTCATGGTCACTAAGTTCACCCAGCTACCTTTGTTAAAAATCACGTTGAGTAGAATAATGCCAGGGGAGCATATTTAGTCTTTAATAATAATCTGTAGTAGTCCACTTGATAAATTTGCTAGCATATGTTCATAACCTTTGGCGGGAAGCCAGGACCACTTTGGTCTGTGCACTTTAGTTGCTACATGTGACAGGTGTACCAGGGGGTGGATGAGTGTGGCATTTGGTGACAAGAAAAACATTACCCAAGGGTCAGAGGCAGGTAGACTCTCATAGTCCCTTCTCACATTTGGGGAACGCAGGCTTTCCTCCTACTCTCTGGTTGGGAGCACTGAGGACAGTGAGGAGGGCTTTTGCCTTTTTTGTGTTCAGCCAGCTCTCTCTTTTGTCTGGTGCTTCCTCCTAAGACCCGCTCCTGTCCATTAGCCCTTTGACAGGAATAGTTAGGTGGTGGGTTGACCCCCTCCTGCCTTGGCCATATATACACACACACGTATGCATGCTGTCCTCCATCTCTAAGTCCTCTATTTCAGGGCAGCCCGTTCTCCTCTGGACTCATTTATAAATACAAAATACCTGCATCTTTGGCCAGTGATGTCGGTTGCCTGTAGGTCGTGTGTGAGGCCTTCCTGAATGGTTACTTTCTACATACACTGAGGAAGCATTTGTCAGGCTCTGCAGAGTGATTTTTAGACAGGCAGAGTCTTCAAGAGTATTTATGTCTATTGGAAAGTGAAACTATACCCAAAGTGGGAGTCAGCCTTGCTTAAAGACACGTTTCATGGCAGATGTGAAGATGTGCTGGAGGGAATTTGGCACTCCTCCTGGCTCTCGTTCTCCACTCAGCATCTTAAAACCCGTTCAGGTTATATCTTCCTAAAGAGAATTGATTTATATGTTTACATGAAATGGTGAGTTGAATTAGATGGTCTGTTTTAAGCATTTCCATGACAGCCTCTTTTCCTGAGATGGAGAGATTGGAGGTAATCTACTCGCTCGATGTGGAATCAAACTGTGGGTTATCAGTAGCTAAAGAAGCCATGTACTGTATAGTGTTTTTCTCAGAGTATCAACTCATGTTCTTCAGAGTTTCTTTTTTTAATGGTGAGGGAAAAGATATAATTTGGGATTCCACAGTGCCTTGCAAATAGTAGGCGCCCAATAACTATTTGTTGAAGCAAACCAAGTTTCTCAAGCCCTTGTCTCTTGCAGTGACCAAGAACATCTTTCTCCTTGAAGGGCTTGGCAGTTGTGGCTAAAACATAAGCAGTATCATTATTTGCTTGAAATCATATACACAATTTGTATGAATTTCACTATGTTGCCAAGACATGATCTTTTTCTTATTGTATTTTCTGTAAATATTTCTGGCACTGAACTGTAAAGTAAAGGCGAAATGTAAATATGAAGGCATACCTGTGCCCCCTCGCCTCCTGTGTTTTCTCTTCGTTGGTTAGGGAAGAAGGCCCAGAGGCTCGTTTGTATTTATGCCGACCCTTTGTCCAGAAGAAACCCATGGAATATTGAATGTAATACATTTAGTCAATTAAATTTTAAGGAGATTCTTATCTAATAACATCGTGTGTGCTTTTGGTTGCAGGCTGGGGGATTGACTCCTGTGTGGGTGTTCCTAATTTATCCTTTCCCAGGGCCATCAGCTCTGCTTTGGCTGCCCTTCGTAATTTAGATCTGTGGGTTTTCACTCTGGCTTTGTAGAGTTTCAGGAAATAGTCGAAATTTGATTAATTTTAAAAGTATTTGCACTTGTATGCTAGAAGGAGCTTGTATAATTAAAGTACTGCCAACAGAGTGCCACCTTACAGAGGTTTGCAGTTCTCGAGGGGCTGGCTGGCTCTCTCTGAGTTGGGAACACAAAAATGCAAGCTATGCTCTCTGCCTGCCGAAGATCTGAGCTCTTCCAGGTCTGGCCAGTCAGGAAAGGGGAGAGATGCAGAGGAGGTCATCCCCCCACCACCTGCTACCCCTATGAGTAGGGTTGGCTGTGTTCAATGGGGCCAGATTAGTACCTTACTGCCTAGATTACACACGGTGGGGTGGTTGTACCACTTGAGGAAGCAGTAAGGTGCATGCCTCTGCCGAGCACCACCTGCTCCAGCCTGACCCTAAAGCCAGAGCTGGGAGGGGCCTCCCCCGCAGTTGTGTATCCATACCTGATCTGCCTGCTCACCACAGGACCTCCAGCTGGGCCCTGGTGGCCAGAGAAGCTTCTCCCTGGGCTGACTGCACAGTGGCCCTGTTTTGGGGTCTGGCAAGAAAATATATTCAAGCCTATCCCACCTGTGCTGCTCAGCTCTTTCTGACCTCAGCCCCTTCAGGACCCCGTGCCAAGAAATCATGCTCAGCCCCAACCCAGACCACCCCGCTCCTGTTCTTGGCCTCTGGGCCCTGAGTGCACAGTCCACCAGGGCACTATGCTCCTTGGACGTACATTCTAATACCATCTGCCCAGACCTCCTCTTCTGGGGACTCTGCTCATCTCACAGCTGGGCTCAGACTCCCTCTAAACACCCTGGCCCTCTAAACTCCAGCTGTCCCCTCTCCTCCCCTATGTTTTACTATGGCTGGCCCCTCTTGCCTTTTTCCCTGGGCTGGTGTCTGCCTATGAGGGGGTCCTTTCACCTCATGTCTCCCCTTAGGTCTACCACCCACTTCCTGCAGCTGCTCCCTGAGCTTGGAACAGGGTCTGCCTGATTTTCCCAACTTGTGCTCCGTGAGATGCTGTGGTCTCAAAGACAAGTTTCATCAGACTGGTTGCTCATTAACGTGTGGAGTCCCAAGCCTCACCCCCTGGAGGTTCTGCCTCCGTAGAGCAGGGTGAGCTTGGGAATGGGCCGGTTTCGTAAGTAGCCTCCAGCCCCCACCCACCTGCTGGCAGTGACTGAGGCAGGTCGTCCAAGTACCCTTTTGGAGAATACTGAGCTTCTGTCCCCTCCCCTCCATGAGCAGCAGCTGCTCCTCCTGTGGTCTTCCTGCACCCATCAGGCTCCCAGTCTGGCCTGAGTCTCCTTGCAGCTTAGGGGCTGTCAGGCCCTGAGAGGCCCAGCGCCTCTTCCTGCCACTGGGCCTGGCACATGGAGGTTTACTAACTACTTCATGAATGAATGAATGACAGGGGAGAGGCAGGGAGAGAAGTTTGGCAGTTGGGAGTGTTCTGCCCACTTGGGCGATAAAGGAACAAGATTAAGGTCTTAGAAGCCCCTCACTGAAAACCCTATAAAGAGAGATTCGGAAGCTTCTAGATTAAATAATAGTCATTTATTGAGGGCCTACTAGATTAGAAGGTTTTTAAAAGGCAGCCCAGTGACCCAGTTTGGCTCAGCTGACTTGTTTTGTTTAGCTAAGAATCTTTTAACAAGGTTTGATTCAACATTTTTAAATTGGGAGATTTCACATAAAAATCCAGATTTTTTTGGCTCTCTTGGAAAAGTCAGGAGATCTGGCCATACTGGACCTGCATTTCTCGTGTAGCAGTTATTGGCTGGAGCTACTGCTGCCTGCCTGCTTTAGATGTACCCAGCTCCATCCAGGTTGTTCAGCCCCCAGCACTCCCACAAAGTGTAAACGTGAGCCTGTGTAGCCTGAATTGTGGGACCTGGGACCTGACTGGTTCCTGGAGGAATCTGTGACCTCAAGTATATGAAGACCCACCTGTGGGCAATTTGTATCTCGTCATTTATTTTTCTAACTTTTAGCAGAATGATGAGGTAAGAATTATTTCCATCCTACAAGAGCATCAAGGAGTTGTCGTGTAAACCCATAACATCTTAGCAGGGATTCAAACCCAGGCCTGCCTGCCTATCTGCCTGGAAGCCAGCCTGTCTCACTGCCCTGGCTCTTGCCTGTTTGTTAAAACAGCTCTCCTTTCGCTTGAAGGACCCTGTGGCCGCCTTGTTATGTCACAGGCTCAGTCACAATTGGGCTGAGAGCAGAGTGTGGTCTGGCCCGTCAGGTCCCAGGGCAGCCCTGCTAGCCCAGCCCAGGCTGGCCCCGCTTAGCCGCACATGCAACATGAAGTACCCTCTGGTGCCGCTGGTGAACGACCTCACATTTTCTTTCCTGGTGTTCTGGCTCTGCCTGCCCGTGGGCTTGCTCTTGTTCTTGTCGATCGTCTGGCTACGCTTCCTTCTTAGCCAAGGTGAGCCACCCAGGCAGGCCCTGATCCTGGAGCAGGGCAGGGGGTCAAATAGAGCAGGGCATCCTGAAACAACTGCGGAGAGGGATTTCCTTCAGACGTTTTCACTGCTGGCTCAGAGTTGACAGGCAGCCACTTATAAGAGAAAAGGATTGATTTGGTAGTTAGTTTCTTCACCTAGAGTCCAAAAGCAGATCCCTGAGTTTGCCTGAGAAGCAGGATGTGTGGGTGCACATCTGTGTCCCCTCAGGGCCACTGCTAGCATGTAAGTTCTCTCGTACAAGTCAGAAAGAGGTAGCCCCTCCGGACAGATGAATTAGTAAAAGGTGCCCCTTCCTGTGAATGCAGCTGGGGCGCAAGGCTCGGTGAGCAGAGCGTAGGCTGGATTTCAGCCCCTCACGCCCTTGGCCTGGTGCTTTTGTGCAGTAAAGAACTTGCACAATGGGGTACGGCAGCTTTAGGCATTTATCAGGAGCCCAGGGACCACTCATACTGTTTTCTGCCCAGGCCACAAATCAGGGAGGATCTGGGTTTCTCTGGAACACAGGATCATGGAAGTCAACTGACATTTGTCCTGAGCTCAAGATGCCACTGAGAGGAGTAGGAGGTGGGGCAGAGCTGGCCATGAGGGACCCAGGCGGCCAGTGGGCCTGGGATGCATCCTGACCATGTGGCAGGAATGACACTCCGCTCTTCAGGTGTCCTGTCTCCCTGGACACTCCCTTCACTGAGGGGCCTCTTTCTGGGGACTGCTTGACCTGCCGCCTCCTCTCCTCAGCCTCATGACCTTTGGCCAGCTGGGCAAGGAGGGCACTGAGTGTGCTAACAGCTCTGGTCAGATGGCTTTCAGATAGGGTGAGCAGTTCACCCCCTAGTCTGCCCCATGGTCTCAAGTGTGGGGGCTGGTAGTTGTGCAGTTACTGGGAGTTCCTGGCTAGAGCTTCCAGGAAATGTTGGTTTAAAGTATGTTCTTCTCATATTCCCATGGTGGGTCACAGCCCTTCCTGAGGGGCACAACTCGGGTGTCGGGCCAGTGGCTGGTGGAAGTCAGAGCGCTTGTGTGTATCGTGGCTATAAAAGCCATGTCTCCAGAGTCTGGGAGACGTGGGCCTACATGGCAGCCTCGCCCCTTCATCGTTCATAACGATAGCTTTTTGAACACTGTGTACTACACCTTGTGGTAAACACTTGATGTGCATTATATCACTTAGTCCTCAGAATAACCCTGTGAAGTAATCCTCATTGTATAGTTGGGGGGAAGTGAGGTTTGGAGAAGAGAAGCAACCTGCTTAAGATCACGCACCTGTGAAGTACTGCGTGCCGATCGTCTGATGTCAACCAGATCCTGGATCTGCCACCTGCCAGCTGTGTGCCTTTGGGGGAGTCCTCTCTCAGCCTTTGTTTTCTCATCTACAAAGTGGAGACAATAATGGTGCTGACCCTTTGGGGCTGTGGAGAGATGCACGTCAAGGCAGGGCACACAGTATGCGTACACTCGTAGTGGGTGCTTGTAGGCTGAGAAATAATCCAGTGAGTGTCGGTTTCATCAAGGTAGGAGGAAGTGTAGGAGTGGCTTTGGATGCCTTCTCCCGAAGTGGGGGACACCTTACCTCAGGTGTAAGGCTTTAATCTCCTCCAGCAATTCATTCTCCTTGGAGGCTCTGCTCTAAAGCCATCCACAGTGTGCCCTGCCAGACCCCTTCTCAGACTTTCTCCTCATCTCACATGGCATTTTGAAATAAGTCCTTTTGCTAATTTTGCAATGAAGAGAAACCGTCCTTAAAGTGAGGCGAGTGGTCCTCGCTCAGGCTTCCTGTTTTCTTGGAACTCTCAGTGTTGTAGCGTCTGTTCTGTCCCTGTGCCGGGAGTTGGCCCAAACCCAGGCTCTGGGCCCACCAGGGCTTGGGGACCCGGGGCTTGGGGCACCCCATTAAATGGAGTTCTGTTCTGCTGTGGATCTCTTTATTGGAATCGGTTTGGCCTGGAATCCACTCTGAAAAGCAGTTGCGTGGCTCTGACGCCCCCTTTCCCCCTCCCTCCTGGCCTGGCTCAGCAGGGCAGTTTGAGGGCCCAGAAGACAGAGAATTGAGCAGCGAGTGCCACGTGACCCAAGAATTCATGCTTCCCCAAGTCAAGGGGGGAGCAAAAGGGGAGGAGAAGGGAGCTGCCTAGTGCGACTGGCACTGAGGCAAAAAATGATCCTGGGCAGCTGAGCCCCGGGGAAGCTGGCCAGTGGGGATAATGCTAAGACACGTGGAGAGAGGATGAAGCCACATATGTGCTTCAAAGGGAAGATGCTCTGCCAAGGATGGTTTCCTTTTGCGATTGGAAAGGAATTTGCAGAAGGAAGAAACCTCCAAAGAGAGGGTTTAGGGCTGAAACACAGGAGTGGACACAACAGGCTGTGCCTGTTGAGCGTCCTGACCCCCCTTGTGGTGGTCCTTGGAGCGAGATGTTAAATTCGAAGCTCCCTTTGAATTCCCTGACTTCAAACAAGTGCACCCGATGGAAACTGCACGCGGAGCCAGAAGGCTGATTGAGTCCAGCACCACCCCTTCCTGGCTGTGAGCCCAGGCGTTTCACCTTTCTGAGCCTTCCCCATCTGTAAAATACGAACAATACTAGTGATCGCCTAGCGATGCCGTCAGGAAGTTAACAGGATTAAGTGAGAATAGTGCCTGTAAAACACTTAGCACATAGTATGTGTTCAAAAAGCAATCGACCTCTAGTGAAGAACAGTCACCTCAAGCCATCGCCCTGGTGTTTGGCTCATCGTAACTGCCAGTGTTGTGGAATGCCTGTTCTGCGTGTCTTACCTCAGTTAACCCTCATCGTTGAGCAGGCTCAGCCTCTTCTATCTCCTGCTCTCAGTCTGCATCTGAGGGCTCTGTTCAGCCTCCTTTACTTCTCTGCAACCAGTGAAGCAACTTGCGTATAGTAAGAAAAATAATAATTTCCCCTCCCCCCGTCCTTTGTCACCTTGCCTTTCCCAGAGAAGCCATGTTAGCAAGCTCACGTACCCATTTAATAAGGTGGATTTTCCCAAAAAGGGGGAGTCTGTTCTTTGTTTTTTTTAAAAAAACATTTGTGCATTTCTCTGCAACTTACTTGTGATATATCATAGACATCCTGCAAGCGGAAAGATGCAGATCTAATATAGTCATTTTGACAGCTTCATGACACGCCATTGGATGGATGGGCTGGGTCTCCATGCGGTGTGAGTGTGCTGCACTTCAGTCAGCCAGACGTCTTGGGCACACACATGGTCTCCAAGGTGTTTTATTGTGTGTGTGTGTGTGTACCACAAAACAGGGCCTCAGTGGAAAGCATTGTACGTATATACGCAGATATTTGGTAATGAATGAACTGATAGACGAATAGATGGTTGAGTTTGTGTCTCCTCCGTGCCAGCTCCTGGACCACACCCAATGCAGGTAGGTCATTCGCTCACCTCCAGGGTCCTTCCCTGTTTAGCAGATGGATATGGCTACTTTCCAAGTCACAGAACAACCTTCTTTCTTGGTCCCTGTTCACTATTCCAGGCCCTGAAGTCTTCCTGAGGTCTCAGGGCTGTCCATATGTTAGGATTCTGCCTTGGTTCCCTGGCCTCAGACAAGGCTGCTCCTTTTGGGTCAGGGGGACGAGACAGGATGTGACCACCCAAGAGGCCCTTGTCTCATACCTTCACAGATACAGAGGAAAATGACTCAGATTTATGCTTTGATTGGGAGCCCTGGAGCAAAGCCCCAGCTGAATTTTGCTGGGAGGAGACACTCCATAGCCAAGAGGAGGAGAGGCCCTGCTGGTGAGTCTGTTCTGCCAGGTGAGGCCCTTCTAGGGGGTAGGAGGCTAGAAGGGGGAGCCTCAGGGCCTGCCCAAAGCCTAGGGTGGCTGCCATGTTGGAGAGCTGGCCGCCTCCACCATACTGGAGGTCTGCTCCCTCAGCCATGCTGGAGAGCTGGCTATCTCTGCCATGTTGGAGAACCTTCTGTCTCATTGTGTTGGAGACCTGTTTTTGCCATATAAGAGAACAGCCACCTCTCCCATGAAGGGTTTTTTTTTTTTTTTTAACAAAGGTCCCCTACCCATTATCTCTAGGACTTCACTTCCTACCACACTCCTTGGGGTCTTTGGGCTGGCTGTTCCCTCTGCCTGGAACCCTTCTTCCCTAGACGTCACTTGGTGCACTTCCTCGCCTCTGAGGTTTTGCTCAGATGGCACTTTTTCAGTAGTGCACCTTGATCACCCTCGTTAATATTGCAATCTCCCCCCTGCTCTTGGACCCTTCTTATTCTGCTCTACGTTTTCCGTTACGGTAGATGGACTTACCGCCTTCTGACATGCTCGATAATTGATGTATCCAGAGCACCCACAGCAATGCCTGACACACAAGGGGGGCTCAACAGATATTTGTAGGAATGACATAATAATAGTAATAATAATAGTAATGGCTGATATTCACTGGGTGCTTCATAGGTACCAGGGCCTGTGCTAAACATTTCTCTTTCATGAGCTTATTTATGAAGTCCTTCGAAGAGGATATTATTCTCCTTTTTGCAAATGAAAACTCTGAGTGGCAGTACAGTGAAATAATTTGCCCAAAGAACAGAGCTCTAGAATCCATTAAAGAGCCTGGAGACCTCATCCATTGCAATCGAATTAAATGCCAGTTCTATGCCGTTGACCCCAAAATGTGTGTATCTTGCTCTAATCCTCCTTCTGAGCTCTGTGATCTGTCTGCTTGACACCTTTTTTTCCTGCTTTTCTCCCCAAGTCCCCCCAATACATAGTTGTATGTTTTAGTTGTGGGTCCCTCTAGCTGTGGCATGTGGGACGCCGCCTCAGCATGGCCTGATGAGTGGTGCCATGTCTGTGCCCAGGATCCGAACCAGTGAAACCCTGGGCTGCCGAAGCAGAGCGTGGGAACATAACCACTCGGCCATGGGACTGGCCCCTTGACACCTTTTTATGGCTAGAATGGGATTCTTGATTCCTTTTTCTACCTAACAAAGCAAAACACAACACCTGATCTTCTGCCAGCTTTTCTCCATCTCCATGAACAGCACTACCATTTGTTGGTCTAGTTGCTCAAGCCACAAATCCGGGAGTCAGCCTTCATTCCTTTCTTTCCTCCCAGTCCACATCCAGTCCATCAGCAAGTCCTGGACTCCATCTCTCATACATCCACTGGTCTCTGTCCCCACAGCCACCATGGCCTGCCCTACTCCAAAGTCTGCTCATGCAATGTGTCACTAACCCACCACTCTGCCCCGTTTGAGTCACAGCTTGGAGCTCCTGCGTGTCTGAGTGGAGAAAGGAGGTGGGAGTGAGAAGCAGGGCCCCTCGCTTCACTTCAATTACACCGATTCTTAAACTTTCCCAGTCGGGGGCCAACCCGGTGGCACAGCGCCTAAGTTCGCACATTCTGCTTCTTGGCAGCCCGGGGTTTGCTGGTTCGGATCCTGGGTGCAGACATGGCACCGCTTGGCAAAAGCCATGCTGTGGTAGGTGTCCCACATATAAAGTAGAGGAAGATGGGCACTGATGTTAGCTCAGGGCCAGTCTTCCTCAGCAAAAAGAGGAGGATTGGCAGCAGTTAGCTCAGAGCTAATCTTCCAAAAATAAATAAATAAACTTTCCCGGTCATGACTGTGACGAGGGGCCCTTCCCCAGAAAAACGCAAACTGCATATGCTCAGGGTTTTAGGTTCAGGGCTGGCTTCACGGGTTGTAATCTGCAGTCCCACAAGGTCCCGTGTTCATAAAAGCCCTATGCTTGGTTTAGTGCTCTGCTGCTGCTGTCTTGTAAGTCTTAATATTTGAACAAGGGGCCCTACATGTTCATGTTTAACGGGCCCCACAAATTATGTAACCTGTCATGTTTGTTTACAATTAGTCAGATAAGAGAAGGAGATGTTCGGACTCTGCTCAAGGCGCCTGTCCTATTTATGTAGAGCCCTTCCCAGCCCATCACGTATCTGTCCCCTTTCATTCCATCGTCACCCCTAGACCCAACCTTCCATTTGCTTCCAGCTTGGTTTTCCCGGAGTCAGCTGGGCGGCGGCAATGGCCAAAATGGATGGGGAAGACTTGCCTGGAAGGGAAGAGGACTTTGGCCAATGAGGTGCTTACCTGGGACCCCCAACTTCTCTCCTCCACTGATGGATGCACGAAAGCCTCCAGAGGACTCATCTAGTCTCCATTGCAGATGGCCTCCTGGCCCCATGGAGGAGCCCGAGTCTGTGAAGATGGTGTAAGCAGGTGCACGGGGAGAAGCTGGCCAACTGAATTCAGAGGAGGTCCTGGGGCAGGGCTGGAATGGAGGCTGTGGGTCCGTATTAAAGAAATGAGGGGATGCCTGTGCTCAGGAGACCCCTGACAAACCTGCTGGGCCTGAGCAAGTCCATTTGTTCAAGAAGCTGTGGGGCCCGGCTGTGTCCCCGATGCTCTGTGGGAACCCCTGACTCTTTCCCATGTCTTCAAAGGGCTGGGGGATCTTGCTGTGAACTTCCCTTCTCTAGTTTCAAACTCCTTGATGAGGCTTCAGGTTGATTTTGATAACAAATATTCATTATACAGGTATCTACAGTGTCTACCACATGCCTGGTTATGATAAGAATAGCTCCCGTTTAATGAGCACTTACTGTGTCCCAGGCACTTTTCTATATGCTTTACACACGTCGTCATTTTTAACCCTCACAAGAATTCCAGGAGGTAGGGGCTTTGGTTATCCCTGTTTTATAGATGGGGAAAATGCGACGCAGAGCAGTCAAGTAACTTGCTCAGGGTCACGTTGGTGGTGTTAGGATTTGAACCTAGGCCCTGGGACTCCAGAGCCCAGCCTGATGCACTGGGCCAGTTCTCCAGGTTGGAGTGTTGGGGAACATAAGGGGAGCGCAAAGTCTGACCTTTGAAGAAGTCCCTTGTCCTTGCCCCCACTGGTTACTCAGAGGCAGCAGGGTTGATGGGCTGGAGAAGGGGACGGGTCCCGGGTATTGCCTGGGTATCGTCTTTGTCTTCTCTTTCTCACCCCACATCCCACCAGCCCCTACGAGGCTTTTAAAATGTCCACAGGTGAGAGAATGGAGCCTGAATTATTATCTCCTGGCCTTTGGTCTCCCCAGCTCTGCTTTTTCTGCCCTGTTAGGACCATCCATCCAAAGCACAAATTAGAACATATTTCTCCCCCTGCTTAAAGCCCTCTATGGCTCCCTATTGTCCCAATGCTAAAGTCAGAGTTCTTTGTGTGGTCTAGAGAACCACCCTTTGGGATCCGAGCCCCACTGAATTTGCTGCATGAGGTTTGTGTTCTTACCAACAAGGCTGCGGTGAATACCCTTGAACTTAGATCTTTGTACACAAGTGTCCTTCCATCTGGAGGATAAGTTCTGAAAGGAGAAAATGTTGACTGTAAGGTCTGCGCTTTTGTATATTGGAGGTATTGCCAAGTTGCCCCCACTGTACACCCCCTAAAACACACGCACACCCACGCACTCCTTTCTCCACGCGTGCTTTGCTCTGGCTGATGAGCTTTTGTCGGGGCTGTGTTTTCCCGGGAGCCTTCCCGGCATAGAGTAGATGCTTTGGTAACCAGCCCCGCTTGCTACTGGAGCTCCTCCTGGCCTTTGTCTGGCATTTTCTCCACCTGCCTGCCCCATGGAGTCCTGTGCACAGCTAGTCGGCCACTGCCCCCTGTGCTGTCGGGCTCTGGAGGACTGTCCCCCTCTGTGCTGACCTAGAAAAGTGAAGCGCACCCCGGAACCCCCCCCCCAACCACCTGCAGCCACTCTGGGGAAGCCAGAGGACCTCCCGGGGGAGCTCAGACCCAGGGGAGAGTGGGCACGGCGAGGCTCTGCACCCCAGGCTCTGCAGGGAGGATGTCTGGCCATGCTCCTGGGAGAACTGGTGGCAGAAGGCAAGGGGGCAGCTCCTTGGGGCCCTTGGCCGGTAAGTGGCTCTGGACGGTAGCTGGTGGGGAAGTGTGGGGAGACGCCTTCCTGCTCTGGGTGGGCCTCTGAGGATGTGGACTGGGGCCGCCTTTTTGGCATCTTGTCCTGCTAAGCAGGAGACGTGTGTGTGTGTCTGGTAAACACACCCTGTGATCCTCCAGTGGTAGGCTCCCTGAGAGATATCATCCCCGTTATAGCAGCCGTGGCTGAGTGCCTGTTTCTGTGTGCCTGCCCCAGCACCAAGCGCTTCCCACACATTATCTTCCTTGAGCCCTGCAACAATCCTGTGAGGTAGGTCATAGTTCCATTTTCAGATGAGGAAACTGAGGGTCAGAGAGGTTAAGTAACTTGCCCAAAGTCACACAGCCTGGAAGTGGCTCAATTTTCTGACGTATTTCTCTCGCTCTTTTTTTTTTTTTTTTTTTGAGGAAGATTAGCGCTGAGCTAACTACTGCCAATCCTCCTCTTTTTGCTGAGGAAGACTGGCCCTGAGCTAACATCCGTGCCCATCTTCCTCTACTTTATATGTGGGACACCTACCACAGCATGGCTTGGCAAGTGGTGCCATGTCCGCACCCGGGATCCCAACCAGTGAACCCTGGGCCGCGGAAGCGGAATATTCAAACTTAACTGCTGCGCCACTGGGCTGGCCCCTTAACTGACAAGTGTTTCTCAATATCCACAGTAATACCCCTGGCTCTTCCTGGACTAGAGCGATGCAGCTTAAGGTTACGCTGTTGGTGCCTGTAGGAAACACGAGTAAACTCAGAACAATAAGTGCACGTGGCTCCCCAGCCTCAGGAGCTCAGGGAGGCTGGGAGGACAGTCACTGGGGTACGGTGGGGGAGTTGCAGGGGCCATCTGACAGTCTTGGACCCCTTGTCATGACACATCTTCCAGGAAGGGCTGTATTTTCCACCCCTGAACCCTGGAATCCCAAGGGCAAGCCCCTCACCCTCTCACCACCATCCCTGTGAGCCTCAGTGTCATCATCTGCAAAATGGGGCCCATCCCTCTGCCTTAGTTTCCTGTGGCTGCCCCAACAGAGTTTCACAAACTGGGTGGGTTAGAACAACAGAAATTCATTGTCTCCCAGTTCTGGAGCCCCGAAGTCCAAAATCAAGGTGCCGGCAGAGCCGAGCTCCCTCTGAACCTGCAGGCGACGAAGCCTGCCTTGCCTCTTCCAGCTTCTGGCAGCTCCAGACGGTCCCTGGCTGTGGCCGCTTCACTCCAGTCTCTGCCTCCATCTTCACGCGGCTTCTGCCTGTGTCTTCACCTCGTCTTCCCTCTGTGCGTGTCTGCCTCTGGGTCCAAATTTCCCCTTTTATAAGGACACCAGTCATTAGATTAGGGCCCACCCTAATGACTGCATGTTAACTTGACTACCTCTGTTGAGATCGTATTTCAAAATAGGGGCATATTCTGAGGCCCTGGGGGTTAGGACGTCTGTGTACATTTGGGGTAGTTCAACCCCTAACGCCTTCCTTGTTAGGACTGAATGTGGTAATGCACGTAAAGCTCTGAGCATTGTGCTTGGCTGGCACTCGATAAAATCTCCATAAACTGCTGCCAAAAGAAAAAGTCGAGCACCTGGAATAAGGTGCTTGGTGTCCATTATGTGCCAGGCACAGTTTGGTTGCTCAGCATGTACGATCCCATATCCCACTGAATCCTCACAACCACCCCTCGAGACAGGCAAGATTTTCATTTAAAGGATGAGGAAGCTCTGACTCAGAGAGGTTAAGGCACTCGCCTGCAGACACACAGCTTAAGTGGCAGAGCTGAGGCTCACCCCATGCCTCTGAGGCTCCACTACCTCATGCTGGGTTGGACAGTGCTACAGTGGGCAGTGGGAGCTGCTTGGAGGGCTAGACAGGCAGGGAGGAAATGCTGAGCACACAGCACACAGCACACAGCCCTGGGGAGCTTTCTGAACCCGAGGGGCATAAATGCGTCTCAGAGATTGTGAGAGGGTGGGCTGGATCACTGGCTGCCAGGGGGCAGGGCCATCAGGTCTGAGTCACTCCACTGTGACCTAACCGGCCTGGCCGATACTGCAGGGCTGGGACAGGGCCCAGCGGGGCCGAGGAATGTTGCCCTGAGCTCGGGCACCCTTCACTTCATTCTGAGTACACACGGCTCTCCAGGAAGCCGAGAAGTGGTGCTTCCTTAAGGAAGCTTGAAAGTGCCGCCTGCTCAAGATTCAGGCTACTCTCTCCCTCCTTGCTTTCTTCCCAGGGCTTCCCTGCACCTAGGGGAGGTGACAACAAATTAGGTTTTCTGTTCTGGACTAGAAGTTTATTTACTCAGGTGCTAGCTTGTTTACTCACCGGAGCATGGCATTTATTCATTCACTCATTGACTTATCCACCCATTCACTCATGGCTCACTGATTCATTCATTCATTCACTCACTCATGCTCTCGCACATTCAGGTACACAGCCATTCACTATTCCACGTATCCATCCATCCATCTATCCATCCATCCATCCATCCATCCATCCATCCATCCTTTATTAAGCACCTACCGTGTTGCCCACACAAAGCTCCTTATGACTGTCAATGTGCTTTTTCACCCACTTTCGCTGCTGGTTCAGCTTACGTATTGGGAGGGAGGATCTGTGCACTGATGGGACCCCGGCTCTCAGCCTTCTGGTGGCATGGTTCCAGACATGGCTTGGGAAAAGTGGGCCCTTGGTTCTCTGCACAGCCTAGTCTGCACATGGGAGCCAGTGACGGCCAGGGACTTGGGGCTCCTGAGGACCCTTTGTCCTGTGATCTCCTCCCTATCTGTTGATGCTGGGCCGTGCATCGTCCTGGGCACTGTGGCTCCAGTGGGGCAATACTTCCAGGTATTAGGCTTCATTTCTTGCTTCCCCAAGGCCAGGGCAGACCATGGTGACCCATGGACTTGGGCCTCTCCTCCTGGGGCTGCTCTTCTTAGTGTGAAGGCAAATCCGCTGCCCGGGAGTGTCACTGACACCCAGAGTTCTAGAGGCAGGCAGGGTGGGCCAGGCCAAGCTGGGGATGACCATGGCCTTCTGTCCTGGCCAGAGAGCAAGAGGAGGGACTCCTGGTGCGTAACGGATATGGGGAGTGAGAAGCAAGCCAGGGAAGCTGGCAGGAATGTCCCTTACTTGTCCCTAAATGCCCCACTTCTACATCTTTGCATATGCTGAGCTCCGACTTCCTCACATTCCAGGCAAAATGTCAATTCCCAGGGAGGCCCTTCTGGACCCCAACATTCGGCCACTCCTGTTTACTTAGCATCCTCCCTTAGCATCCCCCTTTCCCCTACCCCAAGCCCTGCCCTGTAACACGCTCAACACACTCCTGTTTGCCTGCTTTCTTGTTTCCTGGCAAATGTCATCATCCTCGGTTCACAGAGGAGGAACCCAAGGCTCAGAGAAGGCAAGTGACCTGCTCAAAGGCACAGAGGGAGTGGCCAGGCCAGGGTGAAGACCTCTGGGTCATGGCTGCTTTTTTCTACCCACATTAGCCCTATACTTTATTGATTCAGTTTTATTTAAAATCAGATAGCTGTAGGTAGTGACAACAACAGTAGGAGTAGTATCTCATGACGTTTTTAAAGGCGCCGTTCCCATTTCACGGCACTGCAGGCAGGTGGGCAGGGCTCGTGTGTGTGTGTGTGTGTGTGTGTGTGTGTGTGTGTGTGTTTGTGTGTCTGCCTGCAGGTGGCCCTGGCTGAGCCAACCCCACCCAGGAGGGGGTTGGACATTTGTCCCGGCGTGGGAGTGTCTGGGACTTGGGTGTGCCCCAGAGGCCCTGTAGCCTTCCTCCTGTGCTCATTGCCGCTTGAATCAGCCCCACGGCCGCAGCAGCGAGGCAGCTGACCCAGGAACCACGAAGGTGCCAGCCCATGGCAGAGCCTGCCCTTCTCCCCACCGCCCAGATGGAGCGGCTGGCCCCGTTCTCCCTGGCCTCACCGTGTCCTCGGATCCCACGGGCCCGCATCGCCAGGCGGCCAGGGCACTGTGCCCGGCGCTGGGTGGACCTGGGCTGCAGGTACAGACATCACGGTGGGGCAGGGAGGGAGGGTGTCCTTTGGCCTCTGGTGTCTCAGGGCCAGGCCTGAGGGGTGAGGAGACCAAGGCAAGGACCTACTATGTGCCAGGGGTGCATGTCATCAGTCCTCACAACATCCCTGTGAGGCAGGAACTCCCCTCGCATCCTTCAGATAAGGAAGCAGAAGCTCTGTGAGGTCAGTAAATGGCCCAAGGTTACTGGCTGCCAAGTGGGGGGGGTGCGTATTTCAAACCCTGGTGCCTGGACCCCAAACCTAGGCCCTTCCTGGGACACACACTGCCCTGGGCTCCTGCTGCTGTCCCCCTGCAGGGTCACTCATTTTTCGATTCTTAGAGACGTAAGTGACCCCCAGTATGTGCCATTTCCCCTTCCTCTGGATGTAGAGATTATTAGGGACCCCAGGGGTTATTTGGGGCTCCAGATTCAGGACCTTAAGCTTTGGAGTCTCAGCTGGCTCGATGTGAACGTGTGCTCACCTCGGCTGAGAACTCTCACCCCTCCTCCCTACTCAGTCTGCCTCTGACAGGCCAGAATTTTTAAAAAGTCATTTTTCCCCAACTATGATTACAGCATATTACGATATGATTATTATAAAAATTCAAACAGTTCAGAAGTTTGTATGCCTATTTCCAGAATCTACTACTGTGAAAATTTTGGCATATACCTTGGGAGAACATTTTTATAGGATACCACTACCGTGTGCTTCTAGGCTTCCTTTTATCCCTTAATTAGCATTATGGACATCTTTACATGTCGGTAACAAAGCGATCTGACTCATTCATTTTAATGGCGTCCCAGAATCCAACTTTATAGGATGTTCTTTGGTTAATTTTGAGCAGTCTCTGGCTAATGGACATTTAGCTTGGTTCTAATTTTTTAAAGTTATTTTATTGAGGTCACATTGGTGTATAATGTTGTATAAATTTCAGGTGCATATTATTACATTTCGGCTTCTGTTTAGGCTGCATACTGTTCACCACCGAGAGTCTAGTTTCCATCTGTCACCATACATATGTGCCCCTTTACCCCTTTCGCCCTCCCCCTCTGGTAACTATCAATCTGTTCTCCTTATCTATGTGTTTGTTTATCTTCCACAGATGAGTGAAGTCATACTGTATTTGTCTTTGTCTGACTTATTTCACTTAGCATAATAGCCTCCAGGTCTATCCATGTAGTTGCAAATGGCACAATTTCGTCTTTTTTATGGCTCAGTAGTATTCCATTGCATATATATACACCACATCTTCTTTTTAACCCTTTTAAGCAATAGTGCAATGGACATCTTTGGGGATTTGTGTGGGTAATACTCATTCCTGAAAGCATAATTGCAGGTTTGAAAGGAATAATTAGAATCTTGACGATCTTGCCCAGTTACGCTCCAAGAAGGTTGTAGCTCAGAACACGCCTGCAGCAGGGGACCCCGTTGCCTTGCTCATTTCCACCCTAGGACCTGAAGGTTGACTGTGGCCTGACTGTGGAGAGTGGAGCCAGGGAATGGGGGGACCTGATCCTAGAACAACTGAGCCCACAGAATTCCTAGATGCGGGAACACCTTCCAGGCTCAGAGAAGAGGCAGAGAGCTCAGGGAGATCATTTCATTCATTCAGCGTGTTCACTGAGCTCCTGTGCGTGGGGGCCTCTGTCCTATCCGGGGCGAAAATTACTCAGGACGTGATTTTATTGCAAATCCATCTTAATAAGCCAAAGACGTGCCTGTTTGCATATCTGTCAATCCAGCTATCCATCCTTCCATCCATCCATCCATCCATCCATCTGTTATCTCTCTCTCTCCCTCTCTAGCCTGTATTAGTTTCCTATTGCTGCTGTAACAAATCACCACAAGCTTACTGGCTTAAAACAACACAAATTTATCGTCTTATGGTTCTGGAAGTCAGAAATCCTAAAAACCAGGGCTGTGCTCCTCCTGGAGGCTGTAGGGGAGGACCTGTCTCCTTTCCTCTTCCAGCTTCTAGAGGCCGCCTGCATCCCTGGCTCATGGCCCTCTTCCGTCTTCACAGCCAGCAGTGTAACATCTTCCAATTTCTCTGACTCTGACCTCCACTTCTGTCATACCTCCTTTTCTGACTCCAATCCTCATGCCTCCCTCTTTCACTTATAAGGACGCTTGTGGTTACGTTGGGCTCACCCTGACAATCCAGGAGACTCTTCGCATCTCAAGATCCTTAACTTAATCACGTCTGCAGAGCCCCTTTTGTCATGTAAGCTGACATATTCACAGGTTCTGGAGATTAGGAAGTGGACATCTTTGGGGGGCTATTATTCAACGTATCACACTATCATCTATCTATCTATCTATCTATCTATCTACCTATCTATCTATCTATCATCTATCATCTCTCTCTCTCCCTTTTTCTCCATCTCTCTCTGTCTCTAATTATCCATTCATCCATCTCTCTATCTACCCACCTACCTATCTGTCGCAGCTGTTCTCCGACCACCCGAGGCCTTCCCTTAATCTCTTGGTTCCTTGTGATCCCTGAGGCTATTAGTATTGAATTCACTATAAGAGTGCCTGACTCATTGGATGTGCTCAATACTTAATGGTTGAATAAACAAATGAATTTTGTTGCATTCCTTTTGTTACTTAAAACAACACTCTTACTTCTGGGGCCTGGCGGGGGGTGGGGGGGGTGGGGGGGGTGGGGGGGGGAGGGTGTAGTGGTTAACCCCGGCTTCCCAGGGTTCATCAGTTCAGATCCCAGGCATGGACCTAGCACTGCTCATCAAGCCATGCTATAGCGGCATCCCACATAAAATAGAGGAGGATTGGCACAGATGTTAGCTCAGGCCAATCTTCCTCTACACACACACACACACACAACCAAAAAAACCCCCAAATCCAGCACTCTTACGTCTAAAACAGTGGTTTTTCAAACTCCAGAATTCTGTAAAAGTTTTATTTGAATTTAATTTTTATTCTATTTTTTAAATATCAAAAAACTAGTAAAAAACACCTCACACACTTCTGTGGTATATCCCAAATATTTTTTGTCTCTATCAAAATGATATAGATTGTATGATCTGTAAACACTTTAAATTGAACTTATAAAATGAGTTTACAATAATATCATTGTTCTCTCTTTTGTTCATTGAGAGGAGATTCCACTATCAAAAAAATGTGCAAACCACTTCCCTGGGGCAGGGCTGGTCTGTCCTCCCCAGGCCAATGCTCCTGTGGATGGTTCACACTGATACGGGCTCCGGCTCGGTGAGTCAAGGAGTCAAAAGAAAGATTTCTTGGACTCTCAAGGTCTGACAGTAGTGCTTTTTTTATTCAGAGAATAGCATGGGAACAGGACCCACGGGCAGTGAAGAGCTGCAATGTGCTGAGGGTTAGAGCTAAATTGATAAGGCACAGGTATGTGAGTTATTTCTTTCCAAGACAAAGGAAAGATCATGAAAAAAAATCATTAAAATGTTATCAGTGCAGGTGGGGTCTGGTTATTGGGTGGTCCTATAACTTTAGATAAGAATCAGATCAGATTAAGTCAGGACGTCCTGTGCTTCCGGAGATGGGTATGTAGGGCAGGACGCCTGGGGCTTCTCCCTGAGGCAGCCTTGATCCTCACCAACACGGTCGCTATGTCAGTCCTTCCATCCCTCTGAGTTCATTCGTCTCACTGGTCACTCGCTCGTGAGTCATTTATTTATTCAATAAATTCCAGGGAGATGGTAAGCTCTCAGATGCCAGGCTGGGTCTGTTCTGTTCACCCTGTATCTCCAGCACCCAGGGCAGGGCTGGCCCGTTGTAGGTGCTCATGAAATGTTTGCTGGATGAATGACACGCTCACTGCTTCTGTGTGAAGTCCCACGATGGGCATGGGGTATGAGGATGAGTAAGATGCTCTCTCAGCCCTTAGGATGTCCACAGCCTCGTGCAGGAGGAAGATATAAGACTGGTCCGCTACAATATGATGCACTAAATGCTGATGGGAAAGGTCTGAGCAACGGCGACTGGAGTCAGTGTTGTCATCACAGAACCTCCTGTAAAGTGAATGGGACTAGAGTTTGCTCTCTGTGTGGACTGAGTCTTAGAATCCTGCAGTGTTAGCTTGGGAGGAGCCTTAATGACCCAGCGCTAGCAAGACAACTCTGTTAGGATTCCCTCCATCCTCGCTCCCAAATAGGCGTGTATTTTCTGTGAATTCACGATTGCTGTGAAATGCAAAAACCAGCAAGTGAAATCCCCTTCCCCCTCCCCCCTCCAACCCACTAGAATAGTAACTGTGAGCAGTTCAGTGTCAATCCTGTAAGATTTTATGCTTCATAAACATATTTACATACATGGAAAACATCTATGACCTAGGCTATGTATGTGATTATATTTATATACGCAAATTGGATTATACTACCTGTAGTAGTGTGAAACAACCTCTCCCACTTGGTAATATTTTTTCATGGAAATAGAGATCTACGTTGTTCCCTTTAAACGCTGCTTGATATTTCGTTTTATGACTGAACTGTCCTTTCGTTAACTAGCCTCCTCTGATGGACTTTTAGACTGTTTCTTTCTCTTCTCCTTTCTGTTTGTTATTATAAACTACGCTGCATTGTCTTAGGTATATATCTTTGTTCACTTATGATAAAGTCCCAGAATAGGAATCACTGAGTCCAAAGGTATAGACATTTAAAACTTTGAAACATATTGCCAAGTGGTTTCCCAGGAGGGTTGTACAGACTCACTAAGAGGCTACCAGCCTTTGTTTCTTTATGTTCTTGACATTCTTAACTGGACATTATTGCTCTTTTTAGTCTTTGCTAATTGTATCTTGTTTTAACTCACTTTCTTTTATTATTGGTGCAATTGAGCATCTTTTCACAGGCTGAGAGTCTGATAGATCAGAGGCAAGAAGACTCATTTCGAGTCTAGAGCAGCAGTCAGATTCCCTTAATCAACAGTGGGTTAAGGGACTTGACCAATTGCACACAGGTATTTTGCAGAATAACTCACTTTTACAAAGTCCACCTAAACTCTTTTCTTTTTTTTTTTTTTGAGGAAGATTAGCCCTGAGCTAACATCTGCCACCAATCCTCTTTTTGCTGAGGAAGACTGGCCCTGAGCTAACATCGTGCCCATCTTCCTCTGCTTTATATGTGGGACACCTACCACGGCATGTCATGCCAAGCGGTGCAGTGTCGGCACCCAGGATCCGAACCAGTGAACCGCAGGCCGGCAAAGCGGAACGTGCGCGCTTAACCGCTGCACCACCAGGCCGGCCCCTAAATTTGTATTTTGCTCATGTGCAGCTCTGAGGTCTCTGCCATTGAGGATAATGTCAATGGATCTCTCCAGATATCCTGTACCCTTAAACCTCCAGACACACACCCCTGTATGTGAACCCAAGCACCTATTGAATCACCACACACAGTTTAAATGTATCAGTGGTAGAAGGACAGCCTGAATCTTCACCAAAGCCCAGCTTCACCACCTACCTGTGGGACTCTGGGGAAGTTACTTAACCTCTCTGAGCCTCAGTTTCCTTTTCTGTAGGATGGTTGTGAACGGCAGTTCCTGCCTCTTAGGCTTGTTGTGAGGATGAAATGAAATTAATGTGTGTGAAGGGCTCAGCACAGGGCAGTATGAAGGGAGCGCACCTTATGTGCCAGACACCGGCCATTAGAGGAAAGGTCTCGGGGTTCAGCCCACATAGCACAGGTTTGTTCTCATGTGATCAGTGAATTCAAGCCTCCTGACTCCTTGGAGTGATAGAAAGATCCGCACCTGAGTCTTTTTTTTTTTTTTTTTTTTGAGGAAGATTAACCCTGAACTAACATCTGCTGTCAGTCCTCCTCTTTTGGCTAAGGAAGACTGGCCCTGAGCTAACGTCCGTGCCCATCTTCCTCTACTTTGTATGTGGGACGCCTACCACAGCATGGTGTGCCAAGTGGTGCCATGTCCGCAGCCGGGATCCGAACCAGCGAACCCCGGGCCACTGAAGCAGAATGTGCGAACTTAACCGCTGCACCACCAGGCCAGTCCTGCATCTGAGTCTTAAATCCTCTATTTATCCTTGGGAAAGTTACCGCACCTCTCTGAACTGCTTCCTTTATTTGCAAAATAAGTGCCATTCTAATACTTGCTGCTGTTTACACACGTCTTCCCAGATCTCCACTACAGAGCTGTCACCATGTGCTGCAGCCCCTAGGACTAGGCTGCAGCCCTGGTGGTTCCGCCCGGCTTTACAGCAGATGCTCTTGCAGGCGCATCTCTCCAGGCCTCACAGCAGGAGGAAATGGGCTGACTCTTGTTTACACACCAGCAAGGGGCGGGTTCCTTCTGACAGGCCTTTCTGTTTCCTCTCCTGCCTCACAGTGAAGCAGAAGGAGAAGGCGCCCCTTCACTGAGGGGTTAGGCTGCCGCCCTTCGCGACTCTGGGATTCTCCATCTCCCCTCCTGCCAGGTTTGGCCAGCACATGCTCACAGAGCGTGAGCATGTCTTTTTTGTGACACTTGTCAACCCTGGGTGTTAGCAATCTTTTTGGTGTTTGCTAATCTGATGGGTGAAAAATATTTCATTGTCTTAGTCTGCGTTTCCCTAATTACTTCTGAGGTTCAACATCTTTTCATACTGAGCATTTACATTTTCTCCTCAGTGGCTGTTCATTCATATCTGCTGTCTACCTTTCTATTGGATGTTTTTTGAGGATATTTTTTTCCTTATTGATTTCTAGGAACTCTTTATATAGACTAGAGAATAACACTTCATCATTTGTTGCAAATATTTCCTCTCAGCTGATCACTGGTCTTATGATTTTGTTTATGGTGTTGTTCGTAATACAGAAGTTTTACATTTTGATACAGTCAATCTTCAGGTGTTTACAGTTATGGCTTCTGGATTTTATTTTGCTTGGGGAGGTGTTCCCCACCACCCCTTATTTTTTCCCAACTCCATTCTCATCACTCCCTAATGCAGGCTCCTATCCATCCAGCAAAATTCCTTTGTACTTATCAGCATAACAACTTGCCCCCTTCCTCTGAGCTTTGCATATCTCATTCCCTCCTTGACTTTCACTGACTCTTCCTTTAAAACTGAGTTCTAACGTCACCTCCTCCAGGAAGCCTTCTCTCTGCAGCCCCATCCTGCTCTGGTTCCTGCTCTGTCCCTCAGGGCTCTTTGCTCCATCTTAGGTGGTTTGTAGGCAGCTCATTAGTCAGAAGACAGTTTTGCTTTTAAACATCTGTTGGAGCGCTTACGATGAGCCAAATGTTTTGCATGTCCTATTTTACCTCATCCTCACAGCCCTGTGTATACTATCGTCATCGTCATCATCCCCATTGTGCAGGGTGAGGGAGGGAAGACTAAAATACTTTCCCGTGGTCACACATCAAAATGACAGACGCAGACTCAGACCATCTGACTCCAGGGCATCGACCCTTGGCCACTGCGTGGAACGTCTCCTATTGCTGCCCTAACAAATTGCCTCAAATTTATTATCTTATAGCTCTGGAGGCCAGAAGTCCAAAATGGGTCTTTCTTCCTGGGCTAAAATCAAGGTGTTGGCAGAGCTGTGGTCCTTTCTGGAAAATTGAGGGGAGAACCCATTTTCCAGCTTCTAGAGGCTGCCTGCCCCCCAGCTCATGGTCTCCTTCCGTCTTCAAGCCAGTAGCAGCCAGTGAGTCCCTGTCATGCTGTCGTCTCTGGTTTTCACTCTTCTGCCTCCTTCTTCCTCACTTAAGGACCCTGGCATTTCCTCTCCACCGCCCCGCCCCCCCAGCCCCCGAGATAATCCAGGATAATCTTCCCATCTCAAGGTCGGCTGATCAGCACCCGTAATTCCATTTGCAACCTTAATCCCGCCTTGCCATGTAACATATATTTACAGCCTCCAGGGGCTAGGACCTGGGCGCCTTTCTCGGGGGAAGGGCAGTGTTCTGTCTACACAGCCACTCTTCCACACGGCTTCTCCAAACCGTAGTCAGCTGCCTCTACCCCCAGGAGTTCACCCCGCCGCACCCCTGCAGAAGCTGCAGGTTGGATGGGTGCATCAGAATCACCAAGGAGGCTTATTAACACCCAGATTACTGCACCCACCCCCAGAGTTTCTCATTCAGTAGATCTTGGACGAGGACTGAGAATTTACAGAGTAGATTTTGCACATCCAAGTTGGAGAGATTCGCATATCCAAGTTTTCTAGTAACTAGAAGGCTGAAAACCAGAGATGACAGCATGACAGGGACTCACTGGCTGCTACTGGCTTGAAGACGGAAGGAGACCATGAGCTGGGGGGCAGGCAGCCTCTAGTAAACCATCCAGTTTTAAATTTAAATTAGTTACAATTAAATAAAATTAAAAATTCAGATCTCCAGTCATACTAACCACATTTTAAGTGCTCAGTAGTCACACTCAGCTAGTGGCTACCGTATTGGCCAACACTGTTCTATACGTTGCCCAGCATATTAAAATATCTGATTAAGTGACTCAGGCAGGAACAAGCTAGTGTCTATGACCTTGTGCAAAGAGAGGATCAGGGCCAGCCTCAAACCCCTGGGGAGCTTTCAGAACCTCTCTGGCAAGCACCAAGGGGATGGACAGCTGGCTGGAAGCTCATTTGAAGGGGCAGCCACCACTCGGCTTCAGCTAATTGTTGTCACTGAAGGATGGGGCCCCAGGATTATCATCTCTTTTGATTTTTTTCCCAAGAGAAATTGAAACTAGAGGACTTTTAAATGTGAGACCTCCTCCTGTTCAGATGATGGCAAGCTACATTCATACGTGGTAAAAGCCAGTGGGGGTGGCCGTTCTGCCACTTCAAATGGAGAATGGTCAATCCTGATCTTCTGGTTGGGAACATCTGTCATCTCAGAGGTCATGGGCAGTAACTTAATTGCCCCCAGCCATCTCAAAAATGCAGGCTGCCCCTCCCAGAAGTGCTATGTGAGTTTCAATGCAATCCATCCATTCCCACCCCACTTTTGAAACCTTCTGTGCAATTCTTTGAACCCCAGCCACATAATGATGCTCCCAGGCAGTGCCTCCCAGCCCTGGCTGCACAATGGAATCAACTGGGCAGCTTTGAACAATATGCATGCCCAGGTCCCATTTCCAGTGGCCTTGGTGCAGGGGTCTGGGGTGTCGCCTGGGCGCTGGGACTTTGAAAAGCTGCTTGGGTGGGTCCAGTGCACAGTGAGGTCTGAGAACCACTGGCCTGGTCTCCACACCTGAAACACAGCTCCTTGGCCAGCGGGTCTCCTATTTCTCTGGCTGTTGCCCACCTTGACCAGCTGAAGGGAGCACCCCCAGCTGTGCCTTTCTCTTTCTCCGGGCGCAGCCTCAGATCTGATTCAGGAATCTAAATTCCATTGATTGTATTTCAGAATGTTCTCATTCTTGCTGTCTATAGCACAAAATAGCCATACTTGAAAATTCCACAACCCAGAGATCAGCTCCAGCAGGATTATTATGTGGAAGAAATATGGTGAGCATCGTTGAACAATTCAAAGAATGAGCACATTGGCTGGAATGAGCCAGTCTTATCTTAAGGGAAAAGTTGTTGCCTTACAGGGGTTAAAAGGAGCTCAGTTAAGATGAAACTCAAAAATGTAAATGCAGGATTTGCCTTTTACGACCCACCGCCACCCTGTCCCCATAGGGATTGCTTCATGGATGGCAGTGTTGCTGTGTACTGATGTTTAGGTTGTACACTGCATAAAGATGTTACATCCAAAGGGGCACCATCCACATCATAGCCATGTAAGTTATACAAAAGTACATGTGTGGGCATGGAGAATCCAGACTTACTGGCAAGTCCTAGAGCAGCAGAGGAGAGACCCTCCTTCATAAGCCCCCACTGGCACCCATGCCATGTATAAAAGTTCATGGGAGAGTATGAACAGGGAGCAAACTGTGGAAAGGCCACTGTCTCTGTTTTTTCCTTCTTGCATCTTCTCCTGTGCACTCTTCAAAGTCAAGGACGGTTGTCACTGGGTGTCACCAGGCTCCTCTGAGCATTCAGCATTCAACTGTCCTTGTCCCATGCTGAACCAGAGACTGGTGTCCGTGTTTCATCATATGGCCTCTAAAACAACCCAACTCCTAAAGCACTGGCTGGTAACGTTGATTTCCTGAATGTTCGGAGAGGAGAAAGAAGACAGATCACATCACACCCATACAGCAGTTCCGCCCGTGGGGGCAGTCGTCTCTGGCCATCAGCTCATCCCCTCTGTCCCTCCTTTCTCTTCACTCCCAGCTTCTTACCTGCCTGTGTTCCCCACTCAGCAAAGTGAAGCTTGGCCTTTCCCCAACAGTGACCGCCTGTTGCTCCTCCGGCGTGCCCCACTGGGAACTGAGCTCAGTCCATCTCGTTATGATAGATTATTATCCAACGATAACTAGGAGACAAGGAATCTTCAAAAGAGTCGGAACAACTGGTAGGAGGGAGAGCTGGGGCTGAGTCCAGGCCGGTGGTATTTCTTTTCCAACCACAGGCTGCATCTGGCCAGTGAAAAAAAAGCTAAAGTCAGAATTAAGGACAAAAAGTTACACAAGGGGCTTATTGCCTAGTGGTTGAGACTATGGGTTATGGAGCCAGGCTTCCTGGGTTCAAAGTCCAGTCCTACCATTTACTAGCCAGGAAACCTTGGGCAAGTTACTCATCTGTAAAATGGGATAGTGATAACAGTAGGAACTTGCGAGGATTACAGTTACTCCATGTAAAGCAGCGGTTCTCAGCGGGGGAGATTTTGCCCCCCGGGGGACATGTGATGTCTGAAGACATTGTTGGTTGTCATAAGTGGGAGGGATGCTTTTGGCATCTAGTGGAGGGAGCCCAGGGATGCTGCTAAACATCCTGCAATACACAGGACAAAGAATGACCCAACTGAAATGTTGCAGGGTCCCGGGTTGAGGGAGGGACCCGGTTGCAGTGCTCAGAGCAGCACCTTGCACGTGGTAAATGTTAGTGCACACTGGTCAGAGTGCTCAGTGCCAGCCACTCCAGGGCCTGTGTCAGGATCACTTTGTCACTATGACCATGTGGGCTGTGCTTGTGACTAGAGCCTTCTTAACTCATTGTAGCTTCTGTAACAATCAAGATGAGGATAGTGGTGATGCTGCTAATAATAATAATTAATATCACAACAGTTCCTATTTCTTGTGCACCTAGTATAGGCCAGATATCTCGCCAGCCATCTTATTTACATGTTTTCTGGTCCTCCCAGAGAAGGTGGCTGTGATTAGCCCCTGCTTTGCAGAGGAGATGGAAGCTCAGGGAGGTGAAACCTCTCACCCAGGATGTCAAGGCGTAAGGATGGAGCTCAGCCTCTGTTTAACTCCAGAACGCTGCCCACGCAGCCACTGCCCTTTTCTGCAACCTGTCAGTGTTTCATCAGAGTCAGGGAGGCGACAGCAAGGGCAGGCGCTCTGAGAGGAGTCCAGGGCTGCCTAAGAGCCCTATTGCACTTTGTGGGGAGGCCTCGGCCAGGCTGAGCTGGAGAGGAGGCCAGCCACGCCTCCACCCGCACCTCCTGATGTGCTGCATTCCTGGTCCCTTGGTCATGCTGGCTTCTGGCCTCTCTAAGCAGGCTCTCAGCTGAGCTTGAGTTTCCTCGGCCCTGCCCTTCGGCAACTGCTTTTGCCGCCCTGTCATCTGATTCTTGGGGCCTGCCCTGACCCCAAGGGCAAGGGTCTTGCAAATCTCCCATCCCTACCCTTGTTTGCCTATTCTACAGTTATGGAAACTGAGGCCCAGAGAGAGAAAGGGCCACATCCACGGTCACACAGAGAGTGAGGAGGGGCTTGGACAGGTCACCGGGAGGGAGAAGGAGCTTGTTTATGCGGAGAGAAAGGCTTTGCATTCGGGAAAGTTCTAAGCAGCTGTGAGGGCTGCCCTGGCCCTCTGACCTGGTGGCGTATCTCATCCACAAGCTGGGCTCGCACGACTCTGGCTGCTTGCTGTAGGACAGGAGCTAGGAGCTGCTCACCGGCTGGGCAGTCTCAGGCAAGTCACTCATCCTGCCTGAGTCTCAGGTGGGAAGCGCCCAGAAGCAACACATATTCATCAAATTAACACTCACGGAAGACTTCCTGTTCCAGGCACCTTTCTCCACCTCTCTACCTGGCCATCGAGAGGCTCAATAAAGAAGGAGCTCTTACACTGCGCTGCCTGAGGCAGTCTCCCTGTGAAAATGAGGAAGCTGAGGCTGCTAGGTTCACGGCTCCCCAAGATCACTACATGAATCAATGACAGATCCAGGAGTCGAAGTCAGGCCTGTCTGAACTTTGAAACTTGCCGATCTGGTTATCCGTTGTTTAGTGGGCAAGCAGGCAGTGCTCAGTAAAAGCTTAAAAACAAAATTACAACTAGACACAATTAATTGTGCTGTACACTTAGGATGTGTGCACTTTTCTGCAAACACTATGCATCAATAAAATGTAAAAAACAAAACACAAAAAACCTGACCTGTTTGTGAAGCTCGAAACAAATTCTGTGGATGTGCTGCGTACCCGTCGTTCTCTGGCTAAATGGGGGACTCGTTGCCACACTGCGACATGGGAACTTGGAACAATGACACCTTGAGATCCATGGGATGTCATTTCATTTCTGTTCTTTCCTGTGCCCCTGTCTGATTGCCTCAAAAAGTTCACCCAGAGAAATGATTGCTCCCCTCTCACCACTTAGCCGTCAAAGCGGTGACACAGTTGACGCCTTCTGTTTTGGTTTACTCACCGCGGTTTTCAAATTGTCGTGAAAACACACAGATGCTAGTAATTTCCAAGCGAATCGCAGAGCAACGAAAGGAACCGAGCTGTGCACCAGCATGGGGTACCAAACGGATTCACAGGAGGCGCACTGACTAGCAGTTTTCTTGAAAAGAATAAATAAAGCGGAACAGCCAATTTTATAATTAACTGGGAATTGGTCTCCAGTGAAGCTTCTGCTTGGGGAAAACGGCCAAGCTGTTGCCGGGGAGAGGCTGTGTGCCCTGCCTCTTCCTGTGGGCACTCGTGGACCTGAGATTTCTTTGCTTTCCACATTTGAGTGTGTTTCAGGATGGGAGCGTTTATAACTTGGAGTCGAGCTCGGTGTGTGACAGGACTCCTGGGGAAAGGCACAGCCAGAGTCTAAGAGTAAGGTGCTCTCCAGAGAGGCCACATGCAAAATGAACATAAGTCCCCTTGTTCAAAAATCACTAAGAATTTCAAGATGATAATAGTGGGGCATTAAACCAAGCATGAGGCCCTTCTAAGCATGGGTCCCTGTGTGACTGAGCAGGTCATACCTCGCTGACGCTGGCCCTGAGTGGTAGCTCACACCTCCGGAAGTTGGGGGGACATCTATGGGTGGCATCTCAAGTTGAGGGCAAAATACAGCCTCAGGGCCTCCAGGGCACAGGACCACACAAGACGGGGCCAGATAGACAGCAGGAGCAAAACCAACACCCTGTTCTGGGCTGCAAAAACAAAAGCAAACAAACAAATCCAACAGAACAATCCTTTTTGGAAGCCAATTTGGCAAGAAATGTCAAAATTCCACAACCCCTTTCATTCAGCAGTGGCACTTGTAGCACTCTCTCCTCCTGTTACCTCGGCACAAAGGAAAAGGTGGTAGAGAGTAAGGTGTTTATCTCAGGGTTCCTTGTGATATTGACAAATGGAAAGAACCCCAGCATCTGTCAAGAGGGGATGGATGAAAAACCACGGCACCTCCCCAGATGAGGACATCTTGTGTAAAATGCACCGTGTGGGTGTCCCTTTTGAGATTGAACTGCTCAATGATATCATCTAGGACCTAGTTTTTAAAGTTTCTTTTTATTGCTGGATGTGGTGTCCTCTTTGTTCTAAGCCTGGATCCCCATCGTGTGACCACCAACTCCTTGGGGCTACTTGTTTTTCACCCATGTCTACAGCAAGTTGTCTATATCCCAGAATTCCCAACAGAAGTCCTGAGCTTTACCTTCTTTGAATTAATTCTTGTGACTGGAGGAATGCACACGGTGGTTCTTTTCTTTTCTGTTTTTTTTTTTTCAAATAATAGCTTTATTGAGATATAATTCACATGCCATATAGTTCACCCATTTGAAGCGTACAATCAGACAGTTTTTAGTATATTCACAGAATTGTGCAGTCACCATCACAAGCAATCTTAGAACATTTTCATCACCCCAAAAGAAACGCTGTACCCATTAGCAGGCATTTACACAGTGGATCTTAACCTAAGCGTAACTGAACCTGTTTCGGTGACTAGGATGGAGTGGGTGGTGGCTGCCACACAATGGGGATGAGTGGAAAGGATGTTGGGAAGGCAGCCATGATGTCCACTACACCTGTGCTCCACTCACTTGTGACGGTGTGACCTGCCTTTATCCTGCCCTTGTCCCATGATGCCGACGGCCTCCTGCAATGCGCCTGTCATTGGGACTTGCCTTCTCTACCTCACCAAGCTCTCATTTTAAGAATGACGCCAGTGCAACAGGAGTGGGCCAGATCTCATGTAAAAGGGATGCAGTGGCCAGGATTGGGGAAGCCCTGCCTTGGCAGAGGGGACAAATTATGCAAAGACATGGAGGTATGGGAGAGAGTGGAGAACCTGTAAACTCATAACTGGAAAATGAGGTTCATGTGAGGAGTAGCAAACTATGAGGCTGGCGTGTTTATGTCAATCTCACATTTCCAGCAGTTCTTGCTTACATTTTTGCTGTGCTGTTAAGTGCATCAAGGTTCCTAACATCATAGGTTCTTTGTGGATTTACTCTTTTTTCCCTCTTTGAATGATTTTTAATCTGAAAGTACTATTGATATCTTTGTCATTTTTCTTGGCATTTACCCAATATTTGGTCATCTTTTTTTACTTTACCCTTGGCTATTTTGCATTATGTGTGCTTCCCCCCCAGCTTTGTTGAGATATAATTGACATATAACAGTGTGTAAGGAGTACAGTGTGATGATTTGATACATATATATTGCAAAATGATTACCACAAAAAGGTTAGTTAACATCTCCATCATCTCACATAATTACTATCCCTTTTTTTCGGTGGTGAGAACATTTAAGATAGACCCTCTTAGCAACTTTCAAGTATCCAATACAATATTATTAACCCTAGTCACTCTCCTACTCATTAGATCCCCAGAACTTATTCATCGTATAGCTGAAAGTTTTTCCCCTTTGACCGACATCTCCCTATACCCACCCCCACCCCCGCCCCCAGCCCTTGGCAACCACCAATCTACTCTCTGTTTCTATGAGTTCAGCCTTTTCAGATTCCACATGGAAGTGAGATCACGCAGTATTTCTCCGTCTGACTTACTTGACTCAGCATAATGCCTTCAGGGTCCATCCATGTTGTTGCAAATGGCAAGACTTCCTTCAGTTTATGTCCAAATAATATTCCACCGTGTGTGTGTGTGTGTATACATATATATATATCACATTTTCTTGATCCATTCATTCATCGACAGACACAGGTTGTTCCCCTGTCTTGGCTATTGTGAATACGCTGCAATGAACATGGGGGTGTGGGTATCTCTTTGAGATGCTCATTTCATTTCCTTTGGATGAATACCAATACCAGTGAGATTGCTGGACCAATACCACTGAGAATGCTGGCTCTATTTTTAATTCTTAAGGAACCTCCATGCTGTTTTCCATACTGGCTGCACCAATTTGCATTCCCACCAACAGGGCACAAGTGTTCCCTTTTCTCCACATCCTCGCCAATGCTTGTCATCTCTTGTCTTCTTGATGATGGCCATTCTAGCAGATGTAAGGTGATATCTCATTGTGGGTTTTTGGTTGTTTTTTTTTTTTGGTAAGGAAGATTCACCCTAAGCTATCACCTGCTGCCAATCCTCCTCTTTTTGCTTGAGGAAGATTAACCCTGAGCTAACATCTATGCCAATCCTCCTTCATGTGTATGTGGGATGCCACCTCAGCATGGCTGACGAGTGGTGCATGTCTGAGCCCGGGATCTGAACCTTGGAACCTCAGGCCACCGAAGCAGAGCCTGCTGAACCTAACCACTATGCCACAGGGCCGGCCCTATCTCATTGTGGTTTTGATTCACATTTCCCTGATGATTAGCGCATATGTGCTTTTTAAAAGCGACAATGGATGACTTTCTTTTTTACCCAAATTGAGTCCTTTTTTTTTTTTAAAGATTGGCACCTGGGCTAACAACTGTTGCCAATCTTCCTTTTTTTTTTTTTTCTACTTTATCTCCCCCAACCCCCCTGTACACAGCTGTATATCTTAGTTGCATGTCCTTCCAGTTGTGGGATGTGGGACGCCGCCTCAATGTGGCCTGACAAGCGATGCCATGTCTGCGCCCAGCATCTGAACCCTGGGCCGCCGCAGCGGAGCGCGCGAACTTAACCACTCGGCCACGGAGCCGGCCCCGAGTCCATTTTTTTTAATAGGGCTATTCAGACCATCTATGTTTATTGTATTCGGTGCCTTTTGTCTGTTTGCAGGTGGAATAAAGAAATTTGTTCTATAATCTTGCCTGAGATCATTATTGAGCTCAAATATCTGTAGAATTTACAGAATATACTTTTTCGTCCTTTGAGGACATTGGGGATGTATTTCCTCTCTCTAGTGGCAGGGCGGTTTATGATCGGTTTTGCTGATAGGTCTCAGAGGTCTATGTGGATTCCAGTCCCGAGTCCACCATTTCTCAAGGATTCTGGGTGGCAGCATAGAAATTTTATCCCCAAGCTCATCTGGAGCCCCAGAATATCATTAATCTGGGCCAAGAGATTTGTACTGTCCTATTCTGGGATTGTTTGCATGAAGTGGAATCAAATAATATGTGTAGAAGTTTATGCAGAAGAGGGGGATTAAAGGAAAAATGCAGGGAATCCGGGACCTAAGAGAAATCACACAGCTGCTGGCTGGGCCAGGAGAGGCTGGAACTGGGACCTGGAAAAGCAAACTGAGGTCCCCCATTTCTCCATGGCTGCAGAGGGTCCCGCCTGCTTCTCTCGGAAGAATGGCTGCTCCAGCCCCACCATTTCTACACGGCCTCCCAGTTGGTATGCCTGACACTGAACCCCTCAATCTCTTGGTTCAACACCTCGAGACAATCTGATTGGCTCGTTTGATGATAGCACCTCTGTGGTCTGGTACTTCGGTCTGTTCAGATCTGGCTGGAGGAGGGGAAGGGACAAGGTAGTCACATGTTATAAATAGGAAAACTGAGCAGTGAAAGTCAGAGTCACAAATAAAGGGGTGTGGGTAGGCAGAAGATAATAGACATTTTGGGTAAAAATCCAGTGAGATGAGGCAGGGGCTGCCCTGTGGTTTCCTCACCTGTCCTGATGTTTACTTCCCTCTTATTAATATTTCCTCTACCATGTGTGTCAAAGATTGTTCACCTTGCCCAAGAAGGTGGAAAGAAGCAGAGTCTCCTGGCCCTTTCTCAATCCTCTGCAGCGTCATTTGTTTCTGAGTGATTCTGGTGGGGCGATGGGTAAACTGGTCCATTTACTGAGACTAGCCGTGTGTCTGTCACCCTGAGAAACGTGCTTGGGAAGCTCGCCCGGCTCCCAGGGGCCCCAGGCAGATTTCTGGAGAACCACAAAGCCTCAGGACAGACCCCACCACGGGCAGAGCCTTGCCTGACTCCTCTCCTCCTTACCCACTTGCCGCAGCTCTGGCCCCTCCCCAGGCCCAGTTAATCAGCTTCCCCAGAAGAACCTCGTGCAAGCAGCATGCCCGGCGGAGGGCTCCCACTCCCGGCTGTCCCCAGCGGAGAGCTCGTCCATGGATGGCTTTTGGACGGAGGTGGAGTGGATCCAACAGAGGGATGAGCTGAAAGAAGAGAACAGCAGTGGGAGCGAAGGCCGGCTCCCAGAGGGTGAGGAGCCCCGGCTGGGGCCTGCGGGGCGGAAGGGAGGGTCTTATGCAGGGGAGGACATGCCAGAGGTCCAGACATGAACCAGAACATGAAAGGGCTTGTCTCTGTCTGGACTGTTGTATCCTCTTCACTGGGCTCCCTGCTCCACCCTTGCTCCCTGCTGTCTGCTCTCCACACAATAGTCAAAATGATCTTTTAATCTTGTAAATTAGATGGTGTCCCTTCTTAGATGAATCCATTCAGCAAATGTTTATGAGGGCTTGTTATTTTCCAGGCACTGTTTTAGGCACTGGGCACACAACAGTGGACACAAAACAAAGTCCCCTGTGGAGGTAACAGTTGAGTGGAATTCTACGTCCTTTGCTCACAATTCCCAAATATCTCCCCCTCTCTCTCAGAATAATAGACAACCACGTGTCTCCTTATCTATTACTGCGTAACAACCTACCCCTAACTTAACGGGGTAAAGCAACGATCATCATCATTATCGTAACTGTTAGATCTCACTGTTCCAGGAGTTGAAGGGTCGAGCTAGGCAGTTCTTGCTCAGGGACTCATGTGCAGTTACGGTCAGATAGTGGCTGGGGCTGCAGTCACCTCAAAGGATTTCTCACTCGTGTCTGGCCGTGGATGTGCCCGTCATCTGGGCCTTACCTGGGACTGTCACCTGGAATACCCACTCTTGGGTTCTGCGTGTGACCTGGGCTTTCTCGTGGCATGGCGACTGGGTTCTAATAATAAGAATCCAAAGAGAAAGAGAGGGAGAGAGACACACAGAGAGAGACAGAGAGAGCAAGCACCAGGCGGTAGCTGTCTCACCGTTATGACTGACTTCGGAGGCGGGGCAGCATCTCTTCTGTTGCATCCTCTTTGCCTGGTTCCAGCTGATTTCCAAGAGGAAGGGAATTAGACCCCACCTCTTAGCGGGGTGAGAGTAGAGGGATTCGGGGACACAGAGCCCCACCACAGCATCGCTTAAAAGGCTTTACACAATCACCCCTGTGCCCCAGCTGCACCATCTCGTCCGCCCTGTCTGCCTCTCTCTGCTTCTGCCCCTCGCCACTTGGCCTCCCCCACACTCCTGCCCAAGGACCTTGTCCTCGCTGCTCCCTTGGCCTCGCACCTCTTCCCCCAGGACCTGTGTGGCTTGTTCTCTCCAATCAGGACTGGGCTCAAATGTCACTTCCTCAGAAAACAGTCCCCAACTTCCCTGTGTAAACAGCACCCCTGCCCCTCACTCTCCAGACCCTGCCCGGCTTTATTTATCATCACCTGCCATGACACAGGCATCCCTTCATCTGTGTCCCTCACTGGAACGTAGGCCCCAGGAGGCCAGGGACGCTGTCTATCCTTTTCACTGCTGCATCCTCCACGCCTGGAACAGACTGAGCACGTTCTCATGCTCCATCCTCCTTGTTCAATGAATGAGGGAATGAAAAGGGCATCCACGCGGAAACCTCCTTGGTGTGGGGCATAGAATTCAGCTGTGCCAGGCCATGGTTCACAAAACACAAATGGTGATAAGGGTGATAAGGGATCCAGACTTCCCCAGGGCCTGATGGTCTCCTGCAGTGTCTCCAAGTGTGGATGGCAAATCCCTGGTGGTACAAGAGCGGATTCTAAGAGATGCCCTCCACCACAGGCCAGCTGCCAGGCATCGTGATATGACCAGCAATCTAATGTCAAAGAAAACAGAGGGCTTGGGGTCAGGGTGGCAAAAGGAGAACTTTTTTTTTTTTTGAGGAAGATTAGCCCTGCGCTAACTACTGCCAATCCTCCTCTTTTTGCTGAGGAAGACTGGCCCTGGGCTAACATCCATGCCCATCTTCCTCTACTTTATATGTGGGACACCTGCCACAGCGTGGCATGCCAAGCGGTGCCATGTCTGCACCTGGGATCCGAACCAGTGAACCCCTGGCCACTGAAGCGGAACGTGCACACTTAACTGCTGCGCCACCGGGCTGGCCCCAGGAGAACTTTTTTTGGACAACTAATTGAAACGGGCTTTTTTAGACTCACAGGGCAGTGGGAGCTTCTGGGTGGCATGGAGCCAGGAATGTTAATATATTCATTGTTTTCCCATTAACTTCTACTTATGGCAGGTGATGGTGGATGATCCATTTATGCTTGGGTTAGTGTTTCCTTTTAAAATAGATTGAGTAAAAATGTGACCCATGATTAGGGAAAAACACTTAGTAAATAATTTTCCAGGACTTCTTAGGTACAGATAAAAATTATACAGTGGTTGGCGAATGCCTGCCTTTCGGGAAACACTGGTTTATTGATAAGATCCTGCACGACTGACCCCGTGGTGAGCAGGAGAGAAGGAAGTCCTGGCTTCACAATAGGCTCAGCGCCTCCACCAGCTGACACATGTTCGGGGAGGACGCACAAAGTTGTGGCCGCCCCGGAAGCATTTGTTTGATTCCCAAGCGAAGGGAGATCTGGGGGAAAGACTTCTGTGTCTGGCTTATCCGCACAACCCAGGCTGCCCGAAAAGCAGGATAGGTATTTTGAACCACCAGCGCCTGGTTGACTAACTTGGTCACAACTGAATACACGCCCCCAATCTGCTCACACGTGTATACCCCTTCCTTCCCGAACTTGCACCTGTTTCCCCCACAATAAGGAAAGAATTCGCCAGGCCAGTTCTCAGGTGTGATCTGAAGACCCCATTGCATTAGAATAATCTGGGGAGGACAATCCAAGTGCAGATTTCCAGGCCCTGGGCCTGAACTCCTGGGACGGGATCTCTGGAGGCGGGACCCAGGACCCTGTGGTCTCAGCGGGCCCCACGATTTGGATGAAGGGTTTTACTGTAGGACCACAGCAGTTCCTTATGAAGCCCAGTTGAGGGGACTGTTCCAACCTAAATAAGGTCTTGCATAGAGAGGGACTTTCCAAGGGGACACCAACTGCTTGCCCACGCTCTGCACGGCTGGGCCCACGTGACCCTGGGGCGGCTTCTGCTAGATTTGGGAGGGGATGAGAGTTCATTGCTACATTCCAGGATCAGAACACACAGGTGCCCTTCCTCAGCCTGCTCTGTTTCCCAGGGTGCACAGGTTTAAATCCAACTGATTGACGCCATCGGTACCCCCCAAATTCTCAGATGTCTTGTTAGATTTTCTCCCCGTTGAAGAGTTTGGCTGGTGTCAGTGGGTCTCATGATCAGATACGTGGCTGCTCCTTGCGTCTATATGAGTGTGTGTTTCTACATGTGGCTTTGGTTAGTGCGTGTGACTGAGTGTGTATATTCATCTGGCTGTTCTCCCTCTGTTGGCAGAAGGAGACACTGAATCCCAGTGGCTGCAGGACACAGGCCTGTCGGGCCTCCTTGGTGGCCTGGACTTGGACAGTCATCACCAGGGGCTCCTGTCCAGCCTCACACAGACCCAGGTGGCCGCTGTGTGTCGCCGGCTGGATAGCTATGTCCGCTCAACCCGAAGACGACACAAGGCACCTGTCAGAGACGTCAGGGACGTCTTTGGGGTTTTCAATTCAGGAGTAAGTAAGTGGCGTAAGAGTCAGTGCAGGCTCTGTCTGCCTGGGGCCTCTGTGATGCCACCACGTCCTAGGGGACGCAGTGATTCTGCTGCAGGGCTGTGTTGACGTGTGCTGGCATACCTGCTTGCATGCCACTGTGGCCCCATGTTGCAGGTGTGTATTTGCCTGTTGCCATTGTGTGTCCTTGGGTGGGCCTGAAAGCTTAGGTTCTCTCTCCCTATAACTATTATCAGTACAATTATAATACCTTTTATTGTCATTTGTATATCCTGCTGGCACCTGTAACCTGACAGATCATGGGCATCTTCTTTCTCAGAATAGATTTGAAGTGGCATAACATGTGATTAATACAACAGGCATTGAAGCCAGACAGACCTGGGTCCCAGTGCCTGCTCCCCCACTTAGCAGCCATGGGATCTTGGGCAAGACCTTCTGAGCTTCAGCTGCTCTGTGAAGAAGGGGTCATGAATGGCTCCTATTTCCCAGTGTTGTGTGAGCATCATCTGCTTCCCACACAACTCATGGGGAATTGTCTGTAATTTGCAACTTGCATAGGAAATGACTTCAGAGAATGGAGACTCAGGTATGAAATGGACTCAACTCAGTTCTGGGACTTCTACATGTCCAGGTAAGCGGCCTTCATTCTCCAGGGCCCTGGGAATCCTCCAGGCTGCACAAAAGGGCTGCTCTGTGAAGTAAGAGAAGGCACATACCTCTGAGCATTTTCCCCTTCTTGTTGGTTCCTTGCCTTCTCTGCTTGGGGTCTGTAGGAAGGAGCCCCAAGGGGACAACTTGGGCCCTTGAATGGGGTTCTCCCATCAGGCCCATCAGGCCTCAGCCTGGAAAATCACATTCTGGGCAATGAACTTTAGCAAGGAAACTACTTCCTGGGGCAATGGGCCTTAGCTGGAAAATTACTTCCTGGAGCAATGGGCCTTGGCTGGAAAATTTCTTCCCCGGGGCAGTGGGCCTGAGCCCGAAGCTTATTGACTTGATCCTGGGGTTTGAGCTCGAGCCTGGGAAATCACTTCTTGGGACAAAGGGCCTGAGTCCTCAGCCTAAGAACTTGCTTCCTGGGGACATGATCTCAGCCCCCTAATCTTAGGCAGTTGCTACTGAGTTTCCCGGGGCCTGAGCCAGGACACAAGCCTGGGAAATGGCTTCCTGGGGCTCTGGGCCTGGAGCAGGTAGGGAGGCAGCCGGACCTGACTGCCGCTCTGTTCTGTTTCTCCAGTGGCAGCAGAGCCCGAGGGGCCACAGGCGCAGGCTGGGAGGGAGGAAGCCTTCCACATGGACTCTGCCTACTCGGAACAAGCTGCGTTGCTCCTGCAGAGGGGTGGGCCGTCCCCGGGAGGCCCCTGTGCCTGGAGCAAAGGGTCCCTGCCGGTGAGGATGCTGCCCAGAGGGCTGGTGGCCAGGCCCCATCCTTAGGCACCAGCGCATACTGCCCCCACCCCCCACCCCTTCCATGCTGCCCGGCACCCAGCACGACAGTTGTTGAATCATTCGCTCATTTAATTCATGCCACCAATATTTACTGAGTGACTGCCCGTGTCAAGGACTGGGGGCGGGAGCTAGAGTCTAGTAACAGTATCAAGATTTTCATTTATGCCTTTCTTTTTTGCTTTTAGCCTTAGAAGGTCTTCCCTCATCCAACAAATTGACAACTATCTACCTATCTATATTTTTCTACTTATTTTTAAAATTAACTTTGGTGTCTGGTGTGAGACAGACCCAACATCTCAGTTTTTTTCTTTTCCAAATTGTTTCAGCACAGTTCCTTCCAAATTAGGATATAATCATTTATATTCAGTTTTTTAAGATTGAGGTAAAACTCACAGTAAAGTGCACAGATACTTGCCATGCACAGCTGGATGTGTGTACTTGTGTGACTCCCACCAGATCAAGGCATAGCCCACTTCTACCCCCCCAAAGGCCCCCCATACCCTCTCCCAGTTAAGCCCCCTCCCACAGGGTAACCACTATTCTGACCCCTCTCATCAGGCTTAGTTTTTCCCAGGTCCCACTGCTCCTAAGGAAAGAGGTTCTTCAATGACCACATTTGATGTGTTTGGGTAATCCTAGGTGACATTTCACTGAGGGCTTCCCTGGCCCCAGGCACTGTTCTAGAGGCTTTGCTCACACTGGCTTGTTTCCTTACCACGCCCTAGGACGTGGGTGCTGTCATGGCACCCCCACTTTACCAATGGAAAACAGAGAAGTGAAGCTCATAGAGAAGTGACAGAGCCGGCTGATGCTGGGGCCCCCAGAGCTTTGAATGACCGTTACCCCCTACTGCTTAGGAAATTTGCCCCCAACCCCGCAGTAACCCCTACCGCAATGTGAAAGTATTTCATCCATTCAAATAGAATTTTTCTTTTTATTTTGAAATAATTTTAGACTCGCAAGAAGTTGCAAAAATAGTACAGAGTTCCCAAGTACTCTGTACCTACTTTCTCCCAGTGATCTCTTAGGCAACCATAGGACATCACACAAAATTCTTAAATAATGACTTTCTATTTGTAAAGCATCAGAGATAATTAATGCTCAATATTATCTTCTAGCTTTGATGAGATGGCTTCCCCCACTAAACTATGAATGATGATAATAATTAATAATCCAAGGGCACCACATATTGACCTTTTACCATGGCCCAGGCATTATACCAAGAATTTTACATACATGATTTAATTTCATTCTATTATGTTGACAGTAATTGTGGGTGTAAATAAACAAAAAATAGTAATAGTTATAATTGAGTACTCACTATGTGTCAGGCATTGTGTTTTATATGCTTTATGTAGTTTAATCTCCCCTACAACCCTCTGAAGTAGCTACTGTTATTAGCCCCATTTTACAGATGAGAAAATTGACACACAGAAAGGTAAATTATTTGCCCAAACTCACAGGTAAAAGTTGGAATTTGATCCCAGAGTGTGACTCCATAAGCCGTATAGTGAGCACTAGGCTGTATTATAGCCAGAATATTATTACCTACAACCACAGTATGCTTCCTTTCCCCCCTTAGGGCACTGGAAGGGGACACTGGGGAATAATCTGGTCAAGTTCCCCCGGCAACGTAAACAGACCCGTCCCCACCTCTTGCTGTTTTTCACCCGATGCCGGCAGGAAGGCGCGGGGCTGCCTGCAGATCCCCACTGTGGCCTCTAGATGGAGCGCTCGAGCACCCTTTATTTTTCAATCAATACTCTATTATTCAGAGTGAGAAAGAGGAGCATTTGAGCCGTGGTGGCACCGCCAAGGATAGGGACAGATGGGGTGAGGGAGAGCAACAAAAGAGCAGAATAGAAGCAGTGATAAAAGGCCAGTGGGGTGATCCCCTCTCCTCCAGCTCCTCAGGTTGGAATACAGGTAGTAAAAACAACTTCATTGACTGGGGCTCCGCTATGTGCCTGGCACCCTTAAGCGCTTTATACTTATTAGCCCGTTTTACCCGCACAAAAACTCTGAGGTAGGCACTATTTTATGATTAGAGATGGGGAATTCGATGCTCAGCCTGTGATCCAGTCACAGGGACAGCTTGGACTTGAACTACGATGGAATCCTGAGCCCCTGCTCTCCTCCACTCGGCTCTTCCTCCTGCTGACCGCCAGGGGCGCTGGGGGAGGGGATGGTGGAGCCTCGACACACAGACCCCTCACTGACCTGAGCGATCGTGTCTACTTCCCTCCCTAGAAGTTTAGGATCCCCAAAGGCAGACTCGGCTTGACAAGGATAGGAGACTTGTCCTTGCAGGACATGGGGAAGATCCCTTCGTTGGCCCTCATCGAGCTGACAGCGCTCTGTGACATCCTGGGCTTGGACCTGAAGAGGAGCAAGGCAGCCAAGCGCAAGGCCACAGGTCAGCAGTCCCAGCATCTCAGACCCAGTGGCTCAAGCCCCGGCTTCCTCATCCAGGAGCTGCGTGGGGCATCTTCCACCCAAACGTGCTTGGCTGCCATAGTTCTTTCCGTTATAGGTATTTTCTGAAAATATATGAATGAAAACAATTCCTGCTCATTGTAGGAAATTTGGGAAACAGTAAAATACAAAAAGGAAAAGTACAATTCAGATGTAAGTGCTATTAACTTTTAGTGTTATCTTGTTCCTTTTTTCCCCCATGTGTTTATATCCTTTTTGCGCTTAATATTATAGACTAATGGACACTTCCCAGTTGTGCCATTCAGTTATTGCCACAATAATGCTACGTAACAAGCACCCCCAAAACTCATGACTTAAAACTCTTGCTGGCATGTTTGGGGCGGACTCGGCGTTGGTTGGCTGCTCTGGGCTGGTCTTGGCTCCAAGCTGTGGGCTGGGGCTGGGTCTGCTTCTCTTGTCTCTCGTCCTCCTGGGACCAGCAGGCAAGCCAGAGCCTGTTCTCATGGCCATGGCGGAAGCACAAGAGGACAAATGGGCCACACAATGCCTTTTAAGCCTCTGCTTGCATCACGGAGGCCAGCGTTCCATTGGCCAAAGCTATCTAGCAAGAAGTGGGGAAGTATTTTCTGCTTCTTTAATAGGAGGAATAGCAAATTCACATGGCCAAGGGTGTGGATTCTGGAGGGGTAATGAACTTACAACAATATATCATTTACCAGAACTCTAACATTCTTTGAAAACATAATTTCTAATGAGGGCACTATTTTTCTCCTTATGGATATAGCCATCTGAGGACATTTATTATTTCTGTGTTTTTCCTGTTATAAAGCACTATCACTATTGCTGTACACGCAGCTTCGAATGCATCTTCGATCATTTTAGAATATGGTCAAATTCTTGGTATATGTCACCCTTCAATAGCGTGTGAGCCCGTTCATCTCACTGCATCGCTGTCAACATTACACGTTGTGATTTCTTTGTTTGTTTCTTTAAAGACAAGAGGATGCTGGATAAGACAGACCAGGGGTGGGGGTTTAGCAGGCAAAGGGGCAGGCGGGTGATGGGAGAAGGAGGAAATTGCAGAGTAGATTCAGAAGGAGGAGTTGGCCCGAGAAGACTACAGGGCGGGGTGGGTGAGAAGACCTGGGAAACATTTCTTGGGAATGTGGCCCATCCCTGCAGAGCTAGACGCCTACCCAAGATCATTGTGACATCTTATACCCAGCGCTCCCTGGGGCAGCAGCTTGCTGTCCTTTCAACGCCTTCATCCCGCGGGGACTCTGCTCTGTGACGCACCTACCGTGTTGCTTATTGCTGAGGCCGAGTGTTCTGTGCGAGAACTGTGGGCGGGTTTGAGCTCAGCCATTCTCCAGAGAGCTCAGTCCTTACGCAGGGAAAGGAGTCCAAGTCTAGGCACCCAGATCATTCAGGTTGGAGCCCAGCTGTCATTCCAGGAAGTGAAAGGCCCCTTCTGCTCTCTTGACTTCCCGCAGAAACTCGCCTTTTCGGCGTGCCCCTCGATGCCCTGCTCGAAGCTGACCGCAAAGCCCTCCCCAGCACCCAGGTCCCGCTGGTCCTTCAAGCCGTAAGTTGCCCCCAGATTGGGCTCATTTAGCCCTTGAGAGGCTGGCCCTGCCTGCCACTGTTGGGAGATGTCTCGCCTGGGGGATAAGAGCGTGACTTTAGCATTGGGAGACCTGGCTTCAAATTCAGCCTCAAACACTTGCGAGCTAAGGGTCTGTGAAGTGGGGTTATAACAACAGTAGCCTGTTATTACAGATTAAATGAGAAACACGCATATAAAGCTCTCAGAGCAACTCCTGGCTCATGGAAGTGGCCAAGAAAACTATTGTTCTTATTTGGAGGGAGACCCTTCTCTGAGCTCTCTCCTCTTCCCGGTTTTCAAGGGGACGAACACACCAGTTGGAATCCCACTTTTCAATAGTTGCTGGTTTAAACGTTGGTTTCTTTCTGTCGTAGCTGCTGTCCTGTTTGGAGAAGAGAGGGCTGGACACGGAAGGCATTCTCAGGGTGCCTGGGTCCCAGGCCAGGGTCAAGGTAATGGTTTGGCCCCCTGCCTTCATCGAGGCTGCATCGCCCAGCACCCTCACCTTCTCATTAAGCCGGGAGAGAATCCAGTTCCTAGCTGCCTGTGTTCTGTCTTTGGTCTCTACTTGAGCGGTGGGATTCCAGGAGGGTTTGAAAGGGCAGAGGTGGCAGGACACAGCATGGGGTTTAAGAGTGTGGGCCCTGGGGTCAGACTGCCAGCATGTATTGAGCAGAACCCTGTGCTAAGTGACTCACACGCATTGGCCGTTTAATCCTCATATCAACCCTAGGAGGTGGCTGCTAGGAATTGTCCCCACTTTGCAGATGAGGAAACTGAGGCCCAGAGAAGTGGTGGAGGAGCTTTTACTGGAGCCTTGGGCCAGCTTCTCATGAGTGTCCCTCCTTCCTCCAGGGGCTGGAAAGAAAGCTGGAGAGGGATTTCTACACTGGCGTTTTTAGCTGGGACGAGGTTCACCACAACGACGCGTCCGATTTGCTCAAAAGGTTCATCCGGGAGCTGCCGGCGCCTCTGCTCACTGCTGAGTACCTCCCGGCCTTCGCTGTGGTGCCCAGTGAGTGTGCCCCAGCCCTCTGCACGGGCGGAGAAGAGCCTTCGATGCCACTGACCTTGGTTGGAGAGGGGAAGTGGTGGGAAGGCAGGACTACCTGTTCCCTGTGATCTCGAGCTGATGGAGGAAGAAGCATGTGTGTGTGCATGTGTGTCGGGTGTGCGTGCATGTATGTGTTGTTTGTGTATGGGCATGAGTGTGTGTGTGTGTAGCGTGATGGGGGATAAGAGGAGGGTAAGGTTTTGCACACCACAGTCCTTACGTCCTCGCATGGACAGTATCTTCCCCGTCATCATGTCCAAGGGGTTAGCTTATCAGGCTCATCTAATTGTGTATCTGTGGGCACACGTGTGTCTCCTTGTCCTCTGTCTGTGTGCACATCTGTAGATCGGCTTGCACTGCACAGATCCCTCTCTATATTCTGCAAATACATGTTCCTGCCTGGACTTCTTCACCATCCACAGAGCGCAAACACCATCACTTTTATTTTTCTCAAAAGAATAAAACGACCCACCTGAGAGCCTGCTGGTGACCTGGAGGGGAGCCCAGGTGTGCGGCGCGCTCTCTTCCTGACACTCTGATTTCTCTAAAAGGCTGCAGGGCTCCTGGCAGCCTGATTTCCACCTCCAAGCCAGGGCGGGCCCTCTGAGAAATCCTCTCCAGCCTTTGCTTCTCGAATAGATCAGATCAAATCATGTCACTCTTTGGCTCCACACCCCCTGGAACCCCTCTGGAATAAACCCTCACTCCCCACCGACCTGGGCCCACAGGGCACTCCTCCGTGCTCAGGCCCTCCTGTCTCTGATCCTTCTCCAGTCCCCCTCCGTCCCCACCATCGGCTTTAACAGGCCCATTTTCTTCCTTCCTCGGGGCCTCTGCGCCTGCTGCTCTCTTTACCTGGAAATCCTCTGTCCCCCTCATTTGGCTGGCTGCTTCTTGCCATTCAGATGTCGGCTCAATGCCAGCACCTCCAGGAGGCCCTCCCTGACCTGGCAGCCAGGTCGCCTGGCAGACCCAGATGCCGCCTGTCAGAGGACTCTGCTTCAGTTTCTTCTCAGGGTGAGGCAGTGGCTAAGGATACTCAGCTATTCCTTTGCTTGTTTATGGTCTGTCTTCTCCCCTGAAACATAAGCTCCACAAGTCTGGGACCTGTTTGGCTCCTTCACTGCTGTGTCCGAGGTCCCTGCACTGGAGCATGGCACCTGATAGGCACTTGACGATATTTGTCAAGTGCGTGAATGAATGAATGCCACAGGGGATCCTGGGGGCGAAGCCTGGGCCGCTCAGCCTCTGTGTCCCCTCCGCAGCTCGTCTCCAGGCTCCAGTGAGCTCTCAGCTGCTGGTCTGGCCTGGTTCTGGTGAACTCTTTCTCTGAATTCTCTACCTCCCACCTCCTCTTCTCCCTGGCCCCAGTGCGGGAGAGCTTTTCCTCTTCAAGCCTCAGAATGCATGGGGTTTCCTGAAACCTCTCCAGGACAGTAGGCTATCCACCTCCCCTCCTGAGGGTGACTGCTGGCCCACTGCATCTCTGACCCTGAGCTACAGCTCTCAGACTGCACATCTGGGCCTGTATGTGCACACATGTGTGTGGCCATGTATGCATGCACGTGTGTGTGTGTTCCTTTCATTCACACAGCATCGAGAGTGACCTCACGACCAGCACTAGTTGGGGCTCTGTCTGGCTCTGACACTAGCCCAGGAAACAGTTCCAGGCCTTCCAAAGAAGGTTTTCCTGGCTGTGCCTGGGGATTTCCCAGCTCTGGAATCTTCCCTCCCTGAGAAGGGGCCTGGGAAGGAGAGAGCCTGAGCCTCCCCTGGGAGAGCAGAGACCCAGGCCCCCCTTCTTCCCTCAGACATCCCCGACCTGAAACAGCGCCTGCAGGCCCTTCACCTGCTCATCCTGATCCTTCCGGAACCCAACAGAAACGCTCTGAAGGTAAGAATTACTATGAGCTGCCTCTGTTCTATCATCTCAGCCCACAGCCACAGTAAGGGCTCCAAATGTGATCATGCATTCATTCAACAACTCTGCCAGGTGCTGGGGTGCAGGGATGACCAACAGTGACGGCCACGGCCTTTCTGAGACTTTTTCCCTAAAGAAAGCAGATGAATCTTGAAAGGCACAAGTGCTCAGTGGAGTGGGCACTGCCGAGCATCACTTCTGTGTGGTGCCAACAGGAGGCACAGGGAAGAGGGCTCTCTGAGTGGGGCTAGAGTAGGTAGCACTTTCCCTCTTTTGTGGAAATCCTCACATGGCACTGGTGTTCTGTGGGGCACCAGTTTGGGAAACACTCCCTCAGGGAACTCCCACTGTGTGCTACAGGGGTGGGTGCTCAGGGCTGGGGGCTGGAGCTGGGGCACAGCCCTCACTGCGCTCCCAGCGCCCTCCTGGCTGTCCTTGGGTCAAACCCAAGATGCATCTCTAGGGTGAAGCTGTGAGGAGGCCCCAGGTCTCCTGGAGTCCTCATCTGGTGTGGGCGTAGGAGGCCCCAAGAAGTCTTTGTAATCAGGTGGAGCTGGGCTCCAGGGACCTCCACTCCTTGTGCCTCAGCTTTGGTTAAAGAGACAGCCTCTCTGAGTTTCTGTTTCCTTTTCAGTGAACTGAGGATTATAATAGCATCTTGTGTGATTGTTTTGGGAATTTCAAGAGCTAACACATGACGAATCATAGAGTAGAAGATGTGGTACTTTGCAGGTGCTCAATAGATGCCTACCTTCCTTCCTCCCTCCCTTCCTTCCTTCCTTCCATCTATCCATTCATCTTTCCATCCTTCCATCCCCTCCCTCCCTTCCTTCATCCTTACTGGCTGTGTGGCCTTGGGCACATTCTCCAAGCCACAGTTTCCTTCTCTGCATGATGGGTACAATGGTAGAACCTATTTTATAGAGTTACTGTGAGGATTAAATACATGTGCTAACGACAGGGCCAGGAGCACAAAGAATACTTAACAAATGGTAGGTCGGTAAAATCATCTGCCTCCTTTCTTCCCATTGTCTCTGCTTCCCTAGTCTTTCCTTTGCATTTTGGGCAGATCTAGACTCCAGAAAGAAGGAGCTGACCTGGGGCTCACCAGGAAAAGACTCATTTCCCAGAGCTGTGGCTCTTTTGGGCCTGGAAATTGAAGTCTGAACTGGATGCCTCATTAACCTCTGAGAGGGTAGGGAAGGGAAAAGGTTTTGGCCACATTTCACAGAGCAGGAACCTGAGACACAGCGAGGTCATGGGGTGGACTGATGGAAAACTGCTATTCCAGTCCCTGGCTTCTTCCAGTACCCGCAGGCTGCACAGCAGGATGCTCTGGGAAAGGTGGGGAGCACCAGGGATGTGCTGAGATTTGAGGGCAGTGCTGTGCCCTTCCCCAGGCTCTCCTGGAATTCCTCAGAAAGGTGGTGGCCCGGGAGCAGAGCAACAAGATGACGCTGTGGAACGTTTCCACAGTGATGGCCCCCAATCTCTTCCTCCACCGAGGGCGGCCCCCCAAACTCGCCAAGAGCAAGGAGAAGCAGCTGGCAGAGGGGGCAGCTGAGGTGGTGCGGATGATGGTGCACTACCAGGATCTGCTCTGGACGGTGAGTGCTGCTGCCCAGCTAGGAGTGGAGGGGAGGGGCTGTCCATCCGGGTAGCGGGGACAGGCCGCCGCCCTCCTCTGGGTACAGCTGCCCTGATGTCCCTGCCATCCAGGATTGTGGGTACTGTCCTTTTGAATCCCTGGTTGTGTCTCTTGTGGCACCTTTGTGGGATCCTGTGTATGGCCAGGGTCTTCTTCCTCCCCCTGGCTTAGCGTCCAAGAGGTGTCCTCACTTTCTGTCTCTACTCCCACACCTCTCAGTCAGTCCACTGCCATCTGGTCTGCCCCACATTATGGGTGTTCCCTGAGCTCCCACAAAGAGTTCCTTCACATCAAAGCTTTAGTGATGCTGAAAAAGCCCTGCCCGTGAGGCTCAGAGCACAGGGCCTGCCTAAGACAGAGCCCAGAGCCAGATAATCAAGACAGTCTCCGCCCCCGAGAGCCTTGCCCTGAGTGAGAATCCAGAGCAAGGGCGAGGGGCAAGAGTGGGGAGAGAGACCCCTTGGTGCTGTGGGCATGCAAGGCCTGCTGAAAGTTGAGGTTGGAGGAGGAGCGCTGAGAAGACCCGGCCAGCCCTCTAGACTCCCACGAACACAAGGTAGCAGGGCCCACCACTGCTGAGCAGGCCACTGTACTGAGAGAGATGCAGCCTCTGCCATCCGTTTCTCTATTCATCCTTCCACTTAGTCACCCATCCATCCACCCACCCATCCATCCACCCACCAATCCATGCGTCCCTCCACCTACCCATCCGTCCATCCACCCATCCATCCACCCACAAATCCATACGTCCCTCCACCTACCCATCCATCCATCCACCCATCCACCCACTCACCAATCCATACATCCCTCCACCTACCCATCCATCCATCCACCCATCCACCCACACACCAATCCATACATCCCTCCACCTACCCATCCACCCACCCACCCACCAACCAATCCATACATCCCTCAACCTACCCATCCATCCACTCCTCCACTCATCCATCCATTCCCTCACCCTCCCTCACTCTTCCTTCCTCCTATCCCTTCCTCCATCCATAAAGTCATCAGGATCAATTTTTTAATTCCAGAAACCAGCAAGTGAAGCTCTCTGACTGTACGCAGTTTCTCCCCCATCACACCCAGGCACTCCTTTGTGTTCTAAACACACCAAATGCCAGTTGGTTCTCCAAACTCACCCTGTACTTCACAGCTCTGGATTTTTCCTAATGCAGTTCACTCTGCCTGCAATTCCCTTCCATTTTTAGAAAGGGCAGAAGCCTGGTACCCTCTGCTCATTCTTCAAGACTTAGTTCAAGAGTCACGTCCTCTGCTGACAGCCCTCCCTCCCCTACACAGGTACACGCCTACACTCCCATAGTTCCTTGCTTCTCTGTGCTCTGTCAGCTCTCTGAGGTAATGGGACTACTAAAATAAATTAGATTCTAATACTTTTTCTTGTAGGGAGTCTCAAAAATTCAAGAAATGCCCAAGTGCCTTCTTTTAAATTTTCAGGCAACATAAATGTAGATAAAGTAAAATGGAAGAGTTCCCCCTCACCTTCCACTGTGTGGATCGTCTCGTTCAGGCATCACAGGGCCAGTAATTAGAGGAGCCCAGAATGGACCCCATTCTGTCAGACCTCAGGGCACATGCTCTTAATATCAGAGTCCGTGGAGTCTGGATTCTCCTGACTCTGCCTGCTGGGTTCTGATTGCACAGAGGTGAATGGGTTGACCTCGGCGTCTTTGGGAATTTGCCATTCTGGGGCTGGCTGGGGCTTCTCAGAGCCTTAGCCCACTCTAGGTGTGCTCTTGGGGACACCCCGCCTGAGTGTGCCAATGAGCAGCTGTCCCACAGCAGGTGCATGACGCTCCAGCCTCTGTGAGGGGACACCACTGTCCACTTAGCCCAAGGGTGGCCTCTATTCTCAGAGATCCCTACTCCATGGCCCTCTTTAGGGGTTAAATGGCCCCCCTCCTCACACCAAACTAGTATGTCAGCCACTATGTATTGCCAAGCCCTGCTGGGACAGGCAAGAGGCCACAGCGACCCTGGAGGGCTCTGCCTCTTACCCAGTAGCCCCGGGGCCAGCTAAGACTTGATTCTTTCCGGACAGGTCGCCTCTTTCTTGGTGGCCCAGGTGCGAAAACTGAACGACAGCAGTGGCCGGCGCCCCCAGCTCTGCGATGGGGGCCTCACAACCTGGCTGCGAAGGATACACGCAGACAAGGACAAGATGGCTGACGGCCTCGAGGCGGTGAGTGCGCCCCTCCTCCCCCCGCGGCAGAAGGAGGGACGAAGGGACCAGGGGCGGCCGGAGGGCGCCTGGGGCCCAAGGCATCCGCATCCTCCAGGTACTGCCTGCCAGGCCACCAGGCACGGCGCTGCCGACTGCGGCCACCAGGGGGCGCCCCAGCCCCATCACAGCGAGCGAGCGAGCGAGGAGGTGGTGTCTCGGAAACGAGGGAGATGACGGGCTGAGGAAGGGGGAAACTGGTGTGGTGTGGGGTTTCTAGACGCTATCTCCCCTGCGCCGTTTTAAAGCAGCCCCTCGTGTCCCTGACTGAGGGTTGGGGAAGTAGGGGTCGCTGTCTGGAGTGATTGGGGCGTGCAGGTGGGCAGGAGAAGGGAAAGGCCTTCCAAGAATATGGAATGATCCTGGGGAGAGTCCTGAACCGGGTTTCTTAAGAAAGTCCAGAACAGAGAAATTGACCAGTATCGCATTGTGCATGATGGGTATTTATATAAACCTAGATGCATGCGTTTCTAAGTGCATTGCATGCACTCCTGTTGTGTGTACGAGTATGAACGCCTGTGCACACATATGTTTCTATGCCTGTGTCTATGTATGCACACTTTGGGGGACGTTCTGTATGTGGTCATGCTACGATCTGTGCACAAGCAGCTGGTGTGTATGTGTGCATTTTGCATATTGAGCGTGGGTATTTGTGTAAGTGTGTTTATGCACACACATTTGAATTCCAGGCATGCACGTGTGTGCCTCTGTATGGATCTTTCTCTTCCTCTGCAGACTCCCAAAGTAGCAAAGATCCAGGTGGCCTGGCCTATCAAAGGTCCCCTGGAGGTGCCCCTGACCCCGGGCACCAGAGTGGCCCACGTCCTCAGGCAGTTCACAGAGCACCTCAGCGCCAGTTCCCAGGGTCAAGAGGGCAATGAGGACACAGACAGCCTCCTCCCACGGTAAGGGGCCCCCCTGAGATAAGCAGCTCTCCCCTGCAGGGAGCAGGCAGTAGGTGCAGGGAGAGCTGAAGCCTTTGAGGGGATTTGCACGTGCTGTTGGCCTTTCCCCTTCTGGGGTGGTCAGAACTGGGTTCTCCAACCTTCTTAGAGAGCTTCTTTGCTCCAAATAATAATGATAATAGTCATCATTCATTCATTCACTCACAGGTATTTACTAAACACCTACTATAGACCAGGTATCATGTGGAATGCTAGAATCATAATGAAAAGAACCGACAAGGGCCCTGGCCTTGCAAGTTCACAGCCCTGTGGAAGAGATAGACATGAGCCAAATAGCCACAAAGTAAATACCAAGTTACAAACTGTGTTAGATTTTATAAGAAATACAGGGCACAATGTGAATGTAAAACAAGGCACCTGGTATAGATTGGGGAATGAAGTAAGGCTTCCAGGCACAGAAAACTGCATAAGTAAAGGTGCTGAGGCAGCATGGCCAAAGAGCTGAAAGAGGATCAGTGGGCCGATATGCTTCTGTCATTCCAGGATGCAAGAAACAGATTGAGCTCTCAGGAGCCTCCTTGATGGACCTGGAACGAAGGACTCTTGGACTATGGGTCCTTAGCAAGTATCTAGTCCAGTTCCTGGACTAGATGTACAGATGGGAAAACTAAGGCCCAGAGAGGGGAAGGGGCTTGCCCAGAGCCACACAGCAAATAGAGGACAGATTCTGGAATTGAACTCAGGCTATCCATAATTATCATATGATAATTATATGATACCTGTATGATAATTATAATTTTCATACATAATTATGCAGTATCCACAGTCCATCTTGACTCAGAATTCGCCCCTCACAGCAGGCTCCTGTGCCCGTCTATCACTCCTTATCCCCCCACCCTCGCAGCCTCCATTCGATGTCCAGTAGGTAGGGGTCTTGCGGCAGGGGGACCCATGGCTGGCCCTCCCCAGGTGCAGCCCAACTGCATCTTCCCTGTCCCTGGGCTCCGGCTCTCTCAGGAGGGTCCTTCTGCCCATCTCCCACCTGGGATCAAATATCAGTGAGGGCCGCCCCTTCCAAGCCTGGGGTCCATGAGCAGCTGTTGGTCTCGCTGCCACCGGAAGAAGAGGTCAGCAGTTTTCTTCTCTCTGTCTTGCAGCCGCAGGTCCGTGATGTCAGCCAACATCCTCCTGTATGAAGTTGGAGGGAATATCAGTAAGTTTCCGGTGGGGAGTGGGTCGGAGCCCAGGACCCTGGGAGCTCTTTGACCTTGACGGCTCACTGGGCCTCTCTGGGGGAGGCTAGAGTCCACCTCAGGAAGAGCCATCCCCTCAGGCCTCTGTCCCCCTTGAAACCAGACGGAACCCTGCTGTGAGGTTAGGCTCAGCCTGGGCCACGCCTTAGGATTCCACCCTGGAGTCTGGAGTTTTGCCTGGAGCTGGCCGCGGGCATGGAGAGGGCAGAATTTCTTGTTTCACTGATGTCTCTGGGCCGCCCAAGCTGAAGTGGACCTCCTCCAGGGCCAGTGGTCATCGATTCCTTAAGGAATTCTGCAGACGTGTGCCAGCTCTGAGAGTCCCATGGCTTTGTGGGAACCAAGGATGGGCAGCTGTTGTCAGCTGCCTTCTCCAGAGCAGCGACTCTCAAACTTCAGTGGCATTGGAGTCACCCGCGCGGGCCATTAAGCCACCTGGGCCCTGAGAATCTGCATTTCTAACAAGTTCCCAGGTGCTGCTGAGGCTGCTGGTGCAGGGACCGCACTTTGAGAGCCACTGGCCAAGGAGCAGAGGTTAAACAAAGCTTAGGGAGTCCTGATGCATTGAGGGAGTGCTCCTCCGGCAAAGCCTTACAAGGGAGGGGAGGGAAGGAGAGGAAGGGGTGAAGCCTAGTTTGGCCACAAGGGGGCTCTGGAGCGCAAATTGCATTGGGATGGTTTCCTTCAGAGGCAGGGAGAATGGTCTTTCCTACCTCTGCATGAGTCAATCACTGGCCGTGGGCTGCCCTGGAGGGGGCATAACTTCCCTGACAAGGCACCTGACATCAGCGAAGGTCAGTTCTTCAGAGAGTGGGGCAGCTGTGAGCCAGAGCAGCCAAGGGTTACGCAGCTTGGGGAGTGGTCCCCTGGCCAGTGAGGGGCTCCGGGCAGCCAGCAGCATCTTCCACAGCCACCACCTCAATCTCCTTCACCCCTGCTTCCCACAGGTGAGCATCGCCTGGACCCAGACGCCTACCTCTTCGATCTGTACCGCGCCAACCCGCATGGCGAGTGGGTCGTTAAACCGAGTCCCACCTAAGCCCTAGGACTCTGAGGAGCAGCCCTGGATGTCATGTCCTTGCCCCCACGGACTCTGTGCCTGTGTACCCAGCGTGGGAGCACAGCTGTTCAAGGGGAAGGTCTCCGTCTTTCTCCAAGGCGTGTTCTCCTCTGAAATGCCTCTCACATCCTCCCTGCAGAACCTCGAACACAGAGCCCTCACTCCCTGCGTTCCCCAGCCCTCAGGCCAGCCGGCTCCTGCACCATGCAGGACACCACGTGGGTCTCCGTAGATTTTTGTCCGTGATTCCAAGCCCTGAGGAGAAGAAAAAAAGCAGCACCTCTATCAAGAGGCTAGTTCTGCACACACCCCCCCACCCCTCAAAAAACTGCTTTGAAAGTGGCCCTACAGCGTATAGTGGGACAGTACTGGAGATGAAGCTAGAAGAGCTCTGCAGCCTTGGGCAAGCCCCTTGCCCTCTCTGAGCCCCCTTGAGAGATGAGAAGGTTGGGGCTCGGAGGGGGGGTGGTTAATGCTGTGGCCGTGAACAGCCCTGTGAGAACCAGAAAGACGGAGACTTCCCTTCACGGCTCTCATGTTTTAAATGTTGCTTTGTACAATCTTGTCGTTTTGTAATACGATATTTAAATTCTTTTTGAACATGAAAGGCACACGTTGAATGTGACTTTTACTTCATTCAAGTTCTGTTCTCCGGAACCCAGCTCTCAGTGGATGTGGTCCTCCCGGGGAGTTAACATGGGAGCCTGGCGATGAGAACGTCCTCCTGTTTCTCAGTGTGGTCTGGCCACACCTGGAACCTGCAGCCATCTGGAGGGGCCGGGAAGAGAACTCAGAAGAGGGAGGGGTGGAGTCATGACAGTTGCTGCAGGGGGCGGGTGCTGCAGGGGCAGCTTCTCTGGGATCCTCCCCACCCCTTTCATCTCCAAGTTCCCAGGTCTCTCCCTTCCTCCTTCCCCTACCCTGGGTCTGTCTCCTCGGGGCAGGTGAAGCCTCATTCATTCATTCATTTAACAATAAATTTATTAAGCCCTTAGTATATGTGAAGAGCTTTACAAGTTTAATCTTCACAATGATCCAGTGTCTCCACTTGAGTTCCCCCAGAAGCTGCCCCTGAGACAATGATTCCAGGGCAAATAGTGATCCCAGGAAACACCAGAGAGTGGGGAGGCGAGATAGAGAAGGGGAGGCAGCCCATGAAAGGATGCGTGATCAAGCAAGTTACCACTGTGGGCAACCAGAGCTTAATTCTGCCGGGGAGCTCTGAGAACCCATGTAGAAGATATTCATCAGAGTTGTCCCCACCCGAGGGACATTTATTCCTCAACTCCTGTGAGTCATTGGTTGAGGGCTGAACCTGAGGAGGGTGGGCGTTTCTTCCCTGGCACTTCCAGCTGCATGAGCACAGGCTTCATGGGTTCCGGGAGCCAGAGAGAGCCCTTGGGTAAAGAGATACAGATCTGGCAATTAGAAGGTGGCCACGGTACACTGAAATGGTAAACGCTGAAGGGAAGTTGGTGGTACATTGATAGTACCTGCTTCACCCTGTAAGGTGATGCTGATGACAGTGAAGATGATAACGGTGATAGCTGTGGTGGTGATGGTGATGATGGTAATGGTGATAGTGATGGTGACAATGGTGATGGTGATGATGGTAATGGTGATAGTGATGGTGACAATGGTGATGGTGATGATGGTAATGGTGATAGTGATGGTGACAATGGTGATGGTGATGATGGTAATGGTGATAGTGATGGTGACAATGATGGTGATGATGGTAATGGTGATAGTCATGGTGACAATGGTGATGGTGATGATGGTGGTGGTGATGGTGATGATGCCAAGAGCTTCAAATTTAATCTTCACGATAATCCAGTGTCTTAGTTTGGGTGATGAAGTGATGACAGCAGCTAACAGTCACCAAGAACTTGCTAAGTACCAGGTACTTTACATAAATTAAGGCTTTAATTCTCACAAAAACCTTACGAGACACATTATTATTATTCCCTTTATGCAAGACAGGAAAACTGAGGCTCAGAAAGTTAATATTACTTGGCCACATGGCTAATAGGTGACAGGATTCAATTCCAATGCAGGTTAATCTGGTATAAAGATGCAAACTCAACTATTTTAGACCATAAATCCAAACTATTTTGCCTGAAATATCCATATTTAAAGGTTTTTGATGATAGTCACTTCCTTAGTCTCCCTCTCTCTCTCCCTGCCACACACAATACACACACACTCAGAACTGGAAAGAAGGCATTTTCCTTAACCAAGAGATTCTTGACATTAATTCTGGAACTGCCAGACAGGGTGTTTGGAACCTGTAGCTGATTAAGAGTCTTTGAGTGGCCTCAGTCTCCGCAGCCACCCCATCCAAAGAGCCCAGACTGGATGAAGTGCAAGTTTAGTCCAGCACTAGCCCCAGAATCCTATGAGGTAGGTATTACCACCATTCCATTTTGCGTATGAAGGAACTGAAGTTCAGGACGGTTAAACCATGTGTTCAGTTGCACAGAGAGTGAGAAGCTTGGATGCCCAATTCCAAGCCCTTTCAGCCACACCACGATTGCCTGAAGCAGGATCAGGACCTGGGAGCTGCTAGTGAGACGAGAGAGTCAAGAAAGAAGCAGGGAGACTGGGTAGATTATCCAAGTGGGGGAAATACCATGGGATTCAGCCAGAGTTGCTGCTTCTCCTCCCCAATTCCTCCCCACCCCCCACAATCCACCTACAAGCCCTGTTGGACTTCACTCCAAAATACACCCCAATCCCCCCACTTCACTCCTTTGCTCCTATGACCATCTTAGTCCAACTCACTATCATCTTGTTGCCTCTGATGATGGTGATGCTGGTGGTGATGCTGATGGTGATGATTACAGTGGTGATGATGGTGATGATTATGGTGGTGATGGTAGTGGTGGTGGTGATAATGGTGGTGGCAGTGAAGACGGTGGTGGTGGTGATGATGGTGATGATGGTGATGATGGTGGTGATGACGGTGGTGATGGTGATGATGGTGGTGATGGTGATGATGGTGGTGACAGTGGTACGAAGCCTCAATGGCTTCAACGCCTTGTAACTACTCTCCCTTCTTGCCCTTCTGTCTATCCTCTGTACTGTAGCCTCAGTGGCTCTTTTAAAACAAAACTTCAATTCTACTGAAAGCCTTCCAGAGGGATCCCATTCCACTTAAAATAGTATCCCAACTCCCAACCTTGTCCTACGAGGCCCGTCTATTGTCTCTGATGCCACTTCACCCGCATCCCCCTCACTTTGCAGAGCCAGCCTCAGGGGCCTCCTTTCAACCCCCCAGATGCACCAAGTTCATTGCTGCTTTTGAGCTTTTGCGCTTGCTGTTCTCTCTGCCTAGGATACTCTCCCCAGCGACTCCCATGGCCAGCTCCTTCCACCTCTGGTCTCAGCTCAGATGTCCCTTCCCTCAAGAGGCCTTCTCTGACCATCCCATTTGAACTTGCTTCCTCTCCCACTCTCTCTTGCACCACCTTAGTTAATTTTCTTTCTAGCATTTATTATTACCTGAAATTATCTTATTTAATTAGTTTTTAATCATCCATGCCCCAGGAAGGCAGAGACCATGTGGGTTTTGCTCACCTTTGTGGATATAATGGTACGTAGTAGGTGCTCAATAAAAATTAGTTGGGTGAATAGATGAATAAATGGAGAAATGAATCCCTCTCTGCCCATCTGTCTGTTTCCTCCAGTAACTGTTGCCCTCACCACCTGACTTAACTCTGACCTCCCTGGTTTGATGTGTGAAATGAGGAAACACACCTGAAGTATCTACAGCAAGTGCTCATTCAGTGCCCTCCTTGTTACTATTAATTATTAACAAGGGCCAGGCTGCCTGAATGGTGACTGATGATATTATCCCCCCAGGTTCCCAGCACCCGCACTGGTCCCATTGCACCCCTTGCTCCCTCATGCCGGGATGACAGGGAGCTGTGTGGTTGGAGGGACAACCCTTTAACCTTGGCGGGAGGAGGGGCAGGGGCCTCGGCGGGTGCCAGGAGCCTAGGCCTGGTGGTGCTACTTTGCACTGGGAGTGGCTGTCAGCCATCGGCAGACGATCCCAGTTTAATCACGTCAGTTTTCCCATTCATCCTGGGCACTATCTGAGGGCTCATCACGGTGATTGATGATCTCGCACCAGCCCCACCACTGGGTTAGCACGGCTCCCAGCGGGTGCCCAGCTTCTCCAGACTCTTTGCAGTCTAGGGCCGACTGGGGCTATGATCACATTTCTTTTAAGGAGCCCTGACACAAACTGCCTTGTGTCTCCCCCACATTCAGGTGTTGAAGCCCTAACCTCCACAGTGATTGTACTTGGAGACAGGGCTTTTAAGGAGGTCGTTAAGGTCAAACGATGTCATAAGGGTGGGGCTCTAATCCCATAGGTCTGTTGTCCTTATATACAGAACAGACACTGCAACTCTCTCTCTCTCCCCCACCCCCCGCCCCACCCCGCCGTACACACAGAAGAAGGGCCATGTGAGGACATGGTGAGAAGGCAGCCATTGGCAAGCCAGGAGGAGAGTCTTCATCAGAAACCAAATTTTCTGGCACCTTGAGCTTGGACTTCTAGCCTGCAGAACTGAGAAAACAACTGTCTGATATTGAAGCATCCTGGCCTGTGGTGTTTTGTTACACAGCCTGAGCAGACTGACACAAGCTCTTGTCGCCTCCAGCTTCTAAGAGGGAGGCAAGTGGGGCCCAGAAAGATGCCCTCGAGTGAGTGTGTTTCCTCAGGGGAGAATTGACCTGAGAACAGAGGGCATGTCTCACCTGGCATCCAGGTGAGTGGCTCCCTGGGAGAGGCAGTGTTTAAAGGAGGCCACAGTGCGCTGGATGGCAGACCCTGGGCTCCAGTCCACTGCTGTGGGGCTGTAGGTAACTTGCCCAACCTCTCTGTGACCTCAGAGACTCAAACTGTTTCTACATCATCGCAGAGGGTGGGGAGGGTGAAATGAGGGAAACTGCAGTCATACGACAATGACATTATGTGCCCACTATGAAACCATACTGGATTAGGCTGGGGCCAGAGTAATAAACAAGACAGGGAGGCTCTCAGCCCTCATGGAACCCCTAGATTATCGAGAGAGACACACACTAACTTAGAAACAAAATGATCTCACATCGTGATAAAATTCTGCTGAGAAAATAAAGCACACAGAGAGGAGAGAGGGTGTGGACAACTTGAGTGGATCTTTGTTTCAAGGGTCATGGAAGGGTCTTAGATTGGGGACCCCCAGAAGCAGACCCTGAGCCAAGAATTGGAGGGCAAGCAGTTTATTTGGGAGGTGGTAGAGTGGAGGCGAGAGTGGAGACGTGAGACAGGAAGGGCTGGAGCCCGCGAAGGGTGTGCTAATGAGCAGCGTACAGCAGTGGGCAGCTGAGGGTTGGTGCTGCAGAGACTTCTGGGAAACGGCGTAGATTTGCCTTCAACACGTGCCAACCAAGGAGTAAAGAAGACAGAGTGTCATCCACCTCTTCCTCCTCAATTGGATGAGTGCTGCTCTGGGGTGTTAACTCCCTGGCCCGTCTGGTCCATCCCACAGGCACACAGGCTGAGCACTGCCAGTGTCAGAGAACGGCCTTGAGCAGAGAGTCCTAGGGACTTGCAACAGAAGCCATCAGCGAGGACAGGAACGGTGAGGGCCGTGGGATGTGAGTGGGGTAGATGTGGGTGTAGTATCTGCTATAGAAGGCCTCTTTGAGGAGGTCGCTTGAACTGACACCAAAGTGATAAGAAAGGGCCAGCCAGCAGGAGAGCCAGGAGAAGAGGTTTGCATATGGAGGGAACAGAAAGACGTCAGCCAAGGCCATTGCTGGAGCAGCATGTGCTCCGGCAGAGGGGTTGTCTGTGGCAGCCAGGCTAAGTGATGGATCTGGCCCCCTCCCAGAGCTTTCCCCCCTGCCCTCCCCACCCACCTCATCCAGACCCCTCCCCCACTGTGTACTTATCTACAGTGGAGTCCGTTGTTGGCTGGCCAGGAAAGAGTGGGTGTGGCTTTGGGAAACCCCATCCATTCATTGGCCCCTGAGGGAAGTGGAAGGGATGGAGAGATGCTTCCCACCTGAAGGAGGTGAGAGGCAAGACAAGTTGAAATTCTGCAGCTGCTACTGCCCTCACTTCCCCAGTGCTCAAGGAGACAGGGATGAGCCTCCTTGGGCATTCAGTGATGCTCCATGTCACATGTCACATGGGGCATGCCTCCTTCTGGCCCTAAGTAGCCACCCCCACCCCCGCCCAGCAACCCCAGGGAGCCCTAGTCTAGCCTAGTGGCAAGATCAGATGGGGAGAATGGCAGTGAGGTGACCCAGGGAGGCTCACTGGAGTATGGGACCCCACAAAGGGGTGTCCTGTCTGCAGTGGCCCAGCTGGGGGCAGAGCCCAGGCCCTGGATATTCCATCAGAACATCCCTTGGGCCCACCCTAGAGTGCTCTTTGGCATCCCTTGGCTTGGGCTGTCTCAGTGCCGGTCCCCAGGAGCAGGCCCTGGGATGAAGATTCAGTGAAAGTGGTGTATTTGGTGAAGGAAATAACAGCAGGGGGTGGGGGCCTGAGACAGGGAAGGGAAGGAGCCAGCACACAGGACATCATCACACCAGCCGCCACTGCAGGCAATCAAAGCAGAAGCCCACTGAGGGAGGAACGCACGGGGACAGCGTGGAACACTTCTCAGAGTTACTCACCCTGAGGGGCAAGGAAGAGGAGTATTTAAAAGCCCACCCCACCAGTCATCGGCTGAGGGTTGTTTTGAGGCTAATTCCCCCGCACTGCCAGCCTGTGTGTGTTGGGGGAAGCCCTATGTGCTTGGAACTTTCTGGAGCGTACTGAAGTCACAAAGCCTTAGGGCTATGGATGGAGTACAAACAGTGTCACCTCGCTTGTTCATTATTCTGCTAAGCAGAGTCCAGTCCTCAGTGATTCCTGCACGCCTGCGAGGTTAACCTAGGGTACCACATCCTCCTTTGACCTTTGCTCCCTCAACCCTTCTCCCAGCTCCCCAACTCAAGCATCTCTGCAACAAGGCATGGTGTCTCCAGGGTGCACCTTCCTTGGGGGTTCCACACCCACCAATGCTCCTCCTCACTGGCAGGACCCAACCAGCACCCCAGCGCTTAGTCCCAGCAGTGGAGCAAGCCCCTTCCCATTCACCCCACACCTGTCCCCTCGCTCCTTCCCTGCCTTTGGCCCCAACATTTTCTGAACTTACTCTGGCCTCAGAGCCTTTGCTTATGCTGTTCCCTCTCTTGGAATGCACCCTCAGCCGATTTCTGCTTGTTGAAAATTTTCAACATGCAACAACAGAAGTTCCTGTTGAGAGCCAGGCACTGGAGACGGAACCTGGAATCAACACAGACCTTCCTTTCAGAATTCGTCTAATGAAGGAAGAAAGACATTAAAGTAACTCGTCCCGCAACTTGTTACCTGATTAAATTGTGGTGAGTGGTGAAGGAGAGGAAGCCACAGACACTCAGGGCAGGGGAAGTGGACCAGCTCTGGAGTGTCCCAGGAGGCTCTGTCAGGAGTGATATCGAAGCTGAACTTTAAAGATGAACAGGTGACTGGTGGAAGGGCATTCTGGGCAGAAGGAACCATGTGTGAGGCCCTGAGCAGGGGAGCTGGGCATGATGGTGACGCTGAAAGGCTGGTGTGCCTGGAATTGAGAGAGGACAAGTGGGCAGACTGGACAGGGACTGGAAATGGATCCAAAGAGGTTTGGGAAGACTGGAAGGGTTTGAATCTACCAAACCACCTAGCCTGGGAATTCTGAGACCGCCCCCAGCTTTGCCCTTAGCAACCCTAAATACAGCCCCCAAATGCCCTGCCTGAGACTGCCCTGAAGGTCTGCTCTGGGGTCTGGCTCGGGTCCCTCCCTGCCCCAGGCCCTTCAAAGGGGTCTGGCACATTCTTCATTCTTCAAAGCCTTCATTGAAGTCCCTCCTCTGAGAGGCCTTCTAACCTTGACATCAGAGGAGAGCTCTGCCTCCGTGTCCTCCCCACAACTTTGCTCTTTCGCATGTGGGGGCACAGACATGAAGGTGAGTGTTCCTCAGGCTGTCACTGGGGGCAGGGCAGCCCCAGCTCTGGTTCAGGTGAGGAAGGGAAGGTGCTGCCTGGTACCTGCCTGTGGGCAGGTGACTCCCCTGCCACGTCCAAGGGTCCATCACCCCTGCCTGCCTCCCATACCTGGAGACCACAGGATACATGCAATTGGGGATTTAAAGGATCCATAAGGGACTTCATCCACAGACTCAGGGGTCCCCTGTCTCAGTTTTCAGGCCTGGATGGGGAACAAGCGAATGTCACTGCTGTGCTTTGCAAGTCCTGGAACCAAGGCTGGGGTGCTAGAAAGGAAAACGACCATGGCAAACCCATCCTGCTGTCCCCCACCCCTTGGGGGGCTGCTGAGAAGGCAGGAGATGCCTTCTATTGAGAACCCCTCATTCCCACCCCAGCCACTTTGCATTCTGGGGGAGGGGAACAGGAGCCACTTGTCATTGTCCCTGAACGCTGGCTGGCAGGAGGCCCGGGGAGGGAGCTCCCCAATGGGGAATCTGCAGCTGCCTGTCTTTAAGGTAAAATTACCGTAATTACTCCAATTACCAAATCCATCAAGAGCTTTGGACTGAGGAGTCCGGAGAACAATCGGATCTGAGGAGCGTGAGTCATGGGGGTGGGAGCACGAAATGTGGGGGGAGGCGGTTGATGATAGATCAGGCTCTTGACTGGGGTGGGGGTGGGGAAATGCGGAAAAACCACCCTTAGCCAAAAACCCACTTTGCTCCCTTGGTGAGTTTTTTTCCTATATTGGAAAGAAATTTTTAAACAGGAAAGATACGCTCTCTGGCTTTGCCCCTTTTCACAGAACCCCGAACCCCCTGGCCAACTAACTTGGACCCTCTTACCTCATATGAGAGTTAAATGTCAAAAACCCAAGCACAGTGGCGGCAGCTCCTTGGCTCTTGCTCTGTGCCAGGCCCTGTGCAGGAGCTTTTCAAGGCTTCATCCCTTCTGACCCCATGGGGAGGTTTAGTCCCATTTTACAGATGTGGGCAGCGTGCCTTTCCTCTTGGCCTGGATGCTCCGGAGACCAGCCCCGGGCCTAATTTGCCTCTGCACCCCTCACCCCAGCCCCGCCTGGTAACCTGCACTTGGCACACACTCATGAGATATTTGGTGAAGGAAAGGAACCATGAGGCTGGCAGATTTGGTGGGTTACTGGGAAAATCACCTAAGTGGACATGTCCCCTTAAATTGCCCTATCTCCTCCCTCCTGTGCCTTCTCCATCCACCCTGCAGCCTGGACATTGGCACCTGGAGCTCCTGGTGGGACTCACCCTGCATGGAAGACTGCCATGACCACCAGGCCACCCCACTGAGACAGAAGGTGACCTTGACCACCCATGAGAATGATTTAAGTACTGTGGAGTTATGTATACTGTACCACTGTTAAAAATATGTACATAGCATAAAATTTACTATTTTAACCATTTTTAGGTGTACAGTTCAGTGGTGTTAATTACATTCGCGTTGTTGGTACCATCATCACCACCATCCATCTCCAAAACTTTTTCATCTTCCCAGACAGAAACTCTACCCATTGAACAGCTCCTCACTCCCTCTCTGGCCAGCCCACCAAGAAGCACCTCTGCTGAGAGCGGAGACACGGCCTCTCGGTCTGGGCTCTGAGGATGGCTTCCGGGCCTTTAAGGCTACAAGACAGTGATCTTGTGATTAATGCCCACCTCCTCTCCTGGAAGACCCAGAGGCCAGGACTTACCCAGATCTGCCCAACATCACATCTCCAGCATCGAGCAGTTTCTAGCACACAAAGGATATCCAGCCAATATTTGTGGAATGAATGCATAAATGAATGAACGACAGCCATGTTTTTCATAGAGGTGTATGAATGGCCTGACAGGGTATCAGAGCGTGCCAGAAGCCACAGGATGCTTCTTGGTGGGCTGGCCCAGACCCCAGTGTCCCTTCTTTTCCTTGGACCTGGACAGTCTCCATCTGTGGCTCTCTCTCCTGCCCCCAGTCCTCCTCAGCCTGCTGAAGGCATTGCCCACCCCTCCAGCTGGCCTCCTGCTGAAGGTCGGTGCATCCCTGTGGCTGAAAGTAAGGGCAAGGAGCCTCCCCCTTACTCATTCCCTCCTACCTGGCATGGTCCTCTGGGCTCCGACTGGGGCAGTCCGGACTCCCAGGGCACCGGCTCCCCGTCTGCTGGCTTTTGCAAGCACTAGTTTCATGCTGCTCCTCCAGCTGCAGTACAGGCTCCACAGTCCCACAGACTCGGTCTGAACTCCCAGCTCACCTGCGGGACCTCAGGCAAGTTGTTGGGCATCTCAGCTTCCTCATTTGTAAAACTGCTGCCACCAGTGGAGGGACAAACTGTGCTCCCTTCATGGAATGCTACTGTGTTCATCAGCTCAGGCTGCCGTGACAAACAGCACAGACAGGGTGGCTTAAACAACGGAAATGTACTTCTCACAGTTCTGGAGGCTGGAAATCCAAGACCAAGATGTTAGCGGGTTGGGTTTCTCCTGAGGCCTCTCTCCTCACCTTGCAGACGGCTGCCTTCTTGCTGTGTCCTCACACGGCCTTTCCTCTGTGTGCACACACTTCTGGTATCTCTTCCTCTTCTTAAAAGGGCATCAGTCCTACAGGATCAGGGTCCCACCTTTATGACCCAATTTAACCTTAATTACCTCCTTCAAGGCCTTATCTCCAAATACAGTCACATGGGGGGAGGGGTTAGGGCTACAACCTATGAAATGCTTTTTGGTGGGGGGACAAAATTCAGTCCATTAAACTACTCAGCAACTAAAAGGAAGAAATTAATGATAAGCAAGAGAAGGCAGATACAAAATGTATACACTATATGATTCCAACTATATGAAGTGCCAGAAAAGTCAAAATGAACGTATAGTGACAGAAAGCACATCTGTGGTACCTGGGACTGGGGGAGCTTTTGTGGGGCAATCAGTGAGGGCATTGACTGCCAAGGGGCATGAGGCAGCTTTCTGGGCGGATGAAAATGTTGTATCTTGATTGGGGTGGTGACGGCACACTTGTATGCATGCGTATGCATTTGCCAAAACTCATTGATTTGTACACTGAAAATGGGTGTGTTTTATTGTATGTAAATTATACATCAATAAAATAAAATTTTAAAACCCTAACTCAAAGGGTTAAGAATAAGGTTCGAGTTGGGTCGTTGCTGGGCGTAGATGAGCTAATGCCTGCAAAGTGGTTGGATGGGAGCCTGGCACAGAGTGAGTGTGCAAGTAAATGGTCACCACGGAAACCTGAAAACAAGACTTTTGCTCAATAAGTGGGGCAAGAGAGAGAAATAAACGCAGAGGGTGCACACAGGGAGGGGGAGGGGTGAGGGGAGAGGAAGAGCAGATGGGCAGGGGATGTGAACTTGGCTTCCTGGGCTCCAGCGAGGAGCCCTCACCTCACGTCAGCATCTTCTAGGCCCAGGGACCAGCCCCTGCAGCTTAGCCGGCTCAGTCCCCATCCTGGTTTTCTCCATTCATCCATTCACTGAATGCACACGCTGGATGACCACCCAGTGCAGCAAAAGACATCATGAGCCGCTTCCGTTTGCTGCGTGCGTTTTATGCGCACGACACTGCTCGGGGCTTAACTTTTTAGGTTGAAGCAAATGAAAGAGCGGATGTTCGACAGTTTTCACCCACAGAAGCAGCAGCTTATTATGGTTCAACCTAATACGTGATGGCTTTCATCCTCATGACAAGTCTACAGAGGAGACATTATTATTCTACTTTTTGTGGCTGAGAAGACTAATGTTCAGGAAGGTGAACCAACCAGCCCAAGGCCACACAGCTGTAAGTGGCAGGATTTGAATCCACATGTTACATGTTCCTTGCCCTTAAAGAGTCAGTCTAGTGGGGAAACAAACACATTAAATGTGTCTCTCTGGGTCTCCCCCCGGTGTCCCCTGAGTCCCCAGAAAGGCTGCCCTCAGCTCTTCAGACTGTGGATATGAGAGTCCTCGCCGAGGATCCTGCCACCCCTGCACACGGCTCCCGTGCCCACAAGGACGTCTTAGCCCTGCTGGCCTGCTTCTCCCTGGGCCTTGAGGGGCTCGTTGTACAGGCCGTGCTGGCTGGCCCTGGTCCGGCCTGTATTTGTCCTTCTCTGTTGCCCCAGGAGTCAGCCTCATTCTGCCCATCATGTCCTCACTCTAGGCCAGCCCCTCACCAGCCTTGCCCTCCTTAGAGCTTCCCTCCAAGTTCAGGTTTGTCTTTAATTCACAGCTCGTCAGCAGATCAAAGAAGATGGAGATGCCCTGTGTCCACAAGACCCTCAGGTAACCCCTCCTCACACTCCACGAGGTGTCTCCCTTGGCAGGAGGCATGGGACTCCCCCTTGGTTGCTCTTTGTGAAGCAGGAGAGGGGCTGGGACCTGGCTGCAGACCCCCCATCCATAACTGGGCCAGAGATTCAGCTGGTGGCGGGTGGGGGGTCTGAGGCTGAGAGGCTGGGAAGCAGCATCGGCCCCTCCTCCAGAGCCTGAGCAGGACAAGGACAGTTAATTCCTCTGGTGTTATCAGCTGGGCACAGGCGCTGGTTGCATAGCAACCCAGATTGCTCTCTGTCTCCAGTGCTCCAAAAAAAAAAAAAAAAAAAAAATCAGCATTTTCTCCAACTCCACATCAATGAGATGGAAATGGGCCTGGGGCAGCCCAGACTCCCTGCCCCCAGGAGGGGCTCATTTGCAGGAAACCTCCACCTATACCCATTGGTGGGGTTTCCACTCTTAAGGTCTGCACTGCCTCTTGGCTCCCACATGCCAGGTGGAGGGGAGGAATTCACCAGTCACCCTATGGCTAGAGGAATTCACCAGTCACCCTATGGCTGCAGTGTGGAGCCTGGTCAGTAGCTAGGGCTGAGTTTCTGCAGAGGAACCCTGGGCAGGCCTGGGGTACGGGTGACAGGGCATGAACTGGGGGAGGCCCAGCTGGTCCTGGCAATGGAACTGATTTATCCATTCATTAAGAAATATTTATTAAGCAGCTTCTGAGTGACATAACCCTGAACTCTCCAGATTTGGTGGGTTAAAGATGGCTGCGAAATCTTTGCTGCTCCCACCATGGAGAGGTGCAGCCTATTTCTCTTCCTCTTAAATCAGGGTGGGCTCTGTTGCCTGTTTGACCAGGAGAATGTGACAGCAGTGACACTGTGCAACTCTGAGACTGGGTGCCAAGAGATCAGCAGCTTGTGCTTTTGACACTTGAAATGCTGCTTCTGGGAACTCAACCACCATGATGTGAGGAAGCCCAAGCAGCCACGTGGAAAGGCCCCCCTGAAGTCTGTATCATTTGCCAGCCCCGTGAGAAAGCTGTACAACGCCGTGTGAAGCAGAAGAGTCATCCAGCCAACCCTGACCAATCCTTGACCCGCAGAATCACAAGCAAATAAACTATTCTCGCTTTAAGCTAGTAAGTTTGGGGTAGCTTGTTAAGCAGTAATAACCAATAACCAGGAGAGCTTACTTTTTCATTTGTAGACTCTTGGATATCAACATACATGGTTTAAGTACCCAATGTAGGCTAGGCCCTGTGCTAAGCTCCAAGACAAAATGCCACTCAGGAGAGCTGAAGTCTAAAATGCTGATGAGCTGGGGGCATCAGGAGGTGGCACAGAGGCAGGAGAATGGAACTAAGAGCTTGGAGACAGGAGCAAATAATGAAATATAAGCAATTTACAACTAAAAGGGTGAAGAGAGGAGGTGGGGAAGGCACCTCAGTTCCTGACTAGAGCACACAGTTTTGAATTCAGGTAGTAACTCTGCTTATTTAGAAATGGGTGCTTGGACCATAATGCAGAAGATTCTGAGGCTGAATTTGAGCTCCAGGGTAAAGAGAGCTGTAATTGATTAGTGATGTCTGCAGTGGGTGAGGCAAGGAGAATAAAGGCACATGTGTCATACATGTGCCTCCTGACCCACAATGTCTGCTGGCCTCTGTGACTAATCTTCTGGGCCTGCTTGTATGTGGAGAAAGGCTGGAAAAGAGGTTGTTCAGGCAGGTCTCAAGGGAGCTGGAGCAGAGAGGCCCCGAAGTGTGCGGTCACACCTTGAGACCTGGAGCTATAGACCTCCATAGAAACCAGGGGGTTTGTGTTTAGTTTAATTTTTGTTTGGTTTTATTTTGTTTTGATCATGTCTCCTAGTCAATTCAGTTCAGAATCCCGTTGTCTCACTTGTATGCTTGGGCCAGATTTTCTTGACCCCATTGCACATCAAAACCACCCGGCTTTTTTGTTCTAGTACTGATCACCGGCAATAGGCATGGGTGGGGCAAAGATAGGGTGTGTAGAGGGCCTGGGATGGAATGGGAGAAGATGAGGCTGCAGAACTGGGTTCTCAAAGTGTGGTCCATGGACCAGCAGCATCAGCAACTGGCAACCGGGGAACTTGTTAGAAATGCAGATTCTTGGGCCTCACCCCAAACGCACTGAATCAGAAACTACAGGGGTGGGGCCAGAACCGTGTTTTAACAAGTCCTTCAGGCGGTGCTGACGCTCAAGTTTGGGAAGCACTGGGTTAGGAGGAGCGGAAGGAAGCAGCCATGGAGGGTCTGGTGTGTGTCAGGGAGGCATTCCAGGCAGTTGGCAGGTCTAGGACTCCCGCTTGCTGCCTCCTTCCTGGAGACCCCTGGACAAGAGCTCATCGGGGAGATGGGGCTGCCCTTTCCCTCCATCTCTTTTGGGAGCTCCCTACTCTAATGTCTGTCCTTACCTCTCCCACTCAAGGACACTCTCTCCATATGTTACAGCATCAGTCACAGTGACACAATCGTGGGTAATTGTGGGCAATTCCCTTGTTCATGTGCCTGTGTTGCATACAAGTGTCACATCCACCATGGCTGCAAATCCCCAAGTCTTGATTTCTGGGAGAGATGGCCAACTTTTTGTGTGTAATGACTGGAGAGGGCTCTGCTGAGCACAGATGGATTTGCTGATGGGGCAGTTATGGAGAAGGAGTCCTCTGGAAGCATCCTCCACACCACCCTGGTCTTCGTCTAACTCACACTCCCAGCGTCGCTGGGATGCTTCTTCTTCCACGAAGCCCTCCCTGCTTGCCACTCCCCCTGCATCTGGAGTATGCTCCCTCCCCATCACTGTGAACCCACGGCCCCCTCCTCCTTCCCCATTATAGTACTTCTCATGCTGTTCTTTAATCGCTTGTTTAATCATCTCTTTCTCCACCACGAGGCAGGGACCTTGCCCATCTTACTCACCATGACATCCCCAGCACCCTGCCCAACTTCACCGCCATTCCAGCAGCTCATCCTTCCAGTATCCTTCCAGTATCATACCGAGGGCTTTACAGCACTGTGTCCTTTAAACCCGATAACTGCCCTATGAGATGGGCACTACTGTGTTCATCCCCATTTGACAGATGAGGAGACTGAGGCACAGGAACTAAAATACAGTGCCCAAAGCCACATGGCTGACGAGGCACGGCAGCCTGCTTCCAATCGATGAACACATTTTGTTTTTGTGAATACTGCTGTTATTTTTGTTGTTGTTCCAGGGAACCAGGCAGGGAGGGAAAATGAGAAATTTTCCTCAGCGTCTTCATCGCCCCTGGAGTCTGCAGCCCCCTCCTCCATTGGCCTGAAGTCCTGGCTCTGAGTCCTTCACTCCGAGGGACGCTGAGGAAGGACCTGGCAGAGCTGAGTCTTGTCTGGGACCAGGGGCCACTACGTTTTGGGGACAAGGAGCTAGTGTCTCTGCTGTGACTCGGCTGCGGTCTGGGCATCTCAAGGGAACGGTCCCTGCAGGCCCTGGCTGGCAGCTCCCGGCCTAAGGCCTCTCAGCCCCCCTCACTCGGCTGTAGCCATTAGTGCCGCAAATTAGCATCGTAATTGCCTTTTAACTATTCATAGCTGTGAGAGAGCCAGGCTGGCCCCGCCTCTCCCACCCTCCCCGCTCGGAGAGCGCTTTGGCCCCCCTCTCTGGCCTGGAACACCCCCTGCCCCGCCTCCCAAGAAGGCTCTTCACAACTTGAGCCTCAGTTTCTCCATCCTGTAAGTGAGGGTGATGATCCCAACCTCAAAGTCTTGATGACGCATGTAAAATGCCTGGCACGGCTCCCGGCACACAGCCAGCGCTTGCTGTTGTTGCATTGTTGCATTGCTGTTGTTGCGTTGTTGCATTGCTGTTGTTGTATTGTTGTTGTGTTTAGAGACCCAGGCAGGGCAAGCAGATGCCTGTGAGCAGCAGGGCCAGGGCCAGCGCTTTGGTCCTCTGGACTCTGAGCTCAGGGCTCTTCCTGTCCCATGATGTCAGTCCTTGAATTTACCTTTCCCTGCCAACGACGACTAGATGGTTTGTAATCGCATGAGCAGCCAGCAAACGAGACCTTGCCTAAAGACGTTCAACTTTCTCATCGTAATTAGAGGGTTTTTACTATAAACCAATCGGGGCTCAATTAAGAGAGGAGATTGACTCCGACTGTGTTGCAGCTCCTGGGTCTTCCAGTTTGTCTGTTATAAATGTGAAGATGAAGCAGAGTGATGAAGGGGATGGATGCTGAAGCCCAGCCGCCTGGGTTCAAACCCAGCTCTGCCACTCCCCACAGTGTGACCCTGGACCAGTTGCTTAACCTCTCTGTGCTTCAGTTTCCCGCTCCGCAAAATGAGGATGAAGATAGCCATGCCTTTCCCATACGGTTGTTGTGAGGTATAAATCTGTCAATATGTGTGCGCTGGCTAGAATGGTGCTGAGACACAGTAAGTACTAGGTGTTTGTTCTTTTTACTTATTAGGCATCTTTGACTACTTGCTTGTGTGGCTTCTAAACTGCATTTTGGGAGGGACTTTCCGCAGTGATCATCGGCAAGATGCTCTTAGGCTGGTCACCACCACATGGACCAGGGACAAAGTGCTTTCTTGCCCTTGCTTTCCTCCTGAATCTGAGTCAGGCCAGGAGGGGAAACCCCCAGGCTGGCCCCATCTACAGAGGGGAAAATAGAGGCTCAGGAAGGTTAAGTGACTTTCCCAAAGTCACACAGATTGTAAATGGGGGAGCCCGGTCTTGAATGCAATCAATCCTCCAGTGCTGGGAGCCAAGTGGCCATGCCCTTCAGCAGGCCCTGCATCTTCTCAGACCTCCTAGCAGCCCTTGTCACCAGCGTCTCCATGTCGGATGCAAACACTGTACCCTTCCTCCAGGTGAGAGGCAAGAGGTCAGGCGGTGGTTAAAATGCAAAGAAGCTGAGGTTGATGTGAGAGTTAAATGAACTAATATTTATAGTGACCAGCTCAGTGCAAGGCTTGTGATAAGCACTCAACAAGTACTCTTTATTATTATAACTACTGCTATTATTTAGCTCAGAAACTCAGCTCTGAATGACCAATCCACTACTTCCAGGCCTGGGTTTTCAATCCCCTGCACCATTGTGCGCTGTGTCCTGGCTTTGAACACGTGTGTCCTGCTGTGAGGAGGATGTCCCCTCTCGAGTTACTTTGCAGCTCTGGGCAGACAGAGAGGAGAGCCCCAGGGTAGCACCAGCGCATCGTTACACCCCAAACACTTCCAATCTCCCTCTCGCAGGGGTAAGCAGGCGCCTTGCCTGGCTGTGGGGCTCCCGTGGTGTTTTTCCTTATAGGTATTTTACATTGGTCTTCCATTTGTGGTAGTGATAAAATTTCCCTTTTAAATAAACGCAAAAATAGTAAATAGTAATAGTTGAAATTCAGGAAAGCAGTTGACAATAGTAAAATAGTTGTGTCAATTTAAAGAAAAATACTAAGTAGATAACTAATAGTGTGGGTGGCACACAGATACGGTGTAAATTATGATGGGGATTTGTAAATGATTAAAGTAGGGAGTATTGCCTCAATCCAGACGGTGAGAAGGTTGAGCTTTCAGAGAGAGACCGGAGGAGATAGGGGGCTGTCGGAGGCCCTCAGGAGCCATGTAAGCCAGGACTGGGGTCAGCCAGGCCACTGCCTTCTTCCCCTGTGCGTCCTCTTGTCAAAGATAAACCAAGCCAGACAGTGTTTGAAAGTGGTCAGGACACATGTTAACCAGTAACACACCGGGGAAAGAGTCTGGTGTGAACTGAACTCCACTTCAGTTTGCATGGAGGCGACTGGGAGTTATTTACTTATTTATTTTTATTGGGGTCACACTGGTTTATAGCATTATATAAATTTCAGGTGTACATCATTATATGTCGACTTCTATATAGCCTACATCGCGTTCACCACCAAAGTCGAGTTGCCATCTGTCACCTTTCAAATGTGCCCCTTTACCCCTTTTGCCCTCCCCCCATCCCCTTCCCCTTTGGTAACGACCAATCTGTTCTCCTTATCCACGTGTTTGTTTGTTTAACTTCCACAGACGAGTGAAATTATATGGTAATTGTATTTGTCTGACTTATTTCACTTCACATAAGGCCCTCAAGATCCATGCACGTTGTCACAAATGGCAAGATTTCATCATTTTTATGGCTGAGTAGTAATCCATTGTATATATATATACCACATCTTTATCCATTTATCTGTTGATGGGCACTTAGGTTATTTCCATATCTTGGGTGTTGTAAATACATCTTTTCCAGTGAGTGTTTTTGTGCCCTTTGGATAAATAGCCAGAAGTGGAATAGCTGGGTCATATGGTAGTTCTATTGTTAATGTTTTGAGGAATCTCCATACTGTTCCCCACTTTACATTCCACCAGCAGTGTATGAGGGTTCCCTTTTCCACACATCCTCTCCAACACTTGTAAAGGGAGAATGAGGGGCTCTGGAGGGGGGTGAGTGTGGCCTCAGTAGAGTCAGGGAAGTGAAAGTTACAAAAAGTGACAAGGGGGGCTGGTCCCTGTGAACCCATCTGGGTTTGCTCCCACCCTCCCACAGAGGCTGGGGGACAGGGGCTCTGTCCTAAGGTGTTGGCTGGAAGAAACAGTCGGTTCCTTTGCAGCTCTGAGTTTTCTCAGGCAGGCACGTTACGGGGGGCCTAGGGTTGTCCCAGGGATGCAGCCTTGAGCCGTAGAAACTGTGTTAGTGTTTGCTCGTCTTTATAGGCCAAGTCTGAAACCTAACCAAGAACGGGGCTAGCACCATCTGTGCTGTGCTTGGGGTATGTGGGAGCAGGCACTGTCTCCAGCTCCTGCTTGTCCTCACTCAGTTTCCACTGTGTTTGTTGAAGTTCCCCTGGGAGCCCAGAGAGTGAGAATGGGGGTAGGGGTAGAGAGGGTGGAGGTCATCCCCTGAGATGACCTTCAGAGTGTTTTAAATAATATAATGATGCCCACTACTATGAGGGCTCACTGTGTCAAGAACCATCCACAAGGGCCAGCCCAATGGGTAGTGGTTAAGTTCGGTGTGCTCTGCTTTGGCGGCCCAGGTTCACAGGTTCAGATCCCAGGCATGGACCTATACCACTCATCAGCCATGCTGTGGCAGCAACCCACATATAAAGTGGAGGAAGACTGGCACAGATGTTAGCTCAGGGCTAATCTTCCTTAGCAAAAAAAAAAAACAAAAACAAAGACAAAACCACCTACGCATCATTTAATCCTCCAAACAACTCTGTGAGGCAAATAATATTACCCATGTTTCACAGATGGGGAAACTGAGGCTCAGAGAGGTGAAGTGACTTGTCCAGGCGCACACAGTGGATATGCAGTGGAGCTGATTTGAACTCAGATCTTCCTAATCCCCGAGTGTTTTTACTTGGCTGGCAGAGAGCCAAAGGATACTGTGGTGGCTTTAAAACTAGCCAGCAAATGCTTCCACGGCAGACATAGAGTTTAATCCCCTCCCTTTGGATATGGCTGGCGGGGGTGGGTTCACAGGGGGGCCACACCCTTGGGGTAAATCAGAGGCTCTCTTGAGCACTGTCCACAGGAAACATACTGCAAGCCACCAATGTGAGCCACATATACCATTTCACATTTTCTAGCAGCCGTATTTTTAAAAAGAAACGGGACAGGTGAAATGAATTTTAAGAATATATTTTATTTAACATAATGTATCCAAAATATCATTTCAACAGGTAATCAATATAAAAAGTTATTAATGAGCTATGTTACATTCTTTTCTTCATACTGGGTCTTTGAAATTCAGTCTGCATTTTATACTTGCCTCACATCTCAAGCGGGATTCGCCACACTTGGCCAGTGGCTGCTGGAGGGGACAGCATGGCCCTACAGGGCCAGATGCTCAGAGCCTGAGGCCGGATTTGGGGTGGGGGCCTCAGGAGCCAGGTCAGAGTCCATACTAAGCACCCACATTCCCTGGGGGCCCTGACAAGAGGATGCCCTTTTCACTTTGTCCACCATCTCTGGCATCACGGCTGGCTCCCTCGAGCAGTCACCTCTCATTCATTCATTCAGAAGAACCTAAGACATGCCAGGCACTCTGCTGGGTACCTGAGAAAGGAGTAGTGAACAAGAAAGAGGCAGCCCCTGCTTTTATGAAGGTTTAAATAAATGTCTAATTACAAAATGTGATCCACGCCTTGAAAGATAAGGGAAGGAACAGGGTAACACAGAGAATAACAGAGGAGTGTGAATTCCACTTCTGACCTGATGGGCAGGGAGGATGGTGAAGTCTCCCAGGTCGTGATCTTAGGCTGACACTGAAGGAGTCAGCCATGCCAAGAGTAGGTCAACAGCTTTCCAGGCGGAGGGAACAGCACGCGCAAAGACTCGGACAGGAAAGCCACTGGCTTGTCTGAGGAACAGAAGGGAGGACAGTGAAGGCATGGGGCACCTTAAAGGGCACCCTGGTAGGGATGAGGATGGAGCAGTGGCAGGGCCAGATCACACAGGGTCTTAAGGCCATGGTTAATAAAACGGGATTTTATTCAACCCTGGGGGTTAGACAGGATGGCCCAACCCCACTACCCCATAAGACACTGCGTCCAGAAATACTCGACTTTGGGCCCAGTCTGGCAGGGTCCTGGAGCCTTTGGGGCCCCGAGAGGGACACTCTATTGCAGAGCAGCCCAGGCTGCGCCCCCTTCTCTGGCCGCAGTCCCTTCACCCCTCTCCCTTCCCGCTCCCCACCTCTCCCAGCGCGGGGAGGGAGGGGATGCTAATGGTGGCCCTGCCATCCAGTCCTCGCCCCTTCCCGCCATTGTTTGGTCACAGTGCTCTCATTTTCTCGGCAATAGGCAATTTTCTGCTGAGCTCCGCGAGGCCGGCCAACGCAGAATGGGGCTGGTCCCCGCCGGCCTTCGCGCCTTCCCCGGGCCCAGCCCACCGCTGTCGCCCCTCCATCACTGGCCTTCTCAGCCGCTGGCGGAGGCGGACACCCCGGAAGCACGCGCTCAGGCCCTGACCCCCGAACCCAGACTAGAGCCGAGACCCCCATCCTCCCGCAGTTCCCGATCCCCGGCGAGCGCCCACCCAGCGCAGGCGCAGAGAGCGGAGCACCAGGGAGGGGGATGCTGGGGGTACCCGGACTCGCGGGCTCCGTACCGGCCCTTTGTTCTCCCCGGGCCCCGGGGAATGCCAACGGGTCGGCCACCAGCCGCGAGCCCCCGCCCCCAGCCCCCTTTTCAAGCCTGGGGGGGGGGGGCGGTGGGGGGCGGGCGCCGGGTTTGAGTTGAGTTCTGCTTAGTCCTACGCCAAGCCTCACTCCCTGCCCAGGGCTCACCTGCTCCGTCCATTCCTTCCACATTTAAGATCCAGGAGGTATTCTCAGACACTCTGCGAGCCCCAGAGCAGGGGCCCCAAACCCAGCTTGTGGAGTCTGGGAAGGCCTCCTGGAAGAGGCGAGTCCACGAGGCCTGAAGCCGATGTGGGCGGGGTTAGGGATTGGAGGGCCTTGGATTCCATTCAAAGGACCTGGGGCCGGACCTGAAGGCAGCATCTCCGAGGGAGACTGGGGGTGGGGAGGGTCCTGATCACATTTGTGTGGGCGGGAGGGGAGGGGAGGTGAGGTGAGACCGGAGGCAAGGGGACCAGGGAGGAGACTACTGCTGTTGTCTGGTGGGAGAGGATGTTGTGACGTGGGAGGGGTGAGTCTGGGGGACAGAGAGAAAAAGACTTGAAGAGCTGTTTAGGAAGTAAAATCCACAGCACTAGTGGCTGGTTAGGTTCGAGGAGAGGGGAGGAGTTGAGGACACCTGGAGATTGTGACTTTGATGGCGGCCCTGTGGAAGGTGGCACCAGTCCTGAGGAGCAGGGAAGGAGCAGAGCATTGCCGCGTTCAGCAGAACCTTCCGCATCCTTCCCCTGCCCACGGTTCTTGGCAGCAGTGACCACCTGCAGCTGTGTTTGGACTTGTCTGTTGGTTTCTCATCCATCTCCTCCCCTAGACTTCGCACTCCTTGGGGACAGGGGCTTGGTCCTGCCCTCTGCGGTATCCCCAGGTCCTGGAGCAGCACTGGCTGATGCTTGTTGAATGAACGAATGGGGCAGTGCAGGGACCAGGCCTTGCAGGTTTATCACTGCATCCCAGGCCCAGCGCTCAACGGCAGTTCTTTCTGTAAATGCATGGATGAATGGATGGTCCTTTCAAAACCTGGCAGAGTCAGAATGTGAGAAGTGGCGCCATGAGACACCATCGGGATAGTAGATAACTAAAGCCAGTGGTTATGAGCGCCTCCTTCCCCCCAGGGCTGTGCCCCCTGCTGCAATGAGTTGTCTCATTGAGTCCTCCTATCAACCCTCTGAAGTAAGGATTATTGGTGGCCCCATTACACGGATGAGGAAACTGAGGCTCAGAGAGGTGGAGTAATGTACAAAGTCACATAGCTAGTAAGTGGCAGGGCCAGGATCTGAACTGAAGCAGTCGGCTCAGAGGCCACACTATTACCAAGTCACCGCTGAGTAGGTGAATGCTGTGGCTTACTGGAAAGGGTCAAAAGCATTCTCACAGCCACGTGCAAGGCTCCCCCCAGCTAAGGTGATCCCTTCCGGAGGAATAACAGGCCTCATGTGGCCCCTAGCCAGCCCAGAAAGGCAGGACAGGTCTGAGTGAATAGAAACACTGTCACCCAGTCAGCCAGCCGTGGCCTCCACTGGGACCACCACTTTACTACATGTGTGTTAAAACACGTAATCTTCACAGCAAACTCAGGGGAACCCCATTGTTATCATGATTCCCATTTTCCAGAAGGAGAAAGTGAGGTGTAGTGAGGTGAACCAGCTTACCTAAGGGCGCGCAGCTGTTACGTGGGAGAGCCAGCATCCAAACCCAGGCAGACTGACTGCAGGTTCTGTGTTTCCTCTGTGCTGACCACAGTGGGAGACCTGGTGCTGCCAGGCCTGTGCAGCCAACCATTCTCTGTACCAAGTGATGGCTGCCAGATGTGGCTGGGGCAGTGTTTACTCTGTAGCCATCCTGCCTCTGCTCCGTCAAGGGGCAGCCCCTGGGAGCATCATCACCCCAGCTGAGGCTGAACCGAGATAGCAATCTGCGTCTTCCATCCCCTGTCACTGGACATCCTGTATTCAATCACCCACATATTCATTTCTTCTAATCATTCTCTTCTTGACTGTGATAAAGTCATTTTTATAGTGCTGAGAACGTGCATTTCATTTGAATGAAGCCTGCTGGAGTCTTGTTGGAGAATCAGGCTGATAAAGGAAGACGTGTTTCAATGGTCCCCTTCCTTTTAACTGATTGTTCTCCAGGGCACTGTTGTGATCTCATTCAGAGCCTGTGTGTGTGTGGCTATCTGCACACCCACTCCAGAATTCTGGGATGCTGAGGAAGGCTGACTGGAAGCCTGTATGTAGAAAGGGCACCAGGGTTTTTAGACCCAGCGAGGGTCCCTATGTCCAAACTTGGAATTCAAGCCTCAGAACCACCCATCTTCAAGGACTGTATGAGTTTTGTATGAGTTTGGACAATGAGTGTTTCAACAGCAAACAGTGGGAACGGAAAACGAGAGGCTTCTCCCCAGACGAACTGCTCTGAGTAAACCCTTGTGACCTGAATTCAACTGATAGAGGTGGAGGTGATGGGGAGGAAGCTCAATTATGACCAGTTCAATTTCCTTCTTGGCCAACTGGATGTGGATTTGAAACTGACCACATTTGATTTAAGGAAATAAGAGATGTGACCACTCTGACTCCCCAAATTGTGGAGTTAATTCAACTTATTTCGTGGATGTTAAATGGGGTGGCACAAGTACCTCTGGTCCTAGGGAGACCTCTTTTAAGTTCTTCTATCTGTTAAGCTGATTCCTTTGTTATAAGAGCTGGAATCTCCAAGAGGCCAGATGTGCTAGGCCTCACAACCAATGGTGCAATGGACAGCCTGTGGCTGAAGGGGGAGCCCTTCTAAAGCACCAGCTTGGGCCACAGCTGCCATGTCTAGGGGCAGCAAGCCACCAGCTCCTATTACTCTGCCAGGGCACCCTTCCTCATCTCCTCTAGAGTTACCTCCTCCCCGCTCCCCCCAAGGAGGGTCTTCAACATGGAGTTCCCCAGAGCAAGGGATGATCTCAGGTATGTGATTGTGCATGTGTGTGCAAACCCATGTGTGCTGCTATGTGGGTGGGCTCTTGTGTGCATGCATTTTTATGCCCTGTTATGCATGGGCATGTGTGTGTGCATATGTGGTCTAGACTCTGTCTTCATGTTTGTGCATGTCTCTGCATATGCGTGCAGAGTTGTATACATGTATACCTGTGTGATCACAGGAGGTGGGACCCTTTGATGATGGGACGAACTTCCCATCACCTCACCTGCTCCCACAGCCAGAAGGCTTGTGTGTTGGCTAAGGACTGACCTTCTGTAGGAAGGACTTACCTACTGGATGGCCCAAGAGGTCCCAGTCACAGCCTGGGGTCAGCTACTTCTCTGTCACAGAATTCTCCTGCATGGTCAAACCACTGAGAAGGATGTCATTCCCACACCAGGAGGAAACAGTGACAACCTCAGTTTACCTTTTTGAAGGGAGAGTGCAGCCCAGCATGACCCCAGACTGTCCAGGATTCTAGTGTGTGGATGAGGTGGTATCCCCCAGGCCACCCACTTCTTTTCTCTCCTCCACCAGCGGGAGAGGGGATCCATCATGCAAGAGGCCAGCAGTTTTCACCCGGCTCTGCTAAGACTTTAGGAGAGTCATTTCGCCACTCTGAGCCTCAGTTCTCATATAAGATAGAAGACCATACAAGGCTGTTGAGAACTACATAAGATTAAATTCTGTACAACATGAAAAAATGCCCTCTGACTGAATGTTCCTGAGGGCATGGGCCATGTTCTTCTTATCTTTGTCCCCTACTGCTTTGTAGGGGGCCTGATGAATGGCAAACTCTTAGTTCATGTTTCCTGGAGGCATGAATGAGTGGAGGAATGAAGAATAATGTCTGCAACACGGTGGGAACACAAAGTTTGATTTAATTTTCATGTGCTCTAAGGCTGAATTTCTCAATTGTATTCCCCAGAGTATTACTGTTCCTTGAAGGATCGATAGGAAAAAGTCACGGTGAAGGACTATTCTATAGTTAAATAATTTTGGAATATGGGGGCCCTTGGAGCTTCCCAATATTAGTTATTCAGTACACTTTTACTGAGCATCTACTGTATGTCTGGCACTGTTCTGGGTGTGGGGGACAAATAGAGCTGTCAATAAAAAAGACAAAAATCTTGTGTTCATGTCGCTTCCATTCTAGTGCATATTAGCATCTCATATTAGGCTCTCAGAGGTTCAACGTAAAGAAACCTGATAAACTTTGTTTAATCCAACATTCTCCATATTTATTTAATTATGGAATCTCTGCCCCGCTTTTTTCTGAAATGAAAATTTAATCCTGCCTCGTTTCTCATTAGCTGTCCTGCTCCCAACTCAAAGCCCCCCTCAGAAGGTATGTGGAATATAGTAACTAAAATAACCAGTTCTTGAGTCAGAATGCCTGGCTTCTGAATCACATCCCCACCACTTACTAGCTATACGGCCCTAGGTAAGCCTCATTTCCTCCATGTGTAAAATGGTGATAATAGCAAGGACTAAACGAGATAATGCAGCATCTCCAACGGTCAGCAATGTGCCTGGTATGTAGTAATTATTCTTTTAAATAACATTTGTCACTCCAGCTTTCCTCAAAATCTACAGGATAATGGCCAAGTCCCCTACATGGTACTCAATGCCCTGCTCACCTCCCAGAATCATCTGAAATCTTTCTCCCTCCTATGATCTGGTCTTTCAGAACCACTTGCCAACCTCCATCGCTTCCAAACAGCCCACATTTGGTTCATACCTTTGCTTACATGCTGCTGCTTCTTCCTAAAATGTTCTTGTCCGTCCTGCCCACCTGGAAGACACAGCTTCCAGACTCATCCCTGGCATCACCTCCTTCATTAAATTTGTACTCACTGCTTGACCCTCCAGCCTCAATGGATCCACTAGCTGGTTACAGTTGCATGAGTTACCCAGGAAAGTTCAGTGGAAGAGTCACCCAGTCAACAGAATCCCAAAAGTGTTATTTTATGTGACATTAAATTTTGGGGGTGGTTTATTATGCAGCGATAGACAGCTAATGCAAGTTCCTTGCAACAACTGGCTTCAATTCATCTTCATCTTGACCGTTGTCATGTAGAGGAGTACATAGGTATCCCCAGAGCCACTGACGAAGCCAGGAGAAGTGAATACCCTGGATTATCCCCACTCCAGATTATATATGGGATAAATGAGGGCTGTCTCCTAAATCATCCATGGAAGAACCGTAGGAAGAACGAGAACCGTCTGAGAGTGTACCCACCAGCAGATCAATGGCAGATACCATGAGCTGTCCAGGGTTCTGACTCTCTTGTTCTAGGGGAACCCAGTACCATTCTCTGTACCTGGCCCCTCCTCCCCGAGGGCCACCCTACTCAACCCCTACCTTAGTTTTGACAACAAATGTTCAAATCAAATTTAGGTGGAACGTTTGCATCTTCACCCTCCCTTCTCCCTTCCATCCTCCCTCTCAGGAATCATCTGACGGTTATAATAAAAATCCAGCTTTATGTAAATACCCTATCCTCCAAGTAATAAATGCCATTATCTTAGCCTGTCTGAGCAACCACAGGCTTTTAAACATCCATTTGAAGATCTTTGAAAGCTCTCTTGAGGCTCTTGCTCATAATTCACTAAGTGGGCATTGGTAATAACTGTGTTAATAGCTGGGCCCAGCAATTCACAGGAGGTGTGTCTATTTGTGTGTTGGTGGTGGGGGTGGGGGATGCGCTGGGAAGAGGATGCCCTTTCTTCCATGCTGATCGGTTACTTATTTTTAAGAGTCCCCCTGGGTGCTCACAGTCCTTTGATGAGCTACTAATGAAAGAGTCAGACCTGACAATTAATTTCCCCAGAGTTATTATTTGTTGTTTTGGCAACAATTCTCTGAAAAGCCTTGATACTTACCTGGCTTCCCAATGGTTGAGGGGAGCCATGAGTTGAGAGGAGAAATGGATTGTACTTGTTCATCCAACAGTCATGTATTGAGCACCTACTGAATGCCAGGCACTGCATTAGATCAAGACACATCCCTTGCCTTCAGGGATCCCTCAGTCTGGTGTGAGGGGTGGGAAGACAAGCAAGTGAATAGGAAGTTGCCATACAATGTAATACACACTATTGACGGGATGATGCAGGGAGCTATGGGAATACAGGGGCCACATAACCCAGATTTAAGGAGTCGGGGAAGGCTGCCAGGAGGAAGAGTCCTTAATGACCACCTACAGTTAGTGAGATAATAAGAAAATAGGGAAAGAGAACACTCTAGGAAGAAGGATCAGCATGTTCAAAGACTCTGAGAAAGAACATCTATAAAATTCTGGTGAGAAGCTGGAGTACTAAGAATTCTCAGCCACTGCTGGTGGGAGTGTAAATTGGTACATTTCAGAAAAGAGTTGGGCATTATCTAGCAAAGTTGGAGACATGCAAGTCCTGTTGCCCAGCAATTCCATTTCTTTCTAGAGAAACTTGTATACACAACATTAGGAGACATATACACAATGATCATGGCAGCATGGTTGTAATAGTCAATGACTGGAAACGACCCAAATACGCAATGAGTAGAATGATTAATTGTGGTGTAATCATACAACAGAATACTATACAGCAATGAAAATGAATGAACTATAGCTACACATAGCAACCTGAATAAATCTATTTTATATTGACCCCGAAGAATACATACATCGTGAATCCATTTATATTAAGTTCAAAGTAGGCAAAACTAAAATGTTGTTTTTAGATGCATACAAAGGTGGTAAAGCCACAAAAGCAAGGAGGGAAATGATTGACCATAGCAGGTGGGACAGTGATTTATTCTAGGGAGACAATGAGGGCGTGATTGGAGAGGATCACGTAGGGAGTTCCAGGCAAGGTTCTATTTCTTGATTTGAGTGGTAGTTACATAGACGTTTACTTTAGAATTATTAAATATTGTGCACATTTATATCATGAATTTTTCTAGATGTGTGGTATATTTCATAATTTTTGTTAAAAGCGGGGAAAATGAGAGCATCACTGTAGCCTCAGTCCCTGGGTCTTTACTGTGCTTACGTCCATGAGAAGCCTGGCATGCCGATGGGAGGGCTTGAGGTGGCCCTCAGGGACTGGAGCAGCATCCTGCTTTGTTGTGTGTGTCCCATAGGCAACTCTCATAATGGTGGTGCCAGGGTCTTCCTGGGACCTGAAGTCCTTGGGAGTCCCGTTAAATCATCATCATAAAATATAGCATGGCTAAGTCTCCAGAGAATCTCAGGTGGACTTGGGTGTGAGTTTCACAGGTTTGAAAGGAGCCAGGTGATGCTCTGGGAGAACCTGAGAAGGTGTAGGACATTGTTTTCTCTTCACCAGTAATTTCCCAGGATGGGTTAGGATCTGAAGGTGCAATCTGGCCATGAAATCCAACTTCAGGGACCTGGGTCTTTCCTGTGTGGGCTCTGAGGTGGGTGCACTAGAATGGACATCACCATGAGAAGACGGTGTGGTGCTGGGTGACTTGGAATCCTTTATGTAAATGGACCTTGATGCAGAGTGGGGGAAGGAGATGGGTGTCTCAAAGTGGGCAAAGCTGGAGGGGATCTAAGTGATCTGTTGAGTACAGCCCTTAATACTATGTGTCTCTTGATTAAGTCTAAAGTCAACTTTAAAATAATTCACTTATAAGAGTAATACATTCTTTTGGAGCAAGTTATACTCTCTCTCTCTCTCTCTCTGTATACATATATATATACATATATATAAAATATATATGTATATATATATAGTTTAAGATCGACCCTGAGTTAACATCTGTTGCCAATCTTCATTTTTTTCCTTCTTCTCCCCAAAGCCCCTCAGTACATAGTTGTATATCCTACTTGTAGGTCCTTCTAGTTGTGGCATGTAGGATGATGCCTCAGCATGGCCTGACGAGCGGTGCTAGGTCTGCGCCCAGGATCCGAAATGGCAAGACCCTGGGCTGCTGAACCAGAGTGCGCGAACTTAACCACTGGGCCACGGGGCCGGCCCCACAAGTCATACAATATGGAAGTGAATAAAGAAAGTATTAGAGTTTCCCCAACCCCCTCATAATGTCATCCTGTGAGGAAATCAATTAATAGCTCATATATTTTCTTCCACTTGTCATGCCAAGCTTATACACATATATAAACACAGTCTGGGGCTTTCTTCTTTTTCTTCTTCAAAAATGGAATCATATTGCATCATTACTCTGTAACTTGACATTCCACATTACAATGTATCATGAACATCACTCAAGATGAGTCTTTCCAGATCTAATAGATTTTTTCAATAACTGTAGAATATTCCTCAGTTTGGATGTAGCATAATTTACTCAGTCAGTCCCTTGTTGATAGATTTTTAAGTAATTTTCTCTTTTGCTACTAACAATAATGTTCAATAAGTATCCATTGCTTATATCCACATGTCCTGATACACTTTTTCAAAGCCAAACTGCTGAGTGAAAAAAAGGCACTTTTTGATTTTAAAAGTTCCTGACAGATTACTTTCTCTCAATGTTGTAGTCATTCACACTTTCACCAATGACATAGGGGAATTCTCATTTCTCCACTCCCTTTCTGATCCTGGATGTTATCAATTCACAGGGTCTCCTTCCTCCATTATGATGAGCAAAAGAAGAAAAACAGAGAAATCAAAACAAAGAAACACTACCATAAAAACACCTGTATCGTTATGTTGATTTGCACTTACCTGGTCGTTGTTAAGGTTGATTATCTTCTCAAATGTTTGTTCATCATTTGTATTTTCTTCTAAAAGAAATGCTTGTTCATATCACTTATCCATCTTTGCATCAAGTGGTTTCTCTTTTTATTATTTATTTGCAGAAGATCTTTGCATATTAAGAGTATTAACCTGTTGTCTATCTCATGATCTTTCATTTATAAAGATAGACAAGTGATAACACAGGAGAACTGAGTTGCCAAAGGACGCTAGAATGCAAGTGTCAGAGCTGGACAGTCACACTTCTAGATTCCCTGTACAGGGTTTCATCCCTGGCCCACTCCATAGCTTAGACCCTTGTGGTAATGGGAATTGCTAGAACAAACTTTCTCAGAATGTGATCTTCCTTCATCAGAGTCATCTGTTGCATCATCAAAATTCGGATTCTGGGGTTGTACCCGAAACCTATTGAATCAGAATCTCTAGAAGTGGAACCAATTAATCTGTTAAGAATCTGCAAAGCTTTTTATGTTTGTCTTTTATTCACTAAAGTTAGAGAACCCTTACCCTTAAAGCTCAAAGTCCTTGCATAGGCACAAAGGGCACTGTCTGAGAAGACAGGGCTGGAGATGTCAATGGGAAAATGGCATAGTAATTCTCTCCCACTCCCCACCCACACAAGCTAGAGAGAGAGCCCTTGAGGCTGAAGCGTTGAAACAGAGCTATCACCAGAGACCTGTTGGCCTCTTGCTGCCCTTAAGCCAAAAGCAAGCTTCGGTGGCAATAGAGGTGAATCTAATATATCACTTTCTGGCTGGTATAAAGGTGTAAATGTCAATTTCTCCTCGTTTTTGTGAAGATTTGACAAAGCACTTAGAACAGCACCCATTTTAATCAACAAACCAGCCAGAAAGATCACAGGGCGGCAAGTGTGCCATATCCCTTCTGAGCTTTGGGTGGATTTGAAAATTGCACTTTTAATTAAAATTGGCATTTCTGAAGCCCGAGTTGGAGCTGGCCGTTTTGCTGGGGAATTGCAGACTGAGAGGCAAATAATCTGAGAGGGAGATTTAAACGAGCAAAGAGGAAGGCTTGTGTATGAACAAGAGGCGCTTGTTTAAATAATGAAGTGGAGAAAAGATAATGTAAAAATGCCTTTGTGTTTAGTTAGGTCTCCTCAGAGACCCGCGTAATTGTAGCTGAGCTGTCCGAGGTGCTGACGGCTGGGTGAGAGGCGTGCTTGCCAGAAGTAAATGCCTGGTCCCCACTTCTCAGTCCATCAAGTTTGGCTTCTTTCATCAGTTTCTTTCCAGTCAATGACAAACACACTGCCAGATGTTATACTACAGTATCATTCATACAACCCGCAAAAGTTACTGATCACTTACTATATGTAGTGGGTGGTGTTCTGAAGAACGAAAAAAAAGTCAACCCAGAATCTTTGGATCCTGCTCTGTAGATGTTGCAGTGAACCCCAAAGTTGACGTTATTCCAAGTTTTGAGGATTTTGTGAGCCAAAAGTTTAAAAACAATCAAGGACAATTCCAAGTAAAAACATTTAAGAACATCAATTATCACCTACTCTCTCCATCTTTTAATAATTTAAAAAAACAGGAAATTTTAAAACTGAAAAAGTAGGAAGGCCATAATTTCAGTATAAAAAGCAGTTATTTAAAATGGCTTTATAAAAACTCACTTCATTGTCCTTATTTTTCACATTTCACTAAGATCCACAGAAAATTTCTTCATCCGCTGACATCAGTTTCAAAACTGGCATTTGGGAGTGATTGATCCATCATGTAGGCCTTCAGAAAATAAATAGAATCTCTCTATAAACATCTTAATCAGAGGTCATCTAACTTCTTGTGCACATCTGACCTCCATGGTCAGCCTGTTGGAAAGTCTTGTTAGAAAGTTCTTCCTCTTTCCATAGTTATAGTGCCTTCGATATGGATGGGGAGAGTGTCTCTGGGAGTGGGGGTGAGGGGATGGAATTAACACTTGTTGAGACTCTACTCTGTGCCAGACCTGTGACTGTAACAGGTGCTCTACTTTCTTTGTCCCATATAATCACTCTCATTTTGTGAGCCGGGCATCATTAGCATCCCAATTTGGGGATGGGAAATGTGTTACATGTAAGAATTTAATTTATAATAAAATAACTTTCAAAGATCAATTTAGAGGGGAACAGTTAGTCAATAAATGGTAAAAGGTAATTGATTAGAAAAATCCATTTCAACCTTCACGTCAGAGTAATCATCAAATAAACTCCAACGAATTACTTAAATATAAATAGTACAACATAAAAAGGATTTTTAAAACAGAAAACATGAAATTGAAAAGTTATATCTCAGAAGGAAAATGGATTTTCAAAGCTTAGAAATAATCGAAAAAAAACAGAAAGCCAGACAATTTTAATTTCCGGGATGGAAGGAATCTATTACAATTTTAAACCACATTTTGCAAAAGTCGATAATTTAATAGTGGATATTTAAGACTGAGAAGTGAAACCCATCCATAGTGATTACTTCTGCAGTAGAGGAGTTGACTGGGGCTCTTATAGGGAAAACATTCTCTATTTTCATCTGGGTGAAAATTAATTGAGCTGGAAATATACTTGAGATTATTACACCTTACTCTGTATTAGTTATATCTTGATTTAGAAAAAAACAGAAGAAAGTGAAATCCAATTTAAAGGCAATACCCCTGCTTTGGACTGCTTAGGAGAGGGATGTGAAGTCCCTATGGTAGTTAAGCCTCTTGAGACCATTGTGCTTTGTGTCAGTTCAGGGCAGACAATATTGACTTGATGACAATTCATATGAAAAATATTTGAAGCTTCTAGTTGACCACAAACTCAGGAATTTCAACCATGTAATTCAGCTAGTATCAAGAGAATGCACAATCCAAGGTTTTAGTGGTAAAGCATAATGGCCCTCCCCACACAAAAGAGAAGTAACAGACACCTATCTTAGTGACCATTACCCCACCAGACTAGCTAATTTTTAAGTAAATTAATGAAGCTGACTTATTATCTTACATAGCAAAGCACAAGGAGGGATGCAATCTAGCCTAGACTTTGGAGTAATACTGGCATGGATTTGAATCCCAAATCTACCAACTACATGTTGTGTGACTTTAGGAAAATAACCTCACTTCTCTGAGCTCAGTCCCTTCATCTATGTAATGGGAATACTAATAGTACAAGCACTGAAAGGCTGTTGTAAGTGTTAATGAGGTACCGTACATAATACACTTAGTGTAGTGCCTGACATAATAACCCCCTTCTGTGTTAGTTATTATTAGTGGTATTATTAACCACGAGTTCCAGGGCAGGACTCTCCTTGTACATTATCCCCATGGGATTCCTGAGGAAGCTCCTTTTTTGAGGAGCTGGAGAAGTTGTACAATCATTTGCCAAGAGAACCAAGTTGCCTAGAACACCCTCATCATCACTGCTGACCTAGAGATACCCCAGAGCCCACATGGTCTCATTTCACTGCATGAGCTGCTGAAATCAATGTTCAAGGCAGCTAGCAAGGCAGGGAAGGGGGCTGTGCAGGAGCGAGAAGATGAAGAAATCGAGAAGCCAGCACAGCAGCGACAGGAGCTCATTGACTCCTTCTCCCCAAGGGCCAGATCAGCCAGCTGGGGAGGCTTGTCATTAACTCTCTTTATTGTCTACATTTTCCGCCTCACTGGCTCATCTGAGAAGGGAAATGGGACTGGCTTTAAGTCACTCCTTGTATGGACATTGCTTCATTGGCTTCTGGAACTGGGAGGAGCTGGAATCACTGAAAACATTGACTGCCCAGGAGGCATTCAAATGTGTGAGATGAGAAACTGAGTGTGACATAACTTGGGGTTTGTCCTTGGAACTCATCCTAAAAGGATCATCGTAGTTTCTGCTCAACCATACCTTCTTCTGAGCCCAGAGTCTCCTACCACCACCACCTGGAGGGTCAGCCTGCTTCGTTCTGGCTAGACTCATATAGCTCACCACTTGAATTTATTTTTTTTAATGTGTCTTTGTGGCATTTTTCCACAAGGACAAGGGTAGGGGGCATGTGGCATGGACTTTGCATGTAGACACTGATGTGCTGCTTACTAGCCATGAGATCTTAGACTCTCTGAGGCTCAGTCTCCTGGTTTGTAAAATGGGGATAATTACACCTGCCTTGAAGTGCTGGGTGAAGATGAATAGTATTATTCTCCATATTGAGCATTTACCAGATCCTAAGTGCTTGAACACTGGTTATCCCAATCCACTCCTCAGAACAACCCAATAAGGCACATATTATTATCATTCTCATTATAAGGATGAGGAAACTGAGCCACAGAGAGGTTAAGCAACTTGTCAAAAGTAACACATCTTCCTGCACAACCTCCCCCAGATAACTCATTCATTCCCAAGGCTTTCAATATCATTTATAGACAGTGGTTCCTATATTTCTTTTTCAAGCCATATCCTTGCTTCTGAGGTTTGGCTTTGCATCTCCACTGGCCTACTTGACTGCCAACTTGGAGGTTAAACAGATCTCTTAAATGTAACTATCTCCAGAAAAATGAAGACACTGAAGTGACTTGCCCAAGGTCAAACAACTAGGAAGTCATTGAGCCAGAATCAAAAACTGGGTCTCTGTCTGCAAAGCTTGTACTCTTTGGCATACATTATTTATCTATGAATTTATTCTCTCTTCAAAATATCCCTCTTCAATCTCTGGCCTACCCCCTAAGTCAGATTTACAAGACCTTACCCCTGGACCACTGTGATATTCACTATACTAACTACTCTCTCCTCCAAGCTAAGGAGATGTTAGGCAATAGCCTCATAGGGTGTTAAGAAAGATCTTATCCATAAGGACACAGAGGAGCCCCAAAGAGGACTTATCTGAGAAAGTCGTGGGGAGGAAAAGCTGTGAAGACATCTTCTCTCCTTCTATCAAACATTACACCCCCATATTCTGTGGCCCAGGAATTATGTCCCTGAGAATTCCAATGTGTGTGAGATATTAGGGAGGATCTCTGAGCTTCCCCCAAAGAGTTAGAGTGTGGTAACTCTCATTTATCCAGGCTACTCAAAGCTTCTGCCATCTTCCATTCACCTACCCACCTCTTGCCCAGGGTTAAGCTCCCCTATAGCAGATGATCTGTCATCTTCTTCTTCAGTTTCATCCTCAGTGTGCAGCACAGGCTCAGGCACTCAGATGGGGCTATGCTACAAGGCAGTGAAGCCCTTCTTGACTTGCCAAATAAAATTAGATGGAGAAAACTCACACTTAGTCAATAACATGTTCCATGTGTCTGCCCTGTTTGAAATTGTGGGGCCTCTGTGATTTCCCTCTATAGCCTAGAGTGAAGAGGTGTTTTGCTCAGCATCACTGAGGGTTCACAGCAAAGCTGAAGCTTGACCTTGGATGTAGGCTGTTTTCTGAATATTTCTTTCATGTTGGATCAGCCAAATGCACACGGAGCTTTCCTGAGATAACTTTATATTTGACAATATCAAAGGTACAAACATCCATCTACATCATGTGCATGCGTTTGAGTTTCACCCTTCCTTGGAAATTAGCCACAGTGTGACTACGGGCAGCATGTCAAACTTCAGGGCCTTCCATGATCAGCTCCATCTCTGCCTCAGAACATATGGAACCTCCATGCACTGGCTGATTCCAGCCCAGGAAAATATAAAAGAGCTCATTTAAGTTAAAAGATAGAACCCAAGACTCTCCTTTTGCAAACATGGGAATTCACAAGCTAGTAAGTTAAAGAGAGGCCAGCCCTGGATTAAAAGTTCAAAGAGACACTGGGCACACAAAGTGGATGGAGGAGGGTCAGGAGGGAGTGGAAAGAATGGGAAGCTAATTGTGGATCTAGCTCCTCGCTGGTCACAGGCATTGCCATCTGATGGCAGTGTGACTTCAGGCTACTTATTAAAACTCCCAATTCTGTCTCCTCATTTGTAATATGCAGGATATGATAGCACTGATATCACAAGTTTGGTGGGTGGTTTAAATGAGTTGTAGCATAATAAGAACTTAGCACGGACCTTGGCACAGTAAACTCTTACTTTATTATTGTTACTGCCGCTTCTATCAAGTTCCTTCTTTGGCCTCTATTGGTGTGGAAAATCTAATTGCCCCAAGCCCTTCTTGCCGAAGATCAGAAGGACTTCTAGGCTCACTCTGTCTTGGCCAAATAGTGTTTTCTTCGACCATTGGGCAAGTTGAAAAGTACAGACCCAGAAATAACACATGATTACTTGGCTACAAAAGAATTCTCCTTCCCATTTCCCTCGCCATTCTCTCCCTTTCCCTCATCCCTCTCGGGTTTTCTCCCTTTCCTCCCACCTTCCCTCACTCCCTCCTTCCCTTCCTTCCAGCTATAGGCAGAAAGCCTCACGATGCGCTGTCCTTGGTGCTGACTCACGTCCCCCTCCTTGTTCAGCTGGGGAAGGAAACAGGGTATGCAAATAAAAGATCTGTAAAGCCACACAGCTGGCTGAGAGCGGAAGCTGGGGACATTCTCCAAGCTAAGTTCTGTGCCTTTAGTGTGGTCAGGGTTGCCACAGTGCCCCCAGAAAATGCCTAGAGATGCTGACTTGGACCAGAGATGCCAGCCTGGATGTTGCCCCTCCCCACAGCCATTGACTTCAGAGCTCAGGGCACAGACAGCTAGTGCCTTATCTGGCTACCCAAGCGACTGCTATTGGCACAGTGATGGCTCCACTGGGACCATGAACCTGGAGCCCAAGCAGGATACACAGGCCAGAGATAAGGCCAAGAACAGATTCCCTTTGGCGCTCAGGTGCTGTTCATCAGAAATCAACAGCCCCACAGCCCTGGATGGTGACAGGCACAGGGTGATAACAATGCCATGTGATCAGCAGCCTTGGAAGACAGGCTGTCACTGGTTCCAAGAGATAAGGGAACAATGAGCAACCCCTCCACCTAGGGAGAGGCCTGCACAGAGCCTACAGGCCAAAGCAGCAGGAACTGAAGCTTGTCTTTGACCCCTGCACCTCGAGAGGGGCCCCTCCTCCCAGTAGGCCGCCAGCATTCCCTCCAGTCACCCAGGGACCCCTGACCCCCATTATGCACCCGCTCTTCTGACCCTTGTTCTCTATAATTAATCGTGTTATCTCTAGAACACAGGTGTTAACGGATGATAACAGACAAGAAGTTTCCTTCCCACCTCACTGCCCATAGAGGCTGCTGAGGGACTGGAGTAAGGGGTGGTCAGACCTTCCTCCAGATGGTTTATCCAGGCCATGGACTCCACGTTAACAACTGCGTTTCATGATCAGACCCTTCAAGTCAGCCTCAGAGGAAAACCTGAGGACTTGAGGAACCAGGAGGGTGGGCAGGGAGGGTCTGCAAGCATTATTTTCTGGTGTCTTCCTATCCCACCCGCTATGGAGCAAAGCTACTGACCCCACACTTGGGTCCTAGTTTTGGGATAAGTTCTGCTGCCCCAAGCTCAGCTCTACCCTTCCCCTGCTCCTGCACACCCGTTTCCCTACCATAGTCACAATAGCCATGAAGGGGGAGTCAGGATGCCCAGGTTCTAACCCTTTCCCTGGCCCAATTTTGATGCGTGATCTTGGGGTCACAGGCAACGCACTCAGTGTCTGGCCTCAGTTTCTTCACCTGTAAATTGGGGTTGCTAATATGTGACTATCAGATCTGCCAGGTGGCATGAAATTCCAGTGAGATAAATATATGTGTGGAGGAGGGAGAGCTGAGGTTTACCGCCCCCCATGAAACAGGCCCATGGAGCAGAGCTGGGTCTTGACCTGGGTGTCAGCTCTGCCTGACTCCACAGCGGGTGAGCTCACCCTCCTCCCGTTTCCCTTTCATGTTCTTCCTGCTGCTCTTCTCCCATGCCTGTGCTGTGATTTCTCATTGGTCCAGCCTCTAGGCTTACCTCAGTGAAGCCCTCCTGTTGTCTTTCCTTCCATTTCTGTCACTCAGTTGCTTTTCTGCTCATTGTTTGTGTGCGTCTCTAAACCTCACTCTGCTTCTTCATTTGTTGCCGCTGGGGATGTATGCAAAGGATTACTTATCCAGCCCATATTTTAATACTGTTATGGATGACTTTGATGTTGCTGTGGATGACCATCCAACATCATGGAGTTGACCTCTCAACTCCAGTGGCCTCCACTACCCTAACCCCTTCTCTTTGTACCCATGGATACATTCTGGGCTTTGTTATCACTCCTTACCTGCCTGTCTTTGAAATATTAGACTTTCCGATGATATCCTCCTATGTTCTCAGTTCTCTAACTCCACTCTGCTGTCTCTTTAACATCACTAAGATCTCCAGTTCCTTACCACCTCCGCTTCCTACCAACATACCTGCCCCTTGCTTGCTCTCTTCCCTTTCTACCTGGCCAAGAGTCCCTAATCCATCATATCAAACATCCTCCTGCCAATAGCTCTTTTGTCCTTCTACTGCCCTCATTTGCTCACTCACTCACTCATATATTCAATACATCTTTATTGAGCATATACTATGTGCCAAGCACAGTGTGAAGTCCTAAAGAAACTATGGTAAGCAAAACAAACATTAGTTCTCCTCTAGAGTGCCAAAATTTAATCCAATCCAATTCACTCTTGGCTCTTATATTTGGAGTGCTGAGCATACCTGCAAATTTCTGGATTCCAATGTTCTCAGGACGCTCATTGTTCCCAGAAGTCCTTCTACATGTTCTCTACATTCCTTCTTCCATTCCCCGGTGACTGTCTCCAATATCACCTCATTCTTAAGCTTCTTCTGTGAAAACTTTCCTGAATCTCTCTGATCTGATGACCTTGCTTTCCACATCTCTGCAAAAACAGAGGCCACTAGGTCTACTAATTCTGAACACTGTGTGTGGCAAAAGAGCAGAGGAGGCCATCCCCTACAACACGTGGGTTCTAGTCTTTCCTCTGATGTGGTCTTACTGGACAATCTCAGATGAGTCTCAGTATTCCCCACATCTTTTAAATGGGTGCTGCATTGGGTCCGTGGTTGTAGGTATTTCAGTGTCCCAACACCTTTAGAAATGTTATTGAAGATATAGACTCTCACCCCAGAGGAGTACCTTTGCACATACATTATTTCAACAAGTCTATGGCCTCCCTGAAGCCCAGTTAAGAGCCTGTGGATTGGATGAACTTCATGGACCTTTCCAACTTTTTGGCCTAAGAATCGCTGCTCTTACATTGCCTTCAACTCACGCACCACCCTCGTCCCACATCAGGGTGCAGAGGGCAAGGGGCAGAGTTCAAGGGCTCAACTGGAGGAACAGAGACAAGCATGAAGATGGGGCCAGTATTGTTCATTTTCTCCAATGGACAAAATAGCATAAAAGAATCTCTCTTCCTTCGTCACTTCCCAAGAGTACTGAATTGGAAAATTGGGTGTATTGTCTATTGCTGGGTAAAAAGAAAAATTACCTCAAACTTAGCAGCTTGAAACTAAAATAAATATTTATCATCTCTCATAGTGTCTGTGAGTTAAGAATTGAGGATTGGTTTAGCCAGGTGGTTCTGGTTTGAGTCTCTCAGGAAGTTGCAGTCAAGACATCAGCTGTCACCTGAGGGCTTGACTGGGACTGAGGATCCACTTCCAAGGAGACTCCTTCACCTGGACAGCAAATTGGCTCTGGCTGTTGGCGAAAGGCCTCAATCCCTCCCTCTACGGGCCTTTCCCTAGGGCAGCCTGAGTGTCCTCGCAACATGGTGACTGGCTTCCTCAGAGTGAGTGATCCAAGAGAGTGAAGGGGAAACTGCAATGTCTGTTCTCACCTAGCTCCAGGAGTCCCATGTCATCATTTCCACAGTAGCCCATTTGTTATATGTGTCAGCCCTATCCACCATGAAAAGGAACTGACAAGGGGATGAATTCCAGGAGGTGAGTATCATGGGGGCCATCCTGGAGGCTGCCTGCCACAGTGGGAGCTGTCCCCAAGGGGGAACCACGAGGCTTGTTCATAATTTGGGAGTTTCCAGGTCATATCTGCCTGTGCTTTGGGGGATGTCTGTTAGCCTTTAGTTGTTCATTTCCCTTTGCACTCAAGCTCCATAAGGCTCACTAGCAAGTATATTTCTCTTTTTTTACAAATCTAAGTGTGTAAGTTACCACTACGTCGGGGGTTATGATAACAGCCACCCCACTGCAGCAGTTACTATGTGCCAGGCGTGTCCTAAGTGCTTTACGTATATTAACTCATTTAACCATCAAAATGTCCTTTAAGGTAGAAGTCACCATTGCCCCAATTTTGCAGGCGAGAAAACTACGGCGCACAAAAGCAAAGTAAATTCCCCAAGGCCACACAGCTAGCAGGTGCCAAAGCAAGGGCTTGAACCCCCACCATCCAGGGAGTACAAGCTCCACCTACAGAAGGGGTAGTGGATGGCATGGTGTGTGGGAGTTTCCCTTTCTCCTGGGAGCATTTAGAGAGGGTCAGTGACTGGGAGCTAGAGAACACCAACGTGTCATGGCAGCTGTCAAGGCGGAGTTGGGAAGGGGCAAATTAAGAGGCAGGAGAAGGAGCTGGAGATGCGTGTATACTGGGAATCAGATGTGGGAGGACAGAGTTGGGCCAAAAGCCACACAGCCTACCAAGTGGTTGAGGAGAATGAGGATGACATTACAGGCCCTGGATGGAGACGTTTGGGAGAGTGGTGTGTGGCAGCCAGATTGCAGCCGGTTGGGAGTGGATGGGAAATGGCAGCAAGTGTCTTAGCAAGTCTTCCCTTAGGAGAAGCCAGCAGTGAAGGAAGGGGCCTCGAGGCAGTGTGGTGACGGCTAGGGAGATAGAGAAGGGCCATCCCGGCAACACCTGAAGGGTCCCAGACAGATCCCAGCCTGAGCCCCCGGCCTCCTGCCCAGGCCAAGCCGAGCAGAATCTGCCTGGCAAAGGCTTATTCTCAGTTCCAGAAGGAAACCCCCATCCCAGTGAGTGCCAAGTGAGGCCTGAAGACACAAATATTTGCTCGGCTTCTGCCCTTCTTGTTCAAATAGGGCATTTGCTCTGGGTATGGAGGCTGGCTGCTGGATTAAAGAAGTGGGAACTCAGTGAGGGTGGGGGCGTGAAGGAGGAGCAATTGCTCCCGGGGCCACTAATCATTTCCCCTGGGCTCCTCGGAGCTACTGGAATGCATTAGCTCGTCAAAGCAACTAAATAACACCCAGCTCCTTTACAAGACATCTGTTCAAACAAAGCCAACCTTTCCCCTCACCATCAGTCTCCATTGCACCCCCGCGCCTGCCCTGCTCTGTCTGACTGTGGCTGAATCAGTCCAGTCGGGTTGTGTGTTACTGCCTCTCTGCGCCCCAGGCTGTAAGATGCAAGAGGCGGTGTTGTTATGTTAACACCATGTGTTACTCTGTGGCTGGGCCCTGTGTGGGTTTCTTCTGGCCAGTATGTAAGAGTCTGTGTGTGCTGCTGTGGATTGCTATTGTGTGTGTGTGTTTACGACACTGTCTTGCTGTGCAGCGGTACTGTGTGGTGTGTGCCTGCGTCACCAAAAGACTCTAAAGTGCTTCTTTCCATGCTGTGACAATTCATGTGCTGTGTGTTATTGTGAGATGGTGTGCTACTGTGTGTGATTTGATGGTTCATGTGAGACGCCCCCTCTGTGTGTGTGTTGGGGGGGCACACACTGTAAAATTGTCAGTGAGTTTGCATGCGGCTATTTATGTTTCTGGTCACATAGAAAGGCACTTGAACAATGGTATGGCTGTGTGTAGCTCTGTGAGCTGGGTCCTGTGCTACATACGGCAAAGTCATGTGGGACACTGTATTTTAGTAGGATGCCTTCTTGTGATTGCTGGTGTGAACAGAAGGAGCTAAATCTCTGATTTCCCTTCCCAGTGGACCAGGGACCCCGAGCAGCATCTGGCCAGATGTGGCGGATGTGACTGGATGGCAGATGGGGCAGGGCACCACTTCTCATCAATTGTTGGATGGAAGCCCAAGCCCTAAAGCCTAGGAAGGACCGGTCAAGGCAGAGGCAGCACCCAAGAGGCAGCCGAGGCAGCACCCAAGAGGCAGCCAACCCAGCCGCTGGATGAGAGAGGGACCCTGGAGAGAAGCGAGGTGGTCAGATATTGGCAAGCAAGCCCAGGGTCAGGTAGGGGCAAGGGCAGGGCCTGGAGATCCCCGAACTGACCAGCAAGTCCCTGCTGCCACTGCGATGTAGCGGGTTAGACCAGCAGCTTCCACCTGCATCAGGAGCACTTGGGATGCTTGTTCCAGTGCAGAGTCTTAGGCCCACAACCGAAGATTCTGACTTAGTAGGACTGGGGCAGGAGCTTGATGTTGGCATTTTAAACAAGAATCCAGAGTAATCAAGGAACCGCAGTTTAAGAAACATTAGATTTCAGACACAAACTAGGAAAAGAGGCTGAGAACATGAGGCACAGTAAGGATCTAGAGGTGAAGAGGAGGAAAGCAAAAAATGGGGGAAAGGGAGAAAGGGGAGGAGCGATGGAGTAGGGTGACGGAGCAGGTGTCTCGGTGCCCGTATCTCCGGTGTCATTCCAGTTTGCGCTGAGTCCTGGGGGCTCCTCCCCTGAGCTGTGCCTGGGAGTTAACCCTCCACACTGAGCAGCCCTCAGCCAATGACGGATGGGAGTGGAGGGTCAATGCCCCATCATTCCTTCCTCAGGTGGTGAGTTGTGCACTGTCCCGCAGAGGTCCCCCGTGGGACTGAACCCCAGTTGCCCTCAGCAAAACCTGCTTAATAACTGCCCCCTCCCATTTATTTTTTGACTCTCTTCCCTTCCCTGTCTCACTTGTTCTCCAACTTCCTGGAATCCCCCGCCATCTAAACTACTAGCACCCACATCCTTGTTTTAGGGTTGGCTTCTCGGGGATCCCAACCTAAGATGAGTGAGGAGAAGAAACCCCAAAGCTCCTCATCCTGAAGAATCAAGGGGTGCTGGATGGAGCTGACCAGGGAGAAGAACAACTGGGGGAAGGGAGTCCTCCCATTGGCTGTTTGAGACCCTCCCCTGCTTTGGTGGGGTGGCTATTGATGGCTGCTCACACCTCGCAAGGAATAAGTCGTGGAAGTTCTCTCAACATACCTCTGCACCTCAGTGTGCCTCCTCTCTGGTCTTTGAGGTGCCTGATCAATTTGATTGACCCTCGGAAGTCTCCACTTCTAAAATGTTGTTCTTGAGGCCACAGGTTGTGGCCCCCAGGCCTGGCAGCCAGCAGTTCCACTCAGAGGCACCTTCCAGGGCCACCTTCTTAGCCCCTGGCCTGGGGAACAGCACTAGGGCTGGGCAGGATCTGGCGAGACCTCCAGCAGCTCCAGTTCTCGAGGCCTCCTTCCAGCTCCATCTGGACGGAATTCCTCCACTCAGACTGTTTGGAAGCGGTGTCTGCACTGTCGGATGCTGATGCTCTTTTGTCAGCCCAGCCTGCCTCCCTTGGGCAGCCCCTCCATCTGCTTTGGCAATTTCCTGCAGGAACGTACACGTGAAAAAAGACCCCTTTATGATGGGACCCAGCTGCCCAAAGGACAGCCCCTGTGAGTAGAGAGTCTGGTCTTTGTTCTGGGGTCCTTTCACTGACAGTCTCTGAAAAGTGCCCAGCATTTCTCAGTATGCACAGCACCATTCCAGCCTTTCACCCCAGCTCTGGAAAGTGGGAGCTCTGGGCCTGATCCATGGGTTTATGGGTCTTCACTAGAACAGCAAATGTTTCATTGTGAACGCCACCTTGATGAATGGATGGCTGCCCAGGGCACTATGGTGAGAAGGATTCTGAAGCTGCATCTGAACTCGGAAGAAGGTTGTGGAGTGGCTTGGTGATGGCCTGGAGTCTGGAGTGGGGAATGGTAGCAGACTGTTGGAGCCCTGCTCCACATTCCCTCGGCCACCTCCAAGCTCCTCTCCAGCCTCAGTGGACAGTTCTAGGGCCCTCTGGCAGCTTCTCATCTCTAGTGCCTGGTTTACTCTTCTCAGCCTGAAGGCTTTCTCTAGTGTCACTGGAGTTAGCCCAGCCCACTCACAGGGCAGCCCAGAAGTGCTGGGGGTTACGGAGACGGGTGGCAACCCTCAACCTGTGAGGCCAGGAGTCAGCGGATCAATACTCCAGGCCCCCTGTCTCTTGGTGGGACAATTCTGAGGCACATTCTCCACGAATCCTTGGAAGGTCTCCAATGGGACTGAGCCCCGGTGGCCCACAGCGGCACCTCTCTCATTAGCACACCTGTCCTTCACCGGCTTTCACCCTCACCTGCTTCCTGGGATCACCGCACAGATAAACCGCCTGCACCCAAGTCCGTACTTTGGGAGAACTCAAACTTAGTCAAGACTGACAGCAAACGTGTCCATCCCCCGATCTCTAATGGGGCCATGAAAACAGCACTGAGAGGCATCAACTCTTTGCTGGCACCAGGAGCTGGGGCTGGGGGAGGGGACAGAGGCAAATGGGTCAGCGCCACAGCCTTGGAGAGGCCCAGCCTGTTGCGGCTGCTGGACACCTAAGGAAGCCTCACCAGTGCCATCCTAAGTAACAGAAAACAGGGGAGCGTGGAGAAGGAAGATTTGCCTCTGCAGGAAGAGGCCAGGGAAGGCTTTCCGGAGGAGGTGACATGTGAGCTCAGCCTTAAAGATGGACATTACTTCTCCATGTGCAGGACATAATCAGCTTTCCTTCCAGGAGGACTGTCTTCTCCTACTTCCCGGACTAGGTCACATCCCCCTGGCATTGGCTGGTATGCCTGAACTTCTCCATCGTAGCACTCCAGGGCACGTCTGGCTACCCCACTAGACCACAAGAGCCATGAGGGCAAGGACAAGGCCTGGGTTTGCTGACTTATCAGTCTCTGGCGTGAAGGGCACCTCCTCCCTCCCCGCCTAGGCCCTAGGCCTGACTTCATTGCGTCTTACCTGGTGACTGTACCCGCCGCCTCACTGGCCTCGCTTCCTCCTCAAAGCCACCCTGCACAACCACTGGTGCCAGCTCCTGCTCCCCCAGCTCCCAGTGGCTATAGTCCTCCTCCCCCACCCCCGGGCAAGGAGCCAACTCAGATGTAAAGGGGTGGGAGACCCCACTCCCACCAGTGGGACCAGCTGGGATTATTTCTACTGCCTGAATTGTTCACAGGCCCCAGGCAAGTTCTGGACATCTACCCACTGAGCCACAGCCTTGCCCCCAGAGTGCCCCAGTGTACAAGTTAGTAAACTGAGGCAGAGCTCTCTCCTTTTAATTCTGCAGAACCCTCAGATTTCTTCTCCTCCAGGAAGCCTTCCCAACCCCATCCCCTTGGGCCAAGTTGGGTGTCTCCTTGGTATGCCCTCAGTCCCCTGTGCTTCCCTCTAGCATAGCCCCCACCATGCACTGTATTTCATTCATTCATTCATTCATTTGCCAGATATTTACTGAGCCCCTATTATGTGAGGGACCTTGTTCTGGGAGGTGGGATATACCAGTGCACAACAGAGAAAACATCCCTGCCTCACGGAGCTTCATTCCAGTGGGCGAGACGGATATTAGACACTATAAATCATTTGAGTATGCACTAGGTCAGGTGGTGACAGGGGCCATGGAGAAGAAGAAAGCCAAGACAAGTAATAGGAAGTATGGGTGCTTGTGGCAATCTTCAAGGGGCGGGCCAGGGAGGGCGACACCAAGAAGGTGGTATTTGAGGAAAGATTGAAGGAGGAGAGGGAGTGAGTTACGTGGATACTGGAGGAGAGGCTGCCCGGCGAAGGAATAGCCAGTGCAAATTCCTGATACAGAAGAGAACTGGCGTGACAAGTGGCAGCTGTTACTCTGAATGAGATGGGAGCCACCACGGTTTGGGCAGCGGAGGACAGGATCTGACGAAGTTGTAGCAGCCTCATCCAGGCTTCCGTGTTGAGAAGGGGAGACTGCATGAGGGACAGGGCAGAAGCAGACAGCCAGGACAGGTGGCTTTTGCAATAATCCAGCTAAGAGATGCTGCTGGCTTGGACTGGGGGGTAGTAACATGCATTGACCTACCTCTACCTCATTGAGCAGGAAGACTGGCTTTCTCAATTTGCCCGCCAGCACCCTACAAGGTCTGGATCTCTGCTCACAAGCCCAGTCAGCCCAGCCCTCTCCAGGCCCCCTCTTTGCCCCTAGGCAAAGGAGGTAGCCCCTTTGCCCCCCAGCCCTGGACCGCCCCATATGGTGGGGTCACAGCTCTGCCACTCCTCACAGACCCCTGCTGTCATCCTCACCCCGGGGTGGACTCCTAGGGCTCCGAGCCCCAGTCCATCAGGCCCCTCCGACCTGAGGTGCTGGCTCTGCACCAAGCCAGCTCCCCAATCCCAGCGTCCCCTCTTTAGCAGCACAAGCTGCTTGGCCCTCCCTTAGGTACCAAAGGCCCTGTTCCCTCTCCAGGTCTGTCCCCAGTTCCAGCCACCGAAGTACTTGCAGTTTTTCAAATGCACCAGGACTTTTCCATCTCTGGACTTTGCTAGAATGCCCTTCCCCCACCTCTTCACCTGGACCACTCCTTATAGCCCCTCAGGACTCAATTCAGGTGTCACCTGTTCCAGGAACACTTCTGAGAGTGCCCTCAAGCTAGGACATCCCTTTCCCCCATTCTGGTCACGAGACTCTTTGGGGGATGACCTCTCCCTGACATTACTCTACACCTAAGCTACCTAAGGTGACCCTGGCTCTATGACCTTGCTCCAGAATAGTCAATAGCTCCCTGATGCCTGATGTTTAGAATGCAATGTGACCTCATCCCAACTCACAGCTCTATCTTCCGGCCTTGCTTTTTCCATTCCCTCCATTCCCTCCACACTTGACATCCCCATTCCAAGACCTTGTCCTGAGCTTTCCCAGGTCAGTGGATAAGAAGTGGCCCAGGGGCCATCCCAGTGGCACAGCGGTTAAGTTTGCACGTTCTGCTTCTTGGTGGCCTGGGCTTCGCTGGTTTGGATCCCGGGTGCGGACGTGGCACCGCTTGGCACGCCATGCTGTGGTAGGCATCCCACATATAAAGTAGAGACTGGCATGGATGTTAGCTCAGGGCTAGGCTTCCTCAGCAAAAAGAGGAGGACTGGGGTGGCTGGCCCCGTGGCCGAGTGGTTAAGTTCGCGCGCTCCACTGCAGGCGGCCCAGTGTTTCGTTGGTTCGGATCCTGGGCGCGGACATGACACTGCTCATCAAGCCACGCTGGGGCGGCGTCCCACGTGCCACAACTAGAAGGACCCACAACAAAGAATATACAACTATGTACCGGGAGGCTTTGGGGAGAAAAAGGAAAAAATAAAAAAATCTTTAAAAAAAAAAAAAAGAGGAGGACTGGCAGTAGTTAGCTGAGGGCTAATCTTCCTCAAAAAAAAAAAAAAAAAAGAGAAAAAAATAAAAAGAAGTGGCCCAGCATGCTCCCAGTGCCCCCTCAGCATGTACCCAGCACAGAGAGGGGTGGGCTGGACTTTGAGATGCTGGGGGTTGAGAACTGAGACACATGAATGGGAGTGAGATGAGGCTCAAGCCCCCAACTTTTGGTGCGGAAAGGACTCCCTTCTGGGAGCTCTGGCTTCCATTAGGTAAACTCACCCCTGTATCCTATGGGCTTCTGTCTCGCTCTACTTTTAGGTTCTGCATTTGCTTATAATACCAGAGGTGTCACTTAACCCTGAGTGTTCATATCCAACCCAGGAGAGTGAATAAAGCACGACCAGTACATAGCACCATCTCCTCCTACACCAGGGCAGACATCACTAATTAATCAGACAATCCTTCCCACTGAGGATACACTTAGCCTCAGAATGCAGGGCTCCTGCAAGGTGCTGCCAAATGATTGGGAAATCCATTTGCATCTGGGCAAATGTCTTTGGGCCCGGGTGATTGCAATGATAATGATGATGATGGTGATGATGGTGAGGGTGTCGGTGATGATGATGATCCTATTTACAGATGTACCTTGTGGTTTGAGGCTTGCAAAGTGCTATCCGCCACATTACCTCCCTAGCTCACCCCTACAATCTTCAAAGGTAGGTAACTGTATTATTCAGGGCTCTTTAGGTCATAAGTTACAGAGGATTTTTTTCTTCAATGTGCCGTAAAAAAGCCCCATAGAAAATGCTGATGTCTAGGCATGGGTCATGTCTCTGTCCTTTGGGTCCGCAGGGTTGGCCCCACCCATATCAGACGTACTGAGGAGGGTTATTATGAAATGGGGAGGGAGGCAGGTGATTCTCCAACGGAGTGGATTCTGGATGTTTCAAAAAGCAGGGGCTGGCCCAGTGGCCGAATGGTTAAGTTCGCACACTCTGCTGCAGGCAGCCCAGTGTTTCGTTGGTTCGCATCCTGGGTGCAGACATGGCACCGCTCATCAAACCACGCTGAAGCAGCGTCCCATATGCCACAACTAGAAGGACCCACAACGAAGAATATACAACTATGTACCCGGGGGGCTTTGGGGAGAAAAAGGAAAAAAATAAAATCTTTTAAAAAAAAGAAACAACAAAAAGCACAAGTCCACAGGAGGATAATTGCTTCCCCTGGCCCATTTTCCAGAGGAGGAAAGTGGTTGCTCAGAGATGGCAGATGCCTTGCCCAAAGTCACACAGCCAGCAGGTGGAAAAGCCAGGACGAAAAGCCAGCGTCCTAAAATTCTGAGTCCAGGATAGTTTTCTCTTCTCCAGGGCCACCTCTCTCAGAAGCAAAGGCAAAATGGCCCTTGCTACCATCAAGAGAGCCCCCAAGACAGCGCTCTTAGGCCATCTCTGGTACTGCTGGCCAGGACCGCATGGTCTTTGTATCAAAGCAGGCAGAAGGGGCCTCTAGTGCTGCCACAGTCCCTCCGCAACTGGCCTGGGCATGGATTCAGAGGAGACAGTGGAGGCAGGACAAGCAGAGACACTCCCCTGCCAGCAGGCCCAGGACAGGCGGGAGCTGATCTGCATCCTCCATCCAGGCGACAGCAGGAGGCCAAATAGGCAATTAATTACTGCCTGGCGGCCGCTGGCTCCCCTTCCCCTCTGCTCAGCTGAGTGTGTAATGGAAATGGGACCAAAACAGACTCCCTTGCCCAGAGGGACCTGGCACGCTCAGCAGAGGATGAGCTCCGGGGGAGCCGGGGAAGGGGCTGAGACTCAGAGGTGAGTTTATTACAACAATGAGCTTCTCCTGCCACCCCATCGCTCACCTGTCCCTGACTCCCAGCTGCAGGACCCCGCTTCTTCTCAGGACACTGCTGAGAAGTGGTCCTTTCCTGGCAGTCTGAGTATAGGAGTACTGGTGATGTTAATCTTAGATCATATTAATGAGAGTGTATTAGGCAGTGTCCTACATATTTTATAAGCATTATCTCTTTCAACCCTCAAGTCAGTTGTTTGATGTAATTTTTCTTCCCTATTTACAGATGAGAAGGGTTGAGGCCCAGAGGGGTGAAATGACCTTTCAGGGGATGGAATAACGCAGTGGTTGGAGCACAGGCTCTGGAATCAGACAGACCCACTTATGTCCCTTACTACTCATTTGGCCTAGGCAAGTTCCTTAACTTTTCTGTGCTTCAGTTTCCTGCCCTACGAAGTGCTGATGGTGGGCATACCCACTGCCCACGGTTGCTGGGACAGTGGTCGACATGAAGCGTTCAATAAACGGTAGCAACGTGGCTTTAGAGGTAGGCGCTGTTATATCCTTGTTCTACAACAACGTTAAAATAGTAAATGCATTTGATGCATGAAGTGGATCATAATACATACTGTTTGCATCCCACGCACGTGACAAACATTACAAGTAACTAAGGAACTTTTCATTCACAAAATTTCAGGCACATTTGAATCTTCTCCGTCCGCCTTCTCTATCTCTCACCAGCCAACACCGCAGCTGGGTGTCATTTCCTGCGCTTTGTATTGAGAACATAATGGGTATTTTCATTTGTTCCCAGAAGAGCCATGTAAATTCTGAGGGTGAATTTGCTTTTATAAAACTTAGACACACATCCCTGCTAGAGGTTCTTAGAAATCCCCCAACCTAGTTGAAAAATCGCTGCCCCGGCGTAGCTGAGATGGGCTCCCTGGACATCCAGGTGAGCACCTGGCAACTTTAGTGCGCTAAAGGGGAGAAAAGAGAAAAACCCAGTCCAGATCAGCAGCGTACAAAAAACAAGTCACTCACGACTGAAGTGAGCCAGGGATCACTCCGTCCCCACTCACGGCTTGCTGGAGGTGTCTGGGCCGCCCCCAGCCTCTGAGCCCTGGAGAAGAGGGCCTGGGCTAATTCATTCCTGCACCACCGGCACCTTGCAAGGGGCCCAGCACAGAGCAGGGGGTTGGGGAACGCTGAAGAAAGGAAGGAACGAAAGAATGGATGACATATCTATTGGGGAGAAGCTGTAAAGTGTAAAGAAAAAAGGGAAAGAGAAATAACTAGAGAGTGCTGTCTATGCTCATTTCCTTTAGAATGCTGAATAATCTCCACATTCTGATGTGAAAGGTCTCCAAAAATAAATAAGTACAAAAAACCATACGGCACAACAGGCTACTTTTTGTGTAAAAAAAAAAAAAAAAGGAAGCGGACAATGAGAAAATATATATGTATTTGTTCATATATTTGCACTTGTTGTATGGGCAAATGGAAGGCTACTTAAGAAACCAGCCACTGCGGTTAAGGGAGAATCAGAAGGTGGGGGGTGGGAAACGGGAGTTAGACGGAGACTTTTCACCATGCGCATTTTAAAATGTCTGAACCATGTGAAATAAAAAATAAATCAAGAAAAGAAAAATGAGAAAATATAGGAAATTTCTGCTCCAAGAAAATATCGAATAAGAGTGGCCCCCTTGCTTGACGCCAGTGGAGGGAAAGGAATGCCTAGTTGATTCCTAGTTACCGCTCAGCTTCTCACGTCTTAGTTTAATTAAGGGCTTGGAGATCCCCTAACCTATTGATCTTAGACCTGAAAGCATTAGGTGAGTTCCCAGGAGCCCTGCGCTTTCTGAAATGGTTCCCCTAAACTCCACGTCTCTCTTGTAGCAGCCTCTGCTCCCTCCCAGGATGGCAGAGGGTAGAGTTGGTCATGGCTACTGGGGCGAGAGAGGCAGGAAGGAACTCTTGGAGGGGTCGGAGGCCATCCTGGAGAAGGGGAAAGGGAAGAGGAGAAGCTCAAAGGCCTGAATACAAGAGTCTGAGGAGGCAAAAAGAACAAAGCCTTGTCCCTGCCTTCGCTGTCCCTCCTGATAGCCACCTGCTGAGAAACAGTGAAACATCCAGGACCTTGGAGAGAGACTCTACCAACCATGGAATCGGGGTACAGGCAGTCATGTGGGGCACCCTCTCCTGGATCTCTAGGGGCAGGGAGCACCTTGCTGATACCACGGTTATATTTACAGCAGCCGAATGTAGTAAGGATGCTTTCATGCAGCATCGAGCACTGAGGGCCCCGGGGGCGCTGAGCCCCAGCACCATTAGCTGGGAGAATGGGGGTGGTCTGCAGCACCTGAGGTCCGAGTTCATTCTGGAGCCAAAGAGAGGAGGCCAGTGGCTTGGTCTGGCTGGCCCAACTCTGAGAGGCTTGAGTGCTATCCAGGCACACGGATTGCTCCCTGTCTGTGGGATCCAGACTCAGAGACTCCAGAGAGAGAACCTCTGGCCTCAAATAGGCCTGTGGCCTTCGGATTTCTGACATTGAGGGACACCCTCTATATGAGGCCCTTTGGTAAGCACATTCCTTTGGCTTTTACATCTTTGCAGGGAGGAGGCCTCCAAACCTTTCAGCGGCCTTCACATCTCAGAGAAAGTAGCCTAGGCTGTGAGTTTCTAAGAGGAAAACCCCAGCCTTGGCCTGCAGCTGCAAGGATCCAGGCCAGAGGGAGGTCTCCCGAAGGCTGCAGAGAGCCCCATCCTTTGAGCCCAACCCTGGGGCCTGGTCATCCCCCTGGCTGAGGTGACAGGCCAAGGCTGGGCATGGTCTCCTGTGTGAGCAAATGCTCTTTTCAGAACAGGATTTGTTCATTCTCAAAACAGACCCATATCTCACGGGCTCCAGCCTCACACACCCACCTGTGAGTGCCATATCCTCCTGGACTGAACATAGTATAAGCTTGTGGTAATAATAATAATTATCATATTAACAACAATATTAATGCCATGTACTGAGTGCTTACTAAAAGGCACAGGACATCATGTGCATTATCACATTCAGTCCTCACATTGACCCTACGAGGAAGGTAGGCACTTGATTCCAGCTGGCTGGGACTTTTCATGCTTAAGACAGACAGCTGGGCCCACTCTGGTGACAGCTATGACATGGGGGGCTTGGGGGCTGTTGCAGTTGTGTTTCCCTCAACATGGACAAAGTCAGTCCCAGCAGAAGCAAACCACGATGTCAAGCTGGGAGAAGCAGAAGTGCAACACGGAGAGGGGTCCCTGGTCCCAGCTGTCCCGAGGCCACGCTACTTCCTGCCCTTCCCATGATGACCTGAGCCCATGGCGTCCTCCCAGGAATGTCCCTCTGGACCTCAGCCAGCGAGTTAGGTTGGAGATAAATGAGATAATACATTTAATGAGACTGTACATTTAGCACATTAGATGGAAAAAATAAGTCCTCAATAAGTGTAGCATGTAGCTATTATCACTATTATTAAGAGAACCCAGGCTCAGCTCATATATACACCCTGAGAGGCAGTCTGGGGTGGGGCAGAAGGGCAAGTTCTGTTTTCTATACGTCACTGTGAGCTAAGGGTCCTAGAAACCCTGTGGACAAGACAGGCTTGGGAGGCCAGGGGGAGGGGAAGGCATTATGGTAGGGACAATGCAGTCTGGACAATGGTCCAGGGCCTGGAATGAGGAGACAGGTCCTCGGGAGTATAGGGTAGCTTGGGAACTCAGACCCGTGTCCCCCAGTCCAGGCCCTTGGGGGCTGGGGCTTGGCATCCCCACCTGATCCTGGCTGTCAGCACAGTGCTTTGTCCAGAGACCTGTGGAGAGCCTCCTCCACAGCAGGCTCTGTGCTGAGCTCCAGGATACAAGGACGAGTAAGATACAGACCACGCCTGCACGGACCTGCAACACTCCAGAGCAAAGCAGAGGGTGGTAGAGATACTTAGGAGGGGAATACTCCAGACTTGGGGAATCAAAGAGGGCTTCCTGGAGGAGGTGACATCTAAGCAGTGACCTAAGAAGGCATAATAATACAGGCTAATATCCATGAAGGATGTACTACATGCAAGATCTTTTTGATGCTTTATCTCCCTTAATGTAATTCTCTCTGCCACCCTGGGAGGAAGCTCTGATTATCCCTATTGAACAGATGAGGAGACTCAGGCTCTATTAGGTGAAGCGAGTCTCCTGGTCACACGGCTACAAAGTGGTGGCGATTGGATTTGAACTCGGCTCTGCCTGCCTTTAGGTGTGTGTTCTGAAGCACAGAGATGAGAGTAAGTGGGAGCGGGGGTGGGAAGCAGGTCACTCCCTGTAACAGGAACAGAGATCCAGTTGAACTGCTGGAGAGGAGGCTGCTGAGGCCACCCGGGGTCAGGGCACACAGGGCCTTGTAGGCTGTGAGTCGGGGCGGGGAGTTCCAACTTCACTATGAGGGCAGCTGGATGACCGAGAAGCCCAGACCTGGCTTTAGAACTCCACCATGCAAGCATCATGCCCACATAAGCGGCCTTCAATGGCTGGGGACAGCAGCACACAGACCTGCGGCCCCACCTGCCTCTCACGGCCCCCTGGGGTCGGGCCTGGAGAGAAGGAGCCAAAGGACTGGGTTTCCGGCCACTTTGCTCAGATCCTCTTCATCTTGAGTGAGGAGCAAGCTGGGGCTTGTCAGCCAATCTCCAGCCCACTCTAAATGAGCTGTAATGACTCCTGATTGCTCCTTTGTCGCTGGGCTGGCTTGCAGCTCCACTTCCATCTGAGGCCATGGGGAGGGGAAAAGGGGGCCTTGTAGACCAACGCATGATGCTGGTTTCCTATTTTAGCACGAATGCGTGTAGTAGGGGGCTGGGCACCCCCTGAGCTCTCAGAGATCCGAGTGTCAGGCACAGATGAGTGGGGGTGAGTGTGGAGGGAATAGAACCAGTTCCCGTGGTGGGCAGGACTTTACAGTTTCCAAGGCATCTCTTTGACCATGGGGCAGGATCATATCCTTATTTGACTAATGAGTAACCGAGGCTCGGAGAAGGGTTAGGGTACAATCACAGACAGCACATAATGGAAACAAGTGAGGTTTCACTGTTAATTCAGTCGACAAACATTTATTGAGGACCTACTATGTGTCAGGCACTGTTCTGGGCATTAAATATAAACCCGGAGCATGTCCACCTGTGACAACAATAACGATCGCTAGTTCTTAATGAGCTTTTCCAAGGCGCCCAGTGCTTCGCTACCTGCTTTTCATGTCCCGTCTCACGAGTCCTCCCACTAACGCTGTGAGGTAGAGTGGAGCAGTGCTGGGATGCGCCAGGAAGTGTCTTTCTGTCTCCATCCTGAAGTGGCCTATGCCGAAGTCGGCTCCTGAAGAGGGGCATTTGGAGAGAACAGGGACTGAGGGGCCAAGGAGACAAGAGAAAGGGTCCAAAGGGAAAGGGTCACCTCAAGATGGATGACCACAGGGGGCGCTCTAGGAGGTCTGATCAAAGAACTCACATCCCGCAGAGCCTGGGTGAGCTGACTAGAATAGAACAGAGACAGACAGACAGACAGACACACACACACATACAGCTTGTGTTGTATCGAAGACCCTACCTGAACACAGAGTAAAAACTTCCACATCTTCCTTTGGACTCCATGTGCAGCTCCGCACACAGTTTAGTAATGAACGTCCCACCCCTTCCTCCCACCGCCAGGACATAGTTCTAGGACAATCATTTTTATCCCCATTTAACAGACGGGTAAACTGAAGCTGAAAGACCCTGAGCCACCTGCCCAGGAGTGGCGGTGTTGACTCCAGAGCTGAGCTCTGAACCAACATCCCCCTCAGGCTGTCCCTGGACCCATTGGTCGTCATAGCAGCATGGGTGCCCTCAGTGACTGGCAGGCAGTGGGTGGAACGGCCTCTGCCCCTCACTGTAAAGCAGCAAGCCCCTCCCCCTCCCTCCTTCCTCCTTCCTCCTTCCTCCCTTCCTCCCCACGGCCCAGCTCCGCTCAGAGCTATTAACCAGGTCACGCTGGCTTGTCCCAGTCCAATAGTTCTCTTAATTGCCTTTTTATAGCACGTCGTACAACTGTTCATTACGCTGTCATATTTCCCCTCGAAGGCAGCAGTGGGGGAGCCAAATGGCGGATGGGGACCCGTGCAGGTGGCAGGGGCTGTGTGTGGGGCACCAATGTGCGAAGCTTATTTTCTACTCGGTCAGAATGAATTAAACGCGTGCTTCTCACACTTGAGCAATACACAAGCCACTTTTAAGGGGGAAAAAATCACAGCCCCCTCCCAACAACTGACAAATTATCTTTATTACAATTTTTACCGAAATACATAGAAACATAAGGCTGGGTATAAACTCTCATCCTTTTAGCTCTGTACAACTGGAAAAGCTAAGACAATGGACTGTTATTATACAAACAAAGCTACAAAATCAGAAATTTCAAAATGACACGATTAATTTAGTGTGATGGATGATGTGTTGCTGAAACCAAATCGCCACTTGCACAGTGCGCATGGTTCTGTCTGCTTCCACACTTAGCCTCCTCTGTTCTTTTGTCAGGAGCCCCATGACAATGAAAGCAGTACTCGGTCATCCAGGGGATCTAGAGGCTCCTTGGAGAGTTTTCAGATATAAAATAATATAATATAAAATGAACCAGTTCTGGGTGGGAGCTCACACACCCAGGTTAGGAAAGCATCAAGGTCCCAGGAGCCTTTCTCAGCAGTGCAGGGCTAAGCCATCCTGTGGGGAAGAGCCATGTGCTCTTGGGGCTGCGAAACCCAAGGACGCAGGGCCTGGCCCTCCGAGGCCAGACCTCACCCAGACTTGAGCGAAATCCACAAGCTCTTCTGAGAGCTTGCCCTGAGCTACAATATGCCTGCCCTGTGCCCCACCACCACCACCTCTCTGTCTCAAAGGGGTTGCCCTTGGAGTTGGGAGGAAGATGAGGGTGGCCAGAGTGGACATATACACCGGTCAGTGCAGGGAGAATGCCCGAGAGCAGACATGGAGATGCGTTTGGCCAGTGGCAGCCAGATCTGGATTGCAGCCCCTCCCTGGAGCCCACAGGCCCAAGACTTTCCTGGCTGACTCACCTAGAGTGCTGAGATTATAAGTCCAGCTCTGATCTTGGGTTTGAATCCTGGATCTGCCACTACCTGGCTGTGAGACTTTGGGCAAGTTACTTAACCTCTCTGTTCTCCAGGGTCCTCATCTGTAAATGCATATGAAACCAGCCCAAGCTCCCAGGGATGCTGTAAGGCTATAATGACAGAACACACACAAAGCACTTATCCTAGAACCTGGCATAGAATAAGCATTTGTTAAATGTTAATGTGGATATCTCGCCTGACTCCAGCTCTCAGCAGATTTGGAAGAGAAAGAAACTTCCAGATTAGGCTTTTAGGCTAGCGGCCATGGAGTCATGGTAGATGGCCTTTAGGGGATTTGAAACCTCGCGTTTTCTTGTGTGTGTTTCCAGAGAGAGAGGATCAGATGTCTAAAGGGGTCATGACCTAGAAAAATCTTCATCCTCTCAGCTGGTGCTGGTCACGGGCTGGCAGAGGCACTCAGTGTCTTAGTGGGCCCAAAAGCCATAACGAGTTCCCACGGACCGGGTCACTGACACATGGGCACTTATCTTCTCACAGTTCTGGAGGCTGGAAGTCCCAGACCAAGGTCTGGCAGAGTCAGTTTCTGGTGAGGACTCTTGCTGGCCTGCAGATGGCTGCCTTCTCGCTGTGTCCCCACAGGGTGGAGAGAGTGAGTCCAGAGTCTCTTCTCACAAGGTCACCAACCCTATCTGAGCAGGGCCCCACCCTGATGACCTCACTTAACCCTAATTAGTTCCTTAGAGGCCCTATCTCCAAATGAGTCATATTGGGGGTTAGGGCTTCAACGTAATGAATTTTGGGGGGACGTAATTTGATCTATAGCACTCAGTGAGGCAGACTGTTCTAGATCTGTGTGAGGGAAGGTTTTGACCAGCAAAGGCTAACCCTTCAGGCTTCTACCTAAAGCAAGGCTCACCCCCAGCTCCCTTAGCCTCAGTAACCCCACACCTCCCAGCCCCCATCACTGTCCCTCCAAACGCCCCCTTTGCTCTTCTGGTGCCCACCCAACACCACCCCCCTACTCCAGTCCCGTAGTCCCTGCCTGCAGCCTCCTCAGATGACAGTTAACTACCCTCAGGATCGTGGGGATTTAAGGGGACAATCCCCAGAGTGCTTTCACAAGTGCCTGGCACACGAGAGCACTAGTGAAGGTTAGCTCTGCACCAACAGGTTTGAGGGTCCAGGAGGTCAGACGCGCAGCCCCCTTGCACTCCTGGGGTCCAGGGTCCGTGTCGCAGGGCTCCCTGGAGTCAGAGCCTCCATCATGGCTGTCTCTCTCAATTGTTCTCACTGGTGACCCACAGATTCCTAAGGGGCGTGGAGTGGTCTTGCAAGGAGTCCCTGAATCCGGGGGGCACACCCTAAGCCCTCTCTGAACAAAAGTCACATCTCGCACGTGTTTGTATGACTGCTTTCAACTATGCAGCAGGTGCCATGAGCGTCAAGGATGGATCCATTTAGAAGAGCTATAGATCTCAGAAGTCAGGGCTGGGTTTCAGCCATTGTGGAGGTATGTTGCCTCAACCAATCACGCTCAAAGTTCAAGGGGGAAAAACGATTTTGTGACTTCAATTTAATTCAACCCCATGGCTATTTATGGAGTGTCTACTGTGTGCTGGGGACCCACTGGGGAACAAGGTCACCATGCTCCCTGCTCCCCAGCATAATAGGGGGCTGTGTTCTCAGAAAAGGGCAGGAACCATTGGTCTAACCCACCAAGTCTGGTCCAGGGTTCCTCCTTCAGTTCCCGGCAACTTCCGCTGGTTTCAAAAGCTGCAGAGGGAAGGCCTGGGTCCCCATGCCCCCTGCTCCCTTGGCCCTTAGAGCCATCCACACAGAAGGTGTGAACCTGGAAACCCAGAAGTCATGAAATCCAGCCTTTCTTGCCCTGAGGCAGGACTCCCCGGACAATGTCTCTGGTAGGACATCCAGCCTCTGCCTGCATACCTCCAGAGATGGGATGCTCACTACTTCCGCAAGGAAAACTGCTAATATTTACAGAGCCATTAGTGTATTTTAATATGTTTTCCTCTGAGCTAGCAGAGGAGCACCTACAGACTCCCACCGAAGGCAGAAGAATCAGGGTCTTTGTTCCAAGCACGTTCCATACACACTTGGAGGCCTCAGCCTTGCTGCTCCCTCCCCTCCCTCATGCCCATGGACACAGCATCAGGAAATTGGGTTCTGGTTTGGGGCACGGCGGGAATGGCTTTCTCCAGCTTAGGGAAACCTCACCAAGGCCCCAGCTGGAGCGGGACAGGGTGATGTATAGAGCCAGCGTCTGTCCCCTCAGCAGGAAAAGGCTCACAGACAGGACTTGCTCTGGAAAAGGAAGGGGAGGGGGGTCTGTCTGTGATCATTCAGCCCAGAAATGATGCTCATGATGTCGGCTTTCCAGGCCATTAATTCAAGGGCTCCATGACCCACCCCACCCCACCCCCGTTGCTGCCTGCTCTGGGAGATAAGCCCAGTTCTATTTAACCCTATTTATTCCCCCAAAGTGGCCTCCATCTCCATTAGCCAGGCATTTAACCCCTTGGGTACTAAAGGCATCAAAAATAGAGAGATTGATCTCGTGTTGGGAGCGGGGCGTGCATTTCACCTGGGTCCAGGCTGCAGGACTGATCCAGAATGCAGTCCTTGATTCGTGGGGCTTGGCGGGAGTCCTGGGGGCCCCTTACTTGCTCCCTCTTGGGCAGAACAGGCCCCTCAAGATAGTGGGAACTTGTGTGGTCCCGGGAGGAGAGCCCCTATCACCATTCCCAGTTAGACAGCACAGACAGACAGCTCCTGCTCCTTCACCACACACCCTCCCAACCCCCATCTTCTTGTCACAAGATCTGGGTTCTGGCACTGGCCAAGAGGAAATCTGTGGCACCTCTGCCTCCTTTGTGCCCTGCTGGCTGGGGCCTCTGCCTGGCATGTCCTGCTCTGTCTCCCGGCTGCCCTCTTCTAGCACATTCCTTTTTACGTCTCCTAGGCCCCTTCCCTCCTTTTGTCCTCTCCTCTTTTCCCCTTCAGTGATCATGTAGGGGTGTTCTTGCATTCGGGGGTAACCGACTACTGGGCTCAGTATAAATCTGTGTGTGTGCGTTCCTGTGTGTGTGTGTCTGTCAGTGTGTGTATGACTGTCTGTGAGTGCCTGTCTGTGTACTGCTGTGTGTCTGAGCCAGTTATCCAGGTGACTCTGCCCATGGGGATGGATCCACAGTGTCACTCCGAGTTTCTTTGTGTGGCAGGCACTCTTGGTACAAATCTTGTGCATGTCTATCTGTGTGCCAGCCTGTCCTTGACCTGTGTGTGTTGCTCTGTCAATCTGTGTAAATCTGCCAATGTTCTTGAATCTGTGTGTTGGCCCTCATTTCTCTGTGCATCTGTCAGTTGGCTTGTCATTCTCTGTGTGTGAGTGTACACGTGTGTGTGTGTGTGTGTGTGTTGTGTTTCAACTCAGGGGGCCAAGCTGCTGCAAATTCCTCTCATGAGGGTGCCCCTAGAGGAGCTGTTAGGAGAATGTGGATGTTGATGGCTTCCTGAGAGCACAGCCCAGCTCATTATCAGCTACGGAGGTTGTCCAGATTGCCTCATGGGGTGGCCTGCCAGGTCGCCTGCCCCCTGCCTTACTCCTGACCTTCATTCCTTTCCCTTCAGGTCAGCTCAGGGCTGCAAGGGGTGAGGACAGGGAGCTGGGGCAAAGACAGAATAGTGGACATTCCAACTCATACTGACTCTTAGACCCAATCACAGGCTTTTCCTTGTACACTCACTTTTCCCTAAACGAGAAATGGCCACTGGGTGTAGCAATAACAACAACAACAATAATAAAACAATTGCTACCACGTACTGGGCACTTAGTATGTGCTAAGTATTTTATATACAAGATCTCATTGAATCCTCTCAAGAACTCTGAGGCCGTTATTATTATTTTCACATTTTAGTGATGAGAAAGTGCAAGCTAAGAGAAGTTAGGTAAGTAGAGCAATGTCACACAGCTAGTACACGATAGAGCAAGATTTTCCCATAAGGGAAAGGCTGCTTGGGAGCTAGCCACACTGGCCTTCCGCCTGGGAAGAGGTATTTATTGCAAACAGCAAGAAAGTGGGGAAGCAGACGCCTTCCTCCTCCAAATGCCGGCATCTGACAAAGCCGGAAGGACTGGGGTCTGATTTTGAATTTTATCTCTTTTGACAGTGAGGTGGCCAAATACCAAACCACAACCAGGGAGGGGGGTGGAAGGACAACACGAGGTCATGGAGGGGAAGGCACAGGAGGAGCATGAGGATTCCCGGGTCCTAGCCTGGCTCTGCCCCGGACTCTGCGTGACCTTGAGCAGGACACCTCACTGCTGGCCCCAGGTTGGCTTGTCTGTATGATAAGGATAAAAGTGAGGCTCTGTGGGGATGTTTTAGGGCTGGTTTAAGCATCACAGGAAGGAGGACTGGACTGAATGCTCTCTGAAGTGCCCCCCAGACCCAAGAATCAGGGTGGGGAGCGTAGATAGGGATCATGCTTGGGTCATCTTGGTGATTCCAGTGACAACCAGAAGAGAGTCACATGCATAGTCGGGCTGTGAGAAGGTTCGCCCGAATGAATGAATAAATAAATGACCTCATTTCTCATAAATGAAAGAACTACCCAGCCCACCTTGGGTCCTACAGCCCTGAACATCACAGGGGAAAAGGAAAGAGAGGGTAAGCACTTTGAACTCTCCTAAAACCCAAACGTGAATTGGCAATGACCAACCGATACATGTCTGTCATTGATTCACCTGTCAAAGAGAGCATCCCTGGCCATCTTCGGGTCTGGGCGTGTATGGGGTAGAGGGGAGCACCAGGGAACCCTAGTTTCTGCCCAGATCATCTGACATGGAACCAAAGAACTCCACCAGGAACAGAAGGGGTGGAGTGAGGACTGAGAGGTGGAGATCTTTGTCTTTAGGAATCTGTAGGGAAAAGGATCTCTCTCCCCAGCATCTGGGAAGTGGGGTGGAGGAGAGGCTCTGGGATGGGCGACCAGTTCTATTTCAAAGCCTCTTTGGAGGAGACAGTCTCTGTGTTTGGGAAGGAAGGACCTCTGTCCTGTCTTTGTTCCAGGTCACATCATGACTTGGAGGGTCTGTGTTTGGGGGAGGGTTCTGTGGAGAGGTTTTCTTGTCTTAGTGGCTCCGGCGGGGGAGTTGGGTGGGGGAGGTTCTTCAGGTAGGGGGAGAGCTTCTGTCTTGGTTTCCACCAGGCAGCCTCTTGGGGAAATTTAAGGGGGTACCTGGGGAGAGATTAGGAGCATCTCTGTCCAACTTGGTGGAGGTTTCCTATCTGGAGAAGAGCTCCCTGGAGACAGCGATGGCTGGAGGTGGGGAGAGGAGGGTAGCAGGAAAGCCTGTCTTGTTCTGGCAGCTCCAACTGGCTGGTCAAAGCCCTCAGGCCGCCCTACTTGTGCGCTGACGTGAGCTAATCCAGAAATACTGCAGGGGAGGGGGAGAGGGGCTCTCAGTGAGACAGGGGCTTGGGAAGGGGAAGCCTGGGGACCCCTTTCTTTTCGTGTCCTTTAGTTTATCCCCACTCCCAGTCACAGCCGCTAGTCCTCCTTTACCTAGGCTGGGACGGTCAGGTCACCAACACTGCTGTTTACTCTTTAGGAGTCCCGGCGGGAGCCCAGCTGGGAACACAGGCAGGGACCCATCCGGAGCAGCGGACCCGCACGCAGACACAGCTACAAAAGGACTCACACAAGCAAAAACGCAGGCAACCCCTTCGCGAACGTATATACACACAATGCAGCACACAAGCTCTGTGTACACACAGGCTCAAATGCGCACAAAACTACACATTCACAGAATAAACACGGTTACCAAATCTCGCCCTCGGAGTCCACTCAGCTCCAGCCGGTAGCGATATCGGATACAGTATCAGTCTTTGTCTCTCACTCACGCGCACACACGCGCACCCCTCTCGACAGAAACAGGCTAGGTTTTCACGGCCCCCGCGGTCGCTGGGCGAGCAGGGCCCGAGCGCACCGCGTGCCCCCGCGCCCTGGGCCTGCTGCGAGCCCTTCTTTCCCGGGCGCCGGACACCAGCTGCGCCCCTCTGCGGCATGGGCATTCGCAAACCCGTCATGAGGCTGTCAAGAGGGACCCTCACAAAGTCCTGCCTCCTTCCAGATGCCCCAAACGGAAAAAAAAGCGAAAAGCCAACCTTTCGCCTCCTTTCCGCACACATTTGGAGAGCGGTTGGTGGCGAGCTTCCATCGCGGCGTCCCTGGACAGGCTGGGACAGCCCCAGTGACCGAAGCGGGGGTTGAGCGTTCTTGAGAGCGGTCCATGACGGATACTCCTGCCTTCAAGGGGGGCTTGAGGCCAGGTTTAAGTGCAAGTGATGGGTGCCACGGAGACAGATCGACGTCCAAACGGCCCGCGCCGCCGGAGACAGGTAACTGCCCTGCTGCCCTTCTGGGCGTCTAGACCGGTCTTTGGCCAGAGGATGGGGCCAAAAGGCTCCCGGACGCTCGAGGGGGTAGTCGGGGACGTGGGACCGGGAAAATCAGCACGCTAGGGCCCCCTCCCTCCCTCCCTGCGGCGGGGAGGTGGGAAGGGCCAGGATCCGAGCTTAGCGCCTCCCCCAGAAATGCAGCACTTCAGCCCCCACCCCCGGCCTCCGAGCCCCCTCCTTCGCGTGCTCCCTCTGGCTGCCTTCCCGCGGGCGCCCTTCTCCTACCCCCATCTAAATTCTCCTGAGTCCCTTTGTGCCCCCTTTCTCTTCTCCTTGCCCCCTCCTGACATCCCCTGCCTCGGGTGTTTCCCCCTCTCCAACACCCCCACCCGCCCGATTCCGAGGAGCGGGAGCGCATTGGGCTGCGCGCGGGTGGGGGCGCCGCGCCAGCTTCGCGTAGCTGCTCTGACGCCGCCGCCGCCCTCCGCAGCCCAGCCCGCGCCCCGCGGCAGCTCCGCAGTGCACTCGCCGCCGCCGCTCCGCCAGCCCCGCTGCCCGCCCGCCGGGTCGGCTCGGAGCGAGCCTCGAACGCCAGCCGAGGGGGTCATGAGCCAGAGCGCCCCGGGGCGCCGCCGGGAAAGCGAGCGAAGATAGCGGCCTCGCGCCCACCCGGCCCTCGCCGCCTTGCCGCGCGTCCCCCGCGTCCCCAGCCCCTGGTGTCCTTTCTTCAGGCCCCGCCGCCGCCATGGCCACCCTGCTCCGCAGCAAGCTGTCCAACGTGGCCACGTCCGTGTCCAACAAGTCCCAGGCCAAGGTGAGCGGCATGTTCGCCAGGATGGGTTTTCAGGCGGCCACTGACGAGGAGGCGGTGGGTTTCGCGCACTGCGACGACCTCGACTTTGAGCACCGTCAGGGTCTGCAGATGGACATCCTGAAAACCGAGGGCGAGCCCTGCGGGGACGAGGGCGCCGAACCGCCCGTCGAGGGAGACATCCGTTACCAGCGCGGCGGTGGCGCGCCCCTGCCACCCTCGGGCTCCAAGGACCAGGCCGTGGGGGCTGGTGGCGAGTTCGGGGGCCACGACAAGCCCAAGATCACGGCGTGGGAGGCGGGCTGGAACGTGACCAACGCTATCCAGGTGAGCGCGGGATTCCCAGCTGGGTCAGCCCCCCCACTCCCTCCAGCTGTGCGCACCAGACTTGACCCCCAGCCGAGTCGCCACCCGCCTCTTCTCCCCGCAATCTCGGCCCCGAGACCCGCTCCTGTACCCGGGATCTTCCCCCATCCCTCTTCTCTCTCAGCCCTGAGCGGGGATCTACCCCCCCCCCCCGCCCCGCCCCGGCGGCGTCTCCCCTCCCGCCCTGATCCGCTCCTGCTTCCGCGGCCCCAGCCGCAGGACAGCTTGACTGAGGTTCGGTCGGAGACACTTGCCCTGAGACCCTGCAAAAGCGAGGGAAACAGGAGGAGGAGAGCGGGGAGGGGTGAGGGAGAAAGAAAATCAGGATCGGAAGGGACGGTAACGCCTGGGACTCCGGAATGGATTCACAGCTGCATTTTCGGGAGGAAAGGAGAGGGGGAAATCGCTGATGTGGGAGTCTCCTCCCGTCACACACGCATAGACACGGGCACAGGGACAAAGGCAGGCACGCATGCCCACAGCCCCGCTCCCGGACGAACAAACGCACGGCACAGGTGCACATGACATGCCTCTATATATAGACCCACCGCAGGGTTATCCTCAAACGCACCTTCACACACTCCTACGCCTCCCACACACAGAAGCACATACCTGTACATACCAAGCACACACACAAACCCGTGTGAACATACACACACACAAGCACAGACTCAGGCGGACAGGATGCAGCCGGCTCTCTCAGGTGCAGCCCTGTTGGGGACACACAGGTGTACACAAGCATACGCACACACATGTGTGCCCACACAAGCACATATGGTCTGTGGTAACTCAGCGCTATCTGCACAGACTCACCCTTCTGGCCCGAAATCCCGGCTACACTGCAAAGAGGCGACCAGCTTCTCCGCGTGTGACCTGGCGAAGCTGCCCGTAGATGCAGTGAACGGCCTCTGGTCTCCAGGCCCGCTACTCCTTCACCCCTACTCTCAAACCCCCACTCCCCACCAGGCGGCGCCGGACTCCGCCGGGAGGGGGTTCGGAGCCGGTGCAACGACCCCAGGAGCTGGCGAAGGAGGGTAGGCCGCGGCTCACCGGGCAGAGGAGGCCTCCCCGCTAGGCGTCCCCGGGCCCCACGGCTTGGCCTCTCGGCGTCCCTGGAGCGCAAGGTCGTTGGCGCTCAGAACGTGGGTTTCCCCGCAGCGGGAGATCACAGCGGGGTTGCTCGGCGACCCGGGCTCTGCAGGCTGCGCGGGGCTTTGCGCACTAAGTGGTTCGGCCCGAGGCGCCTCCCGCTCCAGGGCCCGGGGGGACTGCCCTTCGAAACCAGGGACGGGGGACCGCGCCCGCCGCGGTTGCCGCCCGCGCCTTCTCCCTGCGCGTCTTTGAAGGTCCCGTTCCATAGGCCCGGAGGGAGGCCAGGGCGGGAGGCGGAAGGCTTGCAGGCTTCGGGAGCCCTGGATTTCGTTAGCTTTTCTTCCCCATGTGGATTCTAAACCTTCCCTCCCCAGCTCTGCCCTCCCGATCCCGCGGCTTCGGGTTTACCCTTGCACGCAGCACCCGTGCCTCCCCCCCGTAGGCCCCTTATCCTGCTGGCCTCTACCACTCCCACTTAGCCCCCTTCCTTAGGGCTCGGCCTCTCCGACCCAACTCCGGCCTTGCCCTGAGACTCCCTACCTTCAACCCCGCCTCCCCCACACCCCCCGCGCCTCGGGCCTCGCCCCCCAGAGCCCTTCGAGAGCATCCCTACGTTCCCTCTGTTCTTGACTCCCTGCGGCTTCGCCCCACACTCAGCCGCGCTTCCTCCCTGCCCTATCTCCTTTCCCTCCCACTGCCGCCTTTAACGTGTCCTCCGGTTCGGCCCTTAGGCACCCGCATTTCCCTCCTTAGCTTTCCTGCACCCCATTCCAGCCCCACCTTAATCCTGTGCCTCCTCTTCCTAATGGCTCAGGCCCGGCTCTCTACCTTGATCAGCGCCCTTTTCCGGCCACGCCCCCTCCAGCCCGCTCTTATCTCGTCAGTGCGTCCCGCGACTGATTCCGTCTCCGGGAACCACCCTCAAGTATCTCCACATACCCCTTCTCTCCTTGTGTCTTGACCCCTCACTCAGCCCTCTCCCCACCTCCCATTAGCGCACCTTTCCTTCTCAGTCCCGTCCTTAAACACCTCTCTCTCCATTTCCGACTCAACAGCCAGGCTCCCCATTAGACTGCTCGACACCCCCATTCCAGCCTACCCTTAACCTCTCCTCCCTGTGGGTTAGGCCCAGTTCTCATCCTCCTTAGCGCCCCCTTCTGGCTATAGCCTTAAGCCACGCACGCCCCGAGGTCCCCTCTTTCGAGGCCGCATCTGCTGAGCGCCCCCGTCTGGTTGCCTCTCCGCTCCGCAGGGCATGTTCGTGCTGGGACTGCCCTACGCCATCCTGCACGGCGGCTACCTGGGGTTGTTCCTCATCATCTTCGCCGCCGTGGTGTGCTGCTACACCGGCAAGATCCTCATCGCATGCCTGTATGAGGAGAACGAGGATGGCGAGGTTGTGCGCGTGCGGGACTCCTACGTGGCCATCGCCAACGCGTGCTGCGCTCCTCGCTTCCCTACGCTGGGCGGCCGCGTGGTGAACGTGGCACAGATCATTGAGCTCGTGATGACTTGCATCCTGTACGTGGTGGTGAGTGGCAACCTCATGTATAACAGCTTCCCAGGGCTGCCCGTGTCACAGAAGTCCTGGTCCATTATTGCCACGGCCGTGCTGCTGCCCTGCGCCTTTCTTAAGAACCTCAAGGCCGTGTCCAAGTTTAGCCTGCTGTGCACTTTGGCTCACTTTGTCATCAACATCCTGGTCATCGCCTACTGCCTATCGCGGGCACGCGACTGGGCCTGGGAGAAGGTCAAGTTCTATATCGACGTCAAGAAGTTTCCTATCTCCATTGGCATCATCGTGTTCAGCTACACGTCGCAGATCTTCCTGCCTTCCCTGGAGGGCAACATGCAGCAGCCCAGCGAGTTCCACTGCATGATGAACTGGACGCACATCGCTGCCTGCGTGCTCAAAGGCCTCTTCGCGCTCGTCGCCTACCTCACCTGGGCCGACGAGACCAAGGAGGTCATCACGGATAACCTGCCTGGTTCCATCCGCGCCGTGGTCAACATCTTCCTCGTGGCTAAGGCGCTGTTGTCCTACCCGCTGCCCTTCTTCGCTGCTGTCGAGGTGCTGGAGAAGTCGCTCTTCCAGGAAGGCAGCCGTGCCTTCTTTCCCGCCTGCTACGGAGGCGACGGGCGCCTCAAATCCTGGGGGCTGACGCTGCGCTGCGCGCTCGTGGTCTTCACGCTGCTCATGGCTATCTATGTGCCGCACTTCGCGCTGCTCATGGGCCTCACGGGCAGCCTCACGGGCGCCGGCCTGTGCTTCCTGCTGCCCAGCCTCTTCCACCTGCGCCTGCTCTGGCGCAAGCTGCTGTGGCACCAAGTCTTCTTCGACGTCGCCATCTTCGTCATCGGCGGCATCTGCAGCGTGTCCGGTTTCGTGCACTCGCTCGAGGGCCTCATTGAGGCCTACCGAACCAACGCGGAGGACTAGGGCGCGAGGGCGAGCCCCCGCCGGGCTCGCGCGCTCTCCCCACCCCATCCCACCCCCACCAGCCCCGCGCGCCCAGACGCCGCGCTTGGGAAGCCAAGCTTTAAACATCTCTGGTTCCTTGTTTCTGATTATTGGGGATGGGGGGGTGGGGGTGGGAGGGGATAGGGATCCACAATCCATAGCGTCTGCGTTTCTGTTGTCCTTTCTTTTCCACAACACCCTGGTTTCAGGGGGAGGAAGGGGCGCATTTGTGGGCAGGGTTTTCTGTCCTTCCAGGAGGGACCCCGAGGGACCCTAACACTTTGGTCCCAGTCGTCAAGGGAGGTGGGAAGGGAGGGAGAGGGGGCACAGCTCGCAGGTCCAGAAACTTCACCTTGGGGCGACATTTCACAGCCATTCAGCGCTAGGAATCTGCAGCGTCCAGCCATTTCCAGCAAGAGTGCTTTCCATTCCGGAGACATTTCAACCCTGCAGCGGGAAAGGCGGGCCGGGAAATCCGTTTCGGTGGGCGATTTCCTTTGGCGAAGCGGAGAAGGGAGAAGCCATGGCGGGGCCGGCTTGCCGCCGGTTTTCAGAAATCCAAACTCATCTTGTGCAGTTTATCAGGTTGTCGAACTGTTCTACTGTGCGTGTGGTGTGCTCGTGGTGAATAAGATGAAATGTATATCAGAAAAAAAAATCTATCTCTAATTTAGAGTGCGGTGCATAATTACATCCGCAAATAAAGAAGAAACAAAGGCGCCCTCGGCTTCTTATCAGTTCTGCATTTCGAGTCCAGCGCGTTGGGCGTGGGGGAACCGGCTGGCGCCTAACCCGGTGAGGCAGGTGGGGGTGGAGGAGCAGCTGTAGTTATAGGATCCCAGGAGAGCTCGAGCGAGAGTAGGATGGTCTCCACCAAGAGGAGGTTCTCCAGGTGTTTGCGGGATGCAGGGGAAGGAGCATGTCGTGCGCTGAGTGGTTCCGTGTGTCCTCAGCACCCCCAGCCACCAGGACAAGGCTTGTTCCGAATCTCTCGCCGGGGTTGGATCCATCTGGGAATTCGGTGAGCGCTCTCGACCTCCAATGCTAAAAAAAAAAAAAAGCAAAAAATAGCTTTTATAGACAAAAGTCCTACACCTTTTGTTCAACAAATGTTTAAAGACAGCCCATCAGAGCTGGGACTGTGCTGGGTGCTGGCAGCAACAACCTCAGCCCCGTTCTCCTGGAGCTTCCAGTCTAGTGGAGGAGAGACAGGCAATAAACAAGGACACAGAAATCCACATGGACTGCTCACTGGGAAGAGAGCTATAAAGGAAGTCGGCAGAGGGTTGTGTAATTCGTGGGGACCCCAGGGCCAGGTGCCAACTGACCTCGCCGGCATCTCTTACGCTGGAGACACCCCTCAAGTCCAAGCTGGGGCATACACAGCCACAGCCAAGAGATCTGACTGTTTAGAATCAAAAGCCGCAGTCATTTGGGTCCCAGTCTCCCCTTTTCTTGAGCAGCCTGTTTGAGAATGTGTTTGCCTGAATTACCCACAGGATCCGGTCCTTTTTTGTGCAGATCCAACTCCAGGGGCAGCACTCGCATTGCCTCCAGGAGCTCCAGTCCTGGGGATGGTTGGAAAGGGTCGTGGTCAGACTTTCCAGACAGGGATCCGGGAGGGAGGGAAGGCAGGGCAGTTCCCAGGGTCCTCTCTCACTGCCAGAGAAGCCACGCGGGAGGTTCTTGGTCCCCAACATGAACACGGAGGCCTCGTTTGGAACGATTTCTGCACGTACTATCGGTGCAAGGGAAAGAACCGGGAGAATGCCTAAGTACGGTGTCCATTTCTCCCTACTTGCTGCGACCTGTGCGCGGAGAGAGAGCAAGAGCGCCAGAGCGCCTATGTGAAGACATGCGTGTGGGCTCAGGGGTAGGCTGAACCTGTATCTTGTGAGAACCCTGGTGAATGTGCGTGTGCGTGTGTGTGCAGATCATCCGTGAGGGTGTGACTGCGACACAAGTGACCTCCCACCACACTGGTTCTGCAGCCACCAAACAGGCGTGAGAGCAGAAGGGGAATAAGAGCCCGTCCCCTCGGCTGCCCGCAGCTCTAATGATTTAAACAGCCATTAGAGATGTCTGTTGTCATCCGCCTAATCCCCCTTTGTCACAATTGCTGCGCATTCAGGATCCGGAGCTGACCGGAGGATCCTCAGTCCCCAGTCCCCATGCGCTCTCTGATGTCTCCCATCATTGGGGAACTAACAGTTCCTCCTCTCCTGCCCCGCCTCCCACTGTGGGTCAACCGACCCTGGGGTGCGCTCTGAGTTAGAGCATGGTCTGCAGCCCTCAGAAAAAGCCCGGACTTGTGCAGTGGAAGGGAAGGTGGGAGCGTCATGCTGCACCAACTCCGTCCTTCCCGTCTTTAAAAGGAGAGATGAGACACCAGGCAGGCTCCAAACAGTGGCTGCCACCTACGCAGACTTGCCTGGAGCTGCTCCACTGTGTCCTGGCTCCTGGCTTTGTGCTCAGCTTGCAGGAGCCCGGATCCCCAGCCGTGGGTCCTGAGGGTGGCAGTATGGGAGATCCAGCCTCCTAGACCACCACGGGAAACCCTGCACGATCGTCATTAGGACACCCCTCCCCAGACTCGCATCCAGGCTGCCAGGAGAAATAAGGAGCAAGAGTAGATGGGACACATCTCTGCACCACCACTACCGTAACCCCAAAGTGCATGGGTAGAAGTTGAAAGGAAAAACTTCTAAACTCTCCTGAGATCCACGGTGAGCTCACTGTCCGAGTCAGAAAAAGCCGATGGGCTCCCCAAGGTTCATTTGGGGGTCAAATTGAGGAGGAGAGGGGACTCCTCCTCAGGCCTCCACGGTTCCCATCAGTTCCCTTCAGTGCTTACTGTGGAGTCTGATAAACTATCCCCTCCAGCATCTGCAGCAGTTGTGCACTAGTATACCCAGCCCAGTGCCTTGGGACGCCGGCCAGAACCACCGAGACCCTTGTCCTCAGGAGGAACCTAGGAGTCACGGCCATGGGTCCCAAGACTGTCCTGCCTCGCCCCCCCAGCGGTGAGAGCTCAAGCTGCCAGCCCTCAAAGAAGGTTTCCATCTTGCGAATTTGGGTAAACTCTTTCGTGCACATCCCAGGTTCCTAAATACTTCTTGCATCCCTTCCATCCCCAACCCCCTGCCCTACCCAGTTAATTATTGCTTATCTGTAGTGCTTTATTTTCAGGTCCTCCATATTTCAAAAGTGGGCTTTTGATTGTTTTTTCCCCGAAACGTAGAAGGATGTTATATTATTGGACATGTTTTGTTAAATGATATGTCCTACCCTAGAGACTAAGTTCCCCACTTAAGGACGTTGAGGGGAGGAAGGGAGCCAAACAGGGTCCATGGGGACCAGTCAGGAAGCGGAGAGGATCCAGGCTTTTCTAGTGGTGGGGAGGGACGATCTCAAGGACAAGGGCCAGAGAGAGGCTTCAGTCAAGGAAGGGACATGCGGGCTGAAAGACTCGGCTCTTACAGCCAGTGAGGGTGTAGTGGGGAACACAAGCCTGGACATCCAGAGATTCAGGGCTTTGCTCCCAGGAACAAGCCTTGGGTGTCCTTCCCACTGCTTTTTATTTTTCCCCTTTAACATTATGAAAAATTTCAAACATAAATAAAGGTGAAAGAATTCTACACTGAACACCCATACACCCACCACCTAGACTGAACAACTAACGTTTTATGATGCTGGATTATCTATCCCATATTTATCTATCCATCCATTCAAGAATCCACATTTTTAAAAAAATGCATTTCAAAGTTGCAGACATCAGTATATTTCCCTCCCAAATACTTAGGCATGCAGGATCCGTTACAGCGACATTCAGAGAGCACATGACTAGGAGCAGTGTGATGCTCAGCTGTATTGTGTCTGAGGCAAAAGGAAATCTCAGCAATACCAATCTTGTCCTTACTCCAAATTTTATTACTTTGTTCATCATGTTATTTTGAACACCCTAGTTCACTTTTGAATTTTGATTTTTTAAAATATTCCATGAAATCTTATCTTATTTATTGAATTGTTTTGGACCCCCTTAAATTTTGCTCTCTAATCAAATACCTCGCTTGGTTCATGCTAATCCAACGCCTGGGTGTGAAGTAGGGTTTGGGAGATAAGTGCTACTCCCTAAAGGTTTGGATTAAGTCTTTTCAAGAATCTGGCTATAAGTGATTCCACAGTGATGCTGTGGGTGCCACCTCTGCCCATTGTGTGGACCAGGTGAGGAGAAGCCTTTGGGCAGGGAAATACCCAGCAGGACGATCCAGCAGTGTAGAGGGTCTAGCCATATAGGGGGGTGGGGGGAGCTTTACACTTCCAGCAGCTCCCAGCAACCCTCTGGGAGTGGGATGGAAACAGGGTAAAGAGATTGAGGATGCTGCAGAGGGGATGGTACAGTGTCTAGGCTGGGGGAGGAGGTATAGCCCAAAGGGAGAGTGCAAAGGAATTATTGGTATTACCTGGTAGCTGGCACAAGGTCTGGCAGGTACTCAGGATTTCTTTATCAAATATTTATTAAGCACCCACTATAGGCCCCACACTAGACTAAGGACTGTTCTAAGCCCTGAGGACACAGCAGTAAAGAAGACAGACATGGCCTCTGTGGTAGCGGTCAATGCCCCACCCTATGTCCTTAGGTGCACCTGAGTTCACCTGAGAGTGAACCACGGTCAGTGCCTGCATCTGTCTCTCTTCTCCTCTGCCTGAGCGCTTTCTAGGACACCTTGGGAGCACAACTCAGGATTGTTGTGGAGTTAACACCTCCCAACACTCAGTCAATCAGCAATAAGTGCATTTCTCCTGTCCTGTGAGGGGATTATTTAGGCCTATTCCACAAGGTATCTCAGAGGGCCTTCAACAGGCTTCAACCTCATGTCCACAAACTCATCAAAGCACCTTTTATTTGGCTTTTTTCCTCTTTCTTGTCTCTCTTTCCCTGCTTCCTCAGTTGTACCTCCTGGGATCACCTCCTAAATAAATTAACTGTACCTGAGTCCTTGTCTCAGGGTCTGCTTTTCAGGAAAGCTGAACTAAGACAGCTCCTGTATTCACAGTGCTTATAATTTAGTACTGTGGTCCCCAAATACATATCCCTAGACAGGTGCCAGGCTAGGTGAATCAGAATCAAATGGGGAGCTTGTTCCCACCTCCACCCCTAGATTCAGATTGTTTTAAGTTCCTGATGGGCCATTGGTTTGGGATCACTAATACAGAAAAGGTTAGGTCAATGGGTGGATGGATGAATGAATAGATGGATGGGTCAGTGGGTACATGCTTTGATGATCAATGATTAAATGGATGAGCCAATGAACAGATGGATCAGGGGATGAAGGAAAGAATGGATATATAGATGAATGGATCAGTGGATAATGAATGGATGAAAAGAAGGATCCATGGGTAGATCAGTGGGTGAAAGGAAGAAAAGAAGTAAAGATAAATGGGTCCATGGCAACAATCTTTAAGGATAGTAAACTCCACGAGAGCAGGGACATTCTCTATGTTTTCCCTACTGTATCTCCACTATCTAACACAGGACCTGACACACAGAATGCACTCAATATATTTTGTTCAATAAGTAAATGAATAAATTAATGTATTTTCAAGAAGACCATCAATACATAAATAGTATCGAAGTCACAAGAAAGCATGAGGTCACCCAGAGGAATGGCCAAAAATAAGAAGAACGCTGGGCCAAGGACCTTGGGGAATAGCAATATTTCAAGGTCAGGCAAAGGAGGGGAAGGAAAAGGAGCAGGGGTCAAGACTGATAAAGAATGTCAGAGAGGTAGGAGAAGAATAAAGATAACGATATCCTGGAATTGAGGAAGAAGAACAGGTTTCAAGAAGCAGGAAGTGAGAACTTGTTTCCTTTTTCTGGACAAATAGCATCTTAACTCAAGCCAGGCATAGAGACTGGGTATCTTTTTGTCTCTAAATCTGAGTGTGGAGTAGAAGCATACCTAGAATAGCTTTTCAAAGAAAAGTGAGATGAGGACTGGGAAATTTCTGATGGAACCTCCACTCTAAAGAAGGATGTATAAAGAGGAGGAGTCCAAGAACACAAGCAGGTAAGGCAGACCAAGGGAAGCTGAAGTGAGAGGAAGCTGAAGAGCAGGTCAATGAAGGTGAGGACTGGAAGGAGCCCACCTTAGGTTGAGTTTCCCCGGCAATAGACCCTGATATAAAGATTTGGATGCAAGTAGTTCACATGGAAACTGACAGCAGGAAGCACCTGGAGCACAGTGGAGAAGTGAGAGAGGGAAGGGAAGGGAAAAGAAGGCAAGCCAACTAAGGGAACTTTGTGGACAGGTAAGCTCCTGTGGGTAATTGGAGCTTACTCCCTCTGAGACCTCTGGGAGGCACCTGAGGGGCAAGAAAGCTGGGATATTTATCCCTACATTTCCATCAGTTATGGGTGGAGGGATGATCACGGGAGCAACTCCCCAGCATTTCCAGGCTGCCCTGTGCCAACCCCAGCATGTTCCTGCAGCCAGAGACAGCCCTCATACAGCGAGCTGCAGGTGCTTACAGTGAGAAGCCAGTGAGGTGGTGTGCATGGGCCCTGGGAGTATCTAGGAGAATATAGGCAGAGCTCCAACGGGATCTGCTACAGGGACCTTGGGGTGGGTCTTGGAGATTAAATGAGAACAATGTCCTTTGGCCCAAATCTCAAGCTCAAGGGACTCCTGATTTTAGTTGAGGATCAAGAGGACCCTCAACTAAAGTGTTGATCTGGACTGAACTCTCTTTTCCCAAGACCAGATAAATCTAAGGGATGGAGGACATGTGTCAGGGGAAGGAGCCACAAATCTAGAAGCTGCCTGAGCCCTTGTGAAATTCTTGAAAGGGCTGCTAATCTCCCAGACCCTATTACCTATTTTTCTCTTTTGGGCTTTGTCATTTTAGCAGGGATCTCAGCTGGAGCAAATGCCTTATCCCGAGGGCTGAGTGGAGGACACAGCGCTAACTTACCCACCACATTCTCACCAACCAAGGCTCTCACTCACCTGTGGTGAAGGGAACCTGCCCCTTGGCAAGCACCTTATGGGACACTCTGCTCTGTCCCCCAGTGAAGGAAGACCAAGGTGACACGTGATCTGGGTCTTGAAGAATGAGTAGGATTCTAGAGGCAGATGATGTAGGGCAGACCATCTCAGGCTGTGTCAGCAACATTACTAAAAGGCCACAGCATGCCCTATGTCCAGTGATCCTATCAGTGGGCTGGCAGAATCTGGAGACCCTGTGCTAAATTCTTTGCCTCTGGCCTGAATCTGATGCTTGTCTCCTTGGCTACATGATATCTCTTCCTTTTCCCTGGCAGTTGGCCCAAGGAACCCTGAGCCAGGCTGAGCACAAGGCTTTGGTCAGCCACCATGAGTCACAGCTCAACAGCTCAATAGCTCAATTTGATGCTGGTCCCCGTCACATCATCCTGGCCATGCCAGGCTGACTGGGTGGCACATGGTTTCCTTGGAACAGTTTTCTGATGGCTCCATTAACTTGGGTCCTGCCATGCAGACTCCCTCAGGAACAAAAGTGTGTGCATCACCTGATCACCTAAATCTGTGTATGTTAGGACAGAGACCAACGTGCGAGTGGCTTAAACAAAATAGAAATTGTATTTCCTTCTTACATAAAAATCAGAGCTGGGAAGAGGACCTGGTCCATGCTGTGAATCACCTGGGGATTTTGTTAAAATGCACGTTCCTGAATCACTAGGTCTCAGTGGGGTTGGAGAGTCTGCCTTTCTAACAAGTTCCCCAGTGATGCCGAGGCTGCTGGGCTGCAAAGCACACTTGGAGTTCCAAGGCCCTGAAGCGCCGATTCTCGACTTTGCTTTCTAATAGAATCGTGTGGGGAGATTCTAAGGCTCCCCATGTCCAGGCCTCACCCCATATGATGAAATCAGAATCTCAGGGTGGGACCTGGGCATCAGTACTTTTTAAAGCTCCCCACACAGCAGTCACTGGTTTATAGCAATGTTCAAATCGTGCTGGGCAGGAACTTATGGATTCTCTGTCTTGGCAGTGGAGTAATTTCTCAGAGCTCTCTGCTTCTCCTTTCTGGGGAGAGCTCCCTTGTCCATTCTTCTCATCGGCTCTTGACATTTCCCTTTGAGTGGTCCCTCTTATCCATTATCCTCCTGAGTATCTTGGAGGGTATCCCCTGTTCAGGGTTGCACAGCTTTCACACCCAGCTTCCTCTTGGTGCAGGTTTGGGATCCTAGGGTTATGTCAGGGGCCAAATACATACAGAATTTTGGAGTCCAGGCTTGTGTTTTCTTGGCAATATGATCCTCTCAAATGTGATCTTATTTGGAAATAGGGTTGTTGCAGATATACAGATGTAATTAGTAAGGATGAGGTCATACTGAAATAGGGTGGGTCCTTAATCCAATATGACTGGTGTCCTTATAAGAAAAGAGATACAGAGGGACACACACACAGGGAGAATGCCGCTTGACAATGGAGGCAGAGAATGGAGTGATGTGTCTAAAAGCCAAGGATTGCTGGCAACACCAGAAGCTAAGAGAAAGGCAGGGAACAGATTCTCCCCGAGAGCCTTCAGAGAGAGCATGGAATTGCTGACCCTTGATTTTTGACTTCTAGCATCTAGGACTATGAGAAGATAAATTTCTGTTGTTTTCAGCCATTCTAGTTTGTGGTACTTTGCTATGGCAGAACTAGGAAACAGATACAGTGGGCTTCTGATCTATTTTCTTCTAGTAATTTCCATGGGCAAATAATCACAGCCATAGAATTTGTCTGGTACTACATTATCCAACAGAATAGCTAATAGCCACATATGGTTATTTAAATGAAGGATAAATTAAAATTAAATAAAACTAAAAATTCAGTTCCTCATTTGCACTACTTACATTTCAAGTGCTCAGTGGCCACATGTGGTTAGTGGCTACTGCATAAGATATTGCAGATTGTAGAAAATTTCTATCAAGGCAGAAAACACCACGGGACAGCATTTTTCTAGTCTATTAGTGAGTTTTCTCCTGCAATAATGCTGCACAGCAACTGCAGCATTTCAGTGGATTACAAGAACAAACACTTTTCTTGCTCACAGGTCGGTGGGGCAGTTCAGCTGTAGGTTGCAGGTCAGATGGACTTGGCTCCGGGCCACAGTTTGGGTTTGGGTTTGCTCCATGTGTCCTCTCATCCTCTTTAGACTCGGGGCATGTTCTTCTCATGACTAACAGCAGGAGTGCAAGAGGGTCGTCTAAACCACAAAGCACATTTAAAGCCTCGGCTCAGATCACATTTGGTTAATTGTCCATTGGCTAAAAGCAAATCACATGACCAAGTCCAATATCTCTGTCTACAGTGAGAGGGCCTACAAAGTAACACAGAAGATGGTCTGGATGTATAATCCTATAACAAAGGAGTGAAGAACTGACAACAATAATCCAATCTACCTCACCTATACATAGAGCTTATTTTTTCCTCAAAAGATAATACATTCACATGGTTGAAAAAACAAAAGTATGAAAAGGCATGCAGTGAAAATATCTCCGACATCTGACCCACCCACTTCATCCCCTCTCTTTACAGGTAAACCGTTATATTAGTGTCTTGTCTATCTGCATGAAAATACAAGCAAAAACATATATTCGTCCCCTCCCACTTTCTTAAAGGGAGTTCATTATACACTGTAATGCCTTCACTTACATCTTTTAAAAATATATCTTGGGAGATTTTTCCATGTTAATACACATAGATATAGTTCTTAAACTTACATTCACTAATATTTACTGGTGTCTGCATTCTTTGTCCCTGCTTTCTCAGCTTAATGATGGCTACCTTCCGATGTCTGAGACAACGGGCTTGTGTTGGAAGGCAACACTTTTAATCTGATTTTACCACTAGGGGGGCTCCCAGTCTGGCCTGGAAGTGTTCACAGAAGTTCCTAAAGGTTTGGGGTCTCATCTCTTGCTAAGGATGTTTATTTAGAGCTACCTTTTATAATTAATTTGCTTTTATCTTTCAAAGTGTTCCAGAGCTGGGCGGGTAGAGTCAAGGCAGCTGCTCTAATTCTTGTTATCCCCTTAGTTGGGGGAAAGGGGGAAATGGGCAGAGGAGAGCGTGCCCAATCCTTTTAGAGCTAAAACTGGGAGAGAGGGTGCCACATCACCTCCATTCCTATCCCCATTGGCCAGAACTTAGTCACATGATCACATCAAGCTAGAAGACCATACGTGGGAGTTATACCACTAAAAGGAAGAAAGAATATACATATTGAGGAACAATTAGCAGTCCTTTTCTTGGCGTTTGAAGTCTCAGTGAGAGGGCACAGTCTGCGGGAGTTAATAAACATATATTTTTTAAACTTTATATTGTATTATAAAATATAACATGCATACAAAAAAGTGCACAAATCATAAGCAGACAGCTTGATGAATTTTCACAAAGTCAGCACGCCTGCATAGCGAGCTCCCTGGTCAATAAATTGAGCACTGTTAGCACCCCAGAGTTTGCTTGACAGCAAGGGTAAGAGCGACGTACCCACGTGGAGGCGGAGCCAAGGGCGGCTGAAGGTGAGTTAGCCGGAAATAGGGCGTGGCCAGGCGAGAAGGCGGGGCTCCGCCGAGCACAGTGCCCGTCTCTAGAGCCCAGGGAGGGGTGGGGCTTGAGGGTACTACGCATTCAGGGCGGGGCTTAATCGCCCGGCGTCCCGGCTGGAGAGAAGGGGCGTGGTCAGATCAGGTGTTGAGGGCCAGGTTAAGCAGGGGAAAGACTTCGCGGCCAAGATAGCCAGGGCCTAGCGGTCCCCAAGGCGGCCTGGGCCACGAGGGGCGAGTCAGGTGGATTGGCTGGCGGTACTTAGCGAGGGGAGGAGGCTTGGAGCGCCCCCCTGGAACGCGTCGGGGCGGGGCTTCTTGCCGTCTGGGCGGGCGCCGCGGCGAGGGGCGGGGCATCTTGCCGTCTGGGCGGACGCTGCGGCGAAGGGCGGGGCTTCTTGGCGTCTGGGCGGACGCTGCGGCGAGGGGCGGGGCCAGCGCGCGCGCTCCAAAATGGCGGCGGCCAGTGTGGCCGGGCCGGCAGCTAACGTGTTCCCGTTCCGCGACGTCCGCGCCGCGCCGGACCCGGTGCTGGAGGCGGGCCCTGTGGCACACGGACCACTGCCGGTGCCGCTGGTGCTGGACAATGGGTCGTTCCAGGCCCGTGCCGGCTGGGCGTGCCCCGGGCCAGACCCGGGCCCCGAGCCGCGCCTGCAGTTTCGCGCCGTGTGCGCCCGCGGGCGGGGCGGGGCTCGCGGAGGGGCGGGCCCGCAGGTGGGCAACGCGCTGGGCAGCCTGGAGCCGCTGCGCTGGATGCTGCGCTCGCCCTTCGACCGCAACGTGCCGGTCAACCTGGAGCTGCAGGAGCTGCTGCTTGACTACAGTTTCCAGCACCTGGGTGTCTCCTCGCAGGTGAAGGGCGGGTGGGTTGGGCGGGAGGGGAGGGGTCAGGTCGTGTCTCCGCTCACTCCGCTCTCCAAGGGAGAATAGTCAATCCGGGAGCTCTGATTGTTTAGTCATTCATTCATTCAGTCGATCAAATATTTAGTGCCTAACGTGTGTAAGCCCTGTGCTAGGGGCTTAGGGTATAGCAGCGAACAAAACAACGCCCCTTTTGTCTTGGAGCACACATTCGGACATATTGTGCGTGTTTGTTAATAATTTCACTTATTGACAAATGTGTATTGAGCACCTACTCCGTGTCAGGCACTTTTCTAGGCATTTGGAATACATTCGTGAATGTGACACAAAATTTCCTCTACTTATGGGGCTGGCCCCGTGGCCAAGTGGTTACGTTCACGCACACTGCATGGGCCGCCCGGGTTGGGGGGTTCAGATCCCTGGCACAGACCTACCTGCACGCTCATCAAGCCATGCTGTGGCAGCATCCCGCATACAAAATAGAGAAAGATGGGCACAGATGTTAGCTCAGCGACAATCTTCCTCACCAAAGAAGTAAATCTTTTCCTGTACTTATGGAGCTGGTATGGAAACACATTCTAGTATGAAAAGGCAGACAATAAACAATAGAATTACGTAGTAGATTCTATGTCATGATAGAAGGAGAGGAGAGGGTTACATTTTTTTGTAAGATGATCAGGGTAGGACTTTGGGAGAAGATGATGTATGAGCAAGAACAAAGGAGATGACTGAGGGAGCAAGGCATATGACTGACTGAGGGAATAGTATTCCAGAGAGAGGGAACAGCCAGTGAAAAGGCCCTGAGGCAGGAGTGTGCCCTAATCTTAATTGAGGGCTGCCAGAGTGAGGGGAAGAGTGGTGAGTGGAAGAGGAAGTCAGAGAGGTAGTGAGGGGGCAAGTCACATGCCTCACGGCTTTTACTCTGAGCGAAATGGGGAGCCATTGCAGGGTGTTGAACAGAGAAGGGATGTAACATGTTTCAGAAGGATCGCCATAGCTGCTGAATGGAGAACAGACTGGTGTGTGTCACAGGGTAGCAATAGGGAGACTAGTTAGGAGGCTCTTGCTGTTAGGTGAGGGGTGACAGTGACTTAGGTGAGGTGGGGATGGGAGCATGTGGTAAGAGGCAGGCAGATTCTGGAGATGTTCGAAGATGGAGCCAGTGTGATATGCTGACACTTTGTATGGGCTTGACTTCATAGCCTTCGATCGACCCACTTTCGTATTTTCCAGAACAACTTCCAGTAGATGAGCTGAATGTTTTAGGGTTGTTTCTGATCAGCTTTTTGATTGGAGACCAAAAGCGAATTCAGCCTTTGCAGTAAGGATTTTGGTTTCTTTTATGCTTTAAAAAGAGTATTCTTTTATCACCACCCATTTACTCTTTTCTTTCAAAGTAGGGCTGTGTTGATCATCCCATAGTTTTGACAGAAGCCGTGTGCAACCCCCTGTATTCCCGACAAATGATGTCCGAGCTTCTTTTTGAGTGCTACGGGATTCCTAAGGTTGCCTACGGAATAGACAGCCTCTTCAGCTTCTACCACAATAAGCCAAAGAACTTGACTTCCAGTGGCCTCATCATTTCATCTGGGTACCAGTGTACACACATTTTACCCATCTTAGAAGGGAGGTGAGTTTCACTTACGGTGTTTGAGTGCTGTTTTGAGAAGCATTCAGGAAACATTTATTGGGTGCTTGCTTTAGATGTGGAGTGGAAGGAGCAAGGACTGGACCACGCAGTGGCCTCTGGGCTGAGCTCCGACCCACCTTACTGTGTGACTCTGGCAGGTCACTTCACCTTCTATCCTTTGTAACCTCCTGGACTGAGTTGGGGTAGATGGTCTCTGAGGTCCAGATCCATAATTCTAGAATTCTATGCTTCTGATTTATGGTAAGATAGCTAATACTACCTGCTGGTGGTAGGTGCTCAATAAAAATGTTTTGAGTAAATTATTTGATTAAGTTTAATTTAGATCATCTTTATGTTCTGAAGTCACTTTTTAAAAAAACATTATTTTATTGAAGAGATAATGACTTACAACATTGTGCAAATGTCAGGTGTACATTATTCTATTTCACTTTCTGTATAGACTGCATCATGTTCACTGCCAATAGTCTAGTTTCTATCTGTCACCATACACATGTGCCTCTTTACTCCTTTCACCCTCCCCCAACCCCTTCTCTACTGGTAACCACCGATCTGTTCTCCTTATTTATGTGTGTGTTTATCTTCCACATATGAGTAAAATCATATCGTGTTTGTCTTTCTCTGTCTGACTTCATTTAGCATAATACCCTCAAGGTTCTGGAGTCACTTTTTTATTAAGAGATTATTTTTTTATTTAAAGCTCTTTAATCATGATCATTTAGACCTTTCTTTTCAGATAAAAGTGCTTGGCACATAATAGGTAGTTATTAAATATTTCTGAGTTGAATGTAAAGTGAAGGTAATTTCTGTCGTGTTTAAAATCTGTTCTGATTTTATAGTTGGGCTTTTGTTGTCTCATAAGAGACTAGGCCAGGGGCTGGCCCTATGGCGCAGCGGTTAAGTTCGCACGTTCTGCTTCTGTGGCCTGGGGTTCGCCAGTTCAGATCCCAGGTGCGGACATGGCACCGCTTGGCAAGCCATGCTGTGGTAGGCATCCCACATATAAAATAGAGGAAGATGGGCACCGATGTTAGCTCAGGGCCAGGCTTCCTCAGGAAAAAGAGGAGGATTGGCAGCAGTTAGCTCAGGGCTAATCTTCCTCAAAAAAGAAAAAAGAAAGACTAGGCCAGCACTGTGCTCTCCTGAGAAGCTTTCTCACTGCGTAAGGAGGGTGTGTAAGTAGGGAAAGGAGCCCCGGTTTTGGAGTTGAGTGCCTGGGTTTGCGGCCCTGCTAAGGATGAGGTACTTAACCTCTTCACTTAGTTTCCTAACATGTAAAATTGACAAGAAGCGATTTCTCAGGGTTACCCTGAGGATGAAATGAGACAATGTGGGTGATGGCACTTTTTAAACTGTAAAGCAGTCTGAGTGTTTAAGTCAAAATAAATGACATTGAATTTATTGAGACCCATAGTGGTAATTTCTCTTGAAGTTTCTACAAAAATTTATGAAGAAAAAATTAATTCTTAGACATTACCAGACACTCCTGATGTGCAGTTTTCTGTTTTATGTAAATAGAATATGCAGAAATTAAAAATAACATTATGTCTGGGGCTGGCCTGGTGGCATAGTGGTTAGGTTCGTGTGCTCCGCTTTGGTGGCCCAGGGTTTGCAGGTTTGGATCCAGATGTGGACCTGCACACTGCTTATCAAGCCATGCTGTAGCAGCATCCCACATACAAAATAGAGGAAGATTGGCATGGATGTTAGCTCAGCGACAGTCTTCCTCAAGCAAAAAGAGGAAGTTGGCAACAGATGTTAGCTCAGGGCCAATCTTCCTCACCAAAAAAAAAGAATAATAATAACATTATGTTATTTTTATATTATATTGAGAGGAAATTATTTTACATGAAGGCTAAGAAATGATCAGATAGGAGCATATCCTGTTCTGTGCTGGCATCTGCTGGTGAGGTGTGATATAGCAGTGATATTTCAATATACACAGCAAGTTCCTAATTCTTTGCTAACTTTCTTACATTAAGATGTAAGGTTACATTGGTTTTCTTCCCCTTCAGTGCATGTGAAAGGGACCTGCTACTCTTAGATTACAGCAAGCCACTATGTGTGTGGTTACTTAGTGTGTTTGTGTCAGTAGAAGTCGAGTGTCTAGGAGTGAGGTTCTCAAAATCTGGCCTACACTAGAGTTTCCTGGAAAGCTTGTTAAAATGAAGATTTCCAGGCCCACCCCAGAGCAAATGAGTCCTGGGAATTAGCATGTTTAACAACTCCCCCAGCTAATTCTAGAATTCTTGGTCCCAGGACTACAGTTTGAGAAATGCATGGTGAGTCACATAAGGGTCTGACTTCAGAGTGCATGTTCTTCCCATTGAACATTGTTTCCTTCTGAGACTCTCGTTAGAAATTAGATCGCCATGTGTCTGTCTGGATGTGGACTAGGAATTCCTGCACTGGGTAAGAGATGGGACCAGGGGACTTGAAAGTCCCTTCCTGCTGTAAGGTTTTATGTTCCCCTAGCTGGTCTGTTTCTTCCTTGTTCATCTACATTAAATTATCCTTTATCCCCCCAAGATGCTCCATAGTCTCTTCTCCATGTTGCCAAAAATTTCAATGCTGTTTTCCATTCCTTGGTTGTAGGTTAGATGCTAAAAACTGCAAACGCATCAATCTGGGAGGAAGCCAAGCAGCTGGCTACCTCCAGCGTCTCCTCCAGCTGAAGTATCCTGGGCACCTGGCAGCCATCACTCTCAGCCGCATGGAGGAGATCCTGCATGAGCACAGCTACATAGCTGAGGATTACGTGGAAGGTAATGAAGAGGATGTTTGCTTGCAGCTTTTGGATGTTGTCTTCCTTTGGGGTAGTCTTTAAATTGTTCCCAGGATGACTCTTTTGCTCAATTTTTTACTGTTAATTACTTTTTAGCATCCCCTTCCCCTTTTGATATATACTTTCTTAGCAAACTATTCAATAAACTGATAAATTACATGTGTAGGTTCTTTTTCCAAATTGTTTTGGCTGTTCTGATTCCTTGTCCTTTCAGTATAAATGTTAGGATCAGCTTGTCCATATCTTACAAAAAAGTTCTCTTGGGATTTCGATTGAAAGTACGTTAAATCTATAGATAAGATTGGCTATAAAACAATATTCTAAATATAAATCCAGATATAATACTAAATCTAGATTGGGGAGAACTGACATTTTTTGCTATGTTAAGTGTTCCAATCCATGAACATAGTGTGTCTTTCCATTTATCTAGGTCTTTATTGATTTCTTTCATCAGCATTTTGTAGTTTTCAGCATATAGATTTAATACATGTTCTGTTAGACTTATGCCTAAGTATTTCTTTCTTTGTTTTTTTCATTTCGGTTTCCACTTACTCATTGCTGGTGTATAGAAATGCAATCAATTTTTACATATTGATCTTGTATCCTGTGACCTTGCTAAACTTATTAGTTCTAGTTTTTTTAGATTCCTTGGGAACTTCTGTGTAGGCATAGAGACAGTTTTATTTCTTCCTTTCCAATCTGTTTGCCTTCTATTTCTTTTTCTTGCCTTATTTCACTGGCTCAGACTTCCAGTACAGTGTTGAATAGAGTGGTAAGAGTGAGCATCCTTGCTTTGTTCCCAGTTCCTGATCTTGGGGTGGTGGGGGGAAGCATTTAATCTTACACTATTAAGTATATGATGTTAGCTGGAGGTTTTTGCAGCTGCCCTTTATCAAGTTGAGGAAATTCCCTTCTGTTCCTGGTTTTGCTGAGCATTTTTATTGTGAGTGTATTTTGAATTTTGTGAAATGCTTTTTCTTCAATTGATGTGATCCTACAGTGTTTCTGTGTTGGACTGTTCATATGGGAGATTATAATGATTACTTTGTGAATAGTGAGCTAGCCTTGATTTTTGGGTGGTAAACCCTACTTGTTCATGTGTACGTTTTTTTATATGTTGTTGGATTCAATTTGGTAATATTTTATGGGGTTTTTTGATCTATATTCATGAGGGATATTATCTGTAGTTTTCTTGTATTGTCTGTCTGCTTTTGGTATCAGGGTGATAGTGGTCTTGTTAATTGAGCTGGAAAGTGTTCCCTCTTCTTGAACCTTCTGGAAGAGATTGTGTAAATAATTGATATTATTTTCTTAAATGTTTGATCTAGTGGACCCATTTGAACCTGGGGATTTCTTTTTCTGAAAGCTTTTAACTATGAATTTAGTTTCTTTAATAGACAGGTAATCTCATTGTTTTCTTCTTTTTATTATTTCCTTCCTTCTACTTTAGGTTTATTTTCCTCTTGTTTTCTAGTTTCTTAAGATAGAAGCTTAGACTATTATGAGACCATTCTTATTTTTTTAATTTTTTTTTTTTAAAGATTTTATTTTTTCCTTTTTCTCCCCAAAGGCCCCGGGTACATAGTTGTATATTCTTCGTTGTGGGTTCTTCTAGTTGTGGTGTGTGGGACGCTGCCTCAGTGTGGTTTGATGAGCAGTGCCATGTCCGTGCCCAGGATTCGAACCAACTAAACACTGGGCCGCCTGCAGCGGAGCACGCGAACTTAACCACTCGGCCACGGGGCCAGCCCCGACCATTCTTATTTTTAATATAAGCATTTAATGCTGTGACATCTACATTCCACAGGTTTTGGTGTTATATTTTCATTTTTATTGAGTTCAAATATTTTATGATTTCCCTCAAGACTTCTTTTTTGAGACATTGATTATTTAGAAAGGTGTTGTTTTCCCCTTTTTTGTTTTGTTTTTTGGTGCGGGAGGAGATTCTGAGGAAGATTGTCCCTGAGCTAACATCTGTGCCAATGTTCCTCTATTTTATATGTGGGTTGCTGCCACAGCATGGCTGGCAAGTGGTGTAGGTCCATGCCTGGGAACCAAACCTGGGCCATTGAAACCAAGCATGCTGAACTTAACCACTAGGCCAAGGGCCAACCCAAGAAATGTGTGGTTTTATATTCAAGTGTTTGGAGATTTTCCTGTTATCTTTCTGTGACTTATTTCTAGTTTAGTTCCATTATGGTCAAAGAACTTCCTTTGTCTGATATCAGTTAAACTTGTGAAGGTTTGTTTTATGACCCCGGTTTAGTCTGCTTTGGCGAATGTTCCATATACACTTGAAAAGAATGTGTGCTCCGCTGTTGTTGGGCGGAGCGTTCTGTGATGTCACTTAGGCCCCTTTGGCTGATGGTGGTGCTCAGCTCTATGCCCTGTTCATTCTACGTCCGCTAGCTCTGCTGATTATGAACAGTGTTGAAGTCTTGAGGGATGATTGCGAATTTTCCTATTTCTCCTTTCATTTCTGTCAGTTTTCGCTTTCAAGTATTTGAAGCTCTTTTGTTAGGTACGTATTTAGGCATCTTATGTCTTCTTGGCAAACTGACCTTTTGTCATTCTCTAGCGTCCCTTTTCATCTTGTGCAGTTTGCTTTGAAGTCTGCATGGACATTAATGAAGCCTCTCACCCTTGATTGGTGCTTGCGTGGTAGGTCTTTCCAGCCTTTCATTTTTAATCTACCTCTATCATTGTATTCAAAGGGAATTTCTTAATAGTTGGGGCTTTGGACTTTTTTTTTTAATTCATTCTGTCAGTCTCTGTCTTTTAATTGGTATGTTAAGACCATTTAAAATTAATTTAATTAGTCATATGTTTGGCTTTAGGGCCGCCATTTTGTTATTTGTTCTCTCTTGTTCCTTCTCTTTGTTGTTGCTGTTTCCCTCTCGCCCTCTTTTGGGTTATTTGAACATTTAAAATTTCCCTTTGGTGTTCCATGTTAATTTATCTGTTGTTTTCTCCTGTCCCTCTCTGTGTGATGGTGTTAGTGGTTGCTCCAGAGATTCCAGTACACAGACCTTCACGGTCTCCCTAGAAGTCTGCTGCAGTCTGCTGCTCGCTCTTTTACTTTCTCCTGCGCAAGTGGAGTGTGGGGATCTTCGCGTTCCGGAGGCTCCCTTATCCTTCCTCCTTTATGTTGGAGTTGTCTTAGGGATCACATCTACTTACGTTGGAAACCCATCAGACATTGTTATGGTTTTTACTTTCAATTGTCAAACATTTTAAAGAACTTAAGAGGAGGTTGGTCTATTACGTTTAACCAGATTTCCATCATTTCTGTTGCTCTTCCTTCATTCCCGACGTTCCAGATTTCCTTCTGGTGTGTTTCTGTCTGAAGCTCTTTATTTAGTAGTTCTTTCAGAAGAGGTCTGTGGCTTGGTGTCCAGGTTTTATAGCTGCATTTCGTTGACTGGGTGATTGATCAGAGACCGGGTGGAGTGTGCGTTCTCCATCTACCCAGATCTGGAACCCTGCTATTGACCATCTAATTTCTGTGCTCATGGGGTTTCCGTTTCATAACTTCCAAAATTATTTCTTGGAAGAACTGCAGAAATGGCGGTGCCCTGATTATTATGAAAACAACGTCCACAAGATGCAGCTCCCATTTTCCAGCAAGCTCCTCGGCAGCACTCTGACCTCCGAGGAGAAGCAGGAGAGGCGGCAGCAGCAACTGCGGCGGCTGCAGGAGCTCAACGCCCGTCGGCGCGAGGAGAAGCTGCAGCTCGATCAGGAGCGGCTGGACAGACTGCTCTATGTGCAGGTCAGAGCAGGTCCCGGGATGGGGCCCCAGCCTGACTCAACAGGGCAGTCCCAGAAAAGTTTCTTCCTGTATGTTCTTCCTCAACCGTGAGATGCATTGACCGTCTAGGTCACCCTTGGGGTCAAGAAGGAGTCTGGGGGGATCATCAGTATTGAGAATGGTATAACAGCAGGTATTTCTGCAAGAGCTGTGGGCTCTGGCTTTATTGATTTGTTTTGGCCTTATAGTCTCCTTTATTTTATTTTTAACTTCCTAACTTAAGTGCTGCAAAGTGCACAAATCTTAAGTGTGTAGCTTGATGGATTTTCACAACGTGAAACCCGCTGTGTATCCGCCATCCAGATCAAGAAATAGAGCATCCCCAGCATCCCCAGAGCCGCCCTCAGTCTCCTCTTAGTGACTTTCACATCTCTTCCTCCGAAAGGTGACAACGTTTCTGAAGTCTGTCACCATAGATTAGTGTTGCCTGATCAGGTGGTGCAGAAACCATGGTACGATGGCAGCCTAGAGACGGCAGGGGAGCAGGCCGGCGGTGCGTAACTGGTGGAGGTGTGATTTTGTGGAGGGGCAGGCTAGGGAGCTGTGTAGTTTTTCTCTGTTAGACTTAGCTACTTCTCTCTCCTTCCTGTTTGCGATTGCACTGATGCCTTTGGGGATGAATTCTGACTGCTCTGGTTTCAGGAACTTCTAGAGGATGGCCAGATGGACCAGTTTCACAAAGCTCTCATAGAGCTGAACATGGACTCCCCGGAGGAGCTGCAGTCCTACATCCAAAAGCTCAGCTCTGCAGTGGAGCAAGCGAAGCAGAAGATCCTTCAAGCAGAAGTCAACCTGGAGGTGGATGTGGTGGACAGCAAACCAGAGGTACTGAGGGCCTTGGAGGGAGGTCCCATGTGGTCATTTAGAGTGCACAGCCGTTCCTGAGGGCGAGAGGAGTGTTTTGAGAGGGCTGACATCAAAGGGGCTGTGACCAGGCTCGGGGAAGAGAGCAGTGTGGTGGGTGATGTCCATGGGCACGGGGGCAGGGACAGTGATAGCACTGACCTTGTGCCAACTGAAGTTCTCACCTGAGGGATTTCACCCTGTGGACCCCTGGCCCCCCAGGAGGGGGAAGTGTGCGTGTAGAGTAGGAAGAACATATACACAGCAATCATGTGGCCCCATCTTGAACCTAAACTTGCCCCTCTGATGGTTGTTTGGCAGTTAGTCATACACTCTCTTTAACTTTCTTCTGATGTTTTATTAAAAATGTTGTTACTTCCTTTCCATCTTGATGTTCCCTAAGGACAGGGATCGTGCTTCATACATAGTTGATGATTTTTTTACAGCAACTAGTAGACATGCTCATTAACGTATTTGTAGGTTGATTTAAGATCAGCCTTTTGTTAGTTACTAAAACTAACTCTTGAATAAGCTCTTTGATCTCCTCTCTCTCTCCTTTTTATTTCCCTGCCAGTGGACTGTTAAGAAGTGTTGATGTGGCCAAAAGGGCAGGTGGCAGGGCTGAGAAAGGGCCATGGGTACTCCCCACCCTTGCCCTGGGCCCTGCATGGTGAAGGAGCTGTCTGCGGGTCATGCTTTGGCCAGAAGTCACTGGGTTGGCTCTCCCATCTTTAGCACTGGAAAAAAGCGTTAATTAGTATACGCATTGTTCCTGAATTTGTCATCTCTAGAGTTCTAAAACAAAGGAGCTTGGTCATTGCCTTGGGACACTTCTAGGGCAGGATTAACTCATCAGCTTATTGGTTTTTTGTTTTCAAGTCAACTTTCTTTAAATTCTAAAACCTCTACTTGTAGAAAGAAGCAGTTGTGTGGGACAATCCAGTGTGGTGCTTGCCAGTGCCTTCAGAGCTCTCCTTGGCTCAGCAGGAAGCCTGCTTCTGCAGTGACCATCTCTCAGCTGGAGGCCCGCTCTCCAGTTCCAGCTCGGCCTTGCTTTCTCCACCTCTCTCTGACGGGCTGTAGACTGCACGTGAAAAGCAGCGGGCCATGCGCGTGCATGTTTGACAGAGCAGATCCTGAGTCAGGCTTCCTAGATACAGCGTGCTGGATCACTGAGATCTTGGGTAGAAGGCGCCTTTTCTCCCATCTTCCTCTCCTACAGCATCCCAGATCAACTTCAGTAGAACTCGTGTGCCTTTTCTAGTTTGCTTCTCCCAGTTTTCAGGTCTGTGTTTCAGCTTTGAGCTGTTTAGTGGGATCCAGATCCATATCATCTTTGCTGTTTATTCATCCATATTTAGTTTTTATCATGCTTAACATGTCTGTCAACAGGACATCAGCATCTTTATCCCAGACGTGTGTGACAAGCCACAAGCACGGGAGGGATTTCAGATTTAAAAAGAAAAAACCAAACGACTGTGAAATATGATTCCTGAGCAGTTGGGGAACTAGTTTTCCTTTTTTGTTCATTTTTCTCCATTTATTACATGCCGTGATTCAGCCACTCCTCCATTCAGCAGATGCTTATTAAGCTCCTACTTTGTTCTGTGCTCTGAGGATACTGTTCACATCTCTCTGGGCTCTGGGGGATTTTGAAATGTTGGACTTGAAAAGATTTCTCTACATACAACAAATGTGATGAAATGATCTGTCCCCAGAGTTCTGAGGGTCAGTCAGCATTTGCTGAATGTGATAGTGGTTAAAGTCAATTACGGTAACGTTCATGGCATAAATTTGACCACGGCGTTGGCTGGCCAGTTCTACCTTTCAGGACGTGTTTGTAGTATTTTCCAACAATATAATCCATTCAGAGTGGAAAGAATAGATTTATGCGGACTAATATTCAAATTGAAATGCCATCCAGGCAGTAATTGCTGAAGTGAATTAATCCAGCGAAATTTTTATCTTAGAGTGTTTTCTAAAATCCATTTTTCCTACAGACCAGTCCATTTCAGCCCTGGCTGTGCTGCAGGTGTTGCGATGAGGATGTGGTAAGGGAGTAGGCTTTGTCGGCATTCCTAATGGAGTACTGGAACTGGAAGATGCTGCCTTTCCATCGCTACAAGCGTGGCATGGCGGGGGAGGAGGAGGACACAGTTTTGGAGCAGCGTCATTTGTTGTAAAACACCATGAGCCAAACATAGAAAGTCCCCTTGCCTGACTAGCCAAGATGGGAGCCGGCCTCTGCTTGTGCTTATGCTGCTCAAGACTGTTCCAGGGAACCATGCTGCGTCTTCTCTGATGTGCTTTGGCAAACCGTTGTTCTGTTCGGTTCCAAAAGAACAGTCATATTTGTGTTCCTGAGTGCTGTGCAATACACATGGAGACCCTGGCGAACCCTGGAGGGTGAGAAGCCAGCCGGGGTAGAGAAATATGTTCTCTGCCGATGCCCCTTGTCTGCGTTATAATTACTAACTTACTTTCTCTCTGTGAATCATATGAATTGGGATAAGTAAAATATCTTTTTATCATTTTTAGTGAAGCTAAGAAGGTATCTTATTTTTAAGGTGACATGCTTTTCAGTATAGCAAGATGAAGGTGAAAGATGTTATTTTTGTTGCAGCTAAAGAAGTCTTTTGAAAACCAAACATTTTAGAAGCTTCTCTATTCCACGGAAGTTTGAGGGGCTGTCCCAGGGGCCCAGCGCTCGGTGCTAGGCGTGGGATGCCGGGGACTAGCGGTACAGAGGCGGTTGGGATACAGTGCCTGCCCTCCTCAGGACCTCCAAAAAACAGAGCTATGGAACCATACTGACCTGACGGCAGTAAAGCTTATCAGGTGTGGGGGCGGCTGCGGGGGTGGGGTGGGGGGCGGCAGACTGCAGGTGGAGTTTTGAGAAAGGATTGGGATATTTGAGCTGGGCCCTGAATTAATTGATTATTAATTGATTATTGATTTCACGAGGAGGGAAGGACGTTTTAGATGGAAGAACCACATGTGCAGGGAGCATGCACATTTGTTTAGTCGCGTGTGGGAGATGAAGGGGGAAGGGAGGCAAGGGCCGGCCTATAAAGATCCTTATCAGTCAGCCTGGATGTGATCCTTCAGACAGAACCTTCAGAGTATGCTGAGCAAGGAGAGTTTATTTTAGGGAAATAGCTGGTGGCAGTTAGGATGATGGGTTTAGGGAGAGGCAAGACTGGAGGTGGGAAGACAGGATCGAAAGGTAGTAGTCCAGAAGAGAGCAGATGGGACCTGGGATTTGTCAGTAGCCACGGGAATGGAGGGCGGAGGAGGAGATGTAAATGTCAGGGTCCAAAGATCTTGGTGCCATTTAGGGGAGAAGTGACAAGAGCGGCATTACTGATGATAATAGGACATGTGATGTGCCAGACCCCGTGCTGAGCACTTCTGCAAGTGTTGTCTTGATGAGTTTCCGCAGTTCAGTAAGTACTGTCATCATTCCCATTTTATAGATAAGGAGACTGAAATTCAGGGGAGTGAAGGAATTTGCTCAAAGTTGCACAGCTAGAGGTAGTGTCGCTGAGAGTCAGACACAAGCAGTCTGGTTCCAGATTCACCCTGGTCACACTGAGGCTGTACTGAAAGGTAGTGGGTGGAGGGCAGTGACCAAGGTCATGAGCTGGGTTCTGAGCACCTTATCTTTAAAGTCTCTGGGGGGCATCAGGTGGAACTTTCCAGGACCAAGCTGTGGAAGGACCTAGAATCACATGAGGAGTGAGAAGAGAATATGTGGGGACGGCCACCACTTAGGGGTTAGGTGGCAGGGGAAAAGCCAGAGAAAGATTGAAACAGAGCAGTCAGAAAAGAGAGAAACCAGAAAAGTTGACGGGAGAGTTTTAAGAACATGGGTGGTGGGCTTGACCTAGGATAGTTCTCATCCTTTGAGACAAGGAAGGAAGAAGGGACTAGAACAAAGATCAGGAGGTGGAATAGAGAATGCATAGGTAAGTTGGTACTTTGAAGCCCCAGAGGTGATCTGCTTAGGACCGCTGGGTGGGGATTAGAAGGGGGGCTGCAGAGAAGAGTGGAGGGAAAGCTCTCAGACAGCTGCTGTGGGGAAAGCAGAAGGAAGCCGAAGAGGAACTGAAGGATTGCCTGGTAGCAGTCTGGGGCGTTCTCCACTCCTGCCCGCCTCGAAGCACATTGTACCCATCTGTTGCTGTGTGAAAACCACCCCACACTTAGTGGCATATTGTGCTCGTGAATTTGATGGGCCAGGAGTTCAGACAGTATGGCGGGGCTCTGTGCTCCATGATGCCTGGGCCGCTGCTGGGAAGACTTGGACCACTGGGAACTGGACTCAGCAGGGACTGTTGACCTGAGCACTTGCACATGGCCTCTCCATGTGCCTTGGGCTTCCCAGCACGGCTTCCAGGAGGGAGCTCCCCGAGAGAGAGTAGCCAAGAGCAAACATTGAGGGGTGTTGCCTTATTTTAAGAGTGAGTTTGAATGCTAGTTTACCTTTGCAGCCTATATGAATAGGTTCTAGAGAAGTCTATTCACAAGCTCTGGATTCTATTGGTGATTTACATACTTCATAGGTTCTGAGAGCAAAGAGAGGCTCAGAGGACACACTCGGCATAGGGTCTTCTCGCAGGCCTGCTTGGCTGTTGATGTTGAGTCTGCTTGAATCTTCCCAAGATTCCATCCCGTAAGACAGTCCTTTCCACCACAGCTGTTGTCGGTAGAACATTCTCCCATGGGCTGCAATGGAATATTTCTTCCTGTAACTTCTCCCCTTTGAATCCAGAAGGTAGAACTCATCTGCCTTTCACATGGCAAAAGGACAGATGGCTGACGATGTCATCCAGAACCACCACCCTCCACCCCACCACTCAACTTCTTTTGTCCAGGTCAAAATTTAGATGTGCCCTAAGCCCTCTGCTGAGGGAATGGTGCCAGCTTGCTCGCTCCCACCAGGTTCATTGTTGTTGACAAGGAAAGCCTGTTCTGCAGGGCTCCACAGATAGGAAGCCTTCTGCCACCTTGGAGCTTTTAGTCATGTCCTCAGCCCGGTGGACCTGCTGTCAAGGGGCTAATTGGTCAGCTAATTAATCAGCCCATTGGTGTTGGCACGTATGTTTATTAATCATTAAGAGGTTATTTAATTTTGCTGGTAGCCTGAGCCACTTTGTAGGACGCCAGCTATTACCCTCTCGCGTGGAGTCCTCTGTGTGGTGGTGTGACCGACACAGGTGGCCCGCTGGACCCCGGGCTTGAGCTGGCCCCATCGGAGGCTCCAGAGAGGAGGGGGGCGTTGATGAGCTTGTCTGAGAGGGAAAGGTAGGGGGAAGAGCACAGCCTGTTCTGTTTAGTCTTTTAATCCTGTGGTCATGCATGGTTTTTTTTTAATGGCTTAGAAAATTTTTCATAGTTTTTTTAAACTTTCAGGACGTTGGGCGAGATCCCAGTTCTTTTTCATGACACTGAACTAATAGGCCTAAGGCTCATTGGAGTTACAGGAGCCGTGTTTTGTGTTGCTTCTTCTGTCCTTAGACCCCTGACCTGGAGCAGCTGGAGCCATCTCTAGAAGATGTGGAAAGCATCAATGATTTCGAACCCTTGTTTTCAGAGGAGACGCCCGAAGTGGAGAAGCCAGTCACCACTGTCCAGGTTGGACTCCTGTAGCCCAGGCCCTGCTTATGCTTTAAGGCTGTTGACGTAAATGACTAGTTTGGTCTAGTCTGCTCCTTTAGGAATATTAGAAAAAAACAAATCCCAGTTGTATTTTCTAGGAAGGGGGGTACCAGTATTTGAAAGATCCGAAGTCAGGGTTTTTTCCCAGTGATTGATTGGGGTTCCAGCACCAACACCTGTGGATCTGTGAGAAACACTCTTCTTGCTGGAAACGTTTGGGCAAGTAATTGTGGACTTGAGACCTGAAGACCAGCTTTAGTGGTTTCCTTTAAATTTAAGCCAGTGTCATTATGCTTAATGCTCATTTGGGTCTACGTTTCTGTCATTACAATGGCAACCAGGTAGACCAGCCTGGGTCTGAGACACGCCTGGGAGAAAGCTTTCTTGGCCGTGGGGACAGGGCTGCTGAGCAAGGCATTGGGTGGGAGACTGGTCTTCCACTACTGGCCTTTCGGTTGCTGCTCTTCACGAAGTCCTGTTCCCTGCAACACAGGGACCATTTCATGATGCAAATTTGTAGTTACTTATGGTTCAGAGGTTGGAAAAAAGGTAGAAAATGGAAGTATCAAATCAGGAGTGTTGGGGGGAGGTTACTCTGGCATGTACGAAGGACAGAAGCTATATTGGAATAAGAAATGCGGTTTGAGGGAACTGGGATGTTTGTCATTATGGCCTAAAAATATCTTCTAAACCTTGGGTTTTTAAAGCCCGTGTTTAACTTGGCAGCGTATCATCAGCTGTTTGTTGGGACAGAAAGAATTCGAGCTCCGGAAATTATCTTCCAGCCGTCGCTCATAGGAGAAGAGCAGGCTGGGATAGCAGAGACCCTTCAGTACATTCTGGACAGGTGAGACGGGACCTTCTTTTCCTCCTGTTTTCCTGAACCGGTTCCTCAGATTTTGCGTTGGTTGGTAGATCTGGTGGTTGGGCATTTGGAAATCTGTCCTCTCGCTCCTTTTCCTTGACTCGCTGTGCCAGATAGTCTTCTTTATCTCTCGCCAGGCCTGGCACAGAGTTGGGGCTCTGTCATTCTTTTCTGAACATGTAAATACTCAGTTGACTTGAGGAGCTCTAAGAATTTCTTTTAAGTGTGAGCAACATGATAATGTATGTGCATTGGCTTTCATATAAGCCTTCACGTTATTGAAGACTAGTGATTCTAAATCACCCTAAAAATATGCAGAACCTATCAGTTTTTTCCCCTCCTTGCAGACATTTTATTGAGTTTGCATTTTTATAAGAACGTGCCTCTCCCCTCCCGTTTATACAGGCATTTTCCTGCCGTGTGAGTTTTCACAAGACACAAAGGAAAAGGGGAAGGTTTTTTAACACTTTTTGTGTACCTGTTTTCTATTTTGTACTGAAAGCTTGCATTTCCACCTCTGCATTCTTGTCTAATATTCAAGTTGGAGGGAGTATACCAGAAGGAATCGTTTCTCTCCTAGGTACCCAAAGGACGTTCAGGAAATGCTGGTTCAGAACGTTTTCCTCACTGGCGGGAACATGATGTATCCAGGGATGAAGGTTAGAATCGAAAAGGAGCTGTTGGAGATGAGACCCTTTCAGTCTTCTTTTCAGGTACTGATAATTCATGTAACCAGCTGTTTTGAAAATAGCGTTGATTATTTGTTTTCTGATTGCAAAAGTAATTCAGTGTGAGAAAAATTACTTTATTGCTCCATTCTCCAGAGATACCCACTGTTAACATTTTAATGGCTTTCCTTCTGGTCTTTAATCTATATTGAATTTTTCAAGCAGAATGGGAATCATATCTCATATATTTCTGTTTTCTTTTTTTAATTGAAAAAGGAAGACATGCATATAATAAAATTCAGAGACTACAAAAAGGTGTACAATGAGAAGTCATTCTTTTCACACAGTCCTTACTCTACAGGGAAAGCTTTTCTTTCAGATTTTCTACACATAAGCTTGTAGATTGCCTTGTAACCTGAATTTCCTTAACCTGTCATGAACATTTCCCATGTCGTCCTTCTTCTAACATATTATGTTTTTATAACTGTATGGTGTGGATGCCCCATTATTTATCCACTGAATCCCTGCTCACCAGGAAACACGGTCTGAGCTCCCATAGTGGACCAGGCACTTTGGGGATACTGAGATGTCCTAGACGTAGCCCCTGACTGCAAGGAACTTGCTGTCTGTGGGGTCAGCAGTCAAGTAAATAGGCCGTGGTAATCTGGAGCATGATGGGCCTGCAGGCATGGGCACCTCACCTGTCAGTCTTGGAGGTCAGGAAAGGCTCCATGGAACTGCATCTCGTAAGGATGAGGAGGTGTTTGTTGTCTAGGCAGTGTGGAGTGGGGTGGGATGGAAAGAGCATTCCACACAGGGCCTAGCATGAGCAAAGGCTCAAGAGCCGAAAGCTTGTTGGCGGGGAATGAGCAGTAGGTGAGTGTGGCTGGAGCTTATGGTTGTTGAAGAGGAGTGGAGGGGTGCCGTGGAGAGGTCAGCAGGGCCCGCATGATGCAGAGCCTGTGTGTCCTGCTGAGAGGCTTCACCTGGATCCCCGATGCTGCGTGATGTATCCTACATTCAGGGTGTGGTCTCTGAGCTGTGGTCCTGACTCCGTCACCGCCATTACTGAATTTTGCCTCAGTTTTCTCAGTGGTATGAAGGGCATAATCATGGCGCCTGTTACCAGGATTCAGTGTGCTAGTGCACAGCAAGTGCTCAGCACAGGGCTGCACAGAATAAGCACTCACACGTTAGCTGTTGTGTTGGGGGTCCCTAGGACCAGCCCAGGTTCCATGGTTCACTAGGACTCAGCATGTAATCATACTCATGACTCTGATTTGAAAGGAGACAAAGCAAAATCAGTAAAGAAAAAAGGTGCGTGAGGCGAAGTCTGGGGGCAGCCAGGTGGGAGCTTCCAGAGTGCTCTCCCAGCAGAGTTGCACAGGACGTGCTTGATGCTCAGCAGCGAGTTGTCACAGCACATGTGACATGTTGCCAACCAGGGAAGCTTGTTGGAGATTCAGTGCCCAGGGTTTTTATTGGGGCTGATCATGTGGGCTCCCCGACCTGGCACATACCTACATTCCAGGCTCACAGAAGGAAGCAGGTGTTCAGGATAAACCACATTGTTTGCTCAAACAAGCGCAGGGAACCACTTCTGTCAGTTAATGGGGGCAACCCTCCTGAGATCTCAGTTCCCAGATGCCAGCTGAGGACCAGCCTCGTAAGCAGGCCTTCCTAAGGAGTAGCATCAGGCCTGCTAGAGTAACGCTTTCTGCCCAGCGGTTGTTATCCTTAGGCCGTGCAGGACCAGGACGGAGTCTAAGCTGGGGAATCATGTGATCCAGTTTGCACTTTAGGAAGATATTTTTGACGCTGGTGTGGAAAATGGAGTATAGGAGAAATACTGGAAGCAAGAGAGCAGTTGGGGGCAGCTCCCCGGCCTTTAGGATGAAGTCCTCACTCCTCAGCACTCACCACGGTGTACTAGAAAGGTCTCTTGAGCTCTGACCTTGGGTAACTCTCCCTTATTCCTCATTATCTCATCACTGCCCCCTCCTCCCTGTACTTCAGCCAGTGTACTCTTCCTTTCCCAAATATGCCATGTTTTCTTGCCTCGGGGCTTGCTCTTTGCATGGACTACTCTTCCCAGCTCCCTCAGGGCTGGCTGAGTCGTCACGTCCCCCAGAAGCCTTCCGTATCCTTAGCAACATTCCTTACTAGACCTGCCTCCATTAGGGAAGGGCCTGCCTGTCTTGTGAGTTGTTGTGTTCCAAGCCCTTGGCACAGTGTTGCTTGGCAGCTACACGAGAAACCTGAAGGCAGTGGCAGAGAGAGAGGAAAGAGGGCATCGGTGTGAGAGAGTAAGGGAGTAAAATGGTCAGAACTGGGTCATAGATTGGATTGGAGCAGAGCAGTGGGCCCTAAGACAACTCCCCAGGCCTAGGTTGGGCATCTGGTTGGATAAATATGACATTCACTGGAAATAGGAGAGGAAGAGTAGGCTTGAGGGGGAGGATAAGGAGTCCTGTGGCTGAGTGGTTTCTGGTGGGAGACCCAGGAAGAGCTGAGTCATGGCTAGCTGATGAGCGAGTGGGAGAAGGCGGAAGGGTCCACTGGGGTCCCCCAGCAGAAATGTGCCCGTGGGTGCGGTTTGGAAGAGTAAGCGGAGGCCACGCCTAAGCCTAAATAACCCCAGCGATTAAAGGCAGTTGGAGGATGGGGGCGCCCGTGAAGGAGGTTAAGAAAGAGGCCGTGGGAGGGGTGGGAGGAGCACAGGAGGGATCAGCAGCCCCGGAGCCTCAGGATGAGCATGGGTGCACGCTTGTGGTGTTGACTTGTGACGACAGCATTGAGAACAGAGCTATAGGACTTTCTAGATCTATTTGTTGATAATCCCAAGCCTTTCCCATGAATTACTTTGTGAGCATTGGTTGTAGAAATGCTGCTGCTGGGTCTCTCTTCCTGGCTCTGTCTTAGCTGTTTCCGGCTCATGTGGCAGAGCCCCAGCTTCCGTCTCTTCCACCTTTCCTGCTCCTTGTCACATTGCTGATGTATTGAGTGTGTGTCATGCTATAATTAGCCCCTGATGTTCGAATTTTAGATGATGTATACAGCAGTGGCTCAAACATGAACCATCTGAGGCCCTAAGATGTGCACAACTTTTACACACTTTCTTCAAAAAATTGTTTCTGTTGTTTTTTCTTATTTAAACAACAAAACATTTAAACACATTACTAAAATATAAATTTAAACAAACCAAAATGAAGATGGAAAAAAAATGATTGTAGTTCAGCCACTGTGAGCAACATTGTATATATACTTTCAGGTCATTTTTTTCTCACGTGTGTGATTTTAACCAAAAAGAGAGATTGTTTATAGCTTATTTTGTAACCTGTATTTTTTTTTACTTTTCAAATTATTGCGGTAGTTTTTCTATATCAGTAGGTACATTTCCAAAGCATCCTTTTTATGGTTGTATAGTATTCCATTGTTATATTCCACATATCTTACTGCAGTTTTTACTGGTAATAATGATAGCCGCCATTTACTGAACACTTACCCTGGGCCAGGAGTATATCAAGTGCCTTCCACCCATTCTCTCACTGACTCTTTCTAAGCCAGAGCACCAGGGTTTCCTGCTATCCCAGTTTTGTTGATGATCCCTTCTCACAAGTCCCTTGCCTGTATCAGCCCAGGCGGTCAGTCTCTTGAACTCGTGGGTTTATCTGCTTCATCCTACTCCCTCTGTGCATGCTGATTCTGCTTTGTGTCGCCTGCTCTTTACTTCAGACAGTTCTGAAACCACCATTCCAAGCTGTAACTCCTCTGGGGGTAGAGGGAGGTGAGAGGGAGCGGGGAAGTCAGGCAGCCTGATTTGAAAACAGAAAACAGGGAGCCTGATTTGAACTACAGAGAGTCCTCCCCGAATGCTCGTGAAGCTTGGCTGAGGGGCACGCACAGCGCTGCTGGCCTCAGCCTCGCTCCGGTAGTGAGCAGTGGAAATGGAGCCTGGGGAGCCTCATGGAGAACGCCCCAGGTAGTCCTCTCAGCTCTCATTCCTCCTGAGGCTCGTTTGCCACCATGGCCAGAGCTGCCTCGCATCAGCATCTGCCTCCCTCTGCTCGCAGAGAGGGGCTCGGGGCCAGGAAGGCCTTTCCCCCAGATCGAGTGCCAGCTCTGCTTCCCCTCTCATCAGACAGCTTGGGGATGACAGCATTGGAGCAGGAGGCGGGGCACCTGGTCCCTCTCTGACCCAGAGTCCAGGTCTTGTGTTCATAAAAAAGCTGACAGGCTGGCCTTGTGGCCGAGTGGTTAAAGTTCCGTGCACTCTGCTTCGGCGGCCCTGCGTTCACGACTTCAGATCCTGGGTGCAAACCTACTCCATTCATCAGCCATGCTGTGGAGGCATCCCACGTAAAAAGTAAAAGACGATTGGCACAGATGTTAGCTCAGGGCTAATCTTCCTCAAGCAAAAAAAGAAGAGGATTGGCAATGGATGTTAGCTCAGGGAGAACTTCCTCACAGAAAACAGAAAACAGCTGACAGCGTTTATTCTCTGGGGTCCAGTCTGGTGTGCTTTGCATTCTCGGGCTCTTTTGGAGAATCGGGGGGTGTTTCAGCTCAGCTTTGTGTGGGGGTGCAGAGATAGTCCTGCACTGTCTTGGAATTAGTCGGGGCCCTCTTCTGTGTGTTTCTGGGGATAAAATGGGGGTGTGGGCTGGTGCTGTAGCTGGGCCTGCTGACCGTTCCCTCCTCGAGCCTGGTGGGGGGAGTCCTTCTGGTGAACGTTCTCTTTGTGTTTCAGGTTCAGCTTGCCTCTAACCCTGTGCTGGACGCCTGGTACGGTGCTCGTGACTGGGCCTTGGACCACCTCGAGGACAGTGAAGTCTGGATCACCAGGAAAGAGTATGAAGAAAAAGGAGGAGAGTACTTCAAGGAGCACTGCGCTTCCAACATCTACGTCCCCATCCGCCTGCCCAAGCAGGCTTCTCGCTCCTCAGAAGCCCCGGCATCTGGCAAAGGCTCGGGGGCCAGTGGAGGCGGTGCTGGCGAGTAGGCGTAACGGAGGGGTCCCCTCCAGGGCCCTTGGGCCCCATCGGCCAGTGTGGCAGGACAGTGACTGTGCTAGCTGTGTCCGCCCTGAGTCTGCCGGTGACATTGGGCTGCAAGATGGATTTCTCCTGGGGAGAACAGTTAGGGACACTGGGAGTTACCCTTTAGAACTGTGTTCATTTGGGGGCTTCTGCAGTGAAGAAACTTTAAGTGGCCTTCTGGCATCTTTGTTGAACCATGGGAAAGCTGTGGCATCCACTTTCTTCACCAGTAAATGAAGACAGAGTGGAGGACAGAGGTGTACAAAAGGCACAAGGCTTGTTCCTTACTGAATTTTGACTCCATTCTTTAAAAGAAAAAATCCTTTAAGATTTATATTATCAGTGTAGATATTCTTCTCACTTTATTCAGAAATTATGTGAATGCCCAGCAGGTGGAGGTCTTTCACATAAATACATGAAAAAGGTACTGTTTATGTAACAAAAGCAATCACCCACGAAATCTCAGGAGCTGGAAATACTCCCCTCCTCCTATTATTTCCTCTTACACATAAGGAAAAAGGGCCCAAAGAGGGTAACCAGATCGTGCACAGTCACTGTTAGGGGCCTGCTTGGTGCCCACTTCTGAAAGGGCAGAAATGAGGCCTTGGCTCAACTTTTGTTCATACTTTCTTTGCTGGAAACGTTTTCCACCATACGAGGGCTTCCTGCATATTTTTTATTTCTATCCCTGTGAGTTTGTTGGCTGCTTCACTTCTTCAGGCCTTCTGAAGAAGACACGGGTTGGAGAAGGTGACTCCTGTAGCCTTTCCAGTTTTGCCATAACCTCATATTCGCTGTACCTTTGCAGCTTCCTCTGAAATGGACAGATAACCCCTCTCTGTGACAGAGATTGCTTTGGTGAGAATTTTAACTCTCAAACACACCCAGTAATTGAGCCCAGAACTCCCCTGAGCTCCTAGTGTCCTTGTCACAGGATCCAGACATTTAAATTCTGTGGAGCCTCTAGCCCATGCCTCTGATGAGGCCCCCTCAGAGCCTGTCTGCTCATCCAGTTTACCAGGGGTGCTCACCTGGATCTCCAGCTCTCAAGGGCTTTGACACCGAAGAGCAGGAGGGGGCAGTGGTGGTGGTGGAGAAGGCAGAAGACCCAAGCCAACGCAAGATCTCCCAAGGCCTTGCCAGTGAGCCATTGGCCGTCCGTGGCTGGGCCCAAGGCCTGATGAGATGCTGATAAAAGATGATGTGAAGAAGAAGGCAGGACCAACCTCCATGTGAAAGATGTTTTCATTTCACATTTCCAGTGGGAGGAACCCTGCTAACTGCTGTTAGGGCTGGGGGCCTTTCGGCCACAGTCAGCCATTACACAGCCTGAACAGCAGGGCTGAGGTCAGAAGACTGCTGTAGAGGTCCCGCCCTGATGGGGAAGGACCCTGGGTTGGGCAAGTAAGCCCGGACACATCACAGTCAAACAAGCGTTAAGCTGGACCTAGTCAGGGTTCCTGTAGACCAGAACTGAGGGGGACGTTTGGGCTGTGGTGAGGGACAGGCCGAGGGGCTGATCCTTGAGCGCTCTGGCTTCATCTAACCCCTCACATTCAGTATGCTGTGACCTCTCGTGACCACCTTAGCATGCACAGTTCTCCTCAGGGAGATTTCTGGGATTTCTGGGACTCCAGCCTCCCCCATCCTTCTCCAGCATGCTAGGCAGGAATTTGCTACCCTTGGGTTCCCTGGGGCCCTCGCGCAGCCACTAACAGAGTGCTCACCACAGTGCCTTGGGCTTTATCTCTGCCCCAGGATGATCACTTCTAAACTGGAAAGCTTTCCCCAAGGGCAGGACGGGTGTTTCATTCAGCGTGGAGTATCCACAGCACAGTGCTGGACTCCGGATTTTTAATGAATGACCAATTGGTTGGGTAGGTAAATGAATGACTGAATCTGTGAACAAAGGAAATTTGGGAATAGTTTGTCTACTCTGTTGAGAGGAACAAATGAGAAGTCCACACTGAGGACTTCCTCTCCACCAGAGCACCCTACTCATGGAGACGTCTTACTGTCCCCACTCTTACCCTGCCACGATCGTTCCTGGAGAGAAGGTGGATGTGCCTAGCTGAGTGTTCTGGAGGCAGCTGTGAAGGGTGGCCTCCCGTCGCCCAGCTTAGGGCTCTTGTCTGGGGTTGCAGCAGGAGGAGACAGCCCAGGGGAGGGTGAGTGTCCTGTGGGTCTTCAGGACCCCCCAGGAATGGGTTTGACTCAGGATAGCTCTGAAGGTGGGGTGGCCACCTGGAGTGAGCGGGGCCCCTCTCTGTGACTAAGACCTGGTGGAGGTGTCCTACTGCCCAGTGGGGCTGCCTCTGCCTCCTGCTGGCACTGCTGGAAAGAAACTCTTTTGCCAAAGGAACAAACAAAGGAGGCAAAAAAAGGTAATAAAGAAGTTAAGAGTGAAATAAGTGGTAAAATATGGGAAGAGAAGGCTAAAGCAAGAAATGGAGAAACCAAATTCCTACAAATACAATGTGCACAGATTATGCCCACCCAAGGGACTGAGTAAGATGAAGTCTGTTACTGCAGAGCTTTGTGACTAAGTCATTACAGGAAATTAGAAAATGGTGGAGGATTGCAGGGTGTTGGCAGAGGCTGGCAGTTTACTAAGCACACTCCTCCTGGGCACACGGCTGCACTGCCTTCCCAGCCTCCTCTGCAGTTAGCCATGCGGCCATTTGAGTTCTGCCAGTGGAATATGGGCAGGAGAGGTGAGCACCATTTCCAGGGCTGGCCTCTATAAACCTGCTGTAAAAGCTCCTCTTTCCTCTTTCCCTGACCACTGGCTGAATGGAGAGCAGTCTGAGGCCCAAGAGGAGCTCAGAGCCACAAGACGGAAGGAGCAGAGGCCCTGCAAATTCTTCCCCATGAGGAATAGGTTCTTACTGTTGAGCTGGTGAGATCTTTGGCCTTACCTGTTACAGCAGCTAGCATTGTTCTAAACTAGACTCTTCTAACCTAAACCGTAGGTTACAAACAGGAACTTCGTTAGCTTTGTGTGAATTGGGGATTTGTTGGGGAGGAAAAGTTAAAAATAATATGAAATAAGGAGAACCCTGTCACAGATAGTTATCCTGTCGTTTAGGAAATGGGAACTATAATTCCTTTTATCCTGTAGGAGGGATTAACTGAGAAAATGAATGAAATGACCTATGGATTTCAGGAAACATGGCAGACTAAGCTGACCCAGGACACGCCCCCCCACGTGCTACAAAGTTCTGCAAAAAGTTGAGATAAAGTATAAATTAAAAAGTTGTAATGCTGACCTTGAAAGAGAAAATCATGGATATCATAGAAATCAGAAGTGAATACAAAAATCAAAGTTTGGTAACCACAAGTGGGCACTGAGGCAAGCCTTAGATTTCAGACAGAAATAAGCCTAATGGGCAGAGAGGGACCGGAGATGTCGCCCTGGGCCCTCATAAAACGCAGAAACGGGAATAAACTCCCTGAATAAATAATAGTAACGTGGCAACGGTAACCTCGGAAAGACTAGAAATAGTGTGTATAATCCAAATATGAAAGGAGAGAAAGCCAAATCCAGGAGTAGAAGGAAAGTTAGGGGAGGGAGGGAGGAAAGAGTCTAGTTAATGAAAAGTAGGAAATAAAGTGGTGTAAATGAGTTCAAGTATGTTAATAGTCATAATTAAGGTACGTAGGTTAAAACTGGCCTGTCAAAAGAACAACAAGGAAAAGAGATTGGATTTAAAAGAATATATAGCTGTATACTATTTGCAAAAGATGCATTGAAAACGTGATACAAAGGCAGAAGGCAAAAGGATAGAAGATAAACCAGGCAGACATAGCAAATGCCTTAGCTGCTGTAGCAGGAGTAACGTCAGGCAGGTAGTCTGTAAAGCGAAAAGTATTGTTAGAGGAAAAGAGAATCTTCACTTGTAATCAACAATTGACAAGAGGATATAACAAGCCTGAACCTTACCTGTATGCCCCAGATAAAATAGCCTCAAATGTATAAAGCACAAATTGATGGAATCATAAAGTGACATTGACAAATGAAAAGTGCTGTCGGAGGCAGCTGAGTATTTAGGATCCCAGACGATGATGAGACCCAGGAAGAGGGTGGGCCTGGTACTTCCAGGCTCAGGGAAGAGTCCAATCCTTGGGCAGAGCAAAGGGGAGCTTTAGGCTGGTCAGCCATCTCTGGGCTCCTTGCCTCTCCCTCGGCCCTCCCAAGGACTGGGCTCCCCGAAATCTTGATGGGGATGGGGCTTGATGCTCCCCATTCTACCCTGAGAATGGCTGTGCTCAGGCGGAAGGGAGGACCCTGAGCTGGAAGCCACAGCCTTTCTTCCTCTAGCAACAGGTTTACTTCCTCTTTTCCTTCTCTCCTGTAGCCTCTGCTGGCTCCTTGGGCCTCGGAACCGCATGGGTCACTCCTGCAGTAGAAGCAGGCATCTGCACAGGCTGTTGGATGAAACCCAGAAGGAAAAGTAGAGGCACGTAACTCCCTCACGTGCCTTCTGGTAACCTTGGGATTTCTGGGACTCCAGCCTCCCCCATCCCACTTCATTCTTTCCTTTGCTTCCCCTCAGTCACCCTCCTGGCAACCCTTGGCAGCTGGGGCAGCCCCAGGATTTCCTCTTGCCCAGCAATCTCCGGGGCATAGGTACCCACCCCAACAGCTCTGCCCTCTGGCCTTACATTGCTCCTCTGCTTGGTGGCCAGAAGCCTCATCTTGGGGAGCTGCCAAGATCAGAGAGGCTAGTGTGGGCATCACAACTCGACTAAGACGGCTGAGCCCTGGAAATCCCACAGACACTCTGACCTACACACTGGTGTGTTCCCTTTCTTCCATAACGTCCTCTCCTTTACTCTCCACTTCACCTTAGGTTTTTGAGCACCCACCATGTCCCAGGCACTCTTCTCTCTGCCCCTCGCCCTTCAGTGTGCTTCTTCCTTTCCCAGGCCCAGGGAGCCCCATGGAATCCAGTTGTCGTAGTGGCTCAGGAGACGTTTCCCATAGCACACGTTTCCACTGACCAAAGTCACCATGAGGTCAAGATGAGTCTATGCTATAGGGAAAATCAGGGTGGTGTAGTGGGTTCAAGTCTGTCCCCCCAAAATATGTCCAGGTCCTAATCCCATACCTGTGAATGTGACCTTATTTGGAAATAGGCTCTTTACCAATGTAATTAAGTTAAGGATCTCGAGATGAGATCACTCTGGATTTAGGGTGGGCCCTAAATTCAATGACTTGTGTCTTTATAAGAGAAAGGAGAGGGAGATTTGACACCCATGGAAGAAGGCCATGTGAAGACAGAGGCAGAGACTGGAGTGATGCTGTCACAAGCCAAGGAATGCCAGGAGCCCCCAGAAGCTGGAAGAGGCAAGGAAGGATCCTCTTTTAGAGGCCATATTCCCTGATGACACCTTGTTTGGTATCCACAACTATGAGAGAATAAATTTCTGCTGTAGGCACCAAGTTTGTGGTGATTTGTTGGAGCCACCCTAGGAAAGTGACCCTGATGGCCAGGTCGAGTCTGGGAATGAATCCGAGTATGGGTGGGAAGTTGTTAAGCCATAAAGAAGCAAATAACTTGCCCATATGATGGAAGAGTCCTAGCAATGGAACGTAGGTAACAACAATGGTTTACCCCCAGGTAAGCTGGCGCTGGCAGTGAAGGAGGAGGGGGGAGGGGCTTGGAACGTGCACGGGACCAGAGCGGACGCTCTTGCAGAGCCACCGCGTGTAGGGGTGAGGGAGGCACCTAGGACGCCAGAGGTGGCGTAAAAGGAAGCACGGGAAGGGCTGGGATAGGACACAACTACAGCAACAGAGGATCGGAGGAAGCCTGGCAGCCCAAAGGTGCCCAGTGCTGAAGCATCTGTCTTTCACTAGAGCACCAGGAGGGGGCGCCCTGGAGACACGTGGAAAACCACCCAGACCCTCTCGCTGGCCCTCTCCTTATCCGCGTCCTGCTAATAGTTGTCGGTAAATTTAGCATGCTCAACTATGAACATTAACAAAATAAGACTGCAGCGTCCTTATAGGGGTACCACAAAAAAAGACCAAAACCTTCAAATTCAAACTTTTTACCAGATAAAACATACCAAAAAATAAAAAAGCTAGTACAGGTGGAAGAAAACTGTAATGCAACGTTCCAACATGAGTTAGACAAGCGCGTGCAGATGTAAGGGGGCCACAAAACATGAGAAAGTTTGAGTAGAGATGACCAAACAACAGAGAGAGGTGAAATGGGAACTGATGGGACTCGGGAAAGAAATGTAATAAAAGGGAAAAGTTATCTCAGAAGCCTAAATTCAGGCTGCACAAGGGAGAAGATATTCAACTGAAAAGAAATAAAGATAAAAATGAGAGACAATAAGAGGAACTTGTAGATGAAGAGAAGAGGCAAAGGAAATCTAATCAAATTGAATAGAGTTGAAGGAAATTCAACGCTATTGAATTTTATATTGAGGCATTGAGGAAGAAAACAATGAAACAAAATTAATATTTAAAGCAGTAACTCAGTAAAACTTTCCTCCCTCTGAAAACAAAATGTTCTGAATACAGATGCTGTAAAGACACACTGTGTGCGTGCTTGGGAAAATTGACTCAAGCGTCAACCCCGAGAAAGATCCTAAGAAAATTATTCTGTCAACTCTAAGAAAGGGCCTGGTGAAAAAAGAAATCCTCTGGGCCTCCAAGCAAAAAGACAAATGGCTTACACAATAAAGAAGAATTAGAAGGCATCAGACTTTGCAACAGCAACATACAATACTAGAGAATTGATAAAAGGAAATTGAGTCATTAGAAAAGAAAAATGGTTGGATATTCAAGGATGTGACTGTGGTTGACCTGCAAGCTGGACCTGGGCAATCAGAGGCTCCTCACCCCGTATCCTGTCTTTGTAATGAACCCTCTGCCCACTGTTCCCATAGCCAGAGCCGTTTCCAAGGACGCAGCCCTGAGAGAGGAAGATGTCGTTGTCACCATCTGGATGGTGTATGTGACTGACCCAGTTAAGACCTCTGTATAAAGTGTGAAGATTCTCTTGGGCGGGTGCAGGAACCTACGCGTCTTGCGGCGCCCAAGACAAGCCTTGTAAGTTCCCTTGCTTATTAAACCTGCCACCTGCCAACCTGGAGTGCCCTGCCTCTTGCTTTGGTCTCTGTCTGCCCTCTGTGAATTTCACCCAGGGAACTCCCGAGGTTGTGAACCAACAGTAAAATAAACAAATAAGCTTGTTATTGTTTAGAAAACAACATAATTTAAGAACTACTAGAAAAAGACCAAGAAAATTTTAAAACTACTGGAAAGAATAGAAAAAGCACAAATACACAAAATAATAAGGAATTATCAAAACAAGAAAAAAAATAACTACTTTGCACAACTCTTTGCAAATACATTTGAGAAGCTAGATGAAATCGTCAATTTTTAAGGAAAATGTAATTTGCCAAAACCGACCCTAACAGAGAAAATTTAAACAGACCTATTTCCATAGAGGAATTGCAGAAAGTTGTCACATAGCTGCCCCGGCAAGAAATCTCCAGGTCCAGTTAAGTTCACAGATTTCTATTAGCCCTTGAAGACTGGATACTTCCAATGTTCCTTAAACTTTTTTGAAGCATCGAAAACAAGAGAAATCGTCTAAATTATTATGTAGTGAGTATAAAATTATCAAAATCAGATAGATTGCACACATACACAAACAGATCTACAGACCAATCTCACTTAAAAATATCAATGGGGGTGTCTGGCCCCATGGCACAGAGGTTAAGTTCCCACGTTCTGCTTGGGCGGCTGGGGTTCGCAGGTTCAGATCCCGGGAGTGGACATGGCACTGCTTGGCAAGCCATGCTCTGGTAGGTGTCCCATGTATAAAGTAGAGGAAGATGGGTACGGATGTTAGCTCAGGGCCAGTCTTCTTCAGCAAAAAGAGGAGGATTGGCAGCAGATGTTACCTCAGGGCTAATCTTCCTCAAAAAAAAAAAAAAATCAATGGAGAAAATGCAAGTAAATTATTTACAAACAGAATCCACCAGCACATTAAAAAATAATACATGGTGACCAAAAGGATTTTATTCCAGGAATGCAAGTGTATCCGTCAAATACCAGAAATCTCAGAGGCTTAACACAGGGTTGGTTTATTAACACACGTGTCCAGTGAGCGTCAGTATGTGCGTGAAGGCTGGGGGGTTTGTGTTGTTGCACATAATCGCTGCTTGCCATCTTACGATCCTGCCGTCTCAACACAAAGCGCGGAAAGAAAACCTCAGGAGTGAAGTCCTGGCTCCGAAATGCTTCCACCCGGAAGCGATGCGTATCACGCCTACTCAGATCCCATTGGCCAAACCAATCATTTAGCCCCGTGTAATTTCTCAGTATTCCGTTTCACCGCCTCTAGCTCCTTATGCCTCTGTGCGTTATTCTTTTGGTGGTTGCTCTAAGGATTGCAATATACATCCTTAACCTATTACAGTCTGCGGTGGATTAATTCTACCACACTTCCCATACCAAGAATGTTACCACATTTAACTCTGTCCACCTTTGTGTTATTGGTGTCGTGTGTTTTACTTATGTTATAAATCCCATAATACATTGTTAATATTTTTTATTTAGTCAATAATCTTTTGGAGAAATGGATGTTTTTTCCCATTTACCTACACATGGATGCATGGGAACAGGGAAATGGGGGTGGGAGGAGGACACTTCCTAGGAGGCCATTCTCAACTTGCACATTCTTCTCAGGAATGCTTAACAGGATGGGGTGGGGGCTTCCCCTTCTGGCTGGCGCCTAGCTAGACAGCCTTTGGGAAACGTTCCAGAGGAAATGCAGTGGGATTCTCCCGGCAGCCAATCCTTAATCTGGACGACAAGAAATGGGAGATGAATTCAGCTGCTTGGCACTTTCCAGCCTGTGTAATGTTTTGGTGGACACCTGGCTGGGAGTGGGCTCCATCTTACTCTGCCAGCCCTTTCCCAGCCGGAGCAACCACCTGGAGATTGCCCTGGAGTCAGGTTGACGGGCATTCCCCAGCTTGGAATTCCACTTCTGGAAACTCTAGCTTTGGTTGTCGGGGGAGGAGCTTTACCTGCTGGTCATTCCCCAGCTTGGGACACTTCAGCAGTAGTTTGGACTGGGTTTCATCCTAAGTGTTGTTAACTCTGTGAGGCTTTGTAATTGGACCAGCCATGTCTCTGCTCTGATCACTATTCCAAGAGTATGAACTAAGTCCTTTGGTTGACAGTGATTCTGTCAGCCTTTGCTATAGGCATTTCTTTAGGCATTGTGAGAAGGTACACCCAAATGCTAAAATATGCAAATAGGAATCTGAATAAAATTGACCAGAATATTTACGAAGGCCCCCAAGGGGAAGGGTAATCTGCCCTCTTTTTCTTGGCAGCTTTTCCCACATTCTGGGTCTGGCAATAGGAAAGCACTTACAAGATTACTGAGTCACACTGGGAAATCTGGGGGCCTACCAATCACACCCAGTTAATCCCAGCACCCCCTCTGTGTGCGCTAAACAGAGGGTTCTGGGAACAGGGTGAGCAAAAGATCCTTTGGTGCCACCTAGCGGCTCGCTGAGGAGCACCAAAGGTAACAGATCGAAAATCTTCCAAAGGTTCTTTTCTGAATTTGGGGCTGATTTTGGAGAAGGACCACATTTCAAAGAGCTTCCAGAGGAGCCTGAATGGATGAGGAGGAAGAGCAGGGGTGTGTCTGGGAACATGAAGTACTGGGCTTGGGTCCTTGTGGACTCTGGAAGCAGAATCTTAGAACTTCTCTTTGACGTCTTCTGAGTTTGAGCTCTCAGGCCTTCTTTTTGCTCCCTGCGGTTTCATGGGATTCCAGGGCTTGGCTTGGAGAATGGAGGTCCTCCTGCTTGACAGTTTCTAAAGACAAGAATCTCAGAAAGAAAAGATGTTTCCTCTTCTCCTGCAAGTTTGGAAAAGCAGATGCTCTCCTGAGAGCCGCAGAGCAGCCGTTTCAAAGAGCCTGTTCTGAGCAAACGTGGGCCTCCCGTTCCTGTTCTGATTCTGCTTGCAAATGGTATATGTAACAAAGGACTCTTTTAAGTAATCTGGGTTTCAGAGACATGTAATCACGTACTATAAAAAAAATCTTTAAAGAAAATTGCTATGTTTAAAATTTGTTTAAATCTTTTAAAAAAAATGGGTAGCCGTGCTTACTTTTATGTTGCCCTAGTAATACCATTTCATTTGACATCTCTGTTTTTAAAAATGAAGGTACACCTATTTGTAAGTTGTCTGTATTGGCCAGAAGAACTTAGTGATTTCCTTCTTCTTTCTCCTATGACTATGATTTAAATTAGCAATACGTGCTTTGTATTTTCAGCTTTGGAATTGTGTATATGTCATACACAATTATAAAACAAGCCAATTTCAATCAAAATAAGAGCACAATCCTTAAAAATCAAAAGCAAACTGAAACACATGAACCTAATTATATAGCAAGTTGGTGACTTACACAGAGGGGTCTTCTTTTGTCTTTAATTAGGTGACTTTATTTTAAGTGAGTTTTTTCACAGTATTGGGGGAAAAGAGGGTAGTTGAATGTACATCTTTAGTGGGATATATTCTAAGAACAAAAAAGAACTGCAAAGCTTACTGTTTTCAGTAATTATGTTGTTAGTAAGAGCATTGGTATGGTTATTCTGAAGATATAAATATATGTATATATATGCAAATAATTATGTTAATGTTGTCAGGAACCAAGATTTTCAGCATACGATACAAACTATAAAAACATGAAATCAAAAATTAAAGTTCTGAAGTCCTAAATTTGAATCACAAATATCAGTAGGAGCACATGATGTATTTTTTCTCTAAAAGTATTAATTTCTTAGCTGAAATGTGATCTAGAAATAGTGAACAGCCCAGTATCAAGGAACACCCCTCGCTGGCTACTCAAATACCATTTCTCATTGAAAGGAACCAAGGCTCCTTGGAGAAATGGCTGATTGCAGTTCTGGGGCAGGAAATACACAAGACGAGCCTGGAACATCTTGTTGCATCAGAGAGCAAGGAAGCTGCCAAAGCCCCCTGGGGACTCCTGGGATCACGTCAAAAGAAGGCAGGAGCCAACTTGAACTGGCTCCCACTGGCCAAGGAATGGGATAATTTGAGCTTCAGAAAGAATAAAAATGAAATTGAGTATTAAAATCCGTGAATCCATCATTGGTTATCTTTGAGGAATCAGCTCATAATTTTGAAAACTGATAGAAAGAAAGAAGCAAGCGTTGATCCTACCTTTCCTGTACCAACTGTACCCCATGGTAACCAAATAGATGGAAAGGGAATTTTTCTTTGTAGAGGATTTCCAGCTAATGCATGAAGAAGGAAGGATAGAATATCACCATTTTCTAACTCCTGATAATGGCAAGAGACAACGATCATCAACGACAGCTGAAAACCACTTGGTGGAAAGCTGACTGGGACCTCTACAACGGATGGATATTATGAGGCTTCTGATGTGACACAATGTAATGTATTGAACATCATCCACAAAGTATTTTTACAAAAAAAATTTAGCCTGAATCTGATCAAGCCTCCAGATTTACCTGCCAGTTTACTAGAAATACTGGGGACAGAGAAACTTTGTATAAATTAGGGTCCCAACAGGAAGCAGATGGCACACTCAGATTGGGAAAATTAGAAGAGGATTTACTTATAAAGGCGGAGACAGAGTGGACAGGATAGTGCAGGATCCTGGGATGAATGGCAGAGAAACTTTACAGTTAGGAGGAAAAGATTCCTAAAACCTGGAAGGGGAGAGAACTATGTGGAGCAGCTGTCTTTTGAGAAACAGTCGCCTTTAGTCAAGAAGCACAGCCAACTCAAGGGGGCCTTGCAGGGAAGGGAGCCAGGGAGATAAACTCTGACCTCATTCTCTTCCCTCCCTCCCATTCCTACCATGGCTCCCTATTGGCCAAACCCAACTGAAGCCAGAGGGCAAGAGAGCCTGGCTGATGTAGTCCACATAGTCTTTGCCTCCTGGGGCAAAGAGCAGGATGGAGAAGGGTGGAAGGACGACCTGAATGGGGCAATGAGTAAAATTTGTCACACACATGGTAAACAATACGATGGGATACAATCAGCAAAATCCAGAAAACTCTCCAGGACAAACAACCTTCTTTTTTTTTTTTTTTCTTCCATCAAATAAATTGCAAAGGGGAAAAAAAAGAGGCAGGGTAGGGGAGCCTATAAATTAAACCACCTTTTTTTCACCCAACAAATAAATTGCGAAGGGGACCTATAAATTAAAAGACATTTGAAACGTAACATAGTTACAAAGCGTGGACCTTGTTTGGATCCTGATTTTAATAAATCAACTGTTGAAAAAAATAAACTACTGCAAAAGTCTGGGAAATCTGCACACTCTCTGGATATTTGATTATATGAAAGAATTATTGATAGGTTTTTATTTTTAGATGTGAGGTGTGTATGCCGAGACAGAGAGAGAGAGAGAGAATGCTTATAGAGATACATACTGAAGTATTTGCAGATGAAGTGATATGTCTGGGATTTGCTCCAAAATAATCAAGTAGGGTTGAGGGGAGTGGGAAGGGGGTATAGATGAAACAAGAGCGGCCGTGTGTTGGTTATCATGAATGTGGCGGGGGGTAGGTACAGAGGGGTGCATTACACTTCTCTCTACTTTTGTATGTGTTTGAAGTTTTCCATTAAAAATACCTCAAAAAGTAACAGTACTCTTATCCAGCCTTGTTTTGTTTGTCATATGGCAGTATGTCCTGGATATCGTTCAATATCATTGCATATGGAGCTGCTTCTTTCTCACCTTTTTAAATGTATGTGCGTGTCTGCCTGTCACAAACATGATAAACAACACCATGAATGGAATCAGCAAATCCATGATAGACATGTACTTTTTACACCAATAGTAGCATACAACACACAGTGTGACAGCATATCTTGGAGATCAGTACAAAGACAGCCTCCGCCTTCTTTTATCCTGTCTTTCTTTTTCTGTGGTGTTTAATGGATGACACATTCAAGAGATTCTGAAAAACCACCCTCCAACACTTTGCTGTTTTATACTAAGAAATGTGATAAGAACTGCAAACATTTTCCCCAATGGGTTTGTCATTTGACTTTATTAAGGTGTTTTTCCATGCAGAATTTTTTATGAACTCAAATCAAGCAATCTTTTTAAATTGCTTTTGGGTTTCATGTCATACTTAGAAAGGCCTTATTCACTCTGACATAATGAAAAAAACCATATGTTTTCTTTTCATATGTTTAGTTATTTTTAACCTTTTGATGTTAAAAAAAAAAACCCTACCTAATGGCATAAAATATAAATGTACAACCTAATAACGCGTAAAATGAGCACCTGGGTAATCACAATGATCAAGAAACAGAACATTGGCCCCCAGTATGCTCTTTCCTGATCAAAATTTGCTCCTTTTCCATTAAAACCACTAGGAAACCACTACACTGCCTTCTTGAGTCTTCCTTTCTGTGCTCTTTATGGTTTTACCAGCTAATTGTGCATCCCTAAACATTGTCTTTAACATTCATCCGTTGCGTGTACCATGGTTCATTCATTCTCATTGCTGTGTTGTGTCGTGTGCATGTACCATAATTTATTTATCCAGTTGGAATTTATCTTGGCGTAGGTCTGTGGTAGGACCCTGGTCGAATTTCTTTTCAGATGACTAGCCAATTGTATTAACAATATTTATTGAGTAATCTATCTTTTCTCCACTAATTTAAATGCCACCTTTATTATTTATTAAATGACCTTCTATCTTTTGGCCTACTTCCAGACTCACTCATCTATTCCCTTCATCTCTCTTTTTTTTTTTAAGATTTTATTGTTTTCCTTTTTCTCCCCAAAGCCCCCCCGGTACGTAGTTGTATATTCTTCATTGTGGGTCCTTCTAGTTGTGGCATGTAAGCCCCCTGGTACGTAGTTGTATATTCTTCGTTGTGGGTCCTTCTAGTTGTGGCATGTGGGACGCTGCCTCAGCGTGGTTTGATGAGCAGTGCCATGTCCACGCCCAGGATTCGAACCAACAAAACACTGGGCCGCCTGCAGCAGAGCACGCAAACTTAACCACTCGGCCACGGGGCCGGCCCCTCTCTGTCTATTCTTGAATTCACAGTGAACTATTACTCTCACCTTAAAATACACTTTAAGCTGTGACAGAATTTGTCTCCCCAGATTTCTTTCTCTTTTTCTTTTTCAGGACTTTTCTTGATTTTCCTGCGAATCCAGGGAATCAGCTTATCAAGTTCCAAAATAATTCTGTTGGCATATTTATTTGCATCCCATTAAAATTATAGATAGAAAGATGAAAGATGGTATCTTTTCTTTCTTGAATCTTCTAGCCAAAAATGGGAATGTGCCTTTTTCCTTTATTCAGATCTCCATGTCACATAATAGACTTCAAAAGTTTTATTCATCTATATCTCTTACACATTTTTTGTGGAGTAACTCATTCATTTAAACATATGAATAGTATTCCATTATGCTTCATGGCATGATTTATTTAATCATTCCTCTTTTGAAGGGTATTTGAATAAATCTGTTTCCAAATTTATTCTATTATAAATAGTGCTGCAGTAAATATGCCTACACATGCATGTATTTGGGAAGGATACACTACTATAAATGACATTGTCGGACCAAAGGATTTTTAAAATGTTGACAGATCTTATCAAATTACTGTCTGAAAATAGTCATTCATTTCTTCACGCTTTGTCCAATCCTGCATATTTGTAATTTTAAAATCTTTTTCTAGTAATCAGTACATTATATCTTACTCTGGTTTTAGTGACTACTTCCTTGATTTCTGATCATTTCTCTTTCTCCTTTTTTTTTGATGGAGAGGATTGGCCCCAAGCTAACATCTGTTGCCAATCTTCCTCATTTTACTTGAGGAAGATTGTCCTTGAGCTAACATCTGTGCCAGTCTTGCATATTTTATTTGTGGGACGTCACAACAGCATGGCTTGATGAGCAATGTGTAGGTCTGTGCCTGGGATCCGAACTCACAAACCCCAGGCTGCCAAAGCAGAGCATGTGAACTTAACCACTATGCCTCCAGGCCAGTCCATGATCATTTATATTTCCTTTGAGCATTCCCCATTCATATCCTTTGGCTAGTATGATAATAGGATGTACATATTTTGCATATGAATTCTGTATATGTTATTTTGTGTGTGTACTTTTATTAAATTATGAAACATTTAAGTCTTCTTTAATGTCTCACATTACCATTTTATTATTTTCTTCATAAAGGTATTATGCAGGTTTATTCCTAGACACATTATAGCTGTTATTGCTATTGTAAATGGCATTTTTTTAAATGATGTTTTCTAGATGTTTGTTGCTGGTTTATCGGAACATCGTTGATTTTTATCATTGTTTACGGATGTCGTATCTAACAACCTGGAAGAACTCTCTTATTAGTTCTATTACCTCAATGGGGAATCTGTTGGATATTTTTATGTATAAAATCGTAGACATTTTTAGTGTCATGTGGTCAACAGGTAATTAAGCAAGGCTTGTGATGCAGAATCCAGAAAGTGGAGAAGGGGAGACGGAACCTCGGAAACTGAAAGAAAGCGGAGGGAGTAGGAGGGAAAAGAGGCTGTTGGGGGAGATGGTGGAGCTGGGCGAGACTCTGGAGATGCGAATCAGTGGATGGGGGGAACAGACGGGTTGAAAGAGTTTCTGGGCACTTTGTGTGTCTGCATTTCCCTTTGTGGTGTTTGACCAAACAAAGGTTGAGTTACTTCGTAACATTTTGGGGGGCTGGACTGTGCTTCTATGACGGCAATAGGACTTTGGGACTGGACCACGTGGATCCCAGCTTATACCTGCTACAAACATGCACAGACCAACCGCAAGCCTGTGGGTCCAGAGCGAGAGAACGAGAGAAAAACGAAAACACGATAATACTGCGTTAATATAATAGAACACAAAACAAAAATAGTGCAAAGAGGTAACATAATGCCATTCTAATATAAAGAGAAAAATCAGGGAATTAAAGAACAGAGTGTATCATGAAAAGATAAGAAAGAATATGGTGATAAAATTGTAAAATGCATCAAAATAAAGTTAAACTCTATAATGTCCTTGATATTAAGTAGAGGATCATAGCAAGAAAGTTAAATTATTATTATTAATAATGTTGTATCCTTCTAGACAGAAAGATCTGAGCTGGAATTGACAAGCTGTGTGAACTTGGGCAAAGAAAGGCAATCCCTGAGATGGAGAGGTCAGTGAAGAAGGCAAATCCGAGATGAAACCGTGGGCTAGTGAAAACAAGATGAAACTATGCCCACTGGCTTATGACGATGGGAAGTCTAGGCCCTGTTCCCAAATCAGACCCCCCTCCCTCTTTTGTCCCATACAGGCAGCCTCCAGGCTCTCTCTCCTCCATGCAGCTCACCCATGGCCCAGGGGCCTCTCCTGGCCTCTCTTCCTGCTTCTCACCCCGACCAGGCTCTTCCTGAATGGCCAGGATCCCTCAGAGCAGTTGGAGGAGGGGGCCAGGGCAGACTGCCTTTCCCAAGATGGCCATAGGAACATCTCCCATCCCACATGCTCTTCTGACAATGTGACTTTTTTTAAATGGAGGTTACACTGGTTTATAGCATTATATAAATTTCAGGTGTACATCATTATATTTTGACTTCTGTAGAGACTACATCATGTTCGCCACCAAAAGTCTAGTTGCCCTGTGTCACCGTACACATGTGCCCCTTTACTCCTTTCGCCCTCGCACTCACCCCCTTCCCTCTGGTAACCACCAATCTGTTCTCCGTATCTATGTGTTTATCTTTCACAGGTGAGTGAAGTCATATGGTAACTGTCTCTGTCCCTCTGAATTATGTCCCTCAGCATCACACCCTCAAGGTCCATCCATGTTGTTGCAAACGACAGTGTGACTGTTATGGAACGCATTGTGTCCCCCGAGATTCATATATTGAAGCCCCAGCCCCCGTACTCAGAATGTGACAGTATTGGAGATGGGGGTCTTTAAAGAGGTGATTAAGTTAAACAAAGGCTGTTAGGTGGACCCTAATCCGATCTGACTAGTCTGCTTATAAGAAGAAGAAATCCGGACACACAGACACAGGGGTATGCAATCACGGAGGAAAGACCGAGTGAGGGCACAGCAAGAGGACAGCCAGCTGCAAGCCAAGGAGAGAGGGCTTGGGAAGAAAGCTGCTGACCACCGATCTTGGACTTTTAACCTCCAGAGCTATGGGAAATAAGTTTCTATTGTTTGAGCCACCCAGTCTGTGGTATTTTGTTATGGAAGCCTTAGCAAACTAGTACAGTGACCTTGACATTCCTCCCATCCAGTGGGGGTCTATGTCCCCTCCCCTGGAAGCTGGGTGGAGACATTCATACTTGAACCCAGCCGCCATGCCCTGAGGAAGCCCAAGCTAGCCCATGTGGAGAGACCCTATGGAGATTCTTCTGCTGACGGCCTAGCTGAGGTCCCAGCCAACAGGAGCATCAATCACCAGACACGTGAGTGAAGACGCTTCCAGATGATCCCAGCTCCCAGCTGTGGAATCTCCCCCAGACACGTGGAAGAGAGAAGAGCTGTCCCTGCCACACCCTGTGGGACCCACAGAATTCAAGAGCATGATAAAATTGTTTACTGCATTAAGGTTTTGGGTAGTTTGTTACATAGCAACAGTGACTCCCAAAGGCTCTTCCAGAGCAGCTACCCCCAGCCTGCCTCTCGCAGGAAAGTGTAGACGCCTCTCCCCAGCCCGCTCCCCAACTTTGATAGAGAGCTATTGCTGCCACCTGGTGGCCAGTAGAAACAATGCAAGACCCAGGATTCTCAGGAAGCTTATTCACATTCATTCATTCCACAAACATTCATTAACCTTGATGGTGGTGGGTCAAGTGTAGTTTTAAAAAAGTATATTCTAACATTACCATTTTGTATGCTTTTATCTTTGGTCATGACATATCACTTACAAGTCCACAATCCCTTATACTGTTTCCCAAAGTCCAAAATTCTCTGAAAACTGAGAGATACTTTTTATCAGTTTACAAAAGCTCAGTAGCAAAACCTAATCTGAACTGACATAAGCCTGTTTATGTATTTATTATATATATTTATTGTGTATTGATATATATTGTATATATTAATTTCACAGTAGAAATACTAATGTTTGATTATGGGGTGCTGCTCTAAACCCCTCTAGGGATGTTATATAATAGAAAGCAGTGGTTCTCAAATGTGGTCCCCAGACCGGCAGCATCAGCATCACCGGGGAACCTGTGAGAAATGCACATTCTCAGGCCCCGCCCCAGACCTATTGCATCAAAAAACTCTGGGATGGGGCCCAGCCATCTGTGCTTTCAGGAGCCCTCCTGATCCCATGCCTCCTCCTCCTCCATGCTTCTGATTCATGCTCGAGTACGAGAATCACTGATGCAGAGCACATGCACCATATCGCATTTAGAAAATCCAAAAGTTCTGAATTCCAAAGCTTATTTGACCCCCTGGTTTCAGATAAAGAATTTCTTGCAGACCTGTATTTGGAAATTTCAAGTAACATTAAAGGAAGCCATGAGATTTTTGTTTAAAAAAGGGGGCAGAGGTTGCTTGTTGGAATGGGGAAAGGGTGGATTAATAATAATAAAATTCCATCATATTAAAATACCCCTAATTCATTGACAGCCATTCCCTATCGGTAGGCATTTAGGATGTTGCCAGTCTTTTGCTATTTTATAGATAAAGACTTTCCTTAGACATATCTTTTCCTAGGCAGGTGGGAGGTTTTCCCCAGGCCAGTTAGTCCTAAATGCATAGTTGCTGAGTCGTAGGACATGCAGACCCAAATTTCTTAACTAATGCCAGACTTCTCTCCTAAGTGATTGTGCCAGTGCTTGGGCCCCCATGCCAAGGGTTCCTGTTTCATGGTCCTAGCTGGTCCCAGTATCGGCAGACCCTTTATTGCCTTTCTGATGGCTGTCACCTTTTCTCTCCTGGATGTTTTATTTGCATTTCCCTAATCATTCGGAAGTTGAGCCTGTCTTCAGCCCATTTGTTGTTTGAGGGTAAACATTTTGCCTTCTCACCTCAGGCTTTGCCTCTTTATCTTCCAAGCCTAGATTTCTAGAATTCCATAAGACCTTTCCTCTCTCGCCCAGGGCAGTAACCCACGAACAGGGCTCCAGCTTTCCAGCTACTACCTGGGCTGTGGATGTTACAGCCTCTATTTTGCAGCTCAGGACTGAGGACCCACTTTTGTTTGCTCTGGGTTGCGTCTGCCCTTCCTGTGAGGCAGAGAGTGGCAATAGCTAGATGGGTGCAAGGCTGAGAGCAAGAGCAGCAGCAACAACAAACGAACATCGAGGGGAACAAAACCTAAACCCCAGCTTATACTTTCCAGAATATGATCTTGCTGCATTGTTGAGCACTGTTCATCGAGGCGCTGGTGTCTGCCAGGACGGGTAATATGTTCTCCCTCAACCCTTCCAACAGCCGCGTAAAGAAGGATCGCTTCATTCATTAGACAGATCCTTCCTGTGCACCAAGCTTTGTTAGGCCCTGGAAATTCAGTGGCAAACAAACCAGACCTGGTCTCAAGCAGTGGCGCTTACCATCTACATTAGTTTGTTCGGGCCGCCATGATGAAAGACCACAAACTAGGGGGTTAACCAACAGAAACTTATTTTCTCACTGTTCTGGAGGTTAGACGTCTGAGACCGAGGTGTCAGCAGGGTTGGTTTCTTCCAAGCCCTCCGTTCTCGGCTTGTAGATGGCTGTCTTCCTCCAATGTCCTCACACGGTCTCCTCCTCTCAAAGGACACCAGTCATTTTGGATGAAGGCCCACCTATATGACCTCAGTTTACCTTAATTGCCCCTTTAAAGGCCCTATCTCCAAATATTGTCACACTCTGACGTACTGGGGGTTAGGACTGCAACATATGAATTGGGGAGCAGGGTAGGGACACAGTTCAGCCCATAATACCGTCTAATGGGAGAAGCAGACGTTAATCCAACAGTCAGAACTGCATGTAAAATTATGGCTGTGGGCCCTGGGGCCGTGAGAGCCAACACCAGGGGGTTTGACTTCTAGGAAGCCTTCCCTGAGGAAGTGACATTTGGGCTGAGACCTGAAAGAAGGGTGAGGGCTAAGTAGAGAAAGAGGGAATAGCAGGCCGGGCAGAGGGAACAGGATGTGCCTGGAGAGGGTAGTACCCGGCACAGCGTTGGAGGGACCGAAAGGCAGCTAGCGGTGCAGGTGGTTGGTTGTGAAGCCTTGCACCAGATAAAAATCTCCCGGGCACCCCTTAAAAATTACGGATCCCGGGCCTCCCAGGCCTCCTGGGTCAGAATCTCCGAGGGGACAGGCTCAGGAATCTGCATTCCCTCCCACTCCCCAAATTGTTTTATTTTGAAAAATATCAAACTCCAGAGAAATTGAAAGAAAAGTACAAGGCACCCTTGACTATCCTTCTCCTGGATGCACTGATTGATTTTTAACTTGATTAACATTTTGGCACATTTATGCTTTTCTTTGTCCCTGCTTCGCCCTCTTTTTAACATGCCTCTCCTAAGAAAAAGAGTAGGACCTGTTCCTCCATAATCACAACACCGTCTTCATCTCTCAGAATATTAATATCAATTCAGTAACGTCACCTAATATACAAACAATAGTTAAGTTCTCCGTGGTGTCCAAAATTTCTTTTATAGCCATTTACCTTTTGAATCTAGGATCCAATCGAGGTCCACGCATTACGTATTTTTCATTAAGTCCCTTAAGTCTTTTGATCTAGAATACCTCCTCACCTTTAAAAAAAATGATGTTAACTTTTAAAAAGAGAGTCCAGGCTCGTGGAATGCCCCACATTCTAGATTTGTCTAAATTTTCCTCATGATTAAAATCAGGTTAAGTATTTTTGGCAAGAAGATGACATGGAAGTTGTCAAGTGCATCATGTTGCGTCACATGGGGGCACACAATGTTAGGTTGTCATCTTGATGATGCTGGGTTTGATCCCTCGCTTCGGGTGGAGGCTGCTGGATCTCTCTTGTAAAGGTACGCTTCCGTCTTTCGAATTAGTAAATAACCCAGTGTGATATTTTGAGCCATGTGAATATTCTGCTCCCTAACAATTTTTCCCTCACAGGCTCTAGCCTTTGTTAATGACCCTTACTTCCACGATCAATTATCACATTGGTGACTGAAAGATCAAATCTGCATTTTTAATAAGTGTCCCACGTGACTCTTCCACTCAGGGAATTTGGGAAACCCTGTTTAAGTCATGATAGGGGAAACAGGAGAATGAGGCATTGCTATCAAGGCGGCTGGAGGCACTAGCTGAGGCATACGGCTCATTAGAATCGGTTAAAATGCATATTCCTAGGCCCCATCCTACACCAAAGAGTGAGAAAGGGGTGCAATGGACAGGCCTGGGAAGCAGCATTTTTGACACTTCCTCCCTCCCCTTCTTTCAGATGATTCTGTGCTCCTGGAATTTTTAGAAACAATCTTAGGTGATGATTCTTAGACTGGCTGCATTTTCAACTCACCTGGAGAGATTTCTGATCTATATGTTTAAAAGTAAGAGCCCCACCTCCAGAATCAGATTCAAACCGTCTGGGGTGGAGCCTGGGCATTGCCACTTTCTGAAGCTCCCCTAGCCATTCCAACGTGCTGCCGAGCTGCAGAGCCTCTGGGCTGAGGGGTTCTCTCTAACTTGAGCATAAAGACGAAAACCCGACTGCCCCCACTCCTAGTTATCCTAAACTCACAGCATCGCAGGACTGAGCTTACCTGCTGCCTGAACACGTCTGGTGCTCCCTTCATACCACTTTGAGGCTCCCACTGTGTGCAAACGGCTCTGACTGTGCTCCTCAGGGAGCTAAAAAAGAAGTCAAAGAAAGGTCACTTCCCTCAAAAGTGCAGGGACGTGGGAAAAAATACACACACAAAGATATGCAAGCATTGTACAATCGGTGTTTTTTTTTTTTTAAAGATTTCATTTTTTCCTTTTTCTTCCCAAAGCCCCCCGGTGCATAGTTGTATATTCTTCGTTGTGGGTCCTTCTAGTTGTGGCATGTGGGACACTGCCTCAGCCTGGTTTGATGAGCAGAGGCATGTCCGCACCCAGGATTAGAACGCTGGGCCGCCTGCAGCGGAGTGCGAGAACTTAACCACTCGGCGACGGGGCCAGCCCCTACAATTGGCATTTTGCAAACAGGAAACCGACCCTCTGGAAGGGGAAATGACCGCCCAGCGAGTTCGTGGCAGAGCCAGGGCTCTCACCCAGGATGCCTGTCTTGCACTGGGCTCCTTTCCCTTGAGCCCTCGCTGCACCCTCTGCGCGTCCTGCACTTCTGTTGGTTGGGCCTGGCCTGGGGCCAACATCTTCACCAGCAGCATCACCCACCTATCAAGGCTCACTCTGGGCAGGCATTGGACTAAATGTTTGTTGAATGAATAAACACAGCCAGCCCAGCACCTGCCCACCAGCTGGCATTAAGAACCAGTGGATCAAATAACTGCTAAAATGAATTCTTTTGAGGCTGGATTAGCTCATTTTTTCACAGACTCAGGAGTCTCGGAAGACTTTCTTCTTTTGGAGGCCCTGCCTCACATTGTAGCAACTATATAATTCACCCAATGCTCCCTTCTATATAATTTATGTGTAACTATGAGTTGGTTTGAGTTGCAGTTGACTAGTCGACCTAAAGTTATGTAGATATTTTAATTCTATATTTGTAAACACCAATGTTTCAGATTTTATCTGTTGAAGGCAATACATTTATTTTTAGGTCCTCAGACATTTTCCATGCTCTATCAGAATGTTCATTGAGTTGGACTCTACCCCAATGTCTAGTGGACCCTAGATGACCTGGAAATAAAAGGAGGGACTGTCTTGCTTGAGGACAGGAAAGAGAGGTCTGCGGGACATGGTCAGTGTTGCTTTCAAGGACCAGAGTACAGTTTAACTTTTATTTGGTAAAAATTTTATTGAGATACAATTCACATACCGTACAATTCACCCATTTAAATTATCCAATTCAACGGTTTTTAATATATTCATAGTGGTGTGACTATCACCACAATCAACTTTAGAACACTTCTGTCATCCCAGAAAGAAACCGGCTATATGTCAATTGTATTTCAATTTAAAAAATATATCAGTCACTTTCCATTTGCCCCCAGTGATCCGCTCCCCACTCTAGCCAGTCACTAATCTACTTTCTGTCTCTGTAGACTTGCCTATTCTGGACATTTCATACAAAGAGAATCACATAATCTGTGACCTTCTGTGTCTGGTCTCTTTCACATAGCATGATGTTTTCATGGTTCATCCATGTTGTGGCCTGTGTCAGTCCTTCATTCCTTTTGATTGCCAGGTAATATTCCATTGTGTGGATACACCACATTTTATTCATCCATTCATCATTTGATGGATATTTGGGTTGTCTCCACTTTTTGTCTATTATGAATAACGCTGCTGTGAACATCTGTATACCCGTTTGTGTGGATGTAGGTTTTTATTTCTCTTGGGTATAGATCCAGGAGTGGAATTGCTGGATTGTCTAGTAACTCTATGGTTAACCTTTTGAGGAACTGCCTGACTGTTTCTCAAAGTGGCCACACCATTTGACATTCCCACCAGCAATGTATGAGACTCCTAATTTCTCCACATCCTCGCCGATACTCGTTATTACCTGACTTTTGGATTATAGCCATCCTAGTGCATTTGAAATACAATGCATCTCATTGTGATTTTGATTTGCGTTTCCTTGATGGCTAATGATGTTGAGTATCTTCCCATGTACTTACTGGCAATTCATATATCTTCTTTGGAGAAATATCTATTCAGATTCCTTCCATTTTTTAAATTGTTATTTGCCTTTTTATTTTTTAATTTATATTTATTTATTTTTTGCTGAGGAAGATTAGCCCTGACCTAACACCTATATGAATCTTCCTCTACTTTATATGTGGGTCACCATGGCAGCATGGCTGACGAGTGGTGGAGGTCCTCGCCTGGCATCCGAACCTGCAAACCCCAGGCCACCAAAGTGGAGTGTGCTGAACTTAACCACTACACCATGGGGCCAGGTCTTGCCTTTTTATTATTGAGTTGTAAGAGTTCCTTATATATTCTAGATAAAATCCCTTATCAGATACATGATTTGCAAAGATTCCCCCCCATTCTGTGGGTTATCGTATGTGTTTGCTGGGGCTGCCATGACAAAATGCCACAGACTGGGTGGCTTACACAACAGAAATTCATTTTTCACAGCTCTGGAGGCTAGAAGTTCAAGATCAAGACGTCTGCAGCTGTGGTTTCTCCCGAGGCCTCTCTCTTTGTTTTGTAGACGGCTGTCTTCTCCATGTCTTCATGTGGCCTTTCTTCTGTGCAAGCATTCCTGGTGTCTCTTCTTCTTATACGGACACTGGACATATCGGCTTAGGGCCCCGCCCTAAGGGCCTCTGTTTAACTTAATTATCACTTTAAAGATCTTATCTCCACATACAGTCACATTCTGAGGTGCTGGGAGGTGGGACTTCAATGTGTGAATTTGGGGTGAACACAATTCAGCCCGTAAGAGTTAAATTTCACTTTCTTGATGGCGTCCTTTGAAGCACAAAAGTGTTTTGCTTTTTTTTTTTTTTGAGGAAGATTGGCCCTGAGCTAACATCCATGCCCATCTTCCTCTATTTTTTATTTGGGATGCCTGCCACAGCATGGCTTGACAAGTGGTACTTAGGTCAGCACCTGGGATCCGAAGCGGCAAACCCTGGGCTGCCAAAGTGGAACGTGCGCACTTAACTGCTGTGCCACTGGGCTGGCCCCAAAAGTTTTTAATTTTAATGAAATCCAACTTATCTATTTTCCCCTTTGTCATTTGGACTTTAGGTACCCTAAGAAACTATTACTTAATCCAAGGTCATGATTTAAGTCTACTTTTTCTTCTGAGAGTTTCTGAGTTTGAGCTCTTACATGTTGCTGTGATTCGTTCTGGGTTAATTTTTGTATCTGGTGTGAGGTAGGGGTCCAACCTCACACATTTGCATGGAGAAATCCAGGTGTCCCAGCACCACGTGTGGAAAGACTATTCTTTCCCCCTTAAAATGTCTTGTCACTCCTCTTGAAAATCAGTTGGTCGTAAATGTAAGGGTTTATATCTGGACTCTCAGTTTTATTCCATTGACCTGTATGCCTATCCTTATATTCGTACTGCACTGTCTTGATTAGGTAGCTCTTCAGTAGGTTTTGAAATCAGGAAGCAGGAGTTGTCCGCCTTGTTTTGGTTATACTCGAACTCTTGTTATCCAACCCCATGAGTGATGCGAGTGAACAGCACAGCGGGAGGATTCCGGCCTGTACTCAAGGTTTCACGTCAGGAACACAGGCTCCAAGTTCTACTCAGGGCTTGGAGAGAGCATTCCCGCCCTCTCAGCCCACAGCTCTTCATGATAAATCAATGGAAACATTCTGCGGAGAACAATGATCCCCTTGGGTTATTTTAAACATCACTTTAAGTTTTTCCCACCTGCTCTGCTCTCTAATTCTCTTACTGAAACAGCATTGCTCACAACTGGATTATTAATGAACTGAGAGGGAGCCAGGGGGCAAATGATGGGGGCGGGGCTTTCAGAGGACTTGGGGGACCTGGAGACCTGGAATAAACCCAATCCAGAGGTTTTTACTTCTCCAAGAAAGATTACTGAGTTTCTTTAGCAAACAGGAAATCACAAAACTCAGGTTATACCGTCAGCCTCAGAAGAACATTGCTAGTGAGTAAGGACCCAGAGGAGTTCTCCGAACAAGACTGCTGGGAACTGAATTAACTGGGTACCACCCCAAACCCCCCTAAACTTAAACCTTGTCTGTGCCCCCTCTGGCTGGCCTTTGGGTGCCTAGGGCTCTAATCTGGAGGCTGATGAAGCTCAGGAAACAAGGCCCTTTGTGGAGAAGAGAACTCTATTGTTCTAAAGCCAGTGTTCAGCCAGTGTGGATTCCAGAGAATGTTTCGGGATGGATTTTTTCCCTTTGTTTGTTAACTTTCTCTCCCCTTCCTGGGGCGGGGGAGGCTAGGGCCCTCTCGACCGCAACTCAAAGATACTTCAATCCATTGTCCTGTAAAGAAAAGATGGTGCTCAGCGTGCAGGGGCCTTCCGGCCCCGGAAAGAGCCTTAAGTTAGATGACAGAAGCCACCGGGTGTGTTTTGCTTTTCATTCTCAGCATTAAAATCTCAGAGAGGCAGCTCCTTTCTAGATCGTGCACATCCCAACCAGCGACAGACGTCAGCGGAGGTAAGACCACTTCCTTCCTCCTTCGCTTCACCTCCTTTTCTTCCAGAAAGAGGAAATGATGCGTGCCCACGTCGCAGGCCACGGCCCCCATGCTCCCACTGGTCTCGCTCGGGCAGCCCGTCCCCCAGCTGGGGGACATGCCCCCACAGACCTATCCCCAGGGCAAGGCCCGGTCGGGCTCCTTGGCGTCTTAGGAAGTTTCTGAAGAACTCAGGCTGCGCATGCCTTCAAGGTAGGAGACTTGAGTTCACTGGTACTCATTTTGTGTGACCTTGGGCAGGTTACTGCTCCTCTCTGGGCTCCATGATGCCCTTCCGTCAAATAGGGGCAAGAATAGAGTCCTGGGCTTCCCCCTTTCCATTGCGGGGTGGGAGGAAGGAAAACTATTCCGAAGCCACATCCCATCCGCCTTCAGCTTCCAGCTGCTCAAAGGAGGGCCGCCGCCCCTAGAGCGCCGGGACCCTTCCAGGAGCTCCCTCGCCTGCCAGATAGGGCTGAGCGCGCCCAACCCTTCCCGCGACTCAGGCCCCGCCTTCGGGGAGGAGCCGAAGGGCGGCGCGGAGGCTGGCGGCCGAGTACTGCTGGCTTCTGTCGCCGCCCGGGCAGCTGCGGCGCGGGGACAGACAGACGGAGCCAGGGCCGGGAGCCGCCCGGGGCAGGGCTCGGCGGAGCAGGTGAGTTCCTCCGCGGCGCCGCCTTCCTCCCTGCGCTCCTGCGGCTTAAAGGGCGGGGAGAAGGATTGCGGCGGGAAGGTGGTCCTGGCCTCTGAGAGTCTAGCTGGGGCGTGTGGGGCGCTTTGGCCAAGGGCCGGCGGCTTAAGATAATGGGGCGGGGTGGGGGGCGAGTACTGGACAGGCGGGCGCCTGGAGCGCAGGGCCAAGGAGTCGGACTGGGGTGGGGGCGTTCTCCCGGGTCTTGCGCACCAGTGGCGAGGCCAGGGTAGGGGGCGCTTTGGCAGGTTGTTTGCTGGGGCCGCCGTGGCCGATCTTGGGGCGGGCAGGGGGCTTCCTCAGCTGGATCTGGACTCTTTGGCCGCCGTCTGCCGGGGGGCGCAATGACGGGCAGCAGGAGCCACAAATGGCACCAAACAGCCCCGGCGCCCAGCCTCTGGGCTGGGCATGGGGGCGCCGCCCCCTCGCGTAGCGGTGCTTGGTCCCCGCAGGCAGCGGCAGGGCGCAGGGAGCGCTCCTGCCCGGGCGGGAAAGGTCCCCAGGGCAGGTGCCCCCGAGTGCAGACCCGCCTGGCGGCGGAATCCCGCTGACAGCGCCAGCAGGCCCCTGGGAGACCCCGCGCGTGGTTGTTCCAGGGGAGAGGTGCGCCCGGCCTTTCCAAAGGGCCGCGCTCTGCCGGCTGCTGGGTCCCTCGCTTCGGGAGCACTGCTCTCCTCGCGAGTCCCGCGTATTGACTCCGGCCGGAGGCGCGCACCTGAGTGCCTAGGATGGGCAGAAACTGTGCAGCCCCCCCCCCCCCCCCGAGAGGTCGCGCAGAGGGGTCTCCCCAAGGTCACCCGGAGCGCCCAGGCTGAGCTTCCCAGACCGCTGCGAGTGGAGAGCAGGGAGGGGGAGGCGCACGCTGCCCGCCTCCCTCCCTGATGCGGATCCCTCCCTCCCTCCTTCTCCCCTAGTCCGGACCTGGCTTCACTGGAGATGCTGATGATGCAGCTCCCAGCCAAGGGCGGATAACTGAGCCTAGGCGAGCTTTGAATCAGGTCCTCCGGGGAGGGCCGCGCGCAAAGCCTGAGACCTGGTGCTCCCTGGCTCCTCCGGAGCAGAGGGAGAGAGACGCGGCTGCATAAGCGCTTCTCAGAACCGAAAGCCGAGCTGCTTGCGCGCCCATGTGATTGGATCCCACATAATGGGCGCCTGTTCTTGCTGTCAGTAGCGCCCACCAGCTCCCCGCGGCCCCGGGCACCAGGTGCCGCCTCTGAATCGCCCTCTGTGGAGGACCTGGGGCCCTGAGGTACCAGGCGCCCTTTCCTGCACGGCTCTCTTGGAAAGGGGCCTGTGGTTAGCGCCTCTCTCCGCGGGGCACTTTCCTGTGTGCCCTGCCATTTCCTGCGGCTGATGAAGCACCGGAGAAAACCCCTCCATCCGGGAGGCCTCCTTCTAGGCTGGTAATAAAGCTTCTTAGCTCTGCCAGTGCCTAGCTGTCTGTTTGCCGAGGGCAAAGCACTTGGGCTCCCGGAGTCTCGGTTGCCTCTAGGCAATGGGACTGATAATCGGGCTGCGGGGAGGATCTCTGAGAGGACCCGTGTGAAGTGCTTGGTGCAGCGGGGCACAGCAGCATGCGTGCTCCTAAGCTGGTGCCTGACATGCTGGTTTTGAGTGGGGCGCGCCTCTTCTTTTAGGCAGGAGCAGAAGTGGAGCCCTCGTGGGTGGTTCTGCAGGGACTGGGGTAGTTTCCACATCTTCCTCCCTCAGCTCTGTCATAAAGAGCCAGCTTGCAGGCGGCTGGTGGGCGCTGGTGAATCCTTTCAGCTTGCTGCCTGCTCACAGGGCCTTCCCACACAAATCCCCCGACCCCTTCTCCCCCCTGCCATCTTCTCAGCCCTAGTCCCCAGGACTTGGGGGGCAAGATGTCCACCAGGCCACTCTGGACCTTCAACCTCGCACCTGCCTGTGGAGTGAAGGGTACCCAACAGTGTCCTCCCTGGAGCCTTCCTCACTCCTGTCCTGGCCCCAGCTCTTCCTAGCCTCTGAAATGTCTTCCTTCAGGAAGACCCCTCCATCCCTTCCTGCCCCTCTTTTTACCCCTCTTTTGGTCTCCTCCCACTCTGACATTCTTTGGCCTGCTCTGTGGCTCAGCTATCAGGGCTCCTTGCATCCTGGTGTGCCCCGAATTTTCTCTGGCATGGTAGGACATGGCAGGCAAGGTCCAATGCATGCTCAGACTTCCCTCCTCTGGAAACTGATGCTAGAGTGGAGGTTAAATTCTAATCTAGCTGTTAAGTCTTTTTGGGAGCCTGAGCCACAGGGCTAAGAGGATGCTGACCCAGAAAGGCAGGTTTTTCCCCAAGGCAAGAACCTTTCTGCAGAGCCCATTTAGACTTGGGAAACTAGGGCCCCAGGTTCTTCTCAAAACCAGCTCCATCCCCAGAGTGAACCAACAGAGGCTGCGGCCAGTCTGGTTTCGCAGATCGCACAAGGCACATACCTGGATTCCTGTGCTGTCTTGGACCTTCAGGAATTCCATCCAATCCTGCCCCCTCCCCTAATCTAGCTGCCCACTCCCACCCCACCTGCACCCAGGACTTGAAGCATTTGGTGTATAGTGGGTCCCAGCTGGCATTCTTCCAGGAGAGACCAGGGCGAACTTCTTTATCCTGAGCACATCTTAGAGTCTCGCCTTCAAGGAGGGCTTGAACAAGCCTGCCTCTTACAGAAAGCTACAAAGGAGAGCACAGGAGCCAGACTGGTACAAATTACAGCTCTGTGCTCAAACGCTCTGTGACCTGGGTGAATATTTACTCTCACTGAGTCCTGGTTTTCTCCTCTGTACGATGGGAGTAACAGTAATGCCTCCTGCATGGGGCTGTGAGGATTCCGTGAGACCATAATGCGCACACAGGGCTTCATACAGCACCTGCTGTGGGCAGGAATGCAGGAAGTGATTAGCGGCACCAGCACCACCATTTCCTCCTTCTGTGGGCTCTCTGGGGTCCCACCCCTCCATTCTGGGTGAGTCAGACCTCTTCTGCCTTTAGCTAGCAGGACAGCCTGGAGGGCCTGACTCCTGGGAATTCAAGTCCAGCATGGGCCTGTCCCCAGAAGTCTGTGACTTACCCTTTGTCAGCTGGCCACCATTTTTCAGGATTCATTGATTCATTCAACAGACGTTTACTGCGCTCTAGACCTTGTGCTTAGCAAGAGATTTCAAGATGAATAAGGCTGCCCTCAGGGTTCTCAGTCTATGGGAGAGAGGCAGGCCTGGAACCAGTGAGGATGCTCTGGGATATCAGCTTCTCTGGCAAGCAGAGGGGTGAAGAGTAGAGCGGTGGATGAATAGGTGCAGTCAGGCCAACCAGCCCAGGTTTCGTTCCTGAACCTGCCTCCTCGGAGCTGGGTGGTGACGGACAGATGCCTTACTTCTCAGGCAGATAAGTCACCTACGTCGGGGGCGGGGAGGTGATGTGAGGGGAAAAGTGAGACGAGGTGGGTAAAAAAACTCAGCTTAGGGCCTTCTAGATATTCATTAGTGCTTGCAAGTGTTAGTTGCTATTATTATTAGTCTATGATGACCAAGAACAGGTGGGCAAAATTTGCTGTGGGAGCACATTTGAGCCCTTCAGAGACAATTTTCCAGGTGGCGGGCAATGGAGGGGCGGGCAGCCGAGCAGAGAGAACAGCTTGTGCAAAGGCACAGAGGCTTGAAAGTGCTTGCTGTCTTTCAGAGCAGTGGGCAGGAGTTGCAGATGGAGCACCGTCAGCACAGGGCCTGACAGAGGCAGGGGCAGCAGGCAAGGCCAAGGAGGAAGGCCGAGGCCAGGCTGCCAGGGGCCCCGAATGATTAAACACTCGCTGACCCGAAGCAGACCCCCAGGAAGACTGTCTGATTGTGGCGAGAAATTCCAGGATTACCATCTGCATGGGAAGAAGGGCTGGCCTGGGCTCCTTTGCCAAGATGTGAACTCTCCCTTCCGTTTCCTTCCACCCAGGAAGCACGGGGTCCCCTCCTCCTCCCTGAATGCTTTTCCTGCTGCTGCACCTGTTTCTCTCTTCCTGGGACTCAGTTTCTCACTTGAGGGAGGGGATGTGGGTGGAGGAAGTGTCATGATCTGGCTCCCTTATTGATCATAATATTGTACCAAGTGCTTTTCTGGATGCTGGTCACTGTCCAAGGTCTTTGCTGGCGTGGCCACTGAATCCTCATACCAACCCTTGGAGCGGATGCATTTATCCCCATTGCACAGGGAGGAAAACTGAGGTACAGGGGGTGAGGTGATTGCTAAAGGGCATGCAGCTCATAAGTGGTAGGAACTCCTGTCTGGGGGTCTCCAAAGTTGCTATGCGCTATCCTGTACCACCTCACTCATGCTTTTTATCAATGTCTAAAGCCAACTGCAGAATATCTGGCTCCTTTCACTGTGTACCCTTGGATGCTGGGCAGTAGGCACCTTGGAGATGGGTCACAGTGGGGTGGGCTCTGGGTACCTGGGGACTGCCCCATTCTCTGCCTGGCCTGATTTTTGGGAAGGGCCTGTACTTGGCAGGGGGGGTGCTCTGGGAGGTCTCAGAGTTCAGGTCAGCATTCCTCTGCCTGCTAGTGTCCCACAAACGTGCCTTGACGCAGACAGTGTGCAGCTTGATTGATGTCACAGGTGGTGGTTGAGCTGCACCGTGACCCCAGGAAGGAATGAGTCTTTTAGGATGGCTGGTCAGAGCACCATGTGACCACATACCCTACCTGTTTATAGAAGACATCAAAACAAAGGCTCGAATTTCCTTTTCCATGGGAGGCAAAATTTAGGGCCAGGGTTCAAATCCTAGCTCTGCCGTCCACTGGTTTTTGGGCCTTGGGCAATTTCTTCACTTTCTTGAGCTTCAATTTCTTCATCTGGAAATACAGGTCATGTATACCTTACATATATATACCATTCAGAATTGTCATAATGATTTGTAATCATACATAAAATACAACTATCCAAGTTGTAGATAATATTGGTGTAATACCCACATTTTCCTCTATGGTACTTATCATAATTATGATTATATGGTTATTTGTGGTCATTACTCTTTTAGTCTGTGTCACCCACTTGACCTGTGGTTCTCAACTGGGGGCAGTTTGACCCCCCAGGGGACATTTGGGAAATGTTTGGAGACATTTTTGGTTGTCACAACTGGGGAAGTGCAGAGGGGGAGGGGAGCTACTGGTATCTAGTGGTTAGAGGCCAGGACTGCTGCTAAATATCTTAGAACGTACAGGAACATGCCCCCTCCCCCCCGAAAAGAAGGATCCAATCTCAAATGTCAATAGCGCTGATGTTGAGAAAGCTACACTGTACCATAAGCGCCGTAAGGTCAGTGTCTGTGTCTCATTCATTCAGCTCTGTGCCCCAGTTGCCCAGCATGATGCCTGGTACACGGGAGACAGTCAATATGCATTAACGGGATGAATGAGGACTTGGAAGGCCTTATGTCCCCCAGAGTCCCAGAGGTTTGGCTTGCGGGACATTTTGAATGGGCAGAAGAGATTCAGATGAACCTGAATGATGAACAGCCAATTGGTAATTCAGGCCAAAGAAATTCAGACCAAGCTATTTTCCTTCCCAAGCAGGTGCTCGGGGGCCCAGATTATCTGAACTGCTGCTGCAGCTGCCACCGCATCTTGCTCCTGTAGACACAGGACTCACCTTTATCTGGACGAGCAGGCTGGGGCAGGGGAATGTAGGTGCTGACAAGAAATGCCCTGTCAGCTGGGCCCTTGGGATTTGCCAAGCTGGGGTGCAGCTGCTGTCAGCTTCCTGTTTTTTCCCTTTCTGTTGGAATGAAGGAAACCCACTGAATGGCTGTTTTTCCACTGACATTTTCAGCAATGTGATAGGCCTTGGATTAATGAGGTCAAGCTCCAGTGTGAAATCTGCACGATAACTTGACGCTTGGCCAACAGGAAGACGTCGCGTGTTTTCTTTGGGCCGTTTGATGGCTTTGGCCGGCTTTGGGCAGGGAAACGGGGGGTCACAGCTCTGTGCAAAAGAAGGGAGCGTTTTACGCCCTGGAGTTACAGAGGCTGGAGTCGTCTCCTTTTCAATATTGGGAAGGTTTATTTTAATGTGGACTTTGAAATAAATAACTCCTTAAAGCAAAGGTTCGCCATGAGCCCCAGGCTGGCTGCTGAGCACGGATCTGGCTTATTGGAAGGAGCGCGATGTTTTTCTGGGGCTCTCTGGGAGTTTGAAGGAAAAGATTGGCCCCAAATGGTATATGGACAGGTTAGAGGTGCACATTGGTTAGAACTTAATTCAGATGAGGGAAGAGAAATTGGGCATATGTCTCAAACTTGCTCCCCAGTCATCTTGGGCTTCCTGTTAAAATGCAGACTCCGATTGAGTAGGTCTGGGGCCTGAGCATCCGCATTTCTAACAAGCTCCCAGGGGGAGCCATTCAGCTGGTCTGTGAACTGCACTTTGAGTCACAAGGGTCTGGGAAACCCCAAGTCTAAAGATAAGGGGTCCATGGCATAACCCACTCAAGCACAAAAGCAAGTGCAGTGTGTCGTGCCTGTTTGCACAGCCATCTGTTTTGCTGGCCGGCTTGCAGATCACACATTGCCTGCACCCCTTCTCTGTGTGCCCAGGCCTGGGCCCAAACATGAAAGAAAGGCTGCTGGCTCCCAAAGAGCAACTCAAACAGCCGGAACAGAGCGTGAGGGGCTTGTAGTGCTTCCAGAAACGTGCGTCCAGGAACACACGGTTCCTGGGTGACCTGGTCACCTGGGGCTTGTTAAACGTACAGATCCCTGGGCCCTAGCCCAGCCCACCTGCATCAGAACCAGCCAAGGTGGAGCCCAGGGAATCTGTATTTTTTAAACATGTGTCTGGGGCGGGGTAGGTGGGGCCCGGCCTGGTGGCGCAGCGGTTAAGTGTGCACCTTCCGCTTCAGTGGCCTGGGGTTTGCCGGTTCGGATCCTGGGTACGGACATGGCACCGCTTGGCAGGCTATGCTGTGGCAGGCGTCCCACATATAAAGTAGAGGAAGATGGGCATGGATGTTAGCTCAGGGCCAGTCTTCCTCAGCAAAAAGAGGAGGCTTGGCGGCAGATGTTAGCTCAGGGCTAATCTTCCTCCAAAAAAAAAAAAGTGTGCCAGGTGATTCTGATTCACAGGCAGGCTGGCAGAGGGGAAGCCGGGAGGAAGAATTGGCAGCATGTGGAAGTTAATTGCTCAGCAGGACTGATGTAAGGTTGTAGAGTTGTGTACTGCCCGATGGCACCCAGCTGCAGGAGGGGCCGAAACTTAGCCTGCTCCACTTGCCAAGCTCTGCACCCTGCAGGGTTGCATCTGCCTGGAAGGAATCACATCTTTTTCTTTTTTTTTTTCCTGCTTTATCTCCCCAAACCCCCCCATACATAGTTGTATATCTTAGTTGCAGGTCCTTCTAGTTGTGGCATGTGGGACGCCGCCTCAACGTGGCCTGACGAGCGGTGCCATGTCCGCGCCCAGGATCTGAACCCTGGGCCGCCGCAGCAGAGCGCGCGAACTTAACCACTCGGCCATGGAGCCAGCCCCTCACATCTTTTTCTTAATATTAATAATGATCGTGGGGCTGGCCCTGTGGCTGAGCTGCTAAGTTTGTGTGCTCCGCTTGGCGGCCCAGGGTTTCCCCAATTTGGATCCTGGGCGTGGACCTAGTACCGCTCATCAAGCCATGCTGAGGCAGCATCCCACACAGCAGAGCCAGAAAGACCTACAGCTAGAATATACAACTATGTACTGGGGGGCTTTGGAGAGAAGAAGAAGATGGAAAAAAAAAAGATTGGCAACAGATGTCAGCTCAGGTGCCAATCTTAAAAAAAAGATTGTTAACATTTGGTGCTTATTGTGAGTCAAGCACTGTCTGTTTAGTTCTTTTAGTCCTAGCAACTCGAAGAGGTGGCGTTATCACTACCATTATTTTACTGCTGAGGAAAGTGACGCACAGAGAGGGTCAATGACTTGCCCTACGTCACACAGCCAGTAAGTGGCAAAGCAGCATTTGAACCCAGGACATTTGGCTTTAAAGTCCTTGCACTTAATCATTACACTCTCTGGCTTTTCTTTGGACAAAAATGTTGTTGCTCCATGGGGCTGTCCCTACTCTGACGGAGTGCCTTTTTCTAGTTCTCTCCCAGATAGGGGGAAGGTTGGCAGTGACCTTGACTGGCTCTGGAGTCAGACCTGGGTTTGTTTCCTGCCTCTACCATTTACTGCAACCTTGAGCAAGTTGTTTGCTTAACTTTGCTGAGCCTCAATTTCCCCATGTGTGAAACAGAAATAATCACAGTGTGAGATGATATGATTAACCATTTTGCCTCTGCTTGTGACGTAGGATGTACTTGATACATGTTAACTATTACTATTACATTAGCGTCAGCAAAGTCAACCCCTAGGAGTCGTATAGACAGCTTCAGAGCAGAGGGGATAGGTGAGCAGAGCCCTCTGTCATTCACATCCCTGGGGACTTGGTCAGTGGTTTGGTTCACCCAGGTTACTTGTGTCTATTATATACCTAGGCATCCCCAGCCTTTGCTTCTTGGCACTGGTTAGAGCGCCAGCGGCCATGCCAGCCTAGTGAGTTCTCAGAATTTCTTGGCTCCCAGAATGGTTCAGTCTCGATCAGAACTGGGTGATTTCCTGTCATCCAAGAGCAAGTCAAAGGCACACATTCTCACACTTACTCTCTGCCGGGCTCTTGGCCCTTCTTGCTGACTCGCCATATCTCCAGGCTCCGTTCTGGAACCCTTCAGTCATCATCAGCCCTCCCATGGTCTGGGCAGAGAGCAGACACTGCCTTGGAGACATTGCCTATTGCCTTTTAAAGAAATAGGGAAGATTTTCTCCAAAATTTCATTAGTTTTCTTCTTTTACAGATAAAATCAAGCTTTGGTTTTCTTATTGCTGTATTTTATGCTTTTGAATTACAGAAAGAATACAAACTCATTATTATAATTCAAACAGTACAGAAATGTGGAAAATGGAAGGTGAAATTTCCCCAACCATCATCCCCAGCTACTCATTCCTTTTTACAGAAGAAATCCCTGAACGTTTTATGAATCTTTCCATAAATTTATTAAACATATACAAATCCATTCATTTACATGTTTAGCATTTTTTCTTAACTCATCTACACAACAGTCTTCTGAAACTTCCTTTTTCAGCTAATTTATCTGAGCACATGTCAACACATAGAGATATACCTCGGGCTTTGTCTGGTATTCCAGTAATAAAAATTTACCGTAATTTATTTTCTTGTTCCTTGCTGACAGTTAAGATTGTTACTAGTTTTTTCCTACCACAAATATATGATGCTGCAGCATCCTTGCTGGTACAGCGTCTATCTTTGTACACTGGTATGATTTTATCCATAAGGAAAATTCCATGCAGTTTCAACTATGACAGACATTGTCAAATTGTTCTTCCAAGAGGCCCAACCAATTTCTATTCCCCCAACAGTGTGTTGAATGCCTCTTTTCCCAGCCCCTTCTCCAACACTGCATAATAAGACACTTCATTTTTTGCCAGTCTGAGAGGAATAAAATGGAAAGAATGTTTCTGAGCCAGGTCCCACGGTAATTCAGATCTTATGACCTTTCAGACTGTGCCTACCTAAAGATTGTTAAATATTCAAGAACTACTTTTTACCCGGCCTTATGCTTGGAATTAGAGATGCGAAATTAAATTAAAGCAGTTTCTGCCCTCAGGTTGATCCCCGTCTGCCGGAGGAAGCAAACACATGGACAAATAAAATGAGAGCAAGACAGTGTGGTTCAGGTGTGCTAGAGAAGTGCATCAGCCAAGCTGACTTGTGTTTGATAAACTCTATCTTCATGAATATCACAAATGAATTTGTAAAATACAGTACACACAGTGTCCTGGGGAGAGAGGAAAACTTGAAATCCTCAAAAACCGACTTGATTAGAAGCAGAAAAATCCTGCCGCTTCCCCCTAGTGGGGGCAGCAGGAGAGCTGGGCAGTTAGGAGCAGGTAAGTAATTTTGAAATAGTCTCCTTGGTGGTTTCCATGTTTACTAACGGGGTTTGTTTAAGGGAGGCTGTGAAACCCAGCTGAGTTTGCAGCTGGCTCTGATTCTGGATCACTCGTACCCAGACAAATTTGTATGTTAGGCCAGAAAGAGCGAGAACAAAGGAGCAGAAAGCTGGCTTTAAAAACCCACAACCTTCGAGCTCATAGAGGTTGGACGTGGGTGGCATGAATAGGCTGTTACCCCAGGGGTTACAAGGAGTAACTCTGAACAGTGCCCATTGTAAAGTGGATGCCCAGAATGGGTGTTCAATGAATGAGTGAGCATCAAAGATGTTTCTGTCTGTGAAGGGGCCTCCTACTCAAAAAGAAAAGATCCATTTAGAAAGGGGTGTGAGTACCTGATCTACCCACCTGTGGGGAGCAATGCCTTAGCTATAGATTTTCTTTGGGTCATCTGCCCCAGATGTCTCTTCGTTCGCTTGAGATATCTTAAGAACAACACAAGGCAAGAAACAGTTGAGAATATCTGAAACAGCACTGTGGAATGAACCTAACCAACGAATTGCCTAAGCAGGGATATATAGAGCCAACTACAAAGCATGCAGAGTTGTAAAAAGGCTGTGAAGCCAGGGGCAATCCTCGCCCATCCTTCCACAGAAGGCATGGCAGAAACCAGGTGAGGTGTGTCCTGGGTCTGACCCCCAGTGTCCACTCTCTTCCCCCATCAGCGAGGTCTATTTTGTCTGGTTTGATGCTGCCACTCTGGTTCCAAGCCAAAGGACCACTCCCTGTGACAGAACTGATGGAACAATCTCAGTGAATTTTCCGTCTCTTGGTCTTCCACCCTCCTGTCCACCCGCTCCCATTTATCAAATACCCACTGCGTGCTGGGTGGCTCCATGGGGGGATGTACAGGTGAATATCATATATCCCGTGTCTTTCAAGAGCATGTAGTCCAAAGGAAGAGGCGGATCTGAAATTAACAATTACTGTGGAGTGCTGAGCGCCACAATGGAGATGTGGTCAAATGCCTTGGAACTAGAGGAGAAAGAAACCCATTTGGCACAGGGCAGATAAAGAACAATTCAGAAACAATATTGTGTAAATATAACAAGGCAGGTCAAGTGCTGAGTGCGGTGCCTGGAAAGCACTTAAGAGATGATAGACATTATTATTACAGCACTTGTGCTAGCTCTCAAAGAACAAGGGAGAGTTTGCCAGGTGGACAGAAAGAAGGGTATTGCCACCCTATGCAACAGCAGGAATAAAGGTGAGGAGGTGAGTGTGCTGTCTTGAAAAGTGCACGGGCTTTGTAGCAGAGAAATCTGGATTCAGATCCTAGTTCTGCCACTTACTAGTTGTGACTTTGGGCATGTCAAGATGAGCCTCCATTTCCTAATCTATCTAGTGAGGGTAATGGTGCCTGTTTTTAAAGGCTCATTGTGGGGCTTGAAGTGGATTTATGTGTAGTACCTGGCATCCAATGGAGTCTCAGCAAACAGTAGGTACCGTTGTGGATGTGTGACTCCATCAGACCCATTCAATGTAGCAGGACAATTGAGTGTTTAGTGGGTTGCGGGGTGGGGAGGGAGGATGGCCAGAGAGGAAGCTAAAATGTCAAGACCGGATGCCGGATGGTCTGGACTGAAGACTTGACTCTGTGGGCAATGGGGAGGCAGTAAATGCTTCCGTCCTAGAGAAATACAGGATCAGGCTTGGTTTCAGAGTGCAAACTCTGCCAGTGGTGTGGATGGTGGGTTCGAAGGTAAGAAATGGAGACAAGGAAACCACTTTGGGAAATGCTGCTTCCATGTTCTTGTCTTGGCAGCTCACGGCTCATAGCAGCCTACTAAAAGCTCTAAGTCCTGTAGTCAGTGCTGCCTGGAGGGGCAGATTAGGGCCATGGTTAAGAGCACAGGCTTCAGTATCAAGGCCAATGTGGATTTGAATCCTAGCCCTGTTGCTTCCTGGTTGTGTGCCCTTGGGCAATTACTTAACCCCACTGAGTTTCAGTTTCCCCTTCTGTAAAATGAAGATTAATAGTAATCTAATAGTACATTTCTCATAGGCTTGTTGTGAGGATTAAATGAGATAGTATAAATAAAGCACTTAGCTTAGCTCTAGGAATTCAATAAAAGTTGATAGTTATAATTTTCAAAATTACATATTTGACCATGGACCCGTTTTTCCATGGAACACCTATTAACCTCCCCCAGAGCCACTAACGTTCTACGAAAAAACATCCTGCTTTAGACATTCTGGAGAAGCAGCAGCACTTTCTGCTCCAAGAAATAGTAAGGAGGGTTGCCAAGTTCTAACACAGTGGTTCTCGGATGCACATTAGACCCACCTGGGAGCTTTAAAAAATTTCAATGCCTGGCTGCACCCCAGACCAATTAAACTAGACTCTCTCAAGGCGGGACTTGGGCATCCGAATTTTTTTTAACTTTTAATGGTTTATTAAGATAAAACAAATACAGCGTAGTACACAAGGCCAAAGTGAATGACTTTTTCACACACTCAACATGCTCATGTAAACCATGTCCTGCTCAAAAACCAGAATACCACAGTACTCCAGAAGCCCCTCTTATGTCACTTTCCAGTCACCCCCCCCCCACCCTAAGGCCACTCTCCTTATTGACAGGTTAGTTTTGCCTGTTGAATTTTACGTAAGTGGAATCATATAGTGTATTCTTTTGTGTGTTTGGTTTATTTTGGCTACCATCATGAGAGTTATCCATACTGTCAAGTGTAATTGTATATTGTCCATTCTCATTGCTGTACAATGTTCCATTTTTATATCATATTTTTTTTCCAGAGTACTGTTGGTGGGCATTTTGGATAGTTTATGCTTTGGGACTATTACAAATAGTGCTATTGACATTCTTGTAAAGGCCTTTTGGTGAATGTCTATGGAAATTTCTGTTGGGTATTTTCCTAGGAGTGAAATTGCTGGGTGATAGGACATTGTATGTTTAGAGTTAGAAGGTATTGCCGAGCGGTTTTTAAAAGTGGTTGTACCAATTTATATTTCCACTCAGTGTATACGAATTCTTGCCGACAGTTGATATTTTCTATCTTTCAAAAAAAATTTTTGGCCATTCTCACAGATAGATAGGAGTCTTGCTCTGTGATCTTAATATAGGTTCCCAGCATCTCCAGGCGATTCTAAACGTAGCCAAGGTTGAGAATGTCTTTCCTTTGAAAAAGCAAAACATGCATTAATGGAACTGGAGAAAGAGATGTTATAATGCGGAGCACCTCCCCGTTGACTCTCTTTGACGTCTGTACCCAGAGTTTTTTATAGACCTGATCTGTCTAATCAGCCAGTGGAGGATGTTTTTTGCCATGGAAGGAGAATATGGAGGCGGATGAAACCTGACAGCCTGCGCCTCATCCTTGTATGCTTTATGTGCACCAAGGGGCGCCATCAGGAGTGAGCTGGGAGCTAACCTGAGGAACCAAGAAGCTCTGGAAAGAGGCCGCAGCAGGACTTCAATCTCTTCTTCCAAGTTAAGACCTGAAAGAGCAGGGAGGACGTGAGACGTGACCAGTAGTCTATGTGGATGTCGACAGATGAAAAGAGCTGGTCTTTGGGACCAGAATTTGAGACTTTATGTTGTGCTTTTGCTCTCCAAAGCTTGCCCAACATCTGGCACTTTGAAGATGCTCAAAACAGTGGTCACCGAAGTCAATATTACAACTTAACTGTCCCTGGTGAAAGGAGCAGCTCACCTGGCAGCAGAGGAGGGTGTTGGTGGGGATTTAGCTGATCTGATTAAAAGTTTTAGTTCTCTTCTTTGTAGTTTCTGTGTTGTGGCCGATATTTCCTATTTGTTCATTTATTTTCCTTCACACCTTTGAGCAGAGTTATAATAGCTGCTTTAACATCCTCATCTGTTAACTCCAACATCTGAGTCATCTTGGGGTAGATCTCTATTGATTGCCTTTCCTCTTGAATTGGGGTTACATCTTGCTGTTTGTTTGTTTAAAAAAATTCTTTTCTAGTGATTTTGATTGCATCCTGAACATTGTGAATGAGACTTGAAGAGACTCTTGATTCTATTATGTTCCTCAGAACAGTGATGATTTTTTGTTTGTTTTATTGGGCAGATAACTTGACCAAACTCAGACTCTAAACTCAGTTTCTCTGGGGTTGGCAAGAGCTGAAATCCTCCTTCAGTTCTTTTAGGCTTAGTTGGGCTGTATGTCATCATTCAGAGAGATTTGGGCAGAATTTATACTGAGAATTTGGGGCTGCTGGTCTGTGGCTATTTTCTGGGACATCTCTCCTCACTTTCCCCTTGTAGTTACCTGAACTCTGTCCTCTCGTTCCTCAAACAGTAAAAGCAAAGCTTTCTGTCCAGGTTGTAGCCACCAAGTACATTGACTGGGGCCTGCCCTGGGCTAAAAAAGCTATAAAAAAAAAAAACGAAAGTCACCTGATGCCATTTCTTTCTTTCAAGCGTTGACCAGTCAAGTTTCTGTCTGCTTATGATTGGACAAATCTAGGGCCTTCCAATAGGTTAGCGTGTGTGTATGTAGAGTTTATCATAGTTATGTGCTGTAGGGTAGATCCAGTAAGAGCTATTCTGCCATTACTAGAAGCAGAATCTTTCTTTTTTTTTCCCCTTTTTATTTATTTGTTTTTAATATTCTTTTTTTTGAGGAAGATTAGCCCAGAGCTAACATCTGCTGCCAATCCTCTTCTTTTTTGCTGAGGAAGACTGGCCCTGAGCTAACATCCATGCCCATCTTCCTCTACTTTATATGTGGGACGCCTACCACAGCATGGCGTGCCATGTGGTGCCATGTCCGCACCTGGGATCTGAACCGGCGAACCCTGGGCCACCGAAGCGGAACATGCAGACTTAACCGATGCGCCACCGGGCCGGCCCCAGAACCTTTCTGATCAATAGTTTTGTTCATTAAACGGCCCTCAGAGCCCCCCTACTTTACTGGCTAGCACATAGTGGACGGCAATAAATATTTATTTATTGACTAAATGAATGAGGCTGTAAATTAAAAGTGGAAGTGAATTAGGGGAGAAAATTGCCAGAAGAAAACCCTGAAACTAGTTACTCGTTGATGACATCAGGTATAAAATAGAGAAGGTGTTCAGTAATTTGCTGGAGAAAATGGGTTGAAATAATGTTAGGGCCCCAGATATCTGAGTGTAGACCAGGATGGCGAACCTGGTAAACCTGAGATTTCAACACGAGGAGGGAAATTCAATTGAGAGAGTAACGTTACTTTAATGGAGTTGAATTTATGGCTTATGGAGACTTTACCATGTTCAATGGAAATCAAGCTGGCCAGAGGGAAAGCAGAGGTATGCTTGACGTTCTGTCCACCCCAGAGGGGCCGAGAGGAGGGAATCAAAGCGAAGGAACTTTGGCTGGCGATCAAAGAGGCGAGGAACCGAAGTAATGTAAACGCGATTTACTACAGCTTGCTTCTCTCTGCATGAGAGGTGACCTGGAACGTCACAGATGCAGTCCCGAGGGACTTCAAAGCCTGTGTATTGGACGGAAACCTCATTTACCAAAATGCAGAGCCTCTATGAAGTTTAGGATGAGATACATTTCCTGCGCAGACCTCCAAAAGTAATGACAGCTCCAACAGTCAGGGAAGTTATGACTTTCATCAGTTATCCTCACTCTGCATAGATTTCATTTATTCTCCTTCAAGGATGGCTCTTCTTGTTACCAGTCATGCTTCCGTGGGTCATCTTCCCTGTCTGACATTTTTTCCTTCATTTTCAAGGAGGGGAGATATTAAAAATATTTAACCATCATGGCACAGGCACAGACCAATCAAAAGAGAGGCTAGCCACACACAACTGGAATTTCAGCCCTACTTACAAGTTCCTTAACTTCTCTGAGGCTCAGTTTTCCCCTCTTTGAAATGGGGACAATACCTACATTGCAGAGTTGATGCAATGATTCCAAGAGATGTTACAGGTAAAGAGCTTGACATGGGGAAGGCGTGCTGTGCACAGAAGCTGCCATTAGTACCCTGGATTCTTTATCGCTGGATGCATTTCATCTACCTATTTTATAGGTTCTGTGATGCCTCTCTCGAGTTTCATTAAGCATATGTTTTGCTGTATACTAACTTCAGCAGGTATCTGTCCTATTAGAAGTTGGTCTGTCTGGTTCCCTAATCAAAATGTCCTCTTATCTCCCTGATCACTAATACTGTGAATTTTCCGAAGTCCTCTTGTATGTCATGAGGAAGATCTTTTAAAGCACTTATGGTTCTTGTAGAGTTTTTCCTAGTTCCTTCTTCTTCTCCTCTTACGTACATAGACTTCGGAATTAAGCAGACCTGGGTTCAAATCTCAGCTCCCCCGCTGCCCAGCGGTGCAGTTCATTGCCGTCCCTTCTCTGCATCGCTCCAGCGCTTCCTCTCCTCATTCCTTCTTCCTCCAGTGTGGGGCTTTCTCCATCAAGTCCAGCTCTCTGCTTTTCATTGTCCTTGTTTCCTTGGACTTACTCTCTAAACCTCCATGAACAAACCATACGAAAGGTTTCTAAAATTCCCATCCCAGCAACTTCCTAATTGGCTAAGAAAACCCCTGGCTAAAGAGGAGGAGACAGCTCGCTGGGGAGACCTTTGAGGTTTCTGAAGTGGAGAGAGGGGTCTTGTTAGCAGGTGGACCACAGGCTCCTTCCTCCTTTATGTTGAGGATGGGGCTCAAGATGCTTGGAAGAGACAAGAGAGTGATCTCTGGATCTGGATGGGGAAGGGTGTCGGCTGGTGGCTGTACCTCTGCCCCTCCCCCTTCAAGAATGGACCCCCTCCAGTTACCAGCACAATGCTTATCTCCCTGCTCTCCAGGGACAGGCTTGCAAGAGGTGGCAGTCAGTGGCAGAGGCTGCCATCCTTCTCTTGAGTTGGCTCAGCACACTGCTTCCTAGAACCTGGATCCAGTCAACCTACGGGGATGGAGTACAGTTCTTCATTCTACTCCCTAGGGCAAGTGATTGGAGAAATTCCTACTAGAACCCAAGATATTCTTGATTCTTGTCTACCATTGAGGTCATGGTGATTTTGTTTTGTTGTCTGGATGATGTACTGGCATTTGAGGGGCCTTTCTACTCAATCTGATAACTTTCTAGATGTTTGTGTTTAAGACTAAAGGATTTTGAACAATGGGGCAAAGGCAAGTATTGAAATCCAAGTTCAGGCAAGCATGATGTAGAACAGTTGCATGCTCAGTGTGCAGCCAGCCACTTCCTGCTCCTTTCTCCATGGCAGACATTACTAATCGATCATACACTTATTCCTCCTGTTATCACACATGACCTCATAACCCCTCCCCTCACAGTGCTCCAAGTAGCCACCACCAACCTAAGAGATGGCACAACAGAGGGAAGTTTGGCGAAGGATGTCATGCTGAGAGATGGGGCAGAGGAGACAGAGGCCACTCCAGGCTTAGCCAGTGTGAATTGTCATCCCCTGTTCAATGAATGTGTAACCAAGAGGGCATTCTGTGGCTACAGGTGGCCTCCTTTGGAAAACGATCCCTCCAGCTGCAAAGGGAATTTTTATCTCCCTGCAAAGGGAGGGGGTGGACCACACTCCCTCAAGCCTGGAGAAAGTGTGTGTAATTTGACTCCCATTTCCCTGTGCTTAGCTGTTACATAAGCTTCTTTAGAAGACTGTGACTGTGACTGACTCATGTATTCGTCGACATCATGTCAGCTTTGTGTGTGCCCCATCCTTGGCACCTTCATTCTGTCCCCTGCAGCCTCCCCCACACTGGCATTCTTACCCACAAGTGCGTGGGCCTCTCTGTGGGTTCAGGTTCACGGGGAGAAGCTGGGCATGGAAGACTGGTGTGTTCATGGGTTTTCCTTCACCTGTTCAAGCTGTGGCTTCCTTTGAAGTTTTCTTGGAGTTGAGCCTGAGAAAGCTGTCTCAACTTCGCAGGCAGAACGAATCCAAAACATCTTCAATTAATATCTACATGGGGTGGTCATTCCAGGCTGTCTAGCCTGGTGGTTACCAAGTGCTGGGCAGCAAAGATGATTGATAGATGCTTGCTCCTAATGCAGATGATCTGTCTGCCAGGCCAGGACTGGGGCTCATGGCCAGTCCCACTTACTACCCTACATGGACCTTTTCTTTCAGCAGGCTCATGAGTGGCCATGGAGTTCCTGGTGATGGGGACCCCAGCATCGTGTCATGGCTGGCTTTGTTGAATTGTCAACTTTAGACAGATTTTCCTCATGCCAGCCTGATCCCACTTCTTCATTTTGCCTGTCCGTGATCCTAAGTCTGCCCTCTAGAGGCTCAGAACAAAGCTAATCATTTCCCTCTTGGCTTTTGCTAAGGCCTTGTCTTATACTGCCAATATGGCCCACTCAGTTCAGACAGAGGTCAGTGGGGCTGTTGTCATCCCGATGCTGGACATCATTCTCTTCCTGAGAGCTCAAGATGCATTCGTTGCTCGATCACTCTTTGTTCATATTGAACTTGTGGTTCTTGAATCCTGCCGCCTTCCCCTGCCCTGACACGCGCCCCTCCCCTCCCCCCAAAGTCCTGTCAAATTGGGTCATAGTAAATGGGTGTCAGGAGACAGCGACAAGCCAGGACCAAGCCCAGGGCCACCACTGAGAAGTCTGAATGAAGGAGCACATCTAGGAGAGGCAGTTAAGGAGCAGGCCCTTGGGAACCGGAGTCCCACAACAGATTCAAAACCAAAATGTCTGTCTAGGATGACTGTGCCTGTAGTCTAGAAGGTCCATCTCAGCAAGGACAGGACAGTCAGTCCACGAAAATCCCATGAGGATGGAGTTGAGGGTGACAAGGCTAATTTCTAATTCAGATATTTGGAGCACCAAAGGCCCCAGAAGTCTCTTTGCTTGTAAGGAAAGTATCTTTAAGGTGGGGGTGGGGGTGGGGAGGGGGGAAATGACGCTGTTATTCAAAGAAGTGTGTTGTGGGAGGGTGGGGGTGTGCTTCCTCCAGGAGAGAAAGTGGGTCCCAAGTGAGTTGCAAGGAGGAGGGCAAGCCAGAGCTGTTTTGTTTTCCTCTTTCCCTCGTGCTCAGGGGTACAGGAAGCGTGAGGAGAAAGCACTCACGGCCTTCCTCCAGGCGGCTGCCAATATTGTGTGGAGAAGAATAGCTAAAGAACAAGAAAAAAATCTTAACATTTTCTTTCAACAGTGTGAACTTTGAGACACTGTCTGACTCATGTTTTAAAGTCTCTTCAATTTGAATTCACCTTCCTCCGTGTTGTTTTTCTCAAGGCACTAGGCTCGAGTCCAAAGATGTGTCAACCAGCTGCTCCCCTGGGACCGAGGAGTCACAAGGCCTAGGCCCCCGTCTCCCATCGCAGGGGGTGGGGCTGCTGCGGGAACCTGGCTTTGGGCTTCCCACCCTTCCTCAAGGCTGGCCCTCAGCTTGGGCCTGAGGGGCCACCCATGGCCATTGTGGAGGGAGGTGGAGGTATCTGGTAATATGCCCAGCAAGAGGCCACTCATCTTGCTTCAGGCAACAGTTCCTTCTGGGGTCCCCATTTTTGCATCGCTAAAAGCAGGACTGCTGTCTGTTAGGGTACTGTTGGCTACAAGTAACAAAATTCAATTCAACTGGATTAAATAATACAGAGGATTTTGTCAGTTTGGAGAGCTAAGTCCAGAGCCCCTAACTTAAAGGACCCTGTTTCTATCTTCTGACTCCCAGGTATTGGCTTCATCCATAGACCGGCTTTCTGCATGGCTGGTGGCAAGGTAGCTTCCCGCAGCAACTGGGGTCCATGCTTCCAGTTCACATGCAGTGGGAAGAGAGAGCTTTTGATTGGGCCAACTTAGGACACTGTGCCTATCCGCAACCAGTTGTTGTGGCTGGGCTTAGGCCATGGCCGACAGGTTCTGGCCAATCAGGGCCCAGCACAGAGTGATAATGCGGCAACTACGAAGACCACCACCAAACTCTGTCTTTCAATGGCCTCATGCCTTTCTTCCTCTTCTGGTTTCCCCAGAGGCGTATTCAGTCCCCAAACAGCACTCCTGTAAGTCTTTTCATTTTGAGGGGGAGGCGTTGTGTAGTGCCTCCTGCCCATCCCCCCCCCAAGTTCCAGCACACTTTCACCCCTTTCCCCTCAAGGTTCAGCCCTCTGGAGCAGAGCCCCTGCTACCCTAGATGTACACTGACTCAGTTTCTCCCTTCACTTGCAGCAAAGGTTAGTGGATGCAGCAAGAGGGATGAAGTTCAGGCTTTGTCAGACAGCAGCCAGAGGCTCACCCGTCAGCCTGTTCCTGCCTCACTGAGGGTCCAGTGCTTGGCCTTGGACTTCTGCTGCCCACAATCAGCCTGTTTTGGTTCATCTACCCAGACCCAACACAGCCATTTGTTGGAAACATGAAGTACCCTGCCCTATTTCCCCTCACTTCTGATTTCTCTTCTCACATCACACATGCCTCCTGGATAACCTCACCCCACCTGGCCTCTGCAGACCCTCACACACCACCTGGCCAACCCCACCACTCCATTGACTTGTGGTCCCATGTGCCCAGTTTTCTGCAGGATAGTCCATCTGGATGTTCCCATAACACACTGGGCTCTCTGTCTCCATGGAGCTGATTTTCCTCCAGCTGAGGTCCTCTTTGGGAATCCCCTTTAAGTGTTGAGGATGCCGTTGCTCTCCTGAGTCCTGGCAGTTTGGGCTGGGTCCCCATCACTATCTAGGACTAGCCATGAAAGTACGGACAGGGGCACAGGGGCCAGTCCTCAATGGAGCCAGGACTTGTGTGGGCCGCCCCAGCACCGAGGCCAGCACCCTGTCTAGGGGGCTGCCCAGCTGCTGTGTTAGCAGCACCACGGCGGTTCTTTAATTAGACCAAGCAGGGTTTTCTCGGTCGGGGGTGGGAGGAGGTGTGTGGGTCTATTGGGGGAAACTAGGTCACCTGAAAACCAGCGGTCAGGAGGGAGCTGTCCTGGAGCCCCAGCTCCAGGGAACCCAGAGGGGCGGGGCTGGCAGGGAGAGCAAAGTCAGAGAAAATGTGCTCTGACCCCTTTTATTGGCCCTTGGGAGGTATTGTCCTCACCTTTCTCCAGAGAACTGGGCAACTGCCCTTAATTCCTTCGCCCCGAGCTAACTGCCAGAGCCAGGGGGCCCAGCAGGGAGTACCTTCTGTCTGCCTGGGACCCGCCACCCGGGGGCCTGGGGTTCCAGTTACTGCTCAGTCCCTGCATCCTTGGAACCTGTCACCCACTCCCTTGTGCCTCTGTTTTGTCATCCATCCAATGGGCAGGGACCATGTCTTTTGCCCTGCTTTATCCCCAGCCCTTAGCACAGTGCCAGCATGTGATAGATGCCCAATAAATATTCGTCAGATGAAATACTGAGCTCATATGAGCTCTTCTCTTATAAGATTGTTGTCATTGCGGATCGGTGACCAGGTGGGTTTCCCAAGGGTCAGTCACTTACAATTTTTGCCAACACTAAGTACCATCATCATTTAATTTTTTTTCTTTGCTACCACCTTGCTAGTTTTCCACTGAATAGATTTCTTTAAGGAAATTTTATATCACTAATTTAAATAAACAATAACTGTGAAAACAAATCCACAGAAAACACAATATTATTCCATTTTATCCTAGATACAATTGCTTGCCCAAGGCTGTGAGCCTGAGGTCTGCTCTCTCTTTGTTTACAAGGGAGATGACATGGTTCTAAAGATGTTAGAGGTCTGTTAGCACCGAACTGACACTTTTTTTTTTTTTTCTGGAGAAAATCTGACAAGTTAAAAAGGAAGTGAAAAGAATATAAATTGCTCTCTCTCAGTCCATGTTATATTAAGCCTTGTCCTGTACTTTTGAAAATTCCCTTGGAGTGGATTCTCTTTCCACACTTAGGGAAGCACTTGGCTGAAATGATGGCTGGGGAAGTTCTTTGAAAAGGATTAAGTGCTTTAGCAGGATAAGCGATTGGTATGATTATTCTTATCTTCAGTCTTAGCGTGTTTTTGATGCCTCCCATTTAGTAGGTGACCAGGAGATACTTAATAACAAAGAAATGAGTGATTGTCTGTGTACAGAATCTTGGGGGTGAAAGAAATCTTATGGAATACTCAGACTGACCTGACACCAGTGGAAATTTTATTCTCCAGTGAGTGATGGAGCACTTGCCACCTCCTGAGACAGCCGCTGGACCACAAGCCCCTTGTTGAATTACTTGTTGGACAGCTCTGGAAGCTGGGTGTCTGTTCTCCAGGTACACAGCACTGCTTCCCTGTACCTTGGTCATGTTCTGCCCTGGGGAGATGCACAAACTATCTTCTCTGTTTTGTACGGGTTGGACCTCTGGGTCTTTGGAGACTGCTGTCTCATTCTGCATAGGTCAGGGCTTGCAAACTCAAATGACTACAAGAGCCAGCGAGTGATGCCAATTAGTGAAGGAGATCAGGTGGGAGTAATGGGGTATAGTGGTGACTATGATAAATTAGAGGGTATGTGCCCCGTCTGGGGGGACAGTCCTACTCCATACCTGCTGATTGTTGCCGTGTGAACCCAGCATGGCCAGGTACTGAGATGTTCCAAGAAAAGCTGAAAATCTGATTTTGGATATAATATCTTCAACTTTTAAATGTTAGTGAATTACAATATTGTAAAACAAGGTATGGACCACAGGGGGCTTTCTGGTTAAATCTGGCCCACAGCCACAAGTTGCTCACCACTGCCCCCAAGACTTTTGTTCCCTTTGGTCTGGACAGCCCCATCGTCTTCAAGCCATGTTTGTGTGTGTTGCTTCCCAGAATTCCCTCCATAGTGGTCAGCCCCTCTGCATGCCTTTTAAAATTGTCAAGCTCCCTCTCAGCCTGTGTCCGCCCTTCTCACCTGATGAACTCTTGCTCATCCTTTAAGATTCAGTTCAGTTATCCCCTACTCTGGAGAGTCTTTTCTGATAACCCCAGGCAGACTGGCTCTTCCATTTTCCAGCTGTGTCATGTTGGGTAAGTTACTTAATCTCTCTGTGCCTGTTTCCTTATCTGTAGAATGAGGATGATAATAGTGTCTACCTCATTAGGTTGTCAGGAAGATTAAATGAATTTATAGATAGATTGACAGACACACAGACTGGGATTTCCTAGAAGGCAGAACTGGTTCCTGATCCATTTCTGAATCGGGGCTTGTCACAGAGCAGGTGTTCACTAAATGTTGGTTTCTTGAGGAAGTGTGGAGAAGTAAATATGTGGTCCTCTCACTCCCTGTGAGGTTTGACCATCATGATGATACTGTATGGTTGTAAATTCAACTCTTCTGAACTCCTTACTTTTATTTTTTCTTTTCTTTTTTTTTTTTTTTTTTTTTTGAGGTAGATTAGCCTTGAGCTAACATCTGCCATCAATCCTGTTCTCTTTGCTGAGGAAGATTGGTCCTGAGCTAACATCCATGCCCATCTCCCTCTATTTTTTATGTGGGATGTTGCCACAGCATAGCTTGATAAGTGGTGTGTAGGTCCATCCCTGGGATCCAAACTGGCGAACCCTGGGCCACTGAAGTGGAGCATGTGAACTTAACCGCTATGCCACTGGGCTGGTCCCAAACTCCTTGCTTTTAAAAAGGCAACCAAAATATGTATCTAAATGACTAAAATGAAGAACAGTGACAGCAACAAATGCTGGCAGAGAAACTGGATCACTCATACATTGCTGGTGGGAATGAAAAATGGTACAGCCACTCTGGAAAACAGTTTGACAGTTTCTTATAAAACTAAACATGTAATTACTGTACAACCCAGCAATTGTACTTTGGGATGTTTACTCCAGAGAAATGAAAACATGTTCACACAAAAACCTGCACTTGAATGTCACAGCCCCAAACTGGAAACAGCCCAGATGTTCTTTAATGAGTGAACAGTTGCACAAACCAGGGCACATGCATACAATGGAATACAACTCAGCAACAAAAAAGAATGGGCTATTGATACCTGGAACAACTTGGATGAATCTAAGGGAATGATGCTGAGTGAAAAAAGCCAATCCTCAAAAGTCACCTACTGTCTGATCCTATTCATATAACATGTTTGAAGTAACAAAATTCTAGTGATGGGGAGCAGATTAATGATTACCAAGGGCAAGGATGGGAGAGTGTTGGGAGAGGGGTTAGGGATCTTGTGTGATGGCGCTGTTTGGATCTTGACTGTAGTGGTGGATACATGAAGCTACACCTGTGATGAAATTCTGTAAAACTAAACACACACAAATGAGTGTGTGTAAAACTGGGGAAATCTGACTAGATTGATGGGTTGTATCAATGTCAGGTTCCTGGTTGCCTTATTCTACTGTCGTTTTGCAAGATGTTAGTGTTGGGATAAACTAGGTAAAGATTGCACCAATCTTGCCATATTATTTGTTACTACCACATATGAATCTACAATTATCTCAAAATAAAAATTTTAATTAATTTAAAAAGCATCGCAAGGTGTTCAACACAAAAGGCAACCAAAAACAGTTAGCTTGCTCCCTGCTGAGCCTTCCCATTGGCTTATGTTTACCCTTGAAATCGGGTCCACTTAGACCCTGGGATCTTTGCCCTCTGAGCATTGCCAAGCCACCTCCTTCCCCATTCCGCCTGTCTACCCTCCAGTCTCAGAGCTGGAAGAGCCCTGAAGAAGAATCGGACCCACCCTGAGCTCCCGAAGGTGCAGGCTAAGGCTGAACCCTGGTCTTTAGCTTCCCGAGAGAGGGTGTTCTGGGGGTGGGGGTGAAGCAGGGAACCCCGCAGATCAACAATCACTTCCTGAAGCCCAGGGCTCTCCTCATTCCCTTTGTGGAAGCGGCATTTCCACATCACGCAGAGGAAGACCTGCACAGTCTTTCTCTGTTGCCCAACAACCTGCAGTTATCCACCCGCCTTGCCCGTGGCTTTCCGGATATGCCGTATTGACATGTTCCTGCTCTTCTTCCTTCAAGCTTGTTTCTCTTTGCTCTTAGGTGTATAACTTTTTTTTTTGGTCAGCTCTTCTTAGTCCTTGAACATTCTGTAAATTCTGGGAGGTGGATACAACATTTTACAGGTGGGAAAATAGCCTTAGGGGGGATCAAATGATTGTTCCCCGACCCTGTTGCTCTGCGTCTGAGAGCTCATGGGGTTTGTGCTGACATGAAGACAGGGGCCACTTGGCTTCAGACTGAAATTTTGTTGACCTCATATTGTCTAAGAATCGATGAGAGCAAGAGGCATGATTTTTGTTTTTAGAGCCGTCTATACAGGAAAACTTCAACTAAGATTTTCTAGGTTCCAGCGGTTCAGCACTTATCAAACTTTTTGGTCTTAGGACCCCTTAATACTCTTAAAATTAAAGATCTCAAAGAGCTTTTGTTTCTGTGGATTGTATCTGTCAATATTTACCATATTATAAATTAATACTGAGAAATTAAAAATATAGTATTAATTCCTTTAAAAATAATAATAAACCCCTTATATATCATAACAATTATAACAATATAACAATAAACCTCTTATATGTTATAACAATATAACCACAAAAAAGTAATGGTAATGATGTGACATGATGGAGCTGCTAGCTAACGTTACAGTGGTAATCATATTGCAATATATAAGTGTATCAAATCAATACATTTTATACCTTAAACATACATAATGTTATAGGTCAGTTATATTTCAATAAAAAAAGAAAAAATACAATAGGGAAAAAAAGTGTTTTGAACCTGGAGCGTGGTGACATAATCAGATCGGAGTTTGGAGCCTGACAAGCGTGTCCCTCTGTGTCTCTCTCCCGTCACAGGCCCCACCATGAGGCCCCAGCCCCGCAGGAGCCCCGATGCTCCCCTGGCCCCCGGCGCACCGTGCTAGCCCCCAGCCAGGGCGCGGCGAGGCGCGGAGGCCATGGCCAGCCACGTGGACCTGCTGACGGAGCTGCAGCTGCTGGAGAAGGTGCCGACACTGGAGCGGCTGCGAGCCGCCCAGAAGCGCCGGGCCCAGCAGCTGAAGAAGTGGGCACAGTATGAGCAGGACCTGCAGCACCGCAAGCGCAAGCACGAGCGGAAGCGCAGCACGGGCGGCCGGCGAAAGAAGGTGTCCTTCGAGGCTAGCGTGGCCCTGCTGGAGGCCTCCCTTAGGAACGACGCCGAGGAAGGTAGGCCACTCCCGCTCCTTGTTGGCTGGTGGCCGCCTTGGCCTCGGTGCCTCCTGCTCAGGGTTTGGACTCCAGGTTCTGTGCAGTGGAGGTGTGAGCTGGGCGTTGGCCCTCTCCCAGGTGGTGCGGCCCCACCCCTCTTAGGAAGTGCATCTTCCTAGGAAGGCTCTGAATTCTTAGACTTTGTTTTTGGAAACAAGAATTCCAGCCTTTGGCTAATGAACACGGTACTAATTTTCCTTTGCTCCCAGAAATATTTACTGACAACTGACTTCTTGAGCATCACTATTCCAGATATCATGGTGACAAATTGGCTCTGGGTTCTCTCCTCTAAGGAGCTCAGTACTCATAGGATCTTGCATTTCTTGAGCCCTCCTCTGTGCTGCAGAACTCTGTCTGCTGGTGCCTTTTCTTTGGGCTTCACTGCAGACGTAGATGGTGTGTGTGTGTGTGGGGGGGGAGGGTGCCAGCAAGGTGGGCAACGTGGACTCCTCGGGTCTAAGACACTTTGTCAACTATTCCCTGTGTGACCCTGGCAAGTGGACAAGTTGCTTGTGCTCCCTGTTCCTTCATGTCCACCTCTGTAAAATGGGGACAGTGTCCACCTCGAGGGCTTGCTGTGAGTGTTACATGAGGTAACACCTGTGGGTTCTTGGACGTGGTCCCTCATACTGTGTAAGTGATTAGTATGTTGTATTTTATTATGTTATTACTATATTCTATTTCATTATGTTTATGTAATGAATATATATAAAATTATATTTATACAGAGATTGTCCATAAAATCTGGAAACAGTGATGAATATACACAATGCTGTCTAGAACGTTTTCACTCTATAAAGCTAATGAATAAATAAATGTAAACACAGATACGCACTCGTATAATCTGTTTCCAGATTTTATGGATACCCTGTACTTGTTATATTTGATTTAATTATATTATTATTTTGTGTCCCATGATCCAGATATCACGATACCCAAAGAGGCAGGTATAATAACACCCATTTTACAGATGAGGAAACTGAGACACAGAGAGGTTCAGAACCTTAACCAAAGGAGCAGAGCTGGGATCAGAACCCCCAGGATATAGGCTCTTGTCACTGGCCTCATGGCCTTGTAAGTTTGCTTCCCATGGTGAAAATGGGTGGAGGATCTGTGATTTGGCCAAAGCCCTCTTCTCTGAGCATGCTCTGAGGGCTCATGGCTGTTCACTGTGCAGCTGAGATTTGTGCAAGCGTCCTGTGTTCCTCCCAGCAGCCTCTAGTCCCTCCCTGTGTATGAATCCTTTCTGGCTGTCTCTGGAGGGACCTACCCGTGTTTCCTGGGTCCCTCTGGCCTCCTGCCTCTCCACACCCTGCTGACACCTGGTGCTAAAGTAGTCATTGAAAGAACTGAGGAGTGTGGCACTTACCAAACTGGAGGGTGTGGGGTTTTATGTACGTTGCTCCTCGGGTTCTGGAACTCCCTGAGGAGTCGGTGACTGCCCTGATTACAGAGTGCTCTGGGAAATGAGCAGAGAGGCATTCCTGGAACCACTCAGCTGGAAACAGCTCCGCTGAGAGCCTGGGGCGAGCAGCCCTGTAAGAGAGGCATGAAATCTCAGGCTCGGGACAGGGCCCTGTGAGGCTCCTTCCCCCATGCCATTTGCCCCGTGACGTGGCAGGCCCATCCCACTCCGTGGGCGGCACATCATGATTCTAATTTTGGTCGTGGGTGGCGGTTCCCAGCAATGCTTTCCCCACTCATCTTTTACTCCCTTCTTCCCTGACAAAGCCCCATTTCCCACTCCTTGGAGGGGCTTTTCAGAGACTCTGTGAGGTGGTTGTGCTGCTTCGGAACATCTGGCCAGCTCCCCAGAACATCTGCACCTTCCCCCAGCATCCTGCCCGTGTCCACGCCCTAAAGTACTCCCATGTGTACCGGTTAGAAAGAGCATTGGGCTTGGGTCCAAGGACCAGGGCCCCTCTGCCCAGCGTGTGACCTTGAGCAGCTTGTTTGACCTCCCTGGAGCTAGTTTCTTACTCTGTAAAATGGGGTTTTGAACCCTTGCTATCAAGGGAGTGTGACAAGAATTAGACAAGATCCTACATGTGACAACCGTTACCCTGAACCCTGGCACCAGTGCTGCGATCATTTTAACTCACTTTTTCTGGTTTTGTTTTTTTACAGACTTGAATGTTTTTAAGAACCCAAATATACACAAACACATTATTCTTGTAAAAATCAAACAACACAGAAGTGTACAGAGTAAAAAGCTCCTCCTCCTCTTCCTTCCTTCCTTCTTTCTTTCCCTCCTTCCCTCCTTTCTTCCTTCTGTATTACTACTGCTGTTAGTTTGATGTATTTCCTTCCAGGCGTTTTTCTCATTTACTATGTATTTGTGGACTTGGAGAAATATCGAGCTAGTTGGGATTTTTTGTTTTTTAGTTTTTATGTAAGTGATGACATACTGGATATGTTATTCTGCAATTTTCTTTTTCTCACCCAACAAAATATCTTGGAGGTGTCTTCATGCCCATTCATGTGCTGTGGAATAATAGACCTGCATCGTTCTTTTTAACTGCTGTGTGCTATTCTGTAGTGTGGATTCCCCAGAATTTCTGAACTGCTTCCTTATTGATAGGTGCTTGGGTTTTTTCAGTGGTTTTGCATTTGCCACAGTGACTGTTTTGTGCACACATGCAAATGTTTATCCGGGACAGATGTAGAAAAATGGAAGAGCCAGATCCAAGGATATGTGTATTAAATATGAATGAGAGAAGCGCTAGACCCCATGGGCTGGTCCCCTGGCTCTGGGGACAGCCAAGTGAGGGTGGAGGGACACAGCACTGTGCCCTGTGGTAGGCTCTGGGGGTGGGGTGAGAGGTACCCCTGGGCTCTACAGGTGTCTGGCTTTTGGGGATGTGCGAGGCTGCCATCAGTCTGCAAGCGATCTCACCGGGCCACACTCAGCTTCTTGGCAGCATGACAGAACCCGCTGCTCCCAGCTGGTTGGGGCGGCTTCTGTGTGCTGGCGGCGCTGGTGTTGGGGAGGCTGCTGGGGTGTTAGCTCACAGTGGGCTGAGAACATGGGGTGGCAGCTCCCCCGCTCCCCTGAGCTCACAGCAGTGGCTGAGTCAACCTCCTCCACCTGCCAGGGTGATGTGAGTCGTTCCCGGAGGAAGGCAGCACTGGGGAACTCATTGAATTTTCTTCTCTGGCTCTGCGTCGCCTTCAGGCAAATGCCCGGGCACCAGGGACCCTCCTTGGCCTTGGACCTGCCTGAGTCCCACACTCACATTCCCACTGCCCGGCATTACCCTGTGCGCCAGCCCGCTCCAGCTCCAGCTCCTCTCATACGCCCTGCATTCTCTTACCTCCCCCGTTGCATATGCAGTTCTTTCTATCTGGAACATTCATCCCCTGACCAACGCCTATAACCCTTCAGATTTGGGTCCTGTGTGACCTTCTGTGTGGAGCCGTCTCTGAGCCTTTTCTGCACCCCTACCCCCGTCACTAGTTAAAACAGTTACTCAGTCGCAGCTGACATTTACTGAGAGGCTGTGCTGAGCTCAGACTTGGGCTGGTTCTCCAGGTTTCAAATTCCAGCTCTGCCATGTACTAGCTGTGCAACCTCAGGAAAGTCACATAACTTCTCCATGCCTCAGTTTCCCCATTTGTTACAACGAGGATGCTATAATACACCTCCCTCAGAAAGTTGTTATGAGGTTAAACTGAGTTGACAGAAGTTGAAGTGGTATGGTAAGAAGTATCTCAGTGATAGAAATTGTTGTTATTCTGATTTATCTATTATTCTGCACTTATGTAATCTATCACTAGTGTCTATTCTGATTGTCATCCTTGTTACTATTTATCGAGTGCTTACTTTGTATCAAGCAGCCTGCTTTATGGGCATTATCTCACTTAATCCTCACAGCAATCCTCGGAGGCAGAGAGTCAAACCCCACTTTTTTAAAAACAGCTCTGTTGAAGTTTAATTTACACATCATAAAATTTGCCCACTTTAAGTATACAATTCAATAATTTTCAGTACATTTACAGAGTTGTGCATCCATCACCACAACCCAGTTTTAGAACGTTCCATCACTCCAAAAAACTTCATGCCCATTTGTAGTCACTGCCAGTTCCCACCCCACCCCCAACCCCAGGCAACCACTACGCTGTTTTCTGCCTCTATATATTTGCCTTTTCTGGACATTTCGTTTACATGGACTTGGACAATATGTGATCTTTTGTGATTGGCCTCTTTCATTTAGAATAATGCTTTCCAGGTGTGTCCAGCTTCTGGCACATATCAGGCCTCCCTCCCTTTTGACTGCCCTGTAGAGTTCCGCAGTATGGATTGGCCGCATTTTGTTGATCCGTTCACCAGCTGATGAGCTTTTGGACTGTTTCCGTTTTGGGTTATGATGAATACTGCTGCTCAGAACATTTGAGTGCAAGTCTTTGTGTGGACATATGTTTTCATGTCTCTTGGGTAGTTTCCTAGGCCTAGAATTGCTGGGTCATATGGTAATTTATATTTCACTTTTAAAGAAAGTGCTAAACCATTTCCATTCTCAGACCTCATTTTACAGAGGAGGACGTTGAAGCTCTGAGAGGCTGTGTCACCTGCCAAGATCTCACGGGTTTTAAGTGTCAGGTCTGGGACTTGAACCCAGATTCGTTGTCTCCGAAGCACAGGCTTTAACTACCAGGCAGTCGTGGCACCTCCTGCTTCTGGTTTTCCCTAGAAAACAAGAGAGCCACTCGCTTGTGGTTCTGATCTGTGTCTTTGGGCCTTAAGGAGCCTTGGGATTGGGGGTCCCTGGATAGGCTCTTCATCCCCAGCTATAACTTCTTTCCAAGGTCGCCTGGCCAGCCTCTCTTGAAACCACCAAACATTCATCAGGGCTTCTGTTCTTCTCTCGAATGTGTAGGGTTTTCTGTATGGAAACTGTGGTCACAGGCAAAAAAGAGTTTGAGCAAGTCTTCAACTGTTATTCTCATGGTAAAGGTTTTCAATTTTTTTTTTAAAAGCAGTGGAAACTTTTCTTTAAATGAAATGTTCTGCAGAAACCCAATATGTAAGACAGATGAAAGAGCTGTTCTGGCTGAGGTAGGCGGGGAGGGAGGTGCTGGAACCCCGTCCACCCCCCACCCCTGCAAACCTCTCCCAGACCCCCGGTGCCTCGGCAGACACCTGGG